>NC_068935.1:15000-2415000 GCF_023091745.1 Budorcas taxicolor
GTACAATGAAAATACTCCCTAAGAGGCACAGCTGGTAGGCACATTCTTTAAAAAAGCCTTTTACATTTCCACCAATAGTTTACTCTCAATGTCAACACTTGCCAATTAATGACCATGCTCGGTAGGAAGCTCATTAAAAACCCAGGAGCCAGGGTTCCTGGAAGGATATCCCAGTCTCCCTTGGAAAGTCCTCCACCCTCTCTGGGTCTCAGTTTCCTCATCTGTAAAATCACGGACAACTTACTATAATTCATTCTTGGAACCCAAGCCTATTGAGAGGGATGGGAAATATTACTCCAAGGCCTGGATGATAGAACAGATTTAAAGAAAAATATGTCATTGCTGCTTTTCAGTCAAACAGACAAATACAATGAAGGAAGGAGTCCCTGGCCCTAAGGGATTTGCCTAGCTAGGGGTCTAGTCTGGGAAGTTCTTACATATCAGGAGATGTCTCCAAGCTGGATTTCCACAAACAAGAACATCCATGCAAAGGACAAGCCTGCAGAGCTCTGTGCCCATCAGCCACAGGAAGAGACTGCCTCCCGACAGCCAGCAGCATTTACAAGTGACCTCCTAAGGCCTTCACCAAACTACAGGGGCACCTCTGGACTTTCCGTTTCCCTCACTTTTCTCTTTTCTTAAAAAAAAAAAAAAAAAAAAAAAAAACCACATTTCTTCATAGAATGCCACAGTGGAAGGAAAACAGGCCTTCAATTTTAGGACCTCAATTTGCAAAAAAAAAAAAAAATGGAGCTTTTTTTTAAAATTAAGTTAGTTAAGTCGCTCAGTCGTGTCCGACTCTTTGGGACCCCATGGACTGTAGCTTACCAGGCTCCTCCGTCCGTGGGATTTTCCAGGCAAGAGTACTGGAGTGGGTTGCCATTTCCTTCTCCAGGGGATCTTCCCAACCCAGGGATCGAACCCGGGTCTCCCTCACTGCAGGTAGACGCTTTACCATCTGAGCCACCAGGGAAGCCCAAAGCGATATCTGGAAAGGGGGAGGCGGGCGAGGGGCACGGCGCGGCCCCGGGACACCGCCCCTATGTCAACCACCACCGCGTCCCCGCCCGCGGGCCTCGGCGCTGCCGGCCCATGACGCTTGGGAGCGCCGCCGTGCGCTGGTAGACCGCCGCCCCGGGGTCCCCGCCGACGCCAGACGACCACCCCCACGTACCCCCGAAACGGGACGGAGCCCTCCCCACCACCTCGCACACCCGTACGGCCGCCCCCCAACGACCCCGTCCTCTCCCATCAACCACCAGGGCCCCCTACCCCAGGCTCCCTTCTCCCCCCACCACCAAGGTCAGAGGGAAGGGGCTCCGACAGGAAGCATGGCGCCAAGCGGGCAAGGGACACGACAGAGGTGAGAGGGCGAGAGAACCGGACAAGACAGCCGCGCGACGCGTGGGGAAGGGGGGTTGGGAGCAAGCCCGGAGGCTCGGAGGGCGTGGGGAGGCGCCTGGCAACGCGCGGCAGGCCCAGAGCAGCGGACGACCGACGACTGGCCGAGGCCGACCGGTCCACGGCCAGCGGCGGCAGGCGACGGGCAGGCAAGCGGCCCCGCGGCGGGGGGCCGCCACCCGTCACGCCGCACAGCCCGCGAGGCGCGACCGGAGGACCCGCACCATGCGGTCCGCGGCCGGGGGGAAGGCAGTTGTGGCCGGCGCCACGGGCAATGGCGCGTGGGGTGGGGTGGGGGGGCGCTGAGCACCCCCTCCCCCGCCCAGAACCCTCGGACCAAACCTCGCAGGAACGTGGCGGGGAGGTCAGGCAGAAGAGGGACACCGGAGACGACGCCACTGGGCGCGGGGCAAAGGTGGCGCCCGGCCGGGGATAGAGGCGCGGAGGGGCGGGCGGGAAGGCGGAGGAGAGCCGCCTTGCCCACCCGACCCCACTCTGCACGCCGCCCCCCACCTTCTCGCGCGGCCCCTCATCCCTTATCACCGGACAGGTCACCGGGCCCGACGGCCCGCCCGGGGCGCCGCTGCCTTCCAGACGTCTTTTCCTCCCTACCTTCCCATCCCGGCCGCACAGTTGGAGGAGATGCTCACGATCCGGGCGGGGCGGGGCGGGGCGAGGCGAGGCCGCCGCACCGCTCTCTGAACCTACCACATTAATGATCCTTCCGCAGGTTCACGTACGGAAATCTTGTCAGCTGATGTGTCTATAATTCAGGGATAAAAATATGACTACAGAAAAGAAAGATGACCTGACCTAGGATGGACATGATATTCTGTAGAACCAGAGAAAATTGGTTAAAATAAAATTTTTTTTTCTTGGAAAATGTAAAGCTGGTTCTTTTGAATATGAAATTAAAAACAATAAGCTTCTTAAAAAGGCCTGCCTAGGGCAAAGCTTTAAGTCAACCCTTTCCTTGAAAAACACTGCCCACTTTGCATGAGACCTTCAGTTCAATTCAGTTCAGTTCAGTCGCTCAAACCTGTCCGACTCTTTGCGACCCCATGAATCGCAGCATGCCAGGCCTCCCTGACCATCACCAGCTCCCGGAGTTCACTCAGACTCACGTCCATCGAGTCAGTAATGCCATCCAGCCATCTCATCCTCGGTCGTCCCCTTTTCCTCCTGCCCCCAATCCCTCCCAGCATCAGAGTCTTTTCCAATGAGTCAACTCTTCGCATGAGGTGGCCAAAGGACTGGAGTTTCAGCTTTAGCATCAATCCTTGAAAGAAATCCCAGGGCTGATCTCCTTCAGTCCAAGGGACTCTCAAGAGTCTTCTCCAACACCACAGTAAGAAAGCATCAATTCTTCAGCGCTCAGGCTTCTTCACGGTCCAACTCTCACATCCATACATAACTGCTGGAAAAACCATAGCCTTGACTAGATGGACCTTACTCGGCAAAGTAATATCTCTGCTTTTGAATATGCTATCTAGGTTGGTCATAACTTTCCTTCCAAGGAGTAACTGTCTTTTAATTTCATGGCTGCACTCACCATCTGCAGTGATTTTGGAGGCCCCCAAAATAAAGTCTGACACTGTTTCCGCTGTTTCCCCATCTATTTCCCATGAAGTGATGGAACCAGATGCCATGATCTTCATTTTCTGAATGTTGAGCTTTAAGCCAACTTTTTCACTCTCCTCTTTGACTTTCATCAAGAGGCTTTTTAGTTCCTCTTCACTTTCTGCCATAAGGGTGGTGTCATCTGCATATCTGCTGCTGCTAAGTCACATCAGTCTTATCCGACTTTGTGTGACCCCAGAGACAGCAGCCCACGAGGCTCCCCTGCCCTGTGATTTTCCAGGCAAGAACACTGGAGTGGGTTCTGCATGTCTGAGGTTCTTGATATTTCTCCTGGCAATCTTGATTCCAGCTTGTGCTTCTTCCAGCCCAGCATTTCTCATGATGCATATAAGCAGAGTGACAATATACAGCCTTGACGTACTCCTTCTCCTATTTGGAACCAGGCTGTTGTTTCATGTCCAGTTCTAACTGTTGCTTCCTGACCTGCATATAGGTTTCTCAAGAGGCAGGTCAGGTAGTCTGGTATTCCCATCTCTCTCAGAATTTTCCACGGTTTATTGTGGTCCGCACAGTCAAAGGCTTTGGCATAGTCATTAAAGCAGAAATAGATAGTTTTCTAGAACTCTCTTGCTTTTTCCATAATCCAGCGGATGTTGGCAATTTGATCTCTGGTTCCTCTGCCTTTTCTAAAACCAGCTTGAACATCAAGGAGTTCACGGTTCACATATTGCTGAAGTCTGGCTTTGAGAATTTTGAGCATTACTTTACTAGCGTGTGAGATGAGTGCAATTCTGCGGTAGTTTGAGCATTCTTTGGCATTGCCTTTCTTTGCGATTGGAATGAAAACTCACCTTTTCCAGTCCTGTGGCCACTGCTGAGTTTTCCAAATTTGCTGGCATTTATGAGAACTTCCGCAAATGAGAACTTCAAGCCCCCCCCCCCCCCAATAAAAAAGGAGGTCAAAGAGATATTTTAAATGTTAGGTAGAAAACTAGAAGATCTCTGGCTGTCTGTCTATGTGGATTTATGTATGTCTCAGTGTGAGTCTTCTGTTTTTTGATAATATGCAGAAGTTGTAAGTGAGTTCTTATTTAAATAATCTAAAGAAAACGAAGCCCTTACAAATCAAACAATTTTAACTACAATAAAAAACTGACCTAAATGAATTTTAGATTCATGTAAACTGGGAAACAATCAATATTAAATATATAGTATTTATTTTTCTCTAATATAGGCATGTCTAACAGTCATTAACATTAAGCATAAAATTTTCATAGTGCCTAGGTTTATTATAAGTTAAATATTGCTATATTGTTATATCTGTCACAAGCTTTGTTGCAGGAAGAGGGACCCATTCCAGGGCCCAAAAATGGGCTCTTGTCTAACATTCGGAAATGAACTGTCTGAGGAGACACATGTGCTCACAAAGCAAGAGATTTTATCAGGAAAAGGCACCCAGGTTGGAGAGCAGTATGGTAAGGGAACCCAGGAAAACTACTCTGCAGCATGGCTCACAGTCTCAGGTTTTATGGTGATGGGATTAGTTTCCAGGTGGTTTTTGGCCAATCATTCTAATTCAGAGTCTTTCCTGGTGACTCATGCATCACTCAGCCAACATGGATGCTAGCAAGAGGGATTCTGGGAAGTGGACGGACATGCCATGTCTCCTTTCGACCTTTCCCAAACTCTTCCAGTTGGTGGTGGCTTATTAGTTCCATATTCCTTATCAGAATCTCCTGTCATAAAATGACTCATGCAAATGGTTACTATGGTGCCTGGCCAGGGTGGGTGGTTTCAGTCAGTGTGCTTCCCCTAACAACTCCGCCCTGAGAGACTTCCTACTCAGGAAACTTCTTGGGAATTCAGACGGAGGTCTCTTTCTTCTGTAACTTCTTCCTGCTGTGCATGGGTGTAGGCCTGCCGAGCAGAGCAGAAGTCTCTGTCTACCAGATTTGAGTCAAGGGTTTTTTTTTTTGTTTTTTTTTTTTTTGTTTTTTTTTTTTTTTGCCTGAAACCAGCATTTCACTTCAGGGGAAATAGATGGACAAACAGTGGAAACAGGGTAAGACTACTTTTCTGGGCTCCAAAATTACTGCAGATGGTGACTGCAGCCATGAAATTAACAGATGCTTACTCCTTGGAAGAAAAGTTATGACCAACCTAGATCAGTTCAGTTCAGTTCAGTCACTCAGTCGTGTCTGACGCTTTGCGACCCCATGAATCTCAGCACGCCAGGCCTCCCTCTCCATCACCAACTCCCGGAGTTGGCTCAGACTCACATCCATCGAGTAAGTGATGCCATCCAGCCATCTCATCCTCTGTCATCCCCTTCTCCTCCTGCCCCCAATTCTTCCCAGCATCAGAGTCTTTTCCAATGAGTCAACTCTTCGCATGAGGTGGCCAAAGTACTGGAGTCTCAGCTTTAGCATCATTCCTTCCAAAGAAATCCCAGGGCTGATCTCCTTCAGAATGGACTGGTTGGATCTCTTTGCAGTCCAAGGGACTCTCAAGAGTCTTCTCCAAAACCACAGTTCAAAAGCATCAATTCTTCAGCACTCAGCTTTCTTCACAGTCCAACTTTCACGCCCATACATGACCACTGGAAAAACCATAGCCTTGAATAGATGGACCTTAGTTGGCAAAGTAATGTCTCCGCTTTTCAATATGCTATCTAGGTTGGTCATAAATTTTCTTCCAAGGAGTAAGCGCCTTGTAATTTCATGACTGCAATCAGGATCTGCAGTGATTTTGGAGCCCCAAAAAGTAAAGTCTGACACTGTTTCCTTTGTTTCCCCATCTATTTCCCATGAAATGATGGGACCGGATGCCATGATCTTCGTTTTCTGAATGTTGAGCTTTAAGCCAACTTTTTCACTCTCCTCTTTCACTTTCATCAAGAGGCTTTTTAGTTCCTCTTCACTTTCTGCCATAAGGATGGTGTCATCTGCATATCTGAGGTTTTTGATATTTCTCCCAGCAATCTTGATTCCAGCTTGTGTTTCTTCCAGCCCAGCGTTTCTCATCATGTACTCTGCATATAAGTTAAATAAGCAGGGTGACAATATACAGCCTTGACGTCCTCCTTTTCCTATTTAGAACCAGTCTGTTGTTTCATGTCCAGTTCTAACTGTTGCTTCCTGACCTGCATACAGATTTCTCAAGAGGCAGGTCAGGTGGTCTGGTATTCCCATCTCTCTCAGAATTTTCCATAGTTTATTGTGATCCACACAGTGAAAGGCTTTGGCATAGTCAATAAAGCAGAAAGAGATGTTTTTCTGGAACTCTCTTGCTTTTTCCATGATCCAACAGATGTTGGCAAGTTGATCTCTGGTTCCTCTGCCTTTTCTAAAACCAGCTTGAACATCAGGAAGTTCACAGTTCATGGATAGCTGAAGCCTGGCTTGGAGAATTTTGAGCATTTCTTTACTAGCATGTGAGATGAGTACAATTGTGCGGTAGTTTGAGCATTCTTTGGCATTGCCTTTCTTTGGGATTGGAATGAAAACGGACCTTTTCCAGTCCTGTGGCCACTGCTGAGTTTTCCAAATTTGCTGGCATATTGAGTGCAGCACTTTCACAGCATCATCTTTCAGGATTTGAAACAGCTCGACTGGAATTCCATCACCTCCACTAGCTTTGTTCATAGTGATGCTTTCTAAGGCCCACTTGACTTCACATTTCAGGATGTCTGGCTCTAAGTGAGTGATCACACCATCATGATTATCTTCGTCGTGAAGATTTTTGTACAGTTCTTCTGTGTATTCTTGCCACTTCTACTTATTATCTTCTGCTTCTGTTACGTCCGTACCATTTCTGTCCTTTATCGAACCCATCTTTGCATGAAATATTCCCTTGGTATCTCTAATTTTCTTGAAGATATCTCTAGTTTTTCCCATTCTCTTGTTTTCTTTGGAAGGACTGATGCTAAAGCTGAAACTCCAATACTTTGGCCACCTGATTCGAAGAGTTGACTCTTTGGAAAAGACTCTGATGCTGGAAGGGATTGGGGGCAGGAGGAGAAGGGGACAACAGAGGTTGAGGTGGCTGGATGGCATCACTGACTCGATGGACATGAGTTTTGGTGAACTCCAGGAGTTGGTGATGGACAGGAAGGCCTGGCGTACTGCAGTTCATGGTGTTGCAAAGAGTCAGACACGACTGAGTGACTGAACTGTACTGATATATTTATGTTCTTCTGTACTAGGTGCATATTTGTTGATAAATGTTATACACTTTTCTTGTATTTATCCCTTGATCTTTCTATAATGCCCTTCTTTGTCCTTTGTTATAACCTTTGTTTTAATGCCTATTTTGTTTGTAATAGTATTGCTATCAGTGCTTTCTTGTCATTTTCATTTGCATGAAATATCATTTTTCATCTCCTCATTTTCAGTCTATGTGTATCTCTATTCCTGCAGTGAGTCTCTTGTTGGCAGAGGAAATAGATCTTATTTTTTTTTATCCAATCAGCCACTCCTATGTCTTTTGATTATAGCATTTATATTGTTGACATTGAAATTGGTTTTTGATAGATATGTATTTATTGACTTTTTCTTTCTTGCTATGTGGTTCTTTTTGTGGTTCTTTTATATTTTTTTCTTCTTTTTTGGTTTCTTCCATTGTGCTTTGATGGTTTTCTTTAGTGATATGCTTTTTTCTTTTCTCTCTAGTTTTTGTGTATTGTACATTTTTGATTTGTGGTTACTGTGAGTTCCATATATGTTGACCTATACAATCCCATGGACAGAGGAGTCTGGCAGGCTATGGTCCATAGTGTCACAAAGAGTTGGACAAGACTGAAGTTACTTAACACACATAACTATATCTACTTATTTAAAACTGGTTAATCTTTTAAGTTAAAAAACATTCTAAAAGATCTACATTTTTAATCCCCTTCGCTTCAATTTGTGATTTTGATGTCATATTTTATATCTTTATGTTTATTGTTACTGGTTATTATAGTTACTTTTGATTTTATATTTTTTACTCTTTTAATCTTTGTACTAACTTATATAAGTGGTTGATCCTCAGCTTTTACTATATATTTGCCTTTACTTGTGAGGTTTTTCCTTTCCTCTAGACAGCCTCTTCTTCTTGCAGGTTTTTCTTTCTCACTTTGAGAAAACCTTTTAGCACTTCTTTTATGTTAGGTTAGTACCAATTATCTCATTGATCTTTTACTTGTCTGAGAAGATTTATCCCTTTTTCAATTCTAAGTGATGATCTCACTGGATAGATTATTTTATGTTGTGGGTTATTCTCTGTTAGCACTTTGAATGTATCATGCCAGTCCCTTCTGTCCTGTGAAGTTTCTGGAGAAAAATCACCTGATAGCTCTTTGGGGGTTCCCTTGTATATGACTTTAGTTTCATTTTTACTACCTTTCAGTTCATTTCAGTTGCTCAGTTGTGTCTGACTCTTTGCAGTCCCATGAATTGCAGCACGCCAGGCCTCCCTGTCTATCACCAACTCCCAGAGTTCACTCAAACTCACGTCCATTGACTCAATGATGCCATCCAGCCATCTCATCCTCTGTCATCCCCTTCTCCTCCTGCCCCCACTCCCTCCCAGCATCAGAGTCATTTCCAATGAGTCAACTCTTCGCATGAGGTGGCCAAAGTACTGGAGTTTCAGCTTTAGCATCATTCTTTCCAAAGAACACCCAGCACTGTTCTCCTTCAGAATGGACTGGTTGGATCTGCTTGCAGTCCAAGGGACTCTCAAGAGTCTTCTCCAACACCACAGTTCAAAAGCATCATTATTTGGCACTCAGCTTTCTTCACAGTCCAACTCTCATATCCATACATGACTACTGGAAAAACCATAGCCTTGACTAGACGGACCTTTGTTGGCAAAGTAATGTCTCTGCTTTTGAATATGCTGTCTAGGTTGGTCATAACTTTCCTTCCAAGGAGTAAGCATCTTTTAATTTCATTGTTGCAATCACCATCTGCAGTGATTTTGGCGCCCCCAAAAATAAAGTCTGACACTGTTTCCACTGTTTCCCCATCCATTTGCCATGAAATGATGGGACCAGATGCCATGATCTTAGTTTTCTGAATGTTGAGAATTCTCTTTTTATCTTTAATTTTTTCTGTTTGTAATTATGATATTTCTTTTAGAGAGTCTGTTTAAGTTCATCTTGTTTGAGACCCTCTATTCTTTGTGCACCTAGATATCTGTTTTTTTTTTTTTTTCCAGGTTTGGGAAGCTTTCAGTCATAATTTCATCAAAATTTTTTCTATTCCTTACTCTCTCTTTCCCTTCTGTGACTACTATAATGCAAATTTGTTACAGTATATATTGTTTAAACCTCCCTTAAAATGTTCTATTTTTTTAAATTTCATTTTTCTTGTTGCTGTTCTTATTGAGAAATGTCCATAATTCTGTCTTCTATATCATTGATGCATTCTCTATCAACTATTCTGCTATTAATTTCTCCCAAGTATATTTTTCATTTTAGCTATTGTATTCTTCAGTTCTGCTTAATAATTTATTTTTTTATTTTATATTAGAGGAGAGTTGATTTACAGTGTTCTGTTAGTTTCAGGCATACAATAAAGTGATTCAGTTATATTATACATATAAATATATCCATTATTTTTCAGATACTTTTCCTACATAGCTTATTACAGAATATTTAGTAGAGATCCCTCTGCTATATATGAAGTCCTTGCCAACACTGGTTCTTTTTAAATTCTGTAGTTCCTTGTTAATATTTTCACTGTATTCATCTATTCTTTTTCCTGGTTCACTTAGCATTCTTATTAGTAATGTTTTTAACTATTTATCTGGTAAATTAATCTGTCTCCTTAGTTTTTTTTTTCATTTTTTCTTGTGCTTTATCTGAAAAAAAAAAAAACTCATCTGTTTTCTCATCTTCTTGCCTTTCTCTGTATCTGTGAAATTACATGACTTTAAAAGGGTGTCGTTGTATGGGAGCGGCCCTATACAGTCTATGTGTACCTAGTGGCTTTAGTGGAAGAGCTAGATCTAAAGTGAGCACAAGTCATGTCTTGCTCAAGGTGGGTGCTCTGGCTATTACTTGTTAGGAAGTGAGGCTAGGAGGAAGTGCTAGAGGCTGAGCCAGAGCTTCTCTGCTCAGTGTCAGCACCACCCATCAGGAACAAGGTTCAGATTCCAAGCTTCTGGAGCAGAAGCTCTGAGGGGTGGACCCATGCCAGCTCCATCCCCTATAAATGTGGACGATCATCGGTTGTGGAGCCCTTTGTCCTAGTGAGAAGCTGTGCTGCTGAGTAAGAGGGATTGATGGATGCACTTGTGAGTCTGGGCTATGGTGGTTTCTGCCACTGTTACTGTCCTGGACACCTTCTGATATGCTGCTTATTTAAACATCACTTATGGCTTCCATGCCCTGTTCAGCTGTCATTCTGAGTTCAAGTCACCTTTATCCTTCACAACTGAGCTCTCCCCTTTGCTGCTGCAGTCTTTGCCCTTGTGTGGAGTTGCACTGCAGAGCCCATGGAGCCATTACAACTGTTTAACATGGATCTGAATACAATGGCAGCCCTGATTACAGTCAGAAACCAGGACAGCTCCTAATGCACTGTTTCCATAAGCACCAATAATGGCTGCCCATGCCCAATTCAGATACTATTCCAGGTCCGGGCCATCTTTTGTTCCTCACAACTGAATTCTTCCCTCAGCCGTAGCAGCCCTCACTCCAGTGTGTAGAGGCATGTCATGAAGCAAGTGTAGTCAGAGTACGTGCTTAGCTCAGGCTGAGGTATGTGCTATAGCTGACATGGGAAACAAACTAGAGACCAATGCAGATTCAATCTTGTTTGTCTGCCCTGCTTCATGAATAAGCAATCATGTACATGCTTCTCATGGGCAGAGTCCAGTCTTTCCCCAGCCCTACAGTTAGTACCACCAGCCCTTCATCCAGCCACAAGGACTTGTCTTTTAGGGGTTGGACCACAGCTCTGGCATTCGCAATATGCTGCTCAAACTGCTTACTCCCCTAGGATAATCTCTCCCTAGGAAGATAATCCCCCTTCTTTTCTGCATGCCCTTGCAGTGGAATAGGTACCACCTAACTATATGCAGGTCAGGAAGCAACAGTTAGAACTGGACATGGAACAACAGACTGGTTCCAAATAGGAAAAGGAGCATGTCAAGGCTTTATATTGTCACCCTGCTTATTTAACTGAGAAACGCTGGGCTGGAAGAAGCACAAGCTGGAATCAAAATTGCCGAGAGAAATATCAAGAGCCTCAGATATGCAGATGACACCACCCTTATGGCAGAAAGTGAAGAGGAGCTAAAAAGCCTCTTGATGAAAGTGAAAGAGGAGAGTGAAAAAGTTGGCTTAAAGCTCAACATAATGCAAACTAAGATCATGGCATCTGGTCCCATCACTTCTTGGGAAATAGATGGAGAAACAGTGTCAGACTTTAGTTTTTGGGGCTCCAAATCACTGCAGATGGTGACTGTAGCCATGAAATTAAAAGACACTTACTCCTTGGAAGGAAAGTTATGACCAACCTATATAGCATATTCAAAATCAGAGACATTATTTTGCCAACAAACATCCATTTGTCAAGGCTCTGGTTTTTCCAGAAGTCATGTATGGATGTAAGAGTTGGACTGCAAAGAAACCTGAGCGCTGAAGAATTGATGTTTTTGAATTGTGGTGTTGGAGAAGAATCTTGAGAGTTCCTTGGACTGCAAGGAGGTCCAACCAGTACATGTTAAAGGAGATCAGTTCTGGGTGTTCACTGGAAAGAATGATGCTAAAGCTGAAACTCCAATACTTTGGCCACCTCATGTGAAGAGTTGACTCATTGGAAAAGACTCTGATGCTGGGAGGGATTGGGGGCAGGAGGAGAAGGGGACGACAGAGGATAAGATGGCTGGATGGCATCACCGACTCAATGGACATGAGTCTGAGTAGACTCCGCGAGTTGGTGATAGACAGGGAGGCCTGGCGTGCCTCATGGAGTCGCAAAGTGTCAGACATGACTGAGTGACTGAACTGAACTGAACCTGATTGCTTCTATTTCCTTCTTACATGATTCCAGGTGGATCTCCTTTTAGATCCCTGGTTGTACAAGAGTCTATTTGCCAGTCTCCAGTTAGTTTTAATGAGAATTGCTGCACGTGTAGATTTTTCTTTGATGCATTTGTGGGGTAGGTAAGTTCTGGGTCCTTTTTTCCACCATCTTGATTTCTGTCTTTACAAATGTCTCAACATCTTCTATTCTTGACGTATGCACATTTAGAATTCCAATTTCCTTTTATTTATTTATTTTTTTGTAAAACAGAGCAACTCTTAAACTAATATCCCAATAATATGAATGTAATCAAACTTGACAACAGTCTTAGTCAACAATATGCTTGGGAACTCTAATAAAACTAAGTTTTTCATTCACTCAGAATTCAACTGAAAGAATTTTATATGCATTTAAAAATTTCTAAGTTAATAGCAAAGCAATTCTAAGAATTTATCCTTAGTGTTATAGGAAAAAGCTTTACCTATAAATAGCCCCAATATTTATCACAATCAAAATTATGGAAGTAGCCTAAATATCAAACTATAGATAAAGTGAATTAATAATGATAAAATCAGTCAATTTAGTATCATTCAATTATGTTCTATAAAAGGTAATAATGGGAAGCATAAGACAATGTTAAAATTTTATACTTCATGATTACAATTATGTAAAGCAAAAATATAAACAAATCAAGAAAAAAGCAAAAGAAAAACCACACATATAAAAATACTGTCAGGAAAATCATTAAAATTTCAGAAGTAAATTTTCTTATGTTATATCTTTACCATCTTTTTAAAAGTCTTAATTTATGTGTTTCTCCAATTTTTTGCTAATAAATATGTATTCCTTCTACAATGGATAAAAGTATCAAACTTTACTTAAAAAGTAAAATGTGTGAGAGGTTACTCTTTTTCCTGAGCACGTTCCAATGAGCATAACATAACCTTCCTTAAAATAATTGAGAATCTTTTAAGGTCTCTGGATCATCTTTCTAAGCATAAATTCTCATTACCACAATTACAGAGCAAGTTGAAATGAGATGCTGGTTTATACTGTGCATGACCTCAGGGTATATATTCAAAGGGGATATTGGAGATATATATATATATATATACACACTTTCTAACCATTAGTTTGCACCTCTCAGAATTCAATTTTTGTTATATTTTATTATGAAACATGCAGCTGTTTATTAATTGCTAATGGAGTAATGATAATAATATTTCAAAGATTCAATTTAATAAGTGTATTTATAAAGCCTTAAAGGTATTACCAAGCTAGTCAGTTTTTACTTTATAAAATTTTTATTGGAATATAGTTGCTTTACAATGTTATGTTAGCTTTTACTGTACAGAAAGTGAATCAGCTATATGTATACATATATGCCCTCTTTTTTGGATTTCCTTCCCATTAGGGTCACCACAAAGCATTGAGTACCATTCCCTGTGCTAATCAGTAGGTTCTCATTAGTTATGTCTTTTATACACAATATCAATAGTGTATATATGTCAATCCCAATCTTCCAATTCATCCCATCCTCCCCTTCCACCTTGTTATACGTAAGTTGTTCTCTGTGTCTGTGTCTATTTCTGCTTTGTAAATAATGTTGTGTATACAGTTCAAATTTTAAAGTTTATTAAGTTGGATTTTCCTGTTTTTTAGCTTGCATTCAAAACTAATATATTAATCCTATCTTATATCTTTGTAAATTGCAATAAAGAAACTTTTTAGCATAATAGCAGAAATGTTTCCTTTTATTATAATTTTTCTCAATATTGAACATTTATTATTTCTGATAGTTCTTTTTTCTTATTTATTTTATTCTCTTTTTGTTATTATGTTTTTCTTTTTCCTGTGGATAAACAGAGCTATGTATTTAATTCTTCTGTATGTTTTTTGTTTGCTCTAGCTAAATGTTTTGTATATTAGAATGAAAAACATTATATCTTAAGAGAATTACATAATGGCATTCAATTTTGGTACTAATTTATAACTACATCATTATCTTATAGTAAAATTTAAAAAAATATTGAATTCAAGAACATAGAAAATCACATAGGAAAAGTAAATAAAAATTGTTATAGTTTGATTTAACCACAAAACTAAGAAGAACCTGGAAGTAAACAAAGAAAAAAATTGGTCACACAATAAATTTATTTCTGTTTTTGAAATAATCTATAATGAAATCCAGAAGTATGGGAATGAGTCTCTGAAATTCAAGATAAGACGACTTATGCCAGCAAAATTTCTTATTAGTAGCAAGAAATGAAACACAAATAATGCCTTTTAGGCAGGTATTAGTGAAGTGGAAATCGCTCAGTCGTGTCTGACTATACAGTCCATGGAATTCTCCAGGCCAGAATACTAGAGTGGGTAGCCATTCCCTTCTCAGGGATCCAACCCATGTCTCCCGCATTGCAGGCAGATTCTTTTTTTTTTTTAATATAAATTTATTTTTTTAATTGGAGGTTAATTACTTTACAATATTGAAAAATAAACGACCCAATCAAAAACTGGGACAAAGAACTAAATAAACATGTCTTCAAAGAAGACATACAGATGGCTAACAAACACATGAAAAGATGCTCAACATCACTCAGTATCAGAGAAATGCAAACAGATTCTTGACCAGCCAAAATACATGGGAAGACCAAGAATACTGGAGTGGCTAGCCTTTTCCTGCTCCAGGTGATCTTCCTGGCCCAGGAACTGAACCTGGGTCTCCTGTATTGCAAGCAGATTCTTTACCAACTGAGCTATCAGGGAAACATGTATACCCTTTTATAATAATATATATTCACCAGTATAAACACATTTACTAGTATAAATAAGGAGAAAAGATGCATAGAAAGTCTTGAAAACATTTTAAAAAATTACTGGCATAAACTGTACTGTTAAAATATGGAAAGAGAAGAAAACAGGAGGGTCAAATGAAGTTCATATCCTACCCAAACCACAAAACTATTTTACTTAATTTTTAGATTAGGTAAATGGCATCTAGTCCCATAACTTCATGGCAAATAGATGGGGAAACAGTGGAAACAGTGACAGACTTTTTTTTTTTGGGGGGGGGGGGGGGCTCCAAAATCATTGCAGATGGTGTCGCAGCCATGAAATTAAAAGATGCTTGCTCCTTGAAAGAAAAGCTATGACCAACCCAAACAGCATATTAAAAAGCTGAGATATTCCTTTGCCAACAAAGGTCCGTCTAGTTAAAGCTATGGTTTTTCCACTAGTCATGCATGGATGTGAGAGTTGGACTATAAAGAAAAAACTGATGCTTTTCTACTTTGGTATTGGGGAAGACTCTTCAGAGTTCCTTGGACTGCAAGGAGATCCAACCAGTCAATCCTAAAAGAAATCAGTCCTGAATATTCATTGGAAGGACTGATGCTGAAGCTGAAACTCCAAAACTTGGCCACCTGACGGGAAGAACTGACTCATTCTAAAAGAGCCTGATACTGGAAAAGATTGAAGGCCGGAGGAGAAGGGGATGACAGAGGACAAGATAGTTGGATGGCATCACTGACTCGATGGAGATGAGTTTTTGCAAGCTGTAGGAGTTGATGATGGACAGGGAAGCCTGGTGTGTTGTAGTCCATGGGGTCAAAAAGAGTTGGACTCGACTGAGCAACTGAACTATAGTAGGAACACTTACACATAATTTATTTTTCCACAAGTTACTGTTTATTTTAGGTCAAGGAGAACCTGTATATTCACATGAGGAAATTCTTATCCTCCTTGACCCAGAGTGAAAGGTTTCTGTTACTACTTATGTGCACAGAAGAGTAATTATGATCAGCAACAAAAAGTTCCTGGGGACAAAATTATGCTGAGCATGCTTTTGTCACAGTAAATTGCCTTTCATTCATCATGTTACTTTCTAAAGACTATGCATTCCTGAAACAAAAACAAACAAAAAATAATATTTTTGTTGTCACTGTTCCTATTTCATAATGCATGAATTTTGTACTCTTTCCTGGAAAATCCCATGGATGGAGGAGCCTGGAAGGCTGCAGTCCATGGGTCGCTGAGTCAAGCACGACTGAGCAACTTCATTTTCAATTTTCACTTTCATGCATTGGAGAAGGAAATGGCAACCCACTCCAGTATTATTGCCTGGAGAATCCCAGGGACAGAGGAGCCTGGTGGGCTGCCGTCTATGGGGTCGCACAGAGTCAGACACAACTGAAGCGACTTAGCAGCAGCAGCAGCAGAACTTGAGACATAAAGACATTATGAGAATGTGTACTGAAAACATTGTGAAAGATAATCAACAAATTACTTAGGATAGACTCAGAGTGTACATGCACATTCTACTAAATGGGAGTAATATATATGTATCAAAATTCTAATCATAAGTGATGAATATACAAGTGTGCTGGGTATTTATCTGTGGTCTCTCATTTCCACACCCTCCCTTCTGTACTCTCTTCTACCCTGTTGAATATTGTCAAATTATATTAATTTTGCCAGTAAGAGGAACTGATGGAAAAGCAAACAGTTAAGAAGAGATTAAAGTGTCCTATTTTGTCTCTCAACACACAAGGCAGTTGCTGGTAGTTGATGAGGCAGGGACAGAAATTAGGCAATTGCAGATGTCAGAATCCTCTGTAGAGACAACGTTTTTTGGTAATGTATGTTCCAATGACTAGGACTTTTAGGAGCTAGCAGAGTTTCAAGTAGTGCAACAGAAGGTGTAGGCTCATCGACACCAGTCCAAAGGCTTCATCAGTTTTGTCACCTCTGGGTAATACCCCCATTTGCTTTTTATTTCTTCAGAAATTCTCTTTTCCTTTTTGTCCTGCTAGCCCTTTTAATACTTTTGTAAACATTGTCTGAGCTCAGTTGCATCCTACCCTTTGTGACCTCATGGACTGCAGTACTCCAAGCTTCCCTGTCCATCACCAACTCCCAGAGCTTGCTCAAACTCATGTCCATCAAGATAGTGTTGCCATCCAATACTCTGTCGCCCCCTTCTCCCCCTGTCTTAAATCTTTCTCCAGCAGGCTCTTTTCCAATGAGTCAGTTCTTCGCATCAGGTGGCCAAAGTATTGGAGTTTCAGCTTCATCATCAGTCCTTCCAATGAATATTCAGGACTGATTTCCTTTAGAATGGACTGGTTGTATTTCCTTGTTATCCAAGGAACTCTCAAGAGTCTTCTTCAACATCACAGTTCAAAAGTATCAATTCTTGGGCGCTCAGCTTTCTTTATAGTCCAACTCTCACATCCATACATGATTACTGGAAAACCATAGCTTTGACTAGACGGACCTTTGCTGGCAAAGTAATGTCTCTGCTTTTTAATATGCTATCTAGGTTGGTCATAACTTTTCTTCTAAGGAGCAAGCCTCTTTTAATTTCATAGCTGCCATCACCATCTGCAGTGATTTTGGAGCCCAGAAGGATAAAGTCTGTCACTGTTTCCATTGTTTCCCCATCTATTTGCCATGAAGTAATGGGACCAGATGCCATGATCTTAGTTTTCTGAATGTTGAGTTTTAAGTCAGTTTTTTCACTCTCCTTTTTCACCTTCAAGAGGCTCTTTATTTCTTCTTTGCTTTCTGCCATTAGTGTGGTGTCATCTGCATATCTTAGGTTATTGATATTTCTCTCAACAACCTTGATTTGAGCTTGTGCTTCATGCAGTCGAGCATATCTCATGATGTACTCTGCATATAATTTAAATAAGCAGGGTAACAATATACAGCCTTGGCATACTCTTTTCCCCATTTGGAACGAATCTGTTGTTCCATGTCCCGTTCTAACTGCTGCTTCTTGACCTGTATACAGATTTATCAGGAGGCAGGTCATGTTGTCTGGTCTTCCCATCTCTTTAAGAATTTTCCAGTTTGTTGTGATACACACATTCAAAGGCTGAGTAGAATTGTCAGTCAGTTGTCGGAGTAGAATCATTTATACTTGTAATTTCTAGCTTATTATCTATTTTCCTGGTTGCATCCTGACTGATGCCCTGTATTTATTCAATTCAATAAAAGGTACTGATTGAATTTAGTAAAATATTAAACTTAGTTTTTTTCTTCAATAACAGCCTTGCTTTATTAGAGATTACCCACTCAAACTTCTTCAGGAATCAGGAAGGTAAAATAAACATCCGTTGTCAACATAGTACAGTGATGAAGACCATAAAGGACAGAGAATTCATGTCAAAGGCATCCAAATTAAAATTACTCAGTATGTTGACCACTGGTGTCACAATTCTCCATTAAATATGATTGGTCAAATTGGTTAATGGATTGTGTTCTTTAAGAAAAAATGTTTTGGAAAAATAAATCTCTTTTATAATGGTATAAATGCTTAGGTGTGTTGAGCTAAACCAATTCACCTCTACCAGTGCTCAATTCACATTTGCAAAAATTCTTGTTTATATATAAATGGACTATATCATTAGTTGACAACTCTAACATTATATGTGGGAGATATTGATGTGCCTTCTTCAAGAAATAAGGAAGTGCATTTTTTCTCTGAGAATCTCAAAAAGCTCATAATTGAAAGCATAAAGGAGATTAGTAGCTACTCTAAGACAGAATAGTCTCTAAATCAGAACTTAAATGTAACTTGATGAGAAGAAAAATAATAAGATAGCAGTAATGTATAAATAATAATAGATGAGTCTTATTGGTATCAGAAAATAGTGAAGAAAATATTGGCAGATACCATCCAAGCCAATCCCTTTCCTCTTAGCCAGGAGAAAAGACACATTTCTCAGATACATATGCCAATTTGGTATCTTCAGCTACAGAAGATTCTCAGCTGGCAAGTTTGCTTAAACACTTCAGTGGTTCAAATTAACGTTCATAAAGTAGGCTCCCAGCTTACATATGTCCACCCACGTAGATTTATCTACAAGAGGAAAATATGAAAACCGATGGACAAGCGTATAGTGTATGCTACATACTTTTATATTTTAGAATAGTTTGCACCAGCATTCTGGTTTTGTGAATTTAGATGGCAAAAGTCAGTTTTCAAGAAATTCACCATACTTGGATATATCAATAACAGATACTCTGGTCTTAAAGCTAAAGATCTATATTCTGAAATGATTTGTTAGAAACAGGAAAACTGTAGCATAAAAAGATCAGTAATTATTATTAAGTCACTTTAATTGTAGAATGATGATTACAGATGTCTAACCTCAAAATAAATATCATAGAACAGTAAAAAAAAATAATCAGAGGGGGAAAACATCTTTATTACTACAACTTAAAAATTAGAGGAAAGGGGCAAAAAGGAAGATGAAAAGAAGCTTCAGTGAATTAATTTTTAAAGCAAGGAGTCTATTAATGATAATTTGTTTTGCAAATTGATAAATAATTTTAAAGAGCTATAAATATTTTACCTAAAAGCAATTTTATAACAACTCAAATAATTAAAAAATGGTATAAACTTACCAAATCATAGAAAAAGTAATAAATTAAAAGAGGAAACTGAAGAGCACACAGCAAATGTTTGAAAATAAGGACACAATGAAACACTGCCTGAAACAGAGACATTATGAAATGATGACATGTTAAAGTCAAAACACATCTACTTCAAAATATAATAAATATTTAAAATTATAACAAAGATATTAGGTCTATAAAACCCTCCAAGTATACACATTTGCTGATATATGCATGAAAATTTATTGTCAGAGGAAAAAAAATGTACTGAACGAAAAGTAAAATTACTGGTAGTAATTTAGATGGATATAATTTACTTAATATATTAAAACCTGACATAAATTAGTAGGAAAGCTATTTTAAAATATACTAGAATTTTGTTGAGGATTTTTGCATCTATGTTCATCAGTGATATTGGCCTGTACTTTTCTTTTTTTGTAGCATCTTTGTCTGGTTTTGGTATAGGGTAATGTTGGCCTCATAGAATGAGTTTGGGTATTTATCTTCCTCTGCAGGTTTCTGAAAGAGTTTGAGTAGGACAGATGTTAGCTCTTCTCTCAATTTTTGATAGAATTCACCTGTGAAGCCATGTGGTACTGGGCCTTTGTTTGTTGGAAGAATTTTGATTACAGTTTTGTTTTCTGCACTTGTGATTGGTCTGTTAAGATTTTCTGTTTCTTTCTGGTTCAGTTTTGGAAGATTATATTTTTCTAAGAATTTGTCCATTTATTCCAAGTTGTCCAATTTATTGGCATATAGTTGCTCATAGTACTCTGTTATGATCTTTTGTGTTTCTGTGTTGTTTGTTGTGAGTTCTCCATTTTCATTTCTAATTTTATTGATTTGATTCTTCTCCCTTTTTTTCTTGATGAATCTGGCTAATGGTTTGTTTATTTGTATTCTCAAAGAACCAGCTTTTAGTTTTTGTTGATCTTTACTATAGTCTCCTTCATTTCTTTTTCATTTATTCCTGTTGTTATTTTTATGGTTTCCTCCCTTCTACTAATTTTGGAGTTCTTCTTTTCTTCCTTTTCTATTTTATTTAGGTGTAAAGTTAGGTTGTTTGATTTTCTCTTGTTTCTTCAGGTAGGATTGTTTTGCTATGAATTTCCCTCTTAGCACTACTTTTACTGAATCCCATAGGTTTTTGGTTGTCATGTTTTCATTTTCATTTGTTTATATGCACATTTTAATTTCCTTTTTTATTTATTCCATGATTTGTTGGTTATTTAGGAGATTGTTAACAAACACATAAAAAGATGCTCAACATCACTCATTGTCAGAGAAATGCAAATCAAAATCACAGTAAGGTACCATCTCACGCCGGTCAGAATGACTGCCATAAAAGTTTACAAGCAATAAATGTTGGAGAGAGTGTGGAGAAAAGGGAACCCTGTTCCACAGTTGGTGCATGATCTTTTGAGTAAGTTGTTGCATTCTGTTTCTAGAATTTTGTTGCGGATTTTTGCATCTATGTTCATCAGTGATATTGGCCTGTAGTTTTCTGTGTGTATGTGTGTGTGTGTGTGTATGTGTGTGTGTGGCATCTTTGTCTGGTTTTGGTAATGCAAACTAGTAGAGCCACTATGGAGAACAATGGGGAGATTCCTTTAAAAAACTGGAAATATAACTGCCATATGACCCAGCAATCCCACTGCTGGGCATACACACCAAGGAAACCAGAACTCAAACACATGTACCCCAATATACACAAATCAATCAATGTGATACACCACATTGACAGATTAAAAGTTAAAAATCATATGATTATCTCAATAGATACAGAGAAAGCCTATGACAAAATTCAACAACCATTTATGCAAAAACCCTCCAGAGTGCAGGCATAGAAGGAACATACCTCGACATAATAAAAGCCATATATGAGAAACCCACAGCAAACATTATCTCCAATGGTTAAAAATTGAAATTATTTCCTTTAAAGTCAGGAACAAGACAAGGGTGCCCACTCTCACACTGCTATTCAACATACTTTTGGAAGTTTCAGCCACAGCAATCATAGAAGGAAAACAAAAAATAAAAGGAATCCAATTTTGAAAAGAAGAAGTAAAACTTTCACTGTTTGCAGATGAAATGACCCTCTACATAGAAAACCATAAAGAAACCACCAGAAAATTATTAGACTGAATCAATTAATATAGTAAAGTTGCAGGATACAATATTTATATACAGAAATCCCTTGTATTCCTATACACTAACAATAAGAAAACAGAAAGAGAGATTAAGGAAACAATTCCATTCATCATTGAGAGTAAAAGACTTAGGAATAAGAGTAAAAGACTTAGGATTAAATCTACCTAAAGAAACAAAAGATGTATATATAGAAAAGCAGAAAACACTGGTGAAAAAAAATTAAGGTGTCACAAATAGATGGAGAAATATACCATGTTCATGGATCAGAAGAATCAATATAGTGAAAATGAGTATACTATACAAAGCAATCTATAGATTCAATGCAATCCCTATCAAGGTACCAATGGTATTTTTCAGAGAACTAGAACAAATAATTTCACAATTTGTATGGAAATACAAAAAAACTCGAATAGCAAAAGCAATCTTGAGGTAGAAGAAAGGAACTGGAGGAATCAATCTACCTGACTTCAGATTATGCTACAAAGCTACAGTCATGAAGACAGTATGGTATTTGCACAAAGACAGAAGTATAGATCAATGGAACAAAATGGAAAGCCCAGAGACATATCCACACACCTATGGACACTGTATCTTTGACAAAGGAGGCAAGAATACACAATGGAGAAAAGACAATCTCTTTAACAAGCAGTCCTGGGAAAACTGGTCAACCACCTGTAAAAGAATGAAACTAGAACATTTTCTAATACCATATACAAAAATAAACTCAAAATGGATTAAAGATCTAAATGTAATAGCAGAAACTGAAAGACTCCTAGAGGAAAACATAGGCAAAACATGCTCTGACATAAATCACAGCAGGATCTTCTATGACCCACCTCCCAGAGTAATGTAAATAAAAACAAAAATAAACAAATGGGATCTAATTAAACTTAAAAGCTTTTGACCAACGAAAGAATCTATAAGCAAGGTGAAAATACAGCCTTCAGAATGGGAGAAAATAACAAACGAAGCAACTGACAACGAATTAATCTCAAAAATATACAAGCAGCTCATGCAGCTCAATACCAGAAAAATAAACGACCCGATTTTAAAAAAAAAAGGGGGGGGGCCAAAGAACTAAACAGCCATTTCTCCAAAGATGGCTAACAAACATTTGAAAAGATGCTCAACATCACTCATTATCAGAGAAATGCAAATCAAAACCACAATGATGTACCATCTCACGCCAGTCAGAATGGCTACTATCAAAAAGTCTACAAACAAAACAAACAAAAATCTACAAAAAATAAATGCTGGAGAGGGTGAGAAGAAAAGGGAACCCTCTTACACTCTTGGTGGGAATGTAAACTAGCACAGCCACTCTGGAGAACGATGTGGAGATTCCTTAAAAAAACTGGAAGTATACATGCCATACAACCCAGCGATCCCACTGCTGGGCATACATATCGAGGAAACCAGAATTGAAAGAGACACGTGTACCCCAATGTTCATTGCAGCACTGTTTACAATAGCTAGGACATGGAAGCAACCTAGATGTCCATCAGCAGACAATTGGATAAGAAAGTTGTGGTACATATACACTATGAAATATTACTCAGCTATTAAAAGCAATGCCTTTGAATCAGTTACAACGAGGTGGATGAAACTTAAGCCTATTGTACAGAGTTAAGTAAATAAGAAAGCAAAACACTAATACAGGATATTAACATACATATATGGAATTTAGAAAGATGGTAATGATGACCCTATATGCAAGACAGTGAAAGAGACAGAGATATAAGGAACAGACTTTTGGACTCTCTGGGAGAAGGCAAGGGTCAGATGATTTGAGAGAATAGCATTTAAAAATGTATATTGCCATTTCTGAAGTAGATCACCAGTCCATGTTCAATGTATGAAACAGGGCACTCAAAGCTGGTGCAGTGGGACAACCCTGATGGATGGGATGGGGAGGGAGATGAGAGGAGAGTTAAGAATGGGGGACATGTGTACACCCATGGCTGATTCATGTCAATGTATGGTAAATATCACTACAGTGTTGTAAAGTAATTAGCCTCCAATTTAAATAAATAAAATTTAAAAGATATATTAGAATATGAAAAATAGTAAAGATTTAAGAGTTTAGAGAAAAATAAATATTAATGTTGAAAAAAGTTGGAAAGTATTAAACCTCCTTCATGACAGGAATACAAATCAGTAATATGATATCTTGTGTTTTATCTCTTTTTATGTCTTTATTGAAAAGAATATGAAGAAATAGGCTGGCTAATTGGAAAAGACCCTCATGCAGGGAAAGACTGAAGCAAAAGAAGAAGAGGGCAAGAGACAATGAGATTGGTGGATTTCATCATCTGTTCAGTGGATATGTACTTTAGCAAACTCTGGGAGATTGTTAGGAACAGGGAGGCCTGGCGTGCTGAGGTCCATTGGATCACAAAGAATTAGACACAACTTAGCTACTGAAAAGCAATAGGTAATGGCACTTGGGGAATCAATATTGGGAAATCTCTCTGAAATACATTTTGACTATATATATATATACTATAAACACACACACACACACACACACACACACACATCAAAATTTTAGATGTATGTCCCAATATGGAAGGCTGGTATTTTTCAAAAATCTTTGCCATAGTTTCTCCTAATGTATATAATTTGCACAGCCTTGTTGTGGTAAAGGCACTTTCATAACTCAATAAAGCTATGAGCCATGCTGTGTAGGGCCATAGAAGATGAACTGGTAATCAGCAAGAGTTCTGAGAAATCATGGTCCACTGGAGGAGGAAATGGCAACCCACTCCAATATTCTTGCTGAAAGACCCATGAACAGTATTAAAATGAAAAAATATATGACCCCAGAAGATGTGTTTCCCCAGGTTGGAAGGTAACCAACATGGTGCTGGGGAAAGTGGAGGGTGATTTTTTAATAGATCCAGTAAGAATGAAACAGATGGGCCAAAGCAGGAACAACACTCACATGTGGATGTCTTTGCTGGTGAAAGTAAAGTCTGATGCGTCAATGAACAATATTGCATAGGTACTTAGAGTGTTATATCTGTGAATCAAGGTAAACTGTATATTGTCAAGCACAAGATGGCAAGATTGAACAACAATATCTTAGGAATAAGTCAACTATAATCGATGGGAATAGGTAAATTTAATTCAAATGATCATTATATTGTAGGCAAAATATCTTAGAAGAAATGGAGTATCCCTCATAGTCAACCAAAGAGTCCAAAATGCAGTA
This sequence comes from Budorcas taxicolor, assembly GCF_023091745.1. Lineage (NCBI taxonomy): Eukaryota > Metazoa > Chordata > Mammalia > Artiodactyla > Bovidae > Budorcas > Budorcas taxicolor. The sequence goes on from NC_068935.1 coordinate 39,769, forward strand.
CTTAGATGCAACACTAAAAATGACAGAATGAACTCAGTTCGTTTCCAAGGAAAACCATTCAACATCACAGTAAGCCAAGTCTATGCCCCAAACACTAATGCTGAAGAAGGTGAAGTTGAATGATTTAATGAAGACCTACAAGACATTCTACAACTAATACCCCTCCCCCCAAAAAGATATTATTTTAATCATCAGGAATTAGAATGCAAAAATAGAAAGTCAAGAGATACACACAATATCAGGCAAGTTTGGTGTTGAAGTACAAAATGAAGCAAGACAAAGGCTAACAAATTTACTTATTGCCTAATTCAGACTTAAATTGAAGAAAATAGGGAAAACTACTAGACCATTCAGGTATGACCTAAATAAAATCCCTAACAATTATGCAGTGGAGTCAGAAATAGATTTAAGGGACTAGATTCGATAGATAGGGTTCCTAATGAACTATGGTTGGAGGTTCATGACATTATACAGGAGACAGGGAGAAAGACCATTCCAAGAAAAAGAAAGGCGAAAAAAAAAAAAAAAAAGCAAAATGGCTAGCTGAGGAAGCCTTACAAATTACTGTGAAAGAAGAGAAGTGAAAAGCAAAGGAGAAAAATAAAGATATACCCATTTGAATGCAGAGTTACAAAGAATAGAAAGGAGAGGTAAGAAAGTATTTCTCAGTGATCAGTGCCAAGAAATAGAGGAAAACAATAGAATGGAAAAGACTAGAGATCTCTTCAAGAAAATTAGAGATACTGAGGGAAATTTTCAGGCAAAGATGGGTTCAATAAAGGACAGAAATTGTATGGAGCTAAAAGAAGCAAAATATATTAATAAGAGGTGGCAAGAACACACAGAAGAACTATACAAAAAAGATCTTCATGACCCAGATATTCATGATAGTGTGATCACTCACCTAGAGCCAGACATCCTGGAATGTGAAGTCAAGTGGGCCTTAAGAATCATGTTGATGTATGAAAAAACCAATACAATATTGTAAAGTAAAATAATAATAATAATAATAATAATAAAATTAAATTTAAAAAAAAAAAGAAAGAAACAACTTCTGGAAAAAAAAAAAGAAAAAAAAGGTGCCAAAATATTTTTTTAAAAAAAAGAAAGAAAGAAAGAAACATCACTATGGACAAAGCTAGTAGAGGTGATGAAATTCCAGTTGAGCTATTTCAAATCCTAAAACATAATGCTGTGAAAGTGCTGCACTCAATATGTCAGCAAATTTGGAAAACACGGCAGTGGCAACAGGACTGGAAAAGGTTGATTTTAATTCCAATCCCAAAGAAAGTCAATGTCAAAGAATGTTCAAGCTACTGCACAATTGTTCTCATTTCAAACGCTAGCAAAGTAATGCTCAAAAATCTCCAAGGAATGCTTCAGCAATACATGAACCATGAATTTCCAGATGTTCAAGCTGGATTTAGAAAAGGCAGAGTCACCAGAGATCAAACTGCCAACATCCGCTGCATCACTGGAAAAGCAAGAGAGTTTCAGAAAAACATCTATTTCTGCTTTATTGACTATGCCAAAACCTTTGACTGTGTGCATCACAATAAACTGGAAGATTCTGAAAGAGATGGTAATACCAGGCCACCTGACCTGCCTCTTGAGAAATCTATATGCAGGTCAGGAAGCAACAGTTAAAACTGGACAATGAACAACAGACTGGTTCCAAATAGGAAAAGGAGTACGTCAAGGCTGTATATTGTCACCCTGCTTATTTAACTTCTATGCAGAGTACATCATGAGAAACCCTGGGCTGGATGGAGCACAAGCTGAAATCAGGATTGCTCGGAGAAATATCAATAACCTCAGATATGTAGATGATACCACACTTATGGCAGAAAATGAAGAACTAAAGAGGCTCTTGATGAAAGTGAAAGGAGAGTGAAAACGTTGGCTTAAAGCTCAACATAATGCAAACTAAGTTCATGGCATCTGGTCCCATCACTTTATGGCAAATAGATGAAGAAACAGTGGAAACAGTGTCAGATTTAATGTTTTGGTGGTTCCAAATCACTGTGGATGGTGACTGCAGCCATGAAATAAAAAGATGCTTCTTCCTTGGAAGAAAAGTTATGACCAACCTAGACAGCATATTAAAAAGCAGAGACAGTACTTTGCCAACAAAGGTCCATCTAGTCTAGCTTTTGATTTTTCCAGTATTCATGTATGGATGTGAGCGCTGAACTCTAAAGAAAGCTGAGCACTGAAGAATTGATGCTTTTGAACTGTGGTGTTGGAGAAGATTCTTGAAAGTACCTTGGACTGCAAGGAGATGCAACCCATCCATCCTAAAGGAAATCAGCCCTGAATATTCATTGGAAGGCCTGATGTTGATTACAAGGAAATGTGATGAGGAATACCAAAGGATCAAGAACAGGGTGTTAAGGGCACTTTCTTGTGGAGTCCCTCACAGATTTGGAGAGTCAGAAATAGCATCCTGTTGAGATCAAGGAAAAGACTTTGGAATAAATGAACAAAGTCTGAACACAATGTTCCAGACACCTATAAGGGCTTTAAAGGCCCATCGAGAGAAAAATCTCAGAAACCTGAAATTTCAAAGGCCATTTTTCTGGTGGTACTTGGCCTTATGCATTTCCCCAAAACAACACATGATGTAAATCTTTGCCACACAGACTGTTCTGTGGAACTCATCGTGAGTCTCACCTGGTAATATTTTAGTAAGGCAGTATTTCAGGCTTCAAACCATGTCTGCTAAATCAGAGACTGTTTTACTAGAATCCTCTGGCTATTTTTGAGCACACTAAAATTTGAAAGAAACTAAACAAGTCAGTGCCATCTAAGTATTGAATGTTATGTTTTATATATAATCTGTTAATTTTTAAACCCATTGACTAGAAAACAGATCGTAAATTTTGACCACAAATTTCTTGACTTCTTTACAAACCCAGAATTTCATTTATTAACTATGAAACAAAAACTCAGAATTGGATTAGGAACGACCAAGCCACTCCAATATTCTTGCCTGGAAAATTCCATGTACATAGGAGCCTGGCACGGTAAAGTCCATGCGGTTACAAAGAGTTGGGCATGACTGAGCACGTAGTAATAAAATAACTCTGAATAAATGAATCTTCTCAGGGCTTATTATAGTAAATATAGACAAGTTCTGGTTTCTGCAGATCTATTATTTTTGTAAGAAAGATAAAAGTAATATATTTTCTGAAGGTATTAAATTATCCAATGAAGTAATAATAGAATTTTTTTAAAAAGAATCTTGAGAAAAAAATATTAGTAAAAAACACTTGAAAGAAATAATTTGTAAGCCCCTTTTTGTTGGAATGTGAAGAATGAATAGAACATAAAAATATAAGCTCTTATAATAAAATAATGCAAATATAGTGATGTCTATATATAATATGAAGTTTACAGAGATAATGTATTATTTTTCTTTAGTTATGTAAAAATTTTATATAAAGTCTTGTTTTAAAACTCAAGGATGAAATAAATTTTCTTAGCTTCTATGTAATGACTTCTCTGCTATGTTTTTTGACTTTATATAAATGCTTTTATTGTTCATACCAAATTCAAAGATGAAAATAACAGAGTGTGAAATCTTTTCTCACAATCAACACTATTGAAATATATCAATAACCTTTGTGATTCCACATGACAACACACTTTACAAACTATACATAATTAAGCAGGTATAGAAGCATATTTCAAAATACTACTTGAATAAAAGTAGAATATATGCAAAATAGCTTTAATGTGGAAAAATTGAGACTAAAAACTTACTTGAAATTTCTTTCTGCTTGTTTTTGGATTTTTTTTTTTTTTAAAGAAGTCCCTTCCAGTTAATGGAAGGAAAATGCAATTTAACACTTCTTGTTTCATATAATTAGGAACAGTCCTTCTTTGTCAAAGCTGAATCTGCTAAGTGTATGTTAACACATTTTATTAAATATTTATATAAACCAAACAAATTCAAATGATATTTATCCCAAACCTTAAGGTATCTACTTTCAGTAAGTCAATTCAGTAGCTCGGTTGTGTTCGACTGCTTCCAATCCCATGGACTGGATCATACCAGGCTTCCCTGTCCATCACAAACTCCCAGACCTTGCTCAAACTCATACCCATCAAGTCGGTGATGCCATTGAACCATCTCATCCTCTGTAGTCCCCTTCTCCTCATGTCTTCAAACTTTCCAAGCATCAGGGTCTTTTCTAATGAGTCAGCTCTTCATATCAGGTGGCCAAAGTATTGGAGCTTCAGCATCAGCATCAGTCCATCCAATGAATATTCAGGATTGATTTCCTTAGCATTGACTGGTTTGAACTTCTTGCAGTCCAAGGGACTCTCAAGAGCCTTCTCCAGCACCGCAGTTCAAATGCACTAGTTCTTCAGTGCTCAACTTTCTTTAAGTTTCAACTCTCACATCCATAACATAACTACTGGGAAAACCATAACTGCAACTATACAGACCTTTACCAGCAATGTCATGTCTTTGCTTTTGAATATGCTGTCTAGGTGTGTCATAGCTTTCCTTCCATGGAACAAGTGTCTTTTTTAAAAGTATAAATTTATTTATTTTAATTGGAGGTTAATTGCTTTACAATATTATATTGGTTTTGCCATACATCAACAAGTGTCTTTTAATTTCATGGTGGCAGTCACCATCTGCAATGATTTTGGAGCCCCCAAAAATAAACTCTGTCACTGTTTTCATTTTTTCCCCATCTATTTGCCATGAAGTGATGGGACCAGATGCCATGATCTTCGTTTTCTGAATGTTGAGCTTTAAGCCAACTTTTTCACTCTCTTCTTTCACTTTCATCAAGAGGCTCTTTAGTTCTTCACTTTCTGCCAGTGAACAGCAACCATTACCAAGGGAACAAGGGATTAATAATGGTCACAAGGTCAGGAGACAATCCATATCTCAAGAAACAAGATCGAGACTAAGCAGTTTTGTCGTAAGAAGAATGTTTACTCAAGGAGATTCAAGCCTTTCTCATCCTATGACCTCAGTCCTGGGAGTGGCGTGTAGTTCCACTGGTTTCTGGCAACAGAAACTGAAAAGGAACAGAGGATTTATGAGAAACAGCAAGTAGGAATCCTACTGTTAAACATTCCTTGACAATTCCCCCTTATTTATTTATATAATATTTGTAAAAAGGGTTCTGACCATTTGAGTTTGTTTAGTTTTAACAATTTTTGCATGAAGGCAACAGTAAATAACAAAAATAATTGTCAAGACAATCACCAAAATTACAGTTCCAGACTGGATACTGGGAGTAATGCTTTGAAACCATCCGCATGGGTCTACCGCAGATAATTGATCAGCTAGTTGTTCAGCTAAAGTTTGCAAATTAGTAGAAGAGGGCAGATTTTTAGAAAAGGTTTCAAAGATTTCTTTTTGTAATAACTGTACATTCAGAGAGGCATTGTCATGTATGTTTTGTAAATGAAATTTGATTTGTTCCCAGTTGTAGGCACTATTATTGAATTGAACAGGAGTAACACAAAATTGAGTAGAATTCCAATCACATTTTAGCATCATCTGGTTTTGTACATCTATTAATTGATCTCCAACCCATTTGATGGCTGTTTTTAGTTCCTGTATTTCATCTTGAATATCCTCATCTATCTGAGCCTGAGTGGCCCACATAGTATGAGCATCTTTAGTCCAATTTTGGATAAAATTATGTTTGAATTGAGGTTTGTAAAGCAACGCCAGTGACAGCAGCAGTGATGCAAATAGCTATTAATCCCCAAATGCCAAGAATCAGCCATCCAATGAATCATTTAGATCGCAGGAGCAGTTTAGTAAGTAACCGGGAAGCAAGTCCAGCCATGGGACCTTCTTCCCAGGCCTGCTGGAGATTTATTGGTAACCACAGACTACATCGAGACAGAAGAATCAAAAGGGATTCATTTCTTAAGGAAACAGAAGAGTTAAGACAAGTATATAATTTGCAATTTATACAAGTTATAGAATGTAAAGTCTTATTGAATTGTAAACTCTCTACAAACAACAAAAGGAAGGGGAACACAAAGATGTATGAAATATGATTGATTATAATGAAATAAATAATTACTATGACTACGATTGGTCCCTGTGAAATGTTCAGTCCAAGTCCCAAGTTCTTCGGTGTTTGCAGTAAGTTTCCAGATATCCCATTGTTCAGGCCCAATCTGTTTATCAAGGACGATTCAAGGATGTGTGTGTGTGTGTGTGTGTGTGTCGGGGGGGGAGGGGGGGTTCCATCGTCAAGCCACCCAAGAAGTCCTTTTTCATGGTAATGCTCCATTGTAGTGTTAGTAACCTATGCTACTTGAGTAGCATAGTCACACATAGTGCTGTTAATATCATCTGAGCAGTTAGATAACCACATACCATGGAGTTCCCAATCAACAGTGGTGTAGCTGGCCATAAACATTAATTTCCCTGATTTAGCTTGACATTTATTTCAATAAACAGGAGTATATTTAAATTCTTTATAAGTAAATCCCTTACATTTTAACTTTTGTCTTTTTCCTAGAATTTTGGTAGTATTGACATGGTTTTTATAAAAGGACAGGGCGGTAAACAGTCCAAGCAATGTGTGGAAGCTCCTTTTTGGAGGCAGGATGAAAGCCCATGTTTGTCGATTAACATTAATACATAATTTTATTAGGCCCATGCATAAAGGAAGGATTTCATAGCCTACAGAAAAGTTAATTAGTCTTCCTTCTTCCTCAGAAAGAGAAGGCCCCTCCAAGCTCCAAGGAGGCGGCATATGTGTTGAGTCATTAGTGGATTCGATTAGTCCTATATCTGTCCATTCTGTAACCTACAATAAAAGGTGGGGTGTGTTAGGTATATAAGCCCAATAAGTGTGATCAGTCAAGTCAGCCTGATCAGGGGGAGGAAAAGCAAGCAAAGCAAGCAAAGCAACAAAAAATATTTTCAGGGTTCTGAGGCATTCCCTGTTGAGAAATCAGATTTTCAGCTTGATTAGTAAGGGTTTTTATCCCTCCCAAAGTAGGGAAATCATAAGGTCGATGACATTGAGTGTGGTGTTTTTGGAAATTTTTAAAGCTGCCATGGCTTGTATTGTAATTTCTTCCTTTTGAGGTTTTTGTTGTTTTGTCTCTAGTTTGAATGTTGGGGGCCCCCTTAGGTTGAATCTTCCAAAGAGGAAGCCTTGTGAGTTCATTGGATCCATTGGAAAAATAGAAGCATACTCCTTTCCCTGTAAAATTAGTTTCCTAGATTTCCATTGATTAGTTAACTCGTCTTGATACCAAATGGGGAGAGGAAGGGAGGTGTCTTTCAATGTCTTGAAATGTTTTTCTGCTTTTGTCAAAATATTTCCTTGCAGTAAGTTTAAAAAATTTAAAACCAATAAAGCTATATTAACAATAGTTATAGGCTTAAAAAATATATTATGTTGGAATCTAGTAAAGTCTGCTCTGAATAAGGAAGATAACAGTGTTCCTGTGTATTCCCCCTTATTTAATTTTTTATTTGTACTTTCATTGTATAATGTGTTTGTTTAACTATATCTTGTGTTTGTGGATTATAAGAAATGTCTATAATCTGTTTAATAGAGAATTAATGTAAAAATTGTTTGAACTGCTTAGAAATACAGGCAGGGCCATTGTCTGTTTTTATAGAATTAAGGTTTCTCATTATTGCAAAGAAAGTTAACAGGAGGGTTATAACATGTCGTGTAGTTTCACCTCAGAGATGTGTGGCCCATATGAAAGAAGAATTTGTATAGATCAAGACATGTAAGAAGGAAGAGGAAGAAAGTTCAGGGCAATGAGTTAAATCCATTTGCCACAAAATTCTCTTTCATTTGTCATAAACCTTTTTTACATTTTTGTATTCATCATTTTATTTGCCATTTCTTATATCTGTTTATTAAAAGCATACATCTTACTTTTCTTTAACAACTATGAAGTGTCCTTTATACTAGCATTTTATAGATTGATGAATATATTTATTATATTATATTAGGTATAATATATATACAATATGTATTTATATAATATATTTATATATATTAAATATAATATTTATATTTATATATATTTATGTATATAATTTATATAATATATTTATTAATTGTCTAAAATCTCTTTAGTTTTTCTGTAAGAAAAACTTTCTGTAAGAGGAAGTTAGTGTTCAGTAATTAATGTTTTAAAATTTTACTTTATTTGGAAAAGACCTAGCTATTTAATAAACTTTTATCATTTACTTTATCATTTATAAATATAATTATTTTTAAGAGTTTATCTAAAAGTTTTCATCTTAATTATATATTTATGCATATATAAAGAATTAGTTTTTTGTTGACAAATTTAGTTTTACCTTAAACCTAGACATAATAAAAGTATTATACAATGTTGATGACTTAAGACATATCTTAATTAGATTAGCAAATTATAATATATATAGTATATTATGATTATATATAATTATATTTATATTTAAATAAACATATTCAATACTGAATATTTTTCAGTTCACATGAACTTGAATTTAAATAGAGCTCATTAACATCATATTATCCAAAAACAAAGACATACATTAAGACATATATAACTTTAGATAGACAGACATAGTTTTCCACTTGAAATTTAAAATATCTTTTTCATATATAAATATATATATATATATTTCTGAGATCCACCAATTTATTTATGGCTGGAGTCCCAGATAGAGTGGGCTGTGTATCCCAAGGACATGATAAGAATTAACTTTAGGTTTTTTCTTAGGCCTATTTTTGTTTCCCAGGCAGAATTGGAGCTCCAAAAAAGGTATTTTATTAAGTTAACCATTTCCTAACTGCACGTGTTAGGGGAAACAGTGGAAACAGTGTCAGACTATATTTTGGGGGGCTCCAAAATCACTGCAGATGGTGACTGCAGCCACGAAATTAAAACATGCTAATTATTTGGAATTATGAACAAAGCTAGTGGAGGTGATGGAATTCCAGTTGAGTTGTTTCAAATCCTGAAAGATGATGCTGTGAAAGTGCTGCAATCAATATGCCAGCAAATTTGGAAAACTCAGCAGTGGCCACAGGACTGGAAAAGGTCCGTTTTCATTTCAATTCCAAAGAAAGGCAATGCCAAAAAATGCTCAAACTATTGCACAATTGCACTCATCTCACACCTAGTAAAGTAATGCTCAAAATTCTCCAAGCCAGGCTTCAGTAATACGTGAACCGTGAACTCCCTGACGTTCAAGCTGGTTTTAGAAAAGGCAGAGGAACCAGAGATCAAATCGCCAACATCCGCTGGATCATTGAAAAAGCAAGAGAGTTCCAAAAAAAACATCTCTTTCTGCTTTATTGAATATGCCAAAGCCTTTGACTGTGTGGATCACAATAAACTGTGGACAATTCTGAAAGAGATGGGAATACCAGACCACCTCACCTGCCTCTTGAGAAATCTGTATGCAGGTCAAGAAGCAACAGTTAGAATTGGACATGGCACAACAGACTGGTTCTAAATAGGAAAAGGAGGACGTCAAGGCTGTATATTGTCACCCTGCTTATTTAACTTATATGCAGAGTACATCATGAGAAACGCTGGACTGGAAGAAACACAAGCTGGAATCAAGATTGCCGGGAGAAATATCAATAACCTCAGATATGCAGATGACACCACCCTTACGGCAGAAAGTGAAGAGGAGCTTAAAAGCCTCTTGATGAAAGTGAAAGAGGAGAGTGAAAACGTTGGCTTAAAGCTCAACATTCAGAAAACGAAGATCATGGCATCTGGTCCCATCACTTCATGGGACATAGATGGGGAAACAGTGGAAACAGTGTCAGACTTTATTTTGGGGGGCTCCAAAATCACTGCAGATGGTGACTGCAACCACGAAATTAAAAGACGTTTACTCCTTGGAAGAAAAGTTATGACCAACCTAGATAGTATATTCAAAAGCAGAGACATTACTTCGCCGACTAAGGTCCGTCTAGTCAAGGCTGTGGTTTTTCCTGTGGTCATGTATGGATGTGAGAGTTGGACTGTAATGAAGGCTGAGCACTGAAGAATTGATGCGTTTGAACTGTGGTGTTGGAGAAGACTCTTAAGGGTCCCTTGGACTTCAAGGAGATCCAACCAGTCCATTCTGAAGGAGATGAACCCTGGGATTTCTTTGGAAGTAATGATGCTAAAGCTGAGACTCCAGTACTTTGGCCACCTCATGCGAAGAGTTGACTCATTGGAAAAGACTCTGATGCTGGGAGGGATTGGGGGCAGGAGGAGAAGGGGACGACCCAGGATGAGATGGTTGGATGGCATCACAGACTGGATGGACGTGAATCTGAGTGAGCTCCAGGAGATGGTGATGGACAGGGAGGCCTGGTGTGCTGCGATTCATGGGGTCGCAAAGAGTCGGACACGACTGAGCGACTGAACTGAACTAAATTCTTTGGAAGAAAAGTTATGACCAACCTAGATAGCATACTGAAAAGCAGACATTACTTGGCCAAGATAGGTCAGTCTAGTCAAGACAATGGTTTTTCAAGTGGTCATATATGGATGTGAGAGTTGGACTGTGAAGAAAGCTGAGCACCGAAGAATTGATGCTTTTGAACTGTGGTGTTGGAGAAGACTCCTGAGAGTCCCTTGGACTGCAAGGAGATCCAACCAGTCCATTCTAAAGGAGATCAGTCCCGGGTGTTCTTTGGAAGGAATGATGCTAAAGCTGAAACTCCAATACTTTGGCCACCTCATGTGAAGAGTTGACTCATTGGAAAAGACTCTGATGCTGGGAGGGATTGGGGACAGGAGGGAAAGGGGACAACAGAGGATGAGATGGCTGCATGGCATCATCGACTCGATGGACGTGAGTTTGAGTGAACTCCGGGAGTTGGTGATGGACAGGATGGTCTGGCGTGCTGCGATTCATGGGGTCGCAAAGAGTCGGACACAGCTGAGCCACTGAACTGAACTGCATATTTAAGAAAAACTGGTTTTGCAATTTCAAAAAGTATTTTATTTTAATCAGTTTTCTCTGGAGTCTAAATAATATCATGGCCATTCAGTGTCAAAAATATTGTTTCTCCTTTTTGTAGTTACAGTATAGTATTAATGATATATGCATGAGGGAATTGCTGTCACATTGGATGTAAAGCCTTGGCTACAAAATTTTGACAAATATTTGGACTGTTAAGCATATCTTGAGGTAACACAGTATTGAAATCTGACACCCAATATGATTAGGATAAGTGAGAGAGAAAGTTAATCTCTCCTGGTCTAAAGGGTGTAAAGGTGTATTTAAAAAGCAATCTTGTAAATCAGTAATAATAATGTGCCAATTTTGAGGAATAGTAGTAGGTGATGGGATCCCTGGTTGTAATGCACCCATAGGTTTCATAGATGCATTAACTTTTCTAAGGTCTGTTAAGACATGCCATTTGTTAGGTTTCTTTTTTATAACAAAAATAGGAGAGTTACAAGAAGACCAAGATTCCTCAATATGTTTTAATTCTAATTGTGTGTATATAAGTTCTTTCAGTTCAGTTCAGTTCAGTCTCTCAGTCGTTTCTGGCTCTTTGCGATCCCATGAATTGCAGAACACCAGGCCTCCTTGTCCATCAATTGCTTTGTTTGTTAAATGAGCAGTGGCACTTAGGAAAAATGTGGAATGTATATCTGAGTTTGCCATTGCATATGTAAGTCCCTTCCTATTAGATTAAGGAGTGCATCTATCACATAAGGTCTTAATGTTGCAGGCTAGCCTTCTGGTCCCTCATATGGGTAGATCTGAACATTTTGATAAATTTCTTATACTTCAATTTGAGAAATTCCTGCAGTTTGGCAGGAGCTTTTTTGAATAGGCCAGGATTTGGGCCATAAGTGTTTGGAAATAATAGTAATATTAGACCCAGTGTCTAGGAGACCAGAAAATCTTTTACCATTAATTTTTGATATTTATATTTGGTCAGGCATATTCAGATACCAATGATGTCCATAAGGATTGTTTTTTATCTGTACTGCTGGATCCTCCTGTCCATACATTATTAGAGGAATTAATAGAAATGTAAGGAAAAAGAAGTAATTGAGCAATTTTGTCCCCCTTTTTGATTTGTCATAGACAAGACATCATAATTTGAATCTCTCTTTTATAATCTGAATCAATTATTCCAGGGTGAACAGTAATTCCTTTAGTAGTCAAACTAAATCAGCCAAGTAAAAGACCGAAGTTTTGTGGGGGCAGGGATCTAAAAAGTCCAGTAGGTATTTTAGAATGGACTGCTTGAGGGTAAAGGAAAAAAATCATTTAGGGCTGGTATATCGACGGCAGCACTGCTGGATGTTGAGGGTTTGAGGGAAAAAGATATTATTTGCCCCTGGTTTTTGTTGAAGTGGACCTGGGGGGTCCCCAGCTTGGAGTTTCGGGAATAGATTTTTTCTGCAAGACAATACTTTTTGATTATGCCAATCTCTTTGAGTATGGGTTGATATTTTGTTGTGGTTTGGATTTGCACTCTCCTTGTGTTTAGTGAAGTGTTTTTCTTGTGTTTATTGGCCTATTTGCATATTTTCTTTGGAGAACAGTCTAGTATATACTTTATATATCTCATATATAAGTCCCCTATCAAATATATAACTTGCAAAAAATTATCTTATTGTTTACATGGTTCTTTTACTCTCTTTTATGGTATTCTTGAAACCCAAAATTTTAAATGTGATAAATTGTAATTCATATAATGTTTGTTGTTGATGATGATGTTTTCTGTGTCATATCTAAGAAGTCATTGCCAAATGCAAAGTATGAATATTTATCCATATATTTCTTTCTAAAAGTTTTACAGCTTTATATCTCACATTTAGGTCATTGACCCATTTAGATTTAATTTTGAGAATTTAAGAGCTTTTAGAGAAACATCCGAATCATTCTTTTGCATATATCTGTACAGACTCCCATGCACTGTTTTTTGAAAAGACTATTTTTATCATTGTGTAGTTGGCCATAGATATATGGGTTTATTTTGGACTTTGAATTTTGTTTCAACTAATCTGTGTAATGATTGCTTTGTATTCACTATCATTGATTTGTAGTAACATTTAAAATCTGCAAATGTGATTTTTCTATTTTGGGGTTTTTTAAAAGATATTTTTGAATCTTTTGTGTTCCTTGAAACTCCTTATAAATTTTGGAATCAACTTGACAATTTTCATAAAGAAGACATTTGGGATTCTGATAAAGTCTGTGTTGTATCTGTAGGTCTGTTTAGATAATATATCCATCTTAATGTGAAGTCTTCAGAGCCATAAATTTGGGATGTGTTTCAAATTATTTAGTTATTCTTTTATTTCAACATTGCTTTTCTATTTACAGACTACAGTTATGCACTTCTTTTTTAAAAATGTCTTCATAAATATTTTATTTATGATATATTATAAATGAATTATTTCATAAATTTATTTTCAGATCGATCATTTCTAGTGTTTAGAAATAAAAGTTATCTTGAATGTTGACTTTATATCTTGCAAACATGCTGAACTGATTTATAAGCTATATTTTTATTTTCCATTGACCCCACAGAGTTTTATGTATTCAAGGCCATGTCATCTGCAGGTAGAGATAGTTTGAATTCTCCATGTACAGTCTGGAAGTCTTTGATTTCTAATTGCTCTGGCTTGACCCTCCAGTACAATAGTATGGTGAAGAAGGTACAATATAATGTTACAGTATTTATAGTTATATGAGAGAGAGAGATTTTCCTAAAGAAATATTAAGGTGAAAGTTCAAAATCTGCAAGGAAGCCCAGCAACCTGGAGAACCAAGAAGAGTGGCAATTTGAGTCAAAACACAGTTTACTGGCAGAATTATATCTTGCTCAGGGAAGATCACTTTTTCTTTTATTAAGATTTTCAACTGATTTCCTGAGGTTCACCTATATTATGGAGCATAATGTGTTTTACTCAAACCCATGGTAATCTCATCTAAAAACCACCTTCATAAAAATATCCAGATTAATATTTAATGAAAAAGCAGGGAACTGTGACCCAGTCATGTTAACATATAAAATAAGTTATCACATGTATAACTTTTTATTTCTGCAATATTGGCATAATTTCCCTTCTTTAATCTCTGTTTGAAGTAATAAGTACTCTTGGTTTTTTTTTTCCTTTTAACTCAATCTAAAATTTTCTCAAATATATGTATCTTTTCAAAGAACCAACTTTTGATTTTGTTGAGTCTTTCTATTTTTTATTTTACTTTTTGTTGTTCAGTCGCTAAGTTGTATCTGACTCTTTGTGACCCCATAGACTGCAATGTGTCAGGCTGCCCTGTCCTTTACCATCTCCTGGAGCTTATTCAAACTCATGTCCATTGGGTCAGTGATGCCATCCAACCATCTCGTCCTCTGTCATCCCCTTTTCCTTCTGCCTTTCCCAGCATCAGGGTATTTTTTTTTTATTCCTCTTTTTCAATTAATTTATTTATTTTAATTGGAGGATAATTACTTTACAATATTGTGGTGGGTTTTGCCATATATTGACATGAATCAGCCATGGGTGCACATGTGTCTCCCCATCCTGAACCCACCTCCCTCCCCACCCCATCCCTCTGGGTTGTCCCAGAGCACTGGCTTTGAGTGCCCTGCTTCATACATCAAATTTGCACTGGTCACTTATTTTACATATAGTAATGTACATTTTTCAATGCTATTCTTTCAAACCATCCCACCCTTGCCTTCTCCCACATAGTCCAAAAGTCTGTTCTTTACATCTGTCTCTTTTGCGGACTTGCACATAAGATCATCATTACTGTCTTTCTAAATTCCATGTATATGCGTTAATACACTGTATTGGTGTTTCCCTTTCTGACGTCCTTCACTCTGTATAATAGGCTCCAGCTTCATCCACCTCATTAGAACTGATTCAAATGTGTTCTTTTTAATAGTTGAGTAATATTCCCTTGTGTATATGTACCACAATTTTTTTATCCATTTGTCCACCAATGGACATCTACTTTACTTCCATGTCCTAGCTATTGAAAACAGTGTTGTGATGAACGTTGGGGTACATGTGTCTCTTTAAATTCTGGTTTCCTTGGTGTGTATGCCCAGCAGTGGAATGGCTGGGTCATATGGCAGTTCATTTCATGTAAAGATGGGCTCGATAAAGGACAGAAATGGTATGGACCTAACAGAAGCAGAAGATATTAAGAAGAGGTGGCAAGAATACACAGAAGAACTGTACAAAAAAGATCTTCACAACCCAGATAATGATGATGATGTGATCACTCATCTAGAGCCAGACATCTTGGAATGTGAAGTCAAGTGGGCCTTAGAAAGCATCACTATGAACAAAGCTAGTGGAGGTGATGGCATTCCAGTTGAGCTGTTTCAACTCCTGAAAGATGATGCTGTGAAAGTGCTGGACTCAATATGCCAGCAAATTTGGAAAACTCAGCAGTGGCCACAGAACTGGAAAAGGTCCATTTTCATTCTAATTCCAAAGAAAGGCAATGCCAAAAAATGCTCAAACGACCACACAATTGCACTCATCTCACAAGCTAGTAAAGTAATGCTCAAAATTCTCCAAGCCAGGCTTCAGCAATACGTGAACCGTCAAATCCCTGATGTCCAAGCTGGTTTTAGAAAAGGCAGAGGAACCAGAGATCAAATTGCCAACATCCACTGGATCATGAAAAAAGCAAAACAGTTCCAGAAAAACATCTATTTCTGCTTTATTGACTATGCCAAAGCCTTTGACCGTGTGGATCACAATAAACTGTGGACAATTCTGAAAGAGATGGGAATACCAGACCACCTGACCTGCCTCTTGAGAAACCTGTATGCCGGCCAGGAAGCAACAGTGAGAACTGGACATGGAACAACAGACTGGTTCCAAATAGGAAAAGGAGGACGTCAAGGCTGTATATTGTCACCCTGCTTATTTAACTTATATGCAGAGTACATCATGAGAAACTCTGGACTGGAAGAAACACAAGCTGGAATCAAGATTGCTGGGAGAAATATCAAGAACCTCAGATATGCAGATGACACCACCCTTATGGCAGAAAGTGAAGAGGAGCTAAAAAGCCTCTGGATGAAAGTGAAAGAGGAGAGTGAAAACGTTGGCTTAAAGCTCAACATTCAGAAAATGAAGATTATGGCATCCGGTCCCATCACTTCATGGGAAATAGATGCAGAAACAATGGAAACAGTGTCAGACTTTATTTTGGGGGGCTCCAAAATCACTGTAGATGGTGATTGCAGCCATGAAATTAAAAGACGTTTACTCCTTGGAAGAAAAGTTGTGACCAACCTAGATAGTATATTCAAAAGCGGAGACATTACTTTGCCGACTAAGGTCTGTCTAGTCAAGGCTATGGTTTTCCCTGTGGTCATGTATGGATGTGAGAGTTGGACTGTGAAGAAGGCTGAGTGACGAAGAATTGATGCTTTTGAACTGTGGTGTTGGAGAAGACTCTTGAGAGTCCCTTGGACTTCAAGGAGATCCAACCAATCCATTCTGAAGGAGATCAACCCTGGGATTTCTTTGGAAGTAATGATGCTAAAGCTCAGACTCCAGTACTTTGGCCACCTCATGCGAAGAGTTGACTCATTGGAAAAGACTCTGATGCTGGGAGGGATTGGGGGCAGGAGGAGAAGGGGATGACTGAGGATGAGATGGCTGGATGGCATCACGGACTCGATGGACATGAGTCTGAGTGAGCTCCAGGAGATGGTGATGGACAGGGAGGATTGGCGTGCTGCGATTCATGGGGTCACAAAGAGTCGGACACAACTGAGCAACTGAACTGGACTGAACTGCTTTGATGGCAGCCATTCTGACTGGTGTGAGATGATACCTCATTGTGGCTTTGATTTGCATTTCTCTAATAATGAGTGATGCTGAGCATATTCTCATGTCTTTATTAGTCACTTATATGTCTTCTTTGGAGAAATGTCTGTTTAGTTCTTAGGCCCATTTTTGATTGGGTTGTTCATTTTTCTAGTATTGACATGCATGAGTTGCTTGTATATTTTTGAGATTAAGTCTTTTCCAGTTTCTTTCTGTGCTATTATTTTCTCCCATTCTGAAGGCTTTCTTTTCACTTTGTTTATAGTTTCCTTCATTGAGCAAAAGCTTTACTTGGGTCTCAATTTTTTATTTTTATTTCCATTACTCTGGGAGTTGGGTCACAGAAGATCTTACTGTGATTTATGTCAGAAAGTTTTCTGCTTATGTTTTCCTCTAAGAGTTTTATAGTTTCTCGTATTACATTTACATCTTTAATCCATTTTGAGTGTATTTTTGTGTGCGCTGTTATAATTGTTCTAGCCTCATTCTTTTACACATGGTTGACCAGCTTTCCCAGCACCACTTATTAAAGAAGCTGTCTTTTCCCCATTGTATATTTTTGCCTCCTTTGTTAAAGATAAGATGTCCATACATTTGTGGATTTATCTCTGGGCTTTCTATTTTGTTCCATTGATCTTTATTTCTGCCTTTGTGCCAGTATCATACTGTCTTGAAAACTATAGTTTTGTAGAATAGCCTGAAGTCAGGAAGGTTGATTCCTCCAGTTCCATTCTTCTTTCTCAAGATTGCTTTAGCTATTTGAGGTTTTATTTGTGTGTGTGTGTTTCCATAGAAATTATGAAAGTGTTTTTTCTAGTTCTGTGAATATTTCCATTGGTAGCTTGGCAGGGATTTCGTTGAAACTATAGATTGCTTTGGGTTTTATACTTATTTTCACTATATTGATTCTTCTAATCCACAAACATGGTCTATTTCTGGATTTATTTGTGTCATCTTTGATTTCTTTCATTACAAGAGAAACACCAAATAGAACCTAAATTTACACCTAAAGGAACTAGAAAAAGAAGAACAGAAAAACCCCAAATTTAGCAGAAGGAAATAAATAATAAAAATCAGAGCAGAGATAAGTGAAAAAGAAATGAAGAAGTCTATTACAAACATCAACAAAACTAAAATCTGTTTCTTTGAGAAGATAAATAAGATAGAAAAACTGTTAGCCAAACTCATTAAGAAAAAAAGGGAGAAGAATGAAACCAATAAAATTAGAAATGAAAATTGTTAAATCACAACAGACAATCGGAAATACAAAAGATCATAAAGACTACTATGAGCAATTATATGCCAATAACATGGACAACTTGAAAGAAATGGATAAATTCTGAAAAAACATGTAACCTTTCAAAACTGAACCAGGAAGAAATAGAAAATCTTAACAAACCCATTGGAAGCACAGAAATCAAAACTATAATAAAAAATCTTCCAACAAACAAAAGCCTAGGACCAGATGGCTTCATGGGTGAATTCAACCAAAAATTGAGAGAAGAACTAACACCTTCCCTCCTCAAACTCTTCCAGAAAATTGCAGAGGAAGTTAAACCCCCAAAACCAATTCCATGAGGCCACCATCACCCTAATCCCAAAAGCAAACAAAAATGCCACAAAAAAAGAAAACCATGGGCCAATATCACTGGTGAACATAGATGAAAAAACCCTCAACAAAATTTTAGCCAACAGAATCCAACAGCATATTAAAAAGATCTTACATCATGACCAAGCAAGCTTTATTCCAGGGATGTAAGGATTCTTCAGTATTCACAAATCAATCAATGTGACACACCATATTAACAAATTGAAAGATTAAAAAACATATAATTATCTCGGTAGATGCAAAGAAAGCCTTTGGCAGTATTCAACACACATTTTTGATAAAAAACTCTCCAGAATGCAGGCATAGAAGGAAGATATCATATATGACAAACCCACAGCAGAAATTATCCTCAATGGTGAAAAATTGAAAGCATTTCCTCTAATATCAGGAACAAATTAAGGGTGCCCTCTCTCACCACTACTATTTAACATAGTTTTGGAAATCATAGCCACAGCAATCAGAGAAGAAAAAGAAATAAAAGGAATCCAGATTGGAAAAGAAGTAAAATTCTGTTAGCAGATTACATGATCCTCTACATAGAAAACCCTAATGATACCACCAGAAAACTACTAGAGCTAATCAATGGATATAGTAAAGCTGCAGAACAAAAAATTAATACACAGAAATTCCTTTCATTCCTATACACTAACAATGATTATTTTTTCTGCCTCAGATATTCTGCTATTGATTCCTTCTAGAGTATTTTTTTAATTTCAGTAATTGTGTTCCTTTGTATGTTTATTATTTAATTCTTCTAGGTATTTTTTAATTGATTTTTCCATCTTCTCCATTCTTTTTTTAAGGTTTTTGATCATCTTTATTATTACTATTCTAAATTTTTTCAAGTAGTTTTCTTATTTCCTCTTCATTTATTTGGACTTCTGTGTTTTTAGTTTTTTCCTTAATTTATGCAGTATTTCTCTTCCTTTTCATTTTTTTTTAATACTTATTGTGTTTGAGGTCTCATTTTCCAAGACTTCAAGGTTGAATTCTTTCTTCCTTTTGTTTTCTACTCCCCTTAGGTTGGTGCAGTGGTTTGTGCAATCTTTGAATAGGGTGAGATTTATGCTAAGTTTTTCTTGTTTTTCCTCTTATGGTAAGGCTGAGTGAGGTGGTAATCCTGTCTGTTGATGATTTGATTTATATCTTTGTTTTGTTTGTTGTTTGGATGAGGTGTCCCATACAGGGTTCTACTGGTGATTAGGTGATGCCAGTTCTTGTATTTAAGTGGTTTCCTTTGTGTGAGTTCTCACTATCTAATACTCCCTAGGGTTAGTTCTCTGGTGGTCTAGGGTCTTGGAGTCAGTGCTCCCACTCCAAAAGCTCAGGGCTTGATCTCTGGTCAGGAACAAAGATTGCATAAGTGATTTGTTAAAGCAGCAAGTGAGATTAAAGCACATACCCAACAAAATGAGAAACAAATTTGAACCCCAAAATAATGGAAGTTACAAAATCAGGGAAATAATAATTAAAATAGTGGAATATGCACACATACATATATATCCATAAGCAAAATCAAAGCAATCCAAAAACATTAAGTAGAATGACCCAGTGGATGAAGGAAATGAAAAATTATATATACCAGTTGAGAACAAAACTAACTAAAGCACAAACTGGAAAACAACATAAAAGCAAGGTTCAAACTAGAGAATAAAGCAGTGAAAACAAAGCTAACAGATATGTTGAGAGGAAAGGAAGAAAAAAAATAATAGATATGCAAAGCTAAATAGAGGCAGATAAAGAAGATTTATATACATTAAAGATTAACTCCAAGAGGAAAAGAACAGTAGGAAAGGCAAACAAATGAATAAATGTAGAAAAAATAATAGGTTAAAAAATTAAAGATTAAAATGAAAGATTAAAAAATGAAAAGAAAAAATGGAAGTGGAAAAATAATAGAGAAAAGAAAAAGAAGGAAAACTCCACAGAACTGCAAAAGCCCAACATAGAGGTGGAGGTTTATATCAACAATAAAAAGTGTGTTTGAAAAAGAAAAAACTTAATTAGATTTCATAGTGCCAATGAAATTGTCAATTACAGCAGTGGGGGTGGGGTGGAGCAAGGGAAAAAAATCCAAAAGAAACTACAGAACAAGTCAAAACATAAGAATAATAAATGTTTTTCTTGAGTCACTGCTGTCAGGATTCTTTCCCTCGTTGGGAGACACAGTCCTAGGATGCTGTCCAACACTGTGCTGGTCTCTGGACCTGCTGTGGGAGCAGCTCAGATTCTAATCTTGTCTTACTCCTGTGTGTTCTTGCCTGCAACATCCACAGTTAGCAGAACTAGTGTGTTTTCTTTTGTGGGAGCTCTCAATGTGCTTTTATATAGTCCATAGACACAGACTGCCTAGTTGATCATGAGGATTTAATCTGCAGCTTGTACAGCTAGTGGGAAGGTTTTAGATATTCTCCCTTTGCCACACAGCCCCTGGGTTTCAACTGTGGTTTTATTTCCACCTCTACATGTGAGTCATCCACTGGGGTTTGCTCCTGAGGCTGCCCTGGAGGACTTGGGCCTGCCCCAGTTAGGGCCAAGTGTGGGGATGGTGAAGCTGCCTGGGTCACAGGGGTTCTGGCAGTGCCAGGTACTCAAGGGAGTTGGTGGCTAGGACAGCTGGAAATATAGTGCTCTAGAAAACTATGGCAACCAGTATTGGCCAATACGCTCCAATATTCTTGCCTGGAGAACTCCCTTGACAGAGAAACCTGGCAGGCCACATTCCACAGGGTTGCAAAGAGACATGACCAAAGCAACCCCACGTGTATAGACGCAAGATTTTTTTGTTTTTGTTTTTATCTGTGGCAGCTTTACCCCAGCGAGGGTTGAGAATGAAGGTGGTGCAGCTGCTTGGGTAGCAGGGACATAGACTGTCTCCACTGCAGGAGTTATGGCCCTATCAGAATCTTTTTTTGAGCCTCTGGTAGCTGGCGATCAGAAGGCCTCTTTGGCTAGTCTTTCTCGGTAGCTCCACCCATTCAGGCACTTAGAGGGCTCGCTTGTCTGGGGTCCTTCTCTTGTTTGGTGTGTCAGGCACACAGAGGGGCCCCACTGGCTGGGTTCCTATTCTCTAGGTTGGTGTACAGGGACTTAAAGCAGCACCCTTGATAGGATCCAACTTTGTAGTTGGTGCATCGTTCACTTAAAGGAGCGTCCTTGGTGGGGTCCTGCTCTGTACTTCTGTGCGTCAGGCACTTGATGGGCCAGCTCCTCTAATGTTCAGCTGCCAATGCTGGTGTGTGGGGAAAGAGAGGTTATGGTGATGGTTCCACCCCCTTCACAGGACTTAGCAGCATCGCCTTGCTTCCATGGCTGCCTGGTTTCCTTCAAGGGCATTTCCCACCACAGTCTCCTCCCTCACATTCCCCTCAGTCTGTCTATCCACAGTCTAACAGCAGGCCCCACCCTGAGATTGCACCACAATCCCTAAGCTCCAGCCCCCAGCTGCTGCACCTTTTAGGGAACCAGCATGCCTGTCCAGGGTATGCATGACTGTCAAAAGGACTGTTTGATTCTCATTCCATTTAGGCTGCCACAGATCAGCTGTTTCACTCTTAGGCTTAAATATTTCTCCTCTGACTCATAAAATTGCCCCTATGTGGAGACGGGACCCCTGCTTTAGTTCCCCCACCTGCTGATGGCAAGTCCAGTCTTAGTAACACTTCTGTTTTTCCCCCTAGTTCCTTCATCCTACTGAGTTTTGCGTGGTTCTATGTATTCTTTTCCACTGGACAGGTATTCCTGTCTGCTTTCAGATGGTGTTCTGCATGCACTTCTGTGTCTGAAGGTGTATTCCTGATGTATCTATGGAGAGAGATGTACTCCACATCCATCTACTCTTCTGCCATCTCGTTCTCTCCCTAACTTCAACATTTTTATCAAAATGTTTAATGAAAACAACATTGTATATTTGATTTAAATTTCTGGTATGTTGCTCTTTAAGATAGTTAATATTTAAGCTTAAATTATCTCAAAAAAAAAGAAAGAAAAGAAAGAATTTAGGAAGGAAGTAGAATTCAATTTCTAAATTCATAGATCAATCTCATAATGTTGACAATAGAGAGGAATACAATCCCTAGATAAGTCCTCTTCAGATAAATGACATTTGTTTTCCTGAAAACTCTCAGGCAAAGGTTTGAATGTATGTGTATAAGAGAGAAAGAGAGAGAAAAATTAAGAAACAGAGATAGTTTGTTGGTGCTATATTTGGTTTGCATTTGGTAAGACATTGTGATTCCTAACTATTCCCTGTTGGCTTAGACGGTAAAGTGTCTGCCTAGAATGTGGGAGACCCAGGTTTGATCCCTGGGTTGGGAAGATCCTCTGGAGAAGGAAATGGCAACCCACTCCAGTACTCTTGCCCGGATAATCCCATGGACAGAGGAGCATGGCAACTACAGCCCACGGGGTCGCAAAGAGTCAGACACGACTGAGCAACTTCACTTTCACATAATATTATAAGTAGGCCCTTATTCAAGTTTCCTTACTAGAATATGGTAGTAGAAATTCATAGAAAATATGTTTTACAAGAACAACATTATGGATCACTGACCTAGTAGCAGGGTTATTGTAAGAATATACATTTCCTATCACTTAATATTAATCTTGACTTCCCAGTTATTTATTTATTGTTTTATTTTCACTTTAATCATGTATCTTTACAAAGTCTGCAATGAGGAAGAACTGAGTTTAAAGCATATTGTATTGCTTGCACTCACCAATATTGAATTTCCAAAGGCAATAATACCGGTGGCATATGGTAATGGTATATATGTATACCATATATGGTATAACAGTGCTGTTGTTTCTATGATACTTTACTTAGCTGAAGACAACAAAAATAACATAATGTTCATATTCAAATTAAACAACTCAAGTTAAATACCAAATAGACTTTTTTTTCAAAAGCTGGTTATATATATATATGATTTTCTCATATTTTATGATACAAAAATATTTTTTGCTGGAAAAAGTAGTCAAACTCATACAGAGTAAAACAAGAGTTGATATTGTTCATAAGACTGCATTTGCAAGTGAAATAGATGTACCAAGGTGGGATTCCCTAGTAGCTCAGATGGTAATATATCCGCCTGCAAAGCAAGAGATCCAGATTCAATCCCTGAGTCCAGAAGATCCCCTGGTGAAGGAAATGGCAACCCACCTCAGTATTCTTGCCTGGAGAATTCCGTGGACATAGCAGACTGGCGGGCTACAGTCCATGGGATTGCAAGGAGTCAGAAACGACTGAGTGACTAACACACAGAAGATAACGACCCTCCCCCTTTTTTTAAAATAGGACATGCCCCTCAATTTATACCTTATTTTCCAGACTATTGTAATGTTTCTAAGTGATCAAATACTGTAACAGATAGTAAGTGATTCCATATGTCTAGTTCTAGTTAAATCTTTGGTAGATATATCTTTTTTGTTACCTTCAACAGAAAAAAATATGCAAATCATTTTATGCAGCAATTTTGACACTATAAAGTTGGGAAACCAAATTAGTTTTATTATCCATAATATATATGTCACATTTCTCCTGGCTCTTGGCAATGCTTGTCAATCATAGCCCTATTATCTTACTGTATGCATATCTAATATAAAATGTAAGTGGCAGTGCTGGTGGAAGTGGTGGTGAAATACCACTGTTATTGTTTCTTACTTGAAGAATATGAAGGAGACTACTTAAGAGAGAATCTTTTTTCCCTTGAGATTTCAAATATACTATACTTTTATTTTCAAAATATCTTCCAGGCCTTACATCTCTTATTTTCCTTTAATTTCTTTAAAAAAAATAAGTTTTACTAAGCAATTTTACTAATTAACTAGTAAGATAGGCAGTTTCATGTACTTTATGAAATTTCCATCAGCTGATTTATCAAGCATATGTATACTGTCAAACGCTAAGAACAACTCAAAAGCTGTGACTTTTTCGTTGAAGCCAAGATTGCAATGTGTCAATTTTCTGCAGAGTGAAATTAGTGTGTGTGAGAGTGTGTCTGTGTATGTGTGTGTGTGTAGGGGAGATCTCTTTAAAATGCCTCTTTCAACTACTTTCATATGAATATTTTTTGTTGGAGAGAGCAATCTCGGTTTTCTGTGATTTCTTTTTTTTTTTTTTTCTGTGATTTCAAATGAACAATAGTCCAACATTCATATATAAACTATAGAAAAAAAGCTGTTCCACAACCCAAAATATAATTCAATGAGCTGCTGTATGATTGGTTAACATTTCAAGCATAAGAGCTTTCTATGCATTAATTCCTCCACATTTCTTGCAATAACTTAACCAATTTGCTTGCTTGATTGACTCTTTGAATTACAAGACACATTTATTTGAATGCAGTACCTACATCACCAAATCAATATAGAGCTGTGTTCCTGCATTAAGTACCAGTTTAGAAAGTGTGATTGAATTTCTATAGAAATGAATTGATGTGATAGATTAGACATAGACCAAGAAACAAAGGAGTATAAGTTTGCTTTAAGTATAAGAATAGATTCTGGTCTACTTTGAGCTTCTTCATCCTTAAATTTGATATTAGATAGCTTTCAAAAGTGTAGTATATAAATAATAGACATTAATCCCTAATGTCTTGCATCAAAAAGATCCAGAATTACAGGGCTGCATTCACTAACACTGCCATGAATTGAGATATTTTTAATATGAACCTTGAGGATAACACTAAATAGACATAGCTCCTGGAAAAATATATAATTGACTAAAAACATTCTTTTGAAAAAGCAAATCAAAGCATTTATAAAATGGCATTTTGAAAAGTCCTTTCAAATAAGTAATTCTAAGTTATACAATGCTTAAATTATACTAAAGTTGTAATTCTATGATGCCAAAACAATTGCTGATTTCAGGGGAGGAAAACATTTTTTAATAATGGTATTTGTATAAGTCAGGGTTCTCCAGAAAAACAGAACTAATAGGATATATCTATTTATATCTATATCATCTGTATCTATATTTGTATCTATTTCATCTATATCTATATATCACAGAGAGAGAGAGAGTTTAAGGAATCACTCTTCTAATTGTGGGAGCTGGCAAATCTGAAATCCATAAGTCAGGTAGTAGGTTAGCAAGCTGGGAACTCAGACAGGAATTTTACATTGGTCTTGGGGTGAATCCTTCTTCAGGAAACCTCAGGTTTTGCTCTTAAGGCTTTCAAGTGATATTCATGTTATCAAGGATAATCTCCTTTACTTAAAGTCAACTAATTGTAAATGCTGGTCCCATCTACAAAATAACTTCAAAGAAACATCTAGACTAATGTTTGACCTTGGTCAGACATGTTCATGGAAGAAATAAATATGATATTTTATTTCCTACAGTATCCCCTTTGTTGGAAGAACCATAGCTTAGCCAAGAGGACATATAAATCTAATAATCATAGCACGTGTGTATAAATAGATTGTTCCTTGACCTTCCTTTTTAAGAAGTCATTTTTTGTTATAAGAACATTGTATAAATACAGTCTTGATTTTATGCTTATAATCAATATATAAGAAAAAGAGCTCAGAGAAATTGACAAGTATCAGGCTAAGTCATTATATTCTAGTGTGTTTAATAACTAGCCTGTAAATAGAAGCTATTGATGGTACAATAGATCATTGCAACCTCCTTCTTAAGAGTCAAAATTAATACAATTTTCCCATAATCTCTTTCAGTCATAGATAATGACACTGGTATATAGAATTATAATAAAATTATTCTACTTTTTTACCAAATTCCCTACCCAAACTATCTATAATATTTATGTTTTAACATAATGCATTTGAAAATTTATTCATAAATCTATATAATATTGCATTCAATAGCTTTTCAAGTTCTGAAATTGCTAACATGATTATTAATTAGAAGAATATTATTTTTCTAAAAGATTGACAGGTAAAATTTAATAAGTATTGTGTATATATTTTTTGATAATAACAAGTATACTCTATAAAGGAACACTTGCTCTGAATCTTAATTACAGTTGCAGAGTAGTGTTAATTATAATTATTTTTTTTTATATTTCTTAAAGAGATTAGTTTTGGTAAAAGGATTCTTGCAATTGCTTAAATATCTATTTTGAGATATTATTTTACAGTTGATGGCAAGATTTTTTTTGGAATGTCTGGGCATTTTCAAGATTTTATTTTAAAAGATAGTGTCTTCCCATTAAATTAAGAATGCTTTGGATTTAGCTGCCTGATAGGTAATTATAAAAGTGACATTCATTTCCATGATATCCTTATCAACCTAATCTCTTGGTTTCTCAAGATAGTTATTTTCCCATTGACTAAGGGAATATTGTAGGCTTCCTTGTAGCTCATATGGTAAAGCAATGCAGGAGATCCAGGTTCAGTCCCTGGGTTGAGAAGATCCCCTGGAGAAGGAAATGGCAACCCACTTCAGTATTCTTGCCTGGAGAATTCCATGGACAGAGGAGGCTGGTGGGCTCCAGTCGATGCAATTGCACAGAGTCAGAAATGACTGAGTGACTAACAAAAAAGGGAATATTGTAAGGAACAAAGGAACATATTTATTTCTTCCATGAAAATAAGTTTGGCCAAGGAATATTTAATGACACTGTCATATTAAGATTCTACTAAATAAAATTAGCTCATCATTCTAGAAAAGGTATTTTATTGAGCAGATATTATTAGACTAATTTTGGCTCTATTTTAAAGGTATTGATCATTTTTCTAAGGGTTTTAAAAAATAAATTAGAAATTAATGATGAATAATCCATACAATGCTACAGCGCTTTAGTTAGTAGTCACAATAAAGCTTTAATTTCTATCAAAATTGCTATGATAATTGATTTAGCAATGTTTACATTTTAAAATGCCTTTTAAATGGCAGAATTTCTTCTTGTTTTTGAACAGAAGTATGCAGGTGGATTTTCTAAATGCAGTTTTAAAAAATATTATACATGTAAAAAACATTTTCTGAAATGAAAATTCAAATATCATTATTTCATAGAATCTGGAAAAAAAATAATAATCTCTTCTTGTTATCTTATGGCCATGGATTAATAATTCTCAATCTTAGAGATATATAAAATGGAAAGATTACTTATACCTGTTGGATAAAGGACTAGCGTCTGGAAAAAAATATGATATTTGTCTTTTTATTTATTTATCATTGTTTCAAATATGACCTTAGTTTTGGGTAAAATCTCATATTTTCTTTTATATGTTTCTGTGACAATTCTCCCTATTTTGCTTTCAGTCTTGAATAATTGTTGTTACTCTTTTCCAGTATTTGTTAATTGAGAAGAGCTGGCTCACTGGAAAAAACCTTGATGCTGGGGAAGATTGAAGGCAGGAAGAGAAGGGGATGGCAGAGGATGAGATAATTGGATGGCATCACTGACTCAATGGACATGAGTTTGAGCAAGCTCTGGGAGATAGTGAAGAACAGGGAAGCCTGGGGTGCTGTAGTCCATGGGGTCGCAAACAGTCAGACAAGACTGAGTGACTGAACAACAACAAGGAAGTCCATGTATATCTAGTCTCTCCATGCATTTAAATGCATCCTACTTGTTTAAAAGTTAATAGCTGAAAAATAAAGAAGTGGGATTTATCGTGTCAAAAATTGGAAAGGAATAAATTGAAAGAGGAACCAGAGATCAAATTGCCAACATACGCTAGATCATGGAGAAAGCAAGAGAGTTCCAGAAAAACATCTATTTCTGCTTTATTAACTATGCCAAAGCCTTTGACTGTGTGGATCACAATAAACTGTGGAAAAT
Organism: Budorcas taxicolor; assembly: GCF_023091745.1. Taxonomy (NCBI): domain Eukaryota; kingdom Metazoa; phylum Chordata; class Mammalia; order Artiodactyla; family Bovidae; genus Budorcas; species Budorcas taxicolor. Next base: position 67,930 of record NC_068935.1, read on the forward strand.
TCTGAAAGAGATGGGAATACCAGACCACCTGACCTGCCTCTTGAGAAACCTATATGCAGGTCAGGAAGCAACAGTTAGAACTGGACATGGAACAACAGACTGGTTCCAAATAGGAAAAGGAGTATGTCAAGGCTGTATATTGTCACCCTGCTTATTTGACTTATATGCAGAGTACATAATGAGAAACACCGGGCTGGAAGAAGCACAAGCTGGAATTAAGATTGCCAGGAGAAATATCAGTAACCTCAGATATGCAAATGACACCACCCTTATGGAAGAAAGTGAAGAGGAACTTAAAAGCCTCTTGATGAAAGTGAAAGAGGAGAGAGAAAAAGTTGGCTTAAAGTTCAACACTCCAACAACTAGGATCATATGCTGAGTACATCATGCAAAATGCCAGGCTGGATGCAGCTCAAGTTGGAATCAAGATTGCTGGAAGAAATATCAACAACCTCAGATATGCAGATGATACCACCCTAACGGCAGAGAGCCCAGAAGAACTAAAGTGCCTCTGGATGAAGGTGAAAGAGGAGAGTGAAAAAGCTGGCTTGAAACTCAACATTCAAAAAACAAAGATCATGGAATCCAGTCTCTTCATTTCTTGGCAAATCAGTTCAGTTCAGTCTCTCAGCTGTGTCTGACTTTTTGCAACCCCGTGGACTGAAGCACGCCAGGCTTCCCTGTCCATCACCAACTCCCAGAGCTTGCTCAAGCTCATGTCCATTGAGTTGGTGATGCCATCCAACCGTCTCATCCTCTGCTGTCCCCTTCTCTTCCTGCCTTCAATCTTTCCCAGCGTAAATAGATAGGAAAAAATGCAGCACTGACAGATTTTATTTTCATGGACTCAAAAATCATGCAGATGGTGGCTGCAGTCACAAAATTAAAAGACATTTGCTCATCGAAGAAAAGCTATGACAAATCTAGACAGGATATTAAAAAGCAGAGACATTACTTTGCTGACAAAAGTTCATCTAGTCAAAGTTATGACTTTCCCAGTAGTCATGTACAAATGTGAGAACTGGATCATAAAGAAGTCTGAGCACTTAAGAATTGATGCTTTCTAACTGTGGTGCTAGAGAACACTCTTGAGAGTCCTTTGAATAGCAAGGAGATCAAACCAGTCAATCCTAAAGGAATTCAACACTGAATATTCATTGGAAGGACTGAGAAGCTGAAGCTCTAATACTTTGGCCACCTGATGCAAAGAGCCAACTCACTGGAAAAAAACCCTGATGTTTGGAAAGACTGAGGGCAGGAGGAGACGGGGATGACAGGGTTTGAGACAGTTGGATGGCATCGCTGACACAAGAGACATGAGTTTGAACAAATTCAGGGAGAGGGAGATTGTGAAGGGCAGTTAAGTCTGGCATGCTGTAATCCATGTGGTAGCAAAGAGTTGTATACTAATGACTGAACAGCAACAAAATTATTTTTCATATACTTTTCCATTATTATTTATCTCATATATTTCTCTGTGCTATATACAGTAGGACCTTGCTGTTTATCCATTCTATATATAACATTTTGCATCTGTTAATTTTATTTGGGGATGCTCTTAATTATAATCTATCATTCTACTCATGTAGCCATAAAAAAGTTTTTTTTTCTTTTTATGATTTAGTCCCTTACCTATGGCAAGCGCAAAATTAGAACTGAAAATTACCTCCAGGGAATAAAATATTTGACAAGATGAGCTCACCCTCGAGAGTCTTTTATTTTTTCTTCTTGAGAATTTCAGTTACTTTAGTAGTGCTTGCTTTATTGTTCTTATATCCTTAAAAAAAACCGCATCAATGTATTTTTTGTTGTATTGATTAAAAAGCCACTGATTTGCTACTGTAACTAGTTGTTGGCTAGAAAGAGAAGATGAAATTTAGCTTTCACTTTTTATCCTTTTGCAATTTGTACTTTTTACACTTTTCTAATTCATATAGTATGTCATTCAGCTGAGAAAATTGGTAGTTTTTCATAAACTGTACTAAAATTTAAGAGGAAAAGCAAAGAAAAAGTTTTAACTTCTGAATTAATGAGTTTTGATGATTTCCAAATGATACCTGGAATTCTGAATATATAATGTATGAAATAGTATAACTATATATAATAATTAATATGTAAAATAATACTATTAACTACAATTAAAGTTTTTTTTTCCTATGTGTGCATTTGGCCCTGTGTCTTGATTTAGCATTTGTTTATTTTACTCCCAAGTCTCCCTATGATCAGTACAGAACTTTGAGAATACTAGGAATTTAACAAATATTATTTAAAATAATTATTTAATTAACTCAACTATATTAAGTGGTATGAAATAATGTGTGAGGGAAATTCTGTCAAGAAGTTTTACATCTTTTATCTTAAGAGAGATGTAATAAATCTCATACTGAACTCATTGATTCTACAAATATTTTTGGAGCTCTACTATGTGCTAAATAAGATGCAGTAAATGAGTGGAGAAATAGTTCTACCGTGTATCAGAGCTCCAGAGAGTTAAATTGAACCATCAGTTAACCATCAAATAATATCACTTAAAGTGTACACAAGGTACTCTTACTGTGCTGGGCTTAGTTGCTCAGTCATGTCTGACTCTTTGCAACCCTATGGACTGTAGCTTGCCAGGCTCCTTTGTCCGTGGGGATTCTACAGGCAAGAATACTGGAGTGGGTTACCATTTCCTCCTCCAGGGGATCTTCCCAACACAGGGATCGAACCCAGGTCTCCCACATTGTAATCGGATTCTTTACCATCTGAGCCACTAGGGAAGCCCAAGGCACTCTTAGGAAGATAACTTTGGAAGGTACTGAGTGTCATTCTTCCCTGACACCAAAACAGCAATAACATTTCACAGATTCCTATATAATGTTCACATATGCACACATGCTCTTAAAATCCATTAAAATAAACAGTAATTAAATCTGTCATATTTAATTTTGTGTCTAACTCACCATAATTATCATGAAGAAGGCCATTTCTATATTTAATTATTATGTACATTTAGGTGCTGTATTAGTAAAACAACAAAGAATTTAAATCTATCCCTTAATTGGGTATTAACCTAAGATAAAATAAATTCTTGACATGGATAAAATTGTATAGGACAGAAGGACTCAAGTAAATAAATACACAAATAGTAAACTATATTACAAAAGGTTCAATGGTAACTGAACTTTAGTGTCCTAAGTGTAAGGATGAGAATAAGCAAACACTTGATGTAGAAATCTGGAAGAATAGTGCAAATCTAATACAGCTGTAGTAAGAAAGAACATTGTGTTTCATGTACTTTAAAATAAAATATCTGCAATTTACTATGCTTTAAGAGATTTCAGATAGATGCTGGCTACCATAGAGTGAAGTCGCTCAGTCGTGTCCAATTCTTTGTGACCCCGTGAACTGTAGCCTACCAGGCTCCTCTGTTCATGGGATTTTCCAGGCAAGAATACTAGAGTGGGTTGCCATTTCCTTAAGTTAAGCCTATAAAGTCTTTTAGGACCTGAGAGATTGGAGAGAAAAGAGATGCCGTATATGAAGTGAAAAGAACATGTAGAAATAACTGAGCCTAATGCTAGATAAGGGAACTGAAATAATGTTCGCCATAGGTAACTTAGAAAAGTTAGCCAATCAGGAGATAACGTTGTTGCCTTGTTTAAAACTGTAAAATAAATAAAAATGAGATTAGGAAATAAGATAGTTTACTTTCTCTGTAGTGTCCTATAAGAGTCATTAATTGCAGACTGAGGAATTTCTGTGCTGATGTAGAAAAAGATGAACTAATGCCTCAAATATGTCAATAACTGTCTTAGGGATGACTGGACCAGTAAGAAATTAGTTAAGAATTACAGTAAACTGAGAGGACAAAAGAAAAATTAATGCCTTAGTATAAGCATTTATGATTTGTAACTCAACAAATGATAGACACCAAGCAGGCAAATGACAAGAAGAGGCCCTACTGTAGATTGCTTTCCCATATCTGAGAAAATAGATTAGCCATGTTTGGAAATAGATATCCCATCGATATTCAAGCTTAGAAACCTAAAACTGGTTTTATTTTTTGTTGTGTCTTTATATTGTGTATGTGTGCTTGTAGTTTATATTTTTAACAAATGTATTGAGGTGTTATTGATATAAAAAATGAAAACAGTATCTCAAATATATTTCTGCACTCCCATGTTAGTTGAAGCATTATTCACAATAACCAAGATAAGGGAACAGCATAAATTTTCAACATTGGATGAGTAGATAAGGAAATGTGATATATGCACATGATGGAATATTATTTAGCTTTAAGAAGATGAAGATCATGTCATCTGCAAACAGTGAGAGTACTACTTCTTTTCCAATCTGGATTCATTATATTTATTTTTATGATCTGATTGCCATGGCCAAAACTTCAAAAATGATGTTGAATAGTACTGGTGAGAGTGGGCATCCTTGTCTTGTTCCTGACTTTAGGGGAAATGATTTCAATTTTTCACAATTGAGGATAATGCTTGTTATGGGTTTGCCATATATAGCTTTTATTATGTCGAGGTATGTTCCTTCTATTCCTGCTTTCTGGAGGTTTTTTAATTTTTTTTAATCATAAATGAATGTTGAATTTTGTCAAAGGATTTCTCTGCATCTATTGAGATAATCATATGGTTTTTATCTTTCCATTTGTTAATGTGGTACATTACATTGAATGATTTGTGGATATTGAATAATGCTTTCATCCCTGGGATACAGCCTACTTGGAAATGATGTATGATCTTTTTAATCTGTTCTTGGATTCTATTTGCTAGAATTTTGTTAAGGATTTTCGCATCTATATTCATCAGTGATTTTGGCCTGTAGTTTTCTTTTTTTGTGGCATCTTTGCCAGGTTTTGGTACTAGGGTGATGGTGGCCTCATAGAATGAGTTTGGAAGTTCACCTTCCTTGGCAAATTTCTAGAAGAGTTTGAGTAGGATAGGTGTTAGCTCTTCTCTAAATTTTTGGTAGAATTCATCTGTGAAGCCATCTGGTCCTGGGCTTTTGTTTGCTGGAAGATTTCTGATTACAGTTTCAATTTCTGTGCTTGTGATGGGTCTGTTAAGATTTTTTATTTCTTCCTGGTTCAGTTTTGGAAAGTTGTACTTTTATAAGAATTTGTCCATTCCTTCCAAGTTGTCCATTTTAGTGGCATTTAGTTGCTGATAATAGTCTCTTATGATCCTTTGTATATCTGTCTTGTCTATTGTGATCTCTCCATTTTCATTTCTAATTTTATTGATTTGATTTTTCTCCCTTTGTTTCTTGATGAGTCTGCTTAATGGTTTGTCAATTTCATTTATCTTCTCAAAGAACCAGCTTTTGGCCTTGGTGATTTTTGCTATGGTCTCTTTTGTTGTTTGTTTGTTTGTTTGTTTTTGCCTTTATTTCTTCCCTAATTTTTAAGATTTCTTTCCTTCTACTAACCCTGGGGTTCTTCATTTCTTCCTTTTCTAGTTGCTTTAGAAGGAGAGTTAGGTTATTTGACTTTTTTCTTGTTTCTTGAGGTATGCCTGTATTGCTATGAACCTTCCCCTAAAACTCTCATTGTTTGCAGATGACATGATCCTCCACATAGAAAAGCCTAAAGACTCCACCAGAAAATTACTAGAGCTAATCAATGAATATAGTAAAGTTGCAGGATATAAAATCAACACACAGAAATCCCTCGCATTCCTATACACTAACAATGAGAAAACAGAAAGAGAAATTAAGGAAACAATTCCATTCACCATTGCAATGAAAAGAATAAAATACTTAGGAATATATCTACCTAGAGAAACAAAAGACCTATATATAGAAAACTATAAAACACTGATGAAAGAAATCAAAGAGGAGACAAGTAGATGGAGAAATATATCATGTTCATGGACTGAAAAAATCAATATAGAGAAAATGAGTATGCTACCCACAGCAACTCAATGCAATCCCTATCAAGCTACCAATGGTATTTTTCAGAGAACTAGAACAAATAATTTCACAATTTGTATGGAAATACAAAAAACCTCAAATAGCCAAAGCAATCTTGAGAAAAAAGAGTGGAACTGGAGGAATCTACCTGCCTGAATTCAGGATATTCTACAAAGCCACAGTCATCAAGACAGTATGGTACTGGCACAAAGACAGGAATATAGATCAATGGAACAAAATAGAAAGCCCAGAGATAAATCCATGCACCTATGGACACCTTATCTTTGACAAAGGAGGCAAGAATATACAATGGATTAAAGACAATCTCTTTAACCAGTGGTGCTGGGAAAACTGGTCAACCACTTGTAAAAGAATGAAACTAGAACACTTTCTAACACCATACACAAAAATAAACTCAAAATGGATTAAAGATCTAAACATAAGACCAGAAACTAAAACTCCTAGAGGAAAACATAGAAAAAACACTCTCTGACATAAATCACAGCAGGATCCTCTACGACCCACCTCCTAGAATATTGGAAATAAAAGCAAAAATAAACAACTTGGACTTAATTAAAATTAAAAGCTTCTGCACAATGGAAACTATAAGCAAGATGAAAAGACAGCTTTCAGAATGGAAGAAAATAATAGCAAACGAAGCAACTCACAAATAATTAACCTCAAAAATACACAAGCAACCCCTGCAACTTAATTCCTAAAAAATAAACGACCCAATTAAAAAGTGGGCCAGAGAACTAAACAGACATTTCTCCAAAGAAGACATACAGATGGCTAACAAACATATGAAAAGATGCTCAACATAACTCATTTTCAGAGAAATGTAAATCAAAACCACAATAAGGTACCATTTCATCCCAGTCAAAATGGCTGCTAACCAAAATTCTACAAACAATAAATGCTGGAGAGGGTGTGGAGAAAAGGGAACCCTCTTACACTGTTGATAAGAATGCAAACTAGTACAGCCACAGTGGAGAACAGTGTGGAGATTCCTTAAAAAAACTGGAAATAAAACTACCTTATGACCCAGCAATCCCGCTGTTGGACATACACACTGAGGAAACCAGAATTGAAAGAGACACGTGTACCCCAATGTTCATCGCAGCACTGTTTATAATAGCCAGGAGATGGAAGCAACCTAGATGTCTATCAGCAGACGAATAGATAAGAAAGCTGTGGTACATATACACAATGGAGTATTACTCAGCCATTAAAAAGAATACATTTGAATCAGTTCTAATGAGGTGGGTGAAACTGGAGCCTATTATACAGAGTGAAGTAAGCCAGAAAGAAAAACACCAATACAGTATACTAACACATATATATGGAATTTAGTAATATGGTAATGATAACCCTGTATGCGAGACAGTATAAGAGACACAGATGTACAGAACAGTCTTTTGGACTCTGTTGTAGAGGGTGAGTGCGGGATGATATAGGAGAATTTCACTGAAAAATGTAAATTACCATATGTGAAACGAATCACCAGTCCAGGTTTGATGCATGATACAAGGTGCTCGGTGCTGGTGCACTGGGACTACCCAGAGGGATGGGATGGGGAGGGAAGTGGGAGGGTTTCAGGATGGGGAAGATAGTAAACCCATTGCAGATTCATGTCAATGTATGGCAAAACCAATACAATATTGTCAAGTACAAAAATAAATAAATAAAACTGAAAAAAAGTAAAAATGTAAATAAATAAAGAAATCTTGTCATATGAGACTGCATGATTTTATTTTTTCCCTTGCATTATTTTTGGTATCCTTTATGAAACTTTTGTGTAGGTTTTATTTGGATATTCACAGGCTTGACTTCTTTTTAAAATTAATTAATTAATTTTATTAGAGGCTAATTACCTTACAATATTGTGGTGGTTTTTGCCATACATTGACACGATTTTTAAAGGCTAATTTATACCTCTATCTTCAGTTCAGTTCAGTCGCTCAGTCATGTCTGCCTCTTTGAGACCTCATGGACTGCAGCATGCCAGGCATCCCTGCCCACCACCAATTCTTAGAGCTTGCTAAAACTCATGGCCATCGAGTTGGTGATGTCATCCAACCATCTCATCCTCTGTCGTCCCCTTCTCCTCCTGCCCTCAATCTTTCCCAGCACCAGGGTCTTTTCCAGTCAGTTAGTTCTTCACATCAGGTGGTCAAAATGTTGGAGCTTCAGCTTTAGTATCAGTCCTTCCAATGAATATTCAGGACTGATTTTCTTTAGGATTGACTGGTTGGATCGCCTTGCAGTCCAAGGGACTCTCAAGAGTTTTCTTCGACACTACAGTTCAAAAGCATCAATTCTTCAATGCTCAGCTTTCTTTATGATTCAACTCTCACATCCATTCGTGACTACTGGAAAAACCATAGCTTTGACTAGATGAACCTTTATCAGTAATGTCTCTGCTTTTTAATATGCTGTCTAGGTTGGTCATAGTTTTCTTTCTAAGGAGCAAACTTCTTTTAATTTCATGGCTATAGCCACTATCTGCAGTGATTTTGGAGCCCAAGATAACAAATTCAGTCACTCCATTGTTTCTGCGTCTATTTGCCATGAAGTGATGGGACCAGATGCCATGGTCTCATCTTAGCTGTGGTTATTGCTGAAAAGAAGCAGGAGGTTGATTAATTAAGGTTGCCAAAAACAGAAGAGCAGTATACATAGTTGTGACTCCTTCAAAATATAAAATCATGGCCTCTAGATATCAAGAAGTGTTCTAATTTGTTAGATTAAAGTTGTATACTCTAGCACAATATTTGATGTATATTGTCTCTTTTATTTACTTTTTAATTAGAGTATAGTTGATTTGCAATATTGTGTTGGTTTAAGGTATACAACAAAGTGAACTATATATATGTGTGTGTGCATATGTATGTTTATTTTTTCAGATTCTTTTCTTTTTATAGATTATTATGGAACATTGTGTAGAATTTTCTGTGCTATACAGAAAGTCCTTGTTAGTTATCTATTTTATATATAATAGTGTATATATGTTAATCTCGATCTCCTAATTTATCCCCAATGTTTAAAAAAAGTATATACTGTCACAATTTTAATCTTTTTTCCAAGTTTCAGGTATTTCTTTTCAATGAAGAGAATCTCCAATTTCAGTGAATTTGCAGAGAGAAAAGAGGGGGTGAAAGATAGAAAGGAAGCATTTCATATGATCTATGATGCTTCCTTGGTGGCTCAGATGGTAAAGAGTCTGCCTGCATTCCAAAGACCCAGGTTTGATCCCCGGGTCAGGAAGATCCCCTTGAGAAAGAAATGGCAACCCACTCCAGTATTGTTGCCTGGAAAATCCCATGGATGGAGAAGCCTGGCAGGCCACAGTCCATGGGGTCGCAAGGAGTCAGACACTACTAAATGACTTTACTTTCACTTTATGATGTTTTACAAGAAAAAAAAAAGAAAGAAAGAAAGAAAGAAAGAAAATGGAGAGAAATAAAAGACAAAATTCCCAAATCTTCCTATGATTAATCCTAGCAGGCCTGACATTAAATGCTTCCTGTTATGCTCTATACTCACACTTGTTGCCCAACTTACTCACATTTTGGCAGATTTCTCTTCATGCCTGAACAAGAACATAATACAGAGCCAATATTTTGTCTTATGACAATCTGTTTAAAAGTCAGTTTCCAGAAATATACTTTCTTCTTATTTTTTTTTTTTAGTTCTTCCAGTTTATTGCTACTAATCCATCTCCCTCCACCCTCATGCAGGCATGTTCAATGATATAACCCCATGGACTGCAGCCTGCCAGGCTCCTCTGTCCATGGATTTTCCAGGCAAGAATACTGGAGTGGGTTGCCATTTCCTTCTCCTGTCTTTCAAATCTTGAACAACGTTTATATGTAAGAAACCCAGTGAAGTTTAGTGGAATGAAAATTGTTTTCTATGTTCAAATATACATGTCAATACTCCAAGTGGAAATAATGCACATGGTCCAGGAGACACACATATTTTATTCAGCAAATATACCTGTGGTTCCATTATTTACTACCTGTATACACCCAATTTGGTCAGGTCATTTAATAGGAATTCATTCTAAAAAATAAAATAAAACACTAGATATAGGGATGACACATAGTTTTCAACCTACATACAAGCACCAAATTACTGGTAATAGCTCACTAGACTTCTTTATTGGAAAAGAATTTAAAAGCACATTTGATTTCCTCGTGGAAAAGGATCATGATTGATTGGTAATACCAGCCATTGGTACGAAAGTAATGTATATTTTACATTTACTGACTCTGTTATAAAAAGTAGTGTATATGAATCAAACACGACCATCTACATTTATCACAGAATAGAATTTTATTTCAAGTCTTTATTTGCTCATTTTTTTCTAAATTTAAGATTAGTCATAATTTATGCTGCCTGTTGTGACATTACCAATATATGCAGCACGTATAGGAAAGTATTTATTATAAAATATGAAAAAAAAAGATTTAACGCAAAAATTGTGCTTAACAACCTCTGGCCCTCCAAATTATAGTCTAGTGTTTCTATTGATCATTTTCTCCATTTTCCCCATGAGTCCTTTCTGACATACATTGTTATCTCATGCAAGTAGGCTTCTCCAGTGGCTCAGTGGTAAAGAATCTGTCTGCCGATTCAGGAGATGTGGGTTTGATCCCACATTGAGAAGAAGCCCTGGAGAAAAGAATGGCTACCCACTGCAGTATTTTTCTTGGAAAATCCCATGCACAGAAGACTCTGGCAGGCTACAGTCCATGGGGTCACAAAGAGTTGGACATAACTCAACAAGGGAACAACAACTAGAAAAATAATCTGTATACTGTATAAATTCTTGTTGTCTCTATTCTATCCTATTTTCCTTGTTAAATTAAAACTGGCATTTAAAACTCAAATGCTGAGGGCCAATATAGTTAACATAATTGCTTGATTTTAACAGAATCTAAGATAATAGGTGCTAAATTCTTAATACTGTGATCAAGGATCACACCTGCTTAATTACCTTGCCTCTTTTCCTGAGGTCAGTATAAGGGCTCCTGGACTATATGTAATTCATTTCATGGCCATTTTAAAGCCCCTTAACCAAATAAGCAGTTAGATTTAATTATCAAGAAGCTATCTGTATCTTTAGAGGCAACATTCATTGGAAAATCTCAGGTGTAATATTCTTGTTCCAATTTCCATAGGGTAAGTTGATTTGTGAGGAGGTGGACTAGTTGAAAGACATTTTCTTTATTTTTTAAAAATGGCTTTCAAATGTACTTTCCATCAAAGAGACCTAAACTTGATAAAAAAAAAAATTAGGCATATTTTTACACATTTATGTGCTACTTGTTTAAAAATAAATCTGTGTTACTGATATGCTATGGGATAACCTCTAAGAGCAGTTGATGAAAACCTGTTTTGAACGCTTACAGCTACTTTGTTGTCTCTTTAAGCTTTTTAAAAGTGTTTGCTAGATATAAGCAAAGTAAGAATTAATACTCTAAGTTAACACCCTTTACATAGTGCCTACTGTAAAAGAACTCACAGAAGGTGAGAGGAGGTGGCAATTTTGCATTAGATAATGGTATTTATATAGCTCAGGTTTATATGCATTTTAATGGCATGTAAGCCACTGTGTTTGAAGGGTAACAGGCAGGAAGGCCAGGGGTCTCCAAACGAGGAAATAGCTTGCAAGTGTAAGACATTTTTATCTCTCTTAAGCAGCAGGAGGAAACAAACTAGCCATATTTTTTTCCTTCTCTATACAAATTTAAAAGGAGGTTTCTCTTAAAATACTGTGTTGCCATAATGACACCTGGTTTCACTTGAAGTTAACTATTCTCAAACCTTGAGATAACCAATGCATTTTTCTTATGGAAATATTTGTCTTAAGCTATGTTAATATGCTATGCATTTACCCCAAACTCTGTCTTCAAGTCAATTCCATCTCATGGTTCAGAACCTACTTGACAAACCAGCATGTTATACTCAGATATTGTTCCCCTAATCTATGTAAAAGAAACTATTTGTATGGTAATCTGTCCTTCTACAAGATTCAAGTTAATCATGTTATGGCCCAGGAGGAACCATTTGGTGCCAAGATTATCCCAAAATGCATCTTATGGGTGAGGGGCCTGGTGCCATTTTGTTTTAAGACATTCCTTTCTTTCATTAACAGATTAGGGTGCTAGTGAATATATAATATCCAGCTGAAGACTAGCAGGGGGGTACTCTTTCTGCCCCCTTCTGATGCCTATGTCAGAAGCTTCCTCTATCTCCTTTATACTCTAATAAAACTTTATTACACTAAAGCTCTGAGCGATCAAGCCTTGTCTCTGGCCCTGGATTGAATTATTCTCCTCCAAAGGGGAAGAATCCCAGCATCTTTTCATTCAACAACAACCTTTCATGTTTGTGTTTTTGGTTGATTTCAAAATATTTTTAAAAGATGTTAAAATTTTTGCATAGCAGTATATCTTTAGGATCTAAACATTGTGGGGAAATGAAAATATTCAGAAACATAGCTTTTATATTCCACAATGATCCCCAAAAGTTAATTGAAAGCATTTGGTAGTTATCTGAGGATTTGTGAAGGATTTTAATAGAAGGCTATATAATGAACCACTTTTTCCAGAGAATGTCCAGAGGATCCCTGTACAATTTCAGTAATAACTGAAAGAGATAGAAAACTATTTCTAAATTCAAAGGAAAATCAGTTAAATGTATACTACTTCTCTAAATAAATATGACTAGTCTTAATAACTTTATTACAGTTTGTATAAAACCAGATGACCTCAATATGACTATTTTTTATATAGAAAACTTTTAATTTTCTAAAATTTGAAAATTAAATTATTATTTTATTAATATATATTAGTTCAATCCCTGGTTGAGAAGATCCCCTGGAGTAGGGCATGGCAAGCCACTCCAGTATTCTTTCCTGGAGAATCCCCACAGACAGAGGAGACTGGTGTACTACACTCCATGATGTCACAATGAGTCAGACATGATTGAACAACTAAGCACACAACTGACATCTATAGTTTGATAATTCAACAGGCATATATATAATATGTAAATACATTAATATATGATTGTGGATACATTTATAGAAAGAAAAAAGCAAAATTTATTTTCATATATTAAATATAATTTGACACTACCATATAATGGTTAGGATATGAGATACAGAGTTAGAGTGTTCATTTTGAACTGAAGATCAGTTCAGTTCAGTCACTCAGTCATGTCCGACTCTTTGTGACCCCATGAATCGCAGGACGCCAGGCCTCCCTGTCCATCACCAACTCCCCGAGTTCACTCAGACCACGTCCATCGAGTCCGTGATGCCATCCAGCCATCTCATCCTCTGTCGTCCCCTTCTCCTCCTTCCCCCATTCCCTCCCAGCATCAGAGTCTTCTCCAATGAGTCAACTCTTCACATGAGGTGGCCAAAGTACTGGAGTCTCAGCTTTAGCATCATTCCTTCCAAAGAAATCCCAGGGTTGATCTCCTTCAGAATGGACTGGTTGAATCTCCTTGAAGTCCAAGGGACCCTCAAGAGTCTTCTCCAACACCACAGTTCAAAAGCATCAATTCTTCAGTGCTCAGCCTTCCTCACAGTCCAACTCTCACATCCATACATGACCACAGGAAAAACCATAGCCTTGACTAGATGGACCTTAGTCGGAAAAGTAATGCCTCTGCTTTTGAATATACTATCTAGGTTGGTCATAACTTTTCTTTCAAGGAGTAAGCGTCTTTTAATTTCAAGGCTGCAGTCACCATTTGCAGTGATTTTGGAGTCCAAAAAATAAAGTCTGACACTGTTTCCACTGTTTCCCCATCTATTTCCCATGAAGTGATGGGACCAGATGCCGTGATCTTAGTTTTCTGAATGTTGAGCTTTAACCCAACATTTTCGCTCTCCACTTTCACTTTCATCAAGAGGTTTTTTAGCTCCTCTTCACTTTCTGCCATAAGGGTGGTGTCATCTGCATATCTGAGGTTATTGATATTTCTCCCAGCAATCTTGATTCCAGCTTGTGTTTCTTCCAGTCCAGCGTTTCTCATGATGTACTCTGCATATAAGTTAAATAAGCAGGGTGACAATATACAGCCTTGACGTCCTCCTTTTCCTATTTGGAACCAGTCTGTTGTTCCATGTCCAGTTCTCACTGTTGCTTCCTGGCCGGCATACAGGTTTCTCAAGAGGCAGGTCAGGTGGCCTGGTATTCCCATCTCTTTCAGAATTGTCCACAGTTTATTGTCATCCACACAGTCAAAGGCTTTGGCGTAGTCAATAAAGCAGAAATAGATGTTTTTCTGGAACTCTTTTGCTTTTTTCATGATCCAGTGGATGTTGGCAATTTGATCTCTGGTTCCTCTGCCTTTTCTAAAACCAGCTTGAACATCAGGGAGTTCATGGTTCACATATTGCTGAAGCCTGGCTTGGAGAATTTTGAGCATTACTTTACTAGCATGTGAGATGAGCACAATTGTGCAGTAGTTTGAGCATTCTTTTGCATTGCCTTTCTTTGGAATTGGAATGAAAACTGACCTTTTCCAGTCCTGTGGCCACTGCTGAGTTTTCCAAATTTGCTGGCATATTGAGTGCAGCACTTTCACAGCATCATCTTTCAGGATTTGAAACAGCTCGACTGGAATTCCATCACCTCCACTAGCTTTGTTCGTAGTGATGCTTTCTAAGGCCCATTTGACTTCACATTCCAGGATATCTGGCACTAGATTAGTGATCACATCATCATGATTATCTGGGTAGTGAAGATCTTTTTTGTACAGTTCTTCCATGTATTCTTGCCACCTCTTCTTAATATCTTCTACTTCTGTTAGGTCCAGACCATTTCTGTCCTTTATCAAGTCCATCTTTGCATGAAATGTTCCCTTGGTGTCTGTATTTTTCTTGCAGAGATCTCTAGTCTTTCCCATTCTGTTATTTTCCTCTATTTCTTTGCATTGATCGCTGAAGAAGGCTTTCTTATCTCTTCTTGCTATTCTTTGGAACTCTGCAGTCAGATGCTTATTTCTTTCCTTTTCTCCTTTGCTTTTCACCTCTCTTCTTTTCACAGCTATTTGTAAGGCCTCTCCAGACAGCCATTTTGCTTTTTTGCATTTCTTTTCCATGGGATGGTCTTGATCCCTGTCTCCTATACAATGTCATGAACCTCATTCCATAGTTCATCAGGCACTCTATCTATCAGATCTAGGCCCTTAAATCTATTTCTCACTTCCACTGTATAATTATAAGGGATTTGATTTAAGTCATACCTTAATGGTTTAGTGGTTTTCCCTACTTCCTTCACTTTGAGTCTGAATTTGGTAGTAAGGAGTTCATGATCTGAGCCACAGTCAGCTCTTGGTCTCGTTTTTGCTAACTGTATAGAGCTTCTCCATCTTTGGCTGCAAAGAATATAATCACTCTGATTTTGGTGTTGACCATCTGGTGATGTCCATGTGTAGAGTCTTCTCTTGTGTTGTTGGAAGAGGGTGTTTGCTATGACCAGTGCATTTTCTTGGCAAAACTCTATTAGTCTTTGCCCTGCTTCATTCCACATTCCAAGGCCAAATTTGCCTGTTACTCCAGGTGTTTCTTGACTTCCTACTTTTGCATTCCAGTCCCCTATAATGAAAAGGACATCTTTTTTGGTTGTTAGTTCTAAAAGGTCTTGTAGGTCTTCATAAAACCGTTCAACTTCAGCTTCCCCAGCGTTACTGGTTGGGGCATAGACTTGGATTACTGTGATATTGAATGGTTTGCCTCAGAGACAAACAGAGATCATTCTGTCGTTTTTGAGATTGCATCCAAGTATTGCATTTCGGACTCTTTTGTTGACCATGATGGCTACTCCATTTCTTCTGAGGGATTCCTGCCCGCAGTAGTAGATATAATGGTCATCTGAGTTAAATTCACCCATTCCAGTCCATTTTAGTTCGCTGATTCCTAGAATGTTGACGTTCACTCTTACCATCTTGTTCGACCACTTCCAATGTGCCTTGATTCATGGACCTGACATTCCAGGTTCCTATGCAATATTGCTCTTTACAGCATTGGATCTTGCTTCTATCACCAGTCACATGCACAACTGGGTATTGTTTTTGCTTTGGCTCCCTCCCTTCATTCTTTCTGGAGTTATTTCTTCACTGATCTCCAGTAGCATATTGGGCACATAATGACCTGGGGAGTTCCTCTTTTGGTATCCTATCATTTTGCCTTTTCATACTGTTCATGGGGTTCTCAAGGCAAGAATACTGAAGTGGGTTGCCATTCCCTTCTCCAGTGGACCACATTCTGTCAGACCTCTCCACCATGACCTGCCCGTCTTGGTTTGCCCTGCAGGCATGGCTTGGTTTCATTGAGTTAGACAAGGCTGTGTTCCTAGTGTGATTAGACTGACTAGTTTTGTGTGAGTATGGTTTCAGTGTGTCTGCCTCTGATGACCTCTTGCAACACCTACCATCTTACTTGGGTTTCTCTTACCTTGGGCATGGGGTATCTCTTCATGGCTGCTCCAGGAAGGCACAGCCGCTGCTCCTTACCTTGGACGAGAGGTATCTCCTTACCACTGCCATTCCTGACCTTCAATGTAGGATAACTCCTCTAGGCCCTCCTGAAGATCAACCACTTCTGAACTTTGTGACTTCGGTTACTTAATATCTATATCTCAACATTTGTAAAATAATAATACTTAACTCATGTGAATATTGTATTAAATGATGAAATACAAATTACTGTTGACCTTAGACAACACAGGGATTAAGGGCACCAAACACCACCCCAGTCAAAAAATCCATATAACTTTACAGTCAGTCCTCTTTATCCATAATTCTGCAACTGCAGATTGAACCAGCCACTGATCTGATAGTATATACTTTAGTACAAATTTATTGTAAAACATTTACATATATGTGGATGTGCATATTTTAAACGTGTGTTGTTCAAAGTTCAACTGTACATAGGAAATAGCTGATACATGATTCAATGTCATTATTTTCATGGCTCTTTATTATAAACATGTATGTTTCATTTGATATCCATCTTCCACTTACCCTTTGATACTTTCGTCTAATATTTTTTCCTCACTCAACTACCCTATGAATCTCTTTTCTCTTCTACCCTTTATTGTTGCATGCTAAGCTATATGTGTGTGCTAAGTCACTTCAATTTTGTCCAACTCTTTATGACCCTTTGGGCTGTAGCTCACGAGGCTTCTCTGTCCTTGGAACGTTACAGGCAAGTATACTGGTGTGGGGTTGCCATACACTGCTCCAGGGGATTTTCCCAACCCAGGGATTGAACACACTTTTCATATGTCTCCTGCACTGGCAGATGGGTACTTTACCATTAGCGCCATCTGAGAAGTCCATTGCTATAGCCATAGAGGTGTACTGTATAAATACTTGAAGAAAGAAGCTGCGGTTAAGCTACAAAGAATGCCATTTCCTAACTGCTTCTAGCTGTTAATGTCTTCAGGATGTGCCTCAGATTTATGAGCCAAGACTCCACTCTTCCCAGGAAGCCCTTGATCAGTAATTGTCCAATGAAAGGCTCCACTGTGAAGTGAAGTGAAGCACACCATGAAATGAAAGTCGCTCAGTCATGTCTGACTCTTTGTGACCCCATGAACTGTAGCCTGCCCGGCTCCTCTGTCCACGGGATTCTCCAGGCCAGAATAATGGTGTGGGTAGCCATTCTCTCCAAACCAGGGATCCAACCCAGGTTTCCCTCTTTGCAGGAGGATTCTTTACCATATGTACACAGACATAGAAACCCAGACTCCACTAAGGGGAAATAATTGCTCCAACTATTTTGGTGGGTTTGGCCAATATTTTGCACTAGAATCAGTCAGAATTGGGAAATATCCAATTTCTTTCATTTTCCCTTTGCCTCAATGCATACTGAATCTGTGTGTAACCTTAAGATTTTTCCTGCTTATCTTGCTTTTTCTCCATTTTATCACATATAGGCATTGTCACCACCACCCTTCCCAGTAAGCTTCTTGCAATTTTATGTCTGTCTCAGCATCTGCACCCCTTGGTACTTGACAAACAATGTGATGACATCAGTAGAAAAAGAATTCAAATGGTAAAATGCAATTTGGTCATCAGTATCTTATTCTAGGAGGTATATTGGACACAGAGAGTTCCTGCCAGAAGATTGTGACACAATTTCTAAAATATTCATTAATGATAAATTAGGAGAAAGTTCCTATGAATAAAATTGTCTTCACCTGTGTAATGATTTTGTTTTTTGCAAAGTAGAGGATTTGGAGAAATAAATGTGTATAAATACACCAAAATTGGTTGATTTTTTACTAACTTACACTGATGCTCTACAAAGGGCAGTTAATAAACAATTAAAAATGAAATGTAAAGACCAAAAGGCCTTTTTGGTAGTCCACAAAGTAGCTATAATATCTCCCTAGGGAGTAGACAGAAAAATTAAACCCTCAAGATAAAATAATGATTTGAAGGTATGACTAAAGCAAGACCACTATAAAAAGATTTGGATCCTCGTTGGGAAACCCTGGGACTATGATTCATGGTACAAGGAAATCTGGGTGCATAACCCAGATGAGGTTGACTCTTCAAATACCTTAAATCCCTTGGTACTCAAAAAGGTGATTCACACCTTCCTATTAAGAATTAGCACTTCTAATTCTTAAATCAGATGCCATGATCTTCGTTTTCTGAATGTTGAGCTTTAAGTCAACTTTTTCACTCTCCTCTTTCACTTTCATCAAGAGGCTCTTTAGTTCTTCTTCACTTTCTGCCATAAGAGTGGTGTCATCTGCATATCTGAGGTTATTGATATTCCTCCTGGCAATCTTGATTCCAGCTTGGGCTTCTTCCATCCCAGCATTTCTCATGATGTAGGCAGCATATAAGTTAAATAAGCAGGGTGACAATATACTGCCTTGATGTTCTCCTTTTCCTATTTGGAACCAATCTGTTGTTCCATGTCCAGTTCTAACTGTTGCTTCCTGATCTGCATACAGGTTTCTCAAGAGGCAGGTCAGGTGGTCTGGTATTCCCATCTCTTTAAGAATATTCCACTGTTTGTGATCCACACAGTCAAAGGCTTTGGCATAGTCAGTAAAGCAGAAATAGATTTTTTCTTTTTTTCTGGAACTCTTTTGCTTTTTCAACGATCCAGCAGATGTTGGCAATTTGATCTTGGGTTCCACTGTCTTTTCTAAAACCAGCTTGTACATCTGGAAGTTCAGGGTTCACGTCGCACTAGTCATAGAAAATACCTTCTTCCAACAACACAGGAGAAGACTCTACACATGGACATCACCTGATGGCCAACACCAAAATCAGATTGATTATATTATTTGCAGCTAAAGATGGAGAAGCTCTATACAGTCAGCAAAAACAAGACCGGGAGCTGATGGTGGCTCAAATCATGAACTTCTTATTGCCAAATTCAGATTTAAATGGAAGAAAGTAGGGAAAACCATTAGACCATTCAGGTATGACCTAAATC
Organism: Budorcas taxicolor; assembly: GCF_023091745.1. Lineage (NCBI taxonomy): Eukaryota > Metazoa > Chordata > Mammalia > Artiodactyla > Bovidae > Budorcas > Budorcas taxicolor. The sequence continues at coordinate 87,335 of NC_068935.1, forward strand.
AAATCCTTTATACAGTGGAAGTGACAAATATATTTAAGGGACTAGACCTGATAGACAGAGTTCCTGATGAACTATGGAATGAGGTTCATGACATTGTACAGGAGACAGGGATCAAGACCATCCTCAAGAAAAAGAAATGTAAAAAAGCAAAATGGTTCTCTGAGCAGGCGTTACAAATACCTGTTTAAAAAAGAAAAAAAGAAGAAGAAAGAGAAGTGAAAAGCAAAGGAGAAAAAGAAAGATATGCCCATTTGAATGTGGAGTTCCAGGGAATAGCAAGGAGAGATAAGAAAGCCTTCCTCGGGGATCAATGCAAAGTAATAGAGGAAAGCAACAGAATGCGAAAGACTAGAGACCTCTTCAAGAAAATAAGAGATACCAAGGGAAAAATTCATGCAAAAATGGGCACAATAAAGGACAGAAATGTTATGGAACTAACAGAAGCAGAAGATATTAAGAAGAGGTGTTAAGAATACACAGAAGAACTGTACAAAAAAAGATCTTCATGACCCAGATAATCACGATGGTGTGATCACTCACTTAGAGCCAGACATCCTGGAATGTGAAGTCAAGTGGGTCTTAGGAAGTATCACTATGAAGAAAGTTAGTGGAGGTGATGGAATTCCAGTTGAGGTATTTCAAATCCTAAAAAAAAAAAAAAAAAAAGATATTTTGAAAGTGCTGGACTCAATATGCCAGCAAATTTGGAAAACTCAGCAGTGACCACAGGACTGGAAAAGGTCAATTTTCATTCCAATCCCTAAGAAAGGCAATGCCAAAAAATGCTCAAACTACTGCACAATTGCACTGATATCACATGCTAGTAACTAAGAATAACACTTGACATAACTCCATTGCAGCCATGGAATATTTATGGGTTTGGATTATTGGGGTGCTTGATTAATGGCTCAGATGATAAAACTACATAAAGGAGAATGGTTTGTCTTTGAGTCTCTCTCAAGATAAAGCTTTATCTAATACCCGATAAGGCCTCCAGCAGATAAGGCATACTCACTTCTAAAATAGTCTCTAGATTAGAGAAAATGATGATTAATGCTCAGGGAAGTGGGAATATCTGAATTGCTCTAGCTAGTGATAAGGAAAGAATTAAGGAGGCTCAGTAAAGTAAATCTGTTGAAATATATATATATACATATATTATGTGAGACCAGATGACCCTGCAGAGGATTATATCCCAGAGGACACAACACTCATTGAAACTACCATGAATGTGCTAGTGAGAGGGTCACCAGCTTCACTAAGCACTTCAGTGATGGCTCTTCTCTGCAAGACAGGGCTCTAGGCAATAGAGGCAGTCACAGATCTGAGTTCATTAACATCCATAGGGATGATGATTCTCCATCTCTCATGCTAGTGATAAAGAACCTGCATGCCAATGCAGGAGACATAAAAACGCAGATTGAGTCCTTGCATTGGGAAGATCCCCTGGAGGAGGGCAGAACAACCTCTTCAAGTATTCTTGCCTGGTGAATCCCAAGGATAGAGGAGCCTGGCGAGCTACAATCCATAGGGTCACAAAGAGTCATACATGACTGTAGAGACAAGCTCAAGTAAATAGTAATTGAAAATAATACCTGCCAATACCATGTGTGGTATCTTTGCTAGAGTACGTTAGTAGAGACCCAAGTACATGGTGGGTTTTCCTAGGTGGTGTAGTGGTAATGGCCAATGCAGGAGATGCAAGACACTCATGTTTGATCCTTGGATCAGGAAGATCTCCAGGAATAGGAAACAACAACCTGCTTCATTATCCTTGTCTGGAAAATTCCATGGACAAAGGAGCTTGGTGGGCTACATTCCATGGAGTTGCAAACAATCAGATATGACTGAGTACAACACAGCATAGTATAGGTACATGGTGTGGAGCTATTTATTTAGCAAATATGCTCTTTTTCTATTCCAGTTAGAAGAGAGATCAGAAACAATTCATAATCACATAGAACAGATAATAATATACATTTACAACTTCCTCTCAGGGCTTTGGTAACTTTTCCATCCTTTGTCATAGTATAATCTGAAGACAGCCTTATACACTGCAGAACATCATATTTATTTGTCACATTAATGACATCATTCTGATATGACAAGGTAAACAAGAGTTTGCACTTTTTCTGATTAGACCTCAGCCAGTACTAAGAATGGTGCTGTTGTTAATGAGAATGGCCTCTTATGACCAATATGGTATCTTTCAAACAGGAAATCTTTTCTTGGCAACTCCCTTCTGGTTTGGACAAGACTTCAGCAGTTCTGCATGATATGATCTGAGGGTCTCTCTTCTCAGTCTTATGTCCTCCTTTCTTCATTTCACAGATGTCAGATCTGCTTTGTAGTCTAAAGGTTTTTCCTGCCAAATCTGACTCCCTCCTACTTCCATATTCACAGATATTATTCCCTCACCAACCCTATCCTATTTCTACTTCTTCTTCAGCATCTTCTTCCCAGAGTACTCAACTGACGCAACTGCTATTCTTTCCATTACCCTACTTGTACTATTACTTCCTTTTCTGTCTCCACATTTGATTTTCTTCCTGTGGAAGCAAATTGCATTTGGCAAATTGCATGACATAAATCCCTATCAAATTCCCAGGCATAACATTATGCCTGATATTTGAAGAAATGCAGTATGTAAGCTACGAATCTCTAAATTTCTATTGAGAAATGGTGACAGGGAAATGGAATGTATTTAATCTATTGAAAAACTCTCTACATATCTTGGAGAAGTGGCTTAAAATGAGGACATTTCTAAGCTGGACAATAACTTCATGAAATTAGGCATGGAGATAATGTCAGAAGAAACAACAGCAAAAGTACCATATGATTCTTCACTAATCCAACCTATCTACTCATCAGTATAGTCTATCTCACAGATATGCTGAAGGCTGTTATCCACTGGTACCTCATTCATAAAGATCATGGAACCAAAGGATTAGGGCTACCCTAGCAGCTCAGCATTAAGAAGCCACCTGCAGTGCAGGAGACCCAGGAGATGTGGGTGTGATTCCTTGATTGAGAGGATCCCCTGGAGGAGGGCATGGCAACATACTCTAGTATTTCTGCCTGGAGAATCCCATGGAGAGAGGAGCCAGGTGGGTTAAGTCCATAGCGTTGCAAACAGCCAGATAAGACTGAAGTCACTGAGCAAGTATGCACACAGCCAAAGGATTGTCCTGCTTCTCACATCTAGGAAAATATGGGGAAGCACAATCAATTTAGGCAACTTTTTAAAGAACAGAAATGCTTTCACAGAAAACATTGTAATTTTCTTTGAGAAACAATTTCTTCCTGAGAGACCACAAAAGAACATATATAAACATCTGGCAATTTTTACAGTTTCTCAGACAGGTTTAATTTTACACTGTCCAAAGGAAAGAGAAATAAAAGGAATTACTTAAACAACAGCCAGAGGCCAGTTCAGTTCAGTTCAGTTGCTCAGTCGTGTCCGACTCTTTGCAACCCCATGAATTGCAGCGCGCCAGGCCTCCCTATCCATCACCATCTCCCGGAGTTCACTCAAACTCACGTCCATCTAATACATGATGCCAGCAAGCCATCTCATCCTCGGTCGTCCCCTTTTCCTCCTGCCCCCAATCCCTCCCAGTATCAGAGTCTTTTCCAATGAGTTAACTCTTCACATGAGGTGGCCAAAGTACTGGAGTTTCAGCTTCAGCATCATTCCTTCCAAGGAATGCCCAGGGTTGATCTTTAGAATGGACTGGTTGGATCTCCTTGCAGTCCAAGGCACTCTCAAGAGTCTTCTTCAACACCACAGTTCAAAAGCATCAATTCTTTGGTACTCAGCTCTCTTCACAGTCCAACTCACATCCATACATGACCAGAGGAAAAACCATAGCCTTGACTAGATGGACCTTTGTTGGCAAAGTAATGTCTCTGCTTTTTAATATGCTATCTAGGTTGGTCATAACTTTTCTTAAAAGGAGTAAGCATCTTTTACTTTCATGGCTGCACTCACCATCTGCAATGATTTTGGAGCCCTCCCAAAAAATAAAGTGTGGCACTGTTTCCACTGTTTCCCCATCTATTTCCCATGAAGTGATGGGACTGGATGCCATGATCTTCGTTTTCTGAATGTTGAGCTTTAAGCCAACCTTTCCCCTCTCCTCTTTCACTTTCATCAAGAGGCTTTTTAGCTCCTCTTCACTTTCTGCCATAAGGGTGGTGTCATCTGCACATCTGAGGTTCTTGATATTTCTCCCAGCAATCTTGATTCCAGCTTGTGCTTCCTCCAGCCCAGTGTTTCTCATGATGCATATAAGCAGAGTGACAATATGCAGACTTGACGTCCTCCTTTTCCTATTTGGAACCAGGCTGTTGTTTCATGTCCAGTTCTAACTGTTGCTTCCTGACCTGCATATAGGTTTCTCAAGAGGCAGGTCAGATGGCCTGGTATTCCCATCTCTTTCAGAATTTTCCACAGTTTACTGTGGTCCACAGAGTCAAAGGCTTTGGCATAGTCAATAAAGCAGAAATATATGTTTTTTTTAGAACTCTCTTGCTTTTTTTATGATTCAGCGGGTGTTGGCAATTTGATCTATGGTTCCTCTGCCTTTTCTAAAACCAGCTTGAACATCTGGAAGTTCACGGTTCACATATTGCTGAAGCCTGGCTTGGAGAATTTTGAGCATTACTTTACTAGCTTGTGAGATGAGTGAAACTGTGTGGTCGTTTGAGCATTCTTTTGCATTGCCTTTCTTTGGAATTGGAATGAAAACTGACCTTTTCCAGTCCTATGGCCACTGCTGAGTTTTCCAAACTTGCTGGCATATTGAGTGCAGCACTTTCACAGCATCATCTTTCAGGATTTGAAATAGCGCAACTGGAATTCCATCAACTCAACTAGCTTTGTTCATAGTGATGCTTTCTAAGGCCCACTTGACTTCACATTCCAGGATGTCTGGCTCTAGGTTAGTGATCATATCATTGTGATTATCTTGGTAGTGAAGATCTTTTTTGTACAGTTCTTCTGTGTATTCTTGCCACCTCTTCTTAATATCTTCTGCTTCCATACCATTTCTGTCCTTAATCGAGCCCATCTTTGCATGAAATGTTCCCTTGGTATCTCCAATTTTCTTGAATAGATCTCTAGTCTTTCCCATTCTGTCCTTTTCCTCTATTCCTTTGCTCTTCTCTGGAACTCTGCATTCAGATGCTTATATCTTTCCTTTGCTCCTTGGCTTTTCACTTATCTTGTTTTCACAGCTATTTGTAAGGCCTCCCCAGACAGCCATTTTGCTTTTTTGCATTTCTTTGCCTTGGGGATGGTCTTGATCCCTGTCTCCTGTACAGTGTCATGAACCTCAGTCCATAGTTCATCAGGCACTCTATCTATCAGATCCAGTCCCTTAAGTCTATTTCTCACTTCCACCGTATAATCATAAGGGATTTGATTTAGGTCATACCTGAATGGTCTTGTGGTTTCCCCTACTTTCTTCAATTGAATTTGGCAATAAAGAGCTCATGATCTGAGCCACAGTCAGCTCCTGGTCTTTTTTTTTTTTTTTTTTTTTTTTTTTGCTAACTGTATAAAGCTTCTCCATCTTTGGCTGCAAAGAATACAATCAATCTGATTTTTGTGTTGACCATCTGATGATATCCATATGTAGGGTCTTCTCTTGTGTTGTTGGAAGAGGGTGTTTGCTATGACCAGTGCATTTTCTTGGCAAAATTCTATTAGCCTTTGCCCTGCTTCATTCCATATTCCAAGGCCAAATTTGCCTGTTCCTCCACGTGTTTCTTGACTTCCTACTTTTGCACTCCTGTCCCCTATAATGAAAAAGACATCTTTTTTGGTTGTTAGTTCTAAAAGGTCTTGTAGGTCTTCATAGAACCATTCAACTTCAGCTTCTTCAGCATTACTGGTTGGGGCATAGACTTGGATTACTGTGATATTGAATGGTTTGCTTGGAAACAAACAGAGATCATTCTGTCATTTTTGAGATTGCATCCAAGTATTGCATTTCGGACTCTTCTGTTGACCATGATGGCTACTCCATTTCTTCTGAGGGATTCCTGCCCGCAATAGTAGATATAATGATCATCTGAGTTAAATTCACCCATTCCAGTCCATTTTAGTTCGCTGATTCCTAGAATGTCGACTTTCACTCTTGCCATCTCCTGTTTGACCACTTCCAATTTGCCTTTATTCTTGGACATGACATTTCAGGTTCCTATGCAATATTGCTCTTTACAGCATCGGATGTTGCTTCTATTACCAGTCACATGCACAACTGGGTATTGTTTTTGCTTTGGCTCCCTCCCTTCATTCTTTCTGGAGTTATTTCTCCACTGATCTCCAGTAGCATATTGGGCACCTACTTACCTGGGGATTTCCTCTTTCAGTATCCTATCATTTTGCCTTTTCATACTGTTATTGGGTTCTCAAGGCAAGAATACTGAAGTGGTTGCTATTCCCTTCTCCAGTGGACCACATTCTGTCAGACCTCTCCACCATGACCTGTCTGTCTTGGGTGGCCCCACGGGGCATGGCTTAGTTTTATTGAGTTAGACAAGGCTGTGGTCCTATTGTTATTAGATTGACTTGTTTTCTGTGATTATGGTTTCAGTATGTCTGCCCTCTGATGCCCTCTTGCAACACCTACCATCTTACTTGGGTTTCTCTTACCTTGGGCATGGGGTATCTCTTCACGGCTGCTCAAGCAAAGCACAGCCGCTGCTCCTTACCTTGGATGAGGGGTATCTCCTCACCTCCGCCCCTCCTGACCTTGAACATGGAGTAGCTCCCCTAGGCCTTCCTGCGCCTGCACAGCTACAGTTCCTTGGATGGGAATTTTGTCCTCTCAGTCGCCGCCCCTGGCCTTGGGCGGGGGGTAGCTCCTCCTGGCCACCACCCCTGACCTCGAATGTGGGGCAGCTCCTCTCGGCCATTCCTGAGCTGTCGCAGCCTGGCACTCTTAGCCACTGCCCCTGACCTCAGACATGTGAGGAGCCAAGAGGAGCTACCCCACGTCCAAGGTCAGCTAGAGGCCAGTTTACTACAAAATTTTAGATGTAGTCATGCATCTGTTGTAGAGTGCAGGTCTGCTGGGTGGAAAGGTATAGTATATGAACTCAGTGGAGAGATGTTAGCATAAGAATCTAGAAATGACTACCTCATGAGCTCTAGAGTCATGTACATTTTCTTGGTCCCACAAATCTTGACACTTTCCTACTTGTTATAGAGAAGCTGTACCACAAATCTTGACACTTTCCTACTTGTTATAGAGAAGCTGTAATGGTTCTTTCCCCATTATTCTCATTTTGGTTAATGCCACATTTATTTCCTCAGATTTTCATACTTCAAATTCTAAAGACATTTATGACTTCCCTCTTTCCCTCATTTTTCACGTCTTGATTAGGTGTACAGGATAACTCTGACTGATGAAGGCTTGATTTGTCACTCTATCAGTCAGTTCAGTTTGATCGCTCAGTCATGTCTGACTCTTTGCAACCCACTTCTCTGTCCATCACCAACTCCTGGAGCTTGTTCAAACTAATGTCCATCAAGTCGGTAATGGTATCCAACCATCTCCTCCTCTGTTGTCCCCTTCTCTTCCTGCCTTCAATCTTTCCCAGCATCAGGGTCTTCTCTAAGGAGTCAGTTCTTCACATCAGGTGGCCAAACTATTGGAACTTCAGCTTCAGCATCTGTCCTTCCAATGAATATTCAGGACTGATTTCCTTTGGGACTGACTGCTTTGATCTCCTTGCAGACCAAGGGATTGATTCTCCATAGTCATAGACAAAACTCCTATTTCTAACTGCAAAATTATAGTGGCAAATGTTAACACATGATAACACTTCTTTAAGTGAATAGCCAAAAATGAGAAGCTTTCCTTGATTTGCAGCAATTCAAATTATTGTTTCTGAAATGAAAAACAAGGAATCATTGAAAAAAATATTCCCCTAGAAACATCTCCCCCTGTATTGAACTTAGTTCACAGATCTTTGGAGCAATGAAGACCTGCTGCAAGGATAATAACCTTGGCTAAAAAGGATAATTTATGTCCAACTGTACTGCATTCTTATTTCAAGAAACATTAGTCTCTCTAAATTATGCATTAACAAAGTGAAAGCAGTATTGCTTTTGGCCATGCATGGCATTTATTTTGAATGCTCAAAGTTATATATTTAATATAGATATTATATGGAAATTAAAATATTCTAAACTCTGATGAGTAGAAATTAATAAAAAAAACATTTATTTGATGTAACTGAAGACAAAGTCTCTGTCAAGCCTCAATTCTCCTAGAGCAGACATCTTATTCTAGTCCATTGCCTTATACTCGTTGAATAATTCCTTTCTCGAGCAAAATTCAAATGTTGTGACAGCTCTGTCTAGATCAAACCTCAGTTACTTCCTTATAAAATTCAGTTGTGAGGCGTTTCTTACCCTTAGCAGTGGGCACGCTCTGCACTGGTTCCTTCCTAGGATGGCATCTGGGAAAAGGAGAAAGTTTATATAAATATTCTCATTGTTTTAGGGAAGAGACATTTGATGCTATCTGTACTCACTGTATTGTCTTTGATTTACCTGTGTGTCTCTGTATTCACAATATTTTCTTTGAATTACCTGAGCCCACTTACTCCTACTCCGTTATGGGCCAAGATATGTGCTATTTTGCCCACCATTTTGGTCATCTTGGTGTCCTTTTAGGACCAAAGTCTTCTTAGCTGCTTTACTTGCACCAAGTTTAAGTGTAAGGCCTGGCCTTAAGTCTATGAACCCAATGCCTCTTATTAACTCGAGGTAACTTACTGTAACTGTGCCATATTAGATGCAAATGGTGTCAAGCACAAGCTTATAGAGTATCATGGTATGAGCAGAAAAGCAAGAAACATCCTGATTTTCTTAAATTTTGTCAAAGCTATTTGTATACCTTTACTCCACTGCAAGTTTATTGTTGCTGTTATTGTTGAATTTTCCTTCTTTCTAAACCTTGAAAGGGAATCCAGGAAATCCACAGCTGTAACCTTGTCCTATTCTCTCTCTTTCTCGCTCCATGTTCGTCATTCCAGGATCAGAGAAGCAATAATTTTAGTGTGTAAAGATATTTCTTACTCATATTGTCATCTCTCTGGCTCTATAGTTTATCCTGGTAAAATTTCAGTTTGGAAAAGAAAAAGCTTATCAATAACTTATTTGCACTCAGATTTAACATATTTGTCTTTTGTGAAAGGACTGATGGAGAGGAAAACAAAAAATAAAGAACAAGAATGACCAAAGTGAAGAAACACATCAAAGTCTTGTCTCTCTACCCTTGTTTGTAAACCATACAATTTTACCTTATTATCTTGTCACTGATTCTTGTGATCTATTTCTATATTTTTAACATGACTGTGCAGATGAATGGATAAGAAAGCTATGGTACATATACACAATGGAATATTACTCAGCCATTAAAAAGAATACATTTGAATCAGTTCTAATAAGATGGATGAAACTGGAGCCGATTATACAGAGTGAAGTAAGCCAGAAAGAAAGACACCAATACAATATACTAACACATATATATGAAATTTAGAAAGATGGTAATGATGACCCTGTATGTGAGACAGCAAAAGAGACACAGATGTGTAGAGCGGACTTTTGGACTCTGAGGGAGACTGAGAATGTGGGATGATTTGGGAGAATGGCATTGAAACATATATACTATCATGTAAGAAACGAATCGCCCGTCTATGTTGGATGCAGGATACAGGATGCTTGGGGCTGGTGCACAGGGATGATCCAGAGAGATGATATGGGGTGGGAGGTGGGAGGGGGGTTCATCTTTGGGAACTCATGTACACCTGTGGCGGATTCATGTCAATGTATGGCAAAACCAATACAGTATTGTAAAGTTAAATAAAGTAAAAATAAAAAATAAAATAAAATAAAAATAAAGACATTCAAAAAAAAAAAAAGACTGTGGCCATCCAATCTTAGTTTCATTGCTTAATAAGTGTCTTATTTTGGACTAGTTACCTTAAACCCCTCCATGTTTCAGTTTTCCATTTTTAGAAAAAAAGTAACTATCTCGGGGGCTTCCCTAGTATCTCAGTGGTAAAGAACCCCTCTGTCAATGCAGGAGATGAAGGTTTGATCCCACAGTCAGAAAGATCCTCTAGAGAAAGAAATGTCAACCCACTCTAGTCTTCTTACCTGGGAAATCTCATGGACAGAGGACCCTGGTTGGCTACAGTCCATGGGGTCACAAAAGAGTTGTACATTTCTTAGCAGCTAAACAGCAACAGCAACAATAACAGTATCTACCTCATAAGGTTGTTGAGAGGACAGTCTGAATTAATATATGCAATGTATGTTAATATATTTAGAACAGTATTTAGCATATACCAAGTATTAGATACATATCAGACTCACAAGGTGAAAATATATGTATATGTGTATTCTTGTACATGCTACAGTGATTAGAAACTGAGGAATGATATCAAGCTATTAATAGCTTGTATAAATATATTGAAAAATCTAGAGTGCTTATTTATTCATGTAGAATGACAACTGTGACTTTTAATTGGATCAGGACATTTTCTCTGACTAAAAAAATATGAAATCTAGTGTTGCCCAGACAGAGGAGCTACAACAAAGTCACCAAGATAGGGATGGGTAAGAGGAATTAGAAAATGAGATGCCTTAAAGTCATATTTTTGCAATATTTTAGAGGACAGGCTGTATTAATTAACTAACTTATAAAGACAGTTCAAATTTGCTAGTTATCACAGAACTGAAAGTTCAAATAGTGAAATAGCAAGTTTCAGCTTACCACTGTAACATAGATGGGTAAAAGCACAGATTAGTACAAGATAACAAGATATAGTTTAGTTTCAAAATCTAACCTAGAGATTTTGGTATTATTTTTCTGTGTAACAACTACACACTTTCATACTGCTGACCAAGGTTGTTGCAAAATCCAGAAGTATGATATTATAAAAATACATTGATTGATTATTTATAACAGTTATCATATCTGCATGAATGAACACCTAACTTAGAAATTCTCTTTTTAATTAGAGAGTAAACAGTGCAAAACCAAAACATCAAACTAGGGTGTATGTAGAATTGAAGATCACACTATATATGAGAAAAAACACTAGCTAAAATTACTCTCAATGCTAATTTTGGAAGCAGACTATACACAAATTAAATTCAAATTTCTTGAATTGAGCATGACTTTTATTTTTTATTTTTTTATTTTTTATTTTTTAATTTTTTTTGCTTTACAATACTGTATTGGTTTTGCCATACATTGACATGAATCCACCACGGGTGTATACAAACTCCCAATCCTGAATCCCCCTCCCACCTCCCACCCCATATTATCTCTCTGGATCATCCCCATGCACCAGCCCCAAGCATCCTATATCCTGTGGAGGTTTTAATCTTGAATGTCCAGACCATATATAATTTCTTTATGAACTTTTAATCAACTCTGAGATACTAAGAGGACTAAAGCTTATTTTCTTTCTGTGACATGTTGAATTGCAGATCTATTTTTTTTTAATTAGCAAGTGATGGGAATAGTTAGCAACATTTCAAAAAACATAAATGTAGTTACAAGTACCCATGATCAATTAATAAGCAAACCTTTTTAAAAACAGTGTAAAATCCAAAGGAAAAAAACAGAAAAATCTGTGTATTGAGTAGATTGGAGAAAAGAGTGAGCAAAAATATCTTCCAGAAACAGCATGGGTTTTACGTGGGAAGATGAAAAATTGCACATTGTATCAGAGATGAGCTTTGCCTTCATTAAATATTTCCAACTGGAGATTGTCTTTACTTTGCTCCCTGACTCCTGTTCTCTGTCAAATCCTTCTGACAACCTCAGGAGTATTTGTGCTCCATATCCTAATTATACACTCTGCTCCAAATAAAGTTCATTAAGCACATTATTGATGCTGACTTTACCAAGGTCAGCAACTACTCTACCCGATACTGTTTTACACATTTATATCTATGCTTCGATGATTCTTGTTCATTTACTCAGTCATGTTGTTTTCTTACAAATTACAAAGCTCAGGAATGTGCAGTGAAGAATGATGGGGAAAATAAAAGTAGTTACCCTTAGGTGTCTTTGCTTCCTAATAACTTGTCCTTGGGTTTGTCAGCAAGTATTTCCTAGATCTGTAACATCAGATATTTTCACAAGCCTGTTTTAAGCAGTCTTTTCTTCTTACCAGTAAACAGCAAGGAAAGAAAAAAGTTCCCAAGAGTGAAAACCTCCAAAACATTCTCACTTAAACATGCATTGCTCTTTCTCACACAGAGTTCTCAAGATCCTAATTTACAGAGAGAGTTTATTTCTTTTAAAACTTCAAGCTATCATATTGATCATATCTCATTAACAACACATTTTCTTTTGAGACTTGAGATGCTATACAAGTTGTAGCTTAAAATTTCATTTCATCTTATTCCCTTTGAACTCCTCCCAAATAATCTAATTTCTTAAATCCATCTTCAGCAATACATACTTTGCCATATGTCAGCTGTCACAATGCAAGACCACAGTGAACATTGTGATTCCTCTAATGGGTGGAATCGATATTTTTTAGAAAATATTATCTGATAACACTGGAAGTTAATTCTGCATATTCTATAAATTTAGATATTACTCATTAAACCTATAGAGCTTGAAACATGATCAAATATAAATTGTACCTGTATAAAACCAAAGAAATAATAGAAGTCATAAAAAGACAATTGGTTCAGTTAGCCACAGGATATTCTAATGACCATCAATTGATTAGGCTGCATTTAGCACCTCCTCCAGCTCCCTAAAGAGACATTACAAAGTACAGAGAAAATGTTTTAGGCCTAAGTTTGGAAATATTTCATTCATTGTTGATTCAAACTTAATAATGTTAGTTTAAATAAAGACAATTTTACAGTTTCCACATTTCTAAAATGATTTTAGAAATTTCTATCTTTTATTTAAAACTCTAAAAATTCATAACTGGGTATTATTTAACTTTGGCTGAGGTTTACATTTCCATTACCCATATTGCAGAAACAGTTCAATGTATCCAATCAGGATTTCAGATTTCAAGCTTGTGGGTCTAGGAACTTGGTGAATGACCTGAGAGAGTTTGCTAAACTTTCTTGGCCTCAATTTTCTCTAACTCAAAATCAGTAGTATAGATTAAATGATTTTTAAAATCTCTTATAATTCTAAATACAAAAGAAAAAAATTGCAGAAAAAGCTTATGTTTTCCTCTGGTTGCTTAGCATTTGACAATTTTAGATAACTCTAAATGATATAAACAAGTCAAGACTGTTTAAAAAATGCTTTATCTAATTTATTTATTTAAAAAATTTGATAAGAACGCAACATGAGACCTACTTTTAAAATGCTTTTAAGTGTACAAAAAATATTACTATCTATGTGGGATATATTATATATTTGATCTCTAGAAATTGTTCATAACTGAAATTTTATAAATGTTGATTAGAACCTTCCTTTTGCCCTGTTCACCCACCCCTTGGCATTTTATTGTTTGTTCTTTTGAGTTTGCCTACTATAGATACTTCATCTAAATAGAAAAATGCAGTGTTTTTCCTACTGTGACTGGGTTATTTCACTTACCTTAATGTCCTTAAGTTCACCCATGTTGTCACAAATAGCAAAATTTTCTGGTTTTATAAGGCTCAATAATAATCCATTTTATGTACATACTGTGTTATTTTTAGGCATTTACCTATTGATGAGCATTAAGTTTAGTTTCCATATCTTAGCTATTGAGAATAATGCTGCAGTAAACATAGGAGTGCATATGTTTCAAGATCCTGATTTCAATTATTTAGGCTAAATGTTCAGAAGAGTGATTGCTGGATCATGTGGTAATACTATTTTTAGTTTTTTGAGGAACATTTGTACTGTTTTTTATAGCATCATATTTCATATACAACAACAGTGTTTAAATGTTCCACATTTTTGCAAATATGCATCATTTTTTTTAAATAACAGGCATTCTGACAGGTGTGAGATGCAATTTCATTATGGTTTTCAATTTTCATTTTCATGATGATTAGTGATGTTGAGTATCTTTTCATATACCTGGTGGTCATTTATATGTCTTCAATGGAAATATGTCTATCCAGGTTCTAAACCCATTATCTAAATCAGGTTATTGGAGGTTTTGTGCTATTGAGTTGTAGAAGTTATTTATGTATTCAGAGATTAAACCTTAATCAGATATATGGTAAGTAAATATGTTTCCCATTCCATAGATTCCCTTTGTTTTATTGAGATATATTTGATCCCCAATAACATATGTTTCAAGTGTATATTATCACAATCCAGTACTTTTACAGATTAAAGACCATTAAAATTAAGTACAAGATAGTGGTTATATTTTCCCTGTGCTGTACAATAAATGTATCCTTGATGCTTATCTATTTTAAACACTATAGTTTGTATCATTTAATCCTTTACCCCTATCTTGCCCTCCTCTTTCCCTCTCCCAACTAGTAATGACTAGTTTATTTTTTATATCTAAGTCTGTTCTGATTTTCCCATATACATTGGTTAGTTTTTTTTAGATTCAAAGTGTAAGTGATATACTAAAGTATTTATCTTTAAGTTATTTACTTCAATAGGCATTATATTCATTAGGGCAATGCACATTGCTGAAAATGGTAAAATTTCATTTTTATAACTGGCTAATATTCTATAATGAAGGATAAGCCACGAAGGAGAGTTTTTTCTATGCTAATTAGATCAAATTACTATCACTCCAAACTAAATTTTTGCAAATGTATGTTGTTAATTATAATCTTGTGGTAACCAATAAAAAATCTTTAAAAATGTACACAAAAATAAATGAAAAGGGAATAAAAATGATGCACTCAACAATGTTACTAATTATGGAAATTCATATTGAAACCAAGATTGCCAGGAGAAATATCAATAACCTTATCTATACAAATGTCCACCACCCTTATGGCAGAGAGTGAAGAGCCTCTTGATGAAAGTGAAAGTGCAGAGTGGAAATGTTGCCTTAAAACTCAACATTCAAAAATGAAGATCTTTAATTCATTTTGAGTTCATTTTTGTGTATGGTGTTAGAAAGTGTTCTAGTTTCATTCTTTTACACGTGGTTGACCAGTTTTCCCAACACCACTGGTTAAAGAGATTGTCTTTTCTCTATTCTTGCCTCCTTTGTCAAAGATAAGGCATCCGTAGGTGCGTGGATTTATCTCTGGGTTTTCTATTTTGTTCCATTGATCTATATTTCTGTCTTTGTGCCAGCACCATACTGTCTTGATGAGTGTGGCTTTGTAGTAGAGCCTGAAGTCAGGCAGGTTGATTCCTCCAGTTTCATTCTTCTTTCTCAAGTTTGGTTTGGCTATTCAAGATTTTTTGTATTTCCATGCAAATTTTGAAATTATTTGTTCTAGCTCTGTGAAAAATACCATTGGTAGCTTGATAGGGATTGTATTGAATACATTGCTTTGGGTAGTATAGTCATTTTCACTATATTGATTCTTCCAATCAATGAACATGGTATATTTCTCCATGTATTTGTGTCATTTTTTATATCTTTCATCAGTGTTTTATAGTTTTCTATATATAGGTCTTTTGCTTTTTTAGGTAGATTTATTCCTAAGTATTTTATTCTTTTCGTTGCAATGGTGAACACAAAAATAAACTCAAAATGGATTAAAGATATAAATGTAAGATCAGAAACTATAAAACTCTTAGAGGAAAACACAGGCAAAACACTCTGACATAAATCACAGCAGGATCCTCTATGACCGACCTCCCAGAGTAATGGAAATAAAAGCAAAAATAAACAAATGGGATCTAATTAAACTTAAAAGCTTTTGCACAACAAAGGAAACTATCAGCAATGTGAAAAGACAGCCTTCAGAATGGAATGGGAGAAAATAGTAGCAAATAAAGTAACTGATGAAGAATTAACCTCAAATATATACAATTAGCTCATGCACATCAATACCAGAAAAATAAACGACCCAATCAAGCACTGGGCCAAAGAATTAAACAGACATTTTTATAAAGAAGACATAGAAATGGCTAACAAATACATGAAAAGGTGCTCAACATCATTCATTATCAGAGAAATGCAAATCAAAACCACAGTGAGGTACCATATCATGCTGGTCAGAATGACTGCTATCAAAATGTCTACAAACAATAAATGCTAGAGAGGGTGTGGAGAAAAGGGAACCCACTGTTGGTGGGAATGCAAAGTAGTGCAGCCACTATGGAGAACAGTGCAGAGATTTCTTAAAAAACTGGAAATAGTGGGGAGCAGTCCTAAGATGGCAGAGGAATAGGATGGGGAGATCACTTTCTCCCCCACAAATTCATCAAAAGAACGTTTGAACGCTGAGCAAATTCCGCAGAACAACTTCTGAATGCTGGCAGAAGACATCAGGCACCCAGAAAGGCAGCCCATTGTCTTCAAAAGGAGGTAGGAAAAAATATAAAAGATAAAAAGAGAGACAAAAGAGGTAGGGATGGAGATCTGTCCTGGGAAGGGAGTCTTTAAAAAGAGAGAAGTTTCCAAACACCAGGAAACACTCTCACCAGTGAGTCTGTGACAAGACTTGGAACCTCAGAGGGCAACATAACTAGGAAGAAAAATAAATAAATAATTAAAACCTAAAGATTATGTGCCTAATGGCAACTCCCAGTGGAGAAGTAGCACAGACTCTCATATCCACTGCTAGCAAGCAGGGACTGGACAGGGAGGTGTAGGCTGCATTGCTTAGGGTAAGGACCAGGCCTGAATGCCCCAAGGGCAATCTGAGGGAACTAACTAGAGATAGCAACCCAGATTGTGAGATAGCTATCTCATGAAAAGCCCTAACCTAAGACACTGTCAGGCCTGTTCACAGAACAAAGGACTGAGCAGAGCTAGCCAGCTGCAGACCAGCCCATCCCCCACTGGAGACAGGCAGGCAAGGGCAGCCAGAACCAGAAAGGGCGCAATCACGGCCCCAGAGAGGCATCATCTACCAAACCACAAGCAGTATTTGTTGCTAACCAAGACTTCTTGGGATTCTGGATGGTTGACATCCACCAGGAGGGTTGCAGCCAGAGATCAGCTCCACAGAAGAGACAAACGGCAGACCTGAGAAGGTGTGCTGGCTGTACATCTTGAAAACCGAGTGGCAGGGACAGGAGAGGCGATAAGTCGCAGCCCCCACCTGGGGGCGACGGTGCTTGCCAAGCACCTGGTCACCTGAGCTTCTCTGGTGACCTGGGAAGGGAACAAAACACAGGCCCAACCAAGTCTGAGCCTTTGAGAGTGCCCGAGCACCTGAACCTGAGTTGCTTAGACCTGGGAAGTGCATGCATCCCAGGGCCCACCTCAAACAGTTCCAGACAAAGCAACCTAGAGCCTGAACAGTGTAGACTGGGAAAGCACACATGCCGTCAGCAGGGGCAAACCCATTGTGTCCGAGACACTGGGAGCACTCCCCACACACGCCAGTGATATTTGTTTGCAGTGTTCCTCCCTCCCCACAGCACGACTAAACAAGTAAGCCTAAAAAAGTGACCACCACCGCCCCCTTGTGTCAGGGCAGAAATTAGACACTGAAGAGACCAGCAAACAGAAGAAGATAAAATAAGCACAGGGACCTGCTTTGGAAGTGACAGGTGCATAGACTAAAACCCTACAGTTAGCACCAACTACATAGCGAGGGGCCTATAGATCTTGAGAAGGGTAAGCCGGATCAAGGAACTATCTGAAAATGAACAGACCCCACATGGTCCACAAAAATACCAGAGAAAGTTCTAGATATACTTTTACTATTATCATTCTTAATTTTTTTCTTAATTTTTAAGTCCTCTATTACTCCTTTAATTTTCATATATATATATATTTTGTAATTTTTGTGACTATTTTTTTCTTTAATATTGTATTTTTGAGAATCTAACATCTACTCTAGGTTTTAATCTTTGCTTTTTGGTATTTGCTATCAATTTTGTACATTTAAGAACCCAATTTTCAGTACCCATTTTAACTTGGGAGTGAGATTACTGGCTGGATTGCTCTCTTCCCCTTTGGACTCTCCTTTTTCTCCACCAGGTAGCCTCTATCTCATCCCTCCCCCTTCTCTACTCAACTCTGTGAATCTCTTTGTGTGTTCCAGGCTGTGGAGAACATTTAAGGAACTGATCACTGGCTAGATAAGCCTCACACCTTTTGATTCCCCTTTTTATCTTCCTGGCCGCTTCTGTCTCCTTCCTCCCTGTTCTCTTCTCTGTGTAACTCTGTGAACAGATCTGAGAGATCTAGACTGTGGAGAGCACAAGGGAAGTGATTACTGGCTAACTTGCCCTCGCCCCTTTTGATTCCCCCTCTTCTTCTCCTGGTCACCTCTATCTCCCCCCTACCTCTTCTCTTCTCCATGTACCTCTGTGTACCACTCCGGGAGTCCCTCACTGTGGAGAAAATTTTCATCATTAACCTAGATGTTTTATTATTGGTGCTGTATAGATGGAGAAGTCTTGATGTTACTGTAAGAATAAGACTGAATACCAGAGACAGGAGGCTTAAGTCCAAATCCTGAGAACACCAGAGAACTCCTGACTCCAGGGAACTTTAATCAATAGGAGCTCAGCAAACACCACCACACATACACTGGAACCAAGCACCACCAAGGCCAACAAGTTCCAGAGAAAGACATACCATGCAAATTCTCCAGCAACACAAGAACATAGCCCAGAGCTTCAATATACAGGCTGCCAAAGGTCACACCAAACCCACTGACACTCAAAACTCATTCTTGGACACTTCATTGCATTTCAGAGAGAAGAAATCCAGCTCTATGCACCAGAACACTGACACAAGGTTCCCTATCCAAGAAACCTTGACAAGCCACCCATCCAACCCCACCTACAGTGAGGAAACTCCACAATAAAGAGGAACCACAAACTGCCAGAATACAGAAAGGTCACCACAAACACAGCAATATAAACAAAATGAAAAATCAGAGAAATACCCAGCAAGTAAAGGAACAGGATAAATGCCCACCAAACCAAACAAAAGAGGAAGAGATAGGGAATCTACCTGATAAAGAATTCTGAATAATGACAGTGAAAATGATCCAAAATCTTGAAAACAAAATGGAGTTACAGATAAATGGCCTGGAGACAAGGATAGAGATGATGCAAGAAAGGTTTAACAAGGACCTACAAGAAATAAAAAAGTCAATATATAATGAATAATGCAATAAATGAGATCAAAAGCACTCTGGAGGGAACCAACAGTAGAAAACGGAGGCAGAAGATAGGATAAGTGAGGTAGAAGATAGAACAGTATAAATAAATGAAACAGAGAGGAAAAAAGAAAAAATCTATTTAAAAGAAATGAGGACTACCTCAGAGACCTCTGGGACAATGTTAAACACCCCAACATTCGAATCATAGGAGTCCCAGAAGAAGAAGACAAAAAGAAAGACCATGAGAAAACACTTGAGGAGATAATAGTTGAAAACTTCTGTAAAATGGGGAAGGAAGTAATCACCCAAGTCCAAGAAATCCAGAGAGTCCCAAACAGGAGAAACCCAAGGTGAAACACCCCAAAGTAAAGTCGCTCAGTCATGTCTGACTCTTTGCGACCCCATGGACTGTAGCCTACCAGGCTCCTCCCTCCATGGAATTCTCCAGGCAAGAGTACTGGAGTGGGTTGCCATTTCCTTCTCCAAGACACATATTAATCAAATTAATAAAGATCAAACACAAAGAACAAATATTAAAAGCAGCAAGGGAAAAACAACAAATAACACACAAGGGGATTCCAATAAGGATAACAGCTGATCTTTCAATAGAAACTCTTCAGGCCAGAAGCAAATGGCAAGATATACTTAAAGTGATGAAAGAAAATAACCTACAACCCAGATCCTTACTGTACCCAGCAAGGATCTCATTCAAATATGAAGGAGAAATCAAAAGCTTTACAGACAAGCAAAAGCTGAGAGAATTCAGCACCACGAAACCAGCTCTCCAACAAATACTTACAATCTTCTCTAGACAGGAAACACAGAAAGTGTGTATAAACTTGAACCCAAAACAATAAAGTAAATGGCAACAGGATCATACTTATCAATAATTACCTTAAATGTAAATGGGTTGAATGCCCCAACCAAAAGAAAAAGACTGGCTGAATGGATACAAAAACAAGACCCCTATATATATTGTCTACAAGATACCTACCTTGAAACAAAGGACACAGACTGAAAGTGAAGGGCTGGAAAAAGATATTCCACACAAATAGAGATCAAAAGAAAGCAGGAGTAGTAATACTCATATCAGATAAAATACTTTAAAACAAAGGCTGTGAAAGAAGACAAAGGTGAATACTACATGATGATCAAAGTATCAATTCAAGAAGAAGATATAACAATTTTAAATATATATGCACCCAACATAGGAGCACCACAATATATAACACAAATGCTGACAAGTATGAAAGGGGAAATTAATAATAATACAATAATAGTGGGAGACTTTAATACCCCACTCACATTTATGAATAGATCAACTAAACAGAAAATTAACAAGGAAACACAAACTTTAAATGATACAATGGACCAGTTAAACCTAATTGATATATATAGGACATTTCACCCCAAAACAATGAATTTCGCCTTTTTCTCAAGTACACATGGAACCTTCTCCAGATCACATCCTGAGCCATAAATCTAACTTTGGTAAATTCAAAAAAATTGAAATCATTCCAAGCATCTTTTCTGACCACAATGAAGTAAGATTAGATCTCAATTAGAGGAGAAAAACTATCAGAAATTCCAACATATGGAGGCTGAACAACATGCTGCTGAATAACCAACAAATCACAGAAGAAATCAAAAAAGAAATCAAGACAAATGAAAATGAAAACACAACCCCAAGCCTGTGGGACACTGTAAAAGCAGTGCTAAGGGGAAAGTTCATAGCAATACAGGCATACCACAAGAAACAAGAAAAAAGTCAAATAAATAACCTAACTCTACATTTAAAGCAACTAGAAAAGGAAGAAATGAAGAACCCCAGAGTTAGTAGAAGGAAAGAAATCTTAAAAATTAGGGCAAAAATAAATGCAAAAGAAACAAAAGAGACCATAGCAAAAATCAGCAAAGCCAAAAGCTGGTTCTTTGAGAGGGTAAATAAAATTGATAAATCATTAGGCAGACTGATCAAGAAACAAATGAGAAAAATCAAATCAACAAAATTAGAAATGAAAATGGAGAGATCACAACAGACAACACAGAAATACAAAGGATCATAAGAGACTACTATCAGCAATTATGTGCCAATAAAATGGACAAGTTGGAAGAAATGGACAAATTCTTAGAAAAGTACAACTTTCCAAAACTGAACCAGGAAGAAATAGAAAATCTTAACTGACCCATCACAAGCAGGGAAATTGAAACTGTAATCAGAAATCTTCCAGCAAAAAAAGCCCAGGACCAGACGGCTTCACAGCTGAATTCTACCAAAAACTTAGAAAAGTGCTAACACCTATCCAAGTAATGCAAGAGGGCATCAGAGGGCAGATACACTGAAACCATACTCACAGAAATCTAGTCAATCTAATCACACTAGGACCACAGCCTTGTCTAACTCAATGAAACTAAGCCATGTCTGCGGGGCAACCCAAGATGGGCGGGTCATGGAGGAGAGGTCTGACAGAATGTGGTCCACTGGAGAAGGGAATGGCAAACCACTTCAATATTCTTGCTTTGAAAACCACATGAACAGTATGAAAAGGCAAAATGATAGGATACTGAAAGAGGTACTAGCCAGGTCAATAGGTGCCCAATATGCTACTGGAGGTCAGTGGAGAAATAACTCCAGAAAGAATGAAGGGATGGAGCCAAAGCAAAAACAATACCCAGTTGTGCATGTGACTGGTGATAGAAGCAAGGTCCGATGCTGTAAAGAGCAATATTGCATAGGAACCTGGAATGTCAGGTCCATGAATTAAGGCAAATTGGAAGTGGTCAAACAGGAGATGGCAAGGGTAAACGTCAACATTCTAGGAATCAGCGAACTAAAAAGGACTGGGATGGGTGAATTTAACTCAGATGACCATTATATCTACTACTGCAGGCAGGAATCCCTCAGAAGAAATGGAGTAGCCATCATGGTCAACAGAAGAGTCCAAAATGCAGTATTTGGAGGCAATCTCAAAAACGACAGAATGATCTCTGTTCGTCTCCAAGGCAAACCATTCAATATCACAGTAATCCAAGTCTATGCCCCAATCAGTAACGCTGAAGAAGCTGAAGTTGAATGGTTCTATGAAGACCTACAAGACCTTTTAAAATTATCACCCAAAAAAAGATGTACTTTTCATTATGGGGGAATGGAATGCAAAAGTAGGAAGTCAAGAAACATCTGGAGTAACAGGCAAATTTGGCTTTGGAATGTGGAATGAAGCAGGGCAAAGACTAATAAAGTTTTGCCAAGAAAATGCACTGGTCATAGCAAACACCCTTTTCCAACAACACAAGAGAAGACTCTACACATGAACATCACCAGATGGTCAACACCAAAATCAGAGTGATTATATTCTCTGCAGCCAAAGATGGAGAAGCTCTATACAGTCAACAAAAACAAGATGAGGAGCTGACTGTGGCTCAGAACATGAACTCCTTATTACCAAATTCACACTCAAACTGAAGAAAGTAGGGAAAACCACTAGACCATTCAGATATGACCTAAATCAAATCCCTTATGATTATACAGTGGAAGTGAGAAATAGATTTAAGGGTCTAGATCTGATAGATAGAATGCCTGATGAACTATGGAATGAGGTTCGTGACACTGTACAGGAGACAGGGATTAAGACCATCCTCATGAAAAGAAATGCAAAAAAGCAAAATGGCTGTCTGGGGAGGCCTTACAAATAGCTGTGAAAAGAAGAGAGGTGAAAAGCAAAGGAGAAAAGGAAAGAAATAAGCATCTGAATGCAGAGTTCCAAAGAATAGCAAGAAGAGTTAAGAAAGCCTTCTTCAGCAATCAATGCAAAGAAATAGAGAAAAGAACAGAATGGGAAAGACTAGAGATCTCTTCAAGAAAATTACAGATACCAAGGGAATATTTCATGCAAAGATGGACTCAATAAAGGACAGAAATGGTCTGGAACTAACAGAAGCAGAAAATATTAAGAAGAGGTGGCAAGAATACACAGAAGAACTGTACAAAAAAGATCATCACGACCTGGATAATCACGATGGTGTGATCACTCACCTAGAGCCAGACATCCTGGAATGTGAAGTCAAGTGGGCCTTAGAAAGCATCACTACGAACAAAGCTAGTGGAGGTGATGGAATTCCAGTAGAGCTATTTCAAATCCTGAAAGATGATGCTGTGAAAGTGCTGCACTCAATATGCCAGCAAATTTTAAAAACCCAGCAGTGGCCACAGGAGTGGAAAAGGTCAGTTTTCATTCCAATCCCAAAGAAAGGCAATGCAAAAGAATGCTCAAACGACCACACAATTGCACTCATCTCACATTCTAGTAAAGTAATGCTCAAAATTCTCCAAGCCAGGCTTCAGCAACATGTGAACCGTGAACTCCCTGATGTTCAAGCTGGTTTTAGAAAAGGCAGAGGAACCAGAGATCAAATTGCCAACATCCACTGGATCATGGAAAAAGCAAGAGGGTTCAAAAACAAACAAACAAACCTCTATTTCAGCTTTATTGACTATGCCAAAGCCTTTGACTGTCTGGATCACAATAAACTGGAAAATTCTGAAAGAGATAGGAAAACCAGACGACCTGACCTGCCTCTTGAGAAATCTGTATGCAGGCCAGGAAGCAACAGTTAGAACTGGACATGGGACAACAGACTGATTCCAAATAGGAAAAGGAGTACATCAAGTCTGTATATTGTCACCCTGCTTATTTAACTGCTATGCAGAGTACATCATGAGAAATGCTGGACTGGAAGAAACACAAACTGGAATCAAGATTGCTGGGAGAAATTTCAATAACCTCAGATATGCAGATGACACCACCAGATGGCTTTTTTTAAGGCAAAAAGTGAAGAACTAAAAAACCTCTTGATGAAAGTAAAAGAGGAGAGTGGAAAAGTTGGCTTAAAGTTCAACATTCAGAAAACGAAGATCATGGCATATGGTCCCATCACTCCATGGGAAATAGATGGAAAAACGGTGGAAACCATGTCAGACTTTATTTTGGGGGGCTCCAAAATCACTGCAGATGGTGATTGCAACCATCAAATTAAAAGACGCTTACTCCTTGCAAGGAGATTTATGACCAACCTAGATAGCACATTCAAAAGCAGAGACACTACTTTGCCGCCTAAGGTCCGTCTAGTCAAGGCTATGGTTTTTCCAGTGGTCATGTATGTATGTGAGAGTTGGACTGTGAAGAAGGCTGAGCACTGAAGAATTGATGCTTTTGAACTTTAGTGTTGGAGAAGACTCTTGAGAGTCCCTTGGACTGCAAGGAGATCCAACCAGTCCATTCTGAAGGAGATCAACCCTGGGATTTCTTTGGAGGGAATGATGCTAAAGCGGAAACTCCATTACTTTGGCCACTTCATGTGAAGAGTTGAATCACTGGTAAAGACTGTGATGCTGGGAGGGACTGAGGGCAGGAGAAGAAGGGGATGACCGAGGATAGATGGCTGGATGGCATCACAGACTCGATGGATGTGAGTCTGAGTGAACTCCGGGAGTTGGTAATGGACAGGAAGGGCTGGAGTGCTGCAATTCATGGGGTCGCAAAGAATTGGACACGACTGAGTGACTGAACTGAACGGAACTGAACTGAACACCTATCCTACTCAAACTCTTCCAGAAATTTGGAGAGGTAGATAAACTTCCAAACTCATTTTATGAGGCCACCATCACCCTAATACCAAAACCTGACAAAGATGCCACAAAAAAAGAATACTCCAGGCTAATATCACTGCTGAAAATAGATGCAAAAATCCTTGACAAAATTCTAGCAAACAGAATCCAACACCATATTAAAAAGGTCATACATCATGACCAAGTGGGCTTTATCCCAGGGATGCCAGGATTCTTGAATATCCACAAATCAATCAATGTAATACACCACATTAACAAATTGAAAGATAAAAACCATATGATTATATCAATAGATGCAGAGAAAACCCTTGACAAAATTCAACATCCATTTCTGATAAAAACCCTCCAGAAAGCAGTAATAGAAGGAACATTCCTCAATATAATAAAAGCTATATATGACAAACCCTCAGCAAGCATTATCCTCAATGGTGAAAAATTGAAAGCATTTCCCCTAAATTCAGGAACAAGACAAGGGTGCCCACTCTCACCACTACTATTCAACATAGTTCTGGAAGTTTTGGCCACAGCTATCAGAGAAAAAAAAGAAATAAAGAAGTCCAAATTGGAAAAGAAGAAGTAAAACTCTCACTGTTGCAGGTGACATAATCCTCTACATAGAAAACCCTAAAGACTCCACCAGAAAATTACTAGAGCTAATCAATGAATATAGTAAAGTTGCAGGATATAAAATCAACACACAGAAATCCCTTACATTCCTATATGCTAACAATGAGAAAACAGAAAGAGAAATTAAGGAAACCGTCATATTCACCATTACAACGAAAATAATAAAATACTTAAGAATAAATCTATCTAAAGAAACTAAAGACCTATATAACTATAAAACATTGGTTTAAGAAATCAAAGAGGACACAAATAGATGGAGAAATATACCATGTTCATGGATCAGAAGAATCAACTTAGTGAAAATGAATATACTACCCAAAGCGATCTATAGATTCAAGGTAATCCCTATCAAGCTAACAACGGTATTTTTCACAGAACTAGAACAAAGAATTTCACAATTTGTATGGAAACACAAAGAACCTTGAATAGCCAAAGCAATCTTGAGAAAGAGGAATGGAACTGGAGGAATCAGCCTGCCTGACTTCAGACTCTAGTACAAAGCTAGTCATCAAGACAGTATGGTACTGGCACAAAAACAGAAATATAGATCAGTGGAACA
Source organism: Budorcas taxicolor (assembly GCF_023091745.1). Lineage (NCBI taxonomy): Eukaryota > Metazoa > Chordata > Mammalia > Artiodactyla > Bovidae > Budorcas > Budorcas taxicolor. The sequence continues at coordinate 113,375 of NC_068935.1, forward strand.
AAATAGAAAGCCCAGAGATAAATCTACGCACCTATGGACACCTTACACGAAAATAAACTCAAAATGGATTAAAGATCTAAACATAAGACCAGAAACTCTAAAACTCCTAGCGCAGAACATAGGCAAAACACTCTGTAACATAAATCACAGCAGGATCCTCTATGAACCACCTCACAGAATATTGGAAATAAAAGCAAAAATAAACAAATGGGACCTAATTAAAATTAAAAGCTTCTACACAACAAAGGAAACTATAAGCAAGGTGAAAAGACAGCCTTCAGCATGGAAGAAAATAATAGCTAGCGAAGCAACTGATAAATAACCTACGAAATATACAAAGCAACTCCTGCAGCTCAATTCCAGAAAAATAAACGACCCAATCAAAAAAATGGGCCAAAGAACTAAACAGACATTTCTCCAAAGAAGACATACAGATGGCTAACAAACACATGAAAAGATGCTCGACATCACTCATTATCAGAGAAATGCAAATCAAAACCACAATGAGGTACCATTTCATGCCAGTCAGAATGGCTGCTATCAAAAAGTCTACAAGCAATAAATGCCAGAGAGGGTGTGGAGAAAAGGGAACCCTCTTACACTGTTGGTGGGAGTGCAAACTAGTATAGCCACTATGGAGAACAGTGTGGAGATTCTTTAAAAAAAAACTGGAAATAGAACTGTCATGTGACCCAGCAATTCCACATTGAAGAAACTAGAATTGAAAGAAACACATGTGCCCCAATGTTCTTTGCAGCACTGTTTATAGTATTCAGAACACGGAAGCAGCCTATGTGTCCATCAGCAGACAAATGGATAAGAAATCTGTGGGACATCTACACAATGGAATATTACTCAGCAATTAAAACGAATACATTTGAATCTGTTCTACTGAAGTGGATGAAACTGGAGCCTATTATACAGAGTGAATTTAGCCAGAAAGAAAAACACCAATACAGTATAATAACGCATATATATTGAATTTAGAAAGATGGTAGACAATAACCCTGCATGTGAGGCAGCAAAAGAGACAGAGATGTATAGAACAATCTTTTGGACTCTGTGGGAGAGGGCGAGAGTGGGATCATTTGGGAGAATGGCATTGAAACATGTATATTATCATATGTGAAAGGAATCGCCAGTCCAAGTTCGATGCATGATATAGGGTGCTCGGGGCTGGTGCACTGGGATGAACTAGAGGGATGGGATAGGGAGGGAGGTGGGAGGAGGATTCAGGATAGGGAACACATGTAAACCCACAGTAGATTCATGTCAATGTATGGCAAAACCAATACAATATTGTAAAGTAATTAGCCTCTAACTAAAAGAACTATATTTATATTAAAAAAACAAAAACCTGAAAATAGAACTGCCATCAGTTCAGTTCAGTTCAGTCGCTCAGTCTTGCCCGACTCTTTGCAACCCCATGAATTGCAGCACGCCAGGCCTCCCTGTTCAGCACCATCTCCCGGAGTTCACTCAGACTCATGTCCATCGAGTCCGTGATGCCATCCAGCCATCTCATCCTCAGTCGTCCCCTTCTCCTCCTGCCCCCAATCCCTCCCAGCATCAGAGTCTTTTCCAATGAGTCAACTCTTCGCATGAGGTGGCCAAAGTACTGGAGTTTCCGCTTTAGCATCATTCCCTCCAAAGAAATCCCAGGGTTGATTTCCTTCAGAATGGATTGGTTGGATCTCCTTGCAGTCCAAGGGACTCTCAAGAGTCTTCTCCAACACCACAGTTCAAAAGCATCAATTCTTCAGTGCTCAGCCTTCTTCACAGTCCAACTCTCACATCCATACATGACCACAGGAAAAACCATAGCCTTGACTAGACGGAACTTAGTCGGCAAAGTAATGTCCCTGCTTTTGAATATGCTATCTAGGTTGGTCATAACTTTTCTTCCAAGGAGTAAGCGTCTTTTAATTTCATGGCTGCAGTCACCATCTGCGGTGATTTTGGAGCCTCCAAAAATAAAGTCTGACACTGTTTCCACTGTTTCCCCGTCTATTTCCCATGAAGTGATGGGACCGGATGCCATGATCTTCATTTTCTGAATGTTGAGCTTCAAGCAGCAATCCTACTGCTCAGCATACACACCAAGGAATCCAGAATTGAAAGAGACAAGTGTACCCCAGTGTTCATAGTGACACTGTTTACAATAGCTAGGACAAAGTAGCAACCTAGATGTCCATCAGCAGATCAATGGATAAGAAAGCTGTGGCACATATACACAATAGAATATTACTCAGTTATTTAATATAATGCATTTGAATCAGTTTGAATGAGGTGGATAAAACAGGAGCCTATCATACAGAATGAAATGTCAGAAAGAAAAACACCAATAGAGTATATTAACACATATATATGGAATTTAGAAATATGCAAGACTGCAAAAGAGTCACAGATATAAAGAACAGACATTTGGACTCTTTGGGAGAAGGTGAGGGTGGGATGATTTGAGACAATAGCATCGAAATATGTATATTACCATATGTGAAATAGATATGCCCAGGTTTGATGGATGAGACAGGGTGCTCAGGGCCAGTGCACTGGGATGACCCTGAGGGATGGGATGGGGAGGGAGGTGGGATGGAGGGTCAGGATGGGGAACGCATGTACACCCATGGCTGATTCATGCCAACGTATGACAAAAACCACCACAATATTGTAAAATAATTAGCCTCTAATTAAAATAAATTAATTTTAAAAATTTTAAAGACAAAGATCATGGCATACAGTCCCATCACTTTGTGGCAAATAGATGAGGAAACAATGACAGACTTTATTTTCTTGGACTCCAAAATCGCTGCAGACGATGACCATAGCCATGAAATTAAAAGATATTTGCTCCTTGGAAGAAAATCAATGACAAACCTAGACAGCATATTAAAAAGCAGAGACATTACTTTGCCAACAAAGGTCCATATAATCAAAGCTATGGTTTTTCCAGTAGTCAGGTATGGATGTGAAAGTTGGACTATAAAGAAAGCTGAGCACCAAAGATTTGATGCTTTTGAACTGTGGTGTTGGAGAAGACCCTTGAGAGTCCCTTGGACTGCAAGGAAATCCAACCAGTCCATCCTAAGGGAAATCAGTCCTGAATATTCATTGGAAGGACTGATGCTTAATCTAAAGCTTCAATTCTTTGCCCACCTAATGAGAAGAACTGACTCACTTGAAAAGAGCCATATGCTGGGAACTATTGAAGGTGAGAGGAAAAGGGGATGACAGAGGATGAGATAATTGGATGAGTTGCATCACTGACTCAATGGACATGAGTCTTCCCGGGTGACTCAGAAGGTAAAGTGCTGGGAGCCAGCGTGAGGAACTCCGCCTGTGGCAATCAGTTGCAAGCTTCTAAAGTAAAGAATCTGCCGCAATGTGGAGACCTGGGTTTGATCCCTGAGTTGGGAATATCTCCTGGAGAGGTGAACGGCTACCCATTCCTGCATTCTTACCTTAAAATTCCATGAACCGAGGTGCCTGGCAGATCATAGCCTGTGGGTTGCAGAAAGTCAGACATGACTGAGTGACTTTCACTCCCCCCTCTTCCCTCAATGGGCATTAGTTTGAGCAAACTCCACGAGATGTTGAGTGACAGGGAAGCCTGGCGTGCTGCAGTCCATGGGGTCGCAAAGTGTCAGACATGACTGAGTGACTGAACAACAACAGCAAATATTGAAACCACATTAAAGCATCACTTCATTCCCACTAAGATGATCATAACTAAAAAGAAATAATAGCAGAAAAAAACAAGTGTTAGAGAAGATGCAGGAAAATTTGAACCTTCATACTTTTCCAGTAGGAATGTGAAATGGTGCAATGGCTATGCAAAGTGGTTTGGTGATACTTCAAAAAATTAAACATAAAATAATTATATCATCCCACATTCCCACTCTTAGCTATATACCCAAAACCACTGGAAAAGGTACTCAAACATGTATACAAATGTTCATAACAACACTATTCACAATAGCCAAAAATATAAACAGTCCAAATGCCCATCAACAGATGAATGGGTAAATAAATCTTGGTATATTCATGCATGGGCTTCCCAGGTGGTGCTAAAGGTAAAGAACCAGCCTGCCAATAAATGAGACGTAAAAGATGTAGGTTCGATCCCTGAGTCAGGAAGATCTGGAGGAGGGCATGGCAACCCACTCTAATATTCTTGCCTGGAGAATCCCGTAGACTGAGGAGCCTGGAGTGCTACACTCTATAGGGTTGCATCGAGTCAGACACAACTGAAGCAACTTAGCATGCATGTGTATTCATGCAATAAAATATTATTCAGCTATAGAAAGAAATGAAGTACTGGTATATGATACAATGTGGATGGATCCTCCAAACATTATGCTGAGTCAAAGAAACCAGACAAAAAAGGTAACATATTGTATGATTCTATTTATACTAAATATCTAGATTGGATAAACCTACAGATACAAAAGGTTGACTGGTATTTGCCAGTGGATAGAGGAAGGAACAATGGAGAAAATTTGTTTTTAATGATTAAAAGTTTATACTTTAGAGGGTTGGAAATGTTTTTGAACTAGATAGAGTTGGTAGCTGTACAACATTGTGAATGTTCTAAATGACATTGGATAATTCATTTTAAAGTGGGTAACTATGTAAATCTCACTTTAAGTGAATTAGAAAGTATTTTAGGGACATGTAACATAGTTTAGAAGTAAATTTTTTTCCTGTAGTATTCAGCTTTTAATGTTTTTATAGTTATTATTATTTTCTCATCTAAGTGGATCCTTATATTTATTAATTTTTAATTTTAATTTTTGTTTTTGTTAAAATAGCCCCCACCTCTCTTACTTATAAAAAGGCTCAGACATCATATATTTTATTAAGGCACAGACAAGAGACTATCCTGACATATCCTATGTATCAGTATATGGAAGTTGTGTAACATAATAAATAGTAATGTCTTAAAAGATGTACCATATTTTGTAAGCCTGGAAGCTGTGTAACATAATAAATAGTAATGTCTTAAAAGATGTACCATATTTTGTAAGCCAAGGTAGGTTGAAAACCTCTTATAAGTTTCAGTGAAAATAAGCTAGTAATGTCAACAGAATGATCTTAAATCTATCAGCTTCTTTGAGCTTTCTCAGATTACACCACGTATATACTCAGAATAACAATATTGAGAAGGAGGTTTGTCTTTTAAAACATTTGACAATTTCCTGTGAACTAATTACTTTCTGACATCAATCATTTTCTTTACAGAAGCAGGGGGCATTAATTATGGTAGTACAAAGAAAAATCAGTTCTAGAGAATCACCATCTTATGAGTAACATAGCTGTTTACAGAATTCTATAAATATATTTCTAATAGCTAACTGCTCAAAGAAAATGTTATCTGACTGAAGTTTCCTTTCTTGGATTATTATGATTAGCTAGCTAATATGTGACATGCTATTTCTTTTTCCATATGTTTTTACCTTTTTATGAAATAGCTTTTATTATGTACAAATGTGTAAGTATATAAATCATATGCAAGATGTGACATTAATGACTAAATCTGACATCTACTCTTTTCCTTTACTGCCTGACATTTTCTCAATCTATTTCATTTATTATTTACTTATTTATTTTAGTCTCTTTTGAAAGGTTGTCATCAGAAATTTCATTTTTGATAAATTGCATGTTACCCTGTAGACTTTACATCATCTTTGTACAATATTTTGTTGTTGTTTTCCTATCTATCTAGCCATGAATTGTACGAGTTCATAGGCTTAGATATATATTTATTGGCACAATTTGAATGACTAATCATTACACCCGGTTGTACTAATAGGACATTCTAGCCATCTAGTATAATAAATAAATAAATTATTTGTAAATACTTTCTTCAGTTGATTTCCTGCCTCCTACTTCACTGGCTATCCCTTCTCATTCTCTATAGCTAAATAGTCTTTCTTTTTTGTTTCTAAATGTTTGAGTGCCACAGGACACAGTTTTAGGACTTCTCTGTTTATGCTCACTTCCCCGGTGATGTTATCTAGCCTTATGCTTTTAAAAAATCCATATATTTATATACTAAATTCATAAAACCCACATTATAAAGCTCAACTGCATACTCAAAACCTTCTATGTCTAACAGTCATTTCAAATTCAATAAATCTCACAATGAGCCTTGGGCTTTCTTTGCATTTATTCTGCCTACACAGTATTGCAGACCTCAGTAAGTGATATAATTATTTACTCAGGTCCTCAGGGCAACATATTTGGAAGAATCCTTGATCTCCCCTTTTTATCTTCACCTAAATCCAGGCCTATGGGCTTTATTTTCAAAATATATTCAAAATCTGATGAAGTTTTACCTCTTCCACTGCTACCACTATAGCTTGAGCAACTATAATCGAACTCCCTAAATATTTTCCTATCTTTACTTTTTCCTATCTTTACTTTCCTATCTTTTCCAACCTTTACTTTTAACCCTCTTGAAAATATAATTTTAAGGTAGCATTTAGATTAATCATTATAAAATATAAGACTTTTAGCTTCTGTGATACACCAGGTTTTATAATACGATCTTTCTTGGAACAGTGTTTCCTCTCTTGAAATACTATTGTCACTGTTCTTTTGTTAGTTCTATTTTCCTTGGCTCTTGGCTCTACTTCCATAAAAAGTCTTCCCAAAATTTCTGAGGCTACACAATATATAGTCATATGGTATAAACTAAAATAAGGATAAATGGGTATTCAGAAAATATCTGATCATTTAATATTCAGTTCAGTTCAGTTCAGTCTATCAGTCGTGTCCGACTCATTGCGACCCCATGAATCGCAGCACGCCAGACCTCCCTGTCCATCATCATCTCCCGGATTTCATCAGACTCACATCCAACGAGTCCGTGATGCCATCCAGCCATCTCATCCTCGGTCATCCCCTTCTCTTCCTGTCCCCAATCCCTCCCAGCATCAGAGTCTTTCCCAGTGAGTCAACTCTTCGCATGAAGTGGTCAAAGTACTGGAGCTTCAGCTTTAGCATCATTCCTTCCAAAGAAATCCCAGGGTTGATTTCCTTCAGAATGGACTGGTTGGATCTCCTTGCAGTCCAAGGGACTCTCAAGAGTCTTATCCAACACCACAGTTCAAAAGCATCAATTCTTCAGCACTCAGCCTTCTTCACAGTCCAACTCTCACATCCATACATGACCACAGGAAAAACCATAGCCTTGACTAGACGGACCTTAGGCGGCAAAGTAATGTCTCTGCTTTTGAATATACTATCTAGGTTGGTCATAACTTTTCTTCCAAGGAGTAAGCGTCTTTTAATTTCATGGCTGCAGTCACCATCTGCAGTGATTTTGGAGCCCCCCAAAATAAAGTCTGACACGGTTTCCACTGTTTCCCCATCTATTTCCCATGAAGTGATGGGACCAGATGCCATGATCTTCGTTTTCTGAATGTTGAGCTTTAAGCCAACTTTTTCACTCTCCTCTTTCACTTTCATCTAGAGGCGTTTTAGCTCCTCTTCACTTTCTGCCATCTGAGGTTATTGATATTTCTCCCGGCAATCTTGACTCCAGCTTGTGTTTCTTCCAGTCCAGGGTTTCTCAAGATGTACTCTGCATATAAGTTAAATAAGCAGGGTGATAATATACAGCCTTGACGTCCTCCTTTTCCTATTTGGAACCAGTCTGTTGTTCCATGTCCAGTTCTCACTGTTGCTTCCTGACCTGCATACAGATTTCTCAAGAGGCAGGTTAGGGGGTCTGGTATTCCCATCTCTTTCAGAGTTGTCCACAGTTTATTGTGATCCACACAGTCAAAGGCTTTGGCATAGTCAATCAAGCAGAAATAGATGTTTTTCTGGAACTCTCTTGCTTTTTCCATGATCCAGTGGATATTGGCAATTTGATCTCTGGTTCCTCTGCCTTTTCTAAAACCAGCTTGAACATCAGGGAGTTCACCGTTCACGTATTGCTGAAGCCTGGCTTGGAGAATTTTGAGCATTACTTTACTAGCATGTGAGATGAGTGCAATTGTGCGGTAGTTTAAGCATTCTTTGGCATTGCCTTTCTTTGGGATTGGAATGCAAACTGACCTTTTCCAGTCCTGTGGCCACTGCTGAGTTTTCCAAACTTGCTGGCATATTGAGTGCAGCACTTTCACAGCATCATCTTTCAGGATTTGAAACAGCTCAACCGGAATTCTATCACCTCCACTAGCTTTGTTCGTAGTGATGCTTTCTAAGGCCCACTTGACTTCACTTTCCAAGATGTCTGGCTCTAGATTAGTGATCACTTCATCATGATTATCTGGGTCATGAAGATCTTTTTTGTACAGTTCTTCTGTATATTCTTGCCACCTCTTCTTAATATCTTCTGCTTCTGTTAGTTCCAGACCATTTCTGTTCTTTATCAAGCCCATCTTTGCATGAAATATTCCCTTAGTATCTCTAATTTTCTTGAAGAGATCTCTAATCTTTCCCATTCTGTTCTTTTCCTCTATTTCTTTGCATTGATTGCTGAAGAAGGCTTTTTTATCTCTCCTTGCTATTCTTTGGAACTCTGCATTCAGATGCTTATTTCTTTCCTTTTCTCCTTTGCTTTTCACCTCTCTTCTTTTCACAGCTATTTGTAAGGCCTCCCCAGACAGCCATTTTGCTTTTTTGCATTTCTTTTCCATGGGATGGTCTTGATCCCTGCCTCCTGTACAGTGTCACGAACCTCATTCCATAGTTCATCAGGCACTCTATCTATCAGATCTAGACCCTTAAATCTATTTCTCACTTCCACTGTATAATCATAAGGGATTTGATTTAGTCATACCTGAATGGTCTAGCGGTTTGCCCTACTTTCTTCAATTTGAGTCTGAATTTGGTAATAAGGAGTTCATGATCTGAGCCACAGACAGCTCCCGGTCTTGTTTTTGTTGACTGTATAGAGCTTCTCCATCTTTGGCTACAAATAATATAATCACTCTGATTTTGGTGTTGACCATCTGGTGATGTCCATGTGTAGAGTCTTCTCTTGTGTTGTTGGAAGAGGGTGTTTGCTATGACCAGTGCATTTTCTTGGCAAAACTCTATTAGTCTTTGCCCTCCTTTTTTCTGCCATCCAAGGCCAAATTTGCCTGTTACTCCAGGTGTTTCTTGACTTCCTACTTTTGCATTCCAGTCCCCTATAACGAAAAGGACATCTTTTTTGGTTGTTAGTTCTAAAAGATCTTGTAGGTCTTCATAAAACCATTCAGATTCAGTTTCTTCAGCATTACTGGTTGGGACATAGACTTGGATAACTGTAGTATCAATGGTTTGCCTTGGAGATGAACAGAGATCATTCTGTTGTTTTTGAGATTGCCTCCAAGTACTGCATTTCAGACTCTTCTGTTGACCATGATGGCTACTCCATTTCTTCTGAGGGATTCATGCCCACAGTAGTAGATATAATGGTCATCTGAGTTAAATTCACCCATTCCAGTCCATTTTAGTTCGCTGATTCTTAGAATGTCGATGTTCACCCTTGCCATCTCTTGTTTGACCACTTCCAATATGCCTTGATTCATGGACCTGACATTCCAGGTTCCTATGCAATATTGCTCTTTAAGTGCAGGCGGCTGCGAGCCGGCTCACTAAGCACAGGCAGCTGTGAGCCGGCTCACTAAGCCCGGCTGAGAGGAGCTACCCCATGTCTGAGGTCAGGGGCAGCAGCCTAGGGTGCCAGGCTGCGACAGCACAGGAACGGCCGAGAGGAGCTACCCCACGTCCGAGGTCAGGGCGGTGGCTGGGAGGAGACACCCCGCGTCCGAGATCAGGAGTGGCCAGGAGAAACCACCTCGCACCCGAGGCCAGGGGTTGTGACCTTGATGAGCCACCCCGAGCCCGAGGCCAGGGGTGGCAGCTGGTAGGAGCCACCCACGTCCGAGGCCAGGGCCGGCAGCTGGGAGGAGCCACCCGAGGAGTGGTGGCTGCACAGCACAGGAGGGCCTATAGGAGCTATCCTCTTCCAAGGTAAGGAGCTCCAGCCGCTTGCTGGAGCAGCCGTGAAGAGATACCCCACGCCAAGGTAAGGAAACCCAAGTAAGATGGCAGGTGTTGCAAGAGGGCATCAGAGGCAGACACACTGAAACCATACTCACAGAAAACTAGTCAATATAATCACACTAGGACCACAGCCTTGTCTAACTCAATGAAACCAAGCCATGCCTACAGGGCAACCCAAGATGGTCAGGTCATGGTGAAGAAGCCTGACAGAATGTGGTCCACTGGAGAAGGGAATGGCAAGCCACTTCAGTATTCTTGCCTTGAGAACCCCATGAACACTATGAAAAGGCAAAATGATAGGATACTGAAAGAGGAACTCCCAGGGTCAGTAGGTGCCCAATATGCTACTGGAGATCAGTGGAGAAATAACTCCAGAAAGAATGAAGGGATGGAGCCAAAGCAAAAACAATATCCATTTAATATTAGTCACTTATTTTAAGAAATTACTAGAAATACCTCAGTAAGAGCTCAATATCCATAAACATAAATTTTGAAATACAGAGATTGAATTAACTTCTACTTTTAGTAAGTGACCTATTTTATATTTTTAATTATTAAAATCTCATAAACACTGAAATAAAATATATATTTATATGTGCATATAAACTAGAATAATTTAAGATTGACAGTTTATTACATTTTCTCTATATTTATTACATTAAAGAAATAAATCTAGTGATACATAGTAGGTCACAATTGAAGGGTACAATCAATTCAATCAATTTTCCCACTTCCATCTCTGAAAGAATGCTTTCTGAAAATGAAGTGTGTTATTTTTGTTTGTCCATAATTGAACCTTTGTCATGTTTCATAAGTTCAAAAGCAAAAGTATAATTTTCTTTAATTGTAACTGATCACAGACAAAGTGTCATCCTAGATATGTATGACAATATAAGTACTCCTGGGACATCTAAGAAACTCTTGTCATTTAGAATATACAAATTAATTATTATATGTTATTCTTTTTTAATTTTTATTTATTTATTTATTTTTTAACTTTACAATACTGTATTGGTTTTGCCACACATTGACATGAATCCACCACAGGTGTACATGAGTTCCCAACCCTGAACCCCCCTCCCACCGCCCTCCCCATAGATCATGAAATTAATAAGGTCTAATCTAGTGTGAAAACTTGGGGTGAGTACTGGACTATTTATTTGTTATGTTTGTTTTGGATTTCAGGTTAAGTTATATTCTTCATTTCATGAGTTACTATCATTATTGTATTTACAACTCTTTATTTGCTACCATTTCTTCTATGATCTGATACCACTACCCTACCCACTTAGACACCTACTTTCATGTATATAATATATATTCTTCCAATCTAACTTACATATGTTTACTTAATATTGTAAAAAGCCTTACCAAAATATATTATTGGAGGTAACAAACATTTTTTATTTTATATGTGATATTGTTCTATGTTTTTTTTTAATTTCATACTTTCATCTTTTGTTAGTGAAAATGTTGGAAACATTTTCCCCCACTCAACCATCACTCCCTTAATACTGTTTATGACATCCTTTTCAGAATAGAATAGAGATCTTGAATTTAATATAGTCAAATTCATCCATTTCTGTCTTTATGACTGGTGCTTTTACAGTTTTGTTAATAATAAATTTCCCAAATTCTTCTTCTAGAACAGAGGCTCTTTAAATTTATATTACATGTTCTTTTATATGCTGAAGAAACTGACCTTGACTTTTTCTTTTTCACAGCAGGATCACAAAATTCTTGACAGAGCCTTCTGTGCCTTATCGATCCACAGACACCATAGGGACATCCTTAGCATCCTGCGCACTCCACACTCCTTTAAAGGTTTACTAGGAAATTTCTCAAACTAGTGTCGTCCCCCATAAATGTCCTACAGCTCACATAAAGACATCAGCTTCTTGAGGGAGACCTTTACAATTTTCATTGACACCAGTCCTTTTACGCTATCCCATCCTGCTAAATTAAAAATCATCTCCCTTTATGTGGTACTGTGTATCCTTACAGAACCTTGGCCCTCTTATGCTCTCCTTTACCTTATAAGGCTCACTTACTAATTATTTTCCCTATAACTAACACTCTTATACACTAAGATAAGGATGGTGTTCTTTCATGTACACATAACTTAATCCAGATGGTATCTCTGAGTCTCAGATAATGGTTTTTTTTTTTTTTTTGATGTTTTAATATTTATTTATTTATTTAATATTTTATTTTATTTTTTTCTGTATACAATTTTTAAAAGAAAAACACCAATACAGTATACTAACAAACATATATGGAATTTAGAAAGATGGTAATGATAACCCTATATGCGAGAAAGCAAAAGAGACACAGATGTAAAGAACAGACTTTTGGACTCTGTGGGAGAGGGAGAGGGTGGGATGATTTGGGAGAATGGCATTGAAATATGTATACTATCATGTAAGAAACGAATGGCTAGTCTAGGTTCGATACAGGATACAGGATGCTTGGGGCTGGTGCATGGGGATGACCCAGAGAGATGATATGGGGAGGGTGATGGGAGGGGGGTTCAGGGTTGGGAACTCATGTACACCTGTGGTGGATTCATATCAATGTATGGCAAAACCAATACAGTATTGTTTGTTTCTTTTAAAGTCACCAAGTGAACAAAGGAAATAGACATCCCACTCCAAGGACTTTCAACTAGAATATTCATGAGTTAATATATCACCATTCCCACAAAATTGCTTCATTTACATTGCAATAAATTAAAGATAGTAATTCTTACTTAGTAGGACTCCAACATGATACAAAAGTACAAACAAATTGGGGACTTATGCTTAAAGAGATTCAAGAATTCACTTGGATTTACCTTTCTAGGAAAGAAAATATGAAAAATCACCTTCAAAGGGATTTTACTTTCAATGATCAATTTCACTTAAATGTTTCATTTTCAATTCATGAAATTTTCTGTTAAAAATTATTTAAAAATTACAGCTCAAAAAAAGGTTGTAACTGTCTAAAATCAGTTTCTCTATAAAAAGGTTTCTTTCTTTCAAAAGAACTGATCTCTTTAAAGAGTGTTATTACTTTAAAAATCACAGCGGCCATGCAATTCTTCCATACTGCTAAAAAACAAATACATATAATTTTTAATCCAGTCCTAAGCAAACTTACAAATCTTTGTCCCATCTTGAAATCTGCTTCCTTTTATAGAGTGCTAATACAATAAATGACTTCAAATTATGGACTCACTTAACAAACAATGAGGAGAATCTTGAACATATACACATGTAAATACAAAGTCACTTATGTAGCCATTGTCTTTAAAGAACATTTTCTTGATTCTGGATCCATTTTGCTGTAAAAGGTTCTTGCTAACATTGAAAGGTATGTGAAATAAAAGTCAGTCATGTCTGACTTTTTGCAACCCCATGGACTGTAGCCTGCCACACTCCTCTGTCCACGGAATTCTCCAGGCAAGAATAAGGGAGTGGGTGGCCATTCTTTTCTCCAGGGGATCTTCCCAACCCAGGGATCAAACCCAGGTCTCCTGAATTCTAGGCAATTTCTTTACCATCTGAGCCACCAGGGAAGCCCAGTTAAAGGTAAGCTTTCCCCTTAAACTTAACACATCTTCCATTTTAAGGATTTGAAGATATCCCAAAGGATTTCTCATCTTACAGAAATTTAAGTCTCATAGAAGGGTCTGAAATACTTTATATCAACCAACTGACTAAATTACTCTTGAACTAAATATATATATATATATATATATATATATATATATATATATATATATATATTCCCTTTAAAAGTATCTGTTAACTGAATTATAGTTCCCAAGAATAGATTTCATTTAAATTACATTTACATGCCTATGCTTTAGACATAGAAAAATCAGGATAGATTTGTCTGTCCTTAAATACATCTGCCATATACCAAGGTTTCTACCAAAGAAAAGGAGTAAAGAAATTGAAGAAGAACTTCCTTTAGTCAAAAGCTACTTCTGATCCATATTGCATATTCTCGGTCATGATGAACAAACTTGACCACTGATTGTATGCCCTGAACTATTCATCATGATGAATTATCTTATAAGTTACTGACATAGCAAGTTCAAAATGAGTTTTTATGTCATTCTACAGATATCTGACCCTTAATATATGCTGTGGCATCAAAGTATATAATCCTTAATTTATTAGGCACTTTTGGGTCTAGATTGCATCTTCCCTGTAAAATGTAGTATCAATAACCACTGATGAATCCTTGCTCATTACAGGAACACCAAATAGTTGAGTGAGCTCTCAGTATCTTCCCAAAATCAACAGCAACATGAATAACATTTCTATATCAGCCAGTCTTTAAATAATTTTAAAGGCTTCCATGTAATTTCTGAAAGAAAATATGAATAAGTGTTTATGTTTACAACATAAATAAAAGCCTGTGAAAGTGTTCATTATATTTTTAATTACACCTGTTCTTTGATATTTCAACATTAGAGTCCCTTGTCCAATTTTGGGCTATGCTGTCCTTTACAGAAATCCCACTCAATAAATGAGATTGATTGCGAATGAAAAACAAGAAATTTATTACTCTTTGTCATATACTTATTTTTAGTTCACAACAAACTGTGGAAAACTCTTAAAGAGATAGGATACCAGAAGACCATACCTGCTTCCTGAGAAATCTGTATGCAGGTCAAGAAGCAACAGTTAGAACCTGACGTGGAATAACAGACTGGTTTCAAGTTGTGAAAGGAGTACGTCAAGGCTGTATATTGTCACTCTGCTTACTTAACTTATATGCAGAGTACATCATGCATAATGCCAGGCTGGATGAAGCACAAGCTGGAATCAAGATTGCTGGGAGAAATATCAATAACCTCAGATATGCAGATGATATCACCCGTATGGCAGAAAGTGAAGAGGAACCAAAGAGCCTCTTGGTGAAAGTGAAAGAGGAAAGTGAAAAATGTGGCTTAAAACTCAACATTCAAAAAAACTAAGATGATGGCATCCAGTCCCATGATTTCATGGCAAATAGATGGGGGAACAAAGAAAACAGTAACAGATTTTATTTTCTTGGTCTTCAAAATCACTGCAGACGATGACTGCAGCTATGAAATTAGGACTCTGTGGGAGAGGGTGAGGGTGGGTGCCGGGGTCCAGCCCTGGTAGATCCAGGGAATTCAAAGCGGGGATGGCATTGGCGAGGAAAAACTTATTTATTTAATTAGAAATATAAAGAGATTAAGAGGAAATAGTATAGTAGGAAATTTTAGTGGAGAAAAGAGGCTAAATAACTTGGTTTACGTGGAAAGCCAATAAAGTTCCAGACAAGGAGCTTGCACCATCTACGTTAGGCCACCAGCATCCATTTGAATATCAGAGCCCCGCCTTGGGCTCCCTCTCTTACGGATCTAAGAAGCCAGGGCAAGTAAGTAGACATGGCGAGCCTCCACACCCCAAATGGGAATTCAGCCTGAAATTAGAGTAAAGAGGAGACACAGAGGAAACCAGTCCTTCCAATGACTGGCCTGGCCTCTATTGTCTAGAAAGGCCTTTTATACCTTTTTGATTGTACATAGAGATCAATGGGTAATACAAAATTATGCAGCATTAGCAGCCCAGACTCTTATCAAAACCAGCCTTTTCTCTCTGCATACCTAGTTGTATACACACGTCTTAGGTGATTTACATCATCTTCCGGTCAAAAGGCCAATTAACATTTTACAGCCTTTTTTCTGATAAGGGTTTGTCAACCAGAAGACTTATTTGTGTTGTTCTTCTCAAAGTCTGGTGCCACTCTCAGAAAACAGTAAATAAAGTTACATTCTTACATAGCAAAGATACAGCAATTTATAGCAAGTAAAAGGAGTACAGTGATTTATAACAAAAGAAAAGTAATTAACTAAAAAGTCTAGTGTTGCTAACATCAAAACTATTATATATCCTTATCCATATCCCGTTTACATTGATTAACATCCTCCCAGGTGCCTAGAAGATAAAGAATATGGAGGTCTGGCAGCAATCATTGAGTCAACAGCAAAACCCGTCACCAATATGATTTTTGTCTCTTTAGAAAAGGCTCTATCTTTAAGATGTTTTTAAGCTTTGTGCCTCTCACTGTTGGGAGGCTGCAAGCAATTCACAAGCTGTGAGAGGTCCGGGGGAATCTGTTAGGCAAGCTAGAGAGTTATCAGAGGGCGTTTTAAGCTGAGACATTCTTTTGCAGGAGACTGAAGCCCTGAATTAACTTTTTCCAGAGAGTGTCAGAAAAGTAGAAAAATACAAGGAAGAATGATTATAAGGACAATAGGGCAGGCAGATTCTTATTTTTTTGGGGGGGGGGGGGAGTACATGCTCAGGAAATACCAGGGGAAAAACCTGAGGCCTGATTCGGCTTGCCCATCAAGGCCTCTGTCACGTGACCTTGTCACGGGTGGGATTCCTCACGCTGGCTCCCGGCAGGTGGGATGATTTGGGAGAATGGCATTGAAATTAAAAGACACTTATTTCTAGAAAGAAAAGCTATGACTAACCTAGACAGCATATTGAAAAGCAGAGACATTACTTTGCCAACAAAGGTTTGTCTAGTCAAAGCTATGGTTTTTCCAATAGTCATGTATGGATGTGAGAGTTGGACCATAAAGGAAGCAGAACACTGAAGAATTGATGCTTTTGAAATGTGGTGACTGAGCAACTGAACTGACTGATTTTTAGGTCTTCATGCAAGTTCTATTCCTTATAAATATATCAGCTAAATAGAAAATTTCCAATGTGTAAAATGTCCAACGCCTCTCTCAAGTTAAAAATACATATGTATATACACCCCGATGCCCTCTTTTAATATTTAAAAACAGACATATTGTTATCTCAGTTCATAATCTCCGTTCAGTTTAGTCGCTCAGTCATATCCGACTCTTTGTGACCCTATGGACCACAGCACTCCTGGCTTCCCTTTCCATCACCCCTCCTGGAGTTTACCCAAACTCATATCCATCGAGTCAGTGATGCCATCCAACCATCTCATCCTCTGTCATCCCCTTCTCCTCCTGCCGTCAATCTTTCCCAGCATCAGGATATTTTCAAATGAGGCAGCTTTGTGCATCAGGTGGCCAAAGTGTTGGAGTTTCAGCTTCAACATCAGTCCTTCCAATGAATATTCAGGATTGGTTTACTTTAGAATTCACTGGTTGGATCTCCTTGCAGTCCAAGGGACTCTCAAGAGTCTTCTCCAACACTACAGTTCAAAAGCATCGATTCTTCAGCACTCAGCTTTCTTTATAGTCCAACTCTCACATCCATACATGTCTACTATGAAAACCATAGTCTTGACTAGATGGACCTTGTTGGCAAAGTAATGTCTATGCTTTTTAATCTACCTCGTAGTAGTTCACAACTTACCCCATCATTACTTTGTTTCTATTTGGTTTGTTCTGAGAATGCAACAGTGTAAAATTTGTCAGATTTTTACAGAGACCTCTTTCAATGTGTTTTGTGTCCTTCCATTTTAGGTAATCATAGGAAATGAATTTATAAAGTCTGATATAACACCATACGAATTCTAAGTTTCAAGCATCAGCTATGTCAGTTGGAAACAAATATCACATGCCTTGAAAGTAAAACTATGAAAATGTATAGGCATTCTTTTAAAACTAGACCGAGGTATACTATTTTATTTCAGAGAATTAGGTTGTGTTCTGTGTTTCTGAAAACTTGCACCTCTGCATATATGAAAATAATGGGATGTCTTTACATGTACTGGGCTCCCCTGATGGCTTAGACGATAAAGACTCTGCCCGCAATGCAGGAGATCCGAGTTCGATCCCTGGGTTGGGAAGATTCCCTGGAGAAGGGAATGGCTACCCAATCCAGTATTCTTGCCTGGACAACTCCATGGACAGAAGAGCCTGAAAGGCTACAGTCCATGGGGGTTGCAAATGTCAGACATGACTACATTACTGGATTCCATTAAATATACTAGTTCTGTTCTGAAGTCTTAACAGTGTCCATGAGAATATATACATCAGTTCTAAGAACTTTACAACAAACAACTACTTAATAGATGTTTTCAGCCAGATGATACATAAACCATATCTGCATTATGAGAACTGATTTACAAAATTTCTCTTCTCATGTTATCAGGTCAGCGTGTGTTCAGCTCTGAGTAATAGCAAACTCAAAACATTTGGCTAACCAAAGACAAATTTATTTTATGACATAAAAAAGAGCCCAGTCACAGGAGACTCAGGATTGTTAATGATACTCATGCTCACCAATGCCAACGGGAGCAAGAATTTTTCCAACTTCCAATTCTGCCAATCTTAGACTATAGAGGCTTTCATGTTCAAGGGCATCCACTAGTCATATGATGCCTGCTAACTTCAAAACCCGCAGCTAGATAGGTAGAAGGGACAAAGGTGAAAGGATGAAGAGACACATGCCTGTTTATTCAAAATTAAATCCTTACCCAGGGATTTATGACTATTTATCTCATTGGCTAGAATTATGTCACACACCCACAGAAGCCTTAAGGGAGACTGGAAAATTAGATATTTCAATTGACATCATGAATAAATTAGAAGCTCTGATAGTAAGAAAAGAATAATGGACTTTGGGAGACCATCAGCTATTTGGTTACTTTGAAATAACAACCAAATGATATAATAAAATGGAGAACTTTATGTCACAAATTTATCATGTTTCTTCCTCTTGTATAAGTATAATCCTGCCACACACCAAGGTCTGTAGCATGCCTTAGATATTTAATTACCTGGGGATTCCAGCAGTGACTTAAAAGTGCTTCAAATTCATGTTGCATATCCCTTGACATGTAGAAGATAATTGACATTGATAAATATGTTACTCTCATTAGGAATTTCTCTTGAAAATACAGGCTTTCTATTCTTTACTTATCACAGTTACCACAGAAAAGGCAAAAACTTCATAAAGATTTTACATCTTTGATTTCTAATCTTCAAAATATTTCATATATTTATGTATATGGGAGTATATATTACTTCTATGCTAGAATCAGGTACACCAGACACTTAACTGGCAATTTTTCATTTCATTTTGTCAATATTCACAAGATTCAATTTCTTTCAACTTACAGATGCCACAATAATCACTTTCCTGCAAAATGTGGACAAAACAAATTGTGATGTAAGATGTCCTGGCCTTTTAAATACTGGTTATTTGACAGAACCTCCAATATTTCCCTAGTTACAAGGCACTTCAAATCCATGTAGCTTGTCAATTTTGATGCTAAAATTACCTGGTCATTGACAGAATATGTCTGATAGAAGGCAGATTGTTGGTGACTCACTTTGATGTTACCAATACAGTCACAAAACAAAATATCTCTGTCATTTGATTCCATAACTTTTCTAAGAATATTTATGTGTTTCCATATATATATATACATATATATATGCATTAAGTTATTTATATTTAAGTCAAAACACAACGGAGAAGGCAATGGCATCCCACTCCAGTACTCTTGCCAGGAAAATTCCATGGACGAAGGAGCCTGATAGGCTGCTGTCTATGGGGTCGCACAGAGTTGAACACAACTGAAGCGACTTAGCAGCAGCAGCAAAACATAAAGACCTTGAAGGATGCATCTTTATACTTTCCATTCATACCTACCTATCTTTTGAAGCACCATTGTATTAAGCTCCAAGCCAAAAGATTACTCTTTAAAATCAGATGTAGTCTTATGCAACTGTTATAGACCTCTATCCTATCTTGGGTTTTAATTGTGCTTTATAAAGAGAAAATCCAATAAATTCACTCCTTACAACTGAAAAACATATCATACAATTAAACTGAACTCTTAGAACTTCCTGTTATTGACAGAATGCAGATAGAACAAAAAGCATCTTTGCTCCTGCAGGAGACAGACAAAAAAACAGACAAATTAAAATTTACACAATATGACTAATCAATAGTAGTGAATGCAAGAAAAGTCTTGCTGAACTGAATATTTATAGGGAAAAAAGACTTTGATATGCAAGCAAAAAACTATGATAGCTTCTATACCTGGGGTAGGTAGCTAGCCTGGGTGTGGTCAGACTTGGCATGCATGGAGAGCCTTTGCAAGAACTAAGAAATTCAAGCAGGCTTGGACAATGGTGACCAAAATCATGAAACAGAGCATTTCATTTTCTTGGCAAAACTCTATTAGTCTTTGCCCTGCTTCATTCCGCATTCCAAGGCCAAATTTGCCTGTTACTCCAGGTGTTTCTTGACTTCCTACTTTTGCATTCCAGTCCTCTATAATGAAAAGGACATCTTTGGGGGGTGTTAGTTCTAAACGATCTTGTAGGTCTTCATAAAACCGTTCAACTTCAGTTTCTTCAGCATTACTGGTTGGGGCATAGACTTGGATAACTGTAATATTGAATGGTTTGCCTTGGAGACAAACAGAGATCATTCTGTCGTTTTTGAGATTGCATCCAAGTACTGCAGTTCGGACTCTTTTGTTGACCATGATGGCTACTCCATTTCTTCTGAGGGATTCCTGCCCGCAATAGTAGATATAATGGTCATCTGAGTTAAATTCACCCATTCCAGTCCATTTTAGTTCATTGATTCCTAGAATGTCAACGTTCACCCTTGCCATCTCTTGTTTGACCACTTCCAATGTGCCTTGATTCATGGACCTGACATTCCAGGTTCCTATGCAATATTGCTCTTTACAGCATCGGACCTTGCTTCTATCACCAGTCACATGCACAACTGGGTATTGTTTTTGCTTTGGCTCCATCCCTTCATTCTTTCTGGAGTTATTTCTCCACTGATCTCCAGTAGCATGTTGGGCACATAATGACCTGGGGAGTTCCTCTTTTGGTATCCTATCATTTTGCCTTTTCATACTGTTCATGGGGTTCTCAAGGCAAGAATACTGAAGTGGCTTGCCATTCCCTTCTCCAGTGGACCACATTCTGTCAGGCCTCTCCATGGCCCGCCCTTCTTGGGTTGCCCTGCAGTCATGGCTTGGTTTCATTGAGTTAGACAAGGCTGTGGTCCTAGTGTGATTAGATTGACTAGTTTTCTGTGAGTATGCTTTCAGTGTGTCTGCCTTCTGATGCCCTCTTGCAACACTTACCATCTTACTTGGGTTTCTCTTACCTTGGCGTGGGGTATCTCTTCACGGCTGCTCCAGCAAAGCACAGCTGCTGCTCCTTACCTTGGACGAGGGGTATCTCCTTATGGCCACTG
Source organism: Budorcas taxicolor (assembly GCF_023091745.1). Classification (NCBI taxonomy): domain Eukaryota; kingdom Metazoa; phylum Chordata; class Mammalia; order Artiodactyla; family Bovidae; genus Budorcas; species Budorcas taxicolor. Next base: position 134,575 of record NC_068935.1, read on the forward strand.
TTCCTGACCTTCAACGTGGGATAGCTCCTCTAGGGCCAACCTGTGCCTGTGCAGCCACCACTTCTAGGGTTGCTCCTCCCAGCTGCCGCCCCAGGCCTCGGGCTCGGGGTGGCTCCTCAAGATCACCGCCCCTGGCCTCTGGCACAAGGTGGCTTGTGGTTTCTCCTGGCCACCCCTGATCTCGGACAAAGGGTATCTCCTCCCGGCCGCCACTGGCCTCGGACTCAGGGTGTCTCATCCCGGCCGCTGCCCCTGACCTTGGACGCAGGGTAGCACCTCCCAGCCACCGCCACTGACCTCAGTCGCAGGGTAGCTCCTCTTGGCCATGCTTAGTGAGCCGGCTTGCAGCCGCCTGTGCTTAGTGAGAAAATGCACTGGTCATAGCAAACACCCTCTTCCAACAACACAAGAGAAGACCCTACACATGGATATCACCAGATGGTCAACACCGAAATCAGATTGATTATATTCTTTGCAGCCAAAGATGGAGAAGCTCTATACAGTCAACAAAAACAAGACCGGGAGCTGACTGTGGCTCAGATCATGAACTCCTTATTGCCAAATTCAGACTCAAATTGAAGAAAGTAGGGCAAACCGCTAAACCATTCAGGTATGACCTAAATCAAATCCCTTATGATTATACAGTGGAAGTGAGAAATAGATTTAAGGGCCTAGATCTGATAGATAGAGTGCCTGATGAACTATGGAATGAGGTTCATGACATTGTACAGGAGACAGGGACCAAGACCATCCCCATGGGAAAGAAATGCAAAAAAGCAAAATGGCTGTCTGGGGAGGCCTTACAAATAGCTGTGAAAAGAAGAGAGGTGAAAAGCAAAGGAGAAAAGGAAAGATATAAGCATCTGAATACAGAGTTCCAAAGAATAGCAAGAAGAGATAAGAAAGCCTTCCTCAGCGATCAATGCAAAAAAATAGAGGAAAACAACAGAATGGGAAAGACTAGAGATCTCTTCAAGAAAATTAAAGATACCAAGGGAACATTTCATGCAAAGATGGGCTCGATAAAGGACAGAAATGGTATGGACCTAAAAGAAGCAGAAGATATTAAGAAGAGGTGGCAAGAATACACGGAAGAACTGTACAAAAAAGATCTTCACGACTCAGATAATCACGATGATGTGATCACTCATCTAGAGCCAGACATCTTGGAATGTGAAGTCAAGTGGGCCTTAGAAAGCATCACTACGAACAAAGCTAGTGGAGGTGATGGAATTCCAGTTGAGCTGTTTCAACTCCTGAAAGATGATGCTGTGAAAGTGCTGCACTCAATATGCCAGCAAGTTTGGAAAACTCAGCAGTGGCCACAGGACTGGAAAAGGTCAGTTTGCATTCCAATCCCAAAGAAAGGCAATGCCAAAGAATGCACAAACTACCGCACAATTGCACTCATCTCACATGCTAGTAAAGTAATGCTCAAAATTCTCCAAGCCAGGCTTCAGCAATACATGAACGGTGAACTCCCTGATGTTCAAGCTGGTTTTAGAAAAGGCAGAGGAACCAGAGATCAAATTGCCAACATCTGCTGGATCATGGAAAAAGCAAGAGAGTTCCAGAAAAACATCTATTTCTGCTTGATTGACTATGCCAAAGCCTTTGACTGTGTGGATCACAATAAACTGTGTGGACAACTCTGAAAGAGATGGGAATACCAGACCACCTAACCTGCCTCTTGAGAAATCTGTATGCAGGTCAGGAAGCAACAGTGAGAACTGGACATGGAACAACAGACTGGTTCCAAATAGGAAAAGGAGGACGTCAAGGCTGTATATTATCACCCTGCTTATTTAACTTCTATGCAGAGTACATCATGAGAAACGCTGGACTGGAAGAAACACAAACTGGAGTCAAGATTGCCGGGAGAAATATCAATAACCACAGATATGCAGATGACACCACACTTATTACAGAAAGTGAAGAGGAACTAAAAAGCCCCTTGATGAAAGTGAAAGAGGAGAGTGAAAACGTTGGGTTAAAGCTCAACATTCAGAAAACGAAGATCATGGCATCTGGTCCCATCACTTCATGGGAAATAGATGGGGAAACAGTAGAAACCATGTCAGACTTTAGTTTTTGGGGCTCCAAAATCACTGCATATGGTGACTGCAGTCATGAAATTAAAAGACGCTTACTCCTTGGAAGAAGAGTTATGACCAACCTAGATAGTATATTCAAAAGCAGAGACGTCACTTTGCCGACTAAGGTCCGTCTAGTCAAGGCCATGGTTTTTCCTGTGGTCATGTATGGATGTGAGAGTTGGACTGTGAAGAAAGCTGAGCACTGAAGAATTGATGCTTTTGAACTGCAGTGTTGGAGAAGACTCTTGAGAGTCCCTTGGACTACAAGGATATCCAACCAGTCCATTCTGAAGGAGATCAACCCTGGGATTTCTTTGGAAGGAATGATGCTAAAGCTGAAACTCCAGTACTTTGGCCACCTCATGCGAAGAGTTGACTCATTGGAGAAGACTCTGATGCTGGGAGTGATTGGGCGCAGGAGGAGAAGGGGACGACCCAGGATGCTTTGACTGGATGGCATCATGGACTCGATGGTCGTCAGTCTGAGTGAACTGCGGGAGATGGTGATGGACAGGGAGTTCTGGCGTGCTGTAATTCATGGGGTCGCAAAGAGTTGGACACGACTGAGCCACTGAACTGAACTGAACTGAGCCTTTCATTATATGAAAGTATATTGTATTTGGCATCATAGAGATCAGTTTAATTGAGATGATTTTAGGAGAATTAAAGTATACTTTGAAATTTGGAGTTCCGTTTGTTGTTGTAGAGAATCTGTAAATATTTGGGCTGACATTAATTAGTTAGTTCAGTTCTGTCGTTAAGTCTTGTCTGACTATTTGCCACCCCATGGACTGCAGCACGCCAGGTTTCCCTGTTGATCACCAACTCCTGGAGCTTGCTCAAACTCATGTCCATTCAGTCGGTGATGCCATCCAACCATCCCATCCTCTGTCATCCCCTTCTCCTCCTGCCTTTAGTCTTTCCCAAAATAAATGTCTCTTCCAATGAGTTAGTTCTTCACATCAGGTGGCCAAAGTATTGGAGCTTCAGCTTCAGCATCAGTTCTTCCAATGAATATTCAGGATTGGTTTCCTTTAAGATGGACAGATTGGACCTCCTTGCAGTCCAAGGGATTCTCAAGAGTCTTTTCCAACACCAAAGTTCAAAAGCATCAATTCTTCTGCACTCAGCTTTCTTTATAGGCCAACTCTAACATACCATAGCTTTGAGAAACCATAGCTTTGACTAGACGGGCCTTTGTTGGCAAAGTAATGTCTCTGTTTTTTAATATGCTGTCTATATTTTTCATATATTTTCTTCCAAGGAATAAGCATCTTTTAATTTCATAGCTGCAGTCACCATCTGCAGTGATTTTGAAGACCAAGAAAATAAAATCCATCACTGTTTCCTTTGTTTCCCCATCTATTTGTCATGAAGTCATGGGATCAGATGCTATGATCCTTGTTTTTTGAATGTTGAGTTTCAAACCAGCTTTTTCATGCTCCTCTTTCACTTTCATCAAGAGGCTCTTTAGTTCCTCTTCACTTTCTGCCATTAGGATGGTGTCATCTTCATATCTGAGGTTATTGATATTTCTCCCAGCAATCTTGATTCTAGCTTGTGCTTCATCCAGTCTGACAAACAATATAAACATATTAAAACATTTTACTGAACTCATGCCTCTTGCATCTCCTGTGTTCACAGGTGGATTCTTTACCACTGCACCACCTAGGAAGCCCGAGCACACATTTGCATGCCATTATTCTAGTTTTTAAGTTTCCCCTTTTGAAGTTACCCCAAATTGTGTATGTGTGCCATGTTCAGCTCTGCAATTCCATGGACTGTAGCCTGCCAGGCACCTCTGTCCATAGGATTTTCCAGGCAAGAATAGTGGAGTGGTTGGCCAGTTCCTACTCCAGGGTACCTTCTGGGCCCAGGGAAGTAACCCACATCTCTTGTGTCTCCTGCATTGGCAGGCAGATTCTTTACCACTGGCAATATGACTTATACCCCTTTCTATTTGTTGAAGCAGTAACAAAGGTCTGCCTGGTTAAAGGGGCAAGGAAATTGACTCCGTCCCCTGATGGAGAATAAGATTCTAGTAGTGCATGAGGGATCAGCTCTCTAGTCTGATTGCTATAACATTTTTTGGAAAATACAGTCTGCCATAGTCTTTTCCCCCATTTTAAGTCCAATGTAAATGTATAATTATATTTCCTTTCTATTTCAAAAATAATGCTACACTAATTTTAAATATATCTGAATATTGGGACAAGGGATTGAGGTGGGAAGGAAGGAGACTTACCTTTTTGATATCACTTTTGTACTTTCAGAATTTTAACAATCATAAATGATATTTGAAGAGAAATCATGCCAACACAATACTGACATCTCCAAGTAAAAATATTACTGAAAATAAATGCATACATGAACTGTTAAATAATCTACTTTTTTAAAATAAATGGATAGAATCAAGTCTACTTCTTTAATTCTACAAATGAAAAAATAGTTACCTATCAGTAGTAGTCACTTAGTTAATTATCATTTCGGGATCATTGCTGAAGTCCTTGCTCAGTTGTCTACTACAGAAAACTGCTGTGCTCACAGATGTATTACCTAAATTATTGCTCTCAGGGTACAATGTCATCTACTATGTGAAAAATATTTGCAGAACTGTAGTAGAGAACTATGGAGAATAACACTGAAACTTCTACTTGATTTGTTGCTCTTGTAAAAACATGTGATTTCATCAGTTGGACTGCGGTATGGAAGCAGTTAAGGAAGTTTACTTGTCTTGTAGAATTCACTCGAATCTTCTCACTCTTCCTTCTACTTCAACTCACTGTCCAGTTGGTGTTTTCCCTCTGAAGCTATTTTCAGTATCAAGGCACTGATGCAAGTGTGCCTGATTTTAAACAGTATAGTTATATGACAAAAGTAATACATCCAGGAACCTTCTAGGAAGTCAGTGTGAGTATTTAATTTCATTTTATCCTCTTTTCATTATGAGATAAGAACAATTAAAAAGGATATAAAGTGTATTTGGGAGCATCAATATAGAAAGAAGACATGGGTAAAGAGTATCAGAAATGAAAGAGGCTTAATAACAGTGATTAATGAGATGTATGAGGTTAGTAATAAACGGAAAAAAACCCTTTGATTTCATTGTGCAAACAGCAGTCCCACTTACTCTGTACTCTAATAGCATTTATTGTGATATTAAAAATTATTTCCCTATATTACTAGTGTTTTTATACATCGTGGGTTATATATTCTTGTGACTTATGACTGGAGACCTCAACTGATGAAAACTCCTCCATTGTGCTGGAAGGAATTCTACAGAGTGCCCCTGTGAGAAACACATGCCAGCAGCATGCATCTCTCCACAGCATAAGCAATTTCAATAGGAAGTGTTAGACAATACCAGAGGGAGATGTTGGAAAATAACTTAATAAAATTCTATGCCAAACTGAGTTAATTCAGCATGAAGAAAATGCATAATTAAATAATAATGGCCAACAATTGAGTGGTTATTTTAAGTATACTTCATTTAAAATTGAATGAAACCAAAATTTTAGAAATAGTTTACAGTTATTTACAATGGAAAAACTTCATAGAGAAAATTTTTACTATTTTTTCCTATTCTGTAGTCATTATTTTGTGAGATCCAAGCAGTTTAGACACAGACAACATAATTTCTGAAATAATTTTGAAAATGCAACAGTTAATTACAGAATACCACAAAAGAAGAATAGTTTCTTTTCACTTCAACTACCTGAAAAAACAAAACAAAACAAAACACTATTTGTAGAAATGAAAGTGAAAGTGAAAGTTGCTCAGTGTATCAGACTCTTTGCAACCCCATGCACTATTCAGTCCATGGAATTCTCTAGGCCTGAATACTGGAGTGGATAGCCAGATTGATACATATCAAAGCACATTGGATTTACAAATGTTCCATTGCATTTTTCTGTGGTCTAACAAAATAAAGCAATATTATTTGAACATATTCTACTGATTCAATATATTCTAAATATTCAACATGGTAAAAGACAATTTTCTAATATTTTATGGAAGGAATTTTATTTCTGGCTGAATATATATGATTCACTTTTCAATTTCCAAAGGTTTTTTTTTTTTTTTTTTTTAATGGCCATATAGGAAAACATCAAGGAGCTTTTAAAACATTTAACAAGTGAATATATTCAATCCTTTTCTATAGCAATATTTTTTCAAATTCTGAATATGAAATTAAGCAAATGCACAACAGTATTGTAAAACATACCATTAAACACCTAATTCTGGATGTTAAATTATAATTGACATAGATTGTGAAACTATGAAACAAATACTAACTTAGACTAGTGATTTACAAAATAGTATAGAGTATAAAAGTATACAAAATTTAAAGATGAAAGTGAATAAAAAATAATGGCAAACATAAGGAAAGAGAAAATTAGTATGCAGAAATCCATTCTATTATGTTCTAAAAAATAATTAAAATGGACCACAAATTCAGCTCTGAACTTCCTAATTATCAATATTAATGTTTTTAGACGTTATTTCTCTTTTTAGAACGAGCAAAGATTACATTTAAATGGTATCAGTTCAGTTCAGTTCAGTCGCTAAGTCGTGTCCGACTCTTTGTGACCCCATGAATTGCAGCACGCCAGGCCTCCCTGTCCATCACCGACTCCTGGAATTCACTCAAACTTACGTCCATTGAGTCAGTGATGCCATCTAACCATCTCATCCTCTGTCGTCCCTTTCTCTTCCTGCCCCCAATCCCTCCCAGCATCAGAGTTTTTCCAATCAATCAACACTTCGCATGATGTGGTTAAAGCACTGGAGTTTCAGCTTTAGCATCATTCCTTACAAAGAAATCCCAGGGCTGATCTCCTTCAGAATGGACTGGTTGGATCTCCTTGCAGTCCAAGGGACTCTCAAAAGTCTGCTCAACACTACAGCTCAAAAACATCAATTCTTCTGCACTCAGCTTTCTTCACAGTCCAACTCTCACATACATATATGACTAATGGAAAAACCAAAGCCTTGTCTAGATGCTCCTTTGTTGGCAAAGTAATGTTTCTGCTTTTGAATATGCTATCTAGGTTGGTCATAACTTTTCTTCCAAGGAGTAACTGTCTTTTACTTTCATGGCTACAATCACCATCTGCAGTGATTGTGGAGCCCCCCCCCCCCCGCCAATAAAGTCTGACACTGTTTCCCCATCTATTTCCAATGAAGTGATGGGACCACATGCCATGATCTTATTTTTCTGAGTGTTGAGCTTTAAGCCAACTTTTTCACTCCCTTCTTTCACTTTCATCAAGAGACATTTTAGTTCCTCTTCACTTTCTGCCACAAGGGTGGTGTCATCTGCATATCTGAGGTTATTGATATTTCTCCTGGCAATCTTGATTCCAGCTTGTGCTTCTTCCAGCCCAGTGTTTCTCATGATGTACTCTGCATATAAGTTAAATAAGCAGGGTGACAATATACAGCCTTGACGAACTCCTTTTCCTATTTGGAACCAGTTTGTTGTTCCATGTCCAGTTCTAACTGTTGCTTGCTGACCTACATATAGGTTTCTCAAGAGGCAGGTCAGGTGGTCTGGTATTAAAGACCTAAATGTAAGACCAGAAATTATAAAACTCTTAGAGGAAATCCTAGGTTGAACACTTGACAACATAAATCAAAGCAAGATCCTCTATGACCCACTTCCTAAAATAATGGAAACAAAAACAAAAGTAAACAAATGGGACTTGGTTAAACTGAAAATCTTTAGCCCAGCAAAGGAAACACTAAGCAAGGTGAAAAGAAAACCCTCAGAATGGGAGAAAATATTAGCAAAAGAAACAACTGACAAAGGATTAATTTCCAAAATATACAAGCTACCCATGCAACTCAATACTAGAAAAATAAAAATCCCAATTAAAAAGTGGGAAAAAGACCTAAACAGACATCACTCCAAATAAGACATACAGATGGCTAGCAAACACATGAAAAGATGTGCATCATTGCTCTTTATTAGAGAAATGCAAATTAAAATTACAGTGAGATATCACCTCATGCCAGTCAGAATGGCCACCCCCGTGGTGGATTCATGTTGATGTATGGCAAAACCAATACAATATTGTAAAGTAAGAAAAAAATAATAATAATAAAAAGAATTAGTAGGGACGCACAAGAGGGAGGTGATAGATGTATAATTATGGCTGATTTGCATTGTTGTATGGCAGAAACCAACACAACACTGCAAAGCAATTTTTCTCCAATTAAAAAATAAATTGAAAAGAAAACAAAATCTACAAACAATAAATACTGGAGAGGGTGTGGAGAAAAGCGAACACTCTTGCACTGTTGGTGAGAATGTAAATTGATACAACCTCTATGGAAGATGGTATGGAGATTCCTTAAAAAAAAAAAAAACTGTTAATAAAACCACCATATATGATCCAGCAATCCCACATCTAGGTATATATCCTGAGGAAATGAAAATTGAAAGAGACACATTTATACCATTGTTCATTGCAGTGCTATTTACAATAGCTAGAAAATGGAAGCAACCTAGGTGTCCATTGACAGATGAATTGATAAAAAGTTATGGTACATATACACGATGGAATATTACTCAGCCATAAAAAGGAATGCATTTGAGTCAGCTCTAATGAGGTGGACGAACCTAGAACCTATTATACAGAGTGAAGTAACTCAGAAAGAGAAAGAGCATATTCTAATGCATATATATGGAATCTAGAAAAATGTTATTGTAGAATTTATTTACAGGGCAGCAATGGAGAAACAGACATACAGAATAGAGTTATGGACATTGGGAGAGGAGAGGAAAGGGTGAGATGTATGGAGAGAGTAACATGGAAACTTACATTTCTGTATATAAAATAGATAGCCAATGGGAATTTGCTATATAGCTCAGGAAACTCAAACTGGGGCTCTGTATCAACCTAGAAGGGTGGGATGTGGAGGGAAATGGGAGGGAGATTTAAAAGGGAAGGGACATATGTATACCTATGGCTGATTCATGTTGAGGTTTAACAGTAAACAACATGATGTAAAGCAATTTTCCTTCAATTAAAAAAATAGATACATTTAAAAATTGATTTCATTGAATTTCTATTGGTAATCTGGAAATGAAGACTTAAACATAGGAAATATATTATTTGTAAAGTGAATTTCCCATAATTCCTGAAAGAACTTAGTTTCGCTAATGCAATAAGTGTGTTTGGGGCACTTACTACCTACTAAGCACTATGTTAGGTTTCAGGAGTATAAGTTAAATACTATCCCTTCATTAGAGTTATTTCTAAGTTAGTGGAGGGGATAGACAATTATAGTACATCATGTTAGTGTTTTCATATAATTGTAAGGAACAGGAAGAGAACAAAGGCAAGGATATCATAAATGTTGTTTTTAAAGTTATAATTTAGTAAGTTTTCCCTTGAACTACAATAATGTTTTAAGTAGAATACTTGATTCTGTATAAGGAAAGTATTAAGGCTCTAAAGAATTGAAAATGTTTGACACAGTAAATACAGTAACAGTAACAAAGTAAGAACAGTGCAGTTGATAAATGTAAATACAGCTATAAGTATAGCTAGCACTCTCAGCACTCTGAAACCTCTGAGAGATAGGAAGAGATGGTATTCTTTATTCAACCATTGTAATCTCTGTGAATTCCACTTGTGCTTATTGTTTGTGTATATATATTATATGCTTCCTTCGTGGTGCTAGTGGTAAAGAACCCACCTCCCAGTGCAGGAGATAGAAGAAACACCTGTTGGATCTCTGCATGGGGAAGATGCCCTGGAGGAATGCATGGCAACCACTCCAGTATTCTTGCCTGGGGAAACCCATAGACAGAGGAGCCTGGGCTACATTCCATAGAGTCACAAAAGAGTCAGACATGACTAAAATGACAGCATGTACACATATATACATTATATTCTCTGTTTAATTCTTAAAGTAGCTTTCACCCTATCATAGCATTCCCCCATTATGCACTGAATTGAGAATCAATGGGTCTCTTTCTTGCTTCAAAACTCCTGCAAATAATAATAATGACTATCACTAAATGTGTTGGCAAAGGTAGCTGTACAGAACAGAGTGAGCATCTATTTTAAGGGGCTATCAAATCTTAGATTCACTTATAAAAACAGAGAATATAGGTTAATCAAATACCTGCCTTGGAAATTTCAGAATTGGGAAGCAAAGAATGTTGGAAATCCTCCTGGGGAAGTTGAAGTACAAAGGCTTTGGGATAGAGGCTGGAGATCAGAGCTAGAGCCATAGGTCACAATGAGCTGAGTAAACACGGTATTCATGAATAAGCAGAGAACACATATTGGAACAGAAAAAAAAGCAGCTCAAACAGATATAAGAATGGCATCAGAGATGGCTATAGACAAAGAAGCTGCCTACTGACCTTGGTTTCTAATTGCTTTCCAGTTACTTAATATCTTGCAATATATTATGTTTTCCAGATTCCTGAGGGTCTTGCTATATCCTTTGAATATTTCTTTTTATTTATTGAGCTATCTTGATTGAATGAATCTACTCTCCTAGCTATCAAAAGAACTAATAAAAATGTTATTACTAATACAGTCACAATTTTAGTAACAAGAAGGGCAAGAAAGATACCAGAATAATGAAATACTTTAAAGTAATAAATATGAAGGCTTAAAGATGAGAATGTTTTCATATACAACAGAAGAGCAAAATAATATTTTATAAAACATTCCAAGCAAATAAATGGTCACTACACAAATTTTGAATAATGTCTGTTCTCCATATGGATTTCAGGTACAATATAAACTATGTAAATTTAGCATTTTCTAGTAATAGGTTTTAGAAGAAGTTGTATAATTTACTACTCAGGCTTTGGTACACATTTTATTATCTGCAAGGAATAACTAAATAGTTACTCAGTTCAATCTTTCCCCAAAATCTACTGGCCTAAACAAATCCTGAGATTGTTTTCTGTTGATAAAAGCAATGTAAATATAGTGTGGTGTGTTAAATAAGATACACTTGCTTCTGCAATCTGTAAACCTCCAAAATATCTATATCTTAAAGAAATCAAATCCTGTATTTGACTTATATAAAACATCAACATGGGTGTTGTTAGTCTGCCTTTTCCAAATGGAAATTTAGTTGCCTAGGCTCCTTCTACCATGTGGCAGGAAATTAAACTGTAGGTTCACATATGTGTGTATTTTCTTGGCAAAGTCTAGAGTTGGCACACATCTCTTCTCATATTTCACTGTCCAGAGTTCAATCACATGGTCATATCTAACTTCAAGAGATATTGGAAAATGCAGTAGAACTTTGTGCCAGGAAAAAGAGCAAACAGATGTGATGAACATTTGACAATCTGACCCACATATAGTAATATAAAACATGTATTCAATTCATTTATAATAGAATTATTTTATGTGAATTGTCATAAAATTTTGTCTAAGATATTTTTCAAAACTGTTTAGCACATGCAAAAATGTTTACATCTAGTCTTTAGACATTGTGGTCTAAACTTCCAATAATTCTTATGACTTCTCCTATATATTCTGCACAGACAGCAAAATAAAGATACAGATTACATATTTGACCTAAAAAAATCAACATTATTCCTTTAAAATTATTACTTCTTATTCTTAAGATAAACCAGATACTTAAATGATGGTTTTGATGTTTAATTAAGAAATTTAGCAAAAATTATATGGGAAGGTAAAAAGTAAAAATATTGACTAGTATGAATTTAGTATATCATGAATGCTCATTCAGTTACCCTAGTATGCTGCTATTGATTTAGAAGTAGTTAAGGTGATAGAAAGTGAAGAGGAACTAAAAAGCCGTTTGAAGAAAAAGTCGAGAGTGAAAAAGTTGGCTTAAAGCTCAACATTCATAAAACAAAGATCATGGCATCCAGTCCCATCACTTCATGGGAAATAGATGGGGAAATGGTGGAAACAGTGTCAGACTTTATTTTGGGGGGCTCCAAAATCACTGCAGATGGTGAATGCAGCCATGGAATTAAAAGATGCTTACTTCTTGGAAGATAGCATATCTAGAGATAAGAAAGCCTTCCTCAGCGATCAATGCAAAGAAATAGAGGAAAATAACAGAATGGGGAAGACTAGAGATCACTTCAAGAAAGTTAGAGATAGAAGAGAACATTTCACGCAAAGACGGGCTCAATAAAGGACAGAAATGGTCTGGAACTAACAGAAGCAGACGAGATTAAGAAGAGGTGGCAAGAATACACAGAAGAACTGTACAAAAAAGATCTTCACGACTCAGATAATCACGATGGTGTGATCACTCACCTAGAGCCAGACATCCTGGAATGTGAAGTCAAGTGGGCCTTATCAAGCATCACTATGAACAAAGCTAGTGGAGGTGATGGAATTCCAGTTGAGCTGTTTCAACTCCTGAAAGATGATGCTGTGAAAGTGTTGCACTCAATATGCCAGCAAATTTGGAAAACTCAGCAGTGGCCACAGGACTGGAAAAGGTCAGTTTTCATTCCAATTCCAAAGAAAGGCAATGCAAAAGAATGCTCAAACTACCGCACAATTGCACTCATCTCACATGCTAGTAAAGTAATGCTCAAAATTCTCCAAGCCAGGCTTCAGCAATACATGAACGGTGAACTCCCTGATGTTCAAGCTGGTTTTAGAAAAGGCAGAGGAACCAGAGATCAAATTGCCAACATCCGCTGGATCATGGAAAAAGCAAGAGAGTTCCAGAAAAACATCTATTTCTGCTTGATTGACTATGCCAAAGTCTTTGACTGTGTGGATCACAATAAACTGTGGAAAATTCTGAAAGAGATGGGAATACCAGACCACCTAACCTGCCTCTTGAGAAATCTGTATGCAGGTCAGGAAGCAACAGTTAGAACTGGACATGGGACAACAGACTGGTTCCAAATAGGAAAAGGAGGACGTCAAGGCTGTATATTGTCACCCTGCTTATTTAACTTCTATGCAGAGTACATCATGAGAAACGGTGGACTGGAAGAAAAACAAGCTGGAATCAAGATTGCCAGGAGAAATATCAATAACAGATATGCAGATGACACCACCCTTATGGCAGAAAGTGAAGAGGGGCTAAAACGCCTCTTGATGAAAGTGAAAGAGGAGAGTGAACAAGTTGGCTTAAAGCTCAACATTCAGAAAACGAAGATCATGGCATCTGGTCCCATCATTTCATGGCAGATGATGGGGAAACAGTGGAAACGTGCCAGGCTTTATTTTTTGGGGCTCCAAAATCACTGCAGATGGTGATTGCAGCCATGAAATTAAAAGATGCTTACTCCTTGGAGGAAAAGTTATGACCAACCTAGATAGCATATTCAAAAGCAGAGACATTACTTGGCCAGCTAAGGTCCGTCTAGTCAAGGCTATGTTTTTTCCTGTGGTCATGTATGGATGTGAGTGTTGGACTGTGAAGAAGGTTGAGCACCGAAGAATTGATGCTTTTGAACTGTGGTGTTGGAGAAGACTCTTGAGAGTCCCTTGAACTGCAAGGAGATCCAACCAGTCCATTCTGAAGGACATCAGCCCTGGGATTTCTTTGGAAGGAATGATGCTAAAGCTGAAACTCCAGTACTTTGGCCACCTCATGAGAAGTGTTAACTCATTGGAAAAGACTCTGATGCTGGGAGGGATTGATGGCAGGAGGAGAAGGGGACGACCGAGGATGAGATGGCTGGATGGCATCACGGACTCGATGGACGTGAGTCTGAGTGAACTCGGGGAGTTGGTGATGGACAGTGAGGCCTGGCGTGCTGCAATTCATGGGGTCGCAAAGAGTCGGACACGACTGAGAAACTGAACTGAACTGAATGTGGTATGAAGGTCCAGAGGGAGAGAAAGCATTCTATAGTCTTATGGCCAGTTCTTAGTCTTTTAGTGAGCCTGAGTCCCATGGCTGTAAACTTCACAAGTATCTTTTAGTTCTCTTCCTCCTGCTAAGGATAATGAAAATGACTGGGACTGGGTATTTAACTTATCTCGTTAGTTAGCTTTGATAAAATTCCAAAAGGTTAGTCCTTGGTAATACATTTTCTCTTGAAGGAAAGCCTTGTTAAGAACAATAGAATGTTCTGACATATTTCAAAGTTACATTCCCATTCCATGTCAGAATCTCTGATATATTTCAAAGTTAACACGCCCATTCCATTTTGGAAGCTCTGACATATTTGAAAGTTACATTCCCATTCCATGTTGGAAGTCCAAAGGAAATTTTCTTTGATTTTTGCTATGAGAATCTAGTAGAGATCCAGGACAAAATACTCACAAAAGCAAGGGGACTCCCCAGGAGTTTTTAAGTCTCAGGTTTCTCGGTTTCTCCACTCTGAGCCTCCAAATATTTTTCAATTATGGTTCAGATTTTTCTAACCTGGTATGGATTCCTGCAGAGTTTTCTGCTTGGAAGGGGTTCTGCTTTGGTAAAACTGTGATTTTTTTGCATTTATCTGTCTCTCAATCACTGCAGATGGTGACTGCAGCTATGAAATTCAAAGATGCTTGCGCCTTGGAAGAAAAGCTATGACCAACCTAGACAGCATATTAAAAAGCAGAGACATTACTTTGCCAACAAAGGTCCATCTAGTCAAGGCTATGGTTTTTCCAGTAGTCATGTATGGATGTGAGAGTTGGACTGTGAAGAAGGCTGAATGCCGAAAAATTGATGCTTTTGAACTGTGGTGTTGGAGAAGACTCTTGAGAGTCCCTTGGACTGAAGGAGATCCAACCAGTCTATGAAAGTCAGTCCTGAATATTCATTGGAAAGACATGATGCGAAGAGCTGACTCTCTAGAAAAGACCCTGATGCTGGGAAAGATTGAAGGCAGGAGGAGAAGGGAATGACAGAGGATGAGATGGTTGGATGGCATCCCTAACACGATGGACATGAGTTTGAGTATGCTCTGGGAGTTGGTGATGGATAGGGAAGCCTGTTGTACTGCAGTCCATGGAGTCACAAAGAATCGAACCCTACTGAGTGACTGAACTGAACTGAAATGATTAGGTCATGGAACAAAGTAAGACCGTTGCAGTTTGTGCAATTACTGCAAGAAACAGAAAACTAAGATGCGAATTGCAAACTCTTTGGGCAAGACAATTTTTACAACTAGAGCAAAGATGCAACCCAGAAAGTTTGTAATAGGATTTATAGGATGGCATATCCTCTTGATAACACAATCTTTATCATTGACATATGCATCCTGTAACTTCACTAGAGGGAGTAAAAGACTATTGACAGTTGAAACAAATATGACATAGAGACTACATGAAAAAAGTTTCAACACCACAAAATTATGACTTAGCAGTACTTTGGACTTCCCTTTTGGCTCAGACAGTAAAGCGTCTGCCTACAATGTGGGAGACCTGGGTTCTATCCCTGAGTCAGGAAGACCCTCTGGAGAAGAAAATGGCAACCCACTCCAGTACTCTTGCCTGAAAAATCCCATGGACGGAGGAGGCTGGTAAGCTACAGTCCATGAGGTCACAGAATCAGATGTGACTGAGCGGCTTTACTATAGATAAAAAGAAAATATGTCTTAAGACAGTCACTAGATGACTACTTCTCATGAACTTCTGCATATTTTTCTAAATAAATTGGCTTTCTTCTTCCTCACAATGAAACATCAAAGTTTGTTCAGTTTGAAACGTTGTGCTTATTACAATAGCTTTTTTTTAGTTTCCAATTTCCTTGTCTTTACAGAGAAGACTTTCAGTTTATTGTTGTACTAGAATTTTCATACACACATACACAAACACACCCAGACATTACTTTTAATGAATTAACACATCTTTCTTGCTTATTTGAGCAGATATAGGTACATATATGTTGTGAAATCTAACTGCTTTCTTTAAAATAAGAATAATGAGCAAACAAATCCTTCATTCCTTATTAAAAACAAAATATCCTTCTGTGGTGGTACATGAGATACAAACAGCAGGCAAAAATGTAATGGTTATATCAGGGATCGCAGTAAATAAGTAGGAACCTGACTGTGCCATTGATTTTATATTGACCTTGGATAGGCTGCTGATTCTTTTACTTTTCATTTTATATATTAACTTGAAATAGATTACTAACCCATTCCCAAGTCTTTTTATGAATACTATTTTAATGCAAGTTCATATTTAAAGGCAAAGATAAATTCAAGTATATACAGTAAACATTTCTAATTATTTTATTATTCTTTTATCAAGTCATAATTTTCTTTTTGTTTTTCCCTTAGAATTATTTTCTGTGTGCCTGTGTGTGTTTGACCCAGAGGATGGTACAGGGAGGGAGGAGGGAGGGGGGTTCAGGATGGGGAACACCTGTATGCCTGTGGTGGATTCATGTTGATGTATGGCAAAACCAATACAATATTGTAGAGTAATTAACCTCCAATTAAAAAAAATAAATTTATACTAAAAAAACAATAGCTCTTTCAATGTTCATTTTAAAATGTCTGTATATGTATTTTTTGTATATGTTTTGATTTAGTTCATAGAGTATGTGTTCTACAAAAGTGTCTTAGCTCTTTAACAGATATTCATTTAAGTGAAAACCACTGTAATTTGTTAGTTTTCTATGATAATTCAAGATGTTCCACATATTCTGATTTAAAGGTTGAAAAGGAATAATTTGCATATATTTTCAGAGTTGAACATGCTGAGAGGCAGAGAATAAGATGTTGTTAATAAGTCATTCATTACATATACTAGTTTTTAAGAATCATTTTTAAGTTCAAATTTTTAACCTGGTTCAAGATAATAACTATGTTTAGAGCTGCTGCTGCAGTTCAGATGATTTGACTTTAATATTTGTCGTGTGGTTAGTTTGCAAAGACACTTTTTTTTTTTTTAATGACAAAGCCTGCTACTGATTCTAGGAAAGAAGAAACTTCTTATTTAAAATCTACCATATCTCACATCAGTGGATCAAAGACATTTTAATGCAGTATTTGTCAATGTCTCCTATGGAATTGAGTTTTTAAAGTTTTGCCTAAAAACGTTCTAGTCTATTTTCAGTGACTTGAAAAATATGTAAAATGGTTCCAAGAAATAAATCATTACATTTATGAATGCTTTTCTCTGAATGCATTTTCCCAAACATCTCTAAATAATATATGCAATTCTATCTATAAAATGAATATGTATTTGTTTAAAAAATAAGAAATTGAAAAGTGTGAAAATAATAATCTATTGATAGACTAACACTTGTAATAATTTGGCTTATTTTATGCCATTAAGTTTCTATTCAACTATGTATAATATAGTTGGACCCATGTTCGATATACAGTTTTTTTTTTTAAACTTGCATAATGAAGAATTTGCCTGGCCTTTGTCCCTGGAATGTAGCCTCTAATTTTTTTTTTGTAATTTTCCTAGTGATAGGTGTGTCTTTGTTATTCATCTTGGGCCCCTCCAAACACATTCAGATCATGCTGATAAGATGACTAATGGTGGATCCATAGAGAGCTTAGGGCAATACAATGATATAGCATGGGGGCTGGTCATGGAAGAAAGGTCAATTATGTTATTAGAGAGTTGGAGCTTTGGACCATATGATATTTGCCTTTCCTCCAGAGAGGGAAAAATGGCTGGAGATTAGTTTCAATCAAGTGACTAATAATTTAGTATATCATGCCTATATAATGAAACTCTCCCCAGAATACAGACACCAAAACTCGGATGAGATCCCTTGATGCAGAAACATTACTCCTTGTAGCCACACATTGGTATGCCAGGAGGGTGACTTGCCTGAATCTTAAGAACGAGGAAAATTAAAACTTATAAGGTCCTCCCATACCTCATCTTGTACATCTCTCCTTTACCTGATTTTGGATTGTTTATTTTTGCTATAACAAACTACAACTATATGTATAGCATTTTCCTTATTGTTGTCACTATAGTGAATTATTGACTCTGAGGGGAAAGATTTCCAATATTATAGCCAAATTTTCAGAATTATAGGAGGCCTGAGATCCCTTAAACTTACAGTTGATGTCTGAAATAAGTAGTCTTGTTCAGAATTGCACCTTTAACCTGTGTCATTTTGTCCAAATCCACTGAGTTGTATCAGAAGTCATTGCACAATTTTATAATAATAATTTCCAGTATAGGTTGAATGCCTCAAACAAAAGACAAAGACTGGCTGAAAGGATACAAAAACAAGACCCCTATATATGTTGTCTACAGAGACCCACCTCAAAACAGGGGACACATACAGACTGAAAGTGAAGGGCTGGAAGGAGATTTTCCATGCAAATAGAGACCAAAAGAAAGCAGGAGTGGCAATACTCATATCAAATAAAATAGACTTTAAAACAAAGGCTGTGAAAAGAGACAAAAAAGGACACTACATAATAATCAAAGGATCAATCCAAGAAGATATAACAATTATAAATATATATGCACCCAACATAGGAGCACCACAATATGTAAGACAAATGCTAACAAGTATGAAAGGGGAAATTAACAATAACACAATAATAATGGGAGACTTTAATACCCCACTCACACCTATGGACAGATCAACTAAACAGAAAATTAACAAAGAAATGCAAACTTTAAATGATATAATAGACCAGTTAGACCTAATTGATATCTATAGGACATTTCACCCAAAAACAAGGAATTTCACCTTTTTCTCAAGCTCACACGGAACCTTCTCCAGGATAGATCACATCCTGGGTCATAAATCTAGCCTTGGTAAATTAAAAAAAAAAAAAATGAAATCATTCCAAGCATCTTTTCTGAAAACAATGCAGTAAAGATTAGATCTCAATTAGAGGAGAAAAAATTATTTAAAATTCCAATATATGGAGGCTGAACAACACGCTGCTGAATAACCAACAAATCACAGAAGAAATCGAAAAAGAAATCAAAATATGCATAGAAATGAATGAAAATGAAAACACAACAACCCAAAACCCGTGGGACACTGTAAAAGTAGTGCTAAGGGGAAAGTTCATAGCAATGCAGGCATACCTCAAGAAAAAAGAAAAAAGTCAAATAAATAACCTAACTCTATACCTAAAGCAACTAGCAAAGGAAGAAATGAAGAACCCCAGGGCTAGTAGAAAGAAAGAAATCTTAAAAACTAGGGCAGAAATAAATGCAAAAGAAACAAAGAGACCATAGCAAAAATCAACAAAGCCAAAAGCGGGTTCTTTGAAAGGATAAATAAAATTGACAGACCATTAGCCAGACTCATCAACAAACAAAGGGAGAAAAATCAAATCAATAAAATTAGAAATGAAAATGGAGAGATCACAACAGACAACACAGAAATACAAAAGATCAGAAGAGACTGCTATCAGCAAGTATATGTCAATAAAATGGACAACGTAGAAGAAATGGACAAATTCTTAGAAAAGTATAAGTTTCCAAAACTGAATCAGGAAGAAATAGAAAATCTTAACAGACCCATCACAAGCACAGAAATTGAAACTGTAATCAGAAATTTTCCAGCAAACAAAAGCCCAGGTCCAGATGGCTGAACAGTTGAATTCTACCAAAAATTTAGAGAAGAGCTAACACCTATCTTATTCAAACTCTTCCAGAAAATTGCAGAGGAAGGTAAACTTCCAAACTCATTCTATGAGGCCACCATCACCCTAATACCAAAACCTGACAAAGATGCCATAAAAAAAGAAAACTACAGGCCAATATCACTGATGAACATAGATGCAAAAATCCTCAACAAAATTCTAGCAATCAGAATCCAACAACACATTTAAAAGGTCATACACCATGACCAAGTAGGCTTTATCCCAGGGATGCAAGGATTCTTCAATATCTGCAAATTAATCAATGTAATACACCACATTAACAAATTGAAAAATAAAACCATATGATTATCTTAATAGATGCAGAGAAAGCCTTTGAAAAATTCAACATCCATTATGGTAAAAACTGTCTAGAAAGCAGGAATAGAAGGAACATAACTCAACATAATAAAAGCTATATATGACAAACCCACAGCAAACATTATCCTCAATGGTGAAAAATTGAAAGCATTTCCCCTAAAGTCAAGAACAAGACAAGAGTGGCCACTTTCACCATTACTATTCAACATAGTTTTGGAAGTTTTGGCCACAGCAATCAGAGCAGAAAAATAAATAAAAGAAATCCGAATTGGAAAAGAAGAAGTAAAACTCTCACTGTTTGCAGATGACATGATCCTCTACATAGAAAACCCTAAAGACTCCACCAGAAAATTACTAGAGCTCATCAATGAATATAGTAAAGTTGCAGGATATAAAATCAACACACAGAAATCCCTTGCATTCCTATACACTAATAATGAGAAAATAGAAAGAGAAATGAAGGAAACAATCCCATTCACCATTGCAACGAAAAGAAGAAAATACTTGGGAATATATCTACCTAAAGAAACTAAAGACCTATATATAGAAAACTATAAAACACTGGTGAAAGAAATCAAAGAGGACACTAAAAGATGGAGAAATATACCGTGTTCATGGATCAGAAGAATTAATATAGTGAAAATGAGTATACTACCCAAAGCAATTTATAGATTCAATGCAATCCCTAACAAGCTACTAATGGTATTTTTCACAGAGCTAGAACAAATAATTTCACAATTTGTATGGAAATACAAAAATCTTGAATAGCCAAACCGATCTTGAGAAAGAAGAATGGAACTGGAGGAATCAACCTGCCTGACTTCAGGCTCTACTACAAAGCCACACTCATCAAGACAATATGGAACTGGCACAAAGACAGAAATATAGATCAATGGAACAAAATAGAAAGCCCAGAGACAAATCCATGCACCTATGGACACCTTATTGTTGACAAAGGAAGCAAGAATATATAATGGAGAAAAGACAATCTCTTTAACAAGTGGTGCTGGGAAAACTGGTCAACCACTTGTAAAAGAATGAAACTAGAACACTTTCTAACACCACACACAAAAATAAACTCAAAATGGATTAAAGATCTAAACATAAGACCAGAAACTATAAAACTCTTAGAGGAGAACATAGGCAAAACACTCTCCGACATACATCACAGCAGGATCCTCCATGACCCACCTCCCAGCATATTGGAAATAAAAGCAAAAATAAACAAATGGGACCTAATTAAACTTAAAAGCTTCTGCACAACAAAGGAAACTATAAGCAAGGTGAAAACACAGCCTTCAGAATGGGAGAAAATAATAGCAAATGAAGCAACTGACAAAGAACTAATCACAAAAATATACAAGCAACTCCTGCAGCTCAATTCCAGAAAAATAAACGACCCAATCAAAAAATGGGCAAATGAACTAAATAGACATTTCTCCCAAGAAGACATACAGATGGCTAACAAACACATGAAAAGATGCTCAACATCACTCATTATCAGAGAAATGCAAATCAAAACCACAATGAGGTACCATTTCACGCCACTCAGAATGGCTGTGATCCAAAAGTCTACAAGCAATAAATTCTGGGGAGGGTGTAGAGGAAAGGGAACCCTCTTACACTGTGGGTGAGAATGCAAACTAGTACAGCCACTATGGAGAACAGTGTGGAGATTCCTTAAAAAGCTGGAAATAGAACTGCCTTTTTACCAAGCAATCCTCCTGCTGGGCATACACACCAAGGAAACCAGAATTGAAAGAGACACGTGTACCCCAATGTTCATCGCAGCATTGTTTATAATAACCAGGACATGGAAGCAACCTAGATGTCCATCAGCAGATGAATGGATAAGAAAACTGTGGTATATATACACAATGGAGTATTACTCAGCCATTAAAAAGAATACATTTGATTCAGTTCTAATGAAGTGGATGAAACTGGAGCCTATTATACAGAGTGAAGTAAGCCAGAAAGAAAAACACCAATACAGTATACTAACACGTATATATGGAATTTAGAAAGATGGTAACGATAACCCTGTATGTGAGATAGCAAAAGAGACACAGATGTATAGAACAGTCTTTTGGACTCTGTGGGAGAGGGCGAGGGTGGGATGATTTGGGAGAATTACATTGAAACATGTATTATATCATATATGAAATGAATCGCCAGTCCAGGTTCGATGCATAATACTGGTGCACTGAGACGACCGAGAGGGATGGTACGGGGAGGGAGGAGGGAGGAGTGAGATGGGTTCAGGATGGGGAACACGTGTATACCTGTGGCGGATTCATGTTAATGTATGACAAAACCAATACGATATTGTAAAGTAATTAACCTCCAATTAAAATAAATTCATATTAAAAAAATAAGTCATATGCCATGGAACCTTTCTCAAAATATGTCCTGGAGAGTATGATCCTCTAAATAAGTGATTAAAAATACTGGGAAGAGGAAACCATGGCACTCTGAACAGCATCCAACAAAATAAAAGAGCAAAATAATCTACAGAAAGTTCGTGAAGGGCAGTTCTGAAATGGTAGCCAGAAAGGAATTCTAGATAGCAAGGAGCCAAGTTTGCAGTAGGTAATAAAGCTCCAGGTGGGGTCTCTTCAAAGAGACGAAATTGATAGAATGTGTGTGAATGTATTAAAAATAGAGACTTATACCTGGAGAATGTGAAGTTCAATTAATAAAGTACATAGCAACAAACAAACAAGAAGGAAAATGATTACTACACTATGATGAATAACATGTTGTACAAGAGAAAAAAGAAATAATAATGGTGAAGTAATTGATTGATTTTACAAAGTTTTAATAAAAGCACCGAGTAATGTTCTAGCTAGAATTGCAATGTAACTCATGGGAAAATGAGAGGAATTTGAGAAATATGTGTATGCATTTGTGTATATATTTGTGTGTGTGTGTGTGCATTTTTAATTGGGTGGGGAAAGCATAAAAGAGGACTGAATTTAATGTCAGTTCTTGGGACTTCCCTGGTGGTAGTGGATAAGAATCTGCCTGTCAATGCAGGGGACATGGGTTCAATCCCTGATCTGGGGAGATTCCACATTCTGCAGAGTAACAAATCCTTGCTCCACAGCTACTGAGCCTGTGCTCTAGAGAATGCACATTTCAACTTCTGAGCCCATATGATGCAGCTACTGAAGCCTGTGTGCCTAGTGCCCATACTCCACAACAAAAGAAGCCACCACAATGAGAAGCCCACACTCCACAACAAAAAGTAGCCCCCATTCACAGCAACTAGAGAAATCCCAAGCAAACAGAGGAAGACTCAGTGCCACAAAAAAAAAATGCATAAGTAACATCAGTTATTAATTTGTATTGCACATATGTTCAATAGATATACTGCTATCATAAGTTTGGAATATATCATTTGGATTGTATAAATATATTGTCTTTCTGTTTTCAAATAACTTATTTTACAGGTAATGAAGAGTCTATAAACAAGGAATATAGATTGACCAACTGCACATTGCTAAAAACAATGAAGCTCAACTGTCACTTTTAAAGGAAAACTGAAGGCAAATATTTGGAAAAATTTTAAGCTTATACATTTGCATTTTACTACTCTCTGTCCTCTTCCAAGACAAATTTCTAGCTTTTTTTTTTTTTTGGAAATCAATGTCCCTTTCCCATTTAAGATATGAGTTGAAAATTAGTTTGTCTTAAAAGCCTTCCCTGATTCATCCTCCTCCACACTGAACACGTGTTCCTTTATGTTATTTTAGCACATGTTTGTATTCAGCACTTTTCCCGCTTTTTAATGTATTACTTCACTCTTAGCTCAAGGTATTACTTGTATTTATAGCTTTTCTTTTCTAAGTAGACAGTCAACTTGTTAAAATAGTTTTGTATCTCATTTCCTATTACACTTACTAGTCCTGTGATAGGTTAAAAATCATTTATATCTTAAAATGCATTAGGGAAATTTAGCAATTTTATCTTTAAGTCTAAAGTCAGAGTACAAGCAATCCTTCCCAAAACATGGGTCAGAGCCAATATTCCTTCAGTCAGTAACATGTCTTTATTATTGTCTATGTGTTCATTGATGTGTCAAATGCTGAAAATACAAAAAACATTTTAAATTCAATACAGCTCTTTATACTGCCTCACATGAAAATAAGATGAATATCAGATTCACAGTTTGGGAAAATAATAAACGAGCTAAACATGATCAACAGGCTAGCAGTCTAGTGTGTAATCAGATAAGTAAATATAAAGCTATAACATATTAAGAGAAAGAGAAGATGTGAGGAACTTTGTGGCAGAGGATGAGGAAAAAGATGTAGATTCTGTTCGACGTGATCATGATAAAAAAACTACAATGAGGTATCACCTCACATAAGTCAGATGATCACATAATCATCAAAAAATCTATGAATCAAAAATGCTGGAGAAGATTTGGAGAAAAGGGAACCCTCCTCCACTGTTGGTGAGGATGTAAACTGATACAGTCATTATGGAAAACAGTGTGGAGATTCCTTAAAAACCTAAGAATAAATCTACCATATGACCCAGCAAACTCACTACTAGGCATATACCTTGAGAAAATCATAATTGAGAAAGACACATACACCCCAATGTTCATAGTAGCACTATTTAAAATTGGCAGGATATGGAAGCAACCTAGATGCCCACTGACAGATAAATGTATAAAGAATATGTGGTACATATATACAATGGACTATTACTCAGCCATAAAAAGAATGAATTTGAGTCATTTCTAATGAGGTAGATGAGCCTAGAGCTTGTTACAGAGTAAAGTAAGTCAGAAAGAAAAAAACAAATATAGTATATTAATGCATATATATGGAATCTAGAAAAATGGTATTGATAAATCTATTTGCAGAGATGGAATGGAGGTGCAGATGTAGAGAATGGACCTGTGGACACAGTGAGGTAGTGAGAGAGTAGGCCAGATGGAGAAAGTAACATCAACATATATACACGATCAAGCGTAAGATAGATAGCTGGTGAGAACTTGCTGTGTAGCACAGGGAGCTCAGTCTGGCACTCTAAGATGACCTGAAGTGATGGGATGGAGGGAGAGGAAGGAGGCTAGGGAAGGAAGGAATGTTTGCACAATTAAGGCTGATTTGTGTTGGTGCATGGCAGAAACCAAAACTATATTGTAGAAATTAAAAGAAAATAAAGAAATTTTTAAAATTACTAACCTCACTGAGCCTAATGCCACATCTCTTCATTTATCCTATCTTATTTTGAACTGCACACTTCCTTATTCTCTCCATTTCAGTCACACTGGCCATCATCCACACTCTTCTATTGGTCCATTGCAGTGTGCATCCTTCTTCATTGGAACATTTTTATCAACATTATTCACCTATCCTATAGGTATCCTTTACCTTTCAACTTAAGTGTCACTTCCTCAGATATTTCTTCCTGACCTTTTAAAATTATATATCCAAATTTGTGGGGTATATTGTAAAACTGTGTACCTTGTATTTCTAACTCTTGTCACAACTGCAGTTTTGCATGTATTTATGTGACTGATATCTATTTCCCAAATTATACAGTCAGCTCTTCCAGAAGAGCAGATTTTTTGTTGATTACCACTTACCTCAATGCTTGTAATAAAATAGGTACTCAATATACAGCAGTAGAAAAAATTAAACAATGTGATAAGAAAATAAAGAAATTAGGCAAGCACTTTGGGAGACAAACAAAAAATACAGAAATAGTATGTTATTATCTTTATTAATTGGGGCCCATAGGATTCTACCAGGTCATCAAAAAAAAAAGAAAAAGAAAAACTCCTCAAGTTATGGAGGTACCACAAGAAGACTAAATAAATAACAGGAAAACAATTCATATAGATGAATATAGGGTTAGATATTTCTTCATCTGAAGATAAGTTCATCCTCTCATGGGTGGATTTTCCTAGAATATTGGGACATAGAGTGTATGTATTCTAGTACTGAGGATGTAAACTATTACAGTGTGGTTCTGAAAGGATCTATTAGAAGGGAAAGCATCTTTCAGTTCAGTTCAGTCGCTCAGTCATGTCCGACTCTTTGCGACCCCACGAATTGCAGCACGCCAGGCCTCCCTGTCCATCACCAACTCCCGGAGTACACTCAGACTCGTGTCCATCGAGTCCGTGATGCCATCCAGCCATCTCATCCTCTGTCGTCCCCTTCTCCTCCTGCCCCTAATCCCTCCCAGCATCAAAGTCTTTCCAATGAGTCAACTCTTCACATGAGGTGGCCAAAGGACTGGAGTTTCAGCTTTAGCATCAGTCCTTCCAAAGAAATCCCAGGGCTGATGTCCTTCAGAATGGACTGGTTGGATCTCCTTGCAGTCCAAGGGACTCTCAAGAGTCTTCTCCAACACCACAGTTCAAACGCATCAATTCTTCGGTGCTCAACCTTCTTCACAGTCCAACTCTCACATCCATACATGACCACAGGAAAAACCATAGCCTTGACTAAACGGACCTTACTCGGCAAAGTAATGTCTCTGCTTTTGAATATGCTATCTAGGTTGCTCATAACTTTTCTTCCAAGGAGTAAGCGTCTTTTAATTTCATGGCTGCAATCACCATCTGCAGTGATTTTGGAGCCCCCCAAAAATAAAGTCTGACACTGTTTCCACTGTTTGGTGAGTATTAATCTCTCCCATAGACTCAGAAATTATTGCTCTTTGACTAGAAACATATACCCTAGTATTATACTCTTTTCTCAGTTATCTGAAATTCCAGCACTATATAGATTTCCTTAAATAGTTTAAATTATTTTTAGAGAATAAGGGCCAAGTTAGATAAATTAGTTAACTGATGATTTTTGCTGATTGTTAGGAAGTATATTTTAAGTGCTGCACTCAAGGAGCTACAATTTCAAATGACTAGTATATTTGCTAGAGTTTAGTTGCAGGAAAAACCAAATGGGCTAGGATGGACAGGGAAATTATCACTGAAGATGAAAAGTACAATAGAAATGAGAAGGTATTTTAAGAGAGGAATTATATAAGCAAAGATCTAAAACCTAATTCTATTAAGAGCTCATGAAAAATGCTAGTTTTTTTTATGTCTAGTCCATTTTTCATATTATTTCTGATTCTAGCCACTCAAAGAGAAAACAGGGATATAATTAGATTACTTCTACAACATAAGAGTGTTGACAAGTGTTAAAAGTTCGATTCAAACCTAGAATAGCAGATATGGGTTCAGAAATGAGAAATAAATGCACCTATTTCTTTCCAGAAAAAGTAAAAAAAGCAATACAAAAAAAATCTCTTCAAAAAAGAAAAATATCATTTTGTCAATGTCTGAGAACCAAGAGTCTTTTTTGTAGTTGCTACTATGGAATATACTATATGTTATTAAATTATATTAACAACTCATCAAGATAGCACAGTCCAAGAAGAAATATGTTCCTGCTGATACCCTCCTTTTTATATTGAAAATATTTATTTCATTCTAACCTAACTTCTCTGTTGAGCTATCTCCATTCCTGTACTACTCCTACTTCTATGATGGAATTAACTTAGCTCCCCATTTATATTTCCAATGGCTTTTTCAACTAATTTTTACATAATAATAAAACAATTTGGCAAACCATAAACGTTACATAAAATGGAATTGCACTTTGAAAATATGTAAGAGTACTAAAAATATAAAATTAAGATGTGTGTGTTCAGTAGCTCAGTCATGTCCAACTCTTTGCCATCCCATGGATGGACTATAGACTGCCAGGCTTCTCTGGCCTTGGAATCCTACAGGCAAGAATACTGGAGTGGATTGCCATTTCCTTCTCCAGGGGATCTTCCCAACTCAGGGGCCAAACACATGTATCTTGCATCTCCTGCAATAGCAGGCAGATTCTTTACCACTGGGCCACCTGAGAAGCAACAAAATTAAGATATTTTATTTAAATGTAAGATACTGATTTAATTATAAGGCTTTAGCTTTCATTTTCTTTTTTAAATTGATCTAAGTATCTGAACAAAAGTTTATTTAAATATTATCTAATTAAGTCTAAAAAATAAAATTAAAGATATTAAATATTTCTCAACTTTATAAAGACTAACATTATCTTACTTTTCTCAAAAATGGTCTGCTTCAGTTCAGTTCAGTCGCTCAGTCATGTCCGACTCTTTGCGACCCCATGAATCGCAGCACGCCAGGCCTCCCTGTCCATCACCAACTCCTGGAGTTCACTCAGACTCACGTCCATCGAGTCAGTGATGCCATCCAGCCATCTCATCCTCTGTCGTCCCCTTCTCCTTCTGCCCCCAATCCCTCCCAGCATCAGAGTATTTTCCAATGAGTCAACTCAAAGTTAGATAAATTATGATCCTAATTTTTCTCCCATAGGAATCTGAGATACTTTTGCTATTTTTGTTATCACTTTATGTGTGAATAGGTTTTCATAAATAGATTGCACTTAAATTTTTGCAAAATTTCTTTTATAACATTTTAGTAAAACTTTTGAAACCATTTGTCAAAGTATACCCATGGTGGATTCATGTTGATGTATGGCAAAACAATACAGTATTGTAAAGTAAAATGAAATAAAATAATAAAATAATAAAATATATGAGTAGGAACTGGAAAGAAAAAATAGTGATATAGGAATTTTGTGTAGAAATATGGCTTTTAAAGAAAAGGCATTATTTATTTTGGTGCTATCAATCGGTCAGCACTTTCTAAATTTAAAAAAAAAAATCATTTGCCTATATATTTGTGGAACACCTATTATGCCAGTCATGGATGTGGTAGTCGTTCTAGAGGAATAATCCAGTAACAACATAGTCTTCTTTAAAGGTCACAAGCATTGCAGGGACCATTAGAACCCTGCATACATCTTTCATTCTGGATGCCTAGCAACAACTTTTCTTACTTAGTTTTAGTAGTTTCATGTGTGATACACCTGATTTGATTTTGAAAATAACTATTTTTAAATATATTAATGACATCTGCTAAGATAGGTACCAGTTTGCCTGTGGAGAAAATAACTGACAACAAGGCATCAGTCAGGCTCTCCTGCCCCACTCTTGCTGGGGTCCAGCCCCAGTGGATCCAGGGTAATTTGAAGGGGAGATGGAGTAGGCATCCTAGGAAAAAACTTATTTAATTAAAAGTACAAAGAGAGATTAGAAAAGGATAGTGTAGTAGTAAATATTAGTGGAGAAAAAGAGGCTGAATAATTTGGTTTACATGGGATACCAATAAAGCTTTGAGACAAGAAGCTTGCACCACCTACATAGGCCACAGGTGTCTTTCTGTTCTCCTGAAGGAGAGGAGGCACTGAGGCCTCCCCGGTCTGATCTTAGAAGCCCAGGCAAAATTAGCAGGCTTGGTGAGTACCCATGTTCCAGATAGGAATTCAGCCAGAAGGGGAAAGAAAGAACAACACGGGGGAATCAGTCTTTCCAGAAACTGATCTGATTTCTTTATTTTTCAGGTTTGCTTATATACTTTTTGTTATACATAGGGATGAATACAGAGTCACGTGGGGGTCAGCAGACCTGACCCTTGTCAAAATCAGGTGCGTCATATAAAATTATACAAAGGTCTTAGGGGTTTTACATCATCTTTTGGCCATGAGGCCTGCTGACATTTTATGGCCCTTTTTGATAACAGTCAGTCAACCAGAAAACTTATTTTTTCCAGGGGTGATTTTTTTTCTTAAACCAGGCGCCACTCTCCAAAGGTACCAGATAAAGTTGCATTCCTATAGGGTGAGGGTGTAGTGGGGTACAACTAAGAAAGGAATTCATTTAACCTAAGGTTAACATGATTAATCCTAAAGGTTAATACTTATTTCTCCTATATGCTAGTTATATTCATTATAAGGGCAGGGAATATGGAGATTTAGCAGCAAACATCAGCCCAACAAATGAAAATCCTCACCAATGTTCCCCTTAAGATCTATTTAGTTTTAAGATAGTGATAAAGTTACATTTTTACATAGCAAGGACACAGTGATATATAACAAAGTACAGTGATCTATAACAAAAGAGAAAAATCATTAACTCAAAAAGTCTAGTATTGGTAACATCAAAAATTACTATATTTCCTTTTGTATATTCCAAATACATTAATATATTCCCAGGTGCCTAAAGATATGGAGGCCTGGCGGCAGTCATTGATTCAACAATGAGAAAAGCCCTATGCTAATTAAAATTTTCAAAATACTCCAAACTCTCTGTGCTGTTTATGGTTGAGAGATAGTAAAGAATCATGTGCATAGTGGCAGGAGTATGGATAATCCTGTCACACAAGCTAGTCTGCCAGCAGAGAGGTTTGACCTGAGACACCCTTGTCATGCCCAGGAATTTTTATTGACTGGAGCTGCAAGTTTACTCCTTCTCCGAGAGAACTGGTGGGGAACAGCCCCCCATAAAGTCAGAGGTATAGGTGAGAGCATAAAACAGTAAAGTAGGCACTCTGGTTTTGGGGGTAGATCCTCGGGAACAGGGGGGTCTCCTGAGGCTCGATCCCGCCTTTGCGTATGCCAAAGCCTCCTTCCTCATGACCTTTGCCATGGGCGGAGTTCCTCACGCTGGCTCCTGGCACACTCTCTCACGACTTCTTACCTTATGTTCTGTAAACAATGATATTGCTGACCTTGGTACCACTGGGCCTGGGCACCCACTTGGCCATGGGCTACTACTTTGTATCTCTTAGTATATCAGTTGCCGGAGTCCAGCTCCAGCAGCCAGGGATTCAACCTGAAGGGAGAGATGGTGTCGGCGAGATCAAAACTTTAATTTCCCCAGTATAATTAGAATGTACTACATCAGGCACCACTGAAATTCCTTGAAGGGAAAGCAAGCTATGCCCCAGCACAAGCCTTACAATGACGTCAGGTAAAGGGCCAGCCACTCCTGTTGGAATCAGAGTAACTGGTATATCAGGGGTTAATATTGTTGCCAAGTCTCCCTGTCTTTCCACTTCTCTCCTAGCCTGGGTGAGGCCCCCCTGAGGGGATTTTCTCCAAGGAGCACACTCTGTATATTGTGCATGTGTCTGCTTTAAAAGCTCCTTTGTTTCAAAAAGGGTCTCCTGGTGGCTCAGAGGTTAAAGAGTCTGCCTCCAATGTGGGAGACCCGGGTTCGATCCCTGGGTCGGAAAGATCCCCTAGAGAAGGAAATGGCAATCCACTCCAGTATTCTTGCCTGGAGAATCCCATGGACGGAGAAGCCTAGTAGGTTACAGTCCACGGGGTCGCAAAGAGTCGGACACGACTGAGTGACTTCACCTTCACCTTGTTTCAAAAAACTCTTTATCTTCCTCAGCCTTAGGCAACGCTCTGGGAGGCTTTGGGGGCAAAGTGGGGACCTCCTAAGCACTGGGAGGTGCAAATGGAGCCGGAGGCAATCACCTTAAATCAGAAAGTGGTGGATAAATTTTTAAAGATTTGTGTAGAGGGGGAGGGGGCTGGCCAGGGCGCCTGGCTGCAGTGTCCTGCAAGCCCTCTCCTTCCTTGGGAGGGAGATGGGAGGTAGGTAGAACAGGGAAAAGGAGTCCAAAATGGCGGTGGCTACAGACAAGGAAGGGAAAAGCCTGTGAAAATGAAACAAAAGAAGGTCCAAGGACCGGAGTGAGGACCTCAGGTAAAACAAGCAACACTCCTGGCTGGCCCTCCCTGAAGGGAGGGACGGTGTCAGCGAGTAACAACGCAGCCTCTCAATTTTCTTGGACTGTGCATTTATTTCAAGTTTAAGATTTTCTTTTATACTTTTAGAAAAGCATTAGTACAGAGGTTTGACATTTTCAGTTCCCCCTCATCCAGATTTATTATCTCCAGAAATCACTGTTGCCCTTCAAACGGAGTTCCTGCTTCAGCGATTCTCTCGGAATCAGCTTTACCATCTATTATCTACTTCCTCTTATGTGTCCTATAGTTAACTTGTGATTACATTGTAACTCATGCTACATTCCTGTTTATTTCTTATCTTTCTAAATCCTGCTTGCCCCTAACATCCTGAGCTCACTATCTCTTAAAAAGGCTTCTAGCTATTAGTATCTCTAAAATTCCTAACCTCTATAAGCTATAGTAAAATATGCTAACATTACAACATTCCTTAAATCTTTAACTTCTAACTATTTTAATTATTTCTAAGCCCTAAATTCAGTAAACTCCTTTGTCATAAACATTTTCCTCATAAATAGGCTTCGGATAGCAATCCCTCCCATGGCCTCAAGCTGTGACCTATGTGCTCATCCTGGAACACTCTTTTGTAAAAGTCCTTAAACAAATGTCAGTGATTAACTTTATGAGTTATTCTTTGAGCACAGCTGCAGAAGGCTTTGTGCCTTCTTCTGCTCCTCTCAAGAACAATAAGCACCTTAATATTCCTTTTCAGTCAACTCAGCTGAGGAGAGGAAAAAACAAGTCAGAATCACAAGGCTTAACTCCTTCATCCCGGGTCCGCGCCTGTGGTACAAAGAGAGGGGTTTGGGGCCATGCCTCCATTTTGTCAGTAATGCCTAACGCAGCTCCAAACAATCAGTAGTCTTTGAAGACTCCCTGCTGCTACTTCTCAGAGAGAATAAACATGTCTGCAGTCCCCACAGCTCCTTGAGTCTTCTTTCAGCTTCCCTGGTTGCACCTTATCTACCTTGGGTTCAGTAAACAGTGTGAGCACCAAGACATTGCCCAGGCTGTCTAAATTTTAACAGTTACAATGCCATATTCAAGGAAACCACTCCCAGGATGATTGGTCATTCTCTGTGTACCATCCAAGATTAGAAACATTTGCTAGCATATGAGGGTATCGATACATCCATAAAATAAAATAGTAGTCACCTTTACTGGTAACACAATACCTGGTAGATAATAAAAGAGCCTAAATAAATAACAAAATAACAACCTTTTGCCACTTCTCCAAAATTTACAGAAAGTGATTAAGCTTTACTAGGAAATCAACTTTTAAATCTTTGGTTATGACAGAAATGGGAGTCATCAAAGAGCTACTTTGATATTACACAGATTAAAAATGTTGGCTGGTTAATTTGTTAATGAAAATCAAAAAACAAAAGAAAGAAAATGGCTTGAAACTATGCTGTTCACTTACATATCGACACTCATATGCTTTATAATATGATCCGTATTGCTAAACATATGATAGCAATTATCTCATCATTGTTGCTCATTCAATTAAACACTTACCTTTTTATTTTTTAAATAATTTTATTTATTTATTTATTTTTGACTATCCTTGGTTTTCATTGCTGCCAGTCTTTCCTCTAGTTATGGTGAGTGATGAGGGGTTACTGTCTAGTTGTGGTGTGTGGGCTTCTCATTGCAGTGGTTTCTCCAGTTGCAGAGCATAAGCTTTAGGACATGCAGAATTCAGTAATTGTGGCTCCAGTTTCTAAAGCACAGGCTCAATAGTCTTGTCACATTCTCCCAGATCAGGGATCAAATCCATGTCTCCTGGATTGGACAGCAAAATCCTATTACATATATTTTTCTGCACAGGTAAAACATTTGAGGCCACATAAGTAAACCAGAAAAAAAAAAAAGCAAAGAGTGAAATGATATTCAGCTTACAAGGGTTTATTATGCTCCAGCCTTTAAGGAGAAAAACAAATTTTCCTTGTATACTGTAAAAAGACTAAGAAGCAAAATAAAAATTGTTGACTTAAAAAATAATGTCATATATGATATTATACATGTTTCAATGCCATTCTCCCAAATCATCCCACCCTCTCCCTCTCCCACAGACGTATGGCAAAACCAACACAATATTGTAAAGTAATTAACCTCCAATTAAAATAAATAAATTTATGTACACCTGTGGTGAATTCATGTCAATGTATGGCAAAACCAATACAGTACTGTAAAGTAAAATAAAGTAAAAATAAAAATTTAAATTTAAAAAAATAAAAAATAAATGAAAAAAATAATAAAAAAATAAAAATAATAATGTCTAAAGTATTTTATTCCCATTTTTTCTTACTATAGCATACTACTGAGCTTCTTTTCTAATGGGTTTTCCTGGAAACTTTTGTTAAGCATTTCATACAGCCTGGGGAACTTGAATAATTTTATTCTGCAACCCCATGCCTTCAGATTCATGTAAACACTTCTAACTTGGTCTTCTCATCTTCCCTTGCTTAAAAATTTCCTCCATGACAACTGTATGCTGAGATCAATCTGCATTTGGGGATATTTTAATTAGGAACATTAAGCTATTTTTTGAAACTATCCTCAATTAAACTTTGCCTAATATTTAAAATAATTGATTTATTTAACATCTTACATGTGTTAGAAAATCAGTGCTGATAGTGATAATGGAAACTTATTTATTAAGTTTTCTGATGAGAAGTTTAAAATTAAGTTCATTCATTGCCACAACTAAAAAAAACCTGAGGAATAACAGTTAATTCATGTCAATGTAGGGCAAAACCAATACAGTATTGTAAAGTAAAATAAAGTAAAAATAAAAATTAAAAAAGTACCATTTTTCACTGATGCTTTTATAATAAAGGAATAATTTTATATTTAATTTATTACAAATTATTAAAAGTAACTTTTACAACATAGAAAATCATAAATTGCTTAAAAATTGTAATATATCAAATTGGTTCTGTAATTTTTAATATATACATAATAATAATCATAATATTCTAGTAAGATGCATAATTATACTACAATTATGAGATTAAAATGACATTTTTAGATTATAAAGCACTTCAATCTGCTCCCTTATTTGTCTTGAGTGATAAATACCATGTTCTAGATATCTAAAATATTGGGAAATAAAAAAGATTACTTGTAGTTTTTTAAAAAATATATTGTATGTCTTAATAAATTCTGTATTCTATCATGATCTTAGCATCATGGTTGCAGGTTTCATAAACCTCATGGGTCATTTACAGGTCTATAAGTTAGCAATTTTGTCAGTGTTAGTGTTAGTCGCTCAGTCGTGCCCGACTCTTTGCGACCCCATGGACTGCAGCCCACCAGGCTCCTCTGTCCATGAGATTTTCCAGGCAAGGATACTGGAGTGGGTTGCCATTTTCTTCTCCAGAATTTTTTTTTTTGTCAGACACAAATAATTTTTGCCTACATGCAAAGGTTTAAAAGTATAAAAATAAGAGGATGAAACTTACAGTTTCCAACTATTAATATGCAAAATAATGAATTTCAGTGGTTGTCAATATCACCTTGTTTCCACTCTTTCTCAAAGCTTAAGGGAATTGTTTCAGAAGCTTTATCTCGTTTTGCACTCACCTGCCAATTTTCATCTTATCTAAGCAGAAAATAATTTTCAAAATTATCATATGGAAAATAATATTGCTTTAATATATGAAAACCATGCAAATGATGAAGAGCCAGTGAACAGGAAATGTGAGGCAACAATATGAGAAGGGAGATACCAGCCTGAGCATTTGAAAAATAACAAATTAAAATGTCAGTTGACTCTTCACTCTATTCTCTCTCTCTCACTATGTTCCTTCCCTAAACCTTTCTCACGAATTGTGCAAGCTTACGGGAATAAAAGTGAATTACAAGGTGGCTGCTATTCTTCCCTAACCACAGACCTCACACGATTGATAAAGCACTTACATATATACTATCCCATCTCATCCTTAAAACATTCCTTTGAAGCAAATAATATTATATAGAAATTATAATATACTTTTAGTATTATTGTGTATTATAGCATAATCGTGTACTGTATTATTGTATACTTTTATTCTAAATTTACTGTGGTTGGCAAGTCCAAATTCAGTGCTCTGTTCAATGCAAAATGCGCTATTGTTATTTTATTCTCAAAATGCTCAATGTTTATTCTAGAGTTTAAGGTAACAGAAACATCAATATGTAGAGTAAGTAGTAATTTCTGTTAAAAGAATACAATAATAGTTTTCTATCTATAGTTCTTTTGTCTCTTTAGGTAAATTTTTTCCTAAGTATTTAATTCTTTTCATTCCAATGGTGAATGGGATTGTTTATTTACTTTCTCTTTCTGTTTTTTCATTGTTAATGTATACTAATGCAAGGGATTTCTGTGTGTTAATTTTATATCCTGCAAATTTACTATATTCATTTATTAGCTCTAGTAGTTTTCTGTGGTATATTTAGGGTTTTCTAAGTAGAGGATCATGTCGTCTGCAAACAGTGAGACTTTTACTTCTTTTTTTCCAATTTGAATTACTTTCATTCCTTTTTCTCCTCTGATTGCTGTGGCAAAGACTTCCAAAACTATGTTGAATAATAGTGATGAGAGTAAGCACCCTTGTCTTCTTCTTCATTTTAGAGGAAATGCTTTAAATTTTTTGCCATTGAAGATAATGTTTGCTGTGGGTTTGTCATTTATGGCGTTTATTATGTTGAGGTATGTTCCTTCATTCTGGAGAGGGTTTTATCACAAATGGGTGTTGAATTTTGTCAAAGGCTTTTTCTGCATCTATTGAGATAATCATATAGTTTTTATCTTTCAATTTGTTAATATAGTGAATCACATTTATTGATTTGTGGATAATGAAGAATCCTTGCATCCTTGGAATAAAGCCCAACTGGTCAAGATGTATGATCTTTGTAATATGTTGTTGGATTCTGTTTGATAAATTTTTGTTGAGGAATTTTGCATCTGTGTTAATCAGTGATATTGGCCTGTAGTTTTCTTTTTTTTGTGTGGTATTTTAGTCTGATTTTGGTATTAGGGTGATGGTGGCCTCATAGAATGAGTTTAGGAGTTTACCTTCCTCTGCAATTTCATAGAAGACTTTGAGTATGATAGGTGCAACCTCTTCTCTAAATTTTTGGTAGAATTCACCTGTGAAGCCATCTGGTCCTGGGCTTTGTTTGTTGCAAGATTTTTTATTACAGTTTCGATTTCCATGCTTGTGATGAGTCGGTTAAGATTTTATATTTTGTCCTGGTTCAGTTTTGGAACCTCATACTTTTCTAAGAATTTGTCCATTTCGTCCAAATTTTCCCTTTTATTGGCTCATAGTAGTCTCTTATGATCTTTTATATTTCTGTGTTGTCTGTTGTGATATCTCCATTTTCATTTCTGATTTTATTGATTTGATTATTCTCCCTTTTGTTCTTCATGAGTCTGGCTAATGATTTGTCTATTTTATCTTCTCAAAGAACCAGCTTTTAGTTTTGTTGATCTTTGCTATAGTCTCATTCATTTCTTTTTCAATTATTTCTGCTCTAATTTTTATGATTTCTTTCCTCTTACTAACTTTGGGTTTCTTCTGTTCTTCATTTTATAGTTGCTTTAGGTGTAAAGTTAGGTTGTTTATTAGATGTTTTTCTTGTGATGAAAGATATCAAAGATGACACAATCAGATGTAGAAATAATACCATGTTCGTGGATTGGAAGAATCAAAATAGTGAAAATAAGTATACAGCCCAAAGTAATCTGTAGATTCAGTGCAATCCCTATCAAGCTACCAATGGTATTTTTCACAGAACTAGAACAAATAAGTTCACAGTTTGTATGAAAACTCAAAAAAAATTTCAAATAGCCAAAGCAATTATGTTAAAGAAGAATGGATCTGGAAGAATCAACCTTCCTGACTTCAGACTATACTGTTAAGCTACAGTCATCAAGACAGCATGGTACTAGCACAAAGACAGAAATATAGATCAATGGAACAAAATAGAAAGCCCAGAGATAAATCCATACATTTATGGACAGCTTATCTTTGTCAAGAGATATACAATGGAGAAAAGGTAGTGCTGGGAAAATTAGTCAGCCACCTGTAAAAGAATGAAACTAGAACACCATACACAAAAACAAACTCAAATGGATTAAATGTATAAATGTAAGACCAGAAAATATAAAACTCAGAGGAAAACATAGGCAGAACACTGTCTGATATAAATCACAGCAAGATCCTCTATGACCCATCTCCCAGAGTAATGGAAATAAAAATAAAAGTAAACAAATGGTACCTAACTAAACTTAAAAGCTTTTGTACAATGAAGGAAACTATAAGCAAGGTGAAAAGACAGCCTTCAAGATGGAGAAAATAATAGCAAACGAAGCAACTGACAGAATTAATCTCCAAAATATAAAAGTAGCTCATACAGCTCATTACCAGAAAAATCAACAACCCAATCAAAAAGTGGGCAAAAGAGCTAAACAGACATTTCTCCAAAGAAGGCATACAGATGGCTAATAAAGAAATGAAAAGGTACTTAACATCACTCATTATTAGACAAATGCAAATCAAAACCATAATGAGGTACCATGTCACACCAGTCAGAATGGCTGCCATCAAAAACTCTACAAACAATAAATGCTGGAGAGGATGTGGAGAAGAGGGAGCAATCTTAAACTGTTGGTGGGAATGAAAACTCGTATAGCAACTATGGAGAACATTGTGGAGATGCCTTAAAAACCTGAAAATCTAACTGTCGTATGACCCAGCAATCCCACTGGTGGGCAAGCATACTGAGGAAACCAGAATTGTAAGAGATATATGTACTCCAATGTTCATTGCAGTACTGTGAACGATAGCTAGGACATAGAAATAACCTAGATATCCGCCAGAAGACAAATGGATAAGGAAGTTGTGGTTCATATACACAGTGAGATATTACTCAGCTATTAAAAAAGAACACATTTGAGTCAGTTATAATGGAGAGGATGAAACTGGAGCCTATTATACAGTAAAGTAAGCCCGAAAGAGAAACACCAATACAGTATATTAACTCATGTATATGGAATTAAGAAAGACAGTAACAACCATCATATACGCAAAGCAGCAAAAAAGACACAGATATAAAAACAGACTTTTTGACTATGAGAGAAGGTGAGGGTGGGATGATTTGAGAGAATAGCATTGAAATATGTATATCACCGTATGTAAAATATGATAAGACAGACTTCAATGCAAAGAAATAGGGGAAAACAATAGAAGGGGAAAAAACTAGAAATTTCTTCAAGAGAATTAGAGATACCAAGTGAACATTTCATGCAAACATGGGCAGAATAAAGGACAGAAATGGTACAGATCTAACAGAAGCAGAAGATATTAAGAAGAGGTGGCAAGAATACACAGAAACTATACAAAAAATGATCTGTATGGCCCAGATAACAACATGGTGTTATCAGCCATCCAGAGCCAGATATCCTGGACTGAAAAATTAAGTGGGCCTTAGGAAGCATCGCTATGAACAAAGCTAGTGGAAGTGATACAATTCCAGTCAAGCTATTTCAAATCCTAAAAGATTTTGATGTGAAAATGCTGCACTTAATATGCCAGGAAATTTGGAAAACTCAGCAGTGGCCACAGGATTGGAAAAGGTCAGTTTTCATTTCAATCCCCGAGATGAGAAATGCCAAAAAATATTCAAACTACCACCAATTGCACTCATCTCATATGCTAGCAAAGTAATGCCCAAAATTCTCCAAGCCAAGCTTCAATAGTACATGAACTATGAAGTTCCAGATATTCAAGCTGGATTTAGAAAAGGCAGAGGAACCAGAGATCAAATTGCCAATATCTGTTGGATAATAGAAAAAGCAAGAGAATTCCAGAAAATCATCTACTTCGGCTTTATTGATTACACCAAGGCCTTTGACTGTGTAGATCAGAACAAACTGTGGAAATTTTAAAGAGATGGGAATATCAGACCACCTTACCTGCCTCCTGAGAGATCTGTATGCAGGTCAAGAAGCAACAGTTAGAACCAGACATGGAACAACAGGCTGGTTCCAAATGGGGAAAGGAGTATGTCAAGGCTGTATATTGTCATCCTGTTTACTTAATTTATAGGCAGAGTACATCATGCAAAATGCTGGGCTGGGTGAATCACAAGCTGGAATTGAGATTGCTGGGAGAAATGTCAATAACCTCATATATGTGAATGACAACTCCCTTATGGAAGACAGTGAGGAGGAATTAAAGAGCCTCTTGATGAAAGTGAAGGAGGAGAGTAAAAAGCTGGCTTACAACTCAACATTCAAAAAATGAAGATCATGGCATCCAGTCCCTTCACTTCATGGCAAATTAGATAGGGAAATGATGGAAACACTGAGCGTCTTTATTTTCTTGGGCTCCAAAATGATTGCAGAAATTAAATAACTCTATGAAATTAAAAGACATTTGCTCTTTAGAAGAAAAGCTATGACCAACCTAAACAGCAAATTAAAAAGCAGAGACATTATTGTGTCAATAAATGTCTGTCTAATCAAAGCTATGGTTTTCCAGTAGTCACATATGGATGTGAGAGTTGGACTATAAAGAAAACTGACCACCAAAGAGTTGATGCTTTTGAATTGTGGTGGTGGAGATGACTCTTGAGAGTCCTTTGGACTTCAAGGAGATCAAACCAGTCAATCCTAAAGGAAGTCAGTCCTGAATATTCACTGGAATGACTGAGGCTAAAGCTGAAGCTCCAATACTTTGGCTACCTGATGCAAAGAACTGACTCATTGGAAGAGACCTTAATGCTAGGAAAGACTGAAGGCAGTGGGAGAAGGGAATGACAGAGGATGAGATGGTTGGATGGCATCACCAACTCAATGGACATGAGTTTGAGCAAGCTGCAGGCGTTGGTGATGGACAGGGAAGCCTGGTGTGCTTCAGTGCATGAGGTCACCAAGAGTTGGACATGACTGTGCGACTGAACTGAACTGAAAATAGATGACCAGTACAAGTTTGATGCTTGAAACAGGGCATGCAAAGATAGTGCTCTGGGACAACCCAGTGGGATGGGGGTGTGGAAGTAGGTGGGCAGGGGATTCAGGTTGGGAAAACACATGTGTACCCATGACTGATTCATTTCAATGTGTGACAAAAACCACCATAATATTGTAAAGTAATTATCTCCAATTAAAATAATTAAATTAATTTAAAAAATAATACAATAATATCAGAAAAGATTAATTTGCTTGGTTAATATTCATTTTGTGATTTCAAATTATCTGGTGAGCTCTTTAAATCTCATGAGCTGAAAAACCATGAAATGCTGACCATTCACGATTATGTATATCCAGCGTGGCCCTCATCTATAAGATAAATAAAATAGATACTCTTATTCTAATCACCTGTACTTCTCCACTTAAACACCTAAGAATCATCTCAAACTTAATTGTCAGAATCAACTAACTGCCTCCACTTCCCAAACACCTTGCTTCTCCTGCTTTATTCCCTATAATTGGGGTAACTCTACAATTCATAATTCAGAGGTACTTCTGAGATTGAGAGGGGGAAGGCTAATAATCTATCTCAATAAAATGTTTAACTGCTTTTATTCATTTCCAAAGCTTAAAATCTTGGAATCACTTCTATGAACTTTTAATTTCATATCCTGTATTCAGTCTGTCAGCAAATATTGTCAGTTCTGTCAGAATTAGATTATTTTTCACTACCTCCAGAATTACACATGCTGTATTATAATCCCTTTTCTGTGCCTTCTCTAAAATATCCTTGCCTCCACACATGTCTCTCTAAAATCTATTTTAAGCACAGCATCTGACATAATCCTTTTAAAATATAAATCATATCATGGCATTCAAAATACTCTTATAATGTCCCATAATATCCAAACATAAGCAAATTTCATCAAATGGACACAATCCTACACTAGCTGCTCCTCTTCCAATCCATTGTCTCTTTGACATCAGTTGCTGTTACTCTCCTACTTGCTTGCTCCTCTTCAGTCATGTTGCTTCCTTGCTTCTCTTTGAACATTTCAGGTCTTAGATTTCCTGTGCTGTTTCTTTGTTCTACAACTTTCATCACTCATTGAAATCTGTGTCCCATTGAAACTTTCTAAGTGTCCTTTCAGGTCCTTATTGAAAATTACATTTGTGACCATTAGGCACTCTACATATTTTGCTCATCTGTTCCCTGTCTGCAACTACAATGATAACTCTATAAAGATGTGAGCTTTTTTCTATTTTCTCCCTACTGCCAATGCTTACAATCACAAAATATTTTTTAAAGAAGCAATTAATTAATTGACAAGTTTTATATTTAGATTCAAATAATATCTGCACCAACAAATAAGTGTGGGTTAACGATTATAGATATGAAATTGAATTTTAATATAATTATATTTGTATTTTATTAAGTGATGAAGACAGTACCTGCACTATGTCATGTGACTGTTTTTCTCTTCTGCCTGGTAAAATGGAATTTTTTTTTGCCATTTTAAGTAATAAAAATATCCATTCATATACAACTTCAAACTCAATTCTTGCATGGGTAAGTTCTACAATGTAAATAATACAAAACACCAATACAGAGTTAATTGCTTTCTTTCTTGTATTTTTTTTTCCTATTTAGAAAGGACTATATAGTATGTATGCATTGCTCTTTGTCAGCTTCTATTTATTTTGAATTGATAAATCAAGAAACTCACTAATCACTGCAGCATTACAATTCACTGAATTTAAATATGAGTTAATGTGTTCTCCCTTGGACAGCAAAGAGAACAAACCAGTCAATCCTTAAGGAAATCAATCCTCAATATTCATTGGAAGGACTGATGCTGAAACTGAAGCTCCAATACTTAGGCCACCTGATGAGAAGAGCCAACTTATTGGAAAAGACCCTGATTCTAGGAAAGACTGAAGGCAGAAGGAGAAGGGGACAACAGAGGATGAGATAGTAGGATGGCATCACTGACTCAATGGACATGAGTTTGAGCAAGCTCTGAGAGATGGTGAAGGACAGGGAAGCCTGGGGTATTGCAGTCCATGAGACTGCAAAGAATTAGATATAACTGAGTGACAACAACAAATGTGTAAATATAGTATTACATGATAAGGAATTTCTAGCAGCTTCATAACAAATGTACATGTGTTAGGATTCTCTGAACTTGGTCTGATATATAAAACTGTTACATTATACTAAACAAATGTTTCTCAGTTAGTTTTCAAATAGGACAAAATCCCTCTGACAATATTTTTCAATAATTTTTTTAAATGGGCATTTAAGGAGATTCAATTTAAAGAATATAAAACAATAGGCTAATAGTGTAATTTTTACCACTTAAATGAAATATAGCTTTGATTTCTTAAAACATTAGCATGCTCAAAATAATTCTTACTTCCAAAGGTATAAAAGTAAGTAATGAATCAAAGAAAGCATTGTGGCAGTCTTGCTATAGGAAAATATAAACATTGACCTCAAACCAGTGTTTCTACTGATAGGTAAAAAACTGTGATTTGCATTTTTAAGAGAAAATAATGGCATCATATTTCAAATATATATTTGAAATTAAATTCACCCATAAATGTTATAATGGCAATAATAATAAGTAATAACTGCAATACCAAAGTGAGAAAAATATAACAAAATTCACTATTCCCAATGTAAATATGTTATAAAATAACATCAAGTAATGAAAAACTAAATGAAGAAAGATAAAAGCAATACTATGTTCTTTATTGTTTCCCCTAAATATCATATTCATTTAAATACTCTTAATAGTTAATCTTTTACAATATATATTGCTTTAAGGAAGATTGGTTAATATTTTACCCACTTGGTGTTTGATTAAATCTTAACACAAGTAGAATTTTCATTGATTTCCTAAGGAGGAACCAGGAATCCATACACAAAATAAGAGATATTATTCTTGGAGAGAAAGATCTCACAATTCATTTAGTTTCTATTGCCAAAGAATTTCAAGAACTCATTTGTCTGGGCAGAGTCTCATCTCTCCAGGATTGCCTTAGGTGTGGTCTAAATGTGCAGTTCAGCTGACCTCTCAAGGTCACTTCCAGATTTATGAGCTTGTGAAATTCCTTAAAGTCATTTCTTTTCCAGGCTAACATACACTGCTTCCACTTTCCTTGACAGAGATGAAAAAAGCCATTGTTCATGCTCTAAAGAAAGTAGATCACTGAATACTGTTTTTTTCCATGAAACTGAACAATTCAGAACACTTTTGATTATTGCAAAACTGCTAAGAGCAGTCTTCCCCAATGGGTTACTATCATATTCAAACCATGCCACATGCTGCTGAAAGGTTCCTCTCTAAATGCCATAGGATGGGTTCAAACATGGTCACCCAAGGTAATTCTTTCTGGAACAATGAGGGCCTACTATGATTTAAAAAAAACAACAACAACAACAAAAAACCCACAGCTTTGCTTCTTTCTTCCTATGAATTGCTTTGGTGCCAAAAGATAAGTTTCTATATTTTTAGCGTGAGATAGATTTGTTTTCCTCTGCAAATTAACTGAGAGTTATGTCTCAGGTGAATACACGTCTACTCTAATCACAAAGTAACATCAGAATTCTAAATATTTGACCCCTGAACTGTTTCACTATTGTAAGTTCCTCTTAAGAGTTCTTAGTAGACTGAGATAGAAACACCCTGACCTTCTTGATGAAGATATCAACTATAGCTTGCTTGTACAATCTACTCATCTATTTCAAAAATAGTGAGAAATTGCATCTTAAAAAATCATTCATATGTAATTGGCAAGCAACACTATCCTGTCTCTGTAGTATATATTTAATTTCATGGAAACATATAGCATTACTAATAAAGTATGACAATAAAACACTAATGTAATTTAATGAAAAAACTGAAAATTATCATTGCTTTGTTTTAAAACATGCTACATTAAAAATATAAAACATTGTCTCTTTTAAGCAAATACCAAATGAATTCAAAATAACTGCATTATACCAATAATCCTGGCAACCTGAAGTTTATGGTTTTGTATTATATCACTTGGGGCCTCCCAGGTGGTGCTAGTAGTAAAGAACCCACCTGCCAATGCAGGAGACATAAGAGATATGGGTTTGATCCCTGGGTCAGGAAGATCCCTTGGAG
Source organism: Budorcas taxicolor (assembly GCF_023091745.1). NCBI lineage: Eukaryota > Metazoa > Chordata > Mammalia > Artiodactyla > Bovidae > Budorcas > Budorcas taxicolor. The sequence goes on from NC_068935.1 coordinate 179,271, forward strand.
GAGGGCATGGCAAATCACTCCAGTATTCTTGCCTGGAGAATACCATGGACAGAGGAGCCTGGTGGGCTAAAAGTCCGCAGGGTCACAAAGAGTGACATAACTGAAGTGACTTAGCACATACACATGCAAGGTATTACTTATATACGGAATCTAAAATGAACTTATCTACTGAAAAGAAACAACACACAGACATAAAAACAGACTTGTTGTTGCCATGGGTGAGGGGAGGATTGGGAGTTTAAGATTAGCAGATGCAAAATATTATATATACAATGGATAAACAACAAGGTCATACTATATAGCCCTGGGAACTCTATTCAATATCCTGTGATAAACCATAATGGAAAAGAATATGAAAAAGAATACATATATGTATAATTGAATCACTGCTGTACACAGAAATAAAAATAACACTAAATCTATACTTCAATAAAAGTAAAAAGTTTTAAGTAAAATTAAAATAGCTTTAATCTATATTTTCTTAGCTTAAGAAAATTTATTATGGCATTAACAAATGGGCATATGTATAGTTAGCAGTTTTAATTATATAAACTTAGACCAGGGATTCATATATATGTATTTAAGAATGGCAAAACAAAACTGCCTTTAAAAAGTTAGTTCTTTGCTAAAGTTTTTTTTTTATCTTTAATAATGTTGTATCATTATGTATGATTTATTTTCAAATATTTGACTCAAATAGAAAAGACCGTATCTGAGTTTGCTCCCAGCTATGTTCAGCCTACAATATCTCTTCTCAGTTTTTCCCAATATCTTCAGCATCCTTGGTATTTACTTTTTAATATATTGTATTTTTCTTGTGGTTAAAACACACATAACATTACAGTTTTCATCTTAACCATTTTTAATTGTATAGCTCAATAGTGTTAAATATATTCACATTGTTTTGCATTAGAACTTTAGGACTTGTTCACCTTGCAAAACTGAGTTTGATAACTATTTTTTATCCCATGATTATTTTCACTATAAAAGGGAAATGCTTTCTATCCTTTTTAATTATTTTTAAGAATTAAATTTATGCTTTCAACTATCAGCTTTACCTTAATCTAATTCCCCCTTAACACAAAATCATGAATTCATATAATGACATCAATTAATCCAAAATACTTTGTCTCCAATCACCAAGGAGGCTAAATATAAAAGCTACTCTTCTCTTTGCGTTAGTCCTCTCCTATCTTCTTAGAGTCAGCAAAATAAATTAAACTATACTCATGTCTGAATTCATTCTAAGCATTAAATTAAGACAGAACTTCATGTAAGAGTAGATATAACCTCACTATCCAGGCCACATTCCAAACAAACTATTTTCTTTCTATGAATATGACTTCTCTTTACTTATTTGGTCTGGTGCTAGACCATGTTTCATCCATCTATTCTGTGTAGCATGTTTGAGAAGAAAAGCTAACCAAAAAGTTTTAAAACTAGAGTTCCACTCTTTTGACTTCATCTACTTAATTTCTTTGTTTAATCATGCTTTTAAATATTTAAAATATTTAAATTGAAATATTTCAACACGTGTTGGTATTTCCTGTTTAATATCTTCCTATTGCTCTCTCTATGCACTGATTTGTAAAAAAAAATCCTTTTATAAACTTTTATACTCTTAATTTTGACACACTTTCCCATTCTGCTGTTTTAACTACAATGAGAGCTAGTATGTCCAACTCCAACCCTTCTTGCTTCATTGACTTCCTTTCATCTCCTTACATTGAGGTCTTAAGGCAAATTAAAGTTGATTAAAACTGACTTACTGCCCCTTTAAATTCATCCCAGAAAAAAAAAAAAAACATAAAATTATGTTTTATCATAGGCAGTCTTATCTTAATAATGGAAGAACTCAAGTCAATTTCTAGGCATAAGGACTTTAATACTACAATTAGTCAAAAGATTGGACATTAAATATTTCCAGGTGTTAAAATAATACCCTTGTGACTTTGAACAGTCATGTCTTATCATTTCCAACTGATGAACTAAGGCAGGCACCTGAACAACTGTTGAAGGAGAGGCAGAAAGTTAAGACAGTTTGTCCCAATTGCTGAATGTTGCTTTTCCTGAGTCTGTTATTAACTGATCATATTCTAGCTATATGAATTATATAAAAACATGTCCACACCCACTAAGTAAGCAGCACAGATCTGCATAGAATAGAATGCAAAAATTTCAACATTACTATTCCAACAGAACTGTCATGTTAATAACATAGTGAACATATCACATATGGAGGTTTTTGGTTCCTGAGTTAAGTTATTTTCAATTTCCCTAAATCATTGATTATATATGATAAAGCAAACATTGAATTCAGATTCAATTTAAATATCTTGAATATTTATATAATGATCACAATGGTAGAAGATAAGAGAACAATAAAAAAGAAAATATAATACAAGGAAAATATAATACATATAATTTTTCTCACGGTTATAATAGACAGGTAAAGAAACAAGCATAATTATTTAAAATAATATATGTTCTAGAAGGTAGTATTTCATTCAGTGCTAGAATGTTAGGTGCATAAAGAAGTACTAGTGACATTAATTGAGTGTTGCACTCAATATGTCAGCAAATTTGGGAAACTCAGCAGTGGCCACAGGACTGGAAAAGGTCAGTTTTCATTCCATTCCCAAAGAAAGGCAATGGCAAAGAATGCACAAACTACCACACAATTGCACTCATCTCACACACTAGTAAAGTAATGCTCAAAATTCTCCAAGCCAGGCTTCAGCAATAGGTGAACCATGAACTTCCAGATGTTCAAGCTGGTTTTAGAAAAGGCAGAGGAACCAGAGATCAAATTGCCAACATCCACTGGATCATGGAAAAAGCAAGAGAGTTCTAGAAAAACATCTATTTCTGCTTTATTGACTATGCCAAAGCCTTTGACTGTGTGGATCACAATAAACTGTGGACAATTCTGAAAGAGATGGGAATACCAGACGACCTGACCTGCCTCTTGAGAAACCTGTATGCAGATCAGGAAGCAACAGTTAGAACTGGACATGGAACAAGAGACTGGTTCCAAATAGGAAAAGGAGTACATCAAGGCTGTATATTGTCGCCCTGGTTATTTAACTTCTATGCAGAGTACATCATGAGAAACACTGGGCTGGAGGAAGCACAAGCTGGAATCAAGATTGCCAGGAGAAATATCAGTAACCTCAGATATGCAGACGACACCACCCTTATGGCAGAAAGTGAAGAGGAACTAAAACGCCTCTTGATGAAAGTGAAAGAGGAGGGTGAAAAAGTTGGCTTAAAGCTCAACATTCAGAAAACGAAGATCATGGCATCTGGTCCCATCATTTCATGGGAAATATATGGGGAAATAGTGGAAACAGTGTCAGACTTTATTTTGAGGGGCTCCAAAATCACTGCAGATGGTGACTGCAGCCATGAAATTAAAAGAGGCTTATTCCTTGGAGAAAGGTTATGACCAACCTAGATAGCATATTCAAAAGCAGAGACATTACTTTGCCAACTAAGGTCCGTCTAGTCAAGGCTATGGTTTTTCCTGTGGTCATGTATGGATGTGAGAGTTGGACTGTGAAGAAGGCTGAGCGCCGAAGAATTGATGCGTTTGAACTGTGGTGTTGGAGAAGACTCTTGAGAGTCCCTTGAACTGCAAGGAGATCCAACCAGTCCATTCTGAAGGAGATCAGCCCTGGGATTTCTTTGGAAGGAATGATGCTAAAGCTGAAGCTCTAGTACTTTGGACACCTCATGCGAAGAGTTGACTCATTGGAAAAGACTCTGATGCTGGGAGGGATTGAGGGCAGGAGGAGAAGGGGACGACCGAGGATGAGATGGCTGGATGGCATCACTGACTCGATGGACGCAAGTCTGAGTGAACTCCGGGAGTTGGTGATGGACAGGGAGGCCTGGCGTGCTGCAATTCATGGGGTCGCAGAGTCGGATATGACTGAGCAACTGAACTGAACCGAACTGAACTGTGTGACATTAAGAAACATAAAAAGTTATGAAGATACTACAGAAAAATTTGGTAAAGGAAAGGACATGTATTCTGAAAAAAAATTAAGCTTTGGGATTAATAGCAATTATTTTGTCTGACTGGAATAAAGTAATAGTAATAGTACTGGTAATAGTGAGAGACAGGATGCATAAGTCAGTATATAAAGAGCCTTGAATACTAGTCTAAGAAATAAGTCTTAACATGATAAGCAATGAAGTAAATGAGTCTCACAGCAGAAATGGTGTGATAGTATCATGAAAGGGACATTTTGTTCTCACAGGAGCACAAGAATGCTTATTAAAGTTGTACTGTTCCATTCAAACCAGTTCATGAATATTTAAAATCTTCTGTTCTGATTAATGCCCTTGTTTTTTTCTAAATGATTTTAAAATGGTACAAGGTGCAAAGTAATTTTTCTTTCTCCATGGGGGAAGAAGTTCTATCTGTATTAAGTGATAGGATAATCTTCCTAGGGCAGTGATTAAAGAATTATATAAAGTCATTCTCTTCATAAAATTATTCTAGATTGCAAAATCATATGCATTTGAAGGAATTTTCTAAATTGCTAAAACCATATGTTTGCTTAAGTTTCAAAAACTCTTGTGGTTAAAATCTGGCACATAATGTCAGGACATCTGTAACCTTTGTTTCTCTTTAAACACTGTGTTTTTAGCAAGTCATTTCTGCTGATTTCCATGCTTTTCCTTCCTCATGGAACACTCTATAGATTCAAGATCTAAAACAAACATTTTTTTTGGCTTATTTAAATCTCTATCTGGTATCTACAATCTCATTATCCTTCTCCATGTTCCTTTAGTCTAACTTTTGATTCACCTGTGAAATTAATTTATAATGGAAAGGTATTATAATACCTGCTTCTCACCACCTTGCAATCATGTGTAAGAATAAATATAGCAGAATTGAAGGCTGACAGCTCTTCTGAAAGAAGTGTGTTTGTCTCTTAGAGATATGTCTGTGGAAATGAGCACAGAACAAAATCTTTTCTGGCAATTATTCTTTCTAAAATATTTGCCTTAAACACATAAGTATTTAAATTAAAACATAATAACTACTAACTGCATTAAATAAGTCTATCATAAAGGCCTCTCAAGCATTTTTCAATAAGTCCAATTAATTGCTATTAAAATAGCTCTCTGTGTGTGTGTTTTCATGCATATATATGACTATACCTTTACATCACTTTTTTGAAATCTACTTAGTACACAATAGTTACCAGTTAATTTGTCATTGAGATACCATTTCACTGATATTTAAAGGACATTTTCTCTCCAGTGTTCTCATTTTTTTTAATTTGACATTAGGCAAATTTTACTTAGTTATAAAGTAATATTTGACTAAATTTCTAATTTTAATTTTGCAGTAACAAAAATTCTGTCAATTGATCAGACCATTTTATCAACAAGTATCTTTTCCTTTTAGATTTTTTTAAAAAAAGTTAATATAAATTTATTTATTTTAATTGGAAGTTAATTACTTTACAATATTGTATTGGTTTTGCGATACATCAACATGAATCCGCCACTGGTATACACGTGTTCCCCATCCTGAAGCCCCCTCCCTCCTCGCTCCCCATACCATCCCTCTGGGTCATCCCAGTGCACCAGCCCCAAGCATCCAGTATCATGCATCAAATCTGGACTGGTGATTCATTTCATATGTGATATTATACATGTTTCAATGCCATTCTCCCAAATCATCCCACCCTCTCCCTCTCCCTCAGAGTCCAAAAGACTGTTCTATACATCTGTCTCTTATGCTGTCTCACATACAGGGTTATCGTTACCATCTTTCTGAATTCCATATATATGTGTTAGTATACTGTATTGGTGTTTTTCTTTCTGGCTTACTTCACTCTGTATAACAGGCTCCAGTTTCATCCACCTCATTAGAACTGATTCAAATGTATTCTTTTTAATGGCTGAGTAATACTCCATTGTGTATATGTACCACAGCTTTCTTATCTATTCATCTGCTGATGGACATCTCGGTTGCTTCCATGTCCTGGCTATTATAAAGAGTGCTGCAATGAACATTGGGGTACACATGTCTCTTTCAATTCTGGTTTCCTTGGTGTATATGCCCAGCAGTGGGACTGCTGGGTCATAAGGCAGTTCTATTTCCAGTTTTTTAAGGAATCTCCACACTGTTCTCCATAATGGCTGTACTAGCTTGCATTCCCACCAACAGTGTAAGAGGGTTCCCTTTTCTCCACACCTTCTCCAGCATTTATTGCTTGTAGACTTTTGGATCACAGCCATTTGGACTGGCGTGAAATGGTACCTCATTGTGGTTTTGATTTGCATTTCTCTGATAATGAGTGATGTTGAGCATCTTTTCATGTGTTTGTTAGCCATCTGTATGTCTTCTTTGGAGAAGTGTCTATTTAGTTCTTTGGCCCATTTTTTGATTGAGTTGTTTATTTTTCTGGAATTAAGCTGCAGGAGTTGCTTGTATGTTTTTGAGATTAGTTGTTTGTCAGTTGCTTCATTTGCTATTATGTTCTCCCATTCTGAAGGGTTTTTTTTCTTTTTTAATTAAAAATATGGAAAGAAAATATTTCCTTGAGGATTAATTTATTTAAGTTAAAATTGACTTAATTTCTGAAACATTCGACTATTATATAATTTACTTAAGACATTACAGACATAACATTTTATCTCAGGATAATTGATATGAAAAATAGTGTAGAAACATAAAAGAAAGGACTATGTTAAAATATTACCCGTGTCTATAGAAACATCTTATGTCATTGATCATTTGGCCATGATTTTTTTGTGCACTCACATATGTATGTGAATCTTCTGATCTATTATTTTTTTCTTACTTGTGTATGAAAATCTTATGAATTATGATTTTATTACTATGGAACTTTGATCTTACCCTGTAACATATGACAAGCAAACAGTTAGACTGGCTTTAATTGTGGCAAAGTATGGTTGACTACTGGAAAAACAAAAGTGAAAATTGCATGTTTTCCACCTTCAAATATATTTTTTAAGTGAAGCTTTCTCCATTTTTCTCCTGAGTTTTTCTAGCTTTGGTATAGGTAAATAGTCAGTGAATATTAAAATAATGCAGAGCATAATATGCACTGTGACAAGATGTCTTTTCAATCCCTGCCCTCAAGTTCTGTGTCATTCTAGCCATCATCACAGGTTAAATATATGACCCTTTTAAAGCACTAAATAAGCACTCCCCTAACTAAACTTCCTGGCTTCCCTGGAGGCTCAGACGATAAAAAAGTCACCTGTAATGTAGGAGACCTCTGTTCGAAGATTGGTTCAGGAAGATACCCTGGAGAGGGAATGGCTACCCACTTCAGTATTCCTTCATGGAGAATTCCATGGAGAGAGGAGCCTGGTGAGCTACAGTCCATGGTGTCACAAAGAGTCAAACAGGACTGATTGACTAACACTTTCACTTTCAAGTAAACTCCACGGTCCAGAATTTTAACACATTACCCACCCCTCTTTGTACAAGACATCAGAGGTTTAGATTGGAAAAGCAGGGTTATTTGCATGCTAACTAATTGGACACTCCCACAGGATTCTAAGAGTCAATTCAGTTCAGTTGCTCAGTCGTATCCGACTCTGCGACCCCATGAATTGCAGCACGCCAGGCCTCCCTGTCCATCACCAGCTCCTGGAGTACACTCAGACTCACGTTCTTCGAGTCAGTGATGCCATCCAGCCATCTCATCCTCGGTCGTCCCCTTCTCCTCCTGCCCCCAATCCCTGCCAGCATCAGAGTCTTTTCCAATGAGTCAACTCTTCACATGAGGTGGCCAAAGGACTGGAGTTTCAGCTTTAGCATCAGTCCTTCCAAAGAAATCCCAGGGCTGATTTCCTTCAGAATGGACTGGTTGGATCTCCTGGCAGTCCAAGGGACTCTCAAGAGCCTTCTCCAATACCACAGTTCAAAACCATCAATTCTTCAGCATTCAGCCTTCTTCACAGTCCAACTCTCACATCCATACATGACCCCAGGAGAAACCATAGCCTTGACTAGACGGACCTTAGTCAGCAAAGTAATGTCTCTGCTTTTGAATATGCTATCTAGGTTGGTCATAACTTTTCTTCCAAGGAGTAAGCGTCTTTTAATTTCATGGCTGCGATCACCATCTGCAGTGATTTTGGAGCCCCAAAAAATAAAGTCTGACACTGTTTCCACTGTTTCCCCATCTATTTCCCATGAAATGATGGGACCAGATGCCATGATCTTCGTTTTCTGAATGTTGAGCTTTAAGCCAACTTTTTCACTTCCAATTTTTCACTTTCATTAAGAGGCTTTTTAGTTCCTCCTCACTTTCTGCCATAAGGGTGGTGTCGTCTTCACATCTGAGGTTATTAATATTTCTCCTGGCAATCTTGATTCCAACTTGTGTTTCTTCCAGTCCAACCTTTCTCATGATGTACTCTGCATAGAAGTTAAATAAGCAGGGTGACAATATACAGCCTTGACACACTCCTTTTCCTATTTGGAACCAGTCTCTTGTTCCATGTCCAGTTCTCACTGTTGCTTCCTGACCTGCATACAGATTTCTCAAGAGACAGGTCAGGTGGTCTGGTATTCCCATCTCTTTCAGAATTGTCCACAGTTTATTGTGATCCACACAGTCAAAGGCTTTGGCATAGTCAATAAAGCAGAAATAGATGTTTTTCTGGAACTCTCTTGCTTTTTCCATGATCCAGCGGATGTTGGCAATTTGATCTCTGGTTCCTCTGCCTTTTCTAAAACCACCTTGAACATCAGGAAGTTCACAGTTCATGTATTGCTGAAGCCTGGCTTGGAGAATTTTGAGCATTACTTTACTAGTGTGTGAGATGAGTGCAATTGTGCGGTAGATTGAGCATTCTTTGGCATTGCCTTTCTTTGGGATTGGAATGCAAACTGACCTTTTCCAGTCCTGTGGCCACTGCTGAGTTTTCCAAATTTTCTGTCATATTGAGTGCAGCACTTTCACAGCATCATCTTTCAGGAGTTGAAACAGCTCAACTGGAATTCCATCACCTCCACTAGCTTTGTTTGTAGCGATGCTTTCTAAGGCTCACTTTACTTCACATTCCAGGATGTCTGGCTCTAGGTGAGTGATCACACCATCATGATTATCTGGGTCATGAAGATCATTTTTGTACAGTTCTTCTGTGTATTCTTGCCACCTCTTCTTAATATCTTCTGCTTCTGTTAGGTCCAGACCATTTTTGTCCTTTATCAAACCCATCTTTGCATGAAATATTCCCTTGGTATCTCTAATTTTCTTGAAGAGATCTCTAGTCTTTCCCATTCTGTCGTTTTCCTCTATTTCTTTGCATTGATCACTGAAGAAGGCTTTCTTATCTCTTCTTGCTATTCTCTCGAACTCTGCATTCAGATGCTTATATCTTTCCTTTTCTCCTTTGCTTTTCTCCTCTCTTCTTTTCACAGCTATTTGTAAGGCCTCCCCAGACAGCCATTTTGCTTTTTAGCATTTCTTTTCCATGAGGATGGCCTTGATCCCCTCTCCTGTACAATGTCACGAACCTCATTCCATAGTTCATCAAGCACTCTATCTATCAGATCTAGTCCCTTAAATCTATTTCTCACTTCCACTGTATAAAAATAAGGGATTTGATTTAGGTCATACCTGAATGGTCTAGCTGTTTTCCCTACTTTCTTCAGTTTGAGTCTGAATTTGGTAATAAGGAGTTCATGATCTGAGCCACAGTCAGCTCCTTGTCTTGTTTTTGTTGACTGCATAGAACTTCTCTATCTTTGGCTGCAAAGAATATAATCAATATGATTTTGTTGTTGACCATCTGGTGATGTCCATGTGTAGAGTCTTCTCTTGTGTTGTTGGAAGAGTCAAGGGAGGAGTAAAAAGAAATAAAGGAGTGGACATGGAAGTTGCCTGAGAAAATAGATTTTGGTAGGTAACAAGGACAGGTAGAGAGGAGAAGAAAGTAGAATGGAAGGAAAAAAAGAAGAATAAAGGAAGATAAAAGGATAAAAGAATATTATCCTATCTCAAAGTTTGCATAGGATGATCTTGTTTATAACACAAGCACCAAAACTCATATTAATTTTCGCTGTTATTTGCATTTCTCAAAATTCTTGTTTTTAGCTAGAAGAAAATTCAGACTAAGTCATATTTAACAACCCTTCTGTGAGTTTAGTTGACAGAAGCTTATACTGGCAGAAAAGGAACTAAATTCAAGTAATTTACTTTGGTCCCCACAGTGATTTTAAAAATCTCTAAAATTTGAATATCTTTTCATGGTACGTGTAAAATTCCTTACCACTCTAATATTTTATAACCTTCCTGGTTTACTCATTTACCTGTCTCAAGTCTGAAATCATTTGCCTTTCCTACCATGACTTATTGCTTCTGATTTGTGTTATCATTCCAGCCCCAGTATGTGATACTCTGGAACACAGAGACGAAGGTATTAAAGTTCTCCTCTATGAGCATGCTTTCTTCAAAGAGCCTCCTTCCCCGTCAAAGACTCCAAACTCTGAAATCCTATTGAGCAAAATCAGAAGATGTGCTTTTATTTCTTGTGTCGCTGGTTCACTGATCTCTCTATTGACCAAATTTATAACCATGAATTAAGCATTTAGACCCAGAGGGATGGTACGGGGAGGGAGGAGGGAGAGGGGTCCAAGATAAGGAACACGTGTATACCTGTGGCAGATTCATGTTGACGTATGGCAAAACCAATACAATATTGTAAAGTAATTAACCTTCAATTAAAATAAATAAGTTCATATTTTTAAAAATAATCTCAAATTGTATTTGGGGAAATATTGCTTTGAGGGTATCACAGAATGTTGAACAACCACTTCCTGCTTTTCAAAGTTATAAAATGATGATGAATTGTGAGTGCCTCAGTGTTAATGACCTTTCCAATTTTTTGATTACTGCCTAGAAATCCCTGTTACATATATGGCCCTGGGGCTCAAACTATTCTAGCAGTTAACATGTGCTCCATGTTTTGTTTTGCTTTTTACATGTTTGGTAAATAAATATTAGTTTTCATGTAAAAACAGAATGTTCTTTTTAGAATGTACAATTTAAATATTTTCTGACCACAATTTTTTATAAATAGTAAAATAATAATTAAATTTAATACTAATAATAACTACAAGATTATGGTATCTACGATTGTAATTGTAGCAGAACAGAGAAAAATTTTGGTCATTATTTGCCTAAATAGCATCCCCTAGTATTTCAGGTTTGAAAATGATGTTTGTGAACTGCCATGGCAGTCCAGTGGTTAAGACTCCATGTTTCCACTGCAGGGGGCACGAATTAAATTCCTAGTCAGGGAACTGAGATCCCGCATGCCCACATGGTGTAGCAAAATAATGATAATAATAATAATAATAAAACATGTAATAAATATTCTGTAGCCTCGAGAAGACAGGTAGATAGATAGTTGTAGTCAGTCACGTCTGACTCTGACCTCATGGACTGTAGCTTGTCAGACTTCTCTGTCCATGGCTTTCTCCAGGCAAGAATACTGGAGTGGGTTGCCATTTTCTCCTGCAGAGGATCTTCCCAAGCCAAGAATCAAACCCACATCTCCTTCATTGCAGGCAGATTCTTTACTGCTGAGCCACCAAGAAAGCCTTGAGAAGTTCAGCAGTAAAATCATATTTTTATAATCATGACTTATTGGACTAAAATATTAATTTAATTTTCAATAACATTAAAATATAAATTGTTTTGGGAAATATATTGATCAATGGCATTCTTATATAAATGTAGGATGTTTATGGCTTGAATCATGTAATTGTTAATTAAAACTTCTAAAGGAAACTTCAAATCTATTTAGTACAAATCTTTCATTATGTACATAAAGAAACTGATGCCCTATTGTGTATATAATGGAGTATTACTCAGCCATGAAAAAGAATACATTTGAATCAGTTCTGTTGAGATGGATGAAACTGGAGCCGATTATACAGAATGAAGTAAGCCAGAAAGAAAAACACCAATACAGTATACTAACACATATAATGGAATTTAGAAAGATGGCAATGATGACCCTGTATGCAAGACAGCAAAAAAGACACAGATGTGTATAGCAGACTTTTGGACTCAGAGGGAGAGGGAGAGGGTGGGATGATTTGGGAGAATGACATTGAAACATGTATACGATCATGTAAGAATCGAATCGCCAGTCTATGTCCGATGCAGGATACAGCATGCTTGGGGGCTGGTGCATGGGGATGACCCAGAGGGATGTTGTGGGGAGGGAGGTGGGAGGGGGGGTTCATGTTTGGGATCGCATGTACACCCGTGGTGGATTCATGTCAATGTATGGCAAAACCAATACAGTATTGTAAAGTAAAATAAAGTAAAAATAAAAATTAAAAAAAAAAAACTGATGCCCAAAGAAAATAACTTGTTAATTGTTTTATGCATGATGCCATGCTTGCCACTTTACAAACGTTATGTCAAATAACCCTTATAAGAACTACATGTGGTAGAGATGATGATGATAGTAAAGATGATGATACTCATTTCATAAAAGGGAAAACTGAAACTTAAAATGATTGTTACTTGTAAGAGCTACAAAGTTATTAGGTAGCAAAACCTGGTTTCAAACCAGGGCTGTTTAGCATACTTTTTCAAAAACAGCTTTAAAGAGATATCATGCAATGTATCATACATTTCACTCATTTAAAATGTATAATTCACTGACTTTTAACACATTCATAGAGTGTGATCCATCATCACTATAAAGTTCAAATTATTTCATCACTTTAAAAAGAAACCCTATACCCATGAATGGTTATTCCCTGTATTGTATCTGTGTGTATGTGTAATTCTCTGTATATTATGACATTTTGACATCTTAAAAATTCTTTTCTGGCTAGGGAGATACTGTCCCCTCCTAGGTTACCCAATTCTTAGAAATAGCAAAGGGTCCAGGCCCCTGTTGTGAACATACTTTTGATATGTAAAGTAACCAATTCAGGGTCACACCTCCTCTGTCTGGTCTGCATACCCCAGGAGGCAATACACTCTTGCCTTAATCATCTTGGCTATGTACCAGGCAACTTGCCCAGAACTCATAGAAATTATTCAACTAGGTCAATTCTAATATCTTCACTCTGCCTCATCTTGACTTTCTGGAAAACTCCAATAAAGGCTCTGGTCTAAACCTTCCTCTCACTTCTGCCTCCTGATCACCCTAGTCTCTATCCCATGTTGCACTGCATGTCATACCTCCTGTCTCTAGGACCTATGAATATGATAAACTATTTTTCATCCTGGGTCTCTCCCCTGTCTCTTCTTGTGGCCATTTTTTACTATCTCATAAAACAATATCAAACATCCCAAATGTTTCCACCAGAACACCAGCAGCAGGCAACTATTAATCTACTTTATATCCTTAAATATTGCCTATTCTAGACAATTAATGTAAATAGAATTAGTGTTCCTTTGTGAGCACTTTCCATGTTGTAGCATGTATCAGTACTCTGTTTCTTTTTATCAAACATTCTATTATATGAATATATGATTTATTTATCAGATTTATAGATCATATTTTATTTGTCAGATGATGGATGTTTATATTGTTCTACTTTGTGGTTACAAGGAATAGTGCTGCTAAGAATGTTCACATAGTTTTATAGGTGGATATGTATTTTAAATTCCCTAGGTGTGGAATTATTGGGTCATATGGTAGCAGTATGTTTAAACAATTAAATGTCATATTGTATTGAAAGCACTAGTATATGAATTTTCCAAATCCTCAACTGTGCTTTTTATTATCTGACTTTTTGATTGTAGCTATCACAGTATAAGTGAAGTGGTATATTATGGGTTGGCCAAAAGTTTGAGTTTTTCCATAAGATTACATGGAAAAACTCATTTTTAAAAAATATAAATTTATTTATTTTAATTGGAAGTTAATTACTTTACAATATTGTATTGGTTTTGCCATACATCAACATGAATCTGCCACAGGAATACACGTGTTCCCCATCCTGAACCCCCCTCCCTCCTCCCTCTCCATACCATCCCTCTGGGTCATCCCAGTGCACCAGCCTCAAGCATCCAGTATCATGCATCGAACCTGGACTGGTGATTCATTTCATATATGATATTATACATGTTTCAATGTCATTCTCCAAAATCATCCAACCCTCCCCCTCTCCCACAGAGTCCAAAAGACTGTTCTATACATCTGGTCTCTTTTGCTGTCTCGCATACAGGGTTATCGTTACCATCTTTCTAAATTCCATATATATGCGTTAGTATAAGAATACACAGAAGAACTGGACAAAAAAGATCTTCACGACACAGATAATCATGATGATGTGATCACTAATCTAGAGCCAGACATCTTGGAATGTGAAGTCAAGTGGGCCTTAGAAAGCATCACTATAAACAAAGCTAGTGGAGGTGATGGAATTCCAGTGGAGCTGTTTCAGATCCTGAAAGATGATGATGTGAAAGTGCTGCACTCAATATGCCAGCAAGTTTGGAACACTCGGCAGTGGCCACAGGACTGGAAAAGGTCAATTTTCATTCCAATTCCAAAGAAAGGCAATGCCAAAGAATGCTCAAACTACCGCACAATTGCACTCATGTCACATGCTAGTAAAGTAATGCTCAAAATTCTCCAAGCCAGGCTTCAGCAATAGGTGAACCGTGAACTTCCAGATGTTCAAGGTGGTTTTAGAAAAGGCAGAGGAACCAGAGATCAAATTGCCAACATCCGCTGGATCATGGAAAAAGCAAGAGAGTTCCAGAAAAACATCTATTTCTGCTTTATTGACTAGCCAAAGCCTTTGACTGTGTAGATCACAATAAACTGTGGACAATTCTGAAAGAGATGGGAATACCAGACGACCTGACCTGCCTCTTGAGAAATCTGTATGCAGGTCAGGAAGCAACAGTGAGAACTGGACATGGAACAAGAGACTGGTTCCAAATAGGAAAAGGAGTGTGTCAAGGCTGTATATTGTCACCCTGCTTATTTAACTTCTATGCAGAGTACATCATGAGAAAGGTTGGACTGGAAGAAACACAAGCTGGAATCAAGATTGCCGGGAGAAATATCAATAACCTCAGATATGCAGATGACACCACCCTTATGGCAGATAGTGAAGAGGAGCTAAAAAACCTCTTGATGAAAGTGAAAGAGGAGAGTGAAAAAGTTGGCTTAAAGCTCAACATTCAGAAAACGAAGATCATGGCATCCAGTCCCATCATTTCATGGGAAATAGATGGGGAAACAGTAGAAACAGTGCCAGACTTTATTTTTTGGGGCTCCAAACTCACTGCAGATGGTGACTGCAGCCATGAAATTAAAAGATTCTTACTCCTTGGAAGAAAACTTATGACCAACCTAGATAGTATATTTCAAAGCATAGACATTACTTTGCCAACTAAGGTCCATCTAGTCAAGGCTATGGTTTTTCCTGTGGTCATGTATGGATGTGAGAGTTGGACTGTGAAGAAGGCTGAGTGCCGAAGAATTGATGTGTTTGAACTGTGGTGTTGGAGAAGACTCTTGAGAGTCCCTTGGACTGCGAGGAGATCCAACCAGTCCATTCTGAAGGAGATCAACCCTGGGATTTCTTTGGAAGGAATGATGCTAAAGCTGAAGCTCCAGTACTTTGGACACCTCATGTGATGAGTTAACTCATTGGAAAAGACTCTGATTCTGGGAGAGATTGGGAGCAGGAGGAGAAGGGGACGACCCAGGATGAGATGGCTGGATGGTATCACGGACTCGACGGACATGAGTCTGAGTGAACTCCGGGAGATGGTGATGGACAGGGAGGCCTGGCAAGCTGGGATTCATGGGGTCGCAAAGAGTCTAACACAACTCAGTGACTGAACTGAACTGAACTGATACTGTATTGGTGTTTTTCTTTCTGGCTTATTTCACTCTGTATAATAGGCTCCAGTTTGATCCACCTCATTACAACTGATTCAAATGTACTCTTTTTAATGGATGAGTAATACTCCATTGTGTATATGTACCACAGCTTTTTTTTTATCAACACAAAATTTTTTATTCAATTTTAACTTTTCTGATTACTAATTACATTAAGCATGTTTTGATGTGCTTTTTGTTCACTTACCTACCTTCTTTTCAGAAATTTTTTTTTTCAAGTCTTTTGTTAATGTTTTAATTGGACTACCTTTTTATTGTCAAGCTTTAAGGATTAAAAAAAATATTCTAGATACAACTCCATTATGAGATTATTTTAACATGATTTTTCTACTGCTTTGTGAGTTGTCTTTACACTTTCTTGATGGTATCCTCTGAAACATGATATTTTAAAAAAAAATTGTGATGTCTCATTTTTCTTCTATGGCTTCTGCACATATATTTAATTCTAAGTTCAGTTCGGTTCAGTTGCTTAGTTGTGTGCGACTCTTTGTGACCCCATGGGCTGCAGCACACCAGGCTCCCCTGTCCATCACCAACTCCCAGAGCTTACTAAAACTGCTTTTAACTGTGGTGTTGGAGCAGACTCTTGGGAGTCCCTTGAATGGCAAAGATATCCAACTTATGTCCCTTGGATGGCAAGGATATCCAACTACTCCATTCTAGAGGAAATCAGTCCTGAATATTCATTGAAAGGACTGATGCTGAAGCTGAAACTCCAATATTTTGGCCACCTGATGCAAAAAAAAAAAACTAACTCATTTGAAAAGACCCTGATTCTGGGAAAGATTGAAGGTGGGAGGAGAAGGGGATGACAGTTAACTCTAAGAGTTGTATAGTCTTTGCCCTTACATTTATGTCTTTTTTTTTTAATCCATTTTGAGTTGATTTGTTGTCTATGGTGTGAAGTAGAAATCTAACTTCTTCTTTGGTGTGAATATATACAGTTGTCTCAGACTATTTGCTGAAAAGAGTCTCTGTCCCATATATGTCTTGGCTCTGTGGCATATGTTCTGAAACTCTGCACTACTTGTTCCCAATTACAGTTAGTTTAGTAGCAGCCTTAAGATTAGAAACTAATCTCCTTTATTTAGACAAATATTCATTGATCAAAATTATATTAAGTAGATTATTAGTTATTTTAATAAGACCTTACTCTTTGCAAAACATATGCACAATCACAATTTTTTGACCCTAACAGCAACCTAATGAGGTTTATGAATGTCTTAATTTTTAGAAGTAAGGGAAATTGAACTTTTAAAAAGCCAAGTGACTTACCTAAGGACATAAAATTAGGGGTACCAGAGTTGATATCTTCTGCTCCAAAGTCAATGTTACATTACAGGGTTTAATCTCAAAAATATGCAAATATCTCATACAACACAATAATAAGAAAACAAACAATGCAGTTGAAAAATAGGCAGAAGGTGCAAATAGGCATTTCTCCAGAAAAGACATACAGATGGCCAATGGGACATGAAAAGTTGCTCAATATCTCTAATTACTAGAGAAATGGAAATAAAACCTACAATGAGGTACTGCCTCACAGCAGTAAGAATGACCACCATTAAAAAGTCTACAAATAGCAAATGCTAGAGAGGGTGTGGAGAAAAGGGCACCCTCTCACACTATTGGTGAGAATGTAAGTTGGTGCAGCCATTGTGGAAAATAGTATGGAGGTTCCTTGGGAAACTAAAACCAGAATTGCCATATGATCCAGCTATCCCATTCCTGGGCATATACCCAGACAGAATTATAATTCAAAAAGATACATGCACTATTATATTCATAGCAGTACTATTCACAATAGCCAATACATTAAAAAAGAAAAAGAAGAAGTGAAAGTGTTAGTTACTCAATCGTGTCTGCATCTTTGGAATCACTTGAACTATAGACAGCCAGGCTCCTTTGTGCATGGAATTCTCCAGGCAAGAATACTGGAATGGGTATCCATTCCCTTCACCAGAGGATCTTCCCAGCCCAGGAATTGAACTCGAATCTCCTTAATTGCAGGCAGATTATTTACTATCTGAGCCACCAGAGAAGCCCCAACCAAGACATAGAAACAAACCAAATGTCCATCATCAACCAATGAATGGATAAAGAAGATGTGGTATATATACAATGCAATACTACTCAGCCATAACAAAGAACAAAATAGTGGCATTTGCAGCATCCTGGATGTAACTAGGAATTATCATCCTAAGTGAAGTAAGTCAGAATGAGAAAGACAAATACCATATGATATAATTTATATGTGGAATCTAAAATATGGCACAAATGGAATTATCTATAAACATAAACAGACTTTCAGGCATAGAGATCAGATTTGTGGTTGCCAAGGGGAAGGGAGAGAGATGGATTGGGAATCTGGAGTTGGTAGATGCAAACTATTACATTTAAGATTGATAAACAACAAGGTCCTACTATACAGCACAGGGAACTATATCCAATCTCCTAGGATAAACCATAACGGAAAAGAATATTGAAACAAAGAATGTATATGTATGTAAAATTGAGTCACTTTCATGTACAGGAAAAATTGGCAAAACATTGTAAGTTAACTATATTTCATTAGACAACAACAAAGTATAACAGTGGTACAAATATAAGATGATAAGAAGGAAAATCACACTAAAATTTTATAATTATCAATTTGCTCTTTGCCATGCTTGTGTATAACCTATATGCAGGTCAGAAAGCAACAGTTGGAACTGGACATGGAACAACAGACTGGTTCCAAATAGGAAAAGGAGTACGTCAAGGCTGTATATTGTCACCCTGCTTATTTAACTTATATGCAGAGTAGTACATCATGAGAAACGCTGGGCTGGAATAAGCACAAGCTGGAATCAAGATTGCCAGGAGATATAGCAATAATCTCCGATATGCAGATAACACCACCCTTATGGCAGAAAGTGAAGAGGAACTAAAAAGCCTCTTGATGAAAGTGAAAGAGGAGAGAGAAAAAGTTGGCTTAAAGCTCAACATTCAAAAACGAAGATCATGGCATCTAGTCCCATCACTTCATGGGAAATAGATGGGGAAAGAATGTCAGACTTTATTTTTTGGGGCTCCAAAATCACTGCAGATGGTGATTGCAGCTATGAAATTAAAAGACGCTTACTCCTTGGAAGGAAAGTTATGACCAACCTAGATGACATATTGAAAAGCAGAGAGATTACTTTGCCAACAAAGGTCCATCTAGTCAAGACTATGGTTTTTCCAGTAGTCATGATTGGGCATGAGAGTTGGACTGTGAAGAAATCTGAGCACCGAAGAATTGATGCTTTTGAACTGTGGTGTTGGAGAAGACTCTTGAGAGTCCCTTGGACTGCAAGGAGATCCAACCACTCCATTCTAAAGGATATCAGTCCTGAGTGTTCTTTGGAAGGAATGATGCTAAAGCTGAAACTCCAGTACTTTGGCCACCTCATGTGAAGAGTTGACTCATTGGAAAAGACTCTGTTGCTGGGAGGGATTGGGGGCTGGAGGAGAAGGGGATGACAGAGGATGAGATGGCTGGATGGCATCACCAACTCGATGGACATGAGTTTGGGTGAATCTGGGAGTTGGTGATGGACAGGGAGGCCTGGCGTCCTGCAATTCATGGAGTCGCAAAGAGTCGGACACGACTGAGTGACTGAACTGAACTGAACTGATATCATTTGAATTTGATAAAATCACAAGTAAATATCACTTATTAACTCACTAATTATTATCTTTAAAATATTTTATTCTTTTAAATGTATTTCAGGCAACAGTTATTATCTAAAGCTTAATTTAAAAATTCACATCAACCTGAAGAATAAAGTAACAATAATAATCACTGTTGTCATTCAGTAGGCCAGTCATGTCTGACTTTTTCTGACCCCATGAATTGCAGGTCAGTCGTCCCTGTCCCCTAGCCTCTCCTGAAGTTTGCCCAAGTTCATGTCCATTGCATCGGTGATGCCATCCAGCCATCTCATCCTCTGACACCCTCTTCTCCTTCTGCCCTCAATCTTTCCCAGCATCAGGGACTTTTCCAATGAGTTGGCTGTTCACATCAGATGACCAAAATACTGGAGCTTCGGCTTCAGCAGCAGTCCTTCCAATGAGTATTCAGGGTTGATTTCTCCTACGACTGAGTGATTTGATCTCCTTGCTGTCCAAGGGACTCTCAAGAGTCTTCTCCAGCACCACAGTTTGATGGCATCAATTCTTTGGTTCTCTGTCTTCTTTACGGTCCATCTCTCACAACCATCCATGACCACTGGGAAGACCATAGGCTTGACTATCCAGGCCTTCATTGACAGAGTAATATCTCTGCATTTCAATCCACTGTCTAAGTTTGTCATAGCTTTCCTGCTGAGAAGCAATGATCCTCTGATTTCATGGCCACAGTCACCATCCACAGTGATTTTAGAGCCCAAGAAGAGGAAATCAGTCACTGTTTCCACTTTTCCTGCTTCTATTTGCCACAAAATAATGGGGCCGGATGCCATGATCTTAGTTTTTTAATATTTAGTCTTAAGCCGGCTCTTTAACTCTCCTCCTTCACCTTCATCAAGAGGCTCTTTAGTTCCTCTTCACTTTCTACCATTAGATGTTTCTCCTGCTTGTAAGTCATCCAGCAAGCAATTTTCATGATGTGTTCTGCATATAGTTTAAGTAAACTTGGTGACAGGAGACAACCCTGCCTTACTCCTTTCTCAATCCTGAGCCAATCAGCTGTTCTATACAGGGTTCTAACTGTAGCTTCTTGACCCACAAACAGGTTTCTTAGGAGACAGGTAAGATGTTTTGGTATTCCCATCTCTTTAAGAGCTTTCCACAGTTTGTTATGATCCACACAGTCAAAGGCATTAGCATTGTAAATGAAACAGGTAGATGCTTTTTCTGGAATTCCCTTACTTTCTCTATGATCCAGAAAATGTTGGCAATTAGATTTTTGGTTCCTTTTTCTTTTCTAAACCCAGCGTGGACATCTGAAAGTTGTTAGTTCATGTAATGCTGAAGCCTAACAGGCAAGATTTTAATCATGACCTTAAAATCCACTGGAGGAGGGAATGGCAAACCTCTCCAGTACAGTTGGCATGAGAACCTCATGAACTGTTAGTTACTTAGTTCAGTCACTCAGTCGTGTCCGACTCTTTGCAACCCCATGAATTGCAGCACGCCAGGCCTCCCTGTCCATCAACAACTCCCAGAATTCACTCAGACTCATGTCCATTGAGTCGGTGATGCCATCCAGCCATCTCATCCTCTGTCGTCCCCTTCTCCTCCAGCCCCCAATCCCTCCCAGCATCAGAGCCTTTTCCAATGAGTCAACTCTTCACATGAGGTGGCTAAAGTACTGGAGTTTCAGCTTTAGCATCATTCCCTCCAAAAAATTATCAAGGCTGACCTCCTTCAGAATGGACTGGTTGGATCTCCTTGCAGTCCAAGGGACTCTCAAGAGTCTTCTCCAACACCACAGTTCAAAAGCATCAGTTCTTTGGCACGCAGCTTTCTTCACAGTCCAACGCTCACATCCATACATGACCACTGGAAAAGCAATAGTCTTGACTAGACGCACCTTTGTTGGCAAAGTAATGTCTCTGCTTTTGAATATGCTATCTAGGTTGGTCATAACTTTTCTTCCAAGGAGTAAGCATCTTTTAATTTCATAGCTGCAATCACCATCTGCAGTGATTTTGGAGCCCCCAAAAATAAAGTCTGACACTGTTTCCATTGTTTCCCCATCTATTTCCCATTAAATGATGGGACCAGATGTCATGATCTTCATTTTCTGAATGTTGAGCTTTAAGCCAACTTTTTCACTCTCCTCTTTCACTTTCATCAAGAGGCTTTTTAGCTCCTCTTCACTTTCTGCCATAAGGGTGGTGTTATCTGCATATCTGAGATTATTGATATTTCTCCTGGCAATCTTGATTTCAGCTTGCGCTTCTTACAGCCCAGCATTTCTCATGATGTACTCTGCATATAAGTTAAATAAGCAGGGTGACAATATACAGCCTTGACGTATTCCTTTTCCTATTTGGAACTGTATAAAAATACTAAAAAATTAATGATTTTTATATTGTTCTTGATACTGTTCTTAGGCCGTTGCATTGACTATCTTATTCAATCTTTACAAAAACTCTTTGATATTTTATCTATATTTAGACTCTACACATGGACATCACCAGATGGTCAACATCAAAATCAGATTGATTATATTCTTTGCAGCCAAAGATGGAGAAGTTCTATACAATTAGCAAAAACAAGACCGGGAGCTGACTGTGGCTCAGATCATGAACTCCTTATTACCAAATTCAGACTCAAATTGAAGAAAGTAGGGAAAACCGTTAGACCATTCAGGTATGACCTAAATCAAATCCCTTATAATTATACAATGAAAGTGAGAAATAGATTTAAGGGACTAGATCTGATAGATAGAGTGCCTGATGAACTATGGAAAGAGGTTCGTGACATTGTACAGGAGACAGGGATCAAGAACATCCCCATGGAAAAGAAATGCAAAAAAGCAAAATGGCTACCTGGGGAGGCCTTACAAATAGCTGTGAAAAGAAGAGAGGTGAAAAGCAAAGGAGAAAAGGAAAGATATAATCATCTGAATGCAGAGTTTCAGAGAAAAGCAAGAAGAGATAAGAAAGCCTTCTTCAGTGATCAATGCAAAGAAATAGAGGAAAAGAACAGAATGGGAAAGACTAGAGATCTCTTCAAGAAAATTAGAGATACCAAGGGAACATTTCATGCAAAGATGGGCTCGATAAAGGAAAGAAATGATCGTGACCTAACAGAAGCAGAAGATATTAAGAAGAGGTGGCAAGAATACACAGAAGAACTGCACAAGAAAGATCTTCACGATCCGGATAATCACGATGGTGTGATCACTCACCTAGAGCCAGACATCCTGGAATGTGAAGTCAAGTGGGCCTTAGAAAGCATCAATACGAACAAAGCTAGTGGAGGTGAAAGAAATCCAGTGGAGCTATTTCAAATCCTGAAAGATGATGCTGTGAAAGTGCTGCACTCAATATGCCAGCAAACTTGGGAAAGTCAGCAGTGGCCACAGGACTGGAAAAGGTCAGTTTTCATTCCAGTTCCAAAGAAAGGCAATGCCAAAGAATGCTCAAACTACCACACAATTGTACTCATCTCACATGCTACTAAAGTAATGCTCAAAATTCTCCAAGCCATGCTTCAACAGTATGTGAACCATGAACTTCCTGATGTTCAAGCTGGTTTTAGAAAAGGCAGAGGAACCAGAGATCAAATTGCCAACATCTGCTGGATCATGGGAAAAGCAAGAGAGTTCCAGAAAAACATCTATTTTGCTTTATTGACTATGCCAAAGCCTTTGACTGTGTGGATCACAATAAACTGTGGACAATTCTGAGAGAGAAGAGAATACCAGACCACTTGACCTGCCTCTTGAGAAATCTGTATGCAGGTCAGGAAGCAACAGTGAGAACTGGACATGGAACAAGAGACTGGTTCCAAATAGGAAAAGGAGTGTGTCAAGGCTGTATATTGTCACCCTGCTTATTTAACTTATATGCAGAGTACATCATGAGAAACGGTGGGCTGGAAGAAGCAAAAGCTAGAATCAAGATTGCCAGGAGAAATATCAATAACTTCAGATATGCAGATGACACCACCCTTATGGCAGAAAGTGAGGAGGAACTAAAAAGCCTCTTGATGAAAGTGAAAGTGGAGAGTGAAAAAGTTGGCTTAAAGCTCAACATTCAGAAAACGAAGATCATGGCATCTGGTCCCATCACTTCATGGGAAATAGATGGGGAAACAGTGGAAACAGTGTCAGACTTTATTTTTTTGGGCTCCAAACTCACTGCAGATGGTGACTGCAGCTATGAAATTAAAAGATGCTCACTCCTTGGAAGAAAAGTTATGAACAACCTAGATAGCATATTCAAAAGCAGAGACATTACTTTGCCGACTAAGGTCCTTCTAGTCAAGGCTATGATTTTTCCTGTGGTCATGTATGGATGTGAGAGTTGGACTGTGAAGAAGGCTGACTGCCGAAGAATTGATGCTTTTGAACTGTGGTGTTGGAGAAGACTCTTGAGAGCCCCTTGGACTGCAAGGAGATCCAACCAGTCCATTCTGAAGGAGATCAGCCCTGGGATTTCTTTGGAAGGAACGATGCTAAAGCTGAAACTCCAGTACTTTGGCCACCTCATGCGAAGAGTTGACTCATTGGAAAAGGCTCTGATGCTGGGAGGGATTGGGGGCTGGAGGAGAAGGGGACGACAGAGGATGAGATGGCTGGATGGCATCACGGACTCGATGGACGTGGTCTGAGTGATCTCTGGGACATGTTGATGGACAGGGAGGCCTGGCGTGCTACAGTTCATGTGGTCGCTAAGAGTTGGATATACTGAGCGACTGAATTGAACTGAAGTGAACTGAACTGAAATTCTATGAAGGAAATAATATGTAATATGTAGTTTAGTATTAAATTATACTTAAGAAATAAATAGAAAGGAGCCATTTAAATAAAGTTTGCTAGACAATGATAGAACATGTTGATATTAAAATTTTTAAAATGCATTATATATAATGTCAGGCTTCACTGCTGACTCACTTGGTAAAGAACCTGCCTGCCAGTGCCAGAGGTGCAAAAGACATGGGTTCAGTCCCTGAATCAGGAAGATCCCCTAGAGAAGGAAATGGCAACCCACCCCAGTATTCTTACCTGGAGAATCCCATTGACAGAGGAGCTTTGTGGGCTACAGTCCATGGGGGTCACAAAGAGTCAGTCATGTGCATGCATGATTGAGTATGCATGCACACACAAATATGATTTCAAAAGTTAAAAAAAAAAAAAAAAACAGATATGCCAATGCCATTACTTAAATCCAATTCCAAGGCCTTCTGTAGCATTTTCATTTAGTGGTCCAATCTTTGTGATATGATAATTATTATCCCCATAGATGAGCACACTGAAGTTCAGAGAGTATATGTGACTTGAACTAAGCCAAAGAACTCTCTAACCTTTTAACTTCCATTTTTAATACACTCTCATGCTCCATTTTATTAGTCCATTATTTCTCTTCTATTCTAGTTCTATTCTCAGTCATTCAGAGTAGTAACTCAATATTTCCCACCCATTTACTCTTTTCACCTTTATGATGAATCTGTCCATTTACGAGTCAGAATTCAACAAAATGTACCTCTAATACCACTTTTCATAATATCATTTCTAATCACACACTGGCTTTGGAGGACATATTAAAAAATATTCTCAGAGAGTAAGAAATATAGATCAGAACCCATAGGTTAAATATGCTGCAGCAACTTTTCTCTATTCTCCAAATTGGGAGAAAAACAATTAAATTTTATATACAATTCAGTGATCTTCAAACACATCCTGAGAGCTAAAAAGTAAAAGGACTAATATTAAATTCCTGGCAACTGTAAAAAATCAGCATACTATATATAAGTCTTTGGAGCATAAAATAAAGGTGTATGTTGAAAATGGGGGGGAAATGATGTGCATTATTCATATAATAATGATAGTGGTTTTTCCTATAGCATTTCAATCTGGAGGTTTACTTTCTAGCTATTTTAAAGGTTTTAAGTAGCTGATTGAACTGTCTCTAAGAGACAAACTAATGTTCTAACTGCACCAAAATTATTTTAGCCTAATACTGACTCTGCCTCTTAATGTTTGGTCTTAATTTGCTAAATCAAGTGATTAAGCTTAAAGTAAATTTAATTAAAAAGGGAGGAGAGTAAAATAAGAAAGTACTGGTGAAAACAGTTTGACTTACTAGTCCAGTATATTTAAGCACATGCACTCACACGTTTAGGCTTGAATATTGGCCAAATGAAATTTTATGAACCCTAGAAAATAATAGCCACTAACTCTAAGGGTATTATACTTACTAAATGTAGTCTTTAGATCAAGGATACCTTTGTGACCAGTAAGTAGGCCTGACTGTTTAAATATTGGCTCATAAGCTGTGTCATGTGTTGCAACATCATGAAATTTGTTGCTACATCTAATTTCCTCAATAAAGTCTTCTCAAAATAAATTCAACTAATTTCCTGCGAGGTGTAATATCTACAATGATTTTAAAAATTCTTGTATGTGTATAGTACTATTCAAATTAAAAGCTTTATCTTAGACACCATTTAATTTGCTTTCAAAATTTTTCAGGAAAAAATATGATTTGTGCTATGCTGAGGGTGAAATTCTAATGTCTGCTGGTTTCCCCCCTTATATCCTATGAAATTGAGGAAATATATTTTTCCATTATTAATTTATGTTTGCATTCCACAACTCATCTTGAA
Organism: Budorcas taxicolor; assembly: GCF_023091745.1. Taxonomy (NCBI): domain Eukaryota; kingdom Metazoa; phylum Chordata; class Mammalia; order Artiodactyla; family Bovidae; genus Budorcas; species Budorcas taxicolor. The sequence continues at coordinate 205,482 of NC_068935.1, forward strand.
TAAAAACATGTGCAAGACAGTGTGCTTTGTATTGTGATAGGTACCAAAGAGAGCTAAATGCAAATAAAACTATTTTAAACCCAGACTCTGTCACTTAACTGTGTGAATTTAGGTTTGTTTTTTTAATTTTAATTTCTTTGGTCTTCAGTTTTAAATTATGTAAAAGAGAGACAACAGCGCCTCCCTAAATGGTTTGTGTACTGGGCACAGAATGATAGCTAAATACACATGAAGCTGACGGAGACATCATATTCAATAGAGGAAATTGGCATTTAGAAAAATATCATCTGAATGATAGATAAGATTTTAGTCAGAAGGAGTTGATAGGATATCATTCCATTGAGAGGAGAGTATGTGGAATCGTGTAAAATATAAAAACATGAAGACTTTTCAGGAATTTTAGAGGGAGGGCTTGAATAAAGGCTATGAATAAGAGACTGGGGAAATAAATTGGATAGTTAGATGGAGATTAGATCATGTAGTTTGGGCCTACTTTGTTAATTAAAGATAAGATTTGAATGTTTGTAAACATGGAAGAATAATAATGAAAGCTGGATTGGTAACATGGAGATACTGAAAAATTTATGACTGATAATCAGGCTAATATAATACTTCTGGTATAAAGGATTAAGGGCCTGGAAGAAGCTGGAAATGTGAAAATAAAGAGTGATCAAGACTAAAGACAATGATTAGAGAGCTATCTTCACACAGGTTCAAAGTATGATATGACCTGGCCGTGCCTGTCTCACTAGGGACATTTCCTGTGCCTCCATAGTCCCTCTTAAAGCTCCAATAAGAATAAATTATCTTCAGCAGTTTAAATGCTTTGTTCTTGTCTACATGCTCTATACTCTCATTCTGAAGTATTTTTCATCAGTCTATCCAGCTGAAAATCTTCATTCATCCTTCAAGCACCAGTTCAGGCATCAGACCCTCTGAAAAAAAATCTCCCCTATCCTACCTATACAAACTTCATTGTTCTAGCTACTTCTTACCCTTTTTATCATTTTTCTCAAGGGACTGGGACCCACCTACACACATTCAGTTACAAAGTCAGAAACATATCCTTGGGATTTCCTTGGCAGTCCGGTAGTAAGGACTCTGTGCTTTCACTGCAGGGGATCCAGACTCAATCTCTGGTAAGGAAAAAAGGTCCTACAAGCTGCCTGTGTCATTTTGAATACTAATGGGATTGCCTTCATTATGCTCTTTTTCATTTCTTACTTTATGCAGGCTCTTAAAATGGTTATCACATGGTAGTACTTAATAATAGCACTATATATTTATAGCAGCTTATAATTTACTATGTTTCAGCACATTGTTTTCAACACTTTACATGTACTAATTCACATAATCTTAACTTTAGAAAACTCTTTAAACTAGTAATAATTATCTCCATATAACAGTTGGTATAACTCAGGCAGACAGAAAACAAATAACAAGACCAATGTTTCAAGTATAGAAAACCATGAAATCAAGCATTCAAGCTCAAGCATTCTGGATCCAAGCCCCCTTCTATTAACAAATATATAACATTCAGTCTCCTAAATGAAACTGTGAAACACAACAAAAAGGGAAATTGGTCAAAGTAAATCCATGATTAATTATTATAGTTAGAAAAAAGAAGTAGACATCAAGTAGAAATATTCAATAAAGTGGGAGGAAAATCAGGTTAGTATAGTATTGTGGAACGAAAGGAAATATTCTTATAAAAAAATCAGAACATTAGAGACATTAAGTGTGCCAGAAAAATAGTTGTTAATTGATAATCCAGGTCTCAAAAGAAGTGGAAAGGAAGAGAAACAAGACCACAGAATCAATCTTCTAAATGTAGATGGCCAATCATTCTTCAGAGATGGGAAGGGGGAAAAAAGAATATTATTGAAAAATGCACAGAAATATTGTAATGGAGGAGCATCAAGTAGACTCATGTACAAAGATCTTGATTATGTGAGAAAAGTTGTAGGAAAGATCATCTGCTAAAATTGTCACTGAATGCAAGTTCATATGCCCAGTGCATAATAAGGTCAAACAAACCAAAATGTAATTTGGAGTAGACAAAGGTTTACTGCAGGGTCATGCAAGAAGACATGTGGCTGATGCCCCTCAAACTCTGAACTCCTCAAAACGATTTAAAAAAGCACTTTTAAAGGCAAAGTGGGGAGAGATATGGTTAGTTGTTGCAAACTTCTTGGTGTCAGAATTCTTTGCTGTTAAAGGTTGGAGGCAGGAGGAAAAGGGGATGACAGTGGATGAGATGATTGGATGGCATCACTGACTTGATGGACATACATTTGAGCAAGCTCCAGGAGTTGGTGATGGACAGGAAAGCCTGACATGCTGCAGCCCATGGGGTCACAAATAGTTGAACACCACTGAGCGACTGAACTGACTGACTGATAGATGTCCATGTATGTCAACTCATAATGCCCCTGGAAACTTCCAATAAAGCAAATGTTATTCTCGGTCCTGCAACTTTTAATCTCTATATTAATGAACTCAAAGGTTAGAGCCTTGAGAATAGGCTTTCCTGCAGATTTCAGGCTTTAGACAGCATTCTTTTACAAAAGGTGCAGAGCCAGCATGACTAAGCATAAGAACTGAACAAATCTAATATGGAATAAGATTTGTTCTTCCTTATTACAAAGTGATGAAGACTGGTTAGATTGGAAATTTTTAAAGAGGAAAAGACTTGGGAAAATCTCTACAAGGAATGAAAGAAAAAAGCCATAAACTAAGTCATGTGCTAGAAAAAAATGTTAAATTTTAATATCTTAAAGGAAAAGAGGTGCTGAATGGTACAAAACCTAAATAGTAGCTATACTATATTTGAAGTGAATAACAGTAACTAGAAATAGATATCCAAGGATAATAGTATGGGAAGGAATAAAGGAAGAATAGAAAGAGTTCTGAAGTCCTTTGGAGTAGAAGAATACAAGCAAAATGCTGAGTTATATATAATTATTTATATTTTTATGGTAGAAAAATCGAGAGCAAATGGCATAGGTGCATTTCATGGGCTGCAAATAATTAGGGTCTAGGCTTCAGATGTACAAGATGAGCCTGAAGTACCTTGTCATCCATAAAATGCAGAATTAATCAAAAGCAACAGATATCAAAATATAAATGCTAACATAAAGCTACAACATATTTAAATACATCAAATATTGTCAAGCTTATAATTATATTTTTTAAAAAAACAAATAAAAACTTCATTGATCACTTATGGAGGATGCTAAGCACCATTTAATTATTATGAAATCCCAAATCTTAGTAAATAAATGAAGACATTTATCCTTCCTTTATACAGCGGGAAGGAATCCCTCAGAAGAAATGGAGTAGCCATCATGGTCAAGAGAAGAGTCCGATATGCAGTACTTTGATGCAATCTCAAAAACAACAAAATGATCTTTGTTCGTCTCCAAGGCAAACCATTCAATATCACAGTTATCCAAGTCTATGCCCCAACCAGTAATGCTGAAGAAACTGAAGTTGAATGGTTTTATGAAGACCTACAAGACCTTTTAAAACTAACACCAAAAAAGATGTCCTTTTCATTATAGGGGACTGGAATGCGAAAGTAGGAAGTCAAGAAACACCTGGAGTAACAGGCAAATTTGGCCTTGGAATGCGGAATGAAGCAGGGCAAAGACTAATAGAGATTTGACAAGAAAATGCACTGGTCATAGAAAACACCCTCTTCCAACAACACAAGAGAAGACTCTACACATGGACATCACCAGATGGTCAACATCAAAATCAGATTGATTATATTCTTTGCAGCCAAAGGTGGAGAAGCTCTATACAGTCAACAAAAACAAGACCAGGAGCTGACTGTGGCTCAGATCATGACTCCTTACCAAATTCAGACTCAAATTGAAGAAAGTAGGGAAAACTGCTAGACCATTCAGGTATGACTTAAATCAAATCCCTTATGATTATACAGTGGAAGTGAGAAATAAATTTAAGGGACTAGATCTGATAGATAGAGTGCCTGATGAACTATGGACTGAGGTTCGTGACATTGTACAGGAGACAGGGATCAAGAACATTCCCATGGAAAAGAAATGCAAAAAAGCAAAATGGCTGTCTGGGGAGGCCTTACAAATAGCTGTGAAAAGAAGAGAGGTGAAAAGCAAAGGAGAAAAGGAAAGATATAAGCATCTGAATGCAGAGTTCCAAAGAAAAGCAAGAAGAGATAAGAAAGCTTTCTTCAGCGATCAATGCAAAGAAAAAGAAGAAAAGAACAGAATGGGAAAGACTAGAGATCTCTTTAAGAAAATTAGAGATACCAAGGGAACATTTCACTCAAAGATGGCCTTGATAAAGGACAAAAATGGTCTGGACTTAACAAAAGCAGAAGATATTAAGAAGAGGTGGCAAGAATACACGGAAGAACTGTACAAAAAAGATCTTCATGACCCTGATAATCATGATGATGTAATCACTAATCTAGAACCAGACATCTTGGATTGTGAAGTCAAGTGGGCCTTAGAAAACATCACTATGAACAAAGCTAGTGGAGGTGATGGAATTCCAGTTGAGCTGTCTCAACTCGTGAAAGATGATGCTGTGAAAGTGCTGCACTCAATATGTCATCAAATTTGGAAAACTCAGCAGTAGCCACAGGACTGGAAAAGGTCAGTTTTCATTCCAATTCCAAAGAAAGCCAATGCAAAAGAATGCTCAAACTACCGCACAATGGCACTCATCTCACATGCTACTAAAGTAATGCTCAAAATTCTCCAAGCCAGGCTTCAGCAATAGGTGAACCATGAACTCCCTGATGTTCAAGCTGGTTTTAGAAAAGGCAGAGGAACAAGAGATCAAATTGTCAACATCTGCTGGATCATGGAAAAAGCAAGAGAGTTCCAGAAAAACATCTATTTCTGCTGTATTGACTATGCCAAAGCCTTTGACTGTGTGGACCAAAATAAACTGTGGAAAATTCTGAAGGAGATGGGAATACCAGACCACCTAACCTGCTTCTTGAGAAATCTGTATGCAGGTCAGGAAGCAATAGTTAGAACTGGACATGGAACAACAGACTGGTTCCAAATAGGAAAAGGAGTATGTCAAGGCTGTATATTGTCACCCTGCTTATTTTACTTCTGTGCAGAGTACATCATGAGAAACACTGGCCTGAAGAAATACAAGCTGGAATCAAGATTGCCAGGAGAAATATCAATAACCTCAGATATGCAGATGATACCACCCTTATGGCAGAAAGTGAAGAGGAGCTAAAAAGCCTCTTGATGAAAGTGAAGGAGGAGAGCCAAAAAGTTGGCTTAAAGCTCAACATTCAGAAAATGAAGATCATGACATCTAGTCCCATCACTTCATGGGAGATAGATGGGAAACAATGGAAACAGTGTCAGACTTTATTTTTTTGGGCTCCAAACTCACTGCAGATGGTGATTGAAGCTATGAAATTAAAAGATGCTTACTCCTTGGAAGAAAAGTGATGACCAACCTAGATAGTATATTCAAAAGCAGAGACATTACTTTGCCGACTAAGGTCCGTCTAGTCAAGGCTATGGTTTTCTCTGTGGTCATGTATGGATGTGAGAGTTGGACTGTGAAGAAGGCTGAGCGCCGAAGAATTGATGCTTTTGAACTGTGGTGTTGGATAAGACTCTTGAGAGTCCCTTGGACTGCAAGGAGATCCAACCAGTCCATTCTGAAGGAGATCAGCCCTGGGATTTCTTTGGAAGGAATGATGCTGAAGCTGAAGCTCCAGTACTTTAGCCACCTCATGCGAAGAGTTGACTCATTGGAAAAGACTCTGATGCTGGGAGGGATCGGGGGCTGGAGGAGAAGGGGACGACAGAGGATGAGATGGCTGGATGGCATCACGGACTCGATGGACGTGAGTCTGAGTGAACTCCGGGAGATGGTGATGGACAGGAAGGCCTGGCGTGCTTTGTTTCATGGGGTCGCAGAGTTGGACACAACTGAGCGACGGAACTGAACTGAACTGAAATCCTTCCTTTTCTATATACCCTTCATCTTCTCAGTATTACCAAATGTGAGTTGAGAAGTCTGTGTATATTTAATGCCCCTATGATATGGTCTTGCCTCTTTCCTGGAAAAAATGGTAGATACAATTTATGTGTATGTGTGTATATTTATACATGCACATAATTTATAGGAAAAAAAACTATAATAAGAAAAATTTAGGCAATATCTAGGGATGCTAATCCCAGACAAAGGGAAACTGCATAGCAAAAGCAATCTGTTTTTCTTTCTGGCTTCCTTCACTCTGTATAATAGGCTCCGGTTTCATCTACCTCATTAGAACTGATTCAAATGTATTCTTTTTAATGGCTGAGTAATACTCCATTGTGTATATGTACCACAGCTTTCTTATCCATTCATCTGCTGATGGACATCTAGGTTGCTTCCATGTCCTGGCTATTATAAACAGTGCTGTGATGAATATTGGTGTACATGTGTCTCTTTCAATTCTGGTTTCCTCAATGTGTATGCCCAGCAGTGGGATTGCTGGGTCATAAGGCAGTTCTATTTCCAGTTTTTTAAGGAATCTCCACACTGTTCTCCATAGTGGCTGTAAAAACACCAATACAGTATACTAAAGCATATATATGGAAGTTAGAAAGATGGTAATGATAACCCTGTATGTGAGACATCAAAAGAGACACAGATGTATAGAACAGTTTTGGACTCTGTGGGAGAGGGCGAGGGTGGAATGATTTGGGAGAAGGGCATTGAAACATGTATAATATCATATATGAAAAGAATAGCCAGCCCAGGTTTGATGCATGATACTGGATGCTTGGGGCTGGTGCACTGAGACAACCCAGAGGAATGGTACGGGGAGGGAGGAGGGAAGGGGGTTCAGGATGGGGAACAGATGTATACCTGTGGTGGATTCATGTTGATGTATGGCAAAACCGATACAATATTGTAAAGTAATTAACGTGCAATTAAAATAAATAAATTTATTTAAAAAAACCTGGTTACTTCAGCAAGACAATAAAAAGAAAAAGGAATGGAGGAATGGAGGCAGCAAGTAAAGAGATGGTAAGAGAACTTACATATTTTTTAAAACTTAAAATATATCACCAATCAAAATAGGGTGAATCTATTTAAATATGAACTAAAAAAAAACTTTAAAATATTAAAATGCAGTGTGATAAATGAGGAAAGTATCTGCCTGCAATGTGGGAGATCAGGGTTCGATCCCTGGTTTGGGAAGATACCCTGGAAAAGGAAATGGCAACCCACTCCAGTACTCTTGCCTGGAAGATTCCATGGACAGAGGAGCCTTGTAAGCTACAGTCCATGGGGTCACAAAGAGTCGGACACGACTGAGCCACTTCACTTCAAATGAGAAAAAACACTGGCTTATGTAAATATTTAGAAGTTAGTGTTAATGTTTTAGGTGTGATAACAGTATATTTTAGTTATTTTAGTAATTATTTTGTTTCAGAGATACATGTTGAGATAATTGCATATGAAATGATATGGCATGTGAGTTATACTTCAAGATAATCTTACAGAGAGCAGGGAATAGTTGTTCAGGTTAAACATCTCACCTGAAGTCATATGTCTAGTGTGAATCTGATAGCCAAGAAAGTAAAAAAGTAAGTACAGTTCTATATAGCACCATGATTGGGCAGTGGGAGCAGGAAAATTGTCTGCCTATATCATTGAAGTTTAACTAGATAAAGCAAAATGAATATTTGAATATGGTTATGCATGTCAAGCAAGCATCCAGATTGAAAACTGAGAGGGGATTCTAACAACAGAGAGGAATCAATCATACAGATCCCAATGAAGGAGATGTTTGGTATATATGCTAGATATAACTTTCCTTATTCAAGAATAAATAAACCTTATGACAAAGAACAACATGGAGTCTATAATAAGATTCTGTTATATTAAAAAATAACTATTTCTATGAAAGATAAAAATTATAAATTCTATTGAAAATTATAAAAGCTATACAAATTATAAAATTTTATAAAATTATTTACAAAAGAAAATAGGAAAATATTGGACTGCATGTTCTGTTCTTCATAAAATAAATGGAATTATGTATATGATAAACAAGATGTGGAGAAGGCGATGGCACCCCACTCCAGTACTCATGCCTGGAAAATCCCATGGGTGGAGCAGCCTGGTAGGCTGCAGTCCATGGGGTCTCAAAGTGTCGGATACGACTGAGCAACTTCACTTTCACGTTTCATTTTCATGCATTGGAGAAGGAAATGGCAACCCACTCCAGTGTTCTTGCCTGGAGAATCCCAGGGACGGGGGAGCCTGTTGGGCTGCAGTCTATGGGGTCGCACAGTCGGACAAGACTGAAGCCACTTAGCAGCAGCAGCAGCAGCAGCATAAACAAGAGGACAAATAAGAAAGAAAATGAGGTATAAGTTAAGATATAAATTAAATTACTAAAACCTGTAGTAAAATTAAAATCCACAATAGAAACATTTGAAGATAAAAATCAGCATTTTAGAAAATCAAAATTTTGATGATGATCATGATGACATAGTGCAAACCAGATATACTTTCTCAGAAAGCAGAGGAAAATAATAAGAAATACAAGACAAAATATGACAAAAAGCAGAGACCCAGTTTTGGCTAATTAGTGTCCTTGACTGAAATAAGCCAAAACAAAGATAGCAGAAGTGACAAGCAGGTATAATTTATTAAATTTTCCTAACAATTGCAATCTTGATATGTTAATCTAGCAAAAATATAGCCAATAAATGACCGTCAGAAATTTGAATACCATGAAAAAATATCCAATATAATATGTGAAAACTCCAAGCTGTGACCCCAAAATTATCATCAGAACTTTGTTTAGTAATGTCTGCTAAAAATGTTTTATAATTTTATAGCAGTATTGAGGAGATAAAATTTTACAGGTTCGATGCAGGATACAGGATGCTTGGGGCTGGTGCACTGGGATGACCCAGAGGGATGGTATGGGGAGGGAGGTAGGAGGAGGGTTCAGGATGGGGAACACGTGTACACCCGTGGCGGATTCATGTTGATGTATGGCAAAACCAATACAATATTGCAAAGTAATTAGCCTCCAATTAAAATAAATAAATTTAAAATAAAAAAATACAAGCCTAAAAAAATAAATTCTTCTGATGATGCCTGTTTTGCTCTTTCATCCAGTAGTTAATAGTCAAATTTACTAAATTAATTGACTATTTTTTTAATTTTAGCTTAAATTAATACATGTTTTGTTGCTGTTCTTAGTCACTAAGTCGTGTCCAACTCTGTGACCTCATGAACTGTAGTCCACCAGGTTCCTCTGTCCATGAAATTCTCCAGGCAAGAATACTGGAGTGGGTTGCCATTTTCTTCTCCAGGGGATCTTCCTGACCCAGAGATCAAATCCAAGTCTCCTGCACTGCAGGCAGATTCTTTACCATTTGAGCCACCAGGGAAGCCCAAAATATTGGACAGTAATTATGAATCTAGAAATAAAGCAAAGCTCCAGAATACTTTCCTTCAGAATTTAATTACACAAAATCTGGTGAACCAACTCTACTCTCATCAGTCTAACTAAATAAATATTTTTGTTTCTGAATTAAACTAAGTAAACCAAAATTGCTGTTGAAATCTAATTCTTAATAAAAGTAATATAAAAGTTGTACTCCTTCTAAACAGTGTCTAACTATTCATAAATTTCCTTTGCATATAATTTTGTTACTGGCTCAATCAACTATAAAATGTTGCTTTTGAAAAGTTACTTGAAAAAAAAAAAGAAAAGTTACTAGATAAAATATTAAATTTCTTTTTCAAATCAAGTACTATTAAGCTGATGAGCATTCTTCTCAGACAGAAAAGCTTCACTGGATATCAAGGTATTCTGAAGTGACTAATGTCCAGCAGTTATGTTCTTAGTCAGTCAGGAAATATTACTTGCCAAAAAAAAAAAAAAAAAGTATCCCCTTAATTTTTTTTTTGACAGCAGGTAGTTTCTCATGAGGAGGAGGAGAAAGAAAAAGAGGCAGCTGGCATAAGCTGCAGGTGGTTGGTGAGGGGGCGGTGTCATTTGGGAAGCACAGTAGGTAGCTTGGACTCCTGAGAAAGAGGTGACAGTTGGAGACAGCAGCAGGTATTTGCTATGACGGAGAAAGACCTCTCAATGATTGTTTTTGAGCATTTTCACTGCAAAAAAATCTGAAGTTTGGCATTTTAACTGACAGAACCAGATATGCCTAAAAATACTTATGAAGCCTAACTACTTACAGGCTGAAAAAATTAAAAAGGCATTATTTCTGCTAATGATTGAGTCTGAATCTCAACAATTGGCAAAATGTTAAAGACAGCTTTATATTGTATATTTTCAATTGCAAATTTTCTTGAAAAATCATGTTGAATATTTTATTTATTTTTTAATGTCTCTGTTTTTTATTTTTTTTAATTTAAATTTATTTACTTTAATTGGAGGCTAATTACTTTACAATATTGTATTGGTTTTGCCATACATCAACATGAATCCGCCACGGGTGTACACGTCTTCCCGATCCTGAACCCCTCTCCCACCTCCCTCCCCATACCATCCCTCTGGGCCATCCCAGTGCACCAGCCCCAAGCATCCTGTATCCTGCATTGAACATAGACTAGTGATTCATTTCTTATATGATATTATACACGTTTCAATGCCATTCTCCCAAATTATCCCACCCTCGCCCTCTCCTACGGAGTCCAAAAGACTATTATATACTTCTGTGTCTCTTTTGCTGTCTCGCATACAGGGTTATCATTACCATCTTTCTAAATACCATATATATGCGTTAGTATACTGTATTGGTGTTTTTCTTTCTGGTTTACTTCACTTTGTATAATCGGCTCCAGTTTCATCCACCTCATTAGAACTGATTCAAATATATTTTTTTAATGGCTGAGTAATACTCCATTGTGTATATGTACCACATCTTTCTTATCCGTTCATCTCCTGATAGACAGCTTGGTTGCTTCCATGTCCTGGCTATTATAAACAGTACTGTGATGAACATTGGGGTACACGTGTCTCTTTCAATTCTGGTTTCCTCAGTGTGTATGCCCAGAAGTGGGATTGCTGGGTCATAAGGCAGTTCTATTTCCAGTTTTTTAAGGAATCTCCACACTGTTCTCCATAGTGGCTGTAACAGTGTAAGAGTGTTCCCTTTTCTCCACACCCTCTCCAGAATTTATTGCTTGTAGACTTTTGGATCGCAGCCATTCTGACTGGCGTGAAATGGTACCTCATTGTGGTTTTGATTTGTATTTCTCTGATAATGAGTGATGTTGAGCATCTTTTCATGTGTTTGTTAGCCATCTGTATGTCTTCTTGGGAGAAATGTCTATTTAGTTCTATGGCCCATTTTTTGATTGAGTTGTTTATTTTTTTGGAACTGAGCTGCAGGAGTTGCTTGTATATTTTTGTGATTAGTTCTTTGTCAGTTGCTTCATTTGCTATTATTTTCTCCCATTCTGAAGGCTGTCTTTTCACCTTGCTTATAGTTTCCTTTGTTGTGCAGAAGCTTTTAAGTTTAATTAGGTCCCATTTGTTTATTTTTGCTTTTATTTCCAATATTCTGTGAGGTGGTTCATAAAGGATCCTGCTGTGATTTATGTCAGAGAGTGTTTTGCCTATGTTCTCCTCTAGGAGTTTTATACTTTCTGGTCTTACGTTTAGGTCTTTAATCCATTTTTAGTTTATTTTTGTGTATGGCATTAAAAAGTGACCTTGTTTCATTCTTTTACAAGCGGTTGACCAGTTTTCCCAGCACCACTTGTTAAAGAGATTGTCTTTTCTCCATTGTGTATTCTTGACTCTTTTGTCAAAGTTTGAGAACATGAAAGGTAAGATCATAAATTTAATCAATATTTAGGAGCAAATTCCAAGACACCATGATTATTTTATGGTGTAAATTAACAATTCAAAGTGTTATCTATCTATTACATAAAAGTAAAATTATAAAGAGGTGACTTAACTGTAGTTGACCCGGAAGAGACTAAATTGTCATAATTTCTACTTAAGAATTATTAGGACCATTCAAGTAGCTTTCATGAACAATACTGGGAAATTTGAGGGACTTAAACTTTGAAAGGTAAACAACATAAAGTTGCTATTAGCAGTATCCTCTTTCCAGGGTCTAATAACTTTTTTATAGAATATACTGAAACTGTGAAATGAACATCAAACATTCAAACGTATATAAAAAACTATTGGTATGTTCCATAAATATGGAAACTCACTTCTGGACAATTATGTATTCCATCAAGATTGTACTCATTGGCAGCTTTGGTCTGTGTATAAAACTATCAAATGTCAATGAGAACAAACCAATGCAAAGGCCAGTAAAGAAGCCTTGTAAATTATCCACTTAAGCATGTTCCACAAGCAGAGACTCTTGCTCAGAAATGCCAGCATGCAGAGGCAAAAGTCTAGCTAGGATGTGTTTAAATTTTTATTTGGTAATCACCAAATACAAGGGAGCAGCATTTTGAAATTTTTGTTTGAGAAGACAGTAACATTTCTGTGTAACAATTAGCAATAGAGTGTGTAACTATTCTTTAGTTTATATAAAATAAAAACAAAAACTGGGGAAATGAAAATATGATAAAAACAAAACAGGGATAAACAGAGTATGATGATAAAAATCAATATTTTTTGAAGTTTTTATTACTAGTTCTACCCAAGTAAACTATTAAAAAAAATGTTCCCTAGGGAAATCAATCAAGCTGACAGAATAAGTGAATGGAAAATTAACTTTGCCCCATGGACACATAAAAAATACATTTATATGTTGAATAATTCTCATTGAAAATTAATTGAAACCTGGTGGAAGGAATCTTGTAAAATTAATGTTGTAAGGATCTAGCAGGAAGAGAAGAAAAGTGATTAGGTCAAGACTTGTGCCCCTGGAAGAAGAGTCTAAGGAAAAGGAGAATACACAGGCAGACATCCTGGTGAGAATCAGATTGAGTGCTCCAATCTTGGGGCCTTATGCAGGGAAGATGAGCCCAGTTGGTTGGTTGGAAGACAAATGGGACTAAATTGAGGCCTGTGGAAAGCCTGGACTCCACTTGTGAGGATCATGAATAGTGCCATACCCCCAAGGCAAGTCAGATAAAAATCTCCTGTAAGGGCTACTAGGTTTCCTGCCATTGCCTCAGATTCTACACTAGCCTGAATAGAACAAATGCTACAGCCACACAAAGGATCACCTCCTGATACACACCAAAAGTCCAAAAAAATCACCCCAGCTCTGCAGTGTGGCTCCACAATAGAGTGGGGGAAATAGAGGCTGGGGACAAGGATCAGCTGTGAAAGTAAGAAGGAAATTCATATCCAAAGAAGTGTCAGAGTGGAAAGAAGAAAACAAAGGTGAGTACCAGGAAAAGCAATGCATCAGGGAAAGCTCATACTCTTTTTGTGGTCAGCTAGAGCCAAGAGCCCATACAGAACCCATTTGCTTCAGCCCTACTACCCATTTGGGACATATGTCTCAGTGCAAGGACAGAAGAAAACACAAGCTCAAGGGTAATAGAGCCAGTTCATATGCAACACTCAGAGTTTTAGCTCCAGTTACTTGCTATTAGATGCCAATCCTAAAAGGGCCATGACAGCCACTGAGAAGAGGGAAAGTCAGACCTCAAATACAGCTTCAGTTGAGCACTTCCATCTCCAGCCCCATGCCCTACCAAGGTGCTAGCTGACAGGAAACCCTAAGGAAAGATGGGATTTGCATTCACATCAACTCCACCTCACCCCATGCAGTCTGTATGGGGAGAACTCCCATATAAGAATGCTCCTTCAAGACTACAATAGCTAATTCTTTCATCTAAATATATATAGGCAGAGAAAGTCAACAAAAATGAAAAAGTAGTCCTCTGTCAATTAAAAGAGAAAGAGGAAAAATCTGAAAAAAATAAATTATAAAACAAAAATAAACACTTTACCAAATAAAGAACTCAAATCATTCATGATTAAAATGTTAACTGAATTAAGAGAAACATAGATCTAAATTATAATAATTTTAATAAGGAAATAAAAATATTTAAAAAACCCTATCGAAAATGAATAATTCAATGGCAAAAATAAACACAATAGAAGGAATGAATAGCATAGTATGAGACATAGAAGAATGTGCAAGAAATCTGGCAGATAGAAGAAAGAAAATCACCCAATCAGAACAGCAAAAAGAAAAGCAAATTTGAAAATGATAAACAGAACTGTAACACATTCCTATCCATTAGCAGACATGCTGCCCAAAGCTATGCCAAGCTCATACACACCTCAAAACATACTGCCGGACATAGCACAGCCCTTCAGAGAAACAAGATCCAGCTCCATCCACCAGAATAGAGGCAGAAGTCCCTGCAACAAGGAAACCTTCAAAAGGGACTGGCCAAACCCCACTTACGGAGGGCAGACTCAACAATTAAGAGGAACTATGACCTCCCAACTTGTAGAAAGGAGACCAAAAAAAAAAAAGAAAAAAAAAAAACACCCAGTATATTAAACAAAATGAAAAGGCAGAGAAAGATGTAGCAGATATAAGAACATGATAGAAACCCAAAATACCAAAAAATGAAGAGGAAAAAAGCAGTGTATTTGAAAAAGAATTCAGAGTAATGATAGTAAAGATGATTCAAAATGTTGGAAATAAAATGGAGACACAGATAAATAAGGTGGAGGCACAGATTGAGAAGATATGAGAAAGGTTTAACAAGGACTTAGAAGAAATAGACTAGACAATCAGCAATGAACAACACAATAACTGAGATTAAAAATACACTAGAGGGAATCAGTAACAAAATAACTGAGGCAGAACAGGTAAGTGAGCTGGAAGATAGAATGCTGGAAATAACTGAAGCAAGGCAGAATAAAGAAGAGCAAATAAAAAGACATGACATTCTCAGAGATGTCTGGGACAACATTACGCATATCAACATTTGAATTATAGGAGTCCCCAAAAGATAAGAGGGAAAGAAAGGGTATGATAAAATACTTGGGAGGATTATAGAGAAAATGATGCTGAAGCTGAAACTCCAATACTTTGGCCACCTGATACAAATAACTGACTCATTGGAAAAGACCCTGATGCTGGGAAAGATTGAAGGCAAGAGAAGACAGGGACAACAGAAGATGAGATGGTTGTACGGCATCACCGACTCTATGGACATAAGTGTGAGCAAGCTCAGGGAGTTGGTAATGGACAGGGAATCCTGGCATGCTGCAGTCCATGGGGTCACAAAGAGTTGGACACAACTGAGTAACTGAACTGAACTGATAGGCAAAAACTTCCCTAATATGGGAAAGGAAATAGCCACTCAAGTCCAAGAAGCCCAGAGAATCCCATACAGGATAAACCTAAGGAGAAACATGCCAAGACAAATATTAATCAAAGTAATAAAAATTAAGCACAGAGAACAAATATTAGAAGCAGCAAAAGAAAATGAAACAAATAACATACAAGGGAATCCCCAGAAGGTTAACAGCTGATCTTTCAAAAGAAACTCAGCATCCCACAAGGATGTATTTAAACATATAAAAGTAAAAACCTAAAAGCAAGAGTAGTCTATCCAGCAAGGATCTCATCCAGATTTCAATGAAAAATCAAAAGCTTTAGAGATAAGCAAAAGTTATGAGAATGCAGCATCATCAAACCAGCTTTACAACACATGCTAAAGAAATTATCTAGACAAAAAACACTAGAGAAAGAAAAGGCCTACAAAAACAAACCAAAAACAATAAAGTAAATGATAATAGGATCATGTCTATGTGTGCGTGTGTGTGTGCACACTAAGTCACTTCAGTTGTGTATCTCTGCAACCCTATTGACTGTAGTTCACTGGGTTCCTCTGGCCATGGGATTCTCCAGGCAAGAATACTAGAGTGGGTTGCCATGCCCTCTTCCAGGGGATCTTCCCAACTCAGGGATCAAACACACACCTCTTATGTTTACTGCACTGGGAGGTGGTCTCTTTACCACCAGCACCACCAGGAAAGCCCAATCGGATCATAGATATCAATAATTATCTTACATATAAATGGACTAAATGCTCCAACTAAAAGACACAGATTGGCTGAATGGATACAAAAACAAAACCCCTATAGATGCTCTCTACAAGATACACCTCAGACCTAAGGACACATACAGACTGAAAGAAGTGAGGGGCTGGAAAAAGCTATTGCATGCAAACCAAAATCAAAGGAAAATGGGAGTAGCAATATTCATATCAGATAAAATATGCTTTAAAATAGAGATAATTACAAGAGATAAGGAAGGGCACTACATAATGATCAAGGGATCAATCCAAGAAGAAGATATATAATTAAAATATATATGTACCCTTAAGAGGAGCACCTCAATACATAAAGCAAATGCTATCAACTATTGAATGGGGAAACAACAGTAACACAATAAGAGTGATGGAGGTTAACACCCCATTCACACCAATGGACAGGTCATTGAGACAGAAAATTAATAAAGAAACACAGCTTTGAATGAACCATTGGACCAGTCGGGCCTAATTGATATCTACAGGGCATTTCATCCCAAAACAGTAGATTGCACATTTTTCTCAAGTGCACATGAAACATTTTCCATGATAAATCGAATCTTGGTCCATAAATCAAGCCTTCGTAAATTTAAGAAAATAGAATCATTTTAAGCATCTTTTCTGATCAGAATTCTGTAAGATTCTATATTAACTCTGGAAAAAAAAACTATAACAAACACAAACACATGGAGGCTAAACAATACATTTCTGAATAACCAAGAGATAGCTGAAGAAATTAAAGAGGAAATAAAAAAAATACCTAGAAGCAAATAACAATGAAAACATGACTTCTCAAAACATAAGGGATGCACTAAAAGCAGTGTTAATAAGGAAGTTTATAGCAATATAAGTTTACCTCAAGAAACAAAAGAAGCATCAAATAAACAACTTAATTCTATACCCACAGCAACTAGAAAAAGAACAACAACAAAACCAAAATTAGTAGAAGGAAGTTATAAAGACCAGAGCAGAATAAATGAAAAAAAGAAGCAAAAGAGAAAAAGGAAAGATCAATAAAAGCAAAAGTTGTTTCTTTGATAAGGAAAACAAAATTGACAAACCATTAGTAAGACTTATCAAGATAAGAAGGGAGAAGACCCAAATCAATAAAATTGGAAATAAAAAAGAAGAGACAACACAGCAATACAAAGGATCATAAACAGCTACCAGCAATTATATGTGAATCAAATGGACAACCTCGAAAAAATGGACAAGTTCTTAGTAAAGTAACATAAATAACCCAATCACAAGTACAGAAACCCAAACTATAATAAAAACCTTCCAACAACAACAAAAAAAGCCCAGGACCAGATGGCTTCACAGGCAAATTCTACCAAAGGTTCAGAGAAAAGCTTACACTGATCCTGCTAAAACTCTTCCAGGAAGTTTAAGAGGAAGGAAAACTCTTGAACTCACTTTATGAGGCAACCATGTCTCTGAAACCAACACCAGACAAAGATGCCACATAAAATAAAATTACAAGCCAATATCAGTGATAAATATAGATTTTAAAATCTCAAAAAAGTTCTAGCAAACAGAATGCAACAACACATTAAACAAATCAAATATCATGATCAAGTGTGCTTTATGCTATTGATGCAAGAATTCTTCAATATATGCAAATCAGTTAATGTGATACACTATATTAAGAAATTGAAAAATAAAATCCATGTGATCATCTCAATAAATGTAGAGAAAGCTTTCAACAAAATTCAACACCTTTTTATGATAAAACTCTCCAGAAAGGAGGCATAAAAGGAATATACTTCAACATAATAAAGGCCATATATGACAAACACAAAACAAAGATTATTCTCAATAGTGTAAAACAAAGCATTTCCTCTAAGACTAGGAACAAGACAAGGGTTCCCACTCTTGCCAGTATTATTCAACATAGTTTTGAAAGTACTAGCCACAAAAATCAAAGAAAAAGAAAAGGAATCTAGATAGGAAAATAAGAATTAAAACTCTCAGTGTTTGCCGATGACATGATACTATACATAGAAAACCCTAAAGATGCCACCAGATAATTACTAGAGCTTATCAATGAATATAGTAAAGTCATGGGATATAAAATTAATACACAGAAATCCCTTGCATTCTTATATACTAACAATGAACTATCAGAATGAGAAGGTAAGGAAATAGTCCCATGTACTGTGAAACATAATCAATCTGATTTCAGTGTTGACCATCTGGTGATGTCCATGTGTAGAGTCTTCTCTTGTGTTGTTGGAAGAGGGTGTTTGCTATGACCAGTGCATTTTCCTGGCAAAACTCTGTTAGTCTTTGCCCTGCTTCATTCCGTATTTCAAGGCCAAATTTGCCTGTTACTCCAGGTGTTTCTTGACTTCCTACTTTTGCATTCCAGTCCCCTATAACGAAAAGGACATCTTTTTTGGGTGTTAGTTCTAAAAGGTCTTGAAGGTCTTCATAAAATCATTCAACTTCAGCTTCTTCAGCATTACTGGTTGGGGCATAGACTTGGATAACTGTGATATTGAATGGTTTGCTTCGGAGATGAACAGATCATTCTGTCGTTTTTGAGACTGCATCCAAGTACTGCAGTTCAGACTCTTTTCTTGACCATGATGGCTACTCCATTTCTTCTGAGGGATTCCTGCCTGTAGTAGTAGACATAATGGTCATCTGAGTTAAATTCACCCATTCCAGTCCATTTTAGTTTGCTGATTCCTCGAATGTTGACGTTCACCCTTGCCATCTCTTGTTTAACCACTTCCAATTTGCCTTGATTCACGGACCTGACATTCCAGGTTCCTATGCAATATTGCTCTTTACAGCATCGGACCTTGCTTCTATCACCAGTCACATGCACAACTGGGTATTGTTTTTGCTTTGGTTTCATCCCTTCATTCTTTCTGGAGTTATTTCTCCACTGATCTCCAGTAGCATATTGGGCACCTAATCACTTGGGGAGTTCCTCTTTCAGTATCCTATCATTTTGCCTTTTCATACTGTTCATGGGGTTCTCAAGGCAAGAATACTGAAGTGGCTTGCCATTCCCTCCTCCAGTGGACCTCGCAGAGTACATCATGAGAAACGCTAGATTGGAAGAAACACAAGCTGGAATCAAGATTGCCAGGAGAAATATCAATAACCTCAGATATGCAGATGACACCACCCTTATGGTAGAAAGTGAAGAGGAGCTAAAAAGCCTCTTGATGAAAGTGAAAGAGGAGAGTGAACAAGTTGGCTTAAAGCTCAACATTCAGAAAACGAAGATCATGGCATCTGGTCCCATCACTTCATGGGAAATAGATGGGGAAACAGTGGAAACAGTGTCAGACTTTATTTTGGGGGGCTCCAAAATCACTGCAGATGGTGATTGCAGCCATGAAATTAAAAGACGCTTACTCCTTGGAAGAAGAGTTATGACCAACCTAGATAGTATATTCAAAAGCAGAGACATTACTTTGCCGACTAAGGTCCGTCTAGTCAAGGCTATGGTTTTTCCTGTGGTCATGTATGGATGTGAGAGTTGGACTGTGATGAAAGCTGAGTGATGAAGAATTGATGCTTTTGAACTGTGGTGTTGGAGAAGACTCTTGAGAGTCCCTTGGACTGCAAGGAGATCCAACCAGTCCATTCTGAAGGAGATCAGCCCTGGGATTTCTTTGGAAGGACTGATGCTAAAGCTGAAACTCCAGTACTTTGGCCACCTCATGAGAAGTGTTAACTCATTGGAAAAGATTCTGATGCTGGGAGGGATTAGGGGCAGGAGGAGAAGGGGATGACAGAGGATGAGATGGCTGGATGGCATCACTGACTCGATGGAGGTGAGTCTGAGTGAACTCCGGGAGTTGGTGATGGACAGGGAGGCCTGGCGTGCTGCGATTCATGGGGTCGCAAAGAGTTGGACATGACTGAGCAACTGAACTGAACTGAACTGAACTGTGAAACAAAAATAATAAAATGCCTAGGAATATGCCTACCTAAAGAGACAACATACTTGTATGCAGAAAATATAAGAATGATGAAATAAATTGAAGATACACAAATAGATGGAGAGACATACCATTTTCTTGTATTGGAAGATTCAATATTGTGAAAATGATTCATCTACCCAAAACAATCTACAGATTCAAAGGAATCCTTGTCAAAATGCCAATGCTATTTTTCACAGAGCTAGAACAACAAAAAAAGACAGTTTGTATGGAAAGGGTAAAGAAACTGATAGCCAAAGCAATCTTGAGAATGAAAAATGGAGCAAGAGGCACTAACTTTTCTGACTTCATAGTATACTACAAAGTTACAGTCATCAAAAGAGTATGGTATTGATACAAAAACAGAAATATACACCAATGGAACAAGATAAAGTAAACAAGCTCAGAATAAACCCACACACCTATGGGCACCTTATCTTTGACAAATTAGGCAAGAATATATACAATGTATACAAAAACATATACCAATTGAACAAGATATACACCAATGTATACAAAAATATACACCAATGAAACAAGATAAAAAGTTCAGAATAAACCCACACACCTATGGGCACCTTATCTTTGACAAATTAGGCAAGAATATATGCAATATATACAATGTATACAAGAATATACAATGGAGAAAAGATAGCCTCTTCAATAAGTGGTCCCAGGAAAACTAGACAGCTACAAGTAAAAAGTACTCCTTTCCCAATTTGGAACCAGTCCATTGTTCCATGTCCAGATCTAACTGTTGCTTCTTGACTTATATACAGTTTTCTCAGGAGGCAGGTAAAGTGGTCTGGTATTCTCACAGACTTTTCCACAGTTTGTTGTGATCCACACAGTCAAGGGCTTTAGTGCAGTCAATGAAGAAGAAGTAGATGTTTTTCTGAACTTCTCTTGCTTTTTGGATGTTGGCAATTTGATCTCTGATTCCCCTGCCTTTTCTAAATTCTGCTTGAACATATGGAAGTTCTTGGTTCACATATTATTGAAGTTTGCTTGGAGAATTTTGAGCATTAATTTGCTGGCCTATGAGATGAGTGCAATTGTGCAGTAGTTTCAACATTCTGGCCATTGCCTTTCTTTGGGATTGGAATGAAAACTGACCTTTTCCAGTCCTGTGGCCACTGTTGAGTTTTCCAAATTTGCTGGCATATTGAGTGCAGCATTTTCACAGCATCATCTTTTAGGATTTGAAATAGCTCAACTGGAATGACATCACCTCCACTAGCTTTGTTCATAGTGATGCTTCCTAAGGACCACTTGACTTCACATTGCACCACTTTACCAGCATTATCTTTTAGGATTTGAAATAGCTCAGCTTGAATTCCATCACCTTCACTAGCTCTATTCAAAGTGATGCTTCCTAAGGCCCACTTGACTTCACATTCCAGGATGTGTGGCTCTATGTGAGTGATCACACCATCATGGTTATCTGAGTCATTAAGATCTTTTTTTGTATAGTTCTTCTATATATTCTTACCACCTCTTCTTAAAATCTTCTGCTGTTTCCTCCAAATCATTTCTGTCCTTTATTGTGCCCATCTGGGTATGAAATGTTCCCTTAGTATCTCTAATTTTCTTGAGAGATCACTAGTCTTTCCCATTCTGTTGTTTTCCTCTATGCCTTTGCATTGATCACTTAGGAATGCTTTCTTATCTCTCCTTGCTATTCTTTGAAACTTTGCATTCAGATGGATATATTGTTCCTTTTTTCCTTTGCCTTTTGCTTTTCTTCTTTTTTCAGCTGTTTGTAAGGCCACCTCAGATAACCATTTTAACTTTTTGCATTTCTTTTTATTGTGGATGATTTTGATCACCACCTCCTGTACAATGTCACTATCCTCTATCCATAATTCTTCAAGCATTCTATCAGATCTAATTCCTTGAATTTAATTGTCACTTCCACTGTATAATTGTAAGGGATTTGATTTAGGTCATATCTGGTGGTCTTGTGGTTTTCCCTACTTTCTTCTATTTAAGTCTGAATTTTGCAATAAAGAGTTCATGATCTGAGCCACAGACAACTCGCAGTCTTGTTTTTGCTAACTGTATAGAGTTTCTCCATCTTCCACTGTAAAGAATGTAATCTATCTGATTTCAGTATTGACCATCTGGTGATGAAACATAGAGTCATCTCTTGTGTTTTTGGAGGAGGGTGTTTGCTATAAGCAATGCGTTCTCTTGGCAAACTTCGGTTAGCCTTTGCCCTGCTTCATTTTGTACTCAAAGGCCAAACTTCCCTGTTACTTCAGGTATTTAATGACTTCCTACTTTTGCATTCCAGTCTCCTATGATGAAGAAGACATCTTTTTTGGTGTTAATTCTAGAAGGTCTTATAGGACTTCTTGGAACCATTAAATTTCAGCTTCTTTGGCATTAGTTTTTGGGGCATAAACTTGGATTACTGTGATATTGAACGGTTTTCCTTGGAAATGAATAATCATTGTGTTATTTTTGAGATTGCACCCAAGTAGTGCATTTTGGATTCTCCTGTTGACTATGAGTGCTACTCCATTTCTTCTAAGGGATTCTTGCCCACTGTAATAGATGTAATGGTCGTCTGAATTAAATTCACCCATTCTGGTTCATTTTAATTCCCTGATTCCTAACATGTCTATGTTCATTCTCGCCACTTCCCATCTCCTGTTTGATAACTTTCAGATTACCTTGATTCAAGGACCTAACATTCCAGGTTCCTATCTAATAATGTTCTTTACAGCATCAAACTACACTTCCATCACCAGTTAAATCCACAACTGAATGTTGTTTTTGTTTCAGCTCAGTTTTTTTCATTCTTTCTGGAGCTATTTCTCCACTCTTCTCCAGTAGCATACTGGGCACCTAACAACCTGGGGAGTTCATCTTTCAGTGTCATATATATTTGCCTTTCATAATGTTCACAGCCTTGTCTAACTCATTGAAACTATGAACCATGCCATGTAGGGCCACCTGAGATGGACAGGTCATGGTTAGTGGACAAACCATGGTCCACTAGAAAAGGGAATGTCAAACCACTTCAGTATTCTTGCCTTGAGAACCCGGTTAACAGTATGAAAAGTCAAAAAGATATGACACTGAAAGATGAACTCCCCAGGTCAGTAGGTGCCCCAAATTTTCATCATGTACAGATAATATGATATGACATATAGAAAATAAAAAGACTCCATACAAATGCTACTGGAATTAATAAATTTAGCAAGGTTGCAGGAGACAAGATTAACATATGTAAATTGCTTGCATTTCTTTACACCAATAATGGAGCATCAGAAGGTAATGTAAGAAAACAATACATTTTAAAAGTTCACCTCCAAAACATGATATTTAAGAAAAACCTGGCCAAGCAGGTGAAAGACTTATACCCTGAGAAATATAAAACATTAAGGAAAGAAATTAAAAATTATTCAAGGAAATGGAAAGATATACTATGCTCTTGGATTGGAAGAAATATTGTTAAAATGGCCATATTAACTAAAGCAGTCCAGATTTAAGGCGATTGCTGTCAAATTATCAATAACATTTTTCACAGAACTAGAAGAAATAATATTAAAATTCACATGGAAGCACAAAAGACCCAGAATCACCAAAGTAATCCTGAAGAAAAAGAATAAAGCAATAGGCATAAGCCGCCCAGGATTCAGACAATATTTCAAAGCTACAGAAATCAAAATAGCATGGCATTGGCAAAAAATTAAAAATAATAGATATATGGATCAATGGAACAGAATGGAGGGCCCAGAAATAAACCCATACACCTATGATCAATTAAAATTTGACAAAGGAGGCAAGAATATACGATGGGGAAGACAGTGGTGTTGAGAAAGTTGGACAGCCAGATGAAACTCTATGAAGCTAGAATATACTCTCTCACCATATACATAAATAAACTCAAAATGTCTTGAAGACTTAAACATAAGACATGACACCATTAAACTCCTAGAAGAAAATATAGCAAAACACTATCTGACATAAATGTTTTCTTAGGTCTATCTCCCAAGGAAATAGAAATAAGAACAAAAATAAACAAATGAGACCTAATCAAGCTTACACGCTTCCATGCAACAAATGAAACAAAAAGAAAAGGCAACAGAATGGTAGAATATATTTGCAAATGATGCAAATGACAAAGGCTTAAATTTCAAAATCTACAAACAGAACATACAACTCAACAACAACAACAAAAACAAACAACCTTATCCAAAATGGGCATATCTAAATAGACATTTTTCAAAAAAAGACATGCAGATGGCCAAAAGGTACATGAAAAGATATTAAATACCAGTAATTATTAGAGAAATGCAAATCAAAACTACAATGAGGTACCATCTCACACCAGTCAGAATGGCTATCATTAAAAAGTTTACAAATAACAAATACTAGAAAGGAGGTGGAGAAAAGGGAAGCCCACTACACTGTTGGTGGGAATGTAAGTTAGTGCAGCCACTGTGGAAAACAGTATGGAGGTTCCTCAGAAACTTAAAAATAGAATTACCATATGATCCAACAATCCTACTCTTGGGCATATATCCAAACAAAGCTGTAATTCAAAAATTTATATGCACCCTTCTGTTCATAACAGCACTATTCACAATAGCCAAGACATGGAAAC
The DNA here is from genome assembly GCF_023091745.1 of Budorcas taxicolor. NCBI lineage: Eukaryota > Metazoa > Chordata > Mammalia > Artiodactyla > Bovidae > Budorcas > Budorcas taxicolor. The sequence continues at coordinate 230,091 of NC_068935.1, forward strand.
AACATAAATGTCCATCATCATATGAATAGATAAAGAAAATGTAGATATATAAACATTGGAAAAATTAATCAGCCATAAAAATAAAAAATAAAGCCATAGATGAAACTAGAGATTATCATACTAAGAGAAACAAGTCAGAAAAAGAAAGACAAATTCTATATGATATCACTAATGTGGAATCTAAAATATGACACAAATGAAACCATATAGGAGACAGAAACAAAGTCACGGGCATAGAGGACAGACTGTAGGTTGCCAAGGGAGAGGAGATTGAGGGAAGGATGGAATGGTAGGTTTGCATATGTAATCTTTTATATACAGAATGGATAAACAACAAGGTCCTACTGTATAGCACAGAGAATTGTATTAAATATCCTATGATAAATTAATAGAAAAAATATTTTTACTGTATATACATATATATAGCTGAATCACTTTGCTGTACAGAAGTAATAATTGCAACATTGTAAATCAACTATATTTTAATAAAAATAATAATAATGAAAAAATAGAGTATACTATAAAGCTATAATAATCAAAACTGTATTGTACTGACACAAAATCAGTTGAACTGAATAGAGAGCCTAGAAATAAACCCACACACTTTTGGACAAGTAATATATTATAAATGAGGCAAGATTATGCAATGAAGAATAGATATTGTCTTCAATAATTTGTGCTGAGAAAACTGAAAAGCTACATTCAAACCAAGGAGATCAGATCATTTCCTCCCACTATACCCAAGATAAACTCAGAATGAATTAAAAACCTAAATACAAGACCAAAAACCATAAAGCTCCTAAAAGAAAAAATTAGCATATCATTCTGACATAAATCATATCATTATTTCTGGGAGTCTGTCTAATGCAAAAGAATTAAGAGCATTTATAAATAAATGAGACCTAATTAAGCTTAAAAGTTTTGCACTGTAAAAGAAATAATTAACAAAACAAAAACAACCTACAGAATGGGAAAATATATTTGTCAAATATATGATTGACAAGGGGTTAATAATATTCAAAATATATAAATAGATTATGCAACTCAATATCAAAAAAAGAAATAATCTAATCAAAATGGGCAGAAGACCTGTATAGACATTTTTCCTAAGAATATGCAAACAGGTACAAGAAAAAATGTTCAATATCACTAATATAGATAAAAGCAAATGAGAACCACAATGAGGTATAACCTCACACCAGTCAGAAAGACTATCTTCAAAATGGCTATAAATACAAATGTTGGAAGGATGTGTACAAAAGGGAACACTAGTGCACTGTTGGTGTGAATGTAAATTGGTTCAACACCTATGAAAAACACTATGGCGGTTCCTCAAAAGACTGAAAATAGAATTGATCCATTAATTCCACTCCTGCTCAAATATCTGGAAAAAATGAAAGCACTAATTTAAAATGATGCACGAACCAGAATATTCATAGCAGCACTATTTATAGCAGCCAAAATATGCAAGCAACCCAAGTGCCTAGAAGCTGACAATTGGATTAAGACATGATTTGTATACACATATATATACATAATATATACATACATATATAAATATATATATATATCATGTGCATATATACATGAATATATACATATATTTGTGTGAAATGTACCTTTGGTATCTCTAATTTTCTTGAAGAGGTCTCTAGTCTTTCACATTCTGTTCTTTTCCTCTATTTCTTTGCATTGATCACTGAGAAAGTCTTTATTACTTCTTCTTGCTATTCTTTGAAACTCTGCATTCAGATGCTTATATCTTTCCTTTTCTCCTTTGCTTTTTGCTTCTCTTCTTTTCACAGCTATTTGTAAGGCCTCCCCAGACAGCCATTTTGCTTTTTTGCATTTCTTTCCCATGGAGATGGTCTTGATCCCTGTCTCCTGTACAATGTCATGAACCTCAGTCCATAGTTCATCAGACACTCTATCTATCAGATCTAGTCCCTTAAATCTACTTCTCACTTCCACCGTATAATCATAAGGGATTTGATTTAGGTCATACCTGAATGGCCTAGTGGTTTTCCCTAATTTCTTCAATTTAAGTCTGAATTTGGCAATAAGGAGTTCATGATCTGAGCCACAGACAGCTCCTGGTCTTTTTTTATTGACTGTATAGAGCTTCTCTATCGTTGGCTGCAAAGAATATAATCAATCTGATTTCGGTGTTGACCATCTGGTGATGTCCATGTGTAGAGTCTTCTCTTGTGTTGTTGGAAGAGGGTATTTGCTATGACCAGTGCACTTTCTCGGCAAAACTCTATTAGTCTTTGCCCTGCTTCATTCCGCCATCCAAGGCCAAATTTGCCTGTTACTCCAGGTGTTTCTTGACTTCCTACTTTTGCATTCCTGTCCCCTGTAATGAAAAGGACATCTTTTGGGGGTGTTAGTTCTAAAAGGTGTTGTAGGTATTCACAGAACCATTCAACTTCAGCTTTTTCAGCGTTGCTGGTTGGGGCATAGACTTGGATTACTGTGATATTGAATGGTTTGCCTTGGAGACGAACAGAGATCATTCTGTCATCTTTGAGACTGCATCCAAGTAATGCAGTTCAGACTCTTTTGTTGACCATGATGGCTACTCCATTTCTTCTGAGGGATTCCTGCATGCAGTAGTAGATATAATAGTCACCTGAGTTAAATTCACCCATTCCAGTCCATTTTAGTTCGCTGATTCCTAGAATGTCGACGTTCACTCTTGCCATCTCTTGTTTGATCACTTCCAATTTGCCTTGATTCGTGGACCTGACATTCCAGGTTCCTATGCAATATTGCTCTTTACAGCATCGGACCTTGCTTCTATCACCAGTCACATCGAAAACTGGGTATTGTTTTTGCTTTGGCTCCATCTCTTCATTCTTTCTGCAGTTATTTCTCCACTGATCTCCAGTAGCATATTGGGCACCTACTGACCCTGGGAGTTCCTCTTTCAGTATCCTATCATTTTGCCTTTTCATACTGTTCATGGGGTTCTCAAGGCAAGAATACTGAAGTGGTTTGCCATTCCTTTCTCCAGTGGACCACATTCTGTCAGACCTCTCCACCATGACCCACCCATCTTGGGTGGCCCCACAGGCATGGCTTAGTTTCATTGAGTTAGACAAGGCTGAGGTCCTAGTATAATTAGATTGACTAGTTTTCTGTGATTATGGTTTCAGTGTGTCTGCCCTCTGATGCCCTCTTGTAACACCTACCATCTTATTCGGGTTTCTCTTACCTTGGATGTGAGGTATCTCTTCACAGCTGTTCCAGTAAAGCGCAGCTGCTGCTCCTTGCCTTGGGCGAGAGGTATCTCCTCACTACTGCTGCTCCTGACCTTAAACATCAAATGGACCTAACAGAAGAAGAACATATTAAAAAGAGGTGGCACGGATACACAGAAGAAGTGTCCAAAAAAGATTTTCAAGACCAAGATAATCATGATAGTGTGATCACTCCCCTAGAGCCAGATATCCTGGAATGTGAAGTCAAGCGGCCTTAGAAAGCATCACTATAAACAAAGCTAGTGGAGGTGATGGAATTCCAGTTGGGCTATTTCAAATCCTGAAAGATGATGCTATAAAAGTGCTGCACTCAATATGCCAGCAAATGTGGAAAACTCAGCAGTGGCCACAGGACTGGAAAAAGTCAGTTTTCATTCCAATCCCAAAGAAAGGCAATGCCAAAGAATGCTCAAACTACCGCACAACTGCACTCATTTCACACGCTAGTAAAGTAATGCTCAATATTCTCCAAGCCAGGCTTCAGCAATACGTGAACCGTGAACTTCCAGATGTTTAAGCTGGTTTTAGAAAAGGCAGAGAAACCAGAGATCAAATTGCCAACATCTGCTGGATCATGGAAAAAGCAAGAGAGTTCCAGAAAAACATCTATTTCTGCTTTATTGACTATGCCAAAGCCTTTGACTGTGTGGATCACAATAAACTGTGGAAAATTCTGAGAGAGATGGGAATACCAGACCACCTGACCAGTCTCTTGAGAAATCTGTATGCAGATCAGGAAGCATCAGTTAGAACTGGACATAGAACAACAGACTACATCAAGGCTGTATATTGTCACCCAGCTTATTTAACTTATATGCAGAGTACATCATGAGAAACGCTGGGCTGGAAGAAGCACAAGCTGGAATCAAGATTGCTGGGAGAAATATCAATAACCTCAGATATGCAGATGACACCACCTTTATGGCAGAAAGTGAAGAGGAACTAAAAAGCCTCTTGATGAAAGTGAAAGTTGAGAGTGAACAAGTTGGCTTAAAGCTCAACATTCAGAAAACGAAAATCATGGCATCTGGTCCCATCACTTCATGGAAAATAGATGGGGAAACAGTGGAAACAGTGTCAGACTTTATTTTTGGGGGCTCCAAAATCACTGCAGATGGTGATTGCAGACATTAAATTAAAAGATGCTTACTCCTTGGAGAAAGGTTATGACCAACCTAGACAGCATATTGTAAAGCAGAGACATTACTTTGCCAACAAATATGCGTCTAGTCAAGGCTATTGTTTTTCCAGTGGTCATGTGTGGATGTGAGATTTGGACTATGAAGAAAGCTGTGCGCCAAAGAATTGACGCTTTTGAACTGTGGTGTTGGAGAAGACTTGAGAGTCCTTTGGACTACAAAGAGATCCAACCAGTCCATTCTGAAGGAGATCAGCCCTGGGATTTCTTTGGAGGGAATGATGCTAAAACTGAAACTCCAGTACTTTGTCCACCTCATGTGAAGATTTGACTCATTGGAAAAAACTGACGCTGGGAGGGATCAGGGACAGGAGGAGAAGTGGCCGACAGAGGATGAGATGGCTGAATGGCACCACTGACTTGATGGACATGAGTCTGAGTGAACTCCGGGGGTTGGTGATGTACAGGGAGGCCTGGCATTCTGAGATTCATGGGGTCGGAAAGAGTCAGGCACGACTGAGTGACTGAACTGAACTGACTGACTGGTACATATATTTCATTATATTACAGAATTCCCTGGTGAATTAGTGATAAAGAATCCACCTGCTAATGCAGAATACACATATTCTATCCCTGGCTTGGGAAGATCCCCTGGAGAAGGAAATGGCAACCCACTCCAGGATTCTTGCCAGAAAAATCCCATGGACAGAGGATCCTGGTGGGGTACTGTCCATGGAATCACAAAAGAGTCAGACACATCTTAGCAACTAAATAACAACAGATATTACTCAATTGTTAAAGAATTAAATATTGTCATTTGAATAAAGATGGATGAACCTACCTAACAATTATTCTTAGTGAAATGTTAGAGAAAGACAAATACTACATAATATCATTTATATATGGAATCTACAAAATGTCACAAATGAATGTATATTCATTACAGAAACATACTCATAGATTAAAAAGAACAACTTAGTGGTTACCAATGGGGACATGGAATGGAGGAGGGACAAATTAGTTGTATGGACTTAACAAATACAAAGTACTATACATAAAATAGATAAGGAACAAGGATATACTGTATAGGTCAGGGAATTATAGTCATTCTCTTATAATAACTTGTAATGAAATATAATCTGAAAAAATATTGATTTGTTATGCTGTATACTTGAAACTAACACAATATTGTGAATCAACTATACTTTGATTCTAAAATGAGAGGGAGGGAGATGGAGGGAAAGAAACAAACAGAAAGTAAGCAAGAGTAAGGCTTTCTCTGGGACTCAGGACTTTTAATTTGCTGTAAGCTTTCTCAGAATGATTATTCAAGTAAAAGCAACTTCCAATTATTCCCAGCCTTCAAAACAAAGTTTAAATAATACAATATCTACTTCATATCTGTGAAGTCCATTAATCTCCACATTCAGCTTTCTCAAAAAACAGCCACAACTGCGCACTGTAAATCAGCCATGTATTTTTCAGATAGCAATACAGAAGAGCAGTAATAAAGCCAGAACTAGTGTCAGTATTTATGGACTCTTGGCTCCAGACTACTTCCACTAAGGCAGATGGGTTTCTTAAGTATGAAACTACAAGGAATTTAGGAAAGAGGCCAGGCCCAGGGTGGCAAGCAGGGGAAAGTCTGAAAAATATAAGAGAATGAAATAAAATTTGAAAAAAAAATGCATTAGGTATAGAGTTGTGTTCAAATAGTCTAAAACATAAAAGAGGAGAATGCATTATGTGCATTCTCTTTTACGGCTAAAATAGGAGAGGAGAAAAGCATCAAGTGTGATGCACAAATCCTACGTTTTGTAAGAGCTCTTAGGAGGTTACTTTTTCCCCAGAAGGCAAATGTTTACAATGAAAAATGTAGAAATTTCTATAGTCTGTTTTTTTCTTTAGAAAATTACAGGTGACCTGAAAAGAAATGAAATATATTTTGGTGCATTACATCTACTGGGAGATCACTTTAAGCAGTAGGAAGAAATACTGTTCCTGAGGTTCTGCTCTTAGAAGATGAAGAATTTTAAGTGAACTTTTCATTTGGTCTACTCTGAGGGCTTCTCCTCCTCAGTGTGATTAATGCTCTCTTGAGTAGAAATTCTCCTGGAGGAAGTCTTTGATAAATATGGTTTGTAAACTTGTCATGTACAAAATGGAATATGTGTTATCTAGTTTGAACTGAGCAGACTTGTGAGCATACCAATTTCTTCCTTTTCACCAGAGCAAAGCGATATCCACACCAGCATAACAAAGTGTATTCCAAAGAAACAAGTACCACTAAAGAAAGCCCTACAAACATGACATGCTAATAACCTAATGGTTCCAGATAAAGACACCACTCTTGAGCAATGATTGTGTTTTAAAGTACAAAGCATTAAAACCAGATAACTGAGTCATGGTGAAGTCAATTTAATTATTTCAGCATATTACAATTTATAAAAAGATTAATATTTACCGATAAGTGAAACAAGTGTAGACAATCAATTCCTTAGAGATATTAGTGATGGGAAAGAGTTTGGGCAAAGGAAATGTTTAGTCTATAAAATGACAAAACAAATCCTTGAATTAAGTAGTTATTTGGTAGTGTGCTAAAAATTCAGATTTTTAATAATTAAGAGAGAAAGAAGGTGTGCCCCTCTCAAAAGTCAATTCACTTGCAACAAAAGACATGGCTCTAACTCAAACATTTATCTTAACTTTCCAAAATTTGTCTTACATATTAATACCTCATATGTTAAGTATATAATTGTGGTTAAATTACTTAGCCTCTTTGCACTTCAGTTTACTTACCTGTGAAATAGAGATATTAGTGTATAAATCTTTCTTGGGGTGTTAGTTCTAAAAGGTCTTGTAGGTCCTCATAAAACCGTTCAACTTCAGCTTCTTCAGCATTACTGGTTGGGGCATAGACTTGGATTGCTGTGATATTGAATGGTTTGCCTTGGAGACGAACAGAGATCATTCTGTCGTTTTTGAAACTGCATCTAAGTACTGCATTTCAGACACTTTTGTTGACCATGATGGCTACTCCATTTCTTCTGAGGGATACCTGCCCACAGTAGTAGATATAATGGTCATCTGAGTTAAATTCACATATTCCAGTCCATTTTAGTTCGTTGATTCCTAGAATGTCAACGTTCACTCTTGCAATCTCTTGTTTGACCACTTCCAATTTGCCTTGATTCGTGGACCTGACATTCCAGGTTCCTATGCAATATTGCTCTTTATAGCATTGGATCTTGCTTCTATCACCAGTCACATCCACAACTGGGTATTGTTTTTGCTTTGGCTCCATCCCTTCATTCTTTCTGGAGTTATTTCTCCACTGATCTCCAGTAGCATAATGACCTGGAGAGTTCCTCTTTTGGTATCCTAACATTTTGACTTCTCATACTGTTCATGGGGTTCTCAAGGCAAGAATACTGAAGTGGCTTGCCATTCCCTTCTCCAGTGGACCACATTCTAGAAGAGATAAGAAAGCTTTCTTCAGTGATCCATGCAAAGAAATAGAGGAAAACAACAGAATGGGAAAGACTAGAGATCTCTTCAAGAAAATTAGAGATACCAAGGGAACATTTCATGCAAAGATGGGCTCGATAAAGGACAGAAATGGTATGGACCTAACAGAAGCAGAAGATATTAAGAAGAGGTGGCAAGAATACACAGAAGAACTGTACAAAAAAGATCTTCATGACCCATATAATCATGATGCTGTAATCACTAATCTAGAGCCAGACATTCTGGAATGTGAAGTCAAGTGGGCCTTAGAAAGCGTGACTACAAACAAAGCTAGTAGAGGTGATGGAATTCCAGTAGAGCTGTTTCAAATCCCGAAAGATGATGCTATAAAAGTGCTGCACTCAATATGCCAGCAAATTTGGAAAACTCAGCAGTGGCCACAGGACTGGAAAAGGTCAGTTTTCTTTCCAATCCCAAAGAAAGGCAATGCCAAAGAATACTCAAACTACCGCACAATTGCACTCATCTCACATGCTACTAAAGTAATGCTCAAAATTCTCCAAGCCAGACTTCAGCAATACATGAACGGTGAACTCCCTGATGTTCAAGCTGGTTTTAGAAAAGGCAGAAGAACCAGAGATCAAATTGCCAACATCCGCTGGATCATGGAAAAAGCAAGAGAGTTCCAGAAAAAAAAAAAACATTTATTTCTGCTTTATTGACTATGCCAAAGCCTTTGACTGTGTGGATCACAATAAACTGTGGAAAATTCTGAGAGAGATGGGAATACCAGACGACCTGACCTGCCTCTTGAGCAATCTGTATGCAGGTCAGGAAGCAACAGTTAGAACTGGACATGGGACAACAGACTGGTTCCAAATAGGAAAAGGAGGATGTCAAGGCTGTATATTGTCACCCTGCTTATTTAACATACGCAGAGTACATCACGAGAAACGCTGGACTGGAAGAAACACAAGCTGGAATCAAGATTGCCGGGAGAAATATCAATAACCTCAGATATGCGGATGACACCACCCTTATGGCAGAAAGTGAAGAGGAGCTGAAAATCCTCTTGATGAAAGTGAACGAGGAGAGTGAACAAGTTGGCTTAAAGCTCAACATTCAGAAAATGAAGATCATGGCATCTGGTCCCATCACTTCATGGGAAATAGATGGTGAAACATTAGAAACCGTGTCAGACTTTATTTTTTGGGGTTCCAAAATTACTGCACATGGTGACTGCAGCCATGAAATTAAATAACGCTTACTCCTTGAAAGAAAAATGATGACCAACCTAGATAGCATATTCAAAAGCAGAGACATTACTTTGCCAACTAAGGTCCGTCTAGTCAAGGCTATGGTTTCTCCTGGGGTCATGTATGGATGTGAGAGTTGGACTGTGAAGAAGGCTGAGTGATGAAGAATTGATGCTTTTGAACTGTGGTGTTGGAGAAGACTCTTGAGAGTCCCTTGGACTGCAAGGAGATCCAACCAGTCCATTCTGAAGGAGATGAACCCTGGGATTTCTTTGGAAGGAATGATGCTAAAGCTGAAGCTCCAGTACTTTGGCCACCTCATGCGAAGAGTTGACTCATTGGAAAAGACTCTGATGCTGGGAGGGATTGGGGTAGGAGGAGAAGGGGACGACCGAGGATGAGATGGCTGGATGGCATCACTGACTCGATGGACATGAGTCTGAGTGAACTCCGGGAGTTGGTGATGGACAGGGAGTCCTGGCATGCTGCAATTCATGCGGTCGCAAAGAGTTGGACACGACTGAGCGACTGAACTGAACTGAACTGAACTGAGTGTATAAATCATAGTTACTGTGAGGGTTTAATGAGATAATACACATATGATATTAGGGTTTTATAGTAAGAAAGTAAGTACCGAATCCTTATTAATTGTTATTTTGTACAAGATGAAATTATTGTTAGAGTAAATGGGCAAAGAAAATATCAAGACTTAATATACAATATTTTGTTTTATGTATGGCAGATTCTTTACCATCTGACTCACTGCAGAAGCTCCAATTTCACATACTAATATATAAAAATAACATAGTTTGATTTCTTTAAAAGCATAAAGTAGTGCTAAAATTTTGTAATATTTTCTTTTAGCAGTGTAATCCTTTAGGAACTAATTTAAAGCTACAGTAGTCAAAACAGCAAGGTACTGATACAAAAGCAGACATGTCAGTCACTGGAACAGAATAGAATGCCCAGAAATTAGCTTACACATCTGTGGTCAAATAATCCAAGACAAAGGAGAAAGAATCTACTATCAGAAACAATGAGCAGAAGGTCCAAACAGATATGTTTTTTAAAAAAAGAAGATATACAGATGCCCAACAGCCACATGAAAAGATGTTCAATATAGTTCATTTTATTGGAGAAATGTAAATGAAACAATAATCAGGTATCATTTCACTCCTGTCAAAATGACTATCATCAAATTGTCTATAAATAACAAATGCTGGAAAGGGTGTGGAGAAAAGGGAACCCTTGCACTGTTCATGGGAATGTAAATTGGTGAGGCCACTATGGAAAGCAGTATGGAGGTTTCTCAAAAAACTAAAAGTAGAACTATTATTTGATTCAGCAATCTCATTCCTGGGTATAGATCCAGAATATACACAAAAAATTAAAAAATGAACCTTGTATCTGTAGCAACATAATTTACAATAAGATATGGAGGTAACAAAGTGCCTATCAACAGGTAAATGAATAAAGATTATGCTTTATACACATACAATGGAACATTACTCAATCATGAAAAATGAAATTCTGGCATTTACTGAAGCATGCTTAGACGTAGAGAATACTAGTTTTAGTGAAATTAGCCAGAAAGAGAAAGATAGGTACTGTGTGATATCACTTACATGAGGAATTTAGAAATAATACAAAGGAATGCACATGCAAAAAAGAAACAGACTCATAGATATAAAAAACAAACCAATAGCTACCAATGGGGAGAGGAAAGGGAGGAAAGGCAAATTAAGGATTAAGAGACGCAAACTACTATGTACAAAATAGATAAACAACAAAGTTATGTTGTATTGCACAGGGAATTACAGTTATCTTGTAACAACTTTTAATGGAATATAACTTCTAATGGCATATCATCTGTAAGCTACTGAATCACTGTGCTGTGCACCTGAAATAAACATGATATTTTACAACAATTCAACCTCAATAAAAGATTAATGAATGAATGTGTTAAATAATTAAAATGATTGACATTAATAAACTCTTATTTCAAAAGACTTTCAAATACCCAAGAGGTACATGAAAAGTTGCTCAGCACTACTAACCATCAGGGAAGCTCAAATCAAAACCACATTGAGATATCACCTCATACCTGTTCAGTTCAGTTCTGTGGCTCAGTCGTGTCCACCTCTTTATGACCCCGTGGATTCCCTGTCCTTCATCAACTCCCAGAGGTTGCTCAAACTCATGTCCATCGAGTCGGTGATGCCATTCAACCATCTCGTCCTCTGTCATCCCACTCTCCCATTGCCTTCAATCTTTACCAGCATCAGGGTCTTCTCCAACGAATCAGTTCTTCCCATATGGTGGCCAAAGTATTGGAGCTTCAACTTCAGTATCAGTCCTTCCAATGAATATTCAGGAACTTATTTCCTATAGGATGGACTGGTTGGATCTCCTTGCAGTTCAAGGGACTCTCAAGAGTCTTCTCCAACACCACAGTTCAAAAGCATCAAATCTTTGGTGCTCAGCTTTCTTTATAGTCCAACTCTCACATCCATACATGACTGCTGGAAAAACCATAGCTTTGAATAGATGGACCTTTATTGGCAAAGTAATGTCTTTACTTTTTAATATGCTGTCTAGGTTGATCATAGCTTTTCTTCCCAGGAGCAAGTGTCTTTTAATTTCATGGTTGCAGTCACCATCTGCAGTGATTTTGGAGCCCAAAAACATAAAGTCTCTCATTGCTTCCATTGTTTATCCACCTATGAAATGATGTGACCAGATGCCACGATCTTGGTTTTTGAATGTTGAGTTTTTAGCCAGCTTTTTCACTCTCCTCTTTCACTTTCACCAAGAGGCTCTTTAGTTCTTTGATTTCTGCCATAAGAGTGGTGTCATCTGTGTACCTGATGTTATTGATATTTCTCCCAGCAATCTTGAGTCAAGCTTGTGCTTAATCCAGTCCAGCATTTCTCATGATGTACTCTGCATATAAATTAAATAAGCAGGGTGACAATATACAGCCTTGATTTACTTCTTTACCAATTTGGAAAATGTAACATGTTGTTACATGTCCAGCTCTAACTGTTGCTTCTTGACCTACATACAGATTTCTCAGAAATCAGGTAAGGTGGTCTGGTATACCCCTCTCTTGAAGAATTTTCCAGCTTTTTGTGATCCACACACTCAAAGGCTTTTGCATAGTCAATAAAGCAGAAGTAGATGTTTTTCTGGAATTCTCTTGCTTTTTCGATGATCCAGCGGATGTTGGCAGTTTGATCTCTGGTTCCTCTGCCTTTTATAAATCTAGCTTAAACATCTGGACAGTTCACTTACTATTGAAGCCTGGCTTGGAAAATTTTGAGCATTACTTTGCTAGCATGTGAGATGAGTGCAATTGCACTGTTGTTTGTACATTCTTTGGCATTGCCTTTCTTTGGGATTGGAATGAAAACTGAACTTACATACCTATTAGGAGGGCTATTATAAGGAAATACAGAAGATAGCAAATATTGGTGCAAATATGGAATAAAGGCAATGACACCCCACTCTAGTACTCTTGCCTGGAAAATCCCATGGACAGGGGAGCCTGGTGGGCTGCAGTCCATGGGGTCGCTAAAAGTCGGACACGACTGAGCAACTTCACTTTCACTTTTCACTTTCATGCATTGGAGCAGGAAATGACAACTCATTCCAGTGTTCTTGCCTGGAGAACCCCAGGGACGGGGGAGCCTGGTGGGCTGCCGTCTATGGGGTCACACAGAGTCGGACACGACTGAAGCGACTTAACAGCAGCAGCAGCATGGAATAAAGGGAACAGGTGTACACTGTTGGTGAAGATGTAAACTGGATCAGCCACTATGGAAAATAATATGTGTGCATGTGTGCTAAGACATTTCAGTTATGTCCCACTCTTTGCAAACCTATGGACTGTAGTCTGCCAGGCTCCTCTGTCCATGGGATTCTCCAGGCAAAAATACTGGAGTGCATTGCCATGCCCCCCACCAGGATGGAAAATAGTATGGAGGTTCCTCAAATAATTAGACTCAAACTGATTAAACAATCTCATTTCTGAGCTTATATCCAGAGAAAAAGAAATCAACATCTCAAAGAGATATCCACATTCTTGTGTTCATTGCAATGTTATTCACAAAATCTAAGGATTGGAGACAACTTATGTATCCCTCAACAGATGAATGATTTAAGAAAATGTGATATATATCTCCAAAGGAGTATCATTCATCTTTGAAAATGAAGGAACTTCTACCATCTGTGACAACATGGATGAACCTAAAGGGCATTATGATAAGTGAAATAAATCAGAGACAAATACTGCAGCATGGTAACTATATTTAGTAATACAGTACTATATACTTGAAATTTACTGAGAGTAGATCTTACATATTCTCACCACAGACATGAAACAGGGGTTAACCACGTGAGGTAATGGATATATTAATGACCTCAATCTTAGTAATCATTTCTCAATGTATGTTGTTGTTCAGTCCCTCAGTCATGTCCGACTGTTTGTGACCCCATGGGCTGCAGCACACAAGGCTTCCTTGTCTTTCACCATCTCCTGGAGTTTGCTCACACTCATGTCCCTTGAGTTGGTAATGCCACCCAACCGCCTTGTTCTCTGTCGTCCCCTTATCCTCCCTTCTCTCTTCCCCAGCTTCAGGAACTTTTCCAATATGTTGGCTCTTCACACCAGGTGGTCAAAGTATTGGAGCTTCAGCTTTAGCATCAGTCCTTCCAATGTATATTCAGGACTAATTTTCTTTATGATTGACTGGTTTTATCTCCTTAGAGTCCAAGGGACTCAAGAGGCTTCTCCAGCACCAGTTTGAAAGCATCAATTCTTCAGTGCTCAGCTTTCTTTATGGTCAAACTTTCACCTCCGTACATCATTACTGGAAAAACCATGCATGTATGTTAGTGGCTCAGTCACGTTTGACTCTTTGCAACCCCACTAGGCTCCTCTTTCCATGGGATTGTCGAAGCAAGTATACTTGAGTGGCTTGCCATTCCCTTATCCAGAGGATCTTCCTGACCCAGGGATCAAGCCCTGGTCTTCTGTCCTGCAGGCAGGAAAATGCGGATTTTTCCTGCATTGCAGGAAAAACCGTATCTTTGACTATATGGACCTTTGTCAGCAGAGTACCGTCTCTGTTTCTTAATATGCTGTCCAAGTTTGTCATAGCTTTGCTTCAAAGGAGCAATTGTCTTTTAATCTCATGGATCCAGTCACTATCTGCAGTGATTTTGGAGTCCAAGAAATTTAAGTCTGTCACTATTTTCATTGTTTCCCCATCTGCATTCTGTGAAGTAATGGGACTGTATGCCATGATCTTAGTTTTCTGAAGGTTGAGTTTTAACCCAACTTTTTCACTCTCTTCTTTCACTTTCATCAAGAGGCTCTTTAATTCTTCTTTGCTTTCTGCCATAGAGGTGGTGTCATTTGTGTATCTGAGTTTACTGATTTTACTCCAAGCAATCTTAATTCCACCTTGTGCTTCATCCAGCCCAGCAATTCACATGATGTACTCTGCATATAAGTTAAATAAGCAGGGTGATAATATACAACCTTGACGAACTCCTGTCCCAATTTGGAACCAGTCTGTTGTTACATGCCCAGCTCTAACTGTTGCTTCTTGACCTGCATACAGATATCTCAGGAAGCAGGTAAGGTGCTCTGATATTCCCATCTCTTGAAGAATTTTCCAGTTTGTTGTGATCTGCACATTCAAAGGCTTTCGTGTAATCAATAAAACTGGAAACAGTATCAGACTTTATTTTGGGGGGCTCCAAAATCACTGCAGATGGTGATTACAGCCATAAAATTAAAAGACGCTTACTCCTTGGAAGGAAAGTTATGACCAACCTAGATATCATATTAAAGAGCAGAGACATTACTCTGCCAACAAAGGTCCGTTTAGTTATGGCTATGGTTTTTCCAGTGGTCATGTATGGGTGTGAGAGTTGGACTGTGAAGAAAGCTGAGCACTGAAGAATGGATGCTTTTGAAATGTGGTGTTGGAGCAGACTCTTGAGAGTCTCTTGGACTGCAAGGAGATCCAACCAATCCATTCTAAAGGATATCAGTCCTGGATGTTCACTGGAAGGACTGATGCTAAAGCTGAACTCTAATACTTCGCCACCTCATGCAAAAAGTTGACTCACTGGAAAAAACTCTGATACTGGGAGGGATGGGGGGCAGGATGAGAAGGGGATGACAGAGGATGAGGTGGTTGGATGGCGTCACCGACTCGATGGACGTGGGTTTGGGTGAACTCCAGGAGTTGGTGATGGACAGGGAGGCCTGGCATGCTGCGATTCATGGGGTTGCAAGGAGTCAAACACGATTGAGTGACTGAGCTGAACTGAGATGCTTTTCTGAAATTCTCTTCCTTTTTCTTTGATCCAATGGGTGTTGGCAATTTGATCTCTAGTTCCTGTGCCTTTTCTAAATCCAGCTTAAACATCTGGAAGTTCATGGTTCATGTACTGTTGAAGCCTGGCTTGGAGAATTTTGAGCATTATGTGATAACATCTGAGATGAGCAAAATTGTGCTTTAATTTGAACATTCTTTGGCATTGCCTTTCTTTCAGATTGGAATGAAAACTGGCCTTTTCCAGTCTTCTGGCCACTGCTGAGTTTTCCAAAAGTATTGGCATATTGAGTGCAGCAATTTCACAGCATCATCGTTTAGGATTTGAAATAGCTCAGCTGAGATTCTATCACCTCCACTAGCTTTGATGTTAGTGAAGCTTGCTAAGGTCCCATTGACTTGCAATCCAGGATATCTTGCCCTAGGTGAGTGATGACATCATCATAGTTATCTGGGTCATGAAGATATTTTTGTATAGTACTTCTGTGTATTCTTGCGACCACTTCTTAATATCTTCTGCTTCTGAGAAGTTCATCCGATTTCTGTCATTTATTGTGCCCTTCTTTGCACGAAATGTTCCCTTAGTATTTATTTCTTGAAGAGATCTCTAGTCTTTCCCATTCTATTCTTTTCCTCTATTTCCTTGAATTGAGGACTGAGGAAGGCTTTGTCTCTCCTTGCTATTCTTCAGAACTCTGCATTCAATTGAGTATATCTTTCATTTTCTTCTTTGCCTTTAGCTTCTCTTCTTTTCTCAGCTATTTGTAAACCCTCCTCAGACAATCAATTTGCCTTTTTACATTTCTTTTTCTTAGGGATGGCCTTGATCACTGCCTGTACAATGCCAGAAAACTCCATCCATACTTCTTCAGGCACTCTGTCAGATCTAATCTTTTGATTCTGTTTGTCACTTCCATGTATAATAGTGAACTTCCATGCTCACTATTGCCATCTACTATTTGACCACTTCTGTTTCCAAAGCCTTTGACTGCGT
Organism: Budorcas taxicolor; assembly: GCF_023091745.1. Classification (NCBI taxonomy): domain Eukaryota; kingdom Metazoa; phylum Chordata; class Mammalia; order Artiodactyla; family Bovidae; genus Budorcas; species Budorcas taxicolor. The sequence continues at coordinate 246,560 of NC_068935.1, forward strand.
GGATCACAATACACTGTGGAAGATTCTGCAGTGATTTTGGAGCCCCTCAAAATAAAGTCTGACACTGTTTATATTGGAGTTTCACCTTCAGCATCAGTCCTTTCAATGAACACCCTTGACTTACCTCCTTTAGGATGGATTGGTTGGATCTCCTTGCAATCCAAGGGACTCTCAAGAGTCTTCTTCGTTTTCTGAATGTTGAGCTTTAAGCCAACTTGTTCACTCTCCTCTTTCACTTTCATCAAGAGGATTTTTAGTTCCTCTTCGCTTTCTGTCATAAGTGTGGTGTCATCTGCATATCTGAGGTTATTGCTATTTCTCCCGGCAATCTTGATTCCAGCTTGTGCTTCTTCCAGCCCAGCGTTTCTCATGATGTACTCTGCATATAAGTTAAATAAGCTGGGTGACAATATACAGCCTTGACGTACTCCTTTTCCTATTTGGAACCAGTCTGTTGTTCCATGTCTAGTTCTAACTGTTGCTTCCTGACCTGCTAGGTTTATGCTTAAATCAAGCAGAAATTTTACAGAGTATCCTTGACATCTGCCCTCTCACACACAGACACAGTCTTCTTCACCAACTTCCTGCACCCCACTAGCACATTGTTACAGCCAATACACCTACATTGACATGTCTTTATCATCCAAAATCCACAGTTTACATTTGAGTTCAGCCTTGGTATTGTACGCTCTATGGGTTTTGACAGCTGGATGACGACATAGTTTCATTCAGTATAGTTTCACTACACTAAAAATCATCTGTGCTCCACTTACTCATCCTTCCCTTCCCCAATCCTCTGCCAATCACTCATATTTTTATTGTCTACAGACTTTTATCTTTTTCAGAATGCCATAGTTGGAATCATAGAGCATATAGCCTTTTCAGACTGGCTTTTTCACTTAGCAATAAACATTTGTTTCTTCCATGTCTTTTCACGGTTGATAGATCATTTCTTTTTAATGCTGAATAATGTTCTGCTCTCTGAATGTACCACAATTTATCCACTTGTTTATCCAGAACACCTTAGTTGCTTCCAGATTTTGACAGTTGTGAACAAACTGCCATAAACATACATTTACAGGTTTTGTGTGGTTATAAGTTTTCAATTCATTTGGGTGAATACAAAGAACTGTGATTGCTGGACTATGTGGTAAGAGTATGTTTAGTTTTGTAAGAAATTGCCAAACTGTCTTCCAAAGTGTCTTTACCATTTTGCATTCCTACCAACAACGAATGAGGGTTCCTTGCCAGCCTTTGGCATTGTCAGTGTTTTGGTTTTATACTATTTTAATAGATGTTTAGTGGTATTTCAATTTTTTTAAAAAATATTTTTTAAATTAATTTTTTGACTGTGCCATGCATCTGATGTGATACTAGTTCCCCAACCAAGGGATTGAACCCAGGCCCTCAGCAGTAAGAGAATGAAGTCCTAACCACTGGACTGCCAGGAAATTCCCTCAATGTTGGTTTAGTTTGCAATTCCCTGATGACATTTGATGTTCTTCATCTTTTCATATGCTGAATATTTCCTTTGGTGAGATATCCGTTCAGATACTTTGCCTTCTTTTTTAGTCAAGTTGTATCCTTTTTATTGTGAGCTTTAAGTGATATTTATATTATTTTGAATAACAGTTGGTTATCAGATATGTCTTTTGTAAATATATTCTCCAAGTCTTTGGCTTGTCTTCTCATCCTGTTGACAATATCTTACACAGAAAAGAAATTTTCATTTTAATTAAGTCCAATTTTTAAATTTTTTCTTTTATGAATTCTGTCTTTGACGTAGTATCTAAAAGTTATTGCCAAACCCAAGTAGTTTTCAAGCAGGAAGATCTAGCTACTGATATCAGGTGAGAATTCTCATCTGGCAGAAAAAGGCAAACAGTATAAAATGCCTACCATTTGTAGGAGGAGCCCACTTATCTTGGTCTATGGATTTGGATTTGCCAAAGCAGATTCAATACGAAAAGTGCTCCTGGAACAACACTTTAATAAAAGAAAGGAGAAAAGACTCAAAAAGATAAGAGTTTGTCATGTGCACTGGGGCCCTGTGATCAGTGGGTCCCTCTTGATAGTTGATGCAGGGCTATGGACTGGTGCAACCACTTGTCATGTAGGCAAAGATTTCATTCCTTCCTCATGGAGGGAAGATGTATTAATGAGGCTGGCCAGGGACTATATAATGCACACATATAAGCAGTACAAAGAAGATCACTGCATACCTAACACAGGGAATGATTTCTCCTAATAAAGAACCAGCAGCCAAACTCTCTATAAGAGGGAATGTCCCAGGCCCAGGATACTAAATGGGCAAACCTGGGGAGGGCAAAAATAGATAAATGGAACAGGATAGAGTTCAAAAATCACCTCACATATAGATTCACTTGTTTTATGGCAAATATAATACTGCAGTGCCTGGAGAAAGGGTATTCTTTTTAATAAAATAAGACTCAATCTATTGGAAAAAAAGAATTTCGACCTCTACTTCATACCGTGTACAAATATCAATTCCTAATGGATTGTTTAAATGTAAAAGGTAAAATAATAAAGTGTTTATATGAAATAATAAAATTTCTTCATAAACTGGAGGCTGACAAAGGCATTTAATAGGATAAAATGTAGTAACTATAAACGGGAAAAAGGTGAATTGTACTACATTAAATTAGATCTTCTCTTTTATCTAAATTAGTATTAAGAAAATGAAGAGCCAAACATAGACTGGGAGAATATAATTGCAATCCATATATTTGACAAAGGACCCATATCCATTATATATGAAGAACAATAATTCAATAATAAAATGATGGATACTCAATCAAAAAAAATAAAACCCACAGTACTCAAATGGGGATAAAAAAAGGTTACTGTAAGACCACTATTCAACTGTATTAGTCTTTATAGAGTTAAAGCATAGAATATAACACTCATTAGAATTTCTCAGATGTAAAAAAATGACAATATGAAGTCTTGATACTGACTCATATCAACTAAAATTATCACACATGTTACTGGAGTATATATTTGTATACTCAGTTTGGAAAGCTGTTAGTATCTACTAAATTGAATGAATATTCCATGACCTTTCAATTCTACTCCTAGGTATCTACCCAATAAATGTATATATTCAGCCAAAGATATTTACAATAATCCTCACAGTAGCACTATTCTAATAATCTAAAACTAGATTTAACCCAAAATTTTATTAGCAGTGAAATAAGAAGATTGTAGTTTCTTAATCAAATGAAATTCAACACATGAACATCAAAAGAAGGTCTACAACTACACATAATGGTGAAGAACCACATAAGTTTAATGTTGGATAAAGAGATTATCTATTTCAGTGTGTGTGAATCATATCAAGTTCAAAAATAGGCAAAAGTAATATATGCAGAGAGATCTCAGTATAGTTGTTACCCTGTCAAGGCAGAAGACTAGGAAGGATAAGATACAGTACTCATGCTACTAACGTTTCATTTTTGGTCTAGGTGGTGGTTACACAGAAGATTTTACCTTTTGAAAATTCAATGAGCTAATACACTTGTGTTTTGTTCACTTTTATAAGTGTATATTATATTGGGTTGTCCAAAATTTCATTTGGGTTTTACTGTTAGATGTCATGGAAAAATCTGAAAGAACCTTTTGGACAACCCAATACTTCAATTTAAAATTAGCAACAAAGGGAGAAAAAAAAATACAATAGATGCTAAAATAAAAAGCATAATTTTCCATGTCCAATTTTCAAGCTTTGAATTTATTTTTTCTGAATAGTTAAGCATGCATTTCAACTGAATGCTGATTATAATTAACATTGTTAGTACTTCTGAAGGTTCACATTTTTCATACCATCTTTTGAAAAATGACCTCGATATTATCTTTTGCACATCAGGATAGTCTGATATTTTAGTCTCATATGTTAAATTATAATGCATTATCTTGATATCAGACCCACATTATGAATAGGTAATTGTGTATATTGGTGAAAATCTAAATATATGTATATATATGTGTGTGTGTGTATACTAAATGATCTATTCAAATTGTTTTATACTGGCTCCTAATTTTCAGTGATTTGGAAAATAAGGCAAAGTGAAGTTACTGCTTTCAGGTGTGTACTGTGTTAGATGCTCAGTCGTGTCTGACTCTTTGAGACCCCATGGTTTGGATTGTAGCCCACCAGGCTCCTCTGTCCATGGAAATCTCCAGGCAAGAATGCTGGAGAGTGTAGTCATTCCCTTCTCCTGGGTATCTTGCCAACTCAAGGACAGAACCCACGTCTCCTTTATTGCAGGCAGATTCTTTATTGACTGAACCACGTTGGAAGCCCATAGTGCTTTCAATAACTCTTTCAAAGCTAGAATAAGTTATCATGTTGAGGAATAGATATTGGTGCAATTTGAACAATGAAACTTGTACTGATATGAGATGAAATTAAATCTTTCTTTCTGCATGTTATTAACCATAATGTAAAATATATTGGTTAGAGTTTAGATGGGATTTACTATATCTAATTATTACACTGATTTTACAGATTTCAAGCCCCTTTATCTTATAAGATTTCTCTCCTTAAGATCTTTGCATGCACTGTAAGGAGAAGGTAGCCCACTGATAAAATTCTACAAAATGTAAAGATGAAAGAAATTAATGCAATGTATTATTCTATTGCACTTGCCAAAGTACCAGAATTCAGATGCTAACATAGCTCAAAGGAAATGCTCTGCTCACCTCCAACTACTGCCCATTTCAAAAAAAAGTATAATGCTAAAACAATCAAGAAAATAAAAGTTGGGAACGATTTTTGATGGATTTTAAGGAGAAAGCTACTTGAGCCAATCTAAGTATTAATAGAAAAGTAAAACAGAAATTAGTAGGAAGGTAGAAAAAAAGCCTAAGTTGGAATAAGCTCACCATAAAACCTTACATGCAGCAAATATTCTATAAAAAATTAACAATAAAATTCTCTAAATTAATATTGAAATTAGCTCAAATACTTTTGAAAAGTTAATATAAATGGCAGATAATTTGATAATGTTAAACTTGTGGATCATTGGGTTTTATTCTTCACTGTATGGAATTGGAATTTCCAATAATTGCTATAAAACACATTCATATTTTGTTGCTACCAAAATATTTTAATTCCTTTCATATATCAAATCTACTATGAAGTATCTTGAACACTCTTGTTGCACATTATATGAACCATGCTTAATAGAGAGTGTTAAACAACTGTCTAAATCATTTCCACTGTCCTGGTAGCTTAAGTCTAAACCTTACTGGAAATAAAATGTTATGGCAATTTTATATGGTTCAGAATTTGGAATCCTTAGTATGAGTAACGTTTTATAAACTCTGTATCATACCTTTTCTACCACTAGTATCCCAGAACAGAACACGAAGGAAATACCCATGAAACTCAAAAGAGCACAACTCAGAATAACATACAACTAAGCTATATTATGGAGAAGGCAATGGCAACCCACTCCAGTACTCTTGCCTGGAAAAACTCATGGGCGGAAGAGCCTGGTAGGCTGCAGTCCATGGGGTCACTAAGTGTCGGACATGACTGAGCGACTTCACCTTGACGTTTCACTTTCATGCATTGGAGAAGGAAATGGCAACCCATTCCAGTGTTCTTGCCTGGAGAATCCCAAGGACGGGGGAGCCTGGTGGGCTGCCATCTACTGGGTCGCACAGAGTCAGACATGACTGAAGCAACATAGCAGCAGCAGCAGCAAGCTATATTTAGTTCAGTTCAGTTTAGTCTCTCAGTCGTGTCCGACTCTTTGCGACCCCATGAATCGCAGTATGCCAGGACTCCCTGTCCATCACCAACTCCCGGAGTTCACTCAGACTCACGTCCATCGAGTCCGTGATGCCATCCAGCCATCTCATCCTCGGTCGTCCCCTTCTCCTCCTGCCCCCAATCCCTCCCAGCATCAGAGTCTTATCCAATGAGTCAACTCTTCGCATGAGGTGTCCAAAGTACTGGAGCTTCAGCTTTAGCATCATTCCTTCCAAAGAAATCCCAGGGCTGATCTCCTTCAGAATGGACTAGTTGGATCTCCTTGCAGTCCAAGGGACTCTCAAGAGTCTTCTCCAACACCACACTTCAAAAGCATCAATTCTTTGGCGCTCAGCCTTCTTCACAGTCCAACTCTCACATCCATACATGACCACAGGAAAAACCACAGCCTTGACTAGACGGACCTTAGTCGGCAAACTAATGTCTCTGCTTTTGAATATGTTATCTAGGTTGGTCATAACTTTTCTTCCAAAGAGTAAGCGTCTTTTAATTTCATGGCTGCAGTCACCATCTGCAGTGATTTTGGAGCCCAAAAAAATAAAGTCTGACACTGTTTCCACTGTTTCCCCATCTATTTCCCATGAAGTGATGGGACTGGATGCCATGATCTTCATTTTCTGAATGTTGAGCTTTAAGCCAACTTTTTCACTCTCCACTTTCACTTTCATCAAGAGGCTTTTTATAGTTCCTCTTCACTTTCTGCCATAAGGGTGGTGTCATCTGCACATCTGAGGTTATTGATATATCTCCCGGCAATCTTGATTCCAGGTTGTGTTTCTTCCAGTCCAGCGTTTCTCATGATGTACTCTGCATATAAGTTAAATAGGCAGGGTGACAATATACAGCCTTGAAGTACTCCTTTTCCTTTTAGATACAGTAACAAAAAGAGAAGGGATTTAATCCAAAAAGAAGCAAAGATTACATTTTCTCAAAACTGTAGTCCTGGAAGAGTGCTTGCTAATAGTACAAATCGGGTTTTCTTACATGACATGACTCCTCAGGAAACTGGATCTTTTTTTTTTTTTCTTTGTGGTCAGAGAGTAATAATTGCTTTTATCAGGCAGCAATAGAGGAACTGGATGTATATAATACAGCATCCCAAAGAGATGACTATTAGGCTCTCCATTCTATGGAATAAGCTGGGTTATAGTCCTTACTACTTTACTTGAGTATTAAGTGTTCAGGACCAGGGCTGTCTAATTATATTGAAGGCAACCAGACATTAAATGCTAGACTATTTACGCAAAACTTATCTACTAAGCTATTTAAAAGATGTAGCTGTAAACTACTCCATTAAGTTGAAAAATAGCATTTCTTTGTAATTTCAAGTGCTGCAGTAATACCAAGTGTTACTGCTAACTTCATACCTAAGGTCGCCAGATTTCAACTATATCAGTAGACAGCCAAGTTACATTGTATAATTTCCTGAAAGCCTTCAGCTCAGAAAAGGCATTCTTCCAAGCAACTCTTATCAAGATAACTTCATCTCCTCTATTTCATTAAGAAAACTAATGCCACTTGGTGTGTCTTTTTGGAGAAATGTCTATTTAGATCCACTTCCTATTTTTTTATTGCGTTGTTTGCAGAATACATGACTCTATAGATAGAGGCAGTGATCAAAACTATCCCCAAGAAAAAGAAAAAAGATCATGGTATCCCATCCCATCACTTCATGACAAATAAATGGGGAGTGAGAGACTAATTTGGGGGCTCCAAAATCACTGCATCTGGGCACTGCAGCCATGAAATTAATAGACACTTGTTCCTTGGAAGAAAAGCTTTGACCATTCTATACAGCATATTAAAAAGCAGAGACATTACTTTGCTGACAAAGGTCCACCTAGTCAAAGCTTTGGTTTTCCCATGAGTCGTGTACAGATGTGAGAATTGGGCCATAAAAAAGGTAAGCACTGAAGAATTGACACTTTTGAGCTGGGGTGTTGAATAGGACTCTTAAGAATCCCTTGGACTGCAAGATCAAACCAGTCAATCATAAAGGAAATCAGTCCTGAATATTGATTGGAAGGACTGATGCTGAAGCTCCAATACTTTGGCCAACTGATGTGAAGAATTGACTCCTTAGAAAAGATGCTGATGCTGGGAAAGATGAAGGCAGGAGGAAAAGGGGACAGCAGAGGATGAGATGGTTGGCTGGAATTACTGATTCGATAGACATGAGTTTGCACAAGCTACAGGAGTTGGTGTTGGGCAGGGAAGCCTGGCGTGCTGCAGTTCATGGGGTCACACAGAGTTGGACATGACTGTGTAACTGAACTGACTAATATGTAAAAATTTCTAAACATGCTACCAGAAAACTGCTGCAGCTCATCAATGAATTTAGTAAAGTTGGAGGATACAAAATTAATGTGCAGAAACCCCTTCCATTTCTATACACTAACAATGAAAGATTAGAAAGAGAAATTAAGGAAGCAGTCCCATTTATAATCATATCAAAAAGAATAAAACACCTAGGAATAAACGTACCTATTGACTATGCCAAAGCCTTTCATTGTGTGGATCACAATAAACTGTAAAATTCTGAGAGAGATGAGAATACCAGATCATCTGACCTGCCTCTTGAGAAATCTGTATGCAGGTCAGGAAGCAACAGTGAGAACTGGACATGGAACAACAGACTGGTTCCAAATAGGAAAAGGAGTATGTAAAGGCTCTATATTGTCACCCTGCTTATTTAACTTATATGCAGAGTACATCATGAGAAATGCTGGACTGGAAGAAACACAAGCTGGAATCAAGATCACCGGGAGAAATATTAATAACCTCAGATATGCAGATGATACCACCTTTATGGCAGAAAGTGAAGAGGAACTAAAAAGCCTCTTGATGAAAGTGAAAGTGGAGAGTGAAAAAGTTGGCTTAAAGCTCCACATTCAGAAAATGAAGATCATGGCATCTGGTCCCGTCACTTCATGGGAAATAGATGGGGAAACAGTGGAAACAGTGTCAGACTTTATTTTTGGGGCTCTAAAATCACTGCAGATGGTGACTGCAGCTATGAAATTAAAAGACGCTTGCTCCTTGGAAAGAAAGCTATGACCAACTTAGATAGCATATTCAGAAGCAGAGACATTACTTTGCCGACTAAGGTCCGTCTAGTCAAGGCTATGGTTTTTCCAGTAGTCATGTATGGATGTGAGATTTGGACTGTGAAGAAAGCTGAGCGCCGAAGAATTGATGCTTTTGAAGTGTGGTGTTGGAGAAGACTCTTGAGAGTCCCTTGGACTGCAAGGAGATCCAACTAGTCCATTCTGAAGGAGATCAGCCCTGGGATTTCTTTGGAAGGAATGATGCTAAAGCTGAAGCTCCAGTACTTTGGACACCTCATGCGAAGAGTTGACTCATTGGAAAAGACTCTGATGCTGGGAGGGATTGGGGTAGGAGAAGGGGAAGACCGAGGATGAGATGGCTGGATGGCATCACGGACTCGATGGACATGAGTCTGCGTGAAGTCCGGGAGTTGGTGATGGACAGGGAGTCCTGGCATGCTGCGATTCAGGGGGTCGCAAAGAGGCAGAGATGACTGAGTGACTGAACTGAACTGAACTGATGGAGGCAAAAGATATGCACTCGGAAAACCATCAGGCACTGATGAAATTAAACATGACATAAACATATGGAAAGATATATCATGCCTTTTAATTGGAAGAATCAATATTCTCAAAATGACTGCACTACACAAGACAATATACAGATTCAATACAATCGCTATTATATTATCAATGGAATTTTTATTAGAACTAGAATAAAAATTCTAAATTTATATGGAAGTACCAAAAATCCTTAGTAACCAAAACAATCCAGAGAAAGATAAATAGAGCTGGAGAAATCAAGCTCTCTGACTTCCGACTGTATTACAAACCTACAATTATCAAAACAATAGAGTACTGACCAAAACAAACAAACAAGAAAAAAAAAACAAAAACAAAAAAACAACACAGAAATATAGATCAATGGGATGGGATAGAAAGCCCAGAAACAAACCCATGCACCTATGGTCAAATAATCTACAACAAAGGAGGCAAGAATATTCAATGGAGAAAAGATAATTTCTTCAATAAGTGGTGTAAGGAAAATTGGAAAACTATGTGGAAATTAATGAAACTAGAACATTGTCTAACATCACACACAAAAATAAACTCAAAATGGATTAAACAACTATTTATAAGATAGCATACTCTAAAACTCTTAGAGCAAAGCATAGACAGAACACTCTTTGAAATAAATTGCAGTAGTATATTTTTGGATGTGTCTGCTAGAGTAATGAAAATAAAAATGAACAAATGGGACCTAATTAAACTTAAAAGCTTTGTACAGCAAAGGAAGCCACTGATGAAACCAATACACAACCTAATGAATGGGAGAATATACTTGCAAATGATATGATCAATAAGGAGTTACTATCCAAAATTTATAAACAGTTCATACAACTCAGTTTCAAAAGAATACATTCATTTGTTTTAAGGGTGGGTCACATTGAGAGAACAGCATAGAAACATATACATTACCATATGTAAAATAGATAGCTAGTGGAAAGTTTCTGTACAACAGAGGGAGCTCAACACAGCAGCACTCTGTGATAACCTAGAGAGGTGGGATGGGGAGGCAGGTGGGAATGAGATTCAAGAAGGTGGAGACACGTGTAAACTTATAGCGGATTTATGTTGTTGTATGACAGAAGCCAACACAACATAGTAAAGCAATTATCCTACAATTAAAAATAAATTAAATGGATTAAATTCTCCAACAAAAAGACACAGACTGGCTAAATGGGTACCAAAACAAGACTCATATATATACTGTATACAAAAAGCCCACTTCAGACCTCAAGACGCATATAGACTGAAAGTGAGAGGATGGAAAAATATATTCCATGAAAATGGGAAGCAAAAGAAAGCTGGAGTAGCAATGCTCATATCAGACAAAATAGGCCTTAAAATAAAGAAGATGACAAGAGATAAGGAAGGACACTGCATAATGATTAAGGGATCAAGCCAAGAGGGAGACATAACAATTGTAAATATCTATGCAACCAACATAGGAGCACCTCAATACATAAGACAAACACTAACAGACATAAAAGGGGAAATTGACAGTAACACAATAATAGTAGGAGACTTTAACACCCCACTCACACCAATGGACAGATCATCAAAACAGAAAATTAATAAGGAAACACAGTCTTAAATGATACATTAGATGAGACAGATTTCATTGATATCTTTAGGATATTCCATCCAAATCGAAAAGAATGCATCCTCTTCTCAAGTGCACATGGAACATTCTCCAGTATAGACCACAGCTTGGGTCAAAAATCAAACCTCAGTGAATTTAAGAAAATTGAAATCATATCAAGCATTTTCTCCAACCACAATGGTATGAGACTAGATATCAATTACAAGAAAAACACTGTAAAAAACACAAACACATAGAGATTAAGCAACATGTTTCGAAATAACCAATAGGTTACTGAAGAAATCAAAAGGGAAATCAAAAAAATTTTTGGAAACAAATGACAATGAAAACATGACAACTCAAAACCTATGGGATGCATCAAAAGCACTCCTGAGAGGGAAGTTTATAGCAACACAATCCTACCTCAATAAACAAGAAAAACATAAAATAGGCAGCCAAACTTTACACCAAAAACAACTGGAAAAAGAAGAAGAAAAAAAAATTAATAGAAGGAAAGAAATCATGAAGATCCGAGCAGAAATAAATGGAAAAGATATGAAAGAAACAGTAGTAAAAATTGATAAAACTAAAAGCTGATTCTTTGAGAAGATAAACAAAATTGACAAACCCTTACCCAGACTCATCAAGAAAAAAAAAAGAAAAATAAAATCAACAACAGTAGAAATGAAAAAGGATAGGTTACAAAAAGCAATGGAGAAATACAAAGGATTACAAGAGACTAATATGAACAACTATATGGCAATAAAATGGATAACCTGGAAGAAATGGACAGATTCTTAGAAAAGGTGAAGCTTCCAAGACTGAACCAGGAAGAAATAGAAATGATGAACAACCCAACTACAAGCACTGAATTTGAAGCTGTGATCAAAAAGCTTCCAATAAAACAGGAGTCCAGCACCAGTTGGCTTCACAAGAGAATTCTATCAAAGAGTTAGAGAAAAGTTAATGTCTATTCTTCTAAAGCTCTTTCAAAACATTGCAGAGGAAGGAACACTTCCAAATTCATCTCATGAGGCCACCATCACCCTGATACCAAAACCAGGAAAAGATAACACAACAAAAAGAAAACTACAGGCCAATATCACTGATGAACATAGATGCAAAAATCCTCAAAAAAATTTTAGCAAACAATTCAGCAATACATTGAAAAGCTCATACACCATGATCAAGTTGGGTTTATTCCAGGGATGCAAGGATTCTTCAATATATGGAAATCAATCAGTGTGATACACCATATTAACACATTGAAATATAAAAACCATATGATCATCTCGATAGATGCAGAAAAAGCCTTTGACAAAATTCAGCTCCTATTCAGTTCAGTTCAGTTCAGTCGCTCAGTCATGTCCGACTCTTTGCGATCCCATGAATTGCAGCACGCCAGGTCTCCCTGTCCATCACCAACTCCCGGACTTCACTCAAACTCATGTCCATTGAGTCAGTGATGCCATCCAGCCATCTCATCCTCTGTCATCCCTTTCTCCTCCTGCCCCCAATCTCTCCCAGCATCAGAGTGTTTTCCAGTGAGTCAACTCTTCGCATGAGGTGGCCAAAGTTCTGGAGCTTCAGCTTTAGCATCATTCCTACCAAAGAACACCCAGGACTGATCTCCTTTAGAATGGACTGGTTGGATCTCCTTGCAGTCCAAGGGACTCTCAAGAGTCTTCTCCAACACCACATTTCAAAAGCATCAATTCTTCGTTGCTCAGCTTTCTTCACAGACCAACTCTCACATCCATACATGACCACTGGAAAAGCCATAGCCTTGACTAGACTGAACTTTGTTGACAAAGTAATGTCTCTGCTTTTGAATATGCTATCTAGGTTGGTCATAACTTTCCTTCCAAGGAGTAAAGTGAAAGTGAAAGTGAAGTCTCTCAGTCGTGTCCAAATCTTTGCAACCCGTGGACTGTAGCCCACCAAGCTCCTCCGTCCATGGGATTCTCCAGGCAAGAATACTGGAGTGGGCTTCCATTTCCTTCTCCAGGGGATCTTCCTGACCCAGGGATCGAACCCAGGTCTCCCACATTGCAGGCAGACGCTTTAACCTCTGCACCACCAGGGAAGCCCTTACTCCAAGGAGTAAGCACCTTTAAATTTCATGGCTGCAATCACCATCTGCAGTGATTTTAGAGCCCCCAAAAATAAAGTCTGACACTGTTTCCACTCTTTCCTCATCTATTTGCCATGAAGTGATGGGACCAGATGCCATGGTCTTCATTTTTTTTAACGTTGCGCTTTAAACCAACTTGTTCACTCTCCAGTTTCAGTTTCATCAAGAGGCTTTTTAGTTCCTCTTCACTTTCTGCCATAAGGGTGGTGTCATCTGCAAATCCAAGGTAATTGATATTTATGATTAAAACTGTTCAAAAAATGGGCATAGAAGGAACCCACCTCAACATAGTAAAGGTCATATGTGATAAGCCTACAGAAAACATTATTGTCAATGGTAAAAAACTGAAAGCATTCTCCCTAAGATCAGGAACAAGACAAGGGTGTCCACCTTCACCACTATTGTTCAACATAGTTCTTGAAGTCCTAGCTATAGCAATCAGAAAAGAAAAAGAAATAAAAGGAATCCAGATTGGAAAAGAAGTAAAGCTCTCACTGTTTGCAGATGGCATGATACTGTATGTAGCAAACCTTAAAGATAGAATCAGAAAATGACTAGTGCTAATCAGTGAATTTAGCAAAGGTGCAGGATACAAAATCAATACACAATCACTTGCATTTCTATATACTAACAATGAAAAATCAGAAAGAATTAAGGAATCAATCTCATTCACCATTGCAACCAAAAAGATTAAATACCTCAGAGGTTAAAGCGTCTGCCTGCAATGCAGGAGACCTGGGTTCGATCCCTGGGTCAGAAAGATCCCCTGGAGAAGGAAATGGCAACCCACTCCAGTACTCTTGCCTGGAGAATCCCATGGAAGGAGGAGCCTGGTAGGCTACAGTCCATGGGGTTGCAAAGAGTCAGACATGACTGAGCGACTTCACTTTCACTTCACTTTCAAGGAGACAAAAGAACTGTACACATAAAATTATAAGACATTAATGAAAGGAATCAAAGACAACATAAACAGATGGACAGATGTTCAATGTTGCTGGGTAGGAAGAATCAATATTGGGAAAATGACGATAGTACCAAATGGAATCTACAGATTTAATGCAATCCTTATCAAATTACCAATGGCATTTTTCACAGAACTAGAACAAAAAAATTTCACAGTTCTTATGGAAGCACAAAAGACCCCAAATATTCAAAGCAGTCTTGAGAAAGAAGAATGGAGCTGGAGGAATCAACCTTCCTGACTTTAAATTACACTATAAAGCTATAGTTATCAAGACAGTATGGTACTGGCACAAAAACAGAAATATAGACCAATGGAGCAATATGGAAAGCCCAGAAATAAACTCATGTACCTATGGGTACCTTATCTTTGATCAAAGAGGCAAGAATATACAATAGGACAAAGACAATCTCTTCAATAAATGATGTTGGGAAAACTGGACAGCTACATGTAAAAGAATGAAATTAGAATGCTTCTTAATACCATACACAAAGGTAAACTCAAAATAGATTAATGATCTAAATGTAAGACCAAAAATCATAAAACTCTTAGAGGAAAACATAGGCAGAACACTTGATGACATAAATCAAAGCAAGATCCTCTACGACCCACCTCCTAGAGTAATGGAAGTAAAAACAAAAGTAAACAAGGGAACCTGAATAAACTCAAAAGTTTTTACACAGCAAAGCAAACTATAAGCAAGGTGAAAAGATAACCTTCAGAATAGGAGAAAATAATAGCAAATGAGACAAGTGACAAAGGATCAATTTCCAAAATATACAAGCAGCTCATACAACTCAATACCAGAAAAACAAAGAACCCAATCAAGAAGTGGGAAAAAGACCTAAACAGACATTTCTCCAAAGAAGACATACAGATGGCTAACAAACACATGAAAAGATGCTCAACATTGCTCATTATTAAAGAAATGTGAAATAAAACTACAATGAGATATCACCTCACATCAGTCAGAATGGCCCTCAACAAAAAGTTTACAAACAATAAATGCTGTAAAGGGTGTGGAGAAAAGGGAACACTCTTGCACTGTTGGTGGGAATGTAAATTGATACAACCACTATGGAAGATGGTATGGAGATTCCTTTAAAAACTAGAAATGAAACCACCATAGGACTCAGCAATCCCACTCCTTGGCATATACCCTGAGGAAACCAAAATTGAAAGAGACACATGTATCCCATTGTTCATTGCAGCACTATTTACAATAGCTAGAACTTGGAAGCAACCTAGGTGTCCATCAACAGATGAATGGATAAAGAAGTTGTGGTATATATACACAACAGAATATTGCTGCTGCTGCTGCTCCTGCTAAGTTGCTCCAGTCATGTCCGACTCTGTGCAACCCCATAGACGACAGCCCACCAGGCTCCCCCATCTTTGGGATTCTTCAGGCAAGATTACTGGAGTGAGTTGCCATATCCTTCTCCAATGCATGAAAGTGAAAAGTGAAAGTGAAGTCGCTCAGTCGTGTCTGACTCTTAGCGACCCCACGGGCTGCAGCCCATCAGGCTTCTCCATCCACGGGAGTTTCCAGGCAAGAGTACTGGAGTGGGTTGCCATTGCCTTCTCCGAATGGAATATTACTCAGCCATAAAAAGAAACGCATTTGAGTCAGTTCTAATGAGGTGTATGAACCTAGAAACTATTATACAGAGTGAAGTGAGTCAGAAAAAGAAAGATAAATACCGTATTCTAACACATATATATGGAATCTAGAAAAATCGTACTGAAGAATTTATTTACAGGGCAACAATGGAGAAACACACATAGAGAATAGACTTATGGACATGGGGAAGAGGGTAGGGGAGAGTAAGCTGTATGGAAAGAGTAACATGGAAACTTACATTACCATATATAAAATAGACAACCAATGGGAGTTTGCTGTTGGCTCAGGAAACTCAAACAGGGGCTCTGTATCAACCTAGAGGGGTGGGATGGGGAGGGAGATATGAGGGAGTCTCAAAAAAGAGTCTCAATATGTATACCTATGGCTGATTCATGTAGAGGTTTGACAGAAAATGGCAAAATTCTGTAAAGCAATTATCCTTCAATAAAAAAATAATTAATTTAAAAAACAACTAAATAAATTGTAAAAAAAATTAAGAGTGGCCAGGGTAGTCAAGTAGGAAGACTCTTATTTCACTCTTTCCCACTAGCATACCAAAATTACAGCAATTTATAGAGCAAATACCTACAAGAATGACCAGTAGATTAGCAGAAAGGAACTTCTACAAGTAAAGATATAAGGAAGGAACCACAATGAGGTGGGTAGGAGGGTCAAAAACACAATATACTCAAGTCCCAGATCCCTAGGCAAGTGAGTCATAAACGGAGGATTAGCATAAATTGCAGACATTCTCCCCAAAGAATGAGGGGTACAAGCTCCATAAAGGAGATTTTCATGCTGCAAGTTTCCCCCACATCAGAGTCCTGAATCAGAATGAGGCCCTAGAACAGTTGGTATTAAAGGCCAGTGGGGCTTGCATTCAGGGAGCTGAATGATTCATAGACCCCATCGTTAAATGGTGTATGCAAAATCTCACACCCCGAGACCCAAGTCAGAAGTAGTAATTTGAATGCAGCCTGGGTCAGACTCACTTGCTGATCTTGGAGTGCCTCTAGGAGAGGCAGGAGGCAACTGGAACTCACCCTGGAGATATAGACACTAGTGGTAGCCATTTTAAGGAGTTCATTCTACCATGAAGACACTGGGGCTGGCAAGCATCATTTTGGAAACCTCCCTCTAGCTTATTTGTGCCAGGACCCATCCAGTCAACACAGTTCAAGGGACATCTCAGGCCAGGCACCCCCAATTGCATTGTCATATAGCCCCAAACACCAGCAGGTCCATACCAGCTCTGAAACCCCAAAACCACATTCAGTCACCCTAGGACATGGCCTTTCACACCAGCAGGTCTGTATCACTCTTGGGATATACCAGGATCAGGCCCCACCCAAGAACAGGCCAGCACCAGTATCATGACTTCCTAAGCACTGCAGTCAGCTGCCTCAGAATATGGTCCCACCCACCAGTAGGTGGCACCAGGTCTAAGACTCCCTGGATTGTGTAGTCAGTGATGATAGGTCATTAATACACCCACAAAGAGCCAGCAGCTTCTATGTTTAGCAAGGACTAGCACCCAGTTCAGAGAATGCAATGGCACCCCACTCCAGTACTCTTGCCTGGGAAATTCCATGGGTGGAGGAGCCTGGTAGGCTGCAGTCCATGAGGTCGCTAAGAGTCAGGCACAACTGAGTGACTTCACTTTCACTTTTCACTTTCATGCATTGGAGAAGGAAATGGCAACCCACTCCAGTGTTCTTGCCTGGAGAATCCCAGGGATGGGGGAGCCTGGTCGTCTGCTGTCTCTGGAGTTGCACAGAGTCGGACACGACTGAAGCAATTTAGCAGCAGCAGCAGCAGCAGCAGCAGCACCCAGTTGGGGGCCAGCCCTGCCTACCAGCATCCAATAAAGTTTGAATCCATCACAAACAAAAGGGCCCATACAGACCACCTAAGGGAAAACCTTACAGCATTTAGTTATGGTGATCAAAAAAGATTGTGCTACTGGGCTCCATAGGATATCTCCTACATAAGGCCACCTCTCCAAGGACAGGAAACATAGTGGACCTATCATACTTAATCAGGCAATTTTGCCTGATTTTGTGTTTTCTATTTTTTTTAAGTATTAGATATGACAGAGGATGAGATGGTTGGATGGCATCACTGGCTCAATGGACATGAGTTTGACCAGGCTCTGAGAGTTGGTGATGGTCAGGGAAGACTGGTATGCTGCAGTCCATGGGTTCTCAAAGAATCATAGAGGACTGAGTGACTGAACTGGACTGATGTTTCAAAGAAAAGAACAGGATAAAATCCCAGAAGAACTAAATGAACAGGAGATAATCAATCTACCCAACAAAGAGTTCAAGGTAATGATCAGAAAGCTGTTCATGAACTCAAGAGCAGAATGGATGAGCACAGTGAAGACTTTAACAAAAAGAAAATACATAAGAACGAAATAGAGCTGAAGAAAACAATTACTGGTATTAAAAAGTAAACTGAAAGGAACCAACTGTGGATTAGATGAATAAAGATATCAATATAACCCTGTAGGTATAATGCAAGCTGAACAGCAAAAAAGTGCCATATTGAATTTTACCTATTATAGTAGTTTGTTAGGGTTGTCATAGAAAAATATCACAGTCTGGGTGGCTTAAACAATAGAAATTTATTTTCTTGTAGTTCTGGAGACTGGATACTTGAGATCAAACTGTTGGCTTTGATTTCTCCTGAGTCCACCTTCTCCATGTATTTTCACAGTCTTCCTTCTGTGCCCTATCTGTGTCCTAATTACCTTTTCTTAGGAGAAGACCAGTCATATTGGATTAGGGCCCACCTATATGGCCTCATTTAACCTCAGTCCCTTGGACTGCAAGGAGATCCAACCAGTCCATTCTGAAGGAGATCCGCCCTGGCATTTCTTTGGAAGGAATGATGCTAAAGCTGAAGCTCCAGTACTTTAACCACCTCATGCGAAGAGTTGACTCATTGGAAAAGACTCTGATGCTGGGAGGGATTGGGGGCAGGAGGAGAAGGGGACGACCCAGGATGAGATGGCTGGATGGCATCACCGACTCGATGGACGTGAGTGTGAGTGAACTCCGGGAGATGGTGATGGACAGGGAGGCCTGGCGTGCTGCGACTCATGGGGTGGCAAAGAGTCGGACACGACGGAGCGACTGAACTGAACTGACCTCTTTAAAGGCTCTATCTCCGAACACAGTGGAATTCTGATGCATGGGGATTAGAACTTCAGCACAGACTTTGGAGGGACATAATTCAGCCTATAACACAAAATGTCTATAGCTCTACGTTTCTAACATTCTCCCTGGGCCAGAACACCTCTAGACCTGCCCAAGCCAGTGTCCCAAGAGCCATAGTTGACTATGGCTGACAGGGTTTTTTCCATCCTTATAGTAACAGGTTACTGCAAATTTAGCTACTTAAAACCATGCACACTTATTATCTTCAAGTCGGACAATGTGTGACTGGGTCCACTGGTCAGGGTCTCGTAAGGCTACAATTAAGGTGTCATCTAGGCTGTGATTCTTCATGGAGCTTGGAGTTCTATTCCAAGTTTACTTGGTTGTTGGAAACATTAAGTCAATTTCAGCTATAGGACTAAGGTCTCTAGTTTATTGCCAGCTATGAACTAAGGCCACTCTTAGATACCAGGTACCTGACATTTCCTGTCATGTGGCTCTCTCTAAATTGTGAAAATCTGCTTCTTCCAAGCCAACATGTAAGCTTTAAATCTCTCTCACTTCTTCCTCCTATGACTTTTAGACTCCTTTTAAAAGGGTTCACTTGATTAAATATCAAATGCCCACATTCAAAGAAAATGGATTATACAGGGTGTACCTAATAAACAGTGATTACTGTGAGGCCATTTTAAAATTCTGCCCACCACAAAGAAATTGATTCATGGGACCACAAAAAAAATGACTGAGAAATGTTAAGAATTAAGTAAAAGACAATAGGTAAATTCAAGGTCAAGATTTCAAAACAAGTGTGGCAATAAAGTTTCCTCTGCAAAGGATGAAACCTGAAAAGTCTTCCAGAAGCAACAGGACAATATGAGGACAGTAGAAGTAAAGTAGAACTGAAGGAGTAGAACTGAAGTTTCCTGACATTAAATCCATTGGAGTGATACAAATTGTTAATTGTATTGGACTGAACCAGAAAACTTCTGGTCACTTATAATCTTCACATTTATTTGCACATGAATTTTGCATAATAAAAGGTTCATGAAAATAATGACCATGTCATTTTTTTTCTTTTCACTACATCATCAGTGCCTAGAATATGGCCTGGAACATATTATTTTCTCATAAATAATCTTTTGAATTAATAATCATCTGACATGGCATGACACTCTCAGACATCTGACATGTAATTATTGTCCTTCATCTTTAAAATAGATAATGTAATGTCACTTGGAGAGTTTGGTAGAGAAAAGCTGAGGTTGGACCAATCATCTTTGGGAAATAATTTATACGTTATACTAAAGAGAAAGGAAAAGGCATAAGATGTGGTGTGAAGTCTTTGTATCATGCTCTATATCATCATTTATTCCCATTAAATAATACAGGAAGGTCAACTGTCAGTATTATAATTGGATATCATCAGTGTTAATAATCTCAAATATGAATGAAGTGAAGTTAAGGGAAAGTTGCTCAATCAGGTGTGACTTTTTGAGACCCCATGGACTATACAGTCCATGGAATTCTCTAGGTCAGAATATGGGAGTGGGTAGCCTTTCCATTCTCCAGGGGATCTTCCCATCACAGGGATTGAACCTAGGTCTCCCTCATTGCAGGTGGATTCTTTACCAACTGAGCTTTCAGGGAAAATTCAAATATGAATAAAGGGGAAATTTTATCTTGCCACTTAGGAAACAGTAGTCAGGTACAGAGTTTGATAGTAGATAATCTCTGTCCATTCTTTTTAAGACAGTGGAGACCATTTTGCTGTTTGCATAATATAAGTGTCCAAGAAACCAAGGTGAATCCTAATTAGTTTTCCAAAAGAAATTCTAAATAATATGATCATCATTTTCATCTTCTATTTAAGAAAATATTAAGCAATTATTAGTTAGGGATCAATCGGTTTTCCAGGTCACTTGCTGATGAATTTTTGCATTGAGTCATATATTTCTTATAAAATAATCTACTAATTAATATAAAGCCTGGAAAACAAATGTGAATCTCCTTTGATCTTTGGCTAAACATTTCCCAGGAAATATCCATATGTCAACTTCTGAAATAAGAAGACTGTGTTCTATACTTCATGTAGATCCCTCCTTATGATAGTCACATAAAGGCGATTATTTTTATTTAAATGAATGTAATATGAAAGCAGGTAAAATTTTGGCTAATGGGAATTAGATTAACATCACATGCTAAAGAAGGAAAGCCATCAAATCAGGAATCGGCTCAGTGATTGTTTAATAAATGTCTTCTGTTGACTAACAGCTTTCCTGGTTTTCCATAGATTTTTCAGAGGTGTGTTGAACTTTATTCTTTCTTTAAAGAATAAAGATATGAATATTTCTTGTTAAGATATATTTATCAGTCGTATTTCCTAGGTCATCTCATTTTGCATTTGATAAAATTTGTTAAGGAATATATATATATATTTTTTTAATTTATTAATTTTTTAAACAAAGGATAATTGATTGCTTTACAGAATTTTGTTGTTTTCTGTCAAACCTCAACATGAGTCAGCCATAGGTATACATATGCCCCCTCCCTCATGAACCTCCCTCCCATCTCCCTCCTCATCCCACCCCTCTAGGTTGATACAGAGACCCTGATTGAGTTTCCTGAGTCATACAGCAAATTTCCATTGGCTATCTATTTTACATACAGTAATATAAGTTTCCATGTTACTATATCCATACATCTCAACCTCTCATCCCCTCTCCTTATGTCCATAAGTCTGTTCTCTATGTCTGTTTCTCCACTGTTTCCCTGAAAATAAATTCTTTGGTATTATCTTTCTAGATTCCAAATATATGTGTTAGAAAAAGATCTACAAAAACAAACTCCAAGCAATTAAGGAAATGGCAATAAGAACATATATATTAAAAATTACTTTAAATGCAAATTGATTAAATGCTCCAACCAAAAGACACAGGTTGGCTGAATGGATACAAAAACAAGACCCATGTATATATATTCTTGTCTACAAGAAATCCAATTTGGACCTAAAGACACATACAGACTGAAAGTGGAAGGATGGAAAAATGTATTCCATGCAAATGGAAAGCAAAGAAAACTGGAGTAGCAATCCTCATATCAGACAAAGTAGACTTAAAAATAAAGAATACTACAAGGAAAAATAATTTTAATTGATGATAAATGTGAAGCAATCACTTTTATGCAATAATGAAAATTATATAAAATATAATCATGTATCAGCATGATAAATTTATCTCAGAATAATGTAGTTATAATATTAAATAACATTTATGGGAAAAATTTAAATAAAGTAGCCATCAGTTCAGTTCAGTCGCTCAATCGTGTCCATCTATAAAACTAACAAATTTGCAAGCATTGTCATTAAAGAACCTTTAAAATATTAGCAAGTAGATATAATAAAGCTGAAGAATAAAAATTCACATAAAATAAATTTCCATTAAATTGAAAATAAGTATTTTAAGAAGGCTTAAAAACAGCACTAATGCTTTTTGCTTACCATAGTTTATCTGAGGAGACTTAGGAGGTCCCGTGTATATTAAAATGTTAGACTAATTGAGGAAGCAAGATTGTTTTAGAAATCTACTTTTATATATTTAAGAGTTTAGCCACACTCTTGTATAAGCTGTGAAACTATAATCTTTTGAAAATTACCCAAAGTATCAAAATGTGAAGATTTTTAAACAATAACATAAAACACAGCCTGGACTAAAATAAATGAAGCCATCCTGTTTTTTTAAAGATATTCTTCAGAGACACATATCTATATAGTTTGTATTCATTTATATCTTTGACCTTTAAACAGGAGAAAAATTTGGCTATAGTTATCTGATGTTAATACAATTCTCTCAAAGAAAGTCCATCAATAAATAAAAATAATTTGTTGATGAGTATGGGCTATACATAATGCAAATACACAGACTGATCATTTGTAGCACTAAGCATATATGTCTTTTATAGAATAATTTACAACATATCTGACTATATATAATCCATGAAAAATTTATGCCACATCATCTTAGCTTAATTTGCAATTCCTGAAAGATGCTATTGACATTTGGAACAGGGTAGTGATTTGTTCTGTCATTCTATTCTATTTATTAGACAATGTTTACATATTAGGCCTCACAGTAATACATGCCAGTAGCACTGGTAATTGTAACAACTAAAAATGCCCTAAAACATTTCCAAATGCATCCTAAGAGAGAAGGACACTCCTAAGTTCATAACCAATGGCAGTATATTTTGAAGATAGCATGTTAATTGCCTTTATTTCAAAACTAGTTAACCTACTTAATTTTGCTATGCAAACAATCATGAAAGTATTTGAGTTTTATTCTTTCTTACAAAGGTAAAATTTAGCTGTGTTTCTTTTACCATTTTATATTATGAGACATAACATACATTTATATAAGGGTGCAAAACTAAAATTTTCAGTCAAATGATTTACCATAAAATAAAAATTCATATAAGTATTATTAAGTCAAGAAATAGAAAATGCTAGCAGCCTGAAAGTACACTTCTGTCACCTCCAATTTACTCCACTTACCTATTCTTTCAATGAAGATACCTGTCCTGATTTAAAGTACTCTTTATAGTACTTAATAGTACTCTTGCTTTAGTTTTCTGCCTGGGTTTCTTTCCCTTTAAACATGTAATGTATTAACAGTATATTTGAATTTGTTTGTTTACTATTTACTAAGATACAAATGAAAAAATATATTACTTTTGCATACTTTAACTCAGGCTTAGGTTTATGAGATCCATTCACATTGATGAATGGAAAATGATATGATAATAATAGGCTTCAATATCCCAACAATGGATATATCATTCAGATAGAAAAACCACAAGGAAATATTAGACTTGACCATACTTTAAACCAAACATACCTAACAAACATACAAAACATCTCATCCACGAGCAGTAGAATACATATTCTCAAGCATACATGGAGCATTCTCCAAGATAAATTATGATAGGCCACAAAATAGTTTTATGAAATTTATGAAGATTGCAATCATACCAAGTATCTTTTACAACTACAATGATATGAAATTAGAAATCAAACCAAGAGGAAAGTTGGAAAGTTTACAAACATGTGAAAACTAAACAACGCACTCTTTAACAACAACTAATAGGTCAAAGAAGAAAGCAAAAGCAAAATCAAGAAATATCTTTAAACAAGTGAAAATAGAAGAACAACAAATCAAAACCTATGGTATGCTGCAAAAGCAGGTCTTAGAGGGATGTTTATAATAATAATGCATATATTAAGAAAAAGGAAATATTTCAAAGAACAACCTAACTTTACACCTCAAAAATTAAAAAAAAAAGAGCAGAAATAACAGAAACAAAGAAAGAGAGAAAAGAAACACAATAGGAAAGATCAATGAAACTAAGATTTTTTTGAAAGATAAAAATTGCCAAATTCTTAGCTTCTCTAACAAGAAAAAAAGGGAAGATTGAAATAAAATCATAAACAAAAGAGGAGACATTACAACTGCTGTAAGAGACTGCTATGAACAAATAATGCCAACAAATCTTATAAAAAAATGAATTCCTAAAACATACAACCTTCTAGGACTGAATCATGAAACAGAAAATATGAAGAGACCTGTAAGTAGTAAGGAGACTTAATCAATAATCAAAACCCTCCCAACACTGAAAAGCCTAAGACCAAATGGTTTCCCTGATGAATTCTGCTAAAATATTTAAACACCAAACTCTTCCAAGAATTATAGAAGAGGAAACATTGCTAAACTCATTATACATTGCCAGTGTTAACCAAATGAAAAGCCAGATAAAGATACTACCAGAAAACTATAAATCAGCATCCCTGATGAATAGAGATGCCACAATTCTCAACAAAATATTAGTAAACTGAATTCAACAACACATTGAACGGATCATACACCGTAATCAAGTCAGTTTATCCTTGAGATGCAAGAGTCATTTAATATAAACAAATCAATAAATGTGAAATACTACACTAACAGGATTCCCTGGTGGCTCAGCAGTAAATAATCTACCTGCCAAAACAGGAGATGCAGGTTCAATCCCTAGGTTAGGAAGGGCCACTAGAGAAGGAATGGCAACTCACTCCAATATTCTTGCCTGGAAAATTCCATGGACAAAGGACCCTGGTGGGCTATAGCCCATTAGGTCTCAAGAGTGAGGCACAACTTAGCAACTAAACCACCAGCACCATCATACTAACAGTGAAAGATTAAGAATATATAATTATATATATAATTTTAAAATAAAAGTATTGCATAAAATCCAACATCCTTTCATTATATTAACCCTCAACAAACTGGGCATAGAAAAAACACACTTCAGTTTAATTATAATTAAGGCAATACAAAACAAAATCAGAACAAGCATCATACTCTACTTTGAAAGGTTGAAAACTTTTTCTCTAAGATCAGGACCAAGAGAAGGATGCTTGCTCTTTCATCACTCATATTCAGCATAGTATTGAAAATTCTAGCTAGAGAAATTAAGCAGAATAAAGAAGTAAAAGTCATCCTTATTTGAAAGGAAGAAGTAAAATTGTCATTACTTGTAGATGATATAATCTGTATATAGAAAATCCTGAAGACTAAAGACTTGTCCATAAAAGAAATAAAAACACTGGAATTAATTAAGGAATTCTGTAAAGTTGCAGGATATAAAATTAATATTCATAAATTAATTGGATTTCAATACACTAGCAAGGAAATATCTGAAACAGAAATAAAGAAAAAACAATTCCATTAACTATATCATCAAAAAAAAAAATACTTAAAAGTAAACTCAACAAAGGAAGTAAAAGATCTGTATAGTGAAAACTATAAGACCTTGATGACAGAAACTGAAGAAACAAACCAATGGAAAGATATCCCATGTTTATGGATAGGAAGAATTAGTACTGTCAAAATCATAATATCCAAAGCCCTCTATGAATTTCATGAAATTTCTCTCAAAATTCCAATGACTTTTTTCACAGAAATACCAAAAGGATACTAAAATGTGTACTGAATCACAACGTGCTTTATATAGTCAAGCAACCCCCAGAAAAAACAAAACCAGAGGCATCACATGTCCTAAGCTCAAAGTATACCGCAAAGCTATGGTAATTAAATCCTTATGGTGTTATCATAAAAATAAACGCATAAAAAGACCAATGGAACAGAATCAATAGCTCAGAAATAAATTCCCACATATAGAGTAAACTAATATTTTGGCAAGGCAACCAAGAATGTGTAGTTTGGAAACAACAGTCTCTTTAATAAATGATATTGGAAAAACTGAATAAGCACATGCAGAAGAATGAAATTAGACTCTTTACCTTATATCACTCACAAAACCTAGCTCAAAATGAATTAAAGACTTAAACATAAGACCTGAAACTATAAAGGTCATAAAAGAAAATGTATGGTAAAAGCTCTTTGATCTTGGTTTTAGCAATAATTATTTTTGATATGACACCAAAAACACAAGCAACAAAAGCAAAAACCCAGTGGGATGATATAAAATTAAAAAGCCTTTGAATATCAAAAGAAGCAATTTAAAAAATGAAAAGGAAACCTATAGAACATGAGAAAATATTTGCAAACTGTAAATCAGAAATGGGTTAAAATTTAATATAGATGAAGAAATATGTGAAGAATTCATAAAAGTCAATAAGAAAAACAATTTTAATAAAAAACTGACAGGGAAACTGATTAGATATTTTTCCAAAGATGATATCCAAATAGCAAACAGGTACTTGAAAAGATGCTCAACATCATTAGTCATCAAAATTATGCAAGTCAAAGCCACAGTGAGAAAACAAGTGCTACTAAGAATGTGGAGAAAAGAGAACTCTTGTTTACTGTTGGAAGAATATAAATTCGTAGAGAGAGCAGTTATGGAAAACAGTATGGAGATTTCTCAAAAAATGAAAAATAGAGCTACTACAAGGTCCAACATTCCATTTTGGATATATCCAGTCAGTTCAGTTGCTCAGATGTGTCTGGCTCTTTGCAATCCCATGGACTGCAGCACGCCAGGATTCCCTGTCCATCACCAACTCCCTGAGCTTGCTCAAACTCATGTTCATCGAGTCCATGATGCCATGCAACCATCACATCCTCTGTCACTTCCTTCTCCTCCTGCCTTCAATATTTCCCAGCATCATGATCTTTTACAATAAGTCAGTTTTTCACATCACGTGGCCAATTTATTGGAGTTTCAGCTTCAGCATTAGACCTTCCAATGAATATTCAGGACTGATTTCCTTTAGGATGGACTGGTTGGATCTCCTTGCAGTCCAAGGCACTCTCAGAGTTTGCCCCAACACCAGAGTTCAAAAGCATCAATTTTTCTGTGCTCAGCTCTCTTCACAGTCCGACTGTCTCATCCATACATGACTACAGGAAAAACCATAGCTTTGACAAGATGGACCTTTGTCAGCAAAGTAATGGCTCTGCTTTTTAATATGCTGGCTAGGTTTGTCATAGCTTTTCTTCCAAGGGCCATGCATCTTTTAATTTCATGGCTGAAGTCACCATCTGCAGTGATTTTGGAACCCCGAAAAATAAAATCTCTCAGAGCTTCCTTTGTTTCCCCATCTATTTGCCATGAAGTGATGGGACCAGATGCCATGATCTTAGTTTTCTGAATGTTGAGTTTTAAGCCAACTTTTTCAGTCTTCTCTTTCAATTTCATCTAGAGGCTCTTTAGTTCTTTGTTTTTCCAATAAGAGTGATGTCATCTGCATATCTGAGATTATTGCTATTTTTCCCGGCAATCTTGATTCCAGCTTGTGCTTCATCCAGTGCAGCATTTCACATGATATACTCTTCATACAAGTTAAATAAGCAGGGTGAAAATATACAGCTTTGATGTACTCCTTTCCCAATTTGGAACCAGTCTGTTGTTCCGTGTGTGGATCTAACTGTTGCTTCTTGACCTGCATACAGATTTCTCAGGAAGCAGGTAAGGTGGTCTGGTAGCCCTGTCTCTTGAAGAACTTTCCACAGTTTGTTGTGATACACACAGTCAAAGGCTTTGTCGTGGTCAATAAGGCAGAAGTAGAATTTTTTTTTGAACTCTCTTGTTTATTTGAAGATCCAATCAGTTCAGTTCAGTTCAGTTCAGTCACTCACTCAGTTGTGTCTGACTGTGACTAAATGAACCACAGCACGCCAGGCCTCCCTGTCCATCACCAACTCCCGGAGTCCACAAAAACCCACATCCATTGAGTCAATGATGCCATCCAACCATCTCATCCTCTGTCGTCCCCTTCTCCTCCTGCCCTCAATCTTTCCCAGCATCAGGGTCTTTTCCAATGACTCAGCTCCTCGCATCAGGTGGCCAAAGTATTGGAGTTTCAGCCTCAACATCAGTCCTTCCAATGAACACCCAGGACTGATCTCCTTCAGAATGGACTGGATGGATCTCCTTGCAGTCTAAGGGACTCTCAAGAGTCTTCTTCAACACCAAAGTTCAAAAGCATCAATTCTTCGGCACTCAGCTATCTTCACAGTCCAATTCCCACATTCATACATGACTACTGGAAAAACCATATCTTTGACTAGATGGACATTTGTTGCCAAAGTAATGTCTCTGCTTTTGAATATGCTATCTAGGTTGGTCATAACTTTCCTTCCAAGGAGTAAGTGTCTTTTAATTTCATTGCTGCAATCGCCTTGTGCAGTGATTTGGGAGCCCAGAAAAATAAAGTCAGCAGCCACTGTTTCCACTGTTTCCCCATCTATCTGCCATGAAATGATGGGACCAGATGCCATGATCTTCGTTTTTTGAATGTTGATCTTTAGGCCAACATTTTCACTCTCCTCTTTCACTTTCATCAAGAGGCTCTTTAGTTCCTAATTACTTTCTGCCATAAGAGTGGTGTCATCTGAATATCTGAAGTTATTGATTTTTCTCCTGGCAATCTTGATTTCAGCTGGTGCTTCTTCCAGCCCAGCGTTTCTCATGATGTACTCTGCATATAAGTTAAATAAGCAGGGTGACAATATACACCCTTGATGTACTCCTTTTCCTATTTGGAACCAGTCTGTTGTTCCATGTCCAGTTCTAACTGTTGCTTCCTTACCTGCATACAGGTTTCTCAAGAGACAGGTCAGGTTGTCTGGTATGCCCATCTCTTTCAGAATTTTCCACAGTTTATTATGATCCACACAGTCAAAGGTTTTGGCAGAGTCAATAATGCAGAAATAGATGTTTTTCTGGAACTCTCTTGCTTTTTCGATGGTCTATCAGATGTTGGCAATTTGATCTCTGGTTCCTCTGCAATTTCTAGAACCAGCTTGAACTGGTAGTTCATGGTTTCTGTACTATTGAAGCCTCGCTTGGAGAATTTTGAGCATCACTTTGTTAGTGTGAGAGATAAATGCAATTTTGCAGTAATTTGAATATTATTTGGCATTGCCTTTCTTTGGGATTGCAGTGAAAAATGACTTTTTCCAGTCCTGTGGCCACTGTTGAGTTTTCCAAATTTGCTTGCATATTGAGTGCAGCACTTTCACAGCATCATCTTTTAGGATTTGAAATAGCTCAACTGAAATTCTATCAACTCCACTGGCTTTGTTCGTGGTAATGCTTCTTAAGGCCAACTTGACTTTGCCTTCCAGGATCTGGCTCTAGGTGAGTGATCACTCCATCGTGGTTATCTGGGTCATCAAGCTCTTTTTTGTATAGTTCTTCCATGTATTCTTGCCACCTCTTCTCAATATCTTCTGCTTCTGTTAGGTCCATACATTTCTCTCCTTTATTGTGCCCTTTGTTGCATGAAATATTCCCTTGGTATCTCTAATTTTCTTGAAGAGATCTCTAGTCTTTCTCATTATTTTATTTCCCTCTATTTCTTTGCATTGATCAGCGAGGAAGGCTTTCTTATCTCTCATTGCTATTCTTTGAAACTGCATTCAGATGAGTATACCTTTCCTTTTCTCCTTTGCCTTTAGCTTCTCTTCCTTTCTCAGCTATTTGTAAGGCCTCCTCAGAAAACCATTTTACCTTTTTGCATTTCTTTTTCTTGGGCATGGTGTTGATATATTCAAAGAAATGGAAATCAAGATATCCAAAAGATATCTTTACCCCCATGTTTATTGCAGCATTATTCACAATACCCAAAATACAGAAGCAACCTATGTGTCCATCAATGGATAAACTTTCAAAGAAAATGTAGTATATGTATGCAATGGACTATTCCCATCCATGAGAAATAAGGAAATCCTGCCATTTGTGACTGCTTGAATGGACTTTGAAGGTATTAAGCTAAGTCAGAAAAAGGCAAATACTTTGTGCTATCATTTCTGTGTGAGATCTAAAAAGGCTGAACTCAAGAAAAAGAGAGTAGAATGCTGGTTACCAAGGGCTGGGCTGTGGATGAATTGGGTAGATGTTGGTTTATCGATACAAATTTTCATTTAGAAGACGACCTAATGCAAAGTATAGTGATTACAGCCAATGATAACAAATTATATAATTCACTTATATATCAATTAAAAAGGAGAAACTTTTTATATTTCTAGTTGTCCTCACTAGGAAGGTATGTCTAAATCACAGCAGGATCCTCTATGACACACCTCCCAAAATACTGGAAATAAAAGCAAAAATAAACAAATGGGATCTAATTAAAGTTAAAAGCTTCACAGCAAAGGAAACTATAAGTAAGGTGAAAAGACAGCCTTCAGAATGGGTGAAAATAATAGCAAATGAAGCAACTGACAAACAACTAATCTCAGAAATATACAAGCAACTCCTGCAGCTCCATTTCAGAAAAACAAATGACTCAATCAAAAAATGGGCCGAAGAACTAAATAGACATTTCTCCAAAGAAAACATACAGATAGCTAACAAACACATGAAAAGATGTTCAACATCACTCATTATCAGAGAAATGCAAATCAAGACCACAGTGAGGTACCATTTCACACCAGTTAGAATGGCTGCTATCCAAAAGTCTACAAGCAATAAATGCTGGAGAGGATGTGGAGAAAAGGGAACCCTCTTACACTGTTGGTGGGAATGCAAACTAGTACAGCCACTATGGAGAACAGTGTGGAGATTCCTTAAAAAACTGGAAATAAAATTGTCATATGACCCAGCAATCCCACTGCTGGGCATACACACCAAGGAAACCAGAATTGAAAGAGACAAATGTACCGTGATGTTCATCGCAGCACTGTTTATAATAGCCAGGACATGGAAGCAACCTAGATGTCCATCAGCAGATGAATGGATAAGAAAGCTGTGATACATATACACAATGGAGTATTACTCAGCCATTAAAAAGAATATATTTAAATCAGTTCTAATGAGGTGATGAAACTGAAGCCGATTATACAGAGTGAAGTAAGCCAGAAAGAAAAACACCAATACAGTATACTAACGCACATATATGGAATTAGAAAGATGGTAATGATAACCCTGTATGCGAGGCAGCAAAAGAGACACAGATGTATAGAACAGACTTTTGGACTCTGTGGGAGAGGAAGAGGGTGGGATGATTTGGGAGAATGGCATTGAAACATGTATCAGTTCAGTTCAGTCACTCAGTCATGTCCGACTCTTTGCGACCCAATGGATCGCAGCACGCCAGGACTCCCTGTCCATCACCAACTCCCGGAGTTCAC
This sequence comes from Budorcas taxicolor, assembly GCF_023091745.1. Classification (NCBI taxonomy): domain Eukaryota; kingdom Metazoa; phylum Chordata; class Mammalia; order Artiodactyla; family Bovidae; genus Budorcas; species Budorcas taxicolor. Next base: position 278,062 of record NC_068935.1, read on the forward strand.
TCAGACTCACGTCCATTGAGCCAGTGATGCCATCCAACCATCTCATCCTCTGTCGTCCCCTTCTCCTCCTGCCCCCAACCCTCCCAGCATCAGAGTCTTTTCCAATGAGTCAACTCTTCGCATGAGGTGGCCACAGTACTGGTGTTTCAGCTTTAGCATTATTCCTTCCAAAGAAATCCCAGGGTTGATCTCCTTCAGAATGGACTGGTTGGATCTCCTTGCAGTCCAAGGGACTCTCAAGAGTCTTTTCCAGCATCACAGTTCAAAAGCATCAATTCTTCAGCACTCAGCCTTCTTCACAGTCCAACTCTCACATCCATACATGACTACTGGAAAAACCATAGCTGATAATATCATGTAAAAAAAATGAATTGTCTAATATTAATTTTCTTTTCTTTTTTTTTTACAACAACTTAAAAAAGAACTTATTTTACATAAACTTTTATCTAATCATAGTCTGAAAACCAGTAATGGGCTCAAAGAATCCAACTGGTAATACTTGTTGGCCATTTGAGTGAAAATTGCTTTTCTCTGACATAATTAATGTATTTACAATAATTTCAAAATCTACAGTTCAGTTTGATTTTAATAATTAAATAATTCAAAATTAAAATTAAAATTTAATAATTTGATTTAATGGTTTAATAACTTTAGTTGTTAAGACATCCCCATCCCCTCCACACTTCCCTGGTGGCTCAGATGGTAAAGTGTCTCTCTACAATGTGGGAGACCCGGATTTGAGCCCTGGGTTGGGAAGATCCCCTGGAGAAGAAATGGAAATGCACTCCAGTACTATTGCCTGGAAAATCCCATGCACAGAGTCCCGGAGCCAGCATGGGGAATCCTGCCCATGGCAAAGGTCATGAGGAAGAGGCCTGACAGGCAAAGGCGAGATCAGGCCTCGAGGGAACCGCTCTGGACCTTCTCGAGCATCCACCTCAAAAATAGTCTGTCCGCCTTATTGCATTATGCCTTTCACCAACTCTTCTGACATTAACAGGGGGCTATCCCCCACCACCTTTCTCTGAAAAGAGTTAACTTAGAGCTCCAGTTAATAAGTCTCCTGGGCGTAACAAGAGTGTTCCAGTCCAAAAACTCCTCTGATGGCTCTCTAGCCTGCCTGACAAGTTTATCCGGCCTCTTACAACCACACATGTGATTGTTTACAGCCTCCCAACTGTGAGAGGCACGAGACGCTCTAAACTTTCTAAATACAGAGTCTTTTGAGAAGTTAGAAATTATTAGTGTAGTACAAGTGGATTGTTAGAAATATACCGGTGGAGGGTTTAATTGTTGAGCCATTATTTGCTGCTAAGTCTCCATATCCCTTGTCCCTTATACACATTAATTGATATAATTGGCACATGGGAAAAATAAGTAATAACCTTTGATATTAATCGTGTTAAACCTTAGGCTAGTAAATTCTTTCCATGCTATAGCCCACTACACCCTTACCCTATAGAAATGTAACCTAATCTAGTGTTTTTGGAGAGTGGCGCCTGACTTAAGAAAAATCACATTTGGAGAAAATAAGTTTTCTGGTTGACTAATCGTCATCAGATAGGGTCATAAAATGTTAGCAGGCCTCTTGGCCAGAAGATGATGAAAATCACCTGAGAACTTCGTATATTGGAAGGAATGCAGAAAGAAAGTGTTGTCTCAATAAGGGTCAGGACTACTGACCTTGCATGACTTTGTATTATCCATTGATCTCTATGTACAACTTAAAGTATAAAAGCTTTCCTGAAAAATAAAGAGATGGTCCAGTTCCTGGGAAGACTGGTTTCCCCTGTGTCTTCTTTTCTTTCTCTCCTTTTCAGGCTATTTCCCATCTGGAGCACAGAAGCTCGCTGTGTCTACTTATTTGCCCAGGCTTCTAAGACCCACACGAGAGAGAGCCCAAGGCGGGGCACCCTCCGCTATTCAAACAGGAGCCTGTGGCCTGTGTAGATGGTGCAAGTCCCTTGTCTTGGGGCTTTATTGGTCTCCTGTGTAAACCAAGGAATACAGCCTCTTTTCTCCTTTATTTTCTCCACTACACTATTCTTTCCTAATCTCTCTTTCTATCTCTAAATAAATAATCTTGTCTAATCGCCAACGCCATCCCCGCTTTGAATTCCCTGGGACCACCAAGGCTGGACCCCGGCAACAGAGGAGCCTGGTAGGCTACAGTCTATGGGGTCGCAAAGAGTTGGACATGACTGAGTAACTTCACTTTCACTTTCTATCCCCTCCACACACATTTACAAAAACATTCATTGCATCACCTATTTGTTCCCATAGCACATTGTCAGGTACTTTGTACAATAAACTATTAATTCTGTTAGAGCTAGAAACCTTGACTAGAACATGGTTAGTACTTTGTAGAAAAGAATAATTTAACTCTCTCATTAATTAGGATAAGCTTTTTTGAAGTGTAAATGGACAGACTTTTTTCCAAAAAAAATTTTCAGTCAATTATAAAAGGAAAAATCTTGAAATTCCATGAATTTTATGATGAATGGCTAATTTCATGTGAAATTCATTATCAGTGTGTACTTTATATGAATAATATACACTTAATGAGTCCATAAGAAATATGCAATTTAATTGCCAAAGCAAAATAAAACCTGGTGTTAGCATTGGAAACCTATATTCAAATGAAAGTTTATAGAAGAACAGAGTTCAAATAAAAGTAAAATTCTATGGTTTAAAATGACTTATGAATCACTGGAATCATGCTCTGTTTTCATTCCTCTAGTATCTTGTCCTCTCCTATCTCTCACCTCTTAGTTAATTTTCTTCTCTCTAGCAGCCTTAATAATTTCAAGGTTACAATAGTTGCTTGTTGAATATTTGGATGAGGTAATGAATTTGAGAATAAAAACTCTCAAAGTTGGTTACCAATAGAGCAGGAGGGAATACAGGCATCAATATCAAGACAATTACATTCCAGGGCCTAATTTGAAACAAAAGTTAAGTAAGTTTCTTTCTTTTTCTTTTTTTTTTTTTTGCATTTATATAAAGTGGAATGAAATCTGTTGTTGTTGTTCAGTTGTTAATTCGTGGCTGATTCTTTGGAAGTCCATGGACTGCATCACACAAGGCTTCCCTGTCCTTCACTATCTCCTGGAATTTGCTTATATTAATGTCCACTGAGTCAGTGATGCCATCCAACCATCTCATCCTTTGCCACCCCCTTTAATTCCTGCTCTCAATCTTTCCCAGCATCAGGCTATTCTCAAATGAGTTGGCTCTTCACATCAGCTGGTGAAAATACTGGAGCTTCAGCTTCAGCATCAGTCCTTCCAATGAATAGTCAGGGTTGATTCCTTTAAGATTGACTGGTTTGATCTCCTTGTACTCCAAGGGACTCTCAAGAGTCTCCTCCAGCATTGCAGTTCAAAAGCATCAATTCTTCGGCACTCAACCTTCTTCATGGTCCAACTCTCACATCCATACCTGACTACTGGAAAAGCCATAAGTTTGACTCTATGGACCTTTGTTGGCAAAGTGATGTCTCTGCTTTTTAATACACTCTCTAAGTTTGTCATACCATTCCTAAAGTTGTGGATGGGACTGGTGATGGAAGCAAAGTCCAATGCTGAAAAGACAAATATTGCATGGAAACCTGGAATGTTAGGTCCACGAATCAAGGCAAATTGGAAGTGGTCAAACAGGAGATGGCAAAAGTGAACATTGACATTTTAGGAATCAGAGAACTAAAATGGACTTGAATAGGTGAATTTAACTCAGATGACCATTATATCTACTACTGTGGGCAAGAATCCCTTAGAAGAAATGGAGCAGCCATCATAGTCAACAAAAGAGTCCAAAATGCATTACTCGGATGCAATATCTTAAATGACAGAATGATCTCTGTTCGTTTCCAAGGCAAACCATTCATATTCACAGCAATCCAAGTCTATGCTCCAACCAGTAATACTGAAGAAGCTGAAGTTGAATGGCTCTATGAAGACCTACAAGACCTTCTAGAACTAACACCCAAAAAAGTTGTCCTTTCCTTATAGGGGAATGGAATGCAAAAATAGGAAGTCAAGAAAAACCTGGAGTAACAGGGATTTTTGGCCTTTGAGTACAGAATGAAGCAGGGTAAAGACTAACAGAGTTTGGCCAAGAAAATAACCTGGTAATAGCAAACACTCTCATCAATAACATGAGAGAATATTCTACACAAGGACATCACCTGACAGTCAATACTGAAATCATATTGATTATATTCTTTTCAGCCAAAGATGGAGAAGCTCTATATAGTCAGCAAAAACAAGACTGGGAGCTGACCGTGGCACAAATCATGATTTCCTTATTGCCAAATTCAGACTTAAATTGAAGAAAGTAGGGAAAACCAATACACCATTCAGTTATGACCTAAATCAAATCCCTAATGACTATGCAGTGGAAGTGACAAATAGATTCAAGGGATTAGATCTGATAGAGTTACTGAAGAACTATTGCCTTATGGCAGAAAGTAAGAGGAACTAAAGAGTCTCTTGATGAGGGTGAAAGAGTAGAGTGAAAAAGCTGGCTTAAAACTCAACATTCAAAAAACTAACATCGTGGCATCTGGTCTCATCACTTCATGACCAATAGATGGGGAAAAAATGGAAAAAAAAGTGAGAGACTTTATTTTTTGGGGTTCTAAAACCACTGCAGATGGTGACTATAGCCATGAAATTGAGACACTTGCTCCTTGGAAGACACTTGCTCCTATGACAAACCTAGACAGTGTATTAAAAAGCTGAAACATCACTTTGCTGGCAAAGGTCCATATAGTCAAAGCTATGATTTTACAGTATTCATGTATGCAAGTGAGTGTTAGATGATAAAGAAGGCTGAGCATCTAAGAATTGGTGCTTTCAAACTGTGGTGCTAGAGAAGACTCTTGACAGCCCCTTAGACTACAAAGAGATCAAACCAGTCAATCTTAACGGAAATCAGTCCTGAATATTCATTGGAAGGACTGATTTTGAAGCTGAATCTCCAGTACCTTGGCCACCTGATGCAAAAAGAACTCACCGGAAAAGACGGTGATGCTGGGAACGATTGAGGGCAGGAAGAGAAGAGGATGACAGAGCGTGAGGTGGTTGGATGGCATCACTGACTCAATGGACACGAGTTTGAGCAAACTCTGGGAGATGGTGAAAGGCAGGGAAACCTGGCATGCAGCAGCTCATGGGATTGCAAAGAGTCAGACCGAACTGAGCAACTGAACAATAAAAACTCATTCAACTATATCTTTGATTTATATTTATTTTTTAAAATTTTATGTTATAATTTTTTAAATTTATTTATTTTAATTGGAGACTAATTACTTAACAATATTGTGGTGGGTTTTGTCATACATCAACATGAATCAACCAAGGGTGGGCATATGTCTCCCCATCCTGAGACCCCTCCCACCTCCCTCAGCACCCCATCCCTCTGGGTTGTCCTAGAGCATCAGCTTTTACTGCCCTACTTCATGCATTGAACTTGCATAGTCATCTATTTTACATGTGGTAATATACAAGTTTCAATGCTATTCTCTCAAATTCTCTCACCTTTGCATTCTTCCACATAGTCCAAAAGCCTGTTCTTTACATATGTGTCTCTTTTGCTGTCTTGCATATAGGGTCGTCATTACTGCCTTTCTAAATTCCATATATAAGTGTTAATATACTATATTGGTGTTTCTCTTTTTGACTTACTTCACTTTGTATAATAGGCTACAGTTTCATCCACCTCATTAGAACTGACTCAAATGTGTTCTTTTTTTAATAGCTGAGTAATATTCCACTGTGTATATGTACCACAACTTCCTTATCCATTGGTCTGCTGATGAATATCTAGGTTGATTCCAGGTCCTAGCTATTGTAAACAGTGCTACAATGAACATCGTGGTACATGTATCTCTTTCTGTTCTGGTTTTCTTGGTGTGTATGCCCAGCTTAGGGATTGCTGGGTCATATGGCAGTCTATTTCCAATTTTTTAAGGAATCTCCACACTGTTCTCCATAGTGGTTGTACTAGTTTGCATTCCCACCAACAGTGTAAGAGGGTTCCCATTTCTCCACACCCTCTCCAGCATTTATTATTTGTAAACATTTTGATGGCAGCCATTCTGACCAGTGTGAGATGATATCTCATTGTGGTTTTGATTTGTATTGATTTATATACTTTTTTACTTACACCACTGTCATTGTTTCCTAAGACTAGTTCTAGCTAAAGATTCAGCAGGTGAACAGGGTTTCCTTTATTTTAATGTAAAGACTTAAGATCCATAGTTTAAAAAGATTCATATGAAATAAAAATACCTTCTAGATTTTGAAGGGATCTTCCCTTGTGGCTCAGCTGGTAAAGAATCTGCCTGCAATGTGGGAGACCTGGGTTCAATCCCTGGGTTGGGAAGATCCCCTGGAGAAGAGAAAGGCTACACACTCCAGTATTCTGGCCTAGAGAATTCCATAGACTGCATAATCCATGGAGTCTCAAAGAGTCAGACACTACTCAGCAACTTTCACTTTCACTCTCACTTTCATGCTTTGAAGCTCATGATAAGGCTTATATATTACCAGTGATACTTTTTATTGTTATTTATGGGATCACACTATTTTGTTACATTTTAAAAATGACTTTCAAACTCCAGTGAGTGGGACAGTTGTTATGTTTTTTTCTTTCTTGGTTTGAAGTTATTTCTTGAGTTTTAAAATATGCCAACTTAATATGGTAAAGTAAAAGTTAAATACACTAAACAGAAATTAAAATAATTCAGTTTAATACTTTTATTTTATTTTCAACTTGTAACCTATAGCATCTCGCTCACTCATTTGCTCAGTCATGTCCCACTCTTTGCAACCCTTTGGACTCTAGCCTGCCAGACTCCTCTGTCCATGGGATTTTTCAGGCAAGAATACTGGAGTGGGTTACCATTTCCTTCTCAGGGGACCTTCCTGACTCAGGGATCAAGGCTGTGTCTTCTGTGTCTTCTGTATTGCAGGCTGATTCTTTACTGTTGAGCCATGGGGGAAGCCCATTTTAAACTTAAATTAATGCCAGTGAAGAATGGAGAAAATGTGCACATAAAGAATTGCTATATAGGCATATAGGTTTTTTTTCCTCAAAATTTAGGTAATACAGCTATTTCTTTTAGGTTTGCTCCTTGAAGTACATTTGAGAAATCCACTGTGAAGCAAATGACATTAGAAAACAAACAGAATAGATGCCAATCATAAGGAAATTTTAACTCTATCTAAAACATTGAAAATAAGTCATAAAAATTAGTTATGATTTTTCTCTTTAAAGTGATACATATAATAGCATTATACACACAAGTAGGTAATAACTTTATTGCAAATGGAAGGAGAAAAAGTGGAAACAGTGACAAATTTTATTTTCTTGAGCTCCAAAATAACTGTAGACTGTAACTGCAGCCATGAAATTAAAAATGCTTGCTCCTTAAAAGGAAAGCTATGATAACACGAGACAACATATTAAAAAGAAGAGACATCACTTTACCAACAAAAATCTGTGTAGTCAAAGCTATGGTTTTCCAGTAGTCATGCTCAGATGTGAGAATTAGACCATAAAGAATGCTGAGCACAGAAGAATTGATGCTTTCAAATTGTGACATTGGAGAAGACGCTTGAGAATCCCATGGACTGCAAGATCAAACCAGTCAGTACTAAAGGAATCAACACTGAATATTCATTGGAATGACTGATGCTGAAGCTGAAGCTCCAGTACTTTGGCCACCTGATGCATAGAGCTGATTGCATCAGGAAAGACCCTGGTGCTGGGAAAGATTGAGGGGAGGAGGAGAAGGGGAAGTCAGAGATTAAATGGTTAAATAAAATCATTGATCAATGGATATGAATTTGAGCAAACTCTAGGAGAAAGTGAAGGACAGGGAAGCCTGGCATGTTGCAGTCCATAAGGTCACAAAGAGTCAGACATGACTTCATGACTGAACAACAACAACAATATATAATCAAACTGCAGTTTATCATTCACTCATTCTTTCAACTAACATTTTAAAAATATTTCTCTAATTAGGGAAATGCAAGTCAAAAACGCAAGGCACTGTTACTCCTTCTAGAATTGCCTAAAATAAAAACAAAAAATGGACCATAGGAAATATTAGCAAGGATTTGGAGAAATTGGAACCATCATACACTCCTGATGAAAATATAAAATTGTGTAGCCATTTTGGAAAGCATTCTGGATGGTGTTTATAAAGTAAAAAATAGTGTTGTCATATGATCTAGATGGCTCAGACGGTTAAGCGTCTGTCTACAATGTGGGAGACCCGGGTTCAATCCCTGGGTCAGGAAGATCCCCTGGAGAAGGAAATGGCAATCCACTCCAGTACTATTGCCTGGAAAATCCCATGGACAGAGGAGCCTGATAGGCTACAGTCCGTGGGGTCGCAAAGAGTCGGACACGACTGAGCGACTTCATTTTCATACACAAAGAAATAGAAACATAGAAAAACAGAAACACAAAAGCAGGCAATATGAATGTTTATAGCAGCATTATTCTTACTAGCCAAAAGAAGCCACCCAAAAGTCCACAAATGGCTGAATGGGTAAACAAAAGTGGTTTAACTGTACAATGAAGTAGTATTCAGAAGTAAAACGGGAATAAAGTAATGATATGTTATTTAGCATGGATAAACTTTAAAAAAAATTTACGATAAGTGAAAAAAAAAAAAAGTTCCAGAAGCCCACTAATATACAATTACATTTATATGAAATATTTATCTAGGCAAATCCTAAAGACAAAAAGCAAATTGATTAGTGGTTGCACAGTGGCTAAGATGAAGAGGAGCTGGGGAAAGACTGCTAATGGTTATGGGTTTTCTTTTGGGGGTGATTAAAGTATTCTAGGATTAGATAAAGCTGATGATCACATAAATCTTTAAATATATGAACAACCACTGAAGTGTAAGTTTAAAAGAGTGAATTTTTATGGCATGTGAAATATAGCCCAGTAAAACTACTCTTTAAAAAAAAAAGGATATTTATTATATGTGAAACACTATTTGGGATACAATATAGCAAAACACAGTTCCTGATCTCAAAAGAAAAAAAAAAAAAAAAACAAAAAACAAAATAGAGAGAAATCAATGTGGGAAAATGTCAAACCAGTCTTGGTAGGAAATGGGCGAGAATTATTGGATTAACTCAAAGGTAAAGATGGTGGAGATGAAGAAGAAGCTATAGATTTGAGAAATTAACTAGACATATAGAATCAATATGATTTATTCAAATATTAGATATCAGAATGAATGAAAGAATCAAAGGTATTCTAGTTTGTTATAAAAGGGAAGAACATTCTTTTATTGACAAGTAATACAGGAAGAGGAGAAGAATTCTAGGAAAAGAAAAGGAGTATAGCTTTGGACATTGACTTTAAAAGTATCTTTAGAACTATATCCACTCACATTCATTGTCCATTTTGTCTTCATCAGTACCAGTTTCAAGGTCACTGAATAAGCTCTTTGTTAGCCATATGACTGATCATGATTTTAGGAAAAATATCTTCCTTTCGAAAATCTAGTTGTCACTTCATTAATATAGAAAGAATTCTCTGGACCTAAAAATGTCTCGATAGTGGTAGAATATCAGCGCACAAAGGAACTTATTTTCCCCAACAAAATCTGGACCAGCTTCACATATACTTCACATCAATTTCTGGAATATGATGATTATAGCATTTGCACTTTGATTTGTATTCACTAACCTTTATGCTGTGTTAACATTTTAATAGCATATTTTGTACCTGTACTCCTGAGAGACATTATTTATTTAAATGATTTAAATCAATGATTTAACGTGAACCATAGGGATACACATTTTTTATTATTTACCTGCATAAACATTCCCTTTGTGAGCAGAAAATTGTCAATAAAAAAAAGAAATTTGGGAAAGTTAAAAAGATGATTTAAAACATATAGATTTTTCTCTATAGATAAATAATGCCTAAATATTTATACTATGTAAAATATACATATTTTGAATATAAAAATGTTATGGAATATGTAATTTTTAAAGTAGATTTATGCTTTCTTCTGCTAAGAAATTGTTACTTGAGATAAACTTCATTAAAATGGAGGATCAGTTCACTTCAGTTCAGTTGCTCAGACGTGTCTGACTCTTTGTGACCCCATGGACTGCAGCATGCCAGGTGTCCCTGTCCATCACCGACTCCTAGAGTTTACCCAAACTCATATCCATTGAGTTGGTGATGCCATCCAACCATCTCATCCTCTGTTGTCCCCTTCTCCTGCTGCCTTCAATCTTTCCCAGCATCAGGGTCTTTTCAAATGAGTCAGGTTTTTGCATCAGGTGGCCAAAGTATTGGAGTTTTAGCCTCAAAATGGAATAGATATATAATAATAATATATAATATTATTATTATTACATAATACTTTGTGATGTTTACAATTTATTTATGTCAGTCATAGCTAAATATACTCTCTCAGAAGAATCAACTCTGAATTGTCTATACAAATAGAATGGCTGAAGGGTATAGAAAGTCCAGAATTTATTTATAAACCCAATTGCAAATATCCCAGTACCCATCTCCATCATTATTGTTTGCTTAGACTTCAAATGCCTAGAACACGGAGCGTTTACTGCTTCAGAGAGATGATGATGTTTTGGAGTTCAATTTTCCTCTCATTTTAACTGTGTATTGAAGAGTCTAAATATAGAAATTTATAAATTAAATATACCTTCTATTACTAAAATTTTATATAAAATGTACCAAGTAATAGTTTATTGTATATTCCTGCAAATAATTTTTCTATTTTAGTGCATAAATTGGTCTTTGTATTAAATTAGGTCAAGAAACTCCTTAAGTATCATCTGAATATTTTAAATGATCAGATACAAATATATTTTTATATTTAGTTAAGAATATTGAGGCTCTTTATAAAAGATTTCAAAATTAACTAAAACCCTAACATAAACAATTAATTGATATTCTAATATTCACATCGGATGTCTAAGCACATAATTAAATTGTCTGAATGGCTACGTTAGCAATAAAGAGGAAGAAAAATTGATATACCACTATAGAAATATGGAAGGGTTTTGGTGTTTTTGTTTCAAAATATAGAGTGGACAGAGCTAATGTGAAAATTTTTGCATATCAAACACGCATATACATGTTACATTCAGCATAACCAAAATGTTTAAATATATGTATAAATTCAAACCAAAGTCTTCCCAGGTGGCCCAGTGGTAAAGAATCCATCTGCTAATGCAGGAGACACGGGAGATATGGGTTCTATCCCTGGGTCAGGAAGATCCCCTGGAGTAGGAAATGGCAACCCACTCCAGTATTCTTGCCTGGAAAATTCCATGGACAGAGGAGCCAGCGAGCTGCAGTAAACTCCATGGACTGAGGAGCCTGGCTGACTGCAATCCATGAAGTCACGAAGAGTCAGATACGAGTGAGCATACACACGTACATAATTTCAAGGTGCCAGAAAAAAAAAATCTAAGATAGATTAACAATCTGACTGGTGATCTAGAGATGCCCTACTGGATACAATATAGACACAGGGGATGAGAGCTTAAATCCATATGGAGATACGAGATCTGTTCTTGGATCAAGGTAAAGCAGGGGATTATATTTGAAATAACATAAGGCTGAGACTTCTGGAAAGGCTAACCCTTCAACGAAAGGAAATTGGAAAGATTGTGCCCACAGGCCAGGAAAATCTGTAAGGAATTTCTTTCTCTGCCTAAAATTTCTGTGAAAAAAATATATTCCAATAAAAAAATAATGTTTAAGACACCAAATGGGCACATGAATTCTGACTTACACCACTTACCTGATGCAGAAATCCTGAGGCCAATAAATGTACCTGGAACCTCTGAGGCACACCTACTAGAAGCAAATACAAAAAACTTTAACAACTGTGGTGAATGCCTTGATAGGCCACCCAGATCCCCTGAAAAATCAAGAACTTATTTCCCCCAGTTGCATGGAGTGAAGCCTAAGTGACAGCCTTTAGCTGTCAGCTCCTATGGGGATTACCTCTTCTGAAAAGAACCAATTCCCCAGAGGTGCACTTTCTTCTCAAGGCAGTCAGCCTCCAAAGACTGGTCAAAATGATAATGTTTATAAAGGTTAAGCTCTCTTGTTACAATGGGACAATCTTCAGCACTCCTTACAGGGTCTGCTGAGTCATCTGACAGCACACCCCCCAAAAAATTCTATATGCAAATTCTGTTTCACAGTCTGCCTCCCAGGGAATACAACCAGAAGAAACAATATTTAACACAATACAGAGAATATATGTTTACCACAGGGAAAAAAAAATGATTCACACTGAAACATTAAAAATATTTTTAAGTTCAGAGGATACCATCTATAATGACAAAGTTAACAGATACTACAAACAGAATTAAGAGCATCAAAGTATTAGAGATAATAGAATAAATTGAAAGACACTACAAAAATATTTTAACTGGTTAAAAAATAATTAGAAACCAGAATGGTAAAAAAAAAAAAAAAAAAAAAAAAAAACAACCTGGACATTATATAAAAAAAGAACGTGAATTTGGATGGAAAAAGAGAGATTTGGGGAAGGGGTTAATATATAGTATACTGGAAGTCATTATCCAATCTACCTTTCCTCTATTCTACATTCATGTTCTGCAGATATCATAAAATAAAAATATACATTTCTAAGACTCCCTTGAACTAGGTTTCTGGATGTGTTTAGATTCAAAACTGATGCTCTGATGTGAGGCTTGGATATAGACATAAGGTAGAGGTTTTTCTTCTCCTGATCATGCTCTTTGCTGGCAAACAGGCATATAGGCTTAACAGAGGTCCCCGTGTCCAGTTACTCACTTTACAGTGGGAACATGAATAAAGTGAGGCCTTTGGCACAAAATTTAAGGAGATACTAAAAGTCTCAGTAATCAAGGTAAACTTAATGCAGTATTTTGGAAAGTGAATCATCTCTGCTCTTCACTCTATTTCTTACTTTTTACTAAGTTGAAGTTTAGCATGTTCCCTCTTTTCTAGTTCCTTAAGGTATAAAGTTAAGTTACTGAGTTGAGTCCTTTCTTCTTTTGTAATGTAAGCATTTATAGCTATAGTATCTTTCATATGACTGCTTCTGCTTTATCCCATAAGTTTGGGTATGTTGTGTTTTAATTTTCATTTATATCCAGATATTTTCTAATTTCTTTTGTGATGTTTTTCTTTGACTCACTATTATTTGAAAGTGTGCTGTTTAATTCAACAGAATTGTGAATTTCCCAGTTTTTCTTCTACTGCTGATTTTGTTTTATTCCACTGTGATTAACAAAGAACACTGTATAATTTCAACCTTTTAAATGGATAAGCACTTGTTTTGTGAACTAATGCATAGTTTGTCCTTGGATATGTTATATGTGTACTTGAGAAAATATGTTTTATTAGTGTTGAGTGAAATCATCTCTATAATTATTGTAAGTTCAATTTGTCATGTTAATATGTAAGCCATCTATTTCCTTATTGATCATCTGTCTGGTTGTTATACTCACTATTGAAAGTGGAAATTTGAACTTTCCTACTATTAATGTGAAGTTGTTTATTTCTCCCTTCATTTCTGTTGATGTTTCCTTGATATAAATTGGAACTCTGTTGTTTGATGGACATGTATTTATAACTGTTATTTCTTTTTGGTGAATTGATACTTTTTTCAATATATATTGTCCTTCTTGTCTCTTTTTACTTAGTTTTTCAAGAGTGTGTAGTTTAATTTTTACATATTTGTGATTTTTCAAGTTTCCTTCTGTTTCATTCCACTGTGGTCAGATAAGATACTTAGTATGATTTTAATCTTCTTAAATTTGTTAAGAGTTGTTTTGTGACGTACCACAGGATCTATCCTAGAGAAAGTTTTGAGTGCAGCTAAGAAGAATGTGTATCCCACTGCTGGTGAAAGGAATGTTCTAAATATACCTGTTAGGTTCATTTGGTTTATGGTGTTGTTCAAATTCATTGTTTCATTAATGAGGGCTTCCCTGGTAGCTCAGTTGGTAATCTGCCTGTAATGCAGGAGACCTCAGTTATATTCCTGGGTCAGGAAGATCCACTGAAGAAGAGATAGGCTACTCATTCCAGTATTCTTTTGCTTCCCTTATGGCTCAGCTGGTAAAGAATCTGCCTGCAATGTGGGAGACCTGGGTTTGATCCCTGGTTTGGGAAGATCCCCTGGAGAAGACAAAATCTACCCACTCCTGTTTGGTTTTCTCACTATTACTGTGAGTGGTAAATTGAAGTTCCCCCTGTAATTGTATTGCTATTTCTCCCTTCAGATCCATCAGTGTTTGCTTTTTATATTTAGGTGCTTTGATATTTGACATTTAGTTATATTTTGTCTTATTAGTTGACCATTTTATCATTATGTGATAACCTTCTTTATATCTTGTAGAAGTTTTTGGCTTAAAGTCTATTTTATCTGCTATAAATATCCCTACTCTCTCTGGTTGCAATTTATATAGAATATTTTTTCCATCCCTTCACTTACAGTCTGTGTGTGCATGTTAAGTTGTTTCACTCAGAGATGGCATAAAATTGCAAGCAATCTCCACTCTCTCTCTATTCTTTTTTTTTTTTTTTTTGTCCATAGGGAGAGAACCAAGGTTGGACCACTTCCTACATATCACAGCCATACCATGTTGAGGAGGGTGTGAGGTATTGATGAATTAAAGTGCCAGGAAATTTTCTACTATTTCAAATGTTGGATATTGCTTGATTGGGTATTCACCTGGTTCCCTGAAGATCTTTGACTTTTCTAGAGCTCCTATTAGTTACTGTTTAGTTGTTAAGTCATGTTCAGCTCTTTGAGACCCCATGGACTCAGACTGCCAGGCGCCTTTGTACATGAGATTCTCCAGGTAAGAATACTGGAGTGGGTTAACATTTCCTTCACCAGAGGATCTTCCCAGTTCAGAGATCAAACCAATGTCTCTTGCATTGGCAGGGAATTTTTTTTTTTTTTTTTTACCACTGAGCTACCAGGGAAGCCTAAAGCTCCTATAAAGTTATTTCAATCAGTCTGTAGTTGTTTATCTTATGTTTCCTTTGGGAAAGACCATCCCCATGGAAAAGAAATGCAAAAAAGCAAAATGGCTGTCTGGGGAGGCCTTACAAATAGCTGTGAAAAGAAGAGAGGTGAAAAGCAAAGGAGAAAAGGAAAGATATAAGCATCTGAATGCAGAGTTCCAGAGAATAGCAAGAAGAGATAAGAAAGCCTTCTTCAGTGATCAATGCAAAGAAATAGAGGAAAACAACAGAATGGGAAAGACTAGAGATCTCTTCAAGAAAATAGAGATACCAAGGGAACATTTCATGCAAAGATGAGCTCGATAAAAGACAGAAATGGTCTGGACCTAACAGAAGCAGAAGAGATTAAGAAGAGGTGTCAAGAATACACGGAAGAACTGTACCAAAAAGATCTTGATGACCCAGATAATCATGATGGTGTGATCACTCATCTAGAGCCAGACATCTTGGAATGTGAAGTTAAGTGGGCCTTAGAAAGCATCACTATGAACAAAGCTAGTGGAGGTGATGGAATTCCAGTAGAACTATTTCAAATACTGAAAGATGATGCTGTGAATGTGCTGCACTCAATATGCCAGCAAATTTGGAAAACTCAGCAGTGGCCACAGGACTGGAAAAGGTCATTTTTCATTCGAATCCCAAAGAAAGGCAATGCCAAAGATGCTCAAACTACTGCACAATTGCACTCATCTCACATGCTAGTAAAGTAATGCTCAAAATTCTCCAAGCCAGGCTTCAGCAGTACATGAACCATGAGCTTCCAGATGTTCAAGCTGGTTTTAGAAATGGCAGAGGAACCAGAAATCAAATTGCCAACATCCACTGGTTCATGGAAAAAACAAGAGAGTTCCAGAAAAACATCTATTTCTGCTTTATTGACTATGCAAAAGCCTTGGACTTTGTGGATCACAATAAACTGTGGAAAATTCTGAAAGAGATGGGAATACCTGCCAGGGGCCAGCGTGAGGAACTCCGCCCATGGCAAAGGTCATGAGGAAGAAGGCTTGGCATACGCAAAGGCGTGATCAAGCCTCAGGAAACCCCCTGTTCCCGAGCATCTAACCCCAAAACCAGAGTCTGTTTTATGCTCTCACCTACACCTCTGACTTTACGGGGGGCTCTCCCCCATAACCATTTCTCTCAGAGAAGGAGTAATCGTGCAGCTCCAAGGCAATAAAAATTATTGGGCCTGACAAGAGTGTTTCAGCTTACGGACTCCTCTGAAGGTTATCTAGCCCACCTGTATAGGTTCGTCTGGCCACATGTGATTGTTTACAGCTTCCCAACCTGAGAGGCATGAGATGTTTTAGACTTACTAAAGGCAAATTCTTTTGGGGAGTTGGAAATTATTAGTATAGTGTGTTGGTTAGGAATTATATTGGTGAAGGGTTTTTCATTTGTTGTGTCAATAAGTGCTGCTAATTCCCTGCTCTGGGTGGGACAAGGATGTCTCAGGTCAAACCTCTCTGCTGACAGACTAGCTTGTGTGACAGGATTATCCATACTCCTGCCACATGATTGTTTACTACCTCTTAACCATAATTAGCACAGAGAGTTTTGGAGTATTTTGAAAGTCTTAATTAGCATAGGGCTTTTTCTTCTTGTTGAGTCAATGATTGCCGCCAGGCCTCCATATCCTTAGGCACCTGGGAATATATTAATCAATGTATTTGGACTATAGAAAAGGAAATATAGTAGTTTTTAAGATTAGCAATACTAGACTTTTGAGTTAATGAATTTTCTCTTTTGTTAAAGATCACTGTACTTTGTTATAAATCACTGTGTCCTTGCTATGCAAAAATGTAACTTTATCACTATCTTAAGACTAAATAGATCTTAAGGGGAGCATTGATGAAAGGATTTTCATTTGTTGGGCTGATGTTTGCTGCTAAATCTCCATGTTCCCTGCCCTTATAATGAATATAACTAGCATATAGGAGAAATAAGTATTAACCTTTAAGATTAATCATGTTAACCTTGGGTTAAATAAATTCCTTTCTTGATTGTAACTCACTACACCCTCACCCTATAGGAATGTAACTTTATTTGGAGGGTGGTGCCTGGTTTAAGTAAAAACACCCTTGGAAGAAATAAGTTTTTTGGTTATCAGAAAGAAAAGATCATAAAATGTCAGCAGGTTTCACTCATGGCCAGAAGATGATGTAATATCCCTAAGACCTTTTTTTTATACTTTTATGTGAAGCACCTGATTTTGATAAAGGTCAGGACTGCTGACCCCCGCGTGACTCTGTATTCATCCCTATATGTAAAAAAAGGTATATAAGCAAACCCCAAAATAAAGAAATCGGATCAGTTTCCAGAAAGACTGATTCCCCCATGTCGCTTCTTTCTTGCTCCCATTTTTCTGGCTGAATTCCCATCTGGAGCATGGATGCTATTCCACGTAGACCAAGTTATTCAGCCTCTATTTCTACACTATCTTCTACTACACTATCCATTTCTAATCTCTCTATATATCTGTAATTAAATATGTATTTTTCCAAAGATGCTGATGCCGTCCCCCCACCTTCAAATCACCATGGATCCACTGGGGCTGGACCCCGGCAAATACCAGACCACCTGACCTGCCCCTTTAGAAACCTATATGCAGGTCAGGAAGCAACAGTTAGAACTGGACATGGAACAACAGACTGGTTCCAAATAGGAAAAGGAGTACGACAAGGCTGTATATTGTCCCCCTGCTTATTTAACTTATATGCAGAGTACATCATGAGAAGTGCTGGGCTGGAAGAAGCACAAGTTGGAATCAAGATTGCCAGGAGAAATATCAATAACCTCATATATGCAGATGGCACCACCCTATGGCAGAAAGTGAAGAGGAACTAAAAAGCCTCTTGATGAAAGTGAAAGTGGAGAGTGAAAAAGTTGGCTTAAAGCTCAACATTCAGAAAACGAAGATCATGGCATCTGGTCCCATCACTTCATGGGAAATAAATGGGGAAACAGTGGAAACAGTGTCAGACTTTATTTTGGGGGGCTCCAAAATCTCTGCAGATGGTGATTGCAGCCATGAAATTAAAAGACGCTTACTCCTTGGAAGGAAAGTTATGACCAACCTAGATAGCATATTCAAAAGCAGAGACATTACTTTGCCAACAAAGGTCCGTCTAGTAAAAGCTATGGTTTTTCCTGTGGTCATGTATGGATGTGAGAGTTGGACTGTGAAGAAAGCTGGGCACCGAAGAATTGATGCTTTTGAACTGTGGTGTTGGAGAAGACTCTTGAGGGTCCCTTGGACTGCAAGTAGATCCAACTGGTCCATTCTAAAGGAGATCAGTCCTGGGAGTTCTTTGGAAGGACTGATGCTAAAGCTGAAACTCCAATATTTTGGCCATCTCATGCGAAGTGTTGACTCATTGGAAAAGACTCTGATGCTGGGAGGGACTCGAGGTGGGAGGAGAAAGGGATGACAGAGGATGAGATGGCTGGATGGCATCACCAACTCGATGGACATGAGTTTGGGTGAACTCCGGGAGTTGGTGATGGACAGGGAGTCCTGGCGTGCTGCGATTCATGGGGTCGCAAAGAGTCGGACACGACCGAGTGACTGAATTGAACTGAATTCATAATTGGGAGTATAAATTTATTACTATAGAGAACAAAATACATTATATATTAAAAGGCAACAAAGAATTTTATTCTTCCATGATATTTTTAATCAGAGGCAGAATTTAGACGGCAGAAAAACCAATTTCAAATCATGAAGTTCACATAAGAGCATTGTGCAACAATTCACTTGGCATGCAAAAGAACAAACATCTTTAAGCTTTGTGAAGAGCATATTAAGTAGTCTGACAAGGCAAATCTCAGGTTGCAGTCTTTCTCCCTGCAAATAAATGGCTGCTGCTGTCCATCCATGTGCCTCTCACCTGCTGAGTTTTTGTGACTTATACTGCACTGGCCATTTTAAGAGGAAGCTTCTCTGTAAACTGAATGCAGTCTATATTTCAGTGAAGCTTCCACTTCTTTTTCCTATTGCTAAAATCTAAATGACTACTATGAATCAAAATCCTTATTTTAGATAGTGATGGGGAATAAGATATGCATGAAAGGAAACAGTACTTTGGAAACATGAGAACAGATAATGAATGGTATATCTAATCAGAGGATGTCTATGAATTTAGTTTACTTTTGCACAAATATTTTAAGAATTTTAACTCATTTTACAATGATTCTGTAATCCAAAAGTGGAAAATGTAGCAGTAAATTAAAATTGCCTTCTAGGAAATTGTAGAGTCACTACAAATTGTGTGTTTGCAGTTATCATGCCTATATATATATATATATATATTTAAATGTAATCCACTATAACCATTATCAGAGAAGCCGATGGCACCCCACTCCAGTACTCTTGCCTGGAAAATCCCATGGACAGAGGAGCCTGGTGGGCTGCAGTCCATGGGGTTGCGAAGAGTCGGACACGACTGAGTGACTTCACTTTCACTTTTCACTTTCATGCATTGGAGAAGGAAATGGCAACCCACTCCAGTGTTCTTGCCTGGAGAATCCCAGGGAAGGTGGAGCCTGGTGGGCTGCCATCTATGGGGTTGCACAGAATCAAACACCCCTGAAGCGACTTAGCAGTAGCAACAGCATAACCATTGTAATGTTGAAGACAAGAATATGTTATGGGAAGAAAGGTGTCACACAAAGGTGTCATGTAATGAGTCACACTTTTCTATGTTCCTTTCCTCTGAAATGTACATGGAGTCTGTGACATGCTTCTACTAATAGAATATGGCAAATGTGATGGGATGTCAATTCCTTGATAAGGTTACATTATAAGAGGTTTCATTTTATAAGATTAAAGTGAAAGATTCTCTTGCTGACCTTTAAAAGTAAGTTAACAAATCTTTGTCATGTCTATGTGGCTAAATAGGTACTCTGCATATTTAACTTATATGCAGAATACATCATGTGAAATGCCAGGCTGGATGAAGCACAAGCTGGAATCAAGATTGCAGGGAGAAATATCGATAACCACAGATATGCAGATGACATCACCCTATGGCTGAAAGTGAAGAGAAATTAAAACAGACTCTTGATGAAAAGTAAAAGAAGAGAGTGAAAAAGCTGTCTTAAAACTCAACATTCAAAAAACTAAGATCATGGCATCCAGTCCTATCACTTCATGGCAAAAACATGGGGAAACAATGAAAACAGTGAGAGACTTTATTTTCTTGGTCTCCAAAATCACTGCAGATGATGATTGCAGTCATGAAATTAAAAGACGCTTGCCCCTTAGAAGAAAAGCTATGACAAACCTAGACAGCATATTAAAAAGCAGAGATAGTACTCTGCCAACAAAGATCCATCTAGCCAAAGCTACGGTTTTTCCAGTAGTCATGTATGGAAGTGGGAGTTGGACCATAATGAAACCTGAGCATCAAAAAATTGAAACTTTTGAACTGTGGTGTTGAGGAAGACTCTTGAGAGTCCCTTGGACTGCAAGGAGATCAAACCTGTCAGTCGTAAAGGAAATCAGTCCTGAATATTCATTGGAAGGACTGAAGCTGAAGCTGAATCTCCAATACTTTGGCCTGTCAAGTCTTGGTGCTACAGTAAGGGGTTGAACCGGAACTCCCGAGGTAGGAAACTGGAGTCCAGGACTTTGGATCACTAGAGAACTCTCAATCCCATGGAATATTAATTGATGAAAAATTAAAGCCTCCCAAGGGCTTCCATCTCAACATTAAGGCCAAGACCCACCCAAAGGACAGAAAGATCCAGTGCCAGATGCCTCAAGTCAAACCATTAGCAAAACAGAAACACAACCACGCCCATTAGTAGAAAGACTGCCCAAAACCATACCAGACCCATAGACACCCAAAAGACACCACTGGACATGGCACAGACCATTAAAGAAACAATATACAGCTCCATCCAACAGAGCATAGGCACAAGTCCTCCCAGTCGAGAAACCATCGCAAGGCATTGGTCCAATCCCACCCACGGGGGTCATACTACACAATTAAGAGAAACTATGACCCTCCAGCCTGAAGAAAGGAGACCCTAAAACACAGTAAATTAAACAAAATGAAAGAAAAACATGCAGCAGATGAAGGAACATATTAAAAGCTCACAAGAACAAACAAATAAAATAAGCAGTCCACCTGAAAAGGAGTTCTGAGAACTGATAGTAAAAATGATCCAATATCTTAGAAATAAAATGGAGGCACAGATAAATATACTGGAGGCACATACTGAGAAGATACAAGAAAGGTTTAACAAGGACCTAGAAGAATTAAACGAACAGATGATCAGCAATGCATAACAAAATAACCGAGATTAAAAATACACTCCAATATTTTGGCCACTTAATGAGAACTGAGTCTTTGGAAAAGACCCTGATGCTGGGAAAGATTGAAGGCAGGAGGAGAAAGGAATGACAGAGGATGAGCTGGTTGGATGGCATCACGGACTTGATGGACATGAGTCTGAGCAAGCTCACGAAGTTGGTGATGGACAGGGAAACCTGGTGTGCTGCAGTCCATAGAGTTGTGAGAGTCAGACACGACTGAGCAACTGAACTGAACTGAAGTAAAAAATACACTAGAGGGAGCCAATATCAGACTACCTTAGGCAGAAGGACAGATAAGCGAGCTGGTACATAGAATGGTGGAAATAACAGAGCCAGAGTAGAATAAAGGAAAAAAAAATAATTAAATAAAATGAGGACAGTTTCAAAGACCTCTGGGACAACATTAGAATAATATCACTCCCAGAAGAAGAAAAGAAAGGGTATGAGAAATATTTGAGGAGACTGTAGTCATAAATTTTCCTAATGTGGAAAAGGAAATAACCATCCAAATCCAGGAAGCCCAGAGATTTCCATACAGCATAAACCCCAGGAGAAGCATGCCAAGACACATATTAATCAAACTAACAAAAATTAATCACAAATAACAAATATTCAAAGCAGGAAGGGAAGAGCAAGAAATAATGTACGAGGATATCCCCATAAGGCTACCAGCTGATCTTTCAATAAAAACTTTACAAACCGGAAGGGAGTGACAGTATGTACTTAAAGTGATAAAAGGAAAAAAAAAAAACTGCATTCAAGATTATTCTATCCAGCAAGGATCTAATTCAGATTTGAAGGAGAAATAAAAAACTCTTCAGATAAGAAAAATTTAAAAAGATTCAGCATCATCAAAACAGCTTTACAAAAATTGCTAAAGGAACTTCGCTCGACAGGAAACACTAGAGAAAGATAAGGTCTATGAAAACAAATTAAAAATGATAAAGTGAATCATACTTATCAATAATTACATTAAATGTAAATGGCCTAAAACTCCACACAAAGAACACAGGTTGGCTGAATGGATACAAAAATAAGAACCCAATATATGCTCTCTACAAAAGACCTACCTCAGATCTAAGGACACATACACACTGAAAGTGAGGGGTTGGAAAAAGATATACCATGCAAATGGAAATCAAAAGAAAGTAACAATACTCATCAGATTAAATAGACTTTAAAATAAAGACCATTAGAAGAGACAAAGAAGGAGACTACATGATAATCAAGGGATCAATCCAAAAAGGAAATATAACAATTATAAATATATATGCACCCAACATAGGAGTGCCAAAGTAAATAAGTCAAATAGTAACAATAAACAAAATGCAAGCAAACAGTAACACGATAATAGTAGGGGACTTTAATACCCTACTCACACTAATGGACAGATAGAAAATTAATAAGGAAACACAAGCTTTAAATGATATATTGGGTCAGTTGCACTTAATTGATGCCTATAGAGAATTTCATTCAAAATAGCAGATTTCACTTTTTTCTCAAGTGCACATGGAACTTTCTCCAGGATAGATAGTATTTTGAGTCACAAATCAAGCTTTGGTGGACATAGGAAAATTGAAATCATTTCGAGCATCTTTTCTGAATAAAATGCTATAAGAATAGATACAATTTACTGGGGAAAAATCTACAAAAACAAACAAATAAACACATGGAGGCTAAGCAATAAGCTTCTGAATAACCAGTAGATCACTGAATAAATCCAAAAGGAAACTAAAATACACCTAGAAAGAAAATACACTGAAAATACAACAACTCAAAATCTATGGGGTGCACTAAAAGCAGTGCTAAGAGGGAATTTCATACCAATACAAGTCTACCTCAAGAAATAAGAAAAACATTAAATAAACAACATAACCTTACACCTAAAGCAACTAGAAAAATAAGAAGAAAAACCCTCAAAGTTTGTAGAAGGAAAGAAATCATAAACATAAGAGCAGAAATAAATGAAAAGGAAATGAAGGAGACAATAACAAAGATCAATAAAACTAAAAGTTGATTCTTTGAGAAGATAAAAAAATTAACAAACCATTTGCCAGACTCATGAAAAATAAAGGGAAAAGACCCAAGTCATTGAAATTAGAAATGAAAAAAAAAAAGTTACAACAGACAACACAGAAATACAAGAGACTACAATGAGCACAGGTTCACAAGAGACTACAATGAGCAATTATATGGCAATACGATGGTCAATCTTGAAGAATACAGCAAATTCATAGAAAAATACAAACTTCCAAAACTGAACCAAGAATAGAAATTATAAACAGACCAATCACAAGCACAGAAACTGAAAACGTAACCAAAAATCTTCTAACAAACAAAAGCCCATGGCCAGATGATCTCATAGGTAAATTTTACCAAAAGTTTAAAGAAGAGGTACACCTATCCTGTTCAACCTCTTCTAGAAAATTGCACAGGAAGGAAAACTCCCAAACTCATTCTATGGGGTCACCATCACCCTGATACCAAAATCAGACAAAGATGTCACAGAAAAAGAAAATTACAGGCCAATATCACTGATGAACATAGAAACAAAAATCCCCAACAAAATTCTAGCAAACAGAATCCAACAACACATTAAAAGAATGAAACGTCATGATCAAGTGAGCTTCATCCCAGGGATGCAAGGATCCTTACATGTACACAAATCAATCAATATAATACACCATATAAACAAATCATATGATCACCTCAATAGATGCAGAGAAGGCTTTTGACAAAATTCAACATCCATTTATGGGAAAAAAAAAAAAAAAACTCTCCAGAAAGTAGACATAGAAGGGATGTAACTAAGCATAATAAAGGTCAGATGACAAACTCACAGCAAACATTATTCTCAATAGTGAAAAACTAAAAGCATTTCTTCTGAGATGAGTAATAAGACAAAGGTGCCCATTCTTGCCACTATTATTTAACATAGTTATAGAATTTCTAGATACAGCAATCAGAGAAGAAAAAGAAATGAATGGAATCCAAAACTGTCACTGTTTGGAGATGACATGATACTATACACGGATAACCCTAAAGATGTCACCAGAAAATTACTAGAGCAGATGACGTAATACTATACAGAGAAAACCCTAGCAATACCACCAGAAAATTACTAGAGCTTATCAATGAATATAGCAAAGTTGCAGGAAATAAAATTAATACACAGAAATTCATTGTATTCTTATACACTGACAATGAAAAATCAGAAAGAGAAATTAAGGCAGTAATCCCATTCATCATGGCACCCAAAAGAATAAAATACCTAAGAACAAACCTAAGGAGACAAAAGAACTTTATAGAGAAAACTATAAGAAACTGATGAAACAAATCAAAGATGACACAAAATCAGATGGAGAGATATATCGTGTTCTTGGATTGGAAAAGTCAATATTGTGAAAATGACTATACTACCCAAAGCAGTCTACAGATTCAATGCAATCCCTATCAGGCTACCAATAGTATTTTTCACAGAATTAGAACAAACAATTTCACAATTTGTATGGAAACATACAAAACCTGAATAGCCAAAGCAATCTTGAGAAAGAAGAAAGGAGCTGGAGGAATCAATCTGCTTGACTTCAGACTATAATACAAATATACAGTCATCAAGACAGTATGGTACTAGTACAAAAACAGAAATATAGATGAATGGACAAAGAAAGCCCAGGGGTAAATCCATGCACCTTATTTTTGAAAAAGGAGGCAAGGATACACAGTAGAGTAAAGCTGCCTCTGCAATAAGTGGTGCTGGTTAAACTGGACAGCTGCATGTAAAAGAATGAAATTAAAACACTTTCTAACACCATACACAAAATAAGCTCAAAATGGATTAAAGGCCTAAATGTAAAATCAGAAACTATAAAACTCTTAGAAGGAAACCATAGGCAGAACACTCTTGGACATAAATCACAGCAACATCCTCATGACCCACCTCCTAGAATAAAGCAAATAAAAATAAAAATAAAAATATAAGACCTAATTAGCTTAAAAGCTTTTTCACAGCAAAGGAAACTATAAACAAGGTGAAAAGACAACCCTCAACATGGGAAAAGATAATAGGATATGAAGCAACTGACAAAGGATTAATCTCCAAAATATATAAACAGCTCATGCAGCTCAATACCAGAAAAACATACAACCCAATAAAAAAGTGGGCAGAAGACCTAAACAGAAATTTCTCCAAAGAAGACATACAAGTGGCTAATAAATGCATGAAATATCGCTCATTATTAGAAGAATGCAAAGCAAAGCTCTGGGACAACCCAGAGTGATGGGGTGGGTAGGAAGATGGGAGGGGGTTTAGGATCATGGGACGCATGTGCAGCCATGGCTGATTCATGTTGATGTATGGCAAAAACCACCACAATATTGTAAAGTAATTAGCCTCTAATTAGAATAAATTAATTTAAAAAAACTACAATGAGACATCACCTCACACCTGTCAGAATGGTCATCATCAAAATATATACAAACAAGAAATGCTGAAGAAGGTATGGAGAAAAGGGAATCTGCTTGCACTCTTAGTGGGAATGCAAATTGATATAGCCATTATGGAGAACGTATAGAGGTTTCCTTCAAAAACTGGGAATATAGCTACCATATGACCCCAAAATCCCACTACTGGGCATGCACCTTGAGAAAAACGTAATTGAAAAAGACACATGAAATCCAATATTCATAGCAGCACTCTTTACAACAGCTAGGACATGAAAGCATTGTAGATATCCATTGGCAGATGAATGGATAAAGAATTTGTGGTACATATGCACAATGAAATATTACTCAGCCATAAAAAGGAATGCATTTGACTCAGTTCTAATAAGATGGATGAACATAGAGCCTATTATATAGAGTTAGATAAGTTAGAAAGAGAAAGACAAATATGGTATATTAACACATATATATGGAAACTGGAAAGATGATACTAGTGAACCTATCTGCAGGGCAGCAATGGAGATGCAGACAGAGATGGAGACATAGAGAACAGACTTGAGGATACAGTGTGGGAAAGGAGAAGGTGGGACAAATTGAGAGAGTAACATCGAAACATTTACATTACCATATGTAAAGCTAAATAGTGGAAATTTACTTTATAACCCAGAGAGCTCCAATCTGGTGCTCTGTGACAACCTAGAGGGGTTGGATGGGTTGGGAAGTGGGAGAAAGGTTCAAGAGGGAGAGGATACATGTATACTATGGCTGATTTATGATGACATATGGCAGAAACCAACACAATATTTAATGCAATTATCCTCCAATTAAAAATAAATATATATTTTTTAAATTAACAAAAATGATTTGGGGACATTTATAATACAAAGATGTATATCATACATAAAAATATATTTATGTATTTATAGTTCAGGTTTAGTTTAAAACAATATTGAAAAGATAAATTCCATTTTAAATGTGTTGAAAACATCCATTTTGTGATTATAGGATACTTTGTAACTTTAGTCACCTACAATGTGAAACACTGCTAACTGCTTACAAAACATCCGCTTCTTTCTTATTAATAGAAATATTCCTAAGCTATCAGAAAAGCTTAATTACTTCATTTATGAAGCTTCTTTTGCATCTAGGAGTGATCATGTGACAAAATTATGAATACATAAAAAAAGTTTTGGGGGAGAGATTTGGCATTTCTTGTAAGATGTCAGTGTTTTAATCTTTATCACTTTTTATTCTTCTTCAATGGAATGTGAATGATATGATTAGAATAGGAGTCTCCACTTTGTAACTTATTTTTAAATTTGACTGCTTTGGGTCTTAGTTGCAGCATGCAGATCTTTGTTGCAGCATTTGAGCTTAGTGGCCTCATGATGTGGGATGTGTGGATGTGAGATCTTAGTTCCCCAATCAGGGATGAAACCTACCTTCCCTGCATTGCAAGGTGACTTTTTAACCACTGGACCATCAGGGAGATTTCCCATTTTGTAACTTTGAATATAGAAATTATATACTAAAGATGACTGAACAGAAAGATTGGAGACTGAGGACATTCTATAGAAGTTGCAGCAGTTCTAGAAGCCACAGTATCCACCCTCTTTGCTTCTTGATATTTGGGAAAGTTAAACCCTTACTGGTTAAGTCTGAGTTATTGGGTTTCTCTTTTGTACATTTTATAGTGTTTCTTGTTTGACATTGTTATTGACTATGGCAGTATTGGTTTCTTTTGTAATTTAAAGAATACTGAAATTATCATTTTATTACATAACTTATTTAAGCATAGTTCACAAATTGTGAATATTTAGCTTTATGAAATTTCATAAAGTGAGCAGAAAAGTGTAACCATCCCCAATATCAAGAAAAAAATAACACTCTAGGAATCCCCATTACTCCCTGTTCTAGCCACTATTTAAACCAGTGTGTACCTTGATTTCTATTGCCTCTTTTATAACTTTATATGAATGGAACAATAAATATGTACTCTTGTGTCTAGCTTCTTTTGTCAAGCATTATGTTTGCATAATTCATCCATGTTATTGCTTATTGAAGTAATTCACTATATTCATTACTTTATAACAGTATTTTCAATGTGTGGCTTCTAGACCAGCAGAATAAGGATCACCTGAGAACTTGTTAGTCATGCAACTTCTTGGGTTCCACCCAAGAACTTTTGAATTAGAAATTCTGGGGAGTGGTGACAAGCAATTTATGCTAAATTGCCCTCAGGATCGTGATGCATGCTAAGTTGAAAACTGCTGCTATATAGAGATCCACTGTAAAGCGTGGTACTGTTTTTCCATTATATTGATCCACATTTGGTTATTTATAGTTTGGGCTAAAAGTTGAAAACAATTTTCTGTAAAAGGCCAGACAGTAAAACTGTTTGGCTTTAGATATATGGTTTATATGGAAGCTACACAACTCTGCCATTGCAGTGAGAAAGCAGATATGGATGAGAATGAACATAACTGTGTTCCAATAGAATTTTATTTACCACAATAGATGGCAGGCAAAATTTGACCTGCTGACCATAGTTTGCCAATCCTGGGTTAGGACCATTATATATCATACCACCATGATTATTTTCATACCTGCTTTTGATGAGCATTTGTCTATTTTACAATTAAGTACATAACTAGAATTGACATTTCTTGGTTACAGCGTTAAGGACAGGTTCAGTTTAGTAGGCTCTACCCAATATGTTTCCAAAGTATGCAAATTTTTAGTCCTTTGAGTAGTATACGATTTTTCCAGTTAGTTTATATCAGCACTGATACTTGGTATTTTCATTCTTCTTCATTTAAAATCTTGAATGACATCTAAAAAGAATTAAATAAATCCATGACATTCAGAGCTATATTTTTATGGTAATAAAGCACATTATAGCTAGACTGAAAAAACAGATTGTATATTTGTATATTATTTGGCTTCTCATATACTATTATGTAGTTATACATTTCCAAAGAGATGGTGGTTTAAAATGAGACATTAATTCAATGAAAAAGGTTTAAACAATTCTCTTCTTCATATATCACAAAAATCTTACAAGTAATTGGTGATTAAAAATTAAATAAATTATACAAATGTAATTTAAAGCTGTGAGAATGGGTTTATAAAGGCATATCAAAAGATGAAATTCAATGTTGAAATACTAAATTACCAGCAGAAATGAAATAGTATCCTTTTAGTAGGCCATTTATTTTAAAAATAATGCTCAGAGAACACCAAGCAGGACAAATACTAAGGAATCTATACAGAGGTATATTTTATTCAAACTAGAAAATCAAAGACAATGAAAAAAAAAAATCAATGCTTGAAAGAAGCCAGGGGGTGGGGGTACACCTTACTTAGAGAAAGTCAATAAAAGAATTACATTGAACTTCTCTTCAGATGGGGTTCCCTGTTGGCTCAGATGGTCAAGAGTCTGCTTGCAATGCAGGAAACCTGGGTTGGATCTCTGGGTCAGGAAGATCCCCTGGAAAAGGAAATGGCAACCCACTCCAATATTCTTGCCTGGGAAATGCCATGGACAGAGGAGGCTGGCAGACTATAGTCCATGGGGTCACAAAAATATGGACACTATTTATTGACTAAACAATAACAACAAAGCAGAATAAAACAAATAACATAGATTAGATTAGAAATCAATGATTGAAATAAATCAATAAACAAAAATCAATGGGATCAAAATCCATTCTTTCAAAAGATCAATAAAATTCATAAAACTCTAGCCACAGTAACTAGGAAAAATAAAGAAGACATAATTTACTAACTTCAGAATTGCAAGAAGGTATTGAAACCATGAGTATTAAAAGGATAATAAAAATATTTTGAACAACTGTATGCTCACAAATTTGATAACATAGATGAAATGGACTAATTCCTTGACAGACATAGTCAGTCAAAGTATTTTAGGAAGAAATAGACAATTTGAATAAGCCTATATGTATTTAAAATATTGAAGAAATAATTAATAACCTTCCAAAACAGACAGCACCAGTCCCAGATGGGTTCGCTGGTGACTTTTACCAATATTTAAAGAAGTTTATCCCAATTTCTGCTATTTCGTCGAGAATATAGAAACAGAGGAAGCATGTCATAACATAGTATAAGGCCAGCATCATCCTAAAAGTAAAATGAGGTATAGGCATTGCAACAAATGAAAACTATAAATCAATTTCTCCAATGATCATAAAAGCAAAATGCTCAACAAAACATTAGCAAATTAAATCTAACATTGTATGAAGAGAATTACACAATTCCAAGTATGTAACTCTGGTTCAACATTTGAAAATCAATTGACTAAAGAAGAAAAATCACATTAACTGTATCAATAAATACAGAAAAGTCACTTGATGAAATCTAAAGCTATTCATGTTTAAAAAAATAACTTTCAACAAACTAAGAATACAGAGGAACTTCCTCAACTTAATAAAGAATATTCACAAAAACCAACAGCTAACATCATAGTTATTGATGAGGAACTGTGATCTTCACCACTAATACCAGGAACAAGACAAGAATGTCCCATAACACTGCTCTACTATGCATTATCATACCCCAAACCCTAGCTAATGCAATAAGAAAAGAAAATATAACATGTAAAGTGGGAAGGAAGAAATTCAACTATGTTCAAAGATGACATTAAAGAACTGTCAAAAAAAAAAAACAAAAAAAAAACTCCTGAATCTAACTAGTGATTAAGCAAGATTGCAGGATACAAGATTAATGCACAAAAGTCCATTGCTTTCTTATATACAAGGAATGAACAATTAGAATTCAAGATTAAAAATCATAGTTTGTCAGATTTATGCCTAAGAAATACTTAGGTATAAATCTGACAAACTATGTGCAAGTTCTGGAAGACAAAGTCTATAAAACTCTGATGAAAGTAGTCAAGAACTACATAAATGGAGAGATATTTCATGTTCATGAATAGGAACATTCAATATTATAAGATATTGAAGGAGATGAACAAAGTTAGAATTCTGATATTACTCCAACTTCAAAACTTACATTAAATCTATAGCAATCAAGACAGTGTCAAATACTATCGTTTAGACAAATAGATCAATGGAACAGAATAGAGAGCTCAGACACAGACTCACACAGATATAGTCAACTGACCTTTGACAAAAGAGCACAGACAAGGATAATCTTTTCAACAAATGGTGCTAGACACAGAACTTACATCCTTCATAAAAATTAATCCATAACGGATCATAAACACGAATGGAAAATGCAAAACTATAAAACAAAACTATAAAACTCCTAGAAATAGCATAGGTGAAAATCTAGATATCCTTGACAAAGATGTAGTGCTCTCTATGAGACACTGAAAAGAATGAGAAGACAAGCCACAGACTGGGAAAAAATATTTGTAAAAGATGTCTCTGATAAAGAATCATTATCCCAAATATATAAAGAGTTCTTAAAACTCAAGAAATTAAAAAAAAAAACAGTTAAAAATGGAAAAAGATTTGCTTTCCCACCAACAGTGTGTAAGTGTTCCAATTTCTCCACATTCGTTCCAACAATTGTGCTTTGTTTTTTGATAATAGCCATCCTGACAAGTGTGAGGTGATATCTTATGTTTTTGATCTACATTTCCTTAAAGATTAGCAGTGTTGAACATTTTTCCATGTACCTGTTAGCCATTTGTATGTTTTTTTCTTTTTTTGGAGAATTATCAAGTCTATTGTGCACTTTTTAATTGGGTCACTAGTTTTGTTTTTACTATGCAGTTGTAGGATAGTAAAAATATATTTTTTACAGATTTTGGAGACTAATCCCTTATCAGATATATGGTTAGGAGATATTTTCTCTCATCTGAAAGGGATGGCATCCCCATGTTCACTGAGCACTATTCACAATTGTTGTTCAATAGCTAGGTCATGTTCAACTGTGTGACCCCATGAACTGTAGCATACCAGGCTTCTCTGGAGCTTGATAAAACGCATGGCCATTGTGTCGATTGGCGATGCCATCCAATCATCTCATCTTCTTTGACCCCTTCTCCTCCTGCCCTCAATCTTTGCCAAACTTCTCCATTTCTGTAAATGGAAAAATGTCCATTTACATCTTGGTACCCCTGTTTGATTGGGCTGTTTCTTTGATATTGAGGTACATAAGCTATCCACATGTTTTAGAGATAAGTTCCTCTTGGGTGTCTTTGTTTGAAAATATAGTTCCATTCTGAGGGTTGCCTTTTTGTTATGTTTATGGTTTCCTCTGCTCTGCTGGGGCTTTTAAGGAAAATTAGGTTCCATTTATTTATGTTTATTTTATTTTTCATGATTCTAAGAGGTGGGTCAAAAAAGAACTTGCTTCATATTATGTCAAAGCTTGTTCATATCCTTTTACTTAGAATTTAATCTATTTGGAGTTTGTTTTTGTGTATGCTGTTAGGGAGTATTCTAATTGCATTCTCAGTATCATTTCTTTAAAAAACCTGCACATCGTTCTCCATAGTGTCTGTTACTGATTGACCTTTACACTGACAGCATAGAAGGGTACATTTTTTCCACCCTTTCTCCAGCATTTATTGTTTGCTCACTTTTGGACAATGGTGGTTGTGAACTGTGTGAGGAAATTATTGTTCAGTCACTCAGTCGTGTCTGACTCTTTGTGACCCCATGGATTGCAGCACACCCGTCTTCCCTGTCCTTCATAATCTCCCAGAGTTTGATCAAACTCATGTCCATTGAAATCAGTGATGCCATCCAACCATCTCATCCTCTGTCAAATCCCTTCTCTCCCTGCCTTCAATCTTTCCCAGCATCAGGGCCTTTTCCAATGAGTCGGCCTTTTGCATAAGGTGGCCAAAGTATTACAGCTTCAGCTTCATCATTCATCAGTTCTTCCAATGAATATTCAAGGTTGATTTTCTTTAGGATTGACTGGTTTGATCTCTTTACTGTCCAAGGAACTTACATTATTGACAATAACCAATATGTATAAAAACCTAGTCTATCAACAGATAAGAAGATTTAAAAAATGTTGTAGATACATAGAATGGTATACTATGCAGCCTTTAAGAAAAAGAAGGAAATTTTCAATATGTGGCAACATGAATGAATCTTGAGGACATTATGCTAAGTGAAATAAGACCATCGTGGAAAGATAAATACTTCATTATTCCATTTATATGAAGTAGCTGAAAATAACCCAACTCCTAAAATTCAAGAATAGAATAATGGTTTCCACAGGTCAGAAAGAAAGAGAGATGGAGAGTTACTTATCAACAAGCTTAAAATTTCAGTTTAGCAAGAATATGCTCTAGAGATATGCTGTATAACATTGTAGTCAATTATAAAATATTGTAAGCTTAAAAGTATGTTAAGAGAGTAGATCTCATACTAAGTGTATTTTCAAAATAAATTTTTTTAAGGGAAAAATGGGCAAAAACTGAACAGACTCTTCACCAAAGAAAATATACAGATAACAAATATGCATAAAAATGTGCTCAACATAAAAAATCATTTGAGAATTGCAATTTAAAATAATATCAGGATACCACTATATACCAATTAGAATGGTGAAAATTCAAATGATGACAAGGATGTGGAGCAACAGGAACTATCATTCACTTTTGATGGGAATGAAAAATGGCAAATCAGCTTTGGAAGACAGTTTGGCAGTTTCTTACAAAATGAAACATGTATTGTTAGCATAGGATCCAGCAACTGTGCTCCTTGACATATATTCAAACAAAATGAAAATTTACATCCACACAAAAACTTGCATGCAGATTTTTATATTTCCTTTATTTATTATTTGCAAAACTTGGAACAACCAAGATGTCCATCAGTATTTGGATAAATAAACTGTGGTACATCTGGACAATGGACTATTATTGTCAGCACTATAGAAAGAAATGAGCTTTCAAGACATGGAAAGATGTGGAAGAACCTTAAGTGTATACATATATTACTAAGTTAAAGAAGACTGTCTGAAAAGGCTACAT
This sequence comes from Budorcas taxicolor, assembly GCF_023091745.1. Classification (NCBI taxonomy): domain Eukaryota; kingdom Metazoa; phylum Chordata; class Mammalia; order Artiodactyla; family Bovidae; genus Budorcas; species Budorcas taxicolor. The sequence goes on from NC_068935.1 coordinate 311,865, forward strand.
TCTATATGATTTAGTCTATATGACATTCTGATAAAAGCACAAATATGAAGATAGTAGTAAAACCAGTGATTTTCAGGGTTTATAGAAGGCAACAAGATATACAGGCAAAGCACAGAGGATTTTTAAGACAATGAAACTATTTTGAATGAAATTGTAATGGTAGATAAGTAGCATTACATATTTGCCAAAGCCACCACATGTACACCACCAAGAGTGAACCCTAATGTAAACTATGAACTTTCTTTTTTTAAAGGAAGAAATAATTAATAATATATTCAAGGTATCTGGGATCCCATATATGCTTATCTTACCTGCCAAATCTAGTGATTAGTAGTGGCTGCCTATAATACTTTGCTTACAAATATGATGAAACCAGGTCCAGGCTCAGTTGTGTAATGCATTCATTTTGTCTCTCTTGGCTGTAAGAGGGCACACACCCTTAATATGTATTGACCCTGTATAAGTCTTTTCAGTTCAATTTGGTCTAAGTCATTTCAATTCAATTCAAATGAACAAGAAGAGAAAAGTGATTTTTTTCAGTATAAAATTTAGAAGTTACTCCCCAGGATCATATACTTCATCCAGAAAAGAAGTCAAATAACCGATATATTAGTATGAACAGGGTCAAATGATAAAAGAAATTGGAAGATAGTTAAAAGAGAAAAAGGAAAGTATTTAAATGGGACAAAAATGGAATAGGCAATCTTGAAAGACTAATTAAGCTAGGTCTTGAAGAAGTATTTTTAAAGGCAGAGAGAAAAAGGGAATAAGAAATGGAAAGAAATGGAAAATGAATAAGTGCTAGATGCTATTTTCTTTTTAGACCTTTGTGAGGCTGCCCAAGTGGAAGCAATTAAGTTCAAAAGTGGTTACTCTCTAGGCTTCTTTTGTTTAGTTTTGTTTTGCTTTTTGTTTTTTACACCTCCACTGATTTTCCCACATGTAGTAACTCACATACAATACAATACTTACAATTAGACTAGATGTAATAATACAGTAATTCAAAGACACATACTTAGTACTTTTATCTTTATGTCCTAAATCAGGAATCACCAGTCTAGCATGATTAATGCAATGAGGGAAAACGAGAAAGGGGGAGGGAAAGAGGGGGAAGAGTCATACAAAATTTAAAGAAAAAAAATTTCAAAAACACCATCTATGAAAATGAATAAGTAGACATCATAAAGTAATTTTAAAGATTTTCATTCCTATTTCCTTGTGGCAATTATTCATATAATTATTGTTTTCTTCTATCTTCTCTGCAACCTTTCTAAGAACTCAGTTGTGGAAAAGTCTACTAGAGGTGGCTTATTTAATTCTTGACCTATGCTTTCCATGGCTAACAAACTATACTAAGAACAAAAATTAATTCTAAACATATACTGTTTTCAATATAGCTACATCCTTTTTCACTCAACTGCTATTCTGGGAAGGTGAAATGATTTCTTATCTAGAACCTACAGACCTCATTCAGTGTAATAATTTCTCATTATATCAACATAAATTTGACTTAAATCTTTTATGTTTGTTAAATAGATGCTCATTTGAAAAAGCTTATGAAGGTCCCTTTTATTTTAAAATAGTCTGTGCTAGTCTGTGTCCCACTATTAATTACTATCACAAGACTCAATTTGAGCATTTTCCATATGGATCTTGTCACAAATTGTTTCTTTTTTATTTGTCTATGATATTTCCCCTCTAGAACGTAAGAACTCTGATGTATAACAAGGACCACCTGTATCTTATTCAACATTCTATTACCAGTGCCAAAGTGTCTGGCACATAGGGACCCTCAAAAATTACATTTTATTTAAGCAAATGGATACACCACAAATAAACCTTAAAATTTATCTGGATACCGTCATATATCAAATGTCTTGAAAACTGGATAATTTCTTGAAACAGTTATGTGAAGAAAAATAAATGTCTTGGTGGGTGGGGGAGAGGGAGAGTTGAAGCAAACACAAAATGCCTAGCAGTCAAATTGAAACAGAGAGCTCATTTAAGTTGATGAATAATGTATCCAAACATTCTAAAGGTCATTTCAATGTTACTGGAGCCACAAATAGGTAAATAAATTAACCAAGAGAAATGTCCTCTCATTATTAATGGATGATTTTTCAGTCAAATTAGTAAATCAGTTTTAAGAATGTTTCAGCAGTCAAAGTCTAGTATTAAGACTTAAATCTATTATGAAAAGAAACAACAGATAATAATTGGGGTCACAAGAAGGATCCTTTAGTTAAGAGTTACAATCCTAGGACCCCTTATATCCTTTGAAATTTTGTGGTAGGTTTATCCCTTTTATCCAAATTTAAATATTCAAAAGAGGACTGTATTTCTAAAGGAAATGTGCTAGAGCTTAGGTGCTGCTCTAAGTCAGTGAATAATTATTTTGATTACACTGTAATCAAAAAGTGAGCATTACTGATGACTCTTTATTGAGGAAAATCAAAGTAATTAGAATGTGTATCTTCTCTCCAGATCAGAAGAATTAGTTTACTTTAATCCTCGGGAGTTTCTGCAAGTTTTTACACCATCAGATACTAGTCTTGTCATTTAGGCTCCCTGATATTGCACAGGAATTAAATGTAAAGGACACAGTAAAGAATTAAATGTATAATTTTAATTTAAAAATGATGGAAATAGTCATAACTTTTTAATGAATGCATTAATATTTCTGTTATGCCATTTCACACCAAAAGAAGAATTACATAGAAAGAAATTCTATAATGAAAAAAGTTTATCTTTAAGAGTGTATTTGAAATTTGAAATTGTGGCAAAGAAGTACTAAGGAATTAAAAACCAAATGGAAAATAAAGGTACTTCACCTTGTAAATCTAATCTCCACTTAGTATAACTCTGCTATATGTATCAAAGCATGAAGATAATGATTGATTTCAGAACAAAATGGGCATACGGTTTCTGTTACTTATTATGATTATGAATATCGATGAACAAACAGGATACAACATAAGTCCCAACAACTTTCACAGAAATAATCTGAGTACTTATTGTGTCTGTATCCACAAGACAGGGATTTGGACGGGAAATATTTTAAAAGATAGAAGTGCTGTATTGGTGTTTTTCTTTCTGGGAACACGTGTACACCTGTGGCGGATTCAGGTTGATGTATGGCAAAACCAATACAATATTGTAAAGTAATTAACCTCCAATTAAAATAAATAAATTTATATTTAAAAAGATAGAAGTGCTATGATCCTCCCATTGATAAACATTAAACAATAAGGTATTGTTTTACATTTGAACTATTATGCCAGGAAAGTCAAGCAGAGAATTTTCCTCAATCATCTGCTTATATAATTGTTCAGCTTACCTTATCTGTGAAGAGCTGTTCTTCATGTTTCACATTTCTGAACAGATTGTCTTGAAGGAAAGGAAAAAAATGCAAGATATGATGGTCAATATCTGAAATGTTTTATCTTGTTTTGATATTTTAAACCAGTCTTTAATTTTCTTCCCATCATGTATCCCCTTCTGAATCCTAATTATGTAACACTTAACCCAGCTCCTGCAATTTGAGTACTCCCACATCCACACATACACACGCCTGAGACAATGTATATCCAAGTCTTATCAGCAAATAGACTGAGCATCAATTTATACCTTTATTCTGGTTTGAAAACATGAGCTAGGTTTATGAAAAGTCTCTCTTGGAGACAACTTTATAAAAGTGAATTAGCGAGATTTAACAGTCGAGAATAGTTTGAATAGCATTAGCACTACATGTATTTTTTTAAAGATTATATAATAGTACTTGACTATAAAGTCGTCAGTGCCTGTTTTTTTTGTTTGTTTGTTTTGTTTTTTAATAGCATATGTATAATCATTCTCTAATCTGTTCTATGGCAATTGTTCTACCACTTTTCCTCTCAATCAAATTTGGTAATTCCTATTTCATTAGAGGGCTTCCCAGAAGGTTCAGTGGTAAACAATCCATCTGCCAATGCAGGAACTGCAGGAAAAGCAGGTTTGATCCCTGGATTGGGAAGACAACCTGGAGGAGGAAATGGCAACCCACTCCAGGATTTTTGATGGGATAATCCCATGGACAGAGGAGCCTGGTGGCCTACAGCCCATGGGGTCACAAAGAGTCGGACACGACTGAGCTATTGAGTACATTTTGCTAGAAATTAGCCATTTCTTCTAAATTTCTATGTTATTGGTAAAATAAGTAAATTGCATCAAGATTTTCTTACATAAGTCTGACAGTATATATTTAATAATACACATACCATTTAACTCTATGATCCCCACAGCTGAGAATCTAGTTAATCAAAATGAGTAATAATATATGAAAACAGGTGAATAAGGATGTTTATTATAGCATTGTGCTGAGACAATAAGATAACTAAAAGCAGCTTTAATGCCCAAGATCCAAAAGTAGCTTAACATATTTTGTGTCATCCAAAAGTATGGATTAATGGGTACAGTGTTTCAGTCTGGCATGATGAAGTGTTCTGGAGGTTGATAGTGATGTAGTTTGCATGGCAATGTGAATGTAAGGCCACTGAATTATTCACTTAAAAATCATTAGGGTGACAAATTTGATGTGTATTTTCCCACAATTAACAAGGAAAATAAAAATAAAGCTTAAACTTTACATTTTAAAAATTATTTTATTGACTGTTCTAGGTCAAGTGAAATAACTATATCTCAGGATTTTTAATCAAAGGATGTGGGATTTGTGTATGGACTATAACATGGCAGGCTCCTCTGTCCTCCACTATCTCCTGGAGTTTACTCAAATTTATGTCTACTGAGTCAGTGATGCTATCTAGCCATCTCATCCTCTACCACTTCCTTCTCCCTTTGCCTTCAATCTTTCCCAGCATCAGGATCTTTTCCAATGAGTCAATTATTCCCATCAGGTGGCAAAAGTATTGGAGATCCAGCTTTACCATCAGTCCTTCCAATGAATATTCAGGGTTGATTTCCTTTAGGATTGACTGATTTGTTCTTCTTTCAGTCCAAGGGACTCTCAGTAGTCTTCTCCAGAACACAATTCAAAAGCATCAATACTTTGGTGAACAGCCTTCTGGTCCAATTTTCACATCCGTACATGACTACTGGGAAAACCATAGCTTTGACTGTACACACTTTGTCAGCAAAGTGATGTCTCTGCTTCTTAATACACTGTCTAGATTTGTCATAGTTTTCCTTAAAAGGAGCAAGCATATTTTAATTTCATGGCTGCAGTCACCATCTGCAGTGATTTTGGAGCTCTAGAAAATAAAACCTGTCGCTGCTTCCACTCTTCCCCCTTCCATGAAGTGATGGGACCAGATGCCATGATCTTAGTTTTCTGAATGTTGAGTTTCAAGCCAACTTTCTCACTCTCCTCTTTCACTGTCATCAAGAGGCTCTTTAGTTCCTCTTCACTTTCTGCCATTATAGTAGTGTCATCGGCATATCTGAGGTTGTTATTTCACTCAGCAATTTTGATTCCAGTTTGTGATTCATCCAGCCCATCACTTCACATGATGTACTCTGCAAGTGTGCATGCTAAGTCACTTCAGTCATGTCCAACTCTGTGTGACACTGTGGAATGTCCTCTGTTCCTCAGACTCCTCTGTCCATGGGATTCTCTAGGCAAGAATACTGGAGTGTGTTGCCATGTCCTCCTCCAGGCAGTCTTCCCAACCTAGGGATCAAACCCACAGCTTTTATGTCTCCTTCATTGGCAGGTGGGTTCTTCACCACTAGTACTACTGGGAAAGCCCATACTCTGCACAGAATTTAAATAAGCAAAGTGACCAAATATAGCCTTGTCATACTCCTTCCCAATTTTGAACCAGTCACTTGTTCCATGTCTGGTTCGAACTGTTGCTTCTTGACATGCATACAGGTCTCTCAGGAGACAGGTCAGGTAGTCTGATATTCTCATCTCTTTAAGAATTTTCCACAGTTTGTTGTGATCCACACAGTCAAAAGCTTTAGTGTAGTCAATGAAGCAGGAGTATAATAGATGTTTTTCTCAAATGCCCTTCCTTTCTGCATGATCCAACAAAGTTGGCAATTTGATCTCTGGTTCCTTTGCCTCTTCAAAATCCAGCTTGTACATCTGAAAGTTTAACAGTTTTTTTTTTTCTCTCATTAAATAAATCCCTGCTGAATTTTAAAAAATCATGCATTCAACTGTGAATAAATCTGAGTATTAAAAGCATACCAAAATGTTTAATAACAGATTAAATAAATATATGTTCAATATATTTTTTAAAAATGTTAAACAAAATCCTGTCTCCTGAGAAACCTATATGCATGTCAAGAAGCAACAGTTAGAACCAGACATGGAACAAGTGATTGGTTCAAAATTGGGAAAGGGATATGACAAGACTATATTTTATCACTTTGCTTATTTAACAACTTAAACAACTTAACATGTATTTAGGTTTAGTTAGGTGTCTCCTTACAGTGCTCTTTTAATTGGATCCTATTAGTTTAAAATGAACCCATGGAATACTACAAAGTAAATTTATGCAATTACTAGGCATTCAAAATCCAGTCTATTCAGAGTTTTATATAAAATTATTTTATTTAAAAGCATCTTAATTTCCAATAAACTACATAAATGTATGAATTATAGCTACAGCATTTGAATAAATATCTAAACTATAGAGTTATACTTTAAAATACTGAAATTTTGGTTAAATATTGAGGGATGTGATATTCTGATTTATTGACAATTTAGCATAAATCCTGTCTCATTGTAAATTCTGTTGAAACTTTGCCAGTTTTATTTACTTTCTCTCTTTAGTAAGTACATTCTAATAAACACATTTTAATCTTTCTATGATAATAAGTATTATCAAAGAGCCTTCAGGATTATCATCCAGAGCATAAATATTCATGGATCAGGATAAAATATTTGGAAATAGAGTAAAAGAACTACTACTGGCTCTAAAACTTATTGTAGAAATGCCTGCTGATACTACATTCTTAAGGCCATTTTTTTTTCTTTTTTTGCAATTTTCCATTCTTTGTCTAGAAAAAATGAGACGAGTTCTATTTAATAAAGGTTTTACTTTATAATGTTTTTTCAGTCATCCCAGACTTCATTCAAGAGAGCAGGAAGTTTATTTTCATTGTGAAGTCCCAGCAACTTGCACAAGTCAGACTTTTAATGAGAAACACAGGATCAAGTGCCTTCTAAGACAAGGCTGAAAAATATAAATTTCCAACTCTCTTTTTCCACTCATGCTGACACATTACTACCAACTGTACATAACAGTGTGGTGGGATGCACTTAGAATGTCCTTCCTCATGCAAAATATTTCTCAGATTTAGAAAGACTCAGATATGCTCAATCAACTGCCATAGGAATCTGGGCAGGGATTTTTAATGGATTTAACATATGAATCAGGTTTATGTAGACTATAAACTTGCCTTTCATATATAATAAAAATGTCAGAGAAATGTCCTACATCTGATTTTTATTCCAGAGACAGTTTTCAATATAAATATTAAAATGATTAAATAGATTATAGATGAAAATTATTCCCTTTTCCCCATAAACCTCTGCTTTGCAGAGGGGACTCTATTAAAATTCATTTATTTCACCACAGTTCTAAATTTCTGATTTTTGATCTGCTAAAATGTTCAATATAGTTTTTTTATTTTGTGCTAAGTCACTTCAGTCATGTCCGACTCTGCGACCCTATGCAATGGAGCCCACCAGGCTCCTTTGTCCATGGGATTCTCCAGATAAGAATACTGGAGTGGGTTAGCCATTTCCTTCCCAACCCAGGGATCAAACCGACCATCTCTTATATCTCCTGCACTGGCAAGCAGGTTCTTTACCACTATAGCCACCTGGGAAGCCCTAGTTTAGAATGTTTATATTGTACTGACCCCCAAATGGCTGTTAAGTATAGAGAAGGGGTGATTTTGAAAATAATTATTTTCAACAACTCCATTTCATCTATAATATTAGAGAAAATACATACAAATGAATTGGAATAGGGACAGCATTTAAATAAATGAAATATTAATTTTATTTTAGTGATAATACTGTGGGAATTATTCTCTTGGCTTTATGTTGTTATTTTAATACAGCATTTTTGGTAAAGTAATAGCTTTAAATCTGAAAAATAAAAACAAATGCTAGCCCATTGTTAATTAAGATTATGAGGAAAGATGTTTATAAAGTTTATGTTCTAAGGACAATAAAGTAAGCACGTGTTCACAAGTGTTTCTGCATGTTGGTCAACGTGGTGCTATTTTAAGACCAGATTTTATATTAGTCTATCTCTATAACTTTTTTTTAAATTTGTATTTGTTTTTTCTCACAGTCTCCATGTCTTAGCTAAGCAAGAATCCTAGAAAGTAAGCAAAATAGTCTATGTCTAACGCAGGATACAGCATGCTTGGGGCTGGTGCATGGGGATGACCCACAGAGATGTTATGGGGAGGGAGGTGGGAGGGGGGTTCATGTTTGGGAACACATGTAAGAATTAAAGACTTTAAAATTAAAAAAAATAAAAAAAAATAAAAAAAAATAAAATAAAACTTAAAGTTATCTAAAAAAAAAAAAAAAGAAAGTAAGCAAAAGAGCTCAGTAAATTACAAAATATTTGAGTAAATAATGAGGGTAAACTGTCATCTTCAGTCAACTATACTGTCTAATAGAAACTGTAAAAAAATGAAACAACACATGAATTTAGCCTTTTATTCTAGGAATGTCTTCTTACTACAACACCCTTTGGGGTGAAGATCCCCTGGAGGAGGAAATGGCAACCGACTCCAATATTCTTGCCTGGAAAATCCTATGGACAGAGGATCCTGGAGGGCTACAGTCCATGGGGTCGCAAAGAGTCAGCCAGGACTTAACCACTTACACACACCTTCTCTTGCATAATTTTTCCCCAGGATCCTTTCCAGTCTAACTGTAGTGACATGTTTTGTTTGGATTTTCTTTTTGAGGGGAAATCTTAAGGAATGGGCTAGTTGAGTTGTGCATTACAGACATTGGTGATTTTCTTTTTTTAATTTTTTTAAAATATAAATTTATTTATTTTAATTGGAGGTTAATTACTTTACAATATTGTATTGGTTTTGCCATACATCAACATGAATCCACCACAGGTATACACGTGTTTCCCATCCTGAACCCCTCTCCCTCCTCCCTCCCCATACCATCCCTCTGGGTCGTCTCAGTGCACCAGCCCCAAGCATCCAAGAAAAGATAACAGTCTTCTCCCAAAACAGTTTCCAGCAAACTCTAAAGAGAGATCTTGGGAAAGCTCTGAGTTTAGTCTAATCTTATAGCATTGCTCCCTGCAATAGTTTAAAGTTGACAATTCAAGTTGAAATTACTAATTATGTAAAGTGCTTATATATTTATGTGTTTATTTCACCTGTGTACATTATTACAGCTTTTATCTCTTTAAGATTTTATAATTCGTGATTATGGAGGCAGCACATCCTCAGTGTTTTCTGGCACTGAAAGTGAAAGTCTATTTGGTCGTGTCAGACTCTTTGTGATCCCATGGATAGTCCATGGAATTCTCCAGGCCAGAATACTGGAGTGAGTAGCCTTTCCTTTCTCCAGGGGATCTTCCCAACCCAGGGATTGAGCCCAGGTCTCCCTCATTGCAGGCGGATTCTTTACCAGCTTAGCCACTCACTAAGTACCATTAAAAGTCATTTTATGGCTCTCAAATTATTAAAACCTTAGTATTACTGGAGGGAGAAGGCAATGACAACCCACTCCAGTACTCTTGCCTGGAAAATCCCACAGACGGAGGAGCCTGGTAGGCTGTAGTCCATGGGGTCACAAAGAGTCGGACACTTACTGTGCGACTTCACTTTCACGCATTGGAGAAGGAAATGGCAACCCACTCCAGTGTTCTTGCCTGGATAATCCCAGGGACGGCGGAGTCTGGTGGGCTGCCGTCTGTGGGGTCGCACAGAGTTGGACATGACTGAAGCGACTTAGCAGCAACAGCAGCAGCAGCAGCAGCAGTATTACTGGAGCAGCAAAAAGAACTCTTGCCTATTATTACCTCGGGATAATGCTACCATTATGCTGAAGTTTAATGGAGTAAGAATACAAGCCAACCACAAAATGGGCATGTGTTTTATTTGACCCTGTGATCATTTCGCACTGGACTGGGAGTCCAGAACAGCTGTCAACTGACTTTCCAATGCACTCAGGAAAGTATGCAACCTATATCTTATTTCCTAAGAAGAAACGATTTAGGGAACTCATTAAAAAAAATAAAAACAACTTGACAGTTCTCTCCACCTAGGTTCTCTCCACCTAGGTCGTTACCTCCTTTGACTTGATTTTTGGGTCAGCAGCCTAAACGTAATATTTTAAATTAATAAATAAATTTTCAAAACTAGGAAAGAACCTAGAAACCTTTTCAATCTCTATTTTTTTCACATCTTGGCAGAGACCAAGCGGGAAGAAGCGGGAAGTTCCTCAGCACGGTTCCGGGTTTCCTTGTGCCCCGCCCGTCCGCTCGCCCCACCGCAGCTACAGGCTTTTTAGTCCCTGGGTCGGTCTGTCCTGCGGGGAACAATCCCTGTCCATCCGTCTGCGCTCTGCGCGCCCGCCGGGCATCTGCCCTTCTCTCCTGACTCCGCCCCGCATCTGTCCGGAGCCGCCTCGCGTCTGAGCTGACCCAGCGCGCGTCCGCCAGTCAGTCCCTCCGGACCCGCCGCGAGTCTCAGGCTGCCGGAATCACCGCGCGTCGCTCGGTCCGTACCCAGTGGGCATCTTGGGTATCTGGGCGGTCTCCGGTCCCCCGCGCGTGGGTCTGTCTGTCTGTTTCTCTGTGCGATTCGCTGCTTGCCGCCTGCCTGCCTGGCCGCAGGGCACCCAGTGTCCAGTTTGCCCTTTCGCGGACGCTGAGTGTCTGTAGCGCGGCCTTAGTGAGCCGCGAGCCCGCCGGAGACCGGCCAGGCAGCCGGCGGAGGAATACACGTTCGGCCCCTGCCCTTGTTGTTATCATTTTAAACCCACGGGAGCTTGAGGCCTGTTTTTATGCAGAAAATTGGTCGTGAGGCCTCTGTCGACAAGGCCAGATGTGGGGAGCCAGCCTGCTGCTTGGTGATTTCTTACTATTTAGCGGGGGAAGGGACATTTCTTTCCTACTACTGGCTTTTGAAACTGATTTTAGATCTGAATGGCTGGAAATTCTAAGCCCCCTTAGGGAGAATGGATTCGTTATTGGGGTGCTTTTTTGTCTGATGCGTTTGTTCTGAGCCTGCTGACCAGCTGTTTCTGAACTTCCTTTCCTCAGCCTCAACAGTGATTCTGAGTCTGCTTTTAGCTTTCTTCGCCTTGGCTTTTTTCTGTTTGTGAACAGCTGTTTGGCCCATAGCTTAGAGAAAGCAGCCTTTTTTTCCTCTCCCAAGAGAGCCTTCTCCCTGTGCTCAGAGAGATGGGGAGTGGGGAGCCTAATCCTGCTGGCAAGAAAAAGAAGTACCTCAAGGCTGCCCTGTATGTGGGTGACTTGGACCCAGATGTTACCGAGGACATGTTATATAAAAAGTTCAGGCCTGCTGGACCTCTGCGCTTCACCCGAATCTGCCGTGACCCAGTGACCCGCAGCCCCCTGGGCTATGGCTACGTTAACTTCCGCTTTCCTGCGGATGCTGAGTGGGCACTGAACACGATGAATTTTGATTTGATTAATGGCAAACCATTCCGTCTAATGTGGTCTCAGCCAGATGACCGCTTAAGAAAGTCTGGAATTGGAAATATATTCATCAAAAACCTGGACAAATCCATTGACAACAGGGCCCTTTTTTATCTGTTTTCAGCTTTTGGGAGCATTCTCTCCTGCAAAGTCGTATGCGATGACAATGGCTCTAAGGGTTATGCCTATGTGCACTTTGACAGCCTGGCCGCTGCCAATAGGGCCATCTGGCACATGAACGGAGTGCGGCTCAACAACCGCCAGGTGTACGTCGGCCGATTCAAATTTCCGGAAGAGAGGGCTGCTGAAGTTAGAACTAGGGACAGAGCGACTTTCACTAATGTTTTCGTTAAAAACTTTGGAGATGACATGGATGACGACAAACTGAAGGAACTTTTCAGTGAGTATGGGCCAACTGAGAGTGTTAAGGTAATAAGAGATGCCAGTGGGAAATCCAAAGGCTTTGGATTTGTGAGATATGAGACACATGAGGCTGCCCAAAAGGCTGTGTTAGATCTGCATGGAAAGTCTATCGATGGGAAAGTGCTCTATGTAGGGCGAGCACAGAAGAAAATTGAACGTCTTGCTGAGTTAAGGAGAAGATTTGAGCGGCTGAGATTAAAAGAAAAAACTCGGCCTCCGGGGGTGCCTATCTATATTAAGAACCTGGACGAGACCATTGATGATGAAAAACTGAAGGAGGAATTTTCTTCCTTTGGATCAATTAGTCGGGCCAAAGTGATGGTGGAGGTGGAGCAAGGCAAAGGGTTTGGTGTTGTCTGCTTCTCCTCTTTTGAAGAGGCTACCAAAGCAGTAGATGAGATGAATGGTCGCATAGTGGGCTCCAAGCCCCTGCAAGTCACTCTGGGCCAGGCCAGGCGCAGGTGGTGAGGATAAGAATGCTCAATTTGTTTCAGCCTTAAGCTGGTGCCTACTTAGTTTGGGCTACTTTGTGATAAGAGGTTATTTTATGTCAATTAACAGGTTTTTTTAAGTGAATACTTTCTTTTGGGGGAAAAAAAAAAAAAGTGAAACCAGAAAGCCTTGTTCATTTTAGTGAAGAACATAATTTCTAATTGTAAAACTGTCATTTTGTACTATTTTTCGATATAATATCCTTAGGAATATATAGAATAAAGTTTATTCCTCCACACACTTGTCCTAAACCAATCAAGGTGAGTTAACTGTATGTCCTTCCTTATTTCACTAATACTACTAAATTTCATTTCTCCTAGGTCCTTACATCTGAGTCTATCACAGTGAAAACTTCTAACTTGCTTTTTGAGAAATCAGTAGAGCAGGGGAAAGTGTATGTGATCCAGTTAATGTTTATGCATAATTTGACTTTAAATTATTATTTAAAATGATTTTAAAAGATGTGAGCTTTTTCCTTCTTTTATTTATTTATACTTTTCTCTTTATTATACTGAGGGCATACCACAGACTTCATAGTGGATTTGAGTAAGTTTTGAGAGTTTCCACTATTAACTTTATAACTTCAATAAGCATATTGGTACTTTATCAATCAGTACATTAGAAGATTAACACTTTAAAGATTGATTTTTTTAAATTCTAAGTTTCATCTTGGAAACCTTTCCTGAGAGATTTGAAGACAGGCTAAGGAGCATTCTTATCACTCGTTTTGCTAAACTCTTTAGTAGGTATATTTGGATTGTGTTTAATTAACAAAAAAGGTGAATAACACTGAATTGCCTTTGTCTATAGTTAATTTTAGGATTACCTTCAGCCTTTGTCATGTCAATATAAAAGATAAACACTCCATGTAATGATACTGAAAACTACTTTGAAGAATAACTTCTATTAAACTTGTAATTACTTCTTGTAAACTGTTGAATATATTCACAAGATAATATTCACAGATGTTTCAAAATTAAAGAAAAGGTCCTCTCTCTTGATTAAGTAGCATGCCTCCATCATATGAGATCTCTTAATCCAGTATGATTCTCTTTTTGTCTAGCTGCTTGGAAGTTATGACAAAATATTCTGTTCTATGTTGCAGTTAGGTTATTTGCCCTGTGACTCCTATATTATGGATTTTCTGTGTTTCACTTGTAGTTCCCTCTTGTCCACACCCATCTACCTTTCAATCTGTATTACACTTACTTTCTTATTTTCTTTGGATTGTGCTGCTGCTCTGCTCACTCAGTCATCTTCAACTCTTTGAGACCTGGTAGACTGTAACCCACCAGGCTCCTCTGTGCATGGAATTTTCTGGGCAAGGATACTGGAATGGGTCACCATTTTCTACTCCAGGGGGTCTTCCTGACCCAGGGATTGAACCCATGTCTCTTGTGTCTCCTGCATTGGCAAGCAGATTCTTTACCACTGCACCACCTGGGAAGCTCTTTTCTTTGGGATTGCCTTTCTGTTAATATATGCCAGTTCAAATCCATTTTGGAGTTAGAGAAATAAATACTTAATTTATGTAAAACTTAAATTATTACTTTTTAAAAATAGCATTGACTCATACCACAAATCCAATCATAAGAAAATATTTTATCTCTATTGTCAGTTGATTTTTATTACTTTATGTAGAAATCTTTCATACATAAAACAACATAAATATATAATTTTTAACACTTCTGTTAACTCTTTGCCCATAAAATAATCAGAATAACTTGTTTCATGTAATTGTTTATCTACAGATTATGTGTATAGTCATTATCAAACATTTTCAAATGGAAATTATGGTTTTTATTGATTATAAACATAATACATGCTCCTTGTAAAAAAAAAATTTACAACGATGCAGAAACTTACAAAGAAGGAAGTAAACTTCCCAGAGTTCCAAGACAACCACTATTAACTTTTTAAGTGTGTGCTTATCCTTTCATGCCTTTTCCTGTATGTATACCACACTGTTTTACAAAAAAGAAAGAAAGAAAAGAAAATATACTATATGTATTTTTTTTAATTTTAAGCCAAAACATAATCATCTGTTCATGTCAATAAATACCAATCTGTATCATCAATTAGTGACTACATAGTATTCCATTGTGTGGATGTACTACATTGTATCTAAGTAGTTCATTATGAAATGAGATTTATATGTTTTTCAATATTTTCTACATTTGTAAACAATGCTGTGATGAAAATCCTTGGTTAAAAACAGTATGAGTTATATGAGCTTGACAAAAAATATCTATAGCATGTAAAAGCATAAATCTACTAGAAAAATAAAAATGCACATCATATTGATATATATGTACCTAACATTTGAAAAGTGTTAATGGTATATTCTTCATTTAAATTGACAAAAGAAAAAACTAACAGAATATAATTTTTCATATTTTATGAGCCTACTTACTTTACATCATTGTGATCATAAAATATATGAAAAGGAAGCAACTTCAAAGAAAACTTAAAATACTTATCAATACATTGATAATTATTTTACCATATGTGCTCTCTATTGCTTTCCCCCCATTGCCAGTTTTCATATGAATTTGTAAACCTGAAGTGTCAGTGTTAAGACCTTTGCAAATACTTTGATTCAGAATGAATCATGAAATATATATAGAAGCTAAAAACTTCAAATATAAGCATTTTATACACTTTGGGAAAATATTTAAGTATTTAAATTATTACTGTTTTGAAAAAGCTAGTCAGTATAAAGAAAAGGAGTAGTTGTGGCTGGGTACAGATAAAATATACATGTTAGGACTCTGCAGATTAGTCAAAAGTACTCTATAAATTCAGGACATAAAAAGCAGGGTTGAAGAGTGTAAAGGAAAGGTAATCTTTATTTAAACCCAAACAGCTGGGTAAATTTTTCAATTTTTATTTTTCATTTTCAGCTACATTTAATACATTTCTAATAGTTTAGGCTTCCAAGGAGGAGCCAAAGAACTGAACAGCTTAAATCAGTAAAAAAGCATTAAAAAATAGGTTATTATTCATTTTCTGCTGCTGCTGCTAAGTTGCTTCAGTCGTGTCTGACTCTGTGCGACCCTAGAGACAGCAGCCCACCAGGCTCCCCCATCCCTGGGATTCTCCAGGCAAGAACACTGGAGTGGGTTGCCATTTTCTTCTCCAATGCATGAAAGTGAAAAGTGAAAGTGAAGTCGCTCAGTCGTGTCCGACTCTTAGCGACCCCATGGACTGCAGCCTACCAGTCTCCTCCACCCATGAGATTTTCCAGGCAAGAGTACTGGAGTGAGTTGTCATTGCCTTCTCCGATTCATTTTCTAGCCCAAGATAATTAGTAAAAATTAATAAAACTATATTATCAATGATCAACTTAATAGTGAACTATTTAATAAAATGTTTTTGATTTTTGTTTTTGTTTTTATTTTTTTAGCTTTTCAAATTAGTCACCTGTACAGGTTTCAAATGTGCCTGCTGCTGCTGCTGCTAAGTTGCTTCAGTCGTGTCTGACTCTGTGCAACCCCATAGATGGCAGCCCAGCAGGCTCCCCCGTCCCTGGGATTCTCCAGGCAAGAACACTGGAGTGAGTTGCCATTTCCTTCTCCAATGCATGAAAGTGAAAAGTGAAAGTGAAGTCACTCAGTCGTGTCCGACTCTTAGCGACCCCATGGACTGCAGCCCACCAGGCTCCTCCGTCCATGGGATTTTCCAGGCAAAAGTACTGGAGTGGGGTGCCATTGCCTTCTCCGTCAAATGTGCCTAGGGAGAAGGAACTTCAGAATATTTTTTTGTGATTGCAAACATCATCGTAGTGGTTATTTGGGGAAGGATTTCTTTTTTCCCAATAACTTATTACACGTATTTTTCTTCCATCTTTTTAAAAGGTTTGTATTTATTCATTTTTGGCTGCGCTGGGTCTTCATTGCTGTGGGGGCTTTCTCTAGTTGCAGCAAGCAGGGGCTACTCTCTAGTTGTGGTGCTTGGGCTTCCTATTGTGGTAGCTTCTCTTGTTGGGAAGCACTGGGCTCTAGGGCATGTGGGCTCAGTAGTTGTGGTTCCCAGGCTCTAGAGTACAAGCACAATAGTTGCAGTGTGCTTGCTTAGTTGCTCCGTAGCAGGTGGGATCTTCCCAGACCAGGGATCAAACCCGTGTCTCCTGCATTGGCAGACAGATTCTTTACCACTGAGCCACCAGGGAAGCCCGGGGAAGGATTTTCTGTACAGGAAGTTTCAAGCATCCTGGTGCTTTTCTGGTTGAATCCATAGTTAAGGAGGAAAATAAGATGTTGCATGTGTAAGTGATATTTTTAGCCCAGAGAGGGGAAAAATATTGAATAAGAATACTTTTTAAGGGAATACTTAGGAGTGGAGTGAATACCATCTTATTTGTGAATAAATGGCCTAATGTAAGGGAATAGTTAAGAATGTATCAATAAATGACTGATTATAGATGATAAAGGTGTTCCCAGTACCTGTGACAATATTTGGACTATAGTTAGCATTCTATGATTACTTGTTGAATTACTGAGTTCATAATCTATGGATTATGTCTCTCCACTTGTTTGCTTTCCAATTCTCAGTATTTGGCAAGAAAAATGTTATTACAGAATAAGCCTTTTTTTTTTAATCTTATCCTATGAAGACATAATTAAGAACAAATTGCTTACATAGATTGGTGCTTCTAACATAATGTTACTTATAACACATGCATGAATGTGTGCTAAGTCACTTCAGTTGTATCCAACTCTTTGCATCCCTAGGGACCATAGCCTGCCAAGTTCCACTGTCCATGGGATTCTCCAGGCAAGAATACTGGAGTGGGTTACCATTTCCCTCTCCAAAGGATCTTCCTGGCACAAGATTGAACCCACGTCACCTACATCTTCTGCATTGGCGGTGGATTCTTTACCACTGGGTCACCAGGGAAGCCTATGGTGTTATTACTTCCCATGAATTTTAACCTAACCAATGGTTTCTTGCAGCTTTAAGAAAGTTAATATATTCCACTTGTTCCAGGGGATCATGGTCAGTAGTTTGAAGTAAACTAGCTACCACTGGAAATCTGAGATGAGAAAGGCCTAACTAATTCAACATACAAACACTGAGGATGTAATTTCTATGAAACTTAAGGATGGGGAACACTTGTATACCCGTGGCGGATTCATGTTGATGTATGGCAAAACCAATACAGTATTGCAAAGTAATTAACCTCCAATTAAATAAATTTATATTAAAAAATTAAAAGATAAAAAAGATCTTTCATTTGGTACAAAAACAGGTCAATGTTCACACTAAGTTTCTCATCAAAACTGGAGGCCTACATAATTTATTTCAGTTGAAAAAATATGAATCCTTTAGAGACTGCAAGAAAAAGGGATGAGGGCTGATATTGTATAGCATGACTGTTTCAGTCATCAGAGTAAATTAGTTTCTTTGTTTTAGTACTAATTGTAAGAAAAACACCAGATGTTGGCATCTTTTGTGTAATAAATAAGCCTTCTATAGTGTAGAACTCCAGGAGATGGTGATGGACAGGGAGGCCTGGCGTGCTGCGATTCATGGGGTCGCAAAGGGTCGGACACGACTGAGCGACTGAACTGATAGTGTAGAGTAAGTAATATCTTTTTGAGGTTGATTTGAAACTTCCAAAAGGGTAAATTATGCTTCTGAAAAATCAAGGGCCTTTAAATCAATATTTTGGGCATTTAAAAAGTAATTTAAGACTAATTTACACAGAAAGGCAAGCAACTGTTTTTTAACTTACCTCTCAGGATTTGGGACAGACTAAATCCCTGAAAAGGAAAAAAAAAAATGCAGTAAGGAATTTGCAAGTTTTTTTTTTTTTTACAGTGTTTCAAGAAACCCAGCATATATCCCTTATTGGTTTCATTGTACAAAAATATATTATGTGTTCATGGCCCTAAATAAAGGGATAAAGGGCAGCTTTATTACATTATGGCAAGGATGGTGACAAAACAATGCAAGTCAAGATGAAGAATGCATTTGTTTGTTCACTGAAGAATTTTTAGAAAGGAGGATTTGTGAATTAACTCAAGAATAATTAAAAGAAGGATCAGAGATAAAGAGGAATGTAAACATTATAAATCTAAATGAATACTGTAAAGAAAGTAAAATTCTACCTAGTTTGATATCTAGCATGAAGCATCATGAATTGTTTTCTTTCACTATATATGGTTAGCCTTAACACTGATTTGACAACTACAGTAATACTATACCTCAGAAATATCTCATTTCTAAGTGAATTTATTAATTACTGGTGCTATACTGGTCCTCTTTACTCTCTTACTCTCATTGCCTAATCTCAACTCCATCCTTGTTAGAACACTCAAGTTTATGTCAGATATTTCTGGTTTACATAGTTTGTCAAAACATTACCTCAAAAACTTCTATTAGATGTGCTCGTATGTGATGTACCGTTTTGTTGACATAAAGTTTCATGACTTACATGTCAAGCCACAGTAGATAGTGGAAAACATCTATTGTTTATATGGATTAATACATCTAGCTGAAGATATTATTTTACAAAGTGTAAGTATCAGAACGATGCTGATTCTGGTGTTGAAGCTGTGGGGTCTGTTTGGAATTGTGGTTTCATAATATATACATAGGGCTTCCCTGATGGTTCAATGGTAAAGAATCTACCTGCCAATGCAGGAGAACTGGGTTTGATCCCTGGGTTGGGAAGATTCCTTGGAGAATAAAATGACAACCCACTCCAGTATTCTTGCCTGGAGAATCCCATGGACAGAGAGGAGCCTGCCAGACTACAGTCCATGGGGTTGCAAGAGTCGGACACAACTTAGCAACTAAATAACGACAACGTACACATGAGCTAGAGAATCTGATGACCAAAGACTGAGTAATGTAACTAGAAATATATATTGATAATGTAAGACAAATTTTGAGATATGAAAGCAACATTCCAAGCATAACAAGAGATAATGCTAAAAGAAATTATCCAACTTCTCTGAACAGGCAGTATAGGCAATGAACATAATCTGCATGCAGCCACTAGTTGTTATGTGGAGACACACCACAACATCACAATAATGTGAACTCCCTCAGGCAAACAGTAAAAACATATAGAAAGATACAATTTTCTGAAACTTCTGCTACATTTTTATACATGTGAAACAAACTGTGAAGGAAAGAAAAGCAAGTATGAACTAAGTATGTTTCTTATTTTAGCCTCCAAGGGGGGGAAAAAAAAAAAGTTTCACTTTAGGCAGAATGATTTTCTTAGACCACTGGGTCATTTTCACTAATTTTTATCTTTAGATTGCGAAAGATGCACTTATGTAATCTAATTTATTGCTCAAAGGTAAATGTGTAACCTCAATACAATCTATTTTTAAGACAATGTATAAACCAGAAAAGTGTCACAACCTTTCCTCAACAGCAAGTTTCACCATACAGATCATTTAAGCTGGATTTCTGATACAAGAAAGCATGCTTAAAATTTTATCTCTAATTTGGGGCCAAGACTTTAGGGCTGTGAGAAATGTATTTTAATTACTCTTGGATCATACATTTTTAGAGTATTGTTTGATAGAACTATTTATCTTGTTTAATGTACAAAAGCTATCTTTCAGGTTTCTCGATGAAATTGAAAATGTTATTCTTCAAACAATATGGAATCTGTCTCTAAAATAAAAATTAGAGATAATTGAATAACTAAGAAAATTATATTAAATGATTTTCATCAGTATTAGGAATTTATCAGTAAAAAGAATTTCAGATAAATCAGGAATGTATATTCAGGGCTTCTCAAGTGATGCTAGTGGTAAAGCACCCACCTGCCAATTCAGGAGACATAAGAGACATGGGTTCAATCCCTGGGTTGGGAAGATCACTGAAGGAGGGCATGGCAACTCACTCCAGTATTCTTGCCTGGAGAATCCCCATGGATAGAGGAGCCTGGCAGTCCACGGGGTCATGAAGAGTCAGACATGACTGAAGTGACTTAGCATGCACACATTTTGAAATGCAATGAAAAAAATTGAAACACACATAGTAAACACACTGTGCTCAGGGAGAGAGTTCTCACAAAAATATTTGAAAATAAAGATTGGATACAAAAAGGCAAAAAAGTCATGGATATCATTCACAAGTACTCAGAGAGAGGAAACATTTCTCTGGTGCCTCATCAGTGGAGACCCAAAGAAGCACCAGAAATATAAAGAAAGTAGAGAAAAGAGGAAAGATTTAGCCTTTAAAAATACAAACTTGTGGTACTCCATGGAAACTTCATTAAGAATAGTCAGATTTTAATGCTTAAAGTTCTCTCAGAATATAAATTATTTCTTCTTTTCTCAATTTCATATACAGTACCTAAAAGCTCAGGACTTTCTGGAATTCTTATTAAGATATTCCAGCAATAATTGCTGACTTCCAACTACAATGACTCTGAAATGTGCGATAGTATTTTGATTTTTTTTAAACTCCCTATGTTTCAATGTTTGAGCTCAACTGTCCCAATATTTATTCTTTCCAATGTGTATTGGTAAATTTATAAATTTACTATTACACAAATATGGGCTTCCCTGGTGGTTCAGTTGGGAAAGAATCTGCCTGCAATGCAGGAGACCACCTACAATGCAAGAGACTCTGGTTTGATCCCTGGGTCAGGAAGATCTCTTAGAAAAGGAAATGACAACCCACTCCAGTATTCTTGCCTGGGAAATCCTATGGACAGAGGAGCCTGGTAGACTACGGTCCATGGGGGTTGCAAGAGCCAAACACAACTTAATGACTAAACCACCCCCATGACACACATGGTTGATCATTCCTGTCAAAAATTCAAAGTTTGCTTGGTGACAGGGGAGGGAGGCAGTACTAATTCTAGTAAAGTGAAAATCTCTTTATAGGGAAATTGGATCAATTGATGGATAGGTAGATGGATGGATGAATATATGCATACATACATAAATATGTGTATAAACAATAATAAAGAGGGCGTAAAAAGGGAGATAAGAACAAATGCATGGAACCCAAGAATAATGATGTACTGTCTAACATATGGGTTCAAATTCAGAACCGCAGAACTCTTAAACCAAAAGCAGTCCTTTGGTTACCAAGCAAGGCTGTCTTCCAAAGAAAGGTGATAGGACAAATTATGACAGGTGGAGAGAGCCATAGGCAAGTTTGATCTCTATAGCAATTCACTCCAGTGAGATCTTTGCAATGAGTAGATATTTACCAGAATGCTAGTGGTGAAGTACTGGGACACATGTAGTTAAAAGCTCAGTACTGAAACTTACTTGGTCCAAGTCAGCACCCTGTGTTTCTCAAACTTTGCTCCAGAGCATATCAGAATCACTTGGAATGTTTATTAAAACAGAGATTGAGACTTGCCCTTGGCTTCCTGAGGCTAGCAGTGATGAAGGTGTAGTAGACAACAGAAATAGACATTTATCTCACAGCTCCTAGATGATCCTTATGCATACTTACAAAGAACAAGATCTTTGTAGATCTAGAACAAGAGTCAGCAAACTTTTTCTGTAAAGGACCAGATAATATTTTATCCTTTGTAGGATAAGTAATATCAAGGATATTATCTAGGTACCTATATAACAAGAAAAGGCACATTTCTACACATTTTTAAATGGAAAAAAATTCAAAATGTAGTGTTCATGATGATAATATTTTTTTGTAATACAATCCTAATGAGAAGATTTTGGAGGATTATATTTTGCTGAATTATGGTTCAAAGTTGATTTTCTCTATCATCAAATCAATTACAAATGTGTTCATCTGTGAAAACCCTTATAGGCTATACAAAAACAAGTGGCAGCACAAATTTGGCCTGAAAATTTAGGTTTTCCAACCCCTGTTCTAGAAACACTGGCCCAGAGACTTTAGCCTGGGGGCTTTCCTAGTGTCTCAGTTGGTAAAGAATCCACCTGCAATGCAGGGAGACTGCTTGCAGCACAGGAGACCCGGGTTCAATTCCTGGATCTGGAAGTTCCCCTGGAGATGTAAATGGCAACCCACTCCAGTATTCTTGCCTGGAGAATCCCAGGGACAGAGAATCCTGGTGGGCCACAGTCCATGGTGTTGCAAGAGTTGAACACAACTTAGCAGCTAAACCACAACCACAACCAGAGACTTTAACCTAGAGAGTATTTCTCAAAATCAGCAACTTAAGATAACTGAAGAAAAAAAAAAAACACCTTATTAACTGATATCATTCAATAAGTTAAAGATGAAATAAAATTAGAAACAAAACCACAATAATAATCCATAAAAGTACTAACTAAAACACAGTAGAAGTGATTTTTTTCCCCCACATTTCTGGATAGGGAAAAATTTCTCAACAAATGGAAGATAAAACTACACAAAACAATCTAATTATAAAAATGCATCCCATTTGAGTAGGAAAAATGTTATATACAGTATGTACAGTATGTGTTCATGTATGTATTTATAGTATGTATATATGTGTGGGTATGTGTTTATATAAAGCCTATACAATTACATCAAAACATTGAATAATTTTATTTGGTTATAAAATTATAGGTGATTTCTGTTTTCCTCTGTTTTATTATTTTTTCCTAAACAGACAACCAAAATGTAGATTGTCTTTAATAAAGAAAAACTGTTTTAAAAATATAATCACAAAGATTTCACTATAGCTGGACTTTTATCTTTTCCATCTCCTTGTATCTTTTCCATCTCAGTAAATAACATCTCCTTTCTTGCAGTTTTTAAGCTAAAAGCCGTGGAATTGTTCTTGACTCTCTTATTTTTCTCACATATAACCTCCAGTCAGTCAAGGAGATTGTGATAGATAAGCCTTGCAAACATCTATAAAATCTATGATTTATTATCACTTCTGTTGCTAACAACTTAGTCCAAGCCACTATCATCTCTCACTCAGATTACTTCAGCAGACTCCTAATAGAGCTCCCTGCTCTTACCTTTCTTTTTCTACCCTCTATTTTTCATACAACTGGCAGGATGATTCCTGAAAAATATAAGTCAGATCATGTAATTTCCCTGGTCTCAATGTCCATCTCACACTCACTGAAGCACAAAAGTCTTTACCAAGACCTTACCGCACTGATTGTCTCTCTTACTTCTCTTCCCATCGCTCATGTCGATCCCGCTACACTATCACTTCAATATTCTCAGAAATGTCAATCACATTCCCATCTCAATTCCTCTGTTCCTGCTTTGTCCCTTTGTCTGGAACTGTCTTTACCTAGATACATTCATGGTCCATTCTACCCACTCAATCAGTTCTCAGTTAAAATACCATCAAATAAAAAGACTTTTCCTCACCTTTCTCTATAAAACTTCAAACCCTACTCCCTTCTAGAACTGTTTGTTCCTCTTACTTACAAGACCTTATTTTTCTTCAAGTGAAGTGAAGTGAAGTGAAGTTGCTCAGTCGTGTCCGACTCTTAGTGACCCCGTGGACTATAGCCCACCAGGCTTCTCCGTCCATGGAATTCTCCAGGCAAGAGTACTGGAGTGGGTTGCCATTTCCTTCTCCAGGGGATCTTCCCAACCCAGGGATCAAACCCAGGTCTCCTGCATTGCAGGCAGATGCTTTAACCTCTGAGCCACCAGGGAAGGCTATTTTTCTTCAAAGCATTTAAAAATTGCTGTTGTTTTTCAGTCGTGTCCAACTCTCTTGTGATACCATAGACTGTAGCTTTCCAGGCTCCTGTCTATGGGATTCCCAGGCAAGAATACTGGAGTGGGTTGCCATTTCCTCCTTCTGGGGGATCTTCCCAACCCAGAAATTGAACCCACATCTCTTGCATTGCAGGCAGATTCTTTACCATTGAACAACCAGGGAAGTCCATTTAAAAATACCTGACATACTTTATGTTTATTTGCATCATTGTCCTTCACCCCACTACCAAGGCAACATATTCTCCATGTTAGCAAGGATTTTGCTCATTGCTGTATCCCAGTGCCTAGAAGAGTGACTGATATATAACGATGGTAAATAAATATTTAATAAATAAGTTGTATGACAATGGAATGTAATGACAAGAGTATTATCAATATAAACATTATGATATCATATCTTATAATGAAGCATAATTCATTTTGCTAATAAGGAAACAACAATAGCAACATAAAACCTTCCCACGGAAGCCAAAAGAGTTGTCATTGTTCAATCACCCAGTTGTGTGCAACTCTTTGCAACCCCATGGACAGCAGCACGCCAGGCCTCCCTGTCACTCATCATGTCCTGAAGTTTGCCCAAGTTCATGATCATTGCATTGGTGAGGCCATACAGTCATCTCAGCCTCTGGCACCCTCTTCTTCTGCCCTCAATCTTTCTCAGCATCAAGGATTTTTTCAATGAGTCATCTGTTCACATCAGATGACCACAATTCTGGAGCTTTCACTTCAGCATCAGTCCTTTCACTGAATATTCAAGGTTGATCTCCCTTAAGATTGACTGGTTTGATCTCCTTGCTGCCCAAGGGACTTTCAGGAGTCTTCTCCAGCACCAGTTAAAAGGCATCAATTCTTCTGCACTCAGTCTTCTTTACAGTCCAGCTCATACAACCATATGTGACCACTGGAAAGACCATAGCCAGCAGAGTAATGTCTCTGCTTTTCAACAAACTTTCTAGGTTTGTCATCACTTTCCTGCCAAGAAGCAATCATCTTCTGATTTTACAAGTGCAGTCACCATCCACAGTGATTTTGGAGCCCAAGAAGAGGAAATCTGTCACTGCTTCCACCTTTTCTCCTTCTATTTGCCATGCAGTAATGGGGCCAGATACCATGATCTTAGGGTTGTTTTTTTTTTTTTTTTAATATTTAGGTTTTAGCCAGTTCTTTCACTCTCTTCCTTCACCCTCATCACAAGTCTCTTTAGTTCTGCTTTCCTTTCTGCCAGTACAGAGGTATCATCCACATATCTGAGCTTGTTGATGTTTCTCCCACCTATCTTGAGTCCAGCTTGTAAGAACAGCATGCAAAATTTTAAGCATGGCCTTACTAGCATGAGAGATGAGTGTACTTGTCCGATGGTTAGCACATTCTTTGGTACTATCCTTCTTGGGAATTGGCATGATGATTGACCTTTTTCAATCCTGTGGCCACTGCTGGGTCTTCCAGATTTGCTGACATAATGAATGCAAAACCTTGATGACACCATCCCTTAGGGATCTGAATAGGTCTGCTGAAATCATAGCATCCACTAGCTTTATTAAAAGCAGCGGTTCTTAAAGCCCACTTGACTTCACACTCCAGAATGTCTGACTCTGGGTGTCTAACTGTACCATTGTAGTAATCCAGTTCTTTAAGATCTTTTTTCTACAGTTCTTCAATGTAGTCTTTCCATTTCTTCTTGATTTCTTCAGTGTCTACTAGATCTCTACCATTTTTATCCTTTATTGTGCCCATCTTTGGGCAGAATGCTCCCTTGATGTTTTTGATTTTCCTGAAGAGATTGCTAGTCTTTCTCCTTTTGTTGTTGTTTTCAATTATTAAGCATTGTTCATTGCAGAAGCATTGTTCATTTCTTCCTGTCTCTTCTAGTTATTTTTTGGAACTCTGTTTAATTGAATGTATCTTTCCCTTTTTCCCTTGTTTTTCACTTCTCTTTGTTCTTCCACTATTCGTAAAGCCTCCTCAAAGGCTTTGTCTTCTTGCTTTCCTTTTTCTTTGGGATGGTTCTGTTCGCCACCTCCTATATAATATTACAGACCTCTGTCCATAGTTCTTCAGGCACACTGTTAAATAGGTCTAGTCCCTTGAATTAATTCATTACCTCTTCTGTGAATTCATACAGAATTTGATTTAACTCAAATTAATTTGCTTTAACTGGCTGGCCTAATGTTTTTCCCAGTTTTCTTTAGTTTAAGCCTGAATTTTTCTGTGAGAAGCTGATGATCTGAGCCACAGTCACCTTCAGGTCTTGTTTTTGCTGACTGTATATAGTTTCTCCATCTTTGGCTACAAACAATCAATTAATTTCGGTATTGATCATTTGGTGATGTCCATGTGTAAAGTCCGGAGAAGGCAATGGCCACCCACTCCAGTACTTTTGCCTGGAAAATCGCATGGATGGAGGAGCCTGGTGGGCTGCATTCCATGGGGTCGCTAGGAGTCAGACACGACTGAGCGACTTCACTTTCACTTTTCACTTTCATGCACTGGGGAAGGAAATGGCAACCCACTCCAGGGTTCTTGCCTGGAGAATCCCAGGGACAGGGGAGCCTGGTGGGCTGCCAGCTATGAGGTCGCACAGAGTCGGACATAACTGAAACGACTTAGCAGCAGCAGCAGCATGTATAAAGTCATCTTTTGTGTTTTAGAAAAGGGCATTTGCTATCACTAGTACATTCTTTTGTCAGAATTCAGTTAATGTTTGCCCTGCTTCATTTTCTTTTCCAAGGCCAAACTTGCCTGTTGCTCCAGGTATATCTTGACTTCCTTCTTTTGCATTCCAATCCCTGATGAATAGAACATCTTTTTTAGGTGTTAGTACTAGGAGGTCTTCAAGGTTTTCATAGAACTGATCAGCTTCAGCTTCTTCAGAATCAGTGATAGGGGCATATACTTGGATTACTCTGATGTTGAATGGCTTTCCTTGTAAACGAACCAAGATCATTCTGTCATTTTTGAGGTTGTATCCAAGTACTGTATTTTGGACTGTTTTGTTGATTATGAGGGCTATTCTGTTTCTTCTATGGGATTGTTGCCCACAATAGTAGATGTAATGGTCATGTGAATTAAATTTGCCCATTCTCATCCATTTTAGTTTGCTGATTCCTAGGATGTCAATGTTTATTCTTACCATCTCCAACTTGACCACATCCAATTTTCCTTGATTCATGGACCTAACATTTCAGCTTCCTATAAAATACTGTTCTTTGCAGCATGAGATTTCACTTTAATCACCAGACAGATCCACAGTATATAATATTTATTTAGTAAATAAATTGTACGATGATGGAAAGTAATGACAGGAAAGGGAGTATTATCAATATATAATATTATGATGTCATATCTTATAGTGAAGCAGAATTTATTTTGCTAATAAGGAAACAACAGCAACATAAAACTTTCCCATGGAAGAAAAAAAGGATGCTGAAATGAAATTCATCAAAATATTTATACTAGATAAGAAGCTATCTGAAAATTGAGACAGTGTGTAATTTTTCTTCAGTTCTGTATTTTTTAATATTCCAGATTTTATCTAATGACAATTGTGATTTTATAATGGATAAAATTGATGAACTTTAAAAACTCTTAAAATAAAGTGGAATAAATTAAAATTAAGGCTCAGTAACTTTGTCTAGGTTAACGTTTTATTCCTATATTCCTTTTTAAAAAGTGATAATCAAAAGGCAACTAGAAACAGGAAAATATTCACACCAATTGTGCCAGATGAGAAGTTAAAATTTTTATTTTTATATAAAGAGATCACAGGGTGGGATGATTTGGGAGAATGGCATTGAAACATGTATAATATCATATATGAAATGAATTGCCAGTCCAGGTTCGATGCATGATACTGGATGCTTGGGGCTGGTGCACTGGGACAGCCCAGAGGGATGGTACAGGGAGGGAGGAGGGAGGGGCATTCAGGATGGGTATATGTGTATACCTGTGGTGGATTCATATTGATGTATGGCAAAACCAATACAATATTGTAAAGTAATTAACCTCCAATTAAAATAAATAAATTTATATTTAAAAACATAAATAAAAATTAAAAAAATAAAGAGATCTCACAAATCAACACAAGAGCACATGGGCAAAAGTAGTTTGCAGGGGAAATATATCAGCAGAAAAATTTTTTTTTAAAAAAAGAAATAACAACTGGATAACAAACATGATAATGACCTAGGTAACTAGCTAGTGCTAGTCACTCAGTGATGTCCAACTCTTCACAACCCCATGGACTGGAGCAACAAGGCTCCTTTGTCCATGGGATTCTCCAGGAAAGAATATTGGAGTGGGTTGCTATTTCCTTCTCCAGGGGATCTTCTCAACCCAGGGATCAAACTCCAATTTCCTGCATTGCAGGCAGATTCTTCACCATCTGAGTCACCAGAGCTATGGTAACTAGCTAAGAAATGCAAATTTAATGAGACAACATTTTCACCTATCAAATTGTAATGCTTAAAAAAGTATTCATGTTAGTAAACTTTAATAAATTAATAAAGTTATTAATAAAACAGGCACTCTCAATAATTGCTAATCTAGGTTCAATTTTTAGAATTCTTTTGAAATTATTTTGGCAATTTGCTTTAGTGTCTTTAAAGTCATTCATAGCTTTTGAACAAGTGATTATTATTTTAAAACTTATAGATATGTAGTAAATTGCATGTAAAATTTTTCATTAAATATCTCTATAGTAAGCTTCACACATCTTCACTCTACCACGGCTGTAACAACACCCTACCCTCACACCACAATATAATCTGCAAGAAAAAAAAAAGGCATTATATTGGCAGAATTACCTACTATATGCTAGAAAGACTCACTTTTGTTTGAATATGGCCCCCTCTTTTCTATCTGCTTTTTTCAAGTAGCTACAGCTACCATAAAGCTGAGATCATAGAAGGTGTGAAGTACCTATTAGTAAATTGAAGTAGAAAGCACTCATTCTATTCTCTTCTGACCATGAAATTGTTGGTTTTCTATTGTTTTATTTTTAATTTTTACTTTATTTTACTTTACAATACTGTATTGGTTTTGGCATACATTGACATGAATCTGCCAAGGGTGTACATGAGCTCCCAAACATGAACCCCCCTCCCACTTCCCACCCCACATCATCCCTCCGGATCATCCCCGTGCACCAGCCCCAAGCATCCTGCATAATGTAGGATAACGTCCAGAAACAAGTGTGTGTGTGCTAAGTTCCTTCAGTCGTGTCTAACTCTTTGCCACCCATGGACTGTAGCACATCAGGCTCCTCTGTTCCTGGGGATTCTCCAGGCAAGAATGCTGGAGTGGGCAGCTATTTCCTTCTCCAGGGGATCTTCCCAACCCAGGGACCCAGCCCTCATCTCTTATGTCTCCTGCATTGGAAGGCAGGTTCTTTAACACTAGAGCCACCTGGGAAGCACATCCAGAAAGAAGGGAGAGACTCAAAAGAAATTAGCACCGCTCAAACTGAAACTCACGAATTTACCTTGATCTTGCTATCTT
This sequence comes from Budorcas taxicolor, assembly GCF_023091745.1. Taxonomy (NCBI): domain Eukaryota; kingdom Metazoa; phylum Chordata; class Mammalia; order Artiodactyla; family Bovidae; genus Budorcas; species Budorcas taxicolor. Next base: position 341,582 of record NC_068935.1, read on the forward strand.
TTATGGTGGTGCCCCAAAGCATGCTCGGGCCATGCAAGATGGCTGTCCTCTTGTGCTCTGTATGTCCTTTGCTCTACCAGTGCCTTCTTCACCTACACCTTACTCACAAGACTCTCATTCCCTCTCAGTCACAGAGACTAATCAGTGAATACCTACATACTATCCCCAGGTAGTGATTCTTTTAACCTTTAGGCAAGAATATTTCCATTATGACAGCTTATCAAAGAGTGGTCAGGTGCCTGTTCCTTTGCTGGTTTCCCTGGTAACCATTGAACCAACCTATAACCCACTATATCTGGTAAATTCACCCTCACCCATCCACTCCATGTCCTGCCTGCTGTCTGCCATACATGATGGCAGTGGTGTTGCTCCCGGACCTTGCTTCAGATGTGTAAGATCTCCCTATCCATTAAACCATTAATATCTCTTGGCTGACTCTGGGCTCTTCTCAGTTCTTGAGGCTGGGAAAGTACAGGGATTGCATCTTTCAGGATGCAATCCAACACCAAATTACACAAATATCCAGTTGATCATTTAGACCAAAGAAGCAAGCTTTCCCACACCTGTGTTTCTATGAGCATGTGTGTGTGTGTATACATATATATATATATATATATGTGGGGGGGGGGTTTATATGTTTGGGTAGATGGAGAATTATCAGAGTTGTCCAGTTAAAGTAATTAAAATAATTGAACCATTATAAGAGTAGAGATGAACTTCAATATTTTTTGAATTTTTAATATAATTTCAGCATTTAATAACTCGGAACTGCAAGGGTATAGAAACAAAAATGTAAAGGTTTACCAAATTTGATGTGTATTTGGAACAGAATAAAAGTGTTAAGACCATTATTGAAAGAAATATTTTTTTTCACAGATTACAAAAGGGAACATAATATTCCTCATAATTCCCCCAGAAAGGCAAATAGTATAGGGATACTTGGGAATGTCGATGATGTAGATGTAAGCCTCAACAGGCATCTGTAGTCACTTGCAAAATGAATGACTTAACCAACAGAGCAATTATTGATAGATAAACAAAACAATCGTCATTAATCTAATTTCAGGAATGACAAGAACTGAGACAAATGGTTAGATTTGCTGCAAATTCAGAAAACAATTTGACAATTTTTTCATCTATTTAAATAAAGGTTTAGTAGTTAGTTAAAATGGAATCTGGTGTTTCTTTTTCTTTATATATGTCTATTCCTCAACTATATAGTATTGGCAATTTTTTCTTCTTTTAATTTTGAATAACATATCTCCAAGTTTTCCTTTATATTAAAAAAAGAAGAAGAGGAAGAAAACTCTTAGTTATAATGGTTGTTGTTCTTACCATCAACCATGATAGCATATACAATCTTGCCCTTTAGGCCATTCATTCTCTCTTATCTGCCAGTATGTTTGACAACAAACACAGTGTATAATTAAACTCAGATTTTGTGTTAAGTTGTAACCTGAGGTGTCAGTCACAGTGCTTTTAACTCCTTGAACAATTCTAAAACGTTACACTTTCTCTTATGTATGAATAAAAGATTTGAGTCATTTAGGGAATGGGGACATAATTACCATCTTTTAGCAACTGGGAAACAGTATTTATAAAAATGTGAGGATGACCAATAATATACGTATATTTCTTCTCCAAAATTAAGTCTACATCTGTGAATATAAATCTATACATGTCTTTGGTACATGTTAAATAATCTTCAGTTTCCCAACATTAGGTGTGGGTTAGAAAGCACCACTGCTTTAAAATTGTTCTGATAGGGAGACCATGAGCAACTATGTAAATAATTTGCATATATTTTCAAATCAATTTTAAAATATATATGCCCTTCTAAAAATGATATCATCCTCCCTGAAATTTAATGTTTATACAGTAATATTTTCTTTTCCTGCACCTATAAGTATTGAATTGGTGCCCAGGTCAGAAAACCATTTGTGATTACCACCATTTAACCTGAAAGAATTTCCAAACCCTGTTCTCAGTGGCTACAGACTTCTAGTTTCCCCAGTAACATTGACCCATTCTGTTTGACTAAGGATGTCCAGGGCAGCCTGAGGTTACTCTGTAGCTATACTCCTGTTTGCCTCCAAAGATATCTACATGAGGACATAAGTGTAATCTCTGGAAATGTACAAATACGAAGAAGCCCAATTCTTTCTGAATAGGTTCAGCTATATAAAATTAAACAAATTTGGCATACACAGTATAACTGAGAAAAGGCTAATTCAAAACAGTAAAAATAAAACTACTAGTAAAAACACTTCTGAATTAGTAGAGTCCATAAATAATGAAATATTTACTTTATGATTTCAAGCATAGACTGTTTCATTAACAATTATTTTGGGACTCACTGCATTCCAAGTCAATATTAATGTTTTTAAAGATGTTTTCATTATTTTTATTTATTTATTTTTAATAATTTTATTTATTGATTTTTTGGCTGTGCTGGGTCTTTGTTGCATGTACATGGGCTGTCTCTAGTTGCAGCAGGCAGGGGCTACTCTCTAGTTGTGGTGCACATGGTCTGTAGGGTGCAGGCTTCAGTAGTTGTGGCTCCTGTGCTCTAGAGCACAGGCTCCATAGTTGTGATGCACCAGCTTAGCTGCTCCATGGCATATGGGATCTTCCCAGATCAGGGATTGAAACCATGTCTTTCATTGGCAGGCGGATTCTTTACCACTGAGCCACCAGGGAAGCCATTCATTCATTTGTTTGTTTGTTGGTTTTAAACTGGAGTCAAATTTCTCAGCAGCAACAGAACTCAAGAACATTGCAACTGAGGTAAAAGTGGACATCTGGGCTGAACACCTGGTATTTGTCAAGTGGAGTAAAATTCAAGGCTTTTTTCTCACCCAGACACTGCAAGGACAAAGCTGGTGGCAAAAGCTGAGCTCTGCTAAAGCAAGGAGATAAAATGCCCAACCCTGAGGTCAAGGAATACTCTCTGTCTGCATAAGCACAGTAAGGCTTCTTGGGGATCAAAAAGGGAGTGAATCTCATGACATAATAAGTGTGGACATGCACCCATAGGCCTCTGTGGTTGGATCCATCTTAGAAAAAAGTTGCACATGCATCTTGGGGAGGGTCCATGGATCAGTCAGGTGTGAAGAAAGAAACAAGATAATTGGCCAAAGGTAAAAATAAAGATCAGGAAAGACTGTCCTATATAAGTGATTTACATCACCTCTTTACTGCATTCCTCCTCACTCAGGATGCCTGTGCTCCTTTTCAGCTGTGTTTCTGCCTAGTTTCTGAATCACTGTGCTCCTCTTCATTAGAGAGGGTGCCCATACCCTTTCTCTCTGGGTTGATATCTCTGCCCTGATTCTGAGTCAGATAAACTATTTTCCTGTGGGCTTCCCTGGTGGCTCAGATGGTAAAGTGTCTGCCTGCAATGCGGGAGGCCAGGGTTCGATCTCTGGTTGGGAAAGATCCCCTGGAGAAGGAAATGACAGCCCACTCCAGTAGTCTTGCCAGGAAAATTTCATGGACAGAGGAGCCTGGTAGGCTATAGTCCATGCGTTAGTAAAGAGTCGGACACGACTGAACAACTTCACTTTCGTTTTTCTCTCTTTCCCGTATATTGTGCTGCATCTCTAATAATAAACTCTACCTGTTTTACAGTTTTTGCCTGCTTGAAATAGTCTGGTTTTCAAACAAGGACAAGATCCAGGGTCATTTGCTTTAGGCTCTAGCCCCTGATGGTCTAGTGACTAGGACTCTTGGTTTTCACCCAGGTTACCCAATTTAATTCCTACGCAGGGAACTAAGATATCTCTTCAGGACTGCTCACTGCTCTATGTGAGTCCTTCAAGATCACTATAAAAATTTATATTTTACAGTGTACCATATATTTTAGGCAATACAATAAGGCAAGCATAGATATATCAATGATTACATATATAAATAAAAATTACTGAAAATAAGTAAAAATTATTTAAAGAGGATATAGTTTTGAATGTTGGAAATCCAAATAAACCTGCAAATAAACTGTTAACATGAAAATTAGATTTCTGATGTGTCCTGGATACAATAGCAATAAATATTATGTCTTGTTACATACAGACTAAACTTATCTGTCTTTATACAAGTGAAAATTAGAAATTTGAAAGGATACCATTTTATTTCAAGCATACAAAAAATATCAAATGAGTAGAAAATAGCAAACAGAAAATTAGAAAAATTGGAAAGCTTCATTGTAAGACATTAAAGGAGACCTAAATAAATGAGAGATACACAGTGTTCAAAAATTAGAAGACCTAGTACCTTAAAAAGGTAAACTACACAAAATTGGTTTATAGACTAAATGCAATCACAGTCAAATTTCCAACAGTTTTTCTTGCATAGAACTTGATAATCTGATTCTAAAATTTGTATAGAAATTCAAAGGGCAAAGAAAAGTCAGGATACTGTTAAAAAATAATATAGCTGGGCATACACACTGAGGAAACCAGAATAGAAAGAGACACATGTACCCCAATGTTCATCGCAGCACTGTTTATAATAGCCAGGACAAGGAAACAACCTAGATGTCCATCAGCAGATGAATGGATAAGAAAGCAGTGGTACATATACACAATGGAGTATTACTCAGCCATTAAAAAGAATACATTTGAATCAGTTCTAATGAGATGGATGAAACTGGAGCCGATTATACAGAGTGAAGTAAGCCAGAAAGAAAAACACCAATACAGTCTACTAACACATATATATGGATTTTAGAAAGATGGTAATGATGACCCTGTATGCGAGACAGCAAAAGAGACACAGATGTGTAGAGCAGACTTTTGGACTCTGAGGGAGAGGGAGAGGGTGGGATGATTTGGGAGAATGGCATTGAAACATGTATACTGTCATGTAAGAAACGAATCGCTAGTCTAGGTTCAATACAGGATACAGGATGCTTGGGGCTGGTGCATGGGGATGATCCAGAGAGATGATATGAGGTGGGAGGGGGGTTCATGTTTGGGAACTCATGTGCACCCGTGGTGGATTCATGTCAATGTATGGCAAAACCAATACAGTGTTGTAAAGTACAATAAAGTAAAAATAAAAATTAAACAAAAATAATAATATAGTGGGGAAAATACTTCAGTCAGATTCTAATACTATATAAAGTTATGATAAGGACTACTGTAAAGTTTTGAAAATGATGATGGTAAATTCATTATTAAGCCTATGGATTAACAGAATAGAAAGCCACGAAAGTTGTTTTCACACAGTTAGGGAAAGACACTTGATTTATAACCAGAAGTTGTACTGATGATATGATAAGATATCTTCATCTATTTATCATTTATTTTTATTAAACAAATGGTGTTGGAACAATATACATGTGAAAAAAATAATTGTACACCATTCATCATACCCAAATATCAATTCTGGATATATTAAATACCTATATTTGTAAGATCAAAGAGCAAAGCTTTTCATTTATTTTCATTTTTGTCCTTTTTTACAGTGTACAATTCATGGTTTTATTATATTAAAAGTCAGACAACCATAAACACCATCTAATTTCAGAATCTTTCATCACCCCAGTAATAAAAATATCCATACACATGAACAGTCACTCTCCAATATCCCTTTTCCTATACCTTAGCAAATAGGAGACATCTTATTGAACTGAAATAAAGGTAAAGTCAAGAGGGAAAAGTTGGAAGACATTTGGAGGAACAATAGGACCATCAATTGTAGCCAGCCTTGAAGATGGTCCCCAAGGGTGCCCACTCCCTGGTAGTCCCACCCCTGTGTAATGTCTCCCCTGTCCCCACCATACCAGCATTGGTCCATGTAATCAATGCAGTATGGCACATTCCCACATTACCTTTCGAATCGCTCACTCATGAGAAAAGCAGTTACTCTATTGTGAGAACATCAGGCTGCAAACGGAGAGGCCCACAACAGGAGGTACTGGGGCCTCCAGCAGCCATGTGAATGAACTTGGAAGCAGATTCTGCCCCAGTGGAGCCTTGATAGGACTGCAGCCCCAGCCAATAGCTTCACTGGCACCTGGCGAGACGCTCTGAGCTAGAATCATCCAGCTACATTCCTCTCAGATCTTCAACACCCAGAAGCTGTGAGATAATCAGTGCTTCTTGTTTTAAGCTGCTAAATTCAGTGTGATTTGTTATGCAGCAATAGATGACCTATACATCATTGACCCCCAATCAAGCTACAAATAATTGAGTCATCTCCTTCTACGGCAAGATGTGGTACCAATAAGAGACACAGAGATGACGAAGTTACTGGTAATAATAATAATTAATAATTGAAGCTAACATTTATATAAGCTGTACTTGGAGCCAAACATGGTTCTAAGCACTTCGTATGCATCAACTCACTTGATCCTATAGCCACTTATTACTATTATTATTTCTGCTCATGTCCACCAGTCAAAACCCATCAGGAACATGCCTGTAGTTAAACAGTAGAGTTAGAGATGTGTTGTAACCAGGGACACTACACAACATGGGGTACAGTGCTATGTCTCAGACAGTGTTAACAGTGGCCTGTAATAGAATGAGTTTGCTCTGGATTGGGTGTCTTAAACATTTTTATCGAGGAAGTAGGAGGAACAGAGTGGGGTTAAAGCAGTAGCCACTCATATTTGTTGGAAGGAAACAAGCTTTTTAAAAGAAAATATTAGAGAATGTCTTCATAACAATAAAGGAAAGTTTGATAAATTATGCTAAATTTTAACATATTCATCAAAAGACATCAAAAAGATCATTAAAACATAAGCCACAGAGTGGTAAGAGATATTCACAGTACATATAACCAAAAATAAACAAGTACTCAGAATATATAGTAAAGCTCCACAGATTAGAAAAAAAGCACAGCATAAACAATGTCAAATTTTTAAAAATCTTCTTCTTCTAAAGGAAGTCTAAAATGTAGAAATTTTTATGAAATGAATGTATGTAGCTGTTCTCTTTTACAGAGATTCTTATCTTAAGGTTATGGTTAGGCTATGCTCGTAGGTTTTGGACCACGAATGAATTTTCATTGTGAAAGGCAGAAGCTTTGTTGTTTGTCTTTGTGTTTTCCCTGCTTCTAGTACAGTGCCTGGCACATAGCAGACTGAGCAAATAAGTGAGTTGAATTAATGAAATTTTAAACTACTGGACACATGTTCTGTTTAACTCCACAGTATAGCTTTGTTTTGATTATAGTAGTTTTATTTTGTTAAACAAGCTCCTTGATCGAGTGTAAAACCTGGAGAAAGAAAGTTGAATCACAGCCTTATTGTGATGAGTTAACCACTAAATAAAAGATTGTAAATCTGCTGTGGGCAGCGCAGGCACACTCCTGATACCACTTTTTCATATTCCTAATTCATTATTTGGAGAAGGAAATGGCAACCCACTCCAGTATTCCCTAGAGAATCCTGTAGACAGAGGAGCCTAGTGGGCTGCTGTCCATAGGGTCGCACAGAGTTGGACACGACTGAAGTGACTTAGCATGCATGCATGCATTGGAGAAGGAAATGGCAACCCACTCCAATATTCTTGCCTGGAGAATCCCAGGGACAGAGGAGCCTGATGGGCTGTCGTCTATGGGGTCGCACAGAGTCAAACTCGACTGAAGCGACTTAGCAGCAGCAGCTAACAGACAATAATCATATGAAAAGTTGCTCAACCATGCTTTTTTCTTTTTTTTAAGTGTTTATTTATTTACTTTTGACTGAGTTGTGTCTTAGTTGTAGCACGCTCTTTGTGGCACGGTGGCTTCTCTCTAGTTGTGGCACACAGGTTCCAGAATATATGGGATCAGCAGTTGCAGCCTGCAGCCTTATTTGCCCTGCAGTATGTGGGATCTTAATTTCCTGACCAGGGATAAAACCCAGGTCCCCTGCATTATAATGCAGATTCTTAACCTCTGAGCCACTAGGTAAGTCCTTGCTCAACTATGTTAATCAAGAAAATACAAACTAACATCATACTGAAAAATCACTGCACATTCATTAGTGATAAAATTTAAAGCATTTAAATTTACCAATGATTACTTTGGATGCTTAAATCCATTTTAGATTAAAACATTCAGGATATTATTAACAGAAGGGGATTTCTTTAATAAGGAATATCTTTTTTAAAAAAGCTAGAAAAATATCATCTTCTAATGATTAAAATCATTGAAAATATAATTTTTCAATGTTTCTAATGATGAAACATTGAAAGCTATCACTTAAAGATGTGGAACTTTGTATTATGCTGGTGAGGGTGTAAGCTTCTATTAATAAAACCACTTTTGAGAGTAGTTTGCATACTACCTAATAAAACTGAAGATGCTCATACCTTATGACCTAGCAATTCCATTTCTCATTATATATGAGAGAATGCATGCAAATGTCCACCAGGTTACAGCACTGTTCATAATAGCCCCAACAGGAAACAACCCAAATATCCATCAGAAAGTGTATAGTCATAGCATTATGATATATTCATACAAGTACAACACTATGTACACTATGATATATTCACACAAGTACATACAACACTATGAAACAATAAAAATGAAGGAACTACAATTACTCACAATGAGAACTAATCTTATAAACATGATATAAAAATATGGCATACTCAAGAGAACACAAATATTCAAAAGTTTACAAATTACGAAAAGAGATGATAATAGCTATAGTATTCAGAAATAGGTAAATAGGTAACAAAACTCAAAAGAAAAGAAGTGGTTTTCACACACACAAAAATATGGTAATGTTTATCTATAAGAGAGAGAACTTAGTGAGCAAGAATTTGCTCAATTTCTTGACCTGAGTGGCAATTAGATGTTTGGTTTATAACAAAATGTTAAACTATGTGAATATTTTATGCAGTTTCTTTATATATGTTATTCATAATACATATGATACAAACAAATGAAAATGTATTTTAGTATAATGTACCACTCAGATTCATTCTAACCAATAATCTCTCAATCTAATTGTTGAAATTTCAGTTCTAAAAACGTTTACAAAGGAATTCTAAAATCTAGTAAAACAATATATTAGTTGCAATAGAGTATCAGGTCCTGGATGCAAATAATTATCTCTTCTCCTATCGCATATTAAAACATATATAGGTATTTCCCTAGTGGTTCAGTGGCTAGAAGTCAGAGTGCCCAATGCAGTGGGCCCAGGACTCAATCCCTTGTCAGGGCACTAGATCCCACATGCTGCAACTAAGACTTGACATAGTGAAATAAATGTTTTAAAAACATATATAGAAATTGCTTTGTAATTTTATCAAATCACTGATTATAGCCAGTTATTCCAATAGTGCAATATGATAGTCTCATCATTTATTAAATGGAAATCTTTTACTACAAAAAAAACAAGTATTTTCAGAATCTACTAAGTAATTATGTTACTGGGATGGAATGTAGTAAAATGTAGTAAACATGTAAACATAATGAACAAAATGATCCAAGAGCAAGTATGGATGATTCAAGTACAAGTTCTGGTTGTTCTCGTCATCTGGGAGTTTCATGAAGTGGACCATTAGAGCAGAAATTAATAAATAATTTTGTTTCAAAATGTAAGCATTGATGGTTAAAACAGAAAGCCACAAAGAGAATAAAATAATCAGATACATAGTATTGGTAACAGAGGACTTTGACTGTTGTAAAATTTTTATTTCCTAATGAAGTTATCGGTGTTTCCCGCAGTAGTGTTGAAGCTATCCCTTTATATCCATGTTCAAATCCACAGCAATTAGAAAGGGGTAGCACTAAGAGTTTGAATAAATTTGGTCAATTTTTGCTTTTATGTTTATATATATATGGACTTCCTTGGTGGCTCAGATGGTAAAGAATCTGCCTGCAATGTAGGAAATTCCTTACAGACTGAGCTACAAGGGAAGCCCTTTTTCTAGTCATCAGTTAAAACAACAAAAATAACAACAGCTGGACACTTAGTGATTAGAAAGAACTAGTGAAGGGAAATGTAGCATCACTGTCAGAAGAAATCTATTCAGATTAGGGTTATAGAATATCTTTGTAAAGCATAGGTGGCATAATTCATGGTATCTGGAACAGTACAGAGAACTTCAGTTTCCACTGATGTCAATTGAGTGTCTAATTCACTGAAAATAAATTTAAAAAAATCAAATATAAAATCATGATTGAAGTATATTGTACTGTCAAAGAGACTAAGAATTTAGCTGTAGTCTCTTATGCTCATGAAAGTAATGTTAGTATCAGCTTAAATTTCTTATTTAGGTCTCATGTTGGACCTAAGTAAGATCAAATTAAGATAGGCTGTTTCTCTTTCTAGTAGGCTTCTCTAGTGGCTCAGACAGTAAAGAATCTGCCTGCAATGCAGAAAACCTGAGTTTGATCCCTGGATTGTGAAGATACTCTGAGAAGGGAATGGTGACCAACTCTAGTATTCTTGCCTGGAGAATTACATGGACAGAGGAGCCTGACAGGCTACATGGCTACATGACATTACAAAGAGTTGGATACAACTAAGTGACTAACACACACACATACACACACACACACAGAAATGTTTCTAGTATCATTTTAAACTCTAAATCTACTTATGATGTACAATGAGTATTGCTGGCAATATGGTAACAAGGGGCCCATTTTTGCAAAGTGAACACTGTATACTCTGATTACACAATAATGGAGTAAATATGCTCCTTTTTACTTTTACCTCTAGGTATATAGCTGCCATCTTCTCTTCCATAAAGTAATCAGCAGGTAAATCTATTGGACCTGCAAGGAAAATAGTACTATTCCATATCATTCAATTTCATAAATGATTCTTGATGTATGTATTATACCTTCTCAGTTATTTTCTGAGTTAATTAAAAATAAATAATAGCTACTTTTGTGTAATATTTATTACATAGTGGGTTTCCCAGATGGCACAGTAGTAAAGAATTCCCCTATTAATGCAAGAGATGCAGGTCAATCCCTGGATCAGGAAGATTCCCTGGAGAGGAAAATGACAACCCACTCCAGTATTCTTGCTTACAAAATTCCATGGACAGAGGAGCCTTGCAGACTACAGTCCACAGTGTCCCAAAGAGTTGGACATGACTGAACATGCACAGTTTCTTAGAGCTTCCATGTAGCTCAATCAGTAAAGAATCTTCCTGCAATGCAGGAGACCTGAGTTCCATTCCTGGGTTGGGAAGATTTCCTGGAGAAGGGAATGGCAACCCACTCCAGTATTCTTGCCTGGAGAATTCCATGGACAGAGGAGCCTGGCGGGTTATAGTTTTTATTACAATATTTAATAAATATTACAAAGAGTCGGACATGCCTGAGCGACTAACACTACTATTACTACTATTAAATATTAATATGATAGACGATCTTGAGTTCTTTATATACTATGTTAAATATTGCAGCCTCAACCTGTATACATTCTGCTCACCTTTAAGCTCGCCTGCAATGATGGTGGCAACATCGTTCTTCAGACACATGCAAGAACACTTCAAACAGTCTGCTTCTCTGCCTGAGAGCTTTGTTCTGCAGGTCAGGAGCTTACTCAGCATGAAAGCAGGGCAGCACCAAGGGCAGTGAATTTAATTCTTACCAAATAATCCTCAATGGTGAAGAAGGGAATAATTGAATGAAGGCACCATTTTTTCTTTTTTTTTTTTTTGGTCCTTCCACAGGGCATTTCAGAGGCATGTTCTGTATAATATCTCAGAGGACTGGGCATCTGTTGTCCACATGAGAAACCCACATATCACCATGTCCCTTATTGAATTCCTTCCTTCTCTCAGTTTCTCTGCTTTCTCTTGCACTTCCTGGATTCATCTTCTAAATGGATAACTGTATTCCAAACTTTGTCTCAAGGACCATTTTGCAGGGAAGCCAAAGAAAGATAGAAATAAACCTAATATCTTGATTTTAAAAATTGGAAAACAGAAAGTCTATATATTTTGCCTGCTGTTGCAAAGTTAAAAAATGACAGAATCTAGGATTTGAACCTAAGTCATTCTGGTTACATAGTCTAGACTCATTCCATTATGTCATGGCAATCCACTCCAGTATTCCTGGCTGGAGAATTCCATGGATTGAGGAGGCTGGTAGGCTACTGTCCACGGGGTCACAAAGAGTCGGACACGACTGAGCAACTTCACTTCACTTCACTTCATAACTTAAGTTTAGGATTTAGTTAAAAATAGTTTCACCACACTGTTCTCAAACCTATTTACATGCAACCATTTATTTAATGTTTGCCTTTTTGGACAAATTAAATTGCAAAATAGAATGGGAAATACTTGTATGGTGCCCCAAAAAACATAATGTCATGCTGTTATAGTACGGGATTTGCATGCTATAATAAAATCAAAGTATAGAAAGATTTATTGTTAATAATTTTATATCTTTATGCTAGTTTTTGATAGTAAATCTATACATTACTACTATTATAGTAAAATTAGTTAAACATATTAGCAAAAAAGCCTGTTCAATATTCCCAATATGTAATTCTAAGCATAGCGTTTCAAACATGGAAAAGAGAAAAATTTAAATTGAATAAGTAACACTGAAGCCTTCATTTATGTTCCTCCAGTTTCTTAAATAGCAGTACTTGAGGATTACTTTGAGAGTACTAATAAGACAACTATCATCTAAAATAGTATTCTTAAAAAGTAAGACTTCTGTTCCTAGGGCTGATTCGTGTGGATTTATGGCAGAAATCAACACAATATTGTAAGGAAAATATCCTTCACTTAAAAATAAGTATATAACAATAAATAAAATGGGGATCAAACTAGAAAAAATCAATAGACAACAACGACAAAAATAAGACTTCTGGTCAGCCTGTAAAAATCGTAAGTGTAATTGCTCTGCCCACCAAGTAAAAAAGTTGAACAAAGTGAAAAATTGAGAACTCTTCTTGAGTCAGTCAGAGAAGTCAGGTTACAAATCAAATTTCTTCCACCGAATTATAGGCAAAAAGTAGGTACAGGGAATCACAACTTACCTGAAGAGAAACTCATAAGTAGAAATCGCTGCAAAAACCTGGGCCAGGGTAGGAAAACCCAAACTGTATAATTGTTGGAGGCTCAGTTTGGGTAAATATTTTTTGCACTGCATTACTAAAAGTCTATTGACTGAAGTTGTTTTTTCCCAGTACATCATGTTGCCTTTCAAACAAAGATTACAAGGCACACTTAAAAGCAAAATAAATAAATAACAACAAAAATAAAAAAGCAGCAGAAAAACCATCAGGATAAACGAGCCATACACAACAAGAATGTTAGAGTTATCACACTAGGAATTTTAAAAAAATATGATGATTGATATGCTAAGAGCTAGAGAAAAGAATGACTCAGGCAGAAAAATGGAAGAAATTTTTTTACAAATAGATATATTTTGCAATAAATAATATGGGAAGATCTTCAGGGAAGTAAAATTATATAGATCAGAAACTTGAATTAGATTCAAAGGAAGAAAAAAACATTGGACAATGCATAATTGAAATAAAGTATGTTTTCTTTTTAAAATTAATTTAACGAATAAGTTTGTTTGAAATAGAAGAGGAACTAAAAAGCCTCTTGATGAAAGTGAAAGAGGAGAGTGAAAAAGTTGGCTTAAAGCTCAACATTCAGAAAATGAAGATCATAGCATCCGGTCCCATCACTTCATGGGAAAGAGATGGGGAAACAGTGGAAACAGTGTCAGACTTTATTTTGGGGGGCTCCAAAATCACTACAGATGATGACTTCAGCCATGAAATTAAAAGACGCTTACTCCTTGGAAGAAAGGTTATGACCAACCTAGATAGTATATTCAAAAGCAGAGACATTACTTTGCCGACTAAGGTCTGTCTACTCAAGGCTATGGTTTTTCCTGTGGTCATGTATGGATGTGAGTGTTGGACTCTGAAGAAAGCTGATGCCGAAGAATTGATGCTTTCTTACTGTGGTGTTGGAGAAGACTCTTGAGAGTCCCTTGGACTGCAAGGAGATCCAACCAGTCCATTCTGAAGGAGATTAGCCCGGGGATTTCTTTGGAAGGAATGATGCTAAAGCTGAAACTCCAGTACTTCGGCCACCTCATGCGAAGAGTTGACTCATTGGAAAAGACTCTGATGCTTGGAGGGATTGGAGGCAGGAGGAGAAGGGGACGACAGAGGATGAGATGGCTGGATGGCATCACTGACTCGATGGACTTGAGTCTGAGTGAACTCCAGGAGTTGGTGATGGACAGGGAGGCCTGGCGTGCTGCGATTCATGGGGTCACAGAGTCAGACACGACTGAGTGAATGAACTGAACTGAATGTAAGTTTCCATGTTACTCTTTCCATACATCTCACCCTCTCCTCCCTTTCCTATGTCCATAAATCTATTCTCTATGTCTGTTTCTCCATTGCTGTCCTGTAAATAAATTATTCAGTACCATTTTCTAGATTCCATATATATGTGTTAGAATACTGTATCTTTCTCTTTCTGACTCACTTCACTCTGTATAATAGGTTCTAGGTTCATACACCTCATTGGAACTGACTCATATGTGTTCATTTTTATGGCTGAGTAATATTCCATTGTGTATATATACCACGACTTCTTTATCCATTCATTTGTCGATGAAAATCTAGGTTGCTTCCATGTTCTAGTTATTATAAACAGTGCTGTAGTGAACAATGGGATACATGTGTCTCTTCCAATTTTGGTTTCTTCAGGATATATGCCTAGGAGTGGGATTCCTGGGTCCTATGGTGGTTTTATTCCATGTTTTGTAAGGAATCTCCATACCATTTTCCATAGTGACTGTATCAATTTACATTCCCACCAATAGTGCAAGTGTTCCCTTTCCTCCACACCATTTCCAGCAGTTATTGTTTGTAGACTTTTTGATGAAGGCCATTCTGACTGGTGTGAGGTGATATCTCATTGAGGTTCGTGACATTGTACAGGAGACAGGGATCAAGACCACCCCCATGGAAAACAAATGCAAAAAAGCAAAATGGCTGTCTGGGGAGGCCTTACAAATAGCTGTGAAAAGAAGAGAGGCGAAAAGCAAAAGAGATAAGGAAAGATATAAGCATCTGAATGCAGAGTTCCAGAGAATAGCAAGAAGAGATAAGAAAGCCTTCTTCAGCGATCAATGCAAAGAAATAGAGGAAAAGAACAAAATGGGAAAGACTAGAGATCTCTTCAAGAAAATTAGAGATGCCAAGGGAACATTTCATGCAAAGATGTGCTCGATAAAGGACAGAAATGGTCTGGACCTAACAGAAGCAGAAGATATTAAGAAGAGGTGGCAAGAATACACGGAAGAACTGTACAAAAATAATCTTCATGACCCAGATAATCACGATGGTGTGATCACTCATCTAGAGCCAGACATCCTGGAATGTGAAGTCAAGTGGATCTTAGAAAGCATCACTACGAACAAAGCTAGTGGAGGTGATGGCATTCCAGTTGAGTTGTTTCAAATCCTAAAACATGATGCTGTGAAAGTGCTACAGTCAATATGCCAGCAAATTTGGAAAACTCAGCAGTGGCCACAGGACTGGAAAAGATCAGTTTTCATTCCAGTCCCAAAGAAAGGCAATGCCAAAGAATGCTCAAACTACCACACAATTGCACTCATCTCACACACTAGTAAAGTAATGCTCAAAATTCTCCAAGCCAGGCTTCAGCAATACGTGAACCATGAACTTACTGATGTTCAAGCTGGTTTTAAAAAAGGCAGAGGAACCAGAGATCAAATTGCCAACATCCGCTGCATCATGGAAAAAGCAAGAGAGTTCCAGAAAATCATCTATTTCTGCTTTACTGACTATGCCAAAGCCTTTGACTGTGTGGATCACAATAAACTGTGGAAAATTCTGAAAGAGATGGGAATGCCAGACCACCTCACCTGCCTCTTGAGAAATCTGTATGCAGGTCAGGAAGCAACAGTTAGAACTGGACATGGAACAACAGACTGGTTCCAAATAGGAAAAGGAGTACATCAAGGCTATATATTGTCACCCTGCTTATTTAACTTATATGCAGAATACATCATGAGAAATGCTGGGCTGGAAGAAACACAAGCAGGAATCAAGATTGACGGGAAAATATCAATAACCTCAGATATGCAGATGACACCACCCTTATGGCAGAAAGTGAAGAGGAGCTAAAAAGCCTCTTGATGACAGTGAAAGAGGAGAGTGAAAAAGTTGGCCTAAAGCTCAACATTCAGAAAATGAAGATCATGGCATCCGGTCCCATCACTTCATGGGAAATAGATGGGGAAACAGTGGAAACAGTGTCAGACTTTATTTTTTGGGGCTCCAAAATCACTGCAGATGGTGACTGCAGCCATGAAATTAAAAGACACTTACTCTTTGGAAGAAAAGTTATGACCAACCTAGATAGTATATTCAAAAGCAGAGACATTACTTTGCCAACAAAGGTCTGTCTAGTCAAGGCTATGGTTTTTCTAGTAGTCATGTATGGATGTGAGAGTTGGACTGTGAAGAAGGCTGAACACCGAAAAATTGATGCTTTTGAACTGTGGTGTTGGAGAAGACTCTTGAGAGTCCCTTGGACTGCAAGGAGATCCAACCAGCCCATTCTGAAGGAGATCAGCCCTGGGATTTCTTTGGAAGGAATGATGCTGAAGCTGAAACTCCAGTACTTTGGCCACCTCATGTGAAGAATTGACTCATTGGAAAAGACTCTGATGCTGGGAGGGATTGGGGGAAGAAGGAGAAGGGGACGACAGAGGATGAGATGGCTGGATGGCATCACTGACTCGATGGACTTGAGTCTGAGTGAACTCCGGGAGCTGGTGATGGACAGGGAGGCCTGGCGTGCTGCGATTCATGGGGTCGCAAAGAGTCGGACACAACTGCGCGACTGAACTGAACTGAACTGAACTAAATAATGAGCAATGTTGAGGATCTTTTCATGTGTTTGTTAGCCATCTGTATATCTTCTTTGGAGAAATGTCTGTTTAGGTCTTTTTCCCACTTTTTGATTGGGTTGTTTGTTTTTCTGGTATTGAGTTGTATGAGCTTCTTGTATATTTTGGGAATTAATCCTTTGTCAGTTGTTTCATTTAGTATTATTTTCTCCCATTCCGAGGGTTGTTTTTTCACCTTGCTTATAGTTTCCTTTGCTGTTCAAAAGCTTTTAAGTTTAATCAGGTCCAACTTGTTCACTTTTGTTTTTCTTTCCTTTACTCTAGGAGGAGGTGGGTCATAGAGGATCTTGCTTTGATTTCTAAAACAACATAATTCTTAGTGCACATGTGCCTAACAGATCATAAAATATGAAAGAAAAAACTAATAGAACTGCAGGGAGAAATACATATGAATTGCACTGTTATATGACTTGACTGCCTTTTATCAGAAATGGACAAAACGAGCAGGAGGAACTTCAGTAAGACATAGTTGAACTCAATAGCACCATTAAACAACTATATGTTATTGACAGCTATAGATTACTTCATCCAACAACAGCAAATTACATGTTCTTTCAAGCTCACATGAATCATTCATCAAGACAGAAAACATTCTGGGTTATAAAACATACCATAAGAAATTTAAAAGAACAGAGCACTTATAATGTCTGCTCGCATTCCATAATAAAAATTTCAAGAGAATTTTAAAAAAATATTTGGAACTAAATGAAAGTGAAAACAACTTACAAAAATTTGTAGAAGGCAGCAGAAGAAATGCTTAGAGGGAATCTTATAGAACTGAATTCATGAATTCAGTTCAGTTCAGTTCAGTTCATTCACTCAGTCGTGTCCAACCCTTTGAGACCCCCATGGACTGCAGCACGCCAAGACTCCCTGTCCATCACCAACTCACAGAGTTTACCCAAACTCATGTCCATTGAGTCAGTGATACCATCCAACCATCTCATCCTCTGTTGTTCCCTTCTCCTCTCACCTTCAATCTTTCCAAGAATCAGGGTCTTATCAAATGAGTCAGCTCTTCACATCAGGTGGCCAAAGAACTGGAGTTTCAGCTTCAACATTAGTCCTTATAATGAACAGTCAGGACTGATATCCTTTAGGATGGACTGATTTGATCTCCTTGTAGTTCAGGGGACTTGCAAGAGTCTTCTCCAACACCACAGTTCAAAAGCATCAATTCTTTGGCACTCAGCTTTCTTTATAGTCCAAATCTCACATCCATACATGACTACTAGAAAAACCATAGCCTTGACTAGACAGACCTTTGTTGGCAAAGTAATGTCTCTGCTTTTCAATATGCTATCTAGGTTGGTCATAACTTTTCTTCCAAGGAGTAAGCGTCTTTTAATTTCATGGCTGCAGTCACCATCTGCAGTGATTTTGGAGCCCCCAAAAGTAAAGTCTGACACTGTTTCCACTGTTTCCCCACCTATTTCCCATGAAGTGATGGGACCGGATGCCATGATCTTAGTTTTCTGAATATTGAGTTTTTAAGCCAACTTTTTCACTCTCCTCTTTCACTGTCATCAAATTCTTCACTTTCTGCCATAAGGGTGGCATCATCTGCCTATCTTAGGTTATTGGTATTTCTCCCAGCAATCTTGATTCCAGCTTGTGCTTCATCCAGCCCAGCGTTTCTCATGATGTACTCTGCAAATAAGTTAAATAATCAGGGTGACAATATATAGCCTTGATGTACTCCTTTTCCTATTTGGAACCAGTCTGTTGTTCCATGTCCAGTTCTAACTGTTGCTTCCTGACCTGCATACAGATTTCTCAAGAGGCAGGTTAGGTGGTCTGGCATTCCCATCTCTTTCAGAATTTTCCACAGTTTATTGTGATCCACACATGATCCATGCATGTATCAGAACTGAATAAATATCTTAAAATAGTAATCTAAGCTTCAACCTTAGTAAAATAGGAAAATAACTCAAAGCTGGTTATTTGAATTATCAATAAAGTTAATACACCTCTATTCAAGCTAACTATATCAATATTTGTGGTTGTGCATGTCCCTTTTAGAAAATGTTGTAGCATTTGCATATAACCTATGGACATCCTCCTGTAAACTTCAAATCATATCCTGATTACTTATAATACCTAATACAATGTAAATGCTATGTTAGTAATGCTGGTACATGGCAAATTCAAATTTTATTTTATGGAACTTCTGGAATTAACAGAAAATATTTTCAAGCCATGGTTGACTGAATCTGAAGATGTGGAATCTACTAATATGAAGGGCCAACTGTTTACCAAGGTAGAAGTTTAGAACATTTGTATATAAAAATCAATCACTTTCCTACATACCAGAAATTAAGAAGTAGGATTTGAAATTAAAAACATTCATTTACATTAGAACCCCAAAGATGAAAAGTCTAGCAAAATATGTACAGCAGCTATATAAGGAAAACTATGAAACTGATGAAAGAAATTAAAGAACCAAGTAAATGGTGAGACATTCCATGTTCATGAATAGGAAAACTCAGTATTGTCAACATGTCACTTCTTCCCAATTTGATTTATAGATTAAAAACAATCCCAACCAAAACGCTAGTAAGTTATTTTGTGGATATTGAAAACCAATCTAACATATATAAAGGAGAAGTGAAGGACCCAGAATAACCAATTAAGTATTAAAAGATAAGAACAAATTAGAGGACTGACACTGCCCAACTTCAAGACTTACTATAAAGCTATAGTTATTAAGACAGTAGGATATTGGTGAAATAATGAATAAATAGATCAATGAAACAAAACAGAGAGCCTGTTGAGGTCATTTAATGGATCGGAACCTGGGAGTCCAGAGTCGATGATAAGAAAGTAAAGGAGAGAAAGAGGCTGATATTCCTTGGTTTACACAGAAAGCCATAAAGCCCCTGCATGGGGCTTGCTCTGTTCACGAAGGCCTCAGGCACCCTCTTGATGGGGTGAAGGCGCAGAGCACCTTCTCGAGAGGGTCTTAGAAGCCCGGGCAGGAAAGTGAACTCAGAGAGTCTCTGAGCTCCAGGGGATCAGCCTGAAAAAGAGAGGGGGAGAGAGAGAGAGAGAGAGAGAGAGAGAGAGAGAGAGAGAGAGAGAGAGAGAGAGAGAGAGAGAGAGAGAGAGAGAGAGAGAGAGAGAGAGACATGGGGACCAGAGCTCTGATGGAACAAAGGTGTTTTAATCAACATGGTGTGGGCATATATACTGTTTTACAAGGTAGTTATTCTCAGCAAACATAAAGATTAAAATTCCAGACTTACAAAACATAGGCGACCCATATTAAAGAGAGAGAGTTGTAAACAATCACTTTTACTGTATGGTTCACAAGAAGGAAGAGGGTACTTATCACTGCATAGAAAAACTAATGAAGGAAATGCCTGGATTCTTCAGCCCCCTGGAGAGGCTTGCCTATCTTCTTAATTCCTGCATATTCAGGAATGAATAAAGAGCAGAGAATTCCTGACAGATCCAAGACAGCACACAGGAAGCCTCTTGTTAAATGTTTCCTGACAATTTCCCCTATTTTATTATTTTTGTAATAAAAGGTCTTGACCAGATGAGTTTGGTTATTATTAACCAACCTTATAGAAAGGCGATGGTAAATAACAAATATAATTATCAAGATAATCACCAAAGTTACAGTTCCAGACCTGATATTGTGGGTATTACTTTGAAACCATCTTCATGGGTCTAGCCCAGGTAATTTGTTTAGCTAAAGTTTCCAAATTAGGGGAAGAGGACAGAGTTTTAGAAAAAGTTTTAAAGATTTTCTTTTGCAGTAATTGTACATTCAGAGAGGTAGTATCATGTATATTTTGTAAATGAAATTTGATTTGTTCCCATTTGTAGGCACTATGATTGATTAACACAAAATTGAGTAGCGTAAAGAGGAGTTAAGCCAAGTATATAGTTTGCAATTAATACAAGTTACAGAACATAAAAGTCTTATTAAATTGTAAATTTTCTATGGCTATAACAAAAGGAAGTGGGACACAGGCCTGTATAAAATATGACTGATTATAGCAAAAGAAATAGTTACTATGACCACGACTGGTCTCTATGAAATGTCGGGTCCAAGTTCCAAGTTCTTCTGTGCTCTGGTGCTCGCAGCAAGTTTCCAAATGTCCCATTGTTCAGGTCCACTCTGTTTATCAAGGACGATCCTAGGACGAGGTGGGGCTAATCCACGGTCAAGCCACTCAAGAAGTCCTTTGTCATAGTAATGTTCCATCACAGTGTCAGTGACCTCCCATATCACACACAGTGTTGTTAATATCATCTGAGCAGTCAGGTAACCACATACCATGCGGTCCCCAATCAACAATTGTATGATTAGCCTCAAACATTGATTTTCTTGATTTGGTTTGACATTTGTCCCAATGAACAGGAGTATAAGTTTTTATAAGTAAACCCTTTGCATAATGTACTTGGTTCTTTCCCTGACTCTTTCCCTAAAGTCTCAGTAGTATAAACATGGTTTACAGACAAAGAAAGGGCAGTAAATAATCCAAGCAATGTCTGAAAATCTTCTTTTGGAGGCAGGACAAAAGCCCAAGTTTGTCGGTTGATGTTTATGCACAATTTTGCTAGGCCCATACACAAGGGAAGGACTTCATAGCCTAAAGAAATGTTAATTAATTTTCTTTCCTGCCCAGGGTGTGAGGGCCCTTTCATGTACTATGGAGAAAGCATATGTATAGAGTCATTAGTTGAAATGATTGGTCCTCTCTCCGTCCATTAGACCACCTGTAATAGAGGGGGGTTGGGTATTAGTCCGAGCTCGAGTGGGGGGAGGTACAAGCCAAAAGATTGAGCATTGCTAGGAGAATGTATTCAGGACTCGGAGGCAATCCCTGTTGAGAGACCAAATTTTCAGCTTGATTAGTAGGGTTTTTATTTGTCTCCAAGTGAGGAGATCATTGGAGTGATGCCGCCAAGGGCAGTGCTTTCTGGAGATCTTTAGAACAGACATAGCCTTTTGGAATTTCTTCTTCCTGGGGTTCTTGTTGTTTCATTTACATTTTAACTGCCAGGGCCCCCCTTGGGTCAAATCTTAAGAAGAGGTTAAAAAAGTTAAAACAAATAAAGCTGTATTAACAATAGTTATAGGTTTAGAAAATATGTTAGAATCTAGTAAAGTCTGTTCTAGATAAGGAAGACAGTAGTGTACCTGTGTATTCCCCCTTTTTAAATTTTTTTATTTGTAACTTTCATGTGTGATGTGTTTGTCTGACTATGTCTTGTGCCTGTGGATAATAAGGAATACCTGTAATATGTATAATAGGAAAAGATTGTAAAAATTGTTTAAATTGTCTAGAAAATACAGGTAGGGTAAAATATGTTGTGTAGCCTCACTATGAAGAGGTATGGCCCAGATAAAAGAGGAATGTGTCTATACAGACATGTAGGAAAGAAAATGGAGAAAGTTCAGGGCAATGAGTTACATCCATTTGTCATAGTTCATTAGGTTATAAACCGCAAGGATTAATAACTTTTGTGATGGGTAGAGGTCTACAAGTAGAGCAATTACTAATAATTTCTTTAGACTGGGGTGTAGGGAGCCAGCATTGTTATGCAACAGAGCATGCTGTTCCTCTGGAGTAGCAAAGAAAACCAGTTTATCAGCTTGTTCATTATCATAAGTCATGGGGCCAGAAGACAAGAATGTGTTCGAATATGTGTAATATAAATGGGAGAATTGTGGTTTTTAACAACAGACTGTAGTTTGAAAAAGTGTTGTTGAATAATAGGTTGATTGGAGTTTATGGTGGAGGTTTCTATGTTTTTTAATACAAAAACAGAATATATAGAGAGCCTATATTAATGGAGTAAGGATGCAGGCAAATGTCGCTCAGTCGTGTCCAACTCTT
Organism: Budorcas taxicolor; assembly: GCF_023091745.1. Lineage (NCBI taxonomy): Eukaryota > Metazoa > Chordata > Mammalia > Artiodactyla > Bovidae > Budorcas > Budorcas taxicolor. The sequence goes on from NC_068935.1 coordinate 364,330, forward strand.
TGTGACCCCATGGACTGTAGCCTACCAGGCTCCTCTGTCCATGGGATTTTCCAGGCAATAGTACTGGAGTGGATTGCCATTTCCTTCTCCAGGGGATCTTCCCAACCCAGGGATCAAACCCGGGTCTCCTGCATTGTAGACAGACACTTTTCCATCTGAGCCCCCAGGGAAGTCCTAAATAACTTAAATAAGAGCATATAATTCATTTTGTTGAGCAGAATGAAATTTAGTATAAAAGACTTTATATTCCTTGAAAATCCCATGGACGGAGGAGCCTGGTGGACTGCAGTCCATGGGGTCGCTAAGAGTCGGACATGACTGAGTGACTTCCCTTTCACTTTTCACTTTCATGCATTGGAGAAGGAAATGGCCACCCACTCCAGTGTTCTTGCCTGGAGAATCCCAGGGGTGGGGGAGCCTCCTGGACTGCCGTCTATGGGGTCGCACAGAGTCGGACACGACTGAAGCGACTTAGCAGTAGCAGCAGCATCAAGAGACCAAAATGAAGCTTTGGCGTTTTTAGTTCCATCTACATAAAAAACCTCGGCCTGTGGTATAGGCTGTGAGCTGATAATGCGAGAAATAATAAATTCAGTATTTTTGAAGAAATTCCACAGCTTACCAGAAGGATAATGAAATGAAATTTCTCCAAAATATTCTAGAAAAGCTATTTGGAAATTGGTAGAAGTTTGTAAAGTGTTCTCAAATTGAGATTTATTGATAGGTATTACAATTTTATGAGGATTGGAGCCAATTAGAGTTGTAGTCCTATTTCTTCCATTGATAATGATTAGAGCAATTAAATCAAAGTAGGGTGTAAATGACTTTATTTCCCTAAAACAGGTAAAGATCCATTCTACTGGGTGTCCTTGTCGGGCAAGAAGTCCTGTGGGAGAATGAGGAGAGGGGAGCATAAACAATTCTAGAGGTAAATCTAGTTTGCTGTGAGTAAGAAATTGCTTTTGTAATTTATTTTGCACCAAATAGAGTTCCTCTCCTGCCTCTCAAGGAAGTGAACGAGGGCTATTTAAATCAGGATCTCCTTTTAAAGTGTTAAATAGGTTATTCAGTTGATAATTAGCAATGCCTAAAGAAGGTCTAATCCCATTAATATCACCTAAGAGCTTTTGAAAATCATTTAAGGTTGATAATTTATCTGTACAGATCTGAGTTACTTGGGGAGTAATGTGTTGTCTATTAACCACGAACTCTAAGTAATGGTAAGGTGTAGAGGTTTGAATTTTTGGGGGGGGGGGGCAATGATTAATCTAGCATTTTTAAAGCATGGTTGAGCTATATCAAACATGTGTTCAGTTTTTAAGATAGATGGAGCTGAAAACTATACCATCCATATAGTGAATAACAAGAAAGTTAAGAAATTTCTTTCTCACAGGCTCAAGGGCTTTGGCTACATAGTACTGACACATGGTGGGAGAATTCATCATCTCTTGTGGCAGTACAGTCTATTGGTACCGTTTATGAGGTCTAATATGATTAGGATAAGGGAGGGAGAAAGTGAATCTCTCTTGGTCTAAAGTTTTATTAAAAAAGCAATCTTGTAAATCAATAATAATAATATGCCAACTTTAAGGAATAGTGGTAGGTGGTGGGATTCCTGGTTGTAATGCACCCATAGGTTTTATAGATTCATTAATGTTTTTTAAGGTCCGTTAGGAGACGCCGTTTGTTAGATTTCTTTTTTATGACAAAAACAGGAGAGTTCCAAGGAGAACAAGATTCTTCAATATGTTTTAATTCTAGTTGTGTATCTATAAGTTCCTTAGCTGCCTGTAATTTCTCTTTTGTGAGGGGCCACTGCTCTGTCCAAATAGGCTTGTCATATTTCTAGGTTATTTTAATAATTGTACTGTTTATTAAATGAGCAGTGGCCCCCAGGAAAAATGTGGAATGTATATCTGAGTTTGTCATATCTTATATCTTTTTATTAAAAACATATATCTTACTTTTCCTTAGCAAACTACAAAGTGTCTTGTATATTAGCATTTTATAGATTAGTGAATGTTTATTACATCATATTATAATATATATTTATTACATATAAATATATAGTTATATTTTATATATCAATACATTATACATTATATAATATATTTATTAATAGATTAAAATCTCTTTAGTTTTTCTGTAAGAAAAACCTTTTGTAAGAGGAAGTTAATGTTTAGTAATTAATGTTTTAAAATCTTATTTTATTTGGAAATGACCCAGCTATTTAATAAATATAAATTTAGTTTAGTACAACTCTAGAAATTTAAGTTATCCCCAATCCTAAGAGATTATTTTAGATTATAATAACAGATTATAATAATAGATTATTCTATTAAAAATATAATTATTTTTAATAGAGTTTATCTAAAAGTTTTTATCTCATTTATATATTTATATAAAAAGAGTTACCTTTTTGTTGACAAATTTAGTTTACATTAAAGCAAGGCATAATAAAAGTATTATATAATGTTGATGACTTAAGACAGGTCTTAATTAGATTAGCAAACAATTACATTTAATGTATATTTAAATAAACATTATATATATTTAATATTTTTCAGTTCACGTGAATTTGAATTTAAATAGAGCTCATTAACTTCATATTATCTAAAAACAAAGCTGGTATATCGATGGCAACACTGCCAGATGTTGAGGGTTTCAGGTAAAAGATGGAATTTGCCCCAGGTTTTTGTTGAAGGGGACCTGGAGGGGTCCCTGCTTGGAGTTTTCCAGAATAGGCTTTCTTTCAATTTCAGATTTAGACTTACAATCTTTGGCCCAATGCATTCCTCTACGGTAGCGAGGGCAGATTTTTGGAGGTTTTTTATTTTTATATATTTTTCTTCCTTTTCCTTTTTTTTAAGCTTACTTAGGGCCATTCCTTTTTAAACGGTTCTTGTTTCCACATGTAAAGCATCCTTTATTTCCCTTTCTTAACGCAGCAGCTATTGTTTCAGCTGCCATTTGCATGTTTTGAGTTTCTAATCCTAGATTGCGACAAGCCTTCAAATAATCAATAATAGTCCCTTTCTCACGAATTGGAGCAATAGATTTTTGACATTCCTGATTTGCACTATCATAAGCAAGTGATTTCTCTAGTTGCCTTTTGGCTTCTTCTCCAAATACAGTATGGGAAATAGCAGTTTCTAATCTAGCTAAAAAATTAGCATACATTTTGTTAGATCCCTGAACTTTAAATAAGTGATTCTCTGCTCTTAAGGAGATACCCCTCATCCAAGGTAGGGAACAGCAGCTGTGCTTTGCTGGAGCAGCCGTGAAGAGATACCCCATGCTAAGGTAAGAGAAACCCAAGTAAGATGGTAGGTGTTGCAAGAGGGCATCAGAGGGCAGACACACTGAAACCATACTCACAGAAAACTAGTCAATCTAATCACACTAGGACCACAGCCTTTTCTAACTCAATGAAACCAAGCCATGCCTGCAGGGCAACCCAAGATGGGCAGGTCATGGTGGAGAGGTCTGACAGAATGTGGTCCACTGGAGAAGGGAATGGCAAGCCACTTCAGTATTCTTGCCTTGAGACCCCATGAACAGTATGAAAAGGCAAAATGATAGGATACCAAAAGAGGAACTCCCCAGGTCATTAAGTGCCCAATATGCTACTGGAGATTAGTGGAGAAATAACTCCAGAAAGAATGAAGGGATGAAGCCAAAGCAAAAACAACACCCAGTTGTGGATATGACTGGTGATAGAAGCAAGATCCGATGCTGTAAAGAGCAATATTGCATAGGAACCTGGAATGTCAGGTCCATGAATCAAGGCAAATTGGAAGTGGTCAAACAAGATATGGCAAGGGTGAATGTTGACATTCTAGGAATCAGCGAACTAAAATGGACTGGAATGGGTGAATTTAACTCAGATGACCATTACATCTACTACTGCGGGCAGGAATCCCTCAGAAGAAATGGAGTAGCTATCATGGTCAACAAAAGAGTCTGAAATGCAGTACTTAGATGCAGTCTCAAAAACGACAGAATGATCTCTGTTTGTCTCCAAGGCAAACCATTCAATATCAGAGTTATCCAAGTCTATACCCCAACCAGTAATGCTGAAGAAACTGAAGTTGAACGGTTTTATGAAGAACTACAAGATCTTTTAGAAGTAACACCCAAAAAAGATGCCCTTTTCCTTATAGGGGACTGGAATGCAAAAGTAGGAAGTCAAGAAACACCTGGAGTAACAGGCAAATTTGGCCTTGGAATGCGGAATGAAACAGGGCAAAGACTAATAGAGTTTTGCCAAGAAAATGCACTGGTCATAGCAAACACCCTCTTCCAACAACACAAGAGAAGACTCTACACATGGACATCACCAGATGGTCAACACCGAAATCAGATTGATTATATTCTTTGCAGCCAAAGATGGAGAAGCTCTATACAGTCAACAAAAACAAGACCGGGAGCTGACTGTGGCTCAGATCATGAACTCCTTATTGCCAAATTCAGACTTAAATTGAAGAAAGCAGGGAAAACTGCTAGACCATTCAGGTATGACTTAAATCAAATCCCTTATGATTATACAGTGGAAGTTAGAAATAGATTTAAGGGCCTAGATCTGATAGACAGAGTGCCTGATGAACTATGGAATGAGGTTCGTGACATTGTACAGGAGACAGGGATTAAGACCCCCCCCCCCCCCCCCCCCCCGTGGAAAAGAAATACAAAAAAGCAAAATGGCTGTCTGGGGAGGCCTTACAAATAGCTGTGAAAAGAAGAGAGGTGAAAAGCAAAGGAGAAAAGGAAAGATATAAGCATCTGAATGCAGAGTTCCAGAGAATAGCAAGAAGAGATAAGAAAGCCTTCTTCAGTGATCAATGCAAAGAAATAGAGGAAAACAACAGAATGGGAAAGACTAGAGATCTCTTCAAGAAAATTAGAGATACCAGGGAACATTTCGTGCAAGGATGGGATCGATAAAGGACAGAAATGTTCTGGACCTAACAGAAGCAAAAGATATTAAGAAGAGGTGGCAAGCATACACAGAAGAACTGTACAAAAAATATCTTCACGACCCAGATAATCATGATGGTGTGATCACTAATCTAGAGCCAGACATCTTGGAATGTGAAGTCAAGTGGGCCTTAGAAATCATCACTACGAACAAAGCTAGTGGAGGTGATGGAATTCCAGTTGAGCTGTTTCAAAGCCTGAAAGATGATGCTGTGAAAGTGCTGCACTCAATATGCCAGTAAATTTGGAAAACTCAGCAGTGGCCACAGGACTGGTAAAAGTCAGTTTTTATTCCAATTCCAAAGAAAGGCAATGCAAAAGAATGCTCAAACTACCGCACAATTGCACTCATCTCACATGCTAGTAACGGAATGCTCAAAATTCTCCAAGCCAGGCTTCAGCAATACATGAACCGTGAACTGCCTGATGTTCAAGCTGGTTTTAGAAAAGGCAGAGGAACCAGAGATCAAATTGCCAACATCCGCTGGATCATGGAAAAAGCAAGAGAGTTCCAGAAAAACATTGATTTCTGCTTTATTGACTATGCCAAAGCCTTTGACTGTGTGGATCCCAATAAACTGTGGAAAATTCTGAAAGAGATGGGAATACCAGACCACCTAACCTGCTTCTTGAGAAATATGTATGCAGGTCAGGAAGCAACAGTTAGAACTGGACATGGAACAACAGACTGGTTGCTAATAGGAAAAGGAGTACGTCAAGGCTATATATTGTCACCCTGCTTATTTAACTTATATGCAGAATACATCATGAGAAATGCTGGGCTGGAAGAAACACAAGCTGGAATCAAGATTGCCGGGAGAAATATCAATAACGTCAGATATGCAGATGACACCACCCAAATGGCAGAAAGTGAAGAGCTAAAAAGCCTCTTGGTGAAAGTGAAAGTGGAGAGTGAACAAGTTGGCTTAAAGCTCAACATTCAGAAAACGAAGATCATGGAATCCGGTCCCATCACTTCATGGGAAATAGATGGGGAAACAGTGGAAACAGTGTCAGACTTTATTTTCTTGGGCTCCAGAATCACTGCAGATGGTGACTGCAGCCATGAAATTAAAAGACGCTTACTCCTTGGAAGGAAAGTTATGACCAACCTAGATAGCATATTCAAAAGCAGAGACATTACTTTGCCGACTAAGGTCCGCCTAGTCAAGGGTATGGTTTTTCCAGTGGTCACGTATGGATGTGAGAGTTGGACTGTGAAGAAAGCTGAGTGCCGAATAATTGATGCATTTGAACTGTGGTGTTGGAGAAGACTCTTGTGGGTCCCTTGGACTGCAAGGAGATCCAACCAGTCCATTCTGAAGGAGATCAACCCTGGGATTTCTTTGGAAGGAATGATGCTAAAGCTGAAGCTCCAGTACTTTGGCCACCTCAGGCGAAGAGTTGACTCATTGGAAAAGACCTCTGATGCTGGGAGAGATTGGGGACAGGAGGAGAAGGGGACAACCGAGGATGAGATGGCTGGATGGCATCATGGACTCGACGGACATGAGCCTGAGTGAACTCCGGGAGATGGTGATGGACAGGGAGGCCTGGCGTGCTGCGATTCATGGGGTCACAGAGAGTCAGATACGACTGAGCGACTGAAGTGAACTGAAGTAAAGTAGAAAAGTGATGGGGCTTTCTAGCCATTTACCCATGTTTTAGTACTTAACGGCCTCAACAGGCCCTGAGATCACTCCGTCCAAGAATCTGCCTACTTGTACCAAGTCTCTGTTCTGGGTACAACTTTTTGAGGTCCTTTAATGGACTGGAACATGGTGGTCTGGAGTTGAGAATAAGAAAGTAAAGGAGAGAAAGAGGCTGATATTCCTTGGTTTACACAGAAAGCCAATAAAGCCCCATGCATGGGGCTTGCTCCGTTCATGAAGGCCTCAGGTGCCCTCTCGATGGGGTGAAGGCACAGAGCACCTTCTTGAGAGGGTCTTAGAAGCCCGGGCAGGAAAGTGAACTCAGAGAGCCTCTGTGCTCCAGGGGATCAGCCTGAAAAAGAGAGGGGGAGAGAGAGAGAGAAGAAAGACAGGGGGACCAGAGCTCTGATGCAACAAAGGTGTTTTAATCTACATGATGTGGGCATATATACTGTCTTACAAGGTAGTTATTCTCAGCAAACATAAAAATTAAAATTCCAGACTTACAAAACATAGGCGACCCATATAAAAGAGAGAGAGAGTTGTAAACAATCACTTTTACTGTATGGTTCACAAGAAGGAAGAGGGTACTTATCACTGTATAGAAAAACTAATGAAGGGAATGCCTGGATTCTTCAGTCCCCGGGAGAGTCTTGCCTCTTTTCTTAATTCCTGAGTATTCAGGAATTAATAAGGAACAGAGAATTCCTGACAGATCCAAAACAGCACACAGGAAGCCTCCTGTTAAATGTTTCCTGACAAGAGCCCAGAAATAAAGCCACATAAATACAGTCACCTGAACTTTGACAAAGGAGCAAAGTCAATATTGTCAGGCAGGCCGGACAGCTCAGTGAGGTGCATAGCACCAGGGACCTGAGTCATGTTTCCTGTTAGCTGGGAAGAAAAAACAGCATTCCTTGACCAAATTAGGACGACTTCCCGTACACACCAACCAGAAAGAGACAGGACATGCGCTCATCCTGTCTAGCCAATCATGTAACGCCAGCTACTCCTGTAACTGAGACAAAGAACTGACTGTATATAAACCGCCATATCCCTTTGTTCGGGGTCCCTGTCGGATTCCGCTGTGTCGGATGAGACTCGGACCCTAGCGCACTAGAAATAAACTCCCTTCCTGCCTTTTTGCATTACTGTGGAGGACTCGCTTTCTCTCGGTTGGTTTGGAGATCCGGGCTCGGTGCAGAACAAATATAATGAAGATAAAATTTTTTTTTTCAACAAATGGTGCTGGAAAAACTAGACAATAACATGTAAAAAAAAAATGAATCTAGACACAGACTTTACTCTCTTCACAGAAATTAGCTCAAAGTGAATCATAGACCTAAATGTAAAATATGTAACTATAAAACCCCAAGAAAATATAGAAAAAATATCCAGATGACCCTGGGTATGGTGATGACTTTTTAGATACAAAACCAGAAACCCCATCTATGAAAGAAAAAGTTGATAAACTGGACTTCTTTAAAACTAAAACTTCTGCCTTATTAAAAACAATGTTAAGAGAATGAGAAGAGTCACAGACTGAGAGAAAATATTTGCAAAGGGTTTGTCTGATAAATGACTCATCTCAAACATACGAAAACATTTTTTTTAACTCAATAATAAGAAAACAAAACTGTTTAAATATTTGGCCAAAGACCCAAATGGTCATTTCACTAAAAAAGATACATGGATGACAAATAAGCATATAAGAACATGTTCAAGATTGTATATCAATAGGGAATTGAAAATTAAAATAACAATGGCTCAATGGGTAAAGAATCTGCCTGCAATGCAGGAGACACAGACTTGGGTTCAGTTCCAAGGTCGGAAAATCCCCTGGAGGAGAGCATGGCAACTCATTCCAGTATCCTTGCCTGGAAAATCCCATGGACAGAGAAGCATGGTAGGCTATAGTCCATAGGGTCACAAAGAGTTAGACATGACTGAGCAATTAACTATTTCACTTTTCATTCAGTAGGTGAGTACAAGCTCAGTTGCTCAGTTGTGTTTGACTCTTTAAGATCCCATGGACTATAGTCTGCCAGGTTCCTCTGTCCAAGGGATTTTTTCAGGCAAGAATACTGGAATGGGTTGCCATATCCTCCTCCAGGGAATCTTCCTCACCCAGGGATCTAACCCATGTCTCCTGCATTAACAGGCAGATTCTTTATCACTGAGACACTTGAGAAACACTTTCAGTAAGTGAGTGGACAAATAAACTGTGGTACATCCAGATAATGGAATATTATTCCATGCTAAAAAGAAATCGGCTATCAAACCATGAAAAGACATGGAGGAACCTTAAATTCATATAGTAAATGAAAGAAGACAATGAAATTGTTACATACTGTATGATATTCTGCAAAAGTCAAAAGTATGGAAACATAAAAATAGTGTGATTGCTTAGGTATAGAGAAGAGGGAGGAATGAACAGGCAAATCATTGAGGAATTTTAAGGGCAGTAAAACTATACTGTATAGTACTCTCATAGTGGATACATATCATTATACATTTGTCAAAATCCATAGACTGTCAACACCAATAAATTATATATTTTGGCTGCTGATGTGTCAGTGTAGTTTCATCAGTTTTAACAACTGTATCACTGGTGTGGGAGGTTGTCTGTGGGTAAATGGAAACTTTTTGTCCTATATACTCACTTTTCCTATGAATCTAGACCTACTCTAAAAAGTAAAGGTTACTAATTAATTTTTTGTGGTTTAGTTGCTAAGTCATGTCTGACTCTTTTACGAATTAAAAAATACATATTTTTAAAAAAGTATTTATACCAAATATTTTGAAAGTGCTTTGCTATACAGAAAGAATTTGATGTAGCTATAAGAAATGGTTTAGTTGTTACGGACGATGGGTAAATAAAGGAGTTAAGAGCACAGATTCTGGAGCCAGACTCCCTGGCAAAAATCCCAGTTCTATTACTTACAAGCTACATAACTTTTGGCAAATTATTTATCCCTTTGATAACATCATTTTTTTCATATATAAAATGGGGATAATGAAAGTATCTTACCTCATAGATCCATTGGGAGCATTGGTGGTGAAGGTGGTGAAGTCGCTCAGTCGTGTCCGACTCTTTGCGACCCCGTGGACTGTAATGTACTAGGCTTCTCCGTCCATGGGATTCTCCAGGCAAGAATACTGGAGTGGATTGCCATTTCCTTCTCCAGGGGATCTTCCCGACCCAGGGATCAAACCCAGGTCTCCTGCATTGCGGACAGACACTTTAACCTCTGAGCCACCAGGGAAGCCCTTTGGGAGCATTAAGTGAGTTAATAAATGTAAAGTTCTTAGAATAGAACCTGACACAGAATGTAGGCATTCAAATAAATATTAAGTTATTATTTTATATACATATTCAAGCACTTTATTGATTTGCCTAAAATGTTAGCAAAATTATAAAATTCTTACCAAAATTATTGAAAATCTTTCTTTTTCTAAAGAACATGTTAGTTTGTATAACAATCTTTCTGAACTTGTTATAAACTCACAATATATCTCTTATCTCACTTTTACCACATCATTTGTTTTACTGATTTACATGTCACACTCTGCTTTATCAAAATTCTTTGTCTATAAGAAATCTAAATTTTATTTTGTTAGTTAGATGTGATATGAATTAGCAAATATTATGTTTTTCTATTATATATTATAAATCTATTTTTCATTAGTAGAATTATATAAAGAAAAAGAAAGTTAATCTATTAAATATGATTGAGGAATTTGAAAAACATGATATACTTGCAAAGTCACATAAAATGTTTCAGATTTTTAAGGTCAGGGCTTGGGAATTGCTGTTAACTTTTTTTTAATGGCATTTTGTGCATGTGGGTATGTGTGAGAGAAAATAGAAGAGGAGAAAAATGATGAAATCTAGGGGAAATGGCTAGTATAGAATGAACATAAAATAATTCATCCATTCAACATATAATTTGAGTGTATTTTATGCAAAATTTCTATTAAATAAAGTATAAATACATGAATGAGTGAATAAATGATTGAAATTGTTTATCTACCAGCTGTTCTGGAAAAGGAATAAAATATACAAGGCAAACTGAAGAATTCTGGTCAATAAATCAGGTAATAGTTGTTCAAAAGACTGAATTTTGGAAATATAGTCTTCAAAATCGTCTCTTTTCAGCATGACAAAGAGGAAAAGAAATGTCAACTTGAAGTTATACTGTGTTATTTGTAGAGCAAACTTGATGAAGTAGAGGTTCAGAAAGCATACAGCTTTTCAAGTTAGAGTAAACAAACTCCTTCCCCTACTTGAGTGGCTAATTTCAAGAGATCCATCAGCTCCCAATGTTTTTCCTTCTCCCTGCCCAGTTCTTCAATTTGAAGGCTATTTGCCTGAGCATGCACAAAGTGCTTGGCATGGCAGTTAGCAAGAAATGCTTATATTTACAGATCACACAGATGGCATGCTCACTGCCCAGGAGGCTGACTATACCAGGAAAGCGCTTGTTGTCCAGATATCAGCTTATGTGAAGATGGTTGATATGTGTGATTATCTATGACTATTGAGTCTGGCTCTTTTGAATCATAAATAAGTTCCAAAAGATTCTCTAAAAATTATTTAAAATTCTGTGAAGGAAATTACCCAGAAGCTTAGAAATAAAAAGAATGAATGCTTAATCATTTACTCTGATTTAGAAAAGAAGAACGAGAGTGGCATAGGGGAAAAGAATGGGCAAGATCATAAATAATTCAATGTATGTTTCTTGTCCATATAATTTGTGCAGAATTGTGAAGTAAACAATGTGAGGATAGAAAATAAATTTATTCCTATTCACAGGCATTTGCAGTCTTGTTGGAGAGCTAAGTTAAAAAGTCAGTAAACATGTTAAATCATATATTTCCATATGCCAAACTGTTCAGTGTAAATTTTCTGTGTCCTGAAGGATCAAGGCAGGGGCAGTTCAATATTGACTTCTAGTTTTGAAATCAAGGACAGTTTTATGCAAAAGATGAAGGTTCCAAAAGACACCAATGAAATTTGACAATCTGTACCTTTCATTAAGTAAAAACACACACACACAAAAAGCTTGATTTAAAATTATAGTGAGTTACCAGCCAAACTATGCTAAAAATAGAACAAAGTATATATCATTATAACTAAACTGCCAATAATCTTTGGTGATTAAAAAAAAGAGATACATAAGTATCAACTTATCGAAGTCCCTCCTAAGCCTGACCTCCATCTCACATTCATAATAAATTTGAAGTTCTTATTTGCTATTTGTTTCAACAGCCCCTGTGGAATAACACCATAAGTCATTACCTCTCTCTTTAATGGTGCTTTACCTTAAAGAATAATATTGCTAATGACATCCACTGGAAAGAAAGATTAGCTCAAATACCATGCTGAACAATTTAAAATATTTCATCAACTCTTATCTGGTATTGGTCCACAGAAGACAGCATCATACAAGGATTCAGATCCTGGGGAAAAAAATTATGAGAAGTTTTTCTGTTGGAAAAGTTGAGTTTTTCAACATTTCTAAGGTTTGTTTTTGCTTTAAGCAAATCAAAACCTGGTAAATATGTCTTATCTATTATTCTAAACAGAATAAAGCTGTTTAGCTTTATTTGTGAATATTTTACCTTGAATAGCAATTTATGCTAAAATAATAATACTATTCGCTTTTGCTTCTGTAATAAAGTTAGTTGTGCCCATGACCATGTGCACATATGTGTATGTGTTAATTGTTTGGGTTTCCAAGGTGGCCCAGTGGTAAAGAACAGCCTGCCAATGCAGGAGATGTGGGTTTGATCCTGGGTTGGGAAGATCACCTGGAGTAGGAAATGGCAACTGACTCCAGTATTCTTGCTTGTGAAATTCTACAGACAAAGGAGTGTGCAGCCCATGGGGTCGCAAAGAGTCAGCCATGACTGAGCATGCATGCTGTAGTAATTGTTTCTGTCCAAGGGCATTCACTTGCAACACGAACAAAACATGTTTATCTTAACAAAAGGAAGAAAAAAAGATTTATCTTTGATGAGTTAATTGAATAATGAGCTCACAAGTATGACAATTTTGTTTCATGTGAGGAACCAAAAAAGATTGTAACAGGGGCCACTATTTAATTTTGGCTCTGGTATCTTATTTAAAAAATAGAACAAAACAACAACAAAAATTTTCAAGTCGTCACAGGAAACTAAAGGGGAATTTCAAAAAGGACTCAAATGTTACTTATTCAACAACATTGACAACAAACTATGCACCTTAAAACTTTTAACAATTTATTAACCAACCAACTGAAACTTTAGTATAAACATTACACAGAGTTTTTCAATATTTCTAAGGTTTGTTTTTTCATTAAGCAAATCAAAACCTGGTAAATATATGTCTTATCTAGTATTTCTAAGTTTTTAATGTTAAAGTTTCTAACAGAACAATTGCTACAGTGAATGATTTAGAGAGAAATCTGGAATGTAACAAATAGTGCTAGCTTTCTCAGAACAATATGTAATACCATACTCTTTGGTTACCATATAAATTAATTGTTTGAAGATCCAAGTTCCAGAAGATCTTAATGGACGTAACAAACTTTCTTTCATAACATACTTCAATTACACATAAAGTATAGAGAGTAATTAAAAAAAACTTACCCACTACCCAGTTTTATCAAATCTGAATATTTTGCTATATTTTCTTCAAAAGTATTTTTAGTGAATATATATTACAAATATACTGAAGCAAGCTGTGCAATCTTCACTGGTCTGTTTCATCGCTCCCTCACCAATGGAAACTAATAACTTTTATTCAGTGTTTACCATTCTCAGACATGATAGTTCTTATACTATTAATACTTATGTAACAGTTAAAATATGTAATCTGTTTCTTTGTTTTAAATTTTTATAGGAATGACATCAGCTAAATGGTAGTATAGAAATTTCTAGCTCCCATCCTCTCCTGCTGCTGCTGCTGCTGCCCATCCTCTCCTAGAAACATCTCCTAGAAAAATCTCATGGCCTTAGGTGATTTCAGCAGGTTTGCACCCAGGCTCTTGCAAGGTCCTGTGAACCAGGCCCCATGCTCACCCAGGTGCTTGGCTCCAAGGAAACTTCTGTGGTACCAGGCCCCTTGCATACTTCTATGAACCCAGGCTTTCAGTTTACCCCAGCACTTGCTGACACCCATGACCCAGGCAGCTTTCATGGCACCAAGCTCCCAGTGGGCTTACAAGAACCCAGGCCCTCTGTCTACCCCAACACTGGCTTCTTCCCATGGTCTCAGGTGGCTCCAGCAAACCCAGGCTCCTAGCTCACCCTAGTGTTGGCTGGCTTTCATGACTCTGGTGACTCCTATGGTTCCAGGCTCCCAGAAGGCTCCTGAAAACTTAAGCCCCCAGCCCATCCAGGCGCCTGCTGGCTCTATCAATCATAGGCAACTTTTGCAGCCCCAAGAGGCTCCTGCAAGTTCAAGCAACTTCCATGGCCTGAGGCTTCTGGGGGCCTTCTATGAACTCAGGCTCTCAGTCTACTTCAGCACCAACTGGTTCCAATGGCCACAAGTGGCATTAGCTTCAGGTAGGCTCCAACAAACCCAGGCTATAAGCCAACTAAGAGTTGGCTGGTTCCCATGATCTAAGTAGTTCCTGGGTACTCAGGCTCCTGGTAGGACCCTGAAAATTCAGACATCAAGATCACACTGGTACAGAATGCCTCCCTGACACAAAATACCCTGTGAGCTCCTATGAACCCAGACTTTCCACACATTCCAGTGATTACTGGCTCCCATAAACTAAGAAGCCATTGTGGTCTCTGGTTCTGGATTGTGGGTCACAGAAGAGATCAAAAATGAAGTTGAAAATAATTTGAAACAAATGAAAATAGAAATACAATATGCCAAAATTTATGGATGCAGAAAAGCAAGTTAAATTGGGGTGTTTTATTGATAAATGTCTACATTATGAAAAATAAAAGATATCAGAATAAGAAAAAGTTTTCACCTCAAGGAACTAAGGGAAAAGCTAAGGCAGAAATTAGTAGAGGAAGGAAATAACAAAGATCAGAGAAGAAATAAATGAAATAAAGAATACAAAAAATATGTAGAGACATCTATGAAACCATGAGTTGGCTTTGTTAAAAAAAATGACACACTTTTAGCTACTCCAAATGTAAAAGACAAGACTTGAATAAATAAAATATAAATAAATAAAATATAGCAAAAATCATATAACAAAACTGAGGCTAGGTGTATCACTCATAGTCTTCCCAGGTGGCTCAGTGGTAAAGAACCTGCCAATACAGGAGATACAGGAGATGTGGGTTCAGTCCTTGAGTAGGGAAGATACCCTGGAGGAGGAATTGGCAACCCACTCCAGTATTCTTGCCAGGGAAATCTCATGGACACAGGAGCCTTGCACTACAGTCCATAGGGTTGCAAAGAGTCAGACACAACTGAGTGACTAAGCAATAACAACAGCAGTGCACACACACACACACACACACACACATACACACACACCACTCACATCAATACATGTGAATGTCAGAATGGGAGAAAATAATTGCAAACAAAACAACTGACAAAATATTAATCTCCAGAACATATATAAGCAACTCATACAGCTCAATTTTAGGAAAACAAATAGCCCTATCAAAAATAGGCAGAAGACATAAATAGACATTTATTCAAAAGACATACAGATGGCCAATAAACACATGAAAAGATGCTCAACTTCGCTAATTATTAGAGAAATGAAAATCAAAACAACAATGATGTATTACTTCACACCAACCAGAATGGTCATCATCAAAAAATCTACAAATAATAAATGCTAGAGAGGATGTGGAGAAAAGGGAGCCCTCCTATATTGTTGGTGGGAATGTAAACTGACACAGGCATTATGGAAAACAGTATGGAGATTCCTTAAAAAACTAGGAATAAATCTTTCATATGACCCAGCAACCCCATTACTGGGCATACACCCTACGGAAATCACAGTTCTAAAGCACACATGTACCCCAATGTTCAAAACAGCACTATTTACAATAGCCAGGACATGAAATCAACATACATGCCCATTAACAGATGAATGGATAAAGAAGATGTGGTACATATAGACAATGTAATATTACTCAGCCATTTAAAATAATAGATTTGAGTCAGTTCTACTGAGGTGGATGAACCTAGAGCCTGTCATACAGAGGAAAATAAGTCAAAAAGAGAGAAACAAATATAATATATTAACACTCATATATGGAATATAGAAAAATGGTCTTGAACCTATTTGCAGGAAAGAATGGAGACACAAATGTAAAGAATGAACTTGTAGACAATGGGGGAGGAAGAGAGTGGGATGAAATGAGAAATTCGAATCAACATAGATGCAAACGTCTTCTTGGAAAGCTAAAGTTCTAACTTTTGTTCAGTTTATCATCTTACATGACATCATAATTTAAAAGCTGTTCTATTAGACAGCTCATCTACCCATTGTCAGCCTTTACTTATACAGTAGTTAGCCAAAAACATTTTATGGTGAGCATTTGCATGTGAATTGTAAATGTGAATAAAGTAGACATATAAGATCTAAATATTACATCAAATTTTCCTAATCTGTTTTTCCCATGGATTTTATTTATAAAAGCAGCTATCATTACATAAAATCCTGTCTTCTAGACTGTTACTGAGAAGGGGTTAGATCTCTATTTTTGTTCCTTGAATTCTTTATAATTGCTGCCTTACTCTTTTTTTTCCTTATAAGTGTAAAGCAGAATGCTCTTTTAAAATATGAACTTACTGCCCTGATATTGCATCAGAACCACATTGCAAAATACCTTGAACAGCCAAAAACATGTAGCTGGCCTTGGACTCAACTCCAACTTAAACAAAATGTTTTCTAAAAAAAAAAAAAGCAAAAACAGAAACCCAGCCATGGAAATTCATATTTAATGTTCCTCAAAGATTACAGGAGATCCCTTAGGAGCACAAGCAAATTATGCTGATTAGGAAGAAAGAGACCATGATGGTTTGTACAAGTTCAAGGAATGGATGGAGAGACAGACAACTACAAATACAAGAGAGCAGAACAAACCTGTAGGAGAGTCTGATAAAATTAAAAGCTCCACATGGCTGAAGATTTTTTAAAAACGTGAAAAACCAAAGTTAAAACAGTTTTATTTTTTCAACAAAAAAGATTAAAGATATAGATGCTGATTGAGGTGGATGATTTAATATGAATAAAATCTCACACTAAGCAGGAAAGCTTATTTTCTTCACTGAAGTATCTTAAACATTAAAAAAATGCTTAGTACACAGTAGGTGTTCAATAAATATATATTGGATGAATGGGTGTCTTACATAGAGCCAAACATCTTGGAATGTGAAGTCAAGTGTTCCTTTGGAAGCATCACTGCAAACAAAGCTAGTGGAGGTGATAGAATTCCAGTTGAGCTATTTCAAATCCTAAAAGATGATGTTGTGAAAGTGCTGCACTCAATATGCCAGCAAATTTGGAAAACTCAGCAATGGCCACAGTACTAGAAATGTTAATTTTTATTCTAATCCCAAAAAAGGGCAATGCTGAAGAATGCTCAAACTACCACAGAATTGCACTCATCTGACACGATAGCAAAGTAATGCTCAAAATTTTCCAAAATAGTCTTCAACAGTACATTGTATGTCTTCTTTGGAGAAATGTCTATTTAGTTCTTTGGCCCACCTTTTGATTGGGTCGTTTATTTTTCTGGAATTGAGCTGCAGGAGTTGCTTGTATATTTTTGAGATTAATTCTTTGTCAGTTACTTCATTTGCTATTATTTTCTCCCATTCTGGAGGCTGTCTTTTCACCTGGCTTATAGTTCCCAGTGTTGTGCAGAAGCTTTTAATTTTAATTAAGTCCCATTTGTTTATTTTTGCTTTTATTTCCAATACTCTGGGAGGTGGGTCATAGAGGATCCTGCTGTGATTTACGTCAGAGAGTATTTTGCCTATGTTCTCCTCTAGGAGTTGTATAGTTTCTGGTCTTAAGTTTACATCTTTAATCCATTTTGAGTTTATGTTTGTATATGGTGTTAAAAAGTGTTCTAGTTTCATTCTTTTACAAGTGGTTGACCAGTTTTCCCAGTACCAAGGTTAAAGAGATCGTCTTTTCTCCATTGTATATTCTTGCCTCCTTTGTCAACTATAAGGTGTCCATAGGTGTGTGGATTTATCTCTGGGCTTTCCATTTTGTTCCATTGATCTATATTTCTGTCTTTGTGCCAGTACCATACTGTTTTGATGACTGTGGCTTTGTAGTAGAGCCTGAAGTCAGGCAGGTTGGTTCCTCCAGTTCCATTCTTCTTTCTCAAGATTGCTTTGGCTATTCAAGGTTTTTTGTATTTCCATATGAATGTGAAATTATGTGTTCTAACTCTGTGAAAAATACTATTGGTAGCTTGATAGGGATTGCACTGAATCTATAGTTTGCTTTGGGTAGTGTACTCATTTTCACTATATTGATTCTTCTGATCCATGAACATGGTATATTTCTACATCTATTAGTGTCCTCTTTGATTTCTTTCACCAGTGTTTTATAGTTTTCTATATATAGGTCTTTAGTTTTTTTAGGTAGATATATTCCTAAGTATTTTATTCTTTTCATTGCAATGGTGAATGGAATTGTTCCTTAATTTCTCTTTCTATTTTCTCATTATTAGTGTATAGGAATGCAAGGGATTTATGAGTGTTAATTTTATATCCTGCAACTTTACTATATTCGTTGACTAGCTCTAGCAATTTTCTGGTGGAGTCTTTAGGGTTTTTTATGTAGAGGATCATGTCATCTGCAAACAGTGAGAGTTTTACTTCTTCTTTTCCAATCTGGATTCCTATTATTATTTTTTTTTCTTCTCTGATTGCTGTGGACAAAACTATGTTGAATAGTAGTGGTGAGAGTGGGCATCCTTGTCTTGTACCTGACTTTAGGGGAAATGCTTTCAATTTTTCACCATTGAGGATAATGTTTGCTGTGAGTTTGTCATATATAGCTTTTATTATGTTGAGGTATGTTCCTTATATTCCTGTTTTCTGGAGGGTTTTATCATAAATGGATGTTGAATATTGTCAAAGGCTTTCTCTGCATCTATTGAGATAGTCATATGGTTTTTATCACTCAATTTGTTAAGTGGTGTATTACGTTGATTGATTTGCAGATATTGAAGAATCCTTGCATCCCTAGGATAAAGCCCACTTGGTCACGATGTGTAATCTTTTTAATATGTTGTTGGATTCTGTTTGCTAGAATTTTGTTAAGCATTTTTGCATCTATGTTCATCAGTGATATTGGCCTGTAGTTTTCTTTTTTTGTGCAATCTTTTTCTGGTTTTGGTATTAAGGGGATGGTGGCCTCATAGAATGAGTTTAGAAGTTTACCTTCCTCTACAATTTTCTGGAAGAGTTTGAGTAGGATAGGTGTTAGCTCTTCTCTAAATTTTTGGTAGAATTCAGCTGTGAAGCTGTCTGGACCTGGGCTTTTTTTTTTTTTTTTTGCTGGAAGATTTCTGACTATAGTTCCAGTTTCTGTGCTTGTGATGGATCTGTTAAGAGTTTCTATTTCTTCCTGGTTTAGTTTTGGAAAGTTGTACTTTTCTAAGAATTTGTCCATTTCTTCCAAGTTGTTCATTTTATTGGCATATAGCTGCTGATAGTAGTCTCTTATGATACTTTGTATTTCTGTGTTGTCTGTTGTGATTTCTCCATTTTCATTTCTAATTTTGTTGATTTGATTCTTCTCCCTTTGTTTTGTGATGAATCTGGCTAACGGTTTGTCAATTTTATTTATCTTCTCAAAGAACCTGCTTTTAACTTTGTTGATTTTTGCTATGGTCTCTTTTGTTTCTTTTGCATTTATTTCTGCCCTACTTTTAAGATTTATTTCCTTCTACTAACCCTGGGGTTCTTCATTTCTTCCTTTCCAGTTGCTTTAGGTGTAGAGTTAGGTTATTTATTTGACTATTTTCTTGAGGTAAGCCTTGAGGTATTGCTATGAACGTTCCCCTTAGCACTATTTTACACTGTCCCATAGGTTTTGGGTTGTTGTGTTTTCACTTTCATATGTTTCTATACATATTTTGATTTCTTTTTTGATTTCTTCTGTGATTTGTTGGTTATTCATCAGTGTGTTGTTCAGCCTCCATACGTTGGAATTTTAGTAGATTTTCTCATGTAGTTGACATCTAATCTTACTGAATTGTGGTCAGAAAAGATGCTTGGAATAATTTCAGTGTTTTGAATTTACCAAGGCTAGATTTATGGCCCAGGATGTGATTTATCCCGGAGAAGGTTCCATGTGCACTTGAGAAAAAGGTGATATTCACAGTTTTGGGGTGAAAGGTCCTATAGATATCAATTAGTTCTAACTGGCCTGTTGTATCTTTTAAGGTTTGTGTTTCCTTGTTAATTTTCTGTTTAGTTGATCTATCCATAGGTGTGAGTTAGGTATTAAAGTCTCCCACTATTATTGTGTCATTGTTAATTTCCCCTTTCATACTTGTTAGCATTTGTCTTACATATTGTGGTGCTCCTCTGTTGGGTGCATATATGTTTATAATTGTTATATCTTCTTGGATTGATCCTTTGATCATCATGTAGTGTCCTTCTTTGTCTCTTTTCACAGCCTTTATTTTAAAATCTATTTTATCTGATATGAGTATTGCTACTCCTGCTTTCTTTCAGTCTCTATTTGTGTGGAATATCTTTTTCCAGCCCTTCACTTTCAGTCTGTATGTGTCCCTTGTTTCGAGGTGGGTCTCTTGTAGACAACATATATAGGGATCATGATTTGTATCCATTCAGCCAGTCTTTCTCTTTTGGTTTACATTTACATTTAAGGTAATTATTGATAAGTATGATCCTGTTGCCATTTACTTTGTTGTTTTGGGTTCAAGTTTATACACCCTTTCTGTGTTTCCTGTCTAGATAAGATCATTTAGCATTTTTGGAGAGCTGGTTTGGTGGTGCTGAATTCTCTCAGCTTTTGCTTGTCTGTAAAGCTTTTGATTTCTCCTTCATATTTGAATGAGATCCTTGCTGGGTACAGTAATCTGGGCTGTAGGGTTTTCTCTTTCATCACTTTAAGTATATCCTGCCATTCCCTTCTGGCCTGAAGAGTTTGTATTGAAAGATCAGCTGTTATCCTTATGAGAATCCCCTTGTGTGTTATTTGTTGTTTTTCCCTTGTTGCTTTTAATATTTGTTCTTTGTGTGTGATCTTCGTTAATTTAATTAACATGTGTCTTGAGGTGTTTTGCCTTGAGTTTACCTGTTTAGGACTCTCTGGGTTTCTTGGACTTGGGTGACTATTTCCTTCCCCATTTTAGGGAAGTTTTCATCTATTATCTCCTCAAGTATTTTCTCATGGTCTTTCTTTTTGTCTTCTTCTTCTGGGACTCCTATGATTCGAATGTTGGGACATTTAACATTGTCCCAGGGGTCTCTGAGTTTGTCCTCATTACTTTTAATTCTTTTTTTCCTTTTTCCACTCTGTTTCATTTATTTCTACCATTCTATCTTTTACTTCACTTATCCTATCTTCTGCCTCTGTTATTCTACAGTTGGTCCCCTCCAGACTGCTTTTGATCTCATTTATTGCATTATTCATTATATATTGACTCTTTTATTTTTAGTTTCTTCTAGGTCCTTGTTAAACCTTTCTTGCGTCTTCTCGATTCTTGTCTCCAGGTAATTTATCTGTAACTCCAATTTGTTTTCAAGGTTTTGGATCATTTTCACTATAAATATTTGGAATTCTTTATCAGGGAGATTCCCTATCTCTTCCTTTTTTGTTTGGTTTGGTGGGCATTTATCCTGTTCCTTTACCTGCTGGATGTTTCTCTGACTTTTCATCTTGTTTATACTGTTGTGTTTGGGTTGGCCTTTCTGTATTCTGGCAGTTTGTGGTTCCTCTTTATTGTGGAGGTTCTTCACTGTGGGTGGGGTTGAACGGGTGGCTTCTCAAGGTTTCCTGGTTAGGGAAGCTTGTGTCTGTGTTCTGGTGGGTGGAGCTGGATTTCTTCTCTCTGGAGTGCAATGAGGTGTCCAGTAGTGAGTTTTGAGATGTCAGTGGGTTTGGTGTGACTGCCCAGTATTTAATGACATAAAACTTCTCAATCTTCAAAATTCAGCTAAAATATCACCACTTTCATGAAGCTTTCTGCCAGTCAAAATCAATATCTTCTGTTCTATATTCCTGTAAAACTTTATTTTTTACCTCAATTATAATACTTCTTCTTTTTACTTTGGTAGTTGCTAAAGTATCTAGATCTAAAAATAAATAAACTGCCTTATTACAAAAGGTGTGTATACACTGAACAATGTTTGATTATCACTTAGAGTTTAAGTCCTTTAACAATATAATACTATTTGGGTAAGAAAATATTTAATGTTACAATAACAGACAAAGAAGTTGATCATGAAACTGAGAGAGATGGCATGTGTTTTAGAAATCATACCTGATAAATTATTTTCTCACCAATTTCATGGTGACAAAATAATCATTATTGTTCAAATGTTTCTTTTTTAGACATTCACATGCTATGTGTTAAATACGGTTTCTAAATCAGTTTGATCATAATTTTTCAAATCCTCCTTCCTTTAGTAACAGAGTATGTAGTACAAAGAGATAATAAAGATGGAGGTTGTGAGATGGCACTACATAGTAAGAAAAATAAAAATGTGAACAAACTACAATCAACATCATCTTTAAAGAAAAAGAAAACTTTTTGTTTTGTATTGGGGTATAGCCAATTATGGTTTCAGTGTGTCTGCCCTCTGATGCCCTCTCACAACACCTACCATCTTTCTTGGGTTTCTCTTACCTTGAATGTGGGGTATCTCTTCACGGCTTCTCCAGCAAATCTCAGCTGCTTCTCCTTACCTTGGACGAGTCGCCCCTTCTGACCTTGAACGTGGATTATCTCCTCTCGGCCCTCCTGCACCCGCACAGCCACTGCTCCCGGGACGTGGGGTAGCTCCTCTCGGCTGCTGCCCCTGACCTCGGACATGGGGTAGCTCTTCTTGTCAAGGCTATGGTTTCTCCAGTGGTCATGTATGGATGTGCGAGTTGGACTGTGAAGAAAGCTGAGCACCGAAGAATTGATGCTTTTGAACTGTGGTGTTGGAAAAGACTCTTGAGAGTCCCTTGAAAAGCAAGGAGTTCCAACCAGTCCATCCTCAAGGAAATCAATTGGAAGGACTGATGCTGAAGCTGAAACTCCAATACTTTGGCCACCCCATGCGAAGAGTTGACTCATTGGAAAAGACCCTGAGGCTGGGAGGGATTAGGGGCATGAGGAGTAGGGGATGACAGAGGATGAGATGGCTGGATGGCATCATAAACTCGATGGAGATGAGTTTGGGTAAACTCCAGGAGTTGGTGATGGACAGGGAGGCCTGGCGTGCTGCAATTCATGGGGTCACAAAGAGTTGGACACGACTGAGCAACTGAACTGAACTGAAATGATAGCTGATTAACAAACAATTTTGTAATAGTTTCAGGTCAACAGTGTAGAGACTCAGCCATACATACACATATATCCATTCTTCCTCAAACTCCCCTCCAATCCAGGCTGCCACATAATATTGAGCAGAGTTACATGTACTATACAGTAAGGCCTTGTTAAACCAACATCATCTTAATGTGATAAAACTGTGTCTTTGACAAAGCACTGAGTATCAACCGGAACAAAGCATTACATCATTCATAGAAAGCTATTGGCCTTTACCACAAACCAAATACATATACTAAATTTAATTTATTCCTAGAAGAAAGAAGATAATCATCACTTACTTTTATTTTCAATCACAGTGACCTATGGATAACAGTATCTTAAGGACATGACTTTGGGATATGGGCTTGACATTTATAATATACTTTAGTGAAACTGAAAGTGTTAGTCACTCAGTCATATCTGACTCTTTGTGACCCCATGAACTGTAGCCCACCAGACTCCTCTGTCCATGGGATTCTCCAGGCAAGAACATTGGAGTGAGTTGCTGTTCCCTTCTCCAGGGGATCTTCCTGACCCTGGGATCAAATCCAGCTGTCCTGCTTTGCTTGCAGACTCTTTACTATCTGAGCCACCACAGAAATACAAAGCATGTACTTCAACCTACTCTGAAATATCATAATTTAAAAATCATTCTTCTGGGTCGTCCCAGTGCACCAGCCCCAAGCATCCAGTATCATGCATCAAACCTGGACTGGCGATTCATTTGATACATGTTATTATACATGTTTCAATGCCATTCTCCCAAATCATCCCAGCCTCTCCCTCTCCCACAGAGTCCAAAAGACTGTTCCATACATCTGTGTCTCTTTTGCTGTCTCACATACAGGGTTATCATTACCATCTTTCTAAATTCCATATATATGCATTAGTATATTGTATTGGTGTTTTTCTTTCTGGCTTACATTCATGTTGATGTATGGCAAAACCAATACAATATTGTAAAGTAATTGACCTCCAATTAAAATAAATAGATTTGTATTAAAAAAGTTAAAAAAAATCATTCTTAGGAATTGTTTGTACATCTGGGATTTCAACATTATAGGTCAACCACCAAAGCCACCAATAGCCTTTATTAATTATTTCATAGACCTTAGTGACAGTGTATCCAGAATAATGGATACAGAGCTGAACAGCAATTCTCTTTGAGTAGACATGCTCCCTTTCTGACAGAGTAGGTCTTCTTTGACATCTCTTCTCACACATTTTCTTTTGATTTTGTCTTTGAATCATGGGGTAGTAAAAAAAACTTTTTAGCTACAAAAGTGAAGTTTTGATAATCCTTCTTCAAATACATGAAAAGAAAATAATTTCATACTGAAAATATCAAAATACCATTGAAATGTTTCTAATGATTTCTTTCATACAACATTTTCCTATTCTCCTTTGTGTTAGCTAAAAGACACACACCCGGTAAGAGACAATTATCTATGGGTCTCTCATTTTTCTGCATAACTTGCAAGGAGAGGCATTGTTTGCCTTTTTTCCAGATGACTTGCTTAAAAATATTTGTACTGTGAATTGCTTTAAAAGATAGAGACAATATCTCCCCCTAGAACACAGAGAAATTTTGTTTACTGTCCAATATGATAAAGATAGTGTCTCCAACCAGGGCAAAGATCAGACAGGGTTACTGTCCATTATAAAGATTCAAGTTCCCTAAGCTCAGAGTTCCTTTCCTGTAATGGAAACCATTGCATGCACAGTTGTTACCTGGCCCTCTTAATGTCATCCTATGGAAATTGAAGCTTAGAGAACTGTAACAAGTACTGGCCCTCTGATTAATGTTGTTGCTATGAGTAGTAAAGTTCTTTTCTTCTTCTTCTTCTTTTTTTTTTTTTTGTAATCCAGAGTTCTCATGTCTTCTGACAGCCTCTATAAAATTGTGATATGATAACTCATTAGCTTGTAAGTAGAATAAAATCTCAGATCCTTCAAAGTTCTGGACACATTCATAGGTTCATTCTTTCATGTAAAGAAAGGAAAGAAGAAGAAACAACCTCCAGGCAATTTTGTCTTAGAACAGTGTTTTAAATGAAGCAAAAATGAATGTGTTAATGCAGCTTTTCCTAGTAAAATTCATTATCACCAATTGCAGGCTGCTTAGATAACTAATGCTATTCAAACAATATTTTTCCATTAATTTAATGATTAAATTGTTCTATAATTTCTTTTCATTTGTCCTCTGCATTTTCAGTCTATCTTAGGATTAGTTAAGAGAAAAACCAAGCCAGATACATTTATGTTCCTACACTAATGAATACAAAGATAGTTGTCTGAGAGTTTGCTGCTTTAGGAAATAATGACTTATTCCATAAAGAACAGTGCTGTTCTCTGAGAAAGTGGAAAAAAAATACTTAATTCATAGTAAAGGAGGTTATAATTGCATGCCTGAATACATTTTAAAAATAAAAACCTACTATTATCTTTTTTGCGTATGTCAATGTTGATTTATATCTGTAGTTTAAAAAGAAAAGTTATTATGTTACAGCAAACTTCAGAAAATACAGCTATTTTCTATACTCTTATTTTTAATAGGGGGAAGCATTTTTTCCTCTTCCTGTCATGCTTACTTTGCTGAAGCCTACAGATTCATGCAACCTGATTTCTAGGTTCTTTCTAAGAATGATACATTGGATGGGCAAATACTTTGGAGGAAATTTCCATAGCAATTAAAAAATAGTAACCATGTATTTTGCTCTTATAGAAATCGTGCGAGTAACTATATCTTACACTGGTGATATTTGAGTTACTGCTATAACCAAAAGATTTCAAAAATATTCCATTATTGAGAGGGATTTCATCTAAATTGTAAGATGTTGTATTTCATTATAACAAATAATATAACATGGCAATATCAACAATTTCCTAACTGTTCGGAAATCTCACAAATATGTAATTTTTTACTTTGAAATGAGAAAAAACTGGAGTTCATAATGCAGAAATTATATAATTCATTGTTTCCCCAGATTACTCAAGTAGAGAAAAATTAGAATGAAGATATTTAGATCAAATTGCCAACATCCGTCAGATCAACAAAAAAGCAGGAGAGTTCCAAAAAAACCATCTACTTTTGCTTTATTGACTACGCTAAAGCATTTGACTGGGTGGATCACAACAGACTGTGGAAAATTCTTTAAGACATGGGTATATCAGACCACCTTACCTGGCTCATGAGAAATCTGTATACAGGTCAAGAAGCAACAGTTAGAATCAGAAATGGAACAATGAACTGGTCCCAAATTGGGAAAGGAGTACATCAAGGCTGTGCATTGTCACCCACTTATTTAACTTATATGCAGAGTACATTATGTGAAATGCCGGGCTGAATGAAGCACAAGCTGGAATCAAGATTGCCAGGAGAAATATCAACAATCTTATATATGCAGATGATACTATCCTTATGGCAGAAAGTGAAGAACTAAAGAGCCTCTTGATGAAAGTGAAGGAGGAGAGTGAAAAAGTTGCTTAAAACTCAATATTCAAAAAACTAAGATCATGACATCTGGTCCTATTCATTTCAGTTCAGTTCACTCAGTCGTGTCTGACTCTTTCTGATCCTATGAATTGAAGCTACTTCATGGCAAATAGATGGGGAAACAATGGAAACAGAGACTTTATTTTTGGCAGGCTCCAAAATCACTGCAGATTGTGACTGCAGCCATGAAATTAAAAGACACTTGCTCCTTGGAAGAAAATCTATGACTAACCTAGACAGCATATTAAAAAGCAGAGACATTACTTTGCTACAAAGGTCTCGCTTGTCAAAGCTATGGTTTTTCCTGTAGTCATGTATGGATGTGAGAGTTGGAGTATAAAGAAAGCTGAGCACCGAAGAATTGATGCTTTTGAACTGTGATGTTGGAGAACACTTTTGAGAGTCCCTTGGACTGCAAGGAGATCCTAGCAGTTTATCCTAAATGAATTCAGTCCTGAATATTCATTGGAAGGACTGATGCTGAAGCTGAAACTCTAATACTTTGGCCACCTGATGCGAAGAACTGACTCATTTGAAAAGACCCTGATACTGGGAAAGATTGAAGGCAGGAGGAGAACAAGATGACAGAGGTGAGATGGTTGGATGGCATCACCGACTGGATGGACATGAGTTTGAGCAAGCTCCAGGAGTTGGTAATGGACAGGGAAGCCTGGCATGCTGCAGTCCATGGGGTTGTAAAGTGTTGGACATGACTGAGTGACTGAACTGAACTGAACTGATTTTTTACTTTATTTTCCATATGTATTAGTGAAAAATGAAAGTATTGTTAAATATATTAGTTCAGTAATCAGTCATTACTTTTTTCAAAATTCTGTATCTTGTCTTTGTATAGAAATTTCATTAAAATAAAATATTAATAACATAAATCATAATTGAAATAAATCTTTGTGATGGATCACATGTAGCCCCTAAAAAGCAGAAATTTTTTTTTTTTTTATCAGCTCAAGGGGCACTCTGTGGTCAAATTTAATATTAAGATAGACATTAGAGTCTCCAAAAGTATGCAATTCAAGTACTGTATGATTTCTTTTAAAATATTCTTTTGGTAAATCAAATTTTGCATGAATTAAATTGCATTTGTAATCAGGTTGTATAAAAATGAACACACACTATATTAGTCTGCTTATTAGTAATCTTTCACATTTCTGCTTTGCCCAACAGCCTCATTTTCTCCTCTCTAACAGAATTATAGAACTGAGAATTACAAGGGACCTTAGAGATCAGGTAACCAACTTGTCTTGAGAAATAGTAATCACTGCAAATACCCCTGACTGGTGATTTTCCAGCCTTTTCCTGAATAAGTTCAGCAATGAAGTGGAAAAGTCTAATGACCATAGAAACAAAATTTTTTTCACGTAAGTTATTTTGTAAGACTAATTTATGTGGTGGAAACAATATAAAATATTGTTTCTTGCAATTATGACAGCATATTCAGAAAGGCAAGCAAACACATAATCTTTCCTTTAACCACATCATGTGATCTTAGTCCCCCAATTAGGGCAACCAGGAATTGAACTCAGGCCCTTGACGGTGAAAGCAGGGGATGGGAGCAGGGGTCTTAACCATGGACTGCCAGGGAATTCCCCACATAATCTTCTTGTTAAGGTTTATAAACATTCAAGTATTTCATCAAAAATGAGCTAAACATAAACCTCTAAGCTAAATTCAAGATAAATGATATGAGATTCAAAGACAGTCATGGCACGTTTAAGTAACATGTTACTGTATTTAATTTGGGGGAATGCATTAATGAAGAAAACATGCTCTCTATTTTTCACACAATCTTTTCCTCTTGAAAGTACACATTTCCACTACTGAAAATCTGATTATCAAGTTAAGTATCCACACATTTTTTCACTTTCCTCTCATTTAAGTTGACTCCTCATTTACAACAGAGGAGGCATATTGGGAAGAGAAAGTGAAACTTTAAATATCAAAATTTTCGCTTCTTAGAAGCTTGGATAAAACGATGTAGTTGAATAAAGGTAAATGTTGTTGGTGGAATGAGGTCTTTTTATTAGATACCAATTTCGTTATCCCTGTTTCTCTTGGTTACAGTCAGTAACTATGCTTAGGTTATGCTTATAAGAATACATTCTGCAAGGAAATCTAAGCATTATCTGTGTCTCTTTTAGCTTAAAGACTGTACAGATACAGTACAATAAAAGATGGCGAGATCTAAAAATAGGCTCATGTACTTTGAAAAGTTTTAAACATTTTAGAAAAACAGCTTGCAAAAGAAAAGATATATAGCAAGTTCTGGGGCCTTACTATACTTGATTTCAAAGGGAAGAGATATTATTCTATTTTGTATTGACAGGCCAAATGGCATCCCTTTCCAATTTATAGTCATGCTATTTTTAATACTCACAAAACTTCAAATTAAAAAGAGATTCAGTTTGATTGATAAGTACTGATTTTATTGCAAAGTACTGATTTAGGTTGCTTCATCTTGTATTTGAAGTTTATAAACTCTATTCGGTCAGATAATCAAGAAAAAAACACTTTTAGTTGAATACAAAATATACTTAGGATTAAAAGTGTGCTTGTATATGCTGAATATCATGTTCTTTTTTATATTTCTACTCACTTTAAATTATATACAAATATTTATTTCTATAAAATAATAGATATTATTAATAGATAGTAGGGCATTACATTAATTGTAATCATACACCAAGATTATAAATAATTAAATATAACATTTTTACTATTCACAGTCATAAATAATATATCAGTACTACCATAACTAAAGAAAAATACTTTGCCATATTCCATTCAATTAATAAAAGATAAAGAAAAATGGAGATGGGTGGGTGATGGTGGAGAGGTCTGACAGAATGTGGTCCACTGGAGAAGGGAATGGTAAACCAATTCAGTGTTCTTGCCTTGAGAACCCCATGAACAGTATGAAAAGGCAAAATGGTAGGATAGCAAAAGAAGAACTCCCCAGGTCAGTAGGTGCCCAATATGCTACTGGAGATCAGTGGAGAAATAACTCCAGAAAGAATGAAGGGATGGAGCCAAAGCAAAAACAATACCCAGCTGTGGATGTGACTGGTGATAGAAGCAAGGTCTGATGCTGTAAAGAGCAATATTGCATAAGAATCTGGAATGTCAGGTCCATGAATCAAGACAAATTGGAAGCGGTCAAACAGGAGATGGCAAGAATGAACATTGACATTCTAGGAATCAGCAAACTAAAATGGACTGGAATGGGTGAATTTAACTCAGATGACCATTATATCTACTACTGTGGGCAGGAATCCCTCAGAAGAAATGGAGTAGCCATCATGGTCAACAAAAGAGTCCGAAATGCAGTACTTGGATGCAATCTCAAAGATGACAGAATGATCTCTGTTCATTTCCAAGGCAAACCATTCAATATCACAGTAATCCAAGTCTATGCCCCAACCAGTAATGCTTGAGAAGCTGAAGTTGAATGGTTCTATGAAGACCTACAAGACCTTTTAGAACTAACATGCAAAAAAGATGTCCTTTTCATTATAGGGGACTGGAATGCAAAAGTAGGAAGTCAAGAAACACCTGGAGTAACAAGGCAAATTTGGCCTTGGAATGCGGAATGAAGCAGGGCAAAGGCTAATAGAATTTTGCCAAGAGAACACACTGGTCGTAGAAAACACCATCTTCCAACAACACAAGAGAAAACTCTACACATGGACATCACGAGATGGTCAACACTGAAATCAGATTGATTATATTCTTTGCAGCCAAAGATGGAGAAGCTCTATACAGTCAGCAAAAACAAGACCAGGAGCTGACTGTGGCTCAGATCATGAGCTCCTTATTGCCAAATTCAGACTTAAATTGAAGAAAGTAGGGAAAACCACTAGACTATTCAGGTATGACCGAAATCAAATCCTTTATGATTATACAGTGGAAGTGAGAAATAGATTTAAGAGACTAGATCTGATAGAGTGCCTGATGCAGTATGGACTCAGGTTCATGACACTGTACAGGAGACAGGGATCAAGACCATCCCCATGGAAAAGAAATGCAAAAAAGCAAAATGGCTGTCTGGGGAGGCCTTACAAATAGCTGTGAAAAGAAGAGAAGCAAAAAGCAAAGGAGAAAAGGAAAGATATAAGCATCTGAATGCAGAGTTCCAAAGAATAGCAAGAAGAGATAAGAGAGCCTTCCTCAGTGATCAGTGCAAAGAAATAGAGGAAAACAACAGAATGGGAAAGACTAGAGATCTCTTTAAGAAAATTAGAGATACCAAGGGAATATTTCATGCAAAAATGGGCTCGATAAAGGACAGAAATGGTATGGACCTAACAGAAGCAGAAGGTATTAAGAAGAGGTGGCAAGAATACACAGAAGAACTGTACCAAAAAGATCTTCATGACCCAGATAATCACAATGGTATGGTCGTTCATCTAGAGCCAGACATCCTGGAATGTGAAGTCAAGTGGATCTTAGAAAGCATCACTACGAACAAAGCTAGTGGAGGTGATGGAATTCCAGTTGAACTATTTCAAATCCTGAAAGATGATCCTGTGAAAGTGCTGCATTCAATAGGCCAGCAAATTTGGAAAACTCAGCAGTGGCCACAGGACTGGAAAAAGTCAGTTTTCTTTCCAATCCCAAAGAAAGGCAATGACAAAGAATGCTCAAACTACCACACAATTGCACTCATCTCACATGCTAGTAAAGTAATGCTCAAAATTCTCCAAGCCAGGCTTGAGCAATAAATGAAGCGTGAACTTCCAGATGTTCAAGATGGTTTTAGAAAAGGCAGAGGAACCAGAGATCAAATTGCCAACATCCGCTGGATCATGGAAAAAGTGAGAGAGTTCCAGAAAAACATCTATTTCTGCTTTATTGACTATGCCAAAGCCTTTAACTGTGTGGATCACAATAAACTGTGGAAAATTCTGAAAGAGATGGGAATACCAGACCACCCGACCTGCCTCTTGAGAAATCTATATGCAGGTCAGGAAGCAACAGTTAGAACTGGACATGGAACAACAGACTGGTTCCAAATAGGAAAAGGAGTATGTAAAGGCTGTATGTTGTCACCCTGCTTATTTAACTTCTATGCAGAGTACATCATGAGAAACGCTGGGCTGGAAGAAGCACAAGCTGGAATCAAAATTGCTGGGAGAAATATCAATAACCTCAGATATGCAGATGACACCACCCTTATGGCAGAAAGTGAAGAGGAACTAAAAAGCCTCTTGATGAAAGTAAAAGACGAGAGTGAAAAAGTTGCCTTAAAGCTCAACATTCAGAAAACGAAGATCATGGCATCTGGTCCCATCACTTCATGGGAAATAGATGGGGAAACAGTGGAAACAGTGTCAGATTTTATTTTTGGGGGCTCCAAATCGCTGCAGATGGTGACTGCAGCCATGAAATTAAAAGACGCTTACTCCTTTGAAATAATATGCTTCAATATGGTTATGACCAACCTAAACAGCATATTGAAAAGCAGAGACATTACTTTGCCAACAAATGTCCGTCTAGTCAAGGCTATGGTTTTTCCAGTGGTTATGCATGGATGTGAGAGTTGGACTGTGAAGAAAGCTGAGCGCCAAAGAATTGATGCTTTTGAGCTGTGGTGTTGGAGAAGACTCTTTAGAGTCGCTTGGACTGCAAGAAGATCCAACCAGTCCATCCTAAAGGAGATCAGTCCTAGGTGTTCTTTGGAAGGAATGATTCTAATGCTGAAAATCCACTACTTTGGTCACCTCATGCGAAGAGTTGACTCATTGGAAAAGACTCTGAACTGGGGGGGATTGGGGGCAGGAGGAGAAGGGGACGACAGGATGAGATGGCTGGATGACATCACCAACTCGATGGACATGAGTTTGAGTGAACTCCTGGAGTTGGTGATGAACAGTGAGGCCTTGTGTGCTGGAATTCATGGGGTCACAAAGAGTCGGACTCGACTGAGCGACTGAACTGAACTTAACTGAAAAATGGAAAGCACAATTAAACCTTGTGTATCTAGACCATTATCCATGAAATCTATATCTTTATCTATCTATAGTATACATCTACAGTGAGGGCACAGTTATGTGTTCTGCATATATAGATACATGAAGTGAAACATATACATAATATATATGAATTGGGGAAAATACTTGAATTCTGAATGCTTTTGTTTTTTGTCAGTTTACTAAAACTACTCCCAGACCACTGCTTTCTTCTTATATTCTTCCAGGGGTCCTCAATACACTAAGCCATCCTTCATTATAAAATTCCATCTGATATAATAAGAGCTGAAATTGTTGTACTGAATAAAGCCATTCTTTTTATTCATTTACTTAAAAACAACTAATTAAATGAAATTATAAATACAATCTAACTACTGGAGAAGATGATCTAATACACTCTTTATTTTGCAAAAGTGAAAAGCTATAATTCATATGCAGTAAATTGATGTCCTAAGAATTGGAACCAAGAATTACTGAAATTTTCATATTGCATCTTCAGCTTTTCAAGTTTCCCTCTCTAGAACACCATTAAGGAGGTATATTGTTTTCTTTAATCCTACTTGCACTTACCTTTTCCTTTACTGATTTGGCTAGGAATGATGTGGGCTGTGTTTGAATTAGCTAATCCACCAACGAGAGCAATAGGAAAGATATCCCAAAAGTCCAGATACAAAGGTATATGGAGAAGTCGGCTGTATTTGAATTTTTTACCTAATGACAACTACTGTTGTATTCATATTTTTTACTGTGGATCAGACATATCCAATTATAGAGTGTAGAAATTTTCCTTTCTATCCTACTATTTGGTAGATTAGCTACTATTTGAACAAATATAGTTTATGAACGAAAGTAAATCTTTGCTTACACATTACCCATGTAATGGAATTCAACATTTTTAAAGTATCTATTATGTATAAGGCTTTTGGTTGGGCCTAAGGGTAAGAAAAGATGAAGATGTAATGTTTACCCTCAAAGTATTTTTAATACAATAAAATTGATAGTCTATATATTATATATGTTTTATATGGCATAGAAGCAAAAATACAGTAAGATTACTACTTGGGCCTGGGGAGTTCCAGAAAGGCACCATTATGCTGTGAAGAATGGATCAAATTCTGAGTAATAGGTATTTAAAACAGAGAGAGCAATGTGAACAAAGGCATAGAAGTGGTAAGTATAGAGTCCACTTTGTTTGAACCATGAACTAGATGCTAAAGCAGCACCTGTAAAAACAGGAAAGATAATTTTAAGTTTTGATGTCTCATTAATCATTTGCTTGTTTTATGCATCATGCTGAGTCATATCTAAACATAAATTTACCTAGTCCAAGGCCAAGATAACAAATGCATTCTTTTATATTTTGTATAAATTGAATTCCAGAAAAACATCTACTTCTACTTCATTGACTATGGTAAAGCCTTTGACTGTGTGGATCACAAGAAACTGGAAAATTCTTCAAGAGATGGAATACCAAAGCATCTTACCTGCCTCTTAAGAAACTTGTATGCAGATCAAGAAGTAACAGTTAGAACTGGACATGGAACAACTGACTGGTTCAAAATTGGGAAAGGATTATGTCAAGGATGTATACTGTCACCCTGCTCATTTAACTTATATGCAGAGTACATCATGAGAAATGTCAGGCTTGATGAAGCACAAACTGTAATCAAGATAGCCGGGAGAAATATCAATAACCTCAGATGTGCAGATGACACACCCTTATGGCAGAAAATGAAGAGGAACTAAAGAGTCTCTTGATGAAAGTGAAAGAGGAGAGTGAAAAAGTTGGCTAAAACTCAACATTCAAAAAACTATGATCTGTATGTGAGACAGCAAAAAAGACACAGATGTATAGAATAGACTTTTGGACTCTGAGGGAGAGGGAGAGGGTGAGATGATTTGGGAGAATGGCACTGAAACATGTATACTATCATGTAAGAAATGAATCACCAGTCTATGTTTGATACAGGATACACGATGCTTGGGGCTGGTGCACGGGGATGATCCAGAGAGATTATATGGGGTGGGAGGTGGGAGGGGGGTTCAGGATTGGGAACTCATGTACACCTGTGGCAGATTCATGTCAATGTATGGCAAAACCAATACAGTATTGTAAAGTAAAATAAAGTAAAAAGAAAAATTAAACAACAACAACAAAAAACTATGATCATGGATTCCAGTCCCATTGCTTCATGGCAAATATAAGGGTAAACAATGGAAACAGTGACAGACTTTACTTTCTTTGGCTCCAAAATCACTGCAGATGGTAACCGCAGCCATGAAATGAAACGATGCTTGCTCCTTGGAAGACTATGAAAAACTTAGACAATGTATGTAAAAGCAGGGACATTACTTTGCTGACAAAAATCCATCGAGTCAAAGCTATGATTTTTCAAGTAGTCATGTATGGATGTGAGAGTTGGACCATAAAGAAGGGAGAGTGGTGAAGAACTTTTGAACTGTGGTGTTGGAGAAGATTTGAGAGTCCCTTGGACTGCAAGGAGATCAAACCAGTCTATCCTAAAGGAAATCAATCCTGAATAATCATTGGAAGGGCTGATGGTGAAACTGAAATACCAATACTTTGGCCACCTGATGTAAAGAACTGACTCAATGGAAAAGCTCCTGCTGCTGGGAAAGATTGAAGGCAGGAGGAGAAAAGGAAGGAGAATATGAGATGGTTGGATGGCATCACCAACTCAATGGATGTGAGTTTGAACAAACTCCAGGAGGCAGTGAAGGACAAGGAAGCCTGGCATGCTGCAGTCCATGGGGTCGCAAAGTGTTGGACACAACTGAGTGACTGAACACAGCGTATTTTATAGGTTAAATTTTCCATTTGGCTTATGATTCAATTTGTGTATGGTTTGTGGAATTTATGAGTTTCGTTTCTTTTTTTTCCTCCCCTCTTCATTCTCTTCTTTTTTCTCTTCCTCTTTTTCTGCTAGACATACATCTGTCCAGTTGTTGTAGCACCATTTATTGAGCAGACCATTCTTTCTTTATTTACTACTTTGGATTTTACTTATAGTTTTGTTAAAAATCATTTGACTATACATGTGTAAGTCTGGGTTTCTCTGGTGGCTCAGATAGTAAAGAATCTCCCTGCAATGTGCGAGACCTGGGTGCAATCCCTGGGTCGATAAGATCCCCTGGAGAAGGGAATGGTTACCCACTCTAGTATTCTTGTCTGGATAATTCCATGGACAGAGTCGCCTGGCAGGCTATATAGTCCATGGGGTCACAAAGAGTTGGACACGACTGAGAGACTTTCATTTCCTTCACTCCTTTACTGTATTTTAAGTCTATTTCTTACATCCCTTATGCATTCCATTGATCTACTTATCTTTTTTTCCAAAACTACATTGACTTCAATAGTGATTTATGCTCAATCTTGAAGTCAGGTCATCTCAGTCCTATAATTCTTTTTCAAAATTGTTTTGTCCACCCTTATTCTTAAACCTCAGTGATAATTCTCTCTCCTTTGACAAATATCTAATGATACAATGTGTGGGGATCATGCTTTTTCAAACTCTATAGCTCCTGAAACAGCTTTTTTTTTTTTTTTACGTTAACTTGATTGAGAAAAAAAAAAGCAAACAGATTTTTTAGAATTCTTCAGGACATGTTGTAGACTCAGAAGAAAGTAACAATAGGATTCAAATCAATTAGAAAATATGTACAATGAAAAGAATGAAAGGTCCTCAGTAATCCTTGTCGTGTCCAACTCTTTGCGACCCCATGGACTGTAGCCTACCAGGCTCCTGTGTCCATGGGATTTTCCAGGCAATAGTCCTGGAGTGGATTGCCATTTCCTTCTACTGGGGATCTTCCCAACCCAGGGATCAAACCCGGGTCTCCCGCATTGTAGACAGACGCTTTACTGTCTGAACCACCATGGAAGTCCTATTACAGAAGGGAAACATTAATTCAGTCATAAGAAAATAGCTCACACAATTTTTCTGGTTTTGTAAAAAGTGATACAAGAATTCATTTATGTTAACTGTATTATTAAGGCATAATTACCCTGAAGCATGATAACAATATGTGCATCATTGAGTAAATGCCAGGTTTACTTTGCTATGTTTTATTTCATTGTAACTGGTAATTGCAAAGGTGTTTAGTAGGTTTTCTTGGATTTCTGGATACCACAGCACAATTTCTGGTAATGTAGCCAAAGTGTATATGCAACTCCTTTTTTTTTTTTTTAATTGAGAAATTTTCTTTGGAAGAAACAAATTAAGTTTGAAAAAATAAAACAAACCAGGCTCAGAAAAATACTGCAACTCAAATCACCAGTAGCAAAGGTTAACTTCTTTGATTTATAAAATGCTCTTTCCATTCAAAAAGGAAGAGAAACAAGATAGCAGAGGAGTAGGTGTATGTGGATCACATCTCTCTCCATTAGGAATACACCTTCAGATACAGAAGATCTTGCAGAACCCAACTGAGAGTGGCAGGAGTTCCTGACCACCAGAAAAAAATATATAGATCCACAGAAAGCTCGGTAGGACAAAGGAAGGAGAGGGAAAAGTGGAGAGTGAGTAGCACTGGACTTGAACCTGGGGGGATAGGGAAACTGAAGCAAGGGTGAAATCTCCACATCAGAGTACCTGTACCACCTCCACACTCAATGCTCACCTGCCAGAGGCTAGAAAAAACCCTAATACTACCATATCTCCTACTCTAGTGGCTCCCAGGGTTCCTGCAATCCAAGCAACTGTGCCAACTCCACACCTGATCCTCGCTGGAGCAGACTCAAGTCCTTCAGGGCAGCTTTAGGAGCAAACTCCTGTGGGTGATCCACATGCAGAGGTGGGGATAAAACTACAATTGAACTCCAGGGGCAGAATGGCCAAGGGAGGGGATCAGAAACCTTTTCATCAGCTGTACCAACTGCAGGTTAAATCCACGTGATCAACAAGGTAGACTCTGTGTCTATGGAATACATAAAAGGACAATGAGATTTCCCACAAAAGAAAACACATTAGTTGTAGTAGCTGTGGACATTGGAGGCAAGAACAGGCAGCGGTAGGGTCAGATTAGAGTCTGAGCCATCCCCACAGCAGATCCAGAGGCCAGTCCAGTGTTGGAGGGCATCCTAGAGAGGCAAGGTGTAATGTGACTCACAGTAAGTGAAAGGAGGCTGACAGATGAGATCAGAGAAAAACATTTATTATTATTTTTACATTTTGATTTGTTCTCTGGTTGGTTTTGAATTGTTTTTTCTTCTTTTTTCTGTTTTGCAGTGGTTTTTATTTTATTTTTACTATTAGCTCTATTTAGTAGTAGTAGTAGTAATAGTAGTTTTGTTGCTAAGTTGTGTCCGACTCTTGTGACCCCATAAACTGTAGCCTGCCAGGCTCCTCTGTCCACGGGATTCTCCAGGCAAGAATACTGGAGTGGGTTGCCATTTTCTTCTCCAGGGCATCTTCCCAACTCAGGAATTGAACCCGGGTCTCCTGCATTGCAGGCAGATTCTTTACTGACTGAGCTACCAGGGAAGCCCAACTCTATCTAAGCTTTTGAGAACTATTTTTAAAATCATACCTTTTATTTCCTTTATATACTTTTACGTCCATGTTGGCTTTTTGTGGTTCTGTGGGTGTTTAAAAAAATTGTTTGCATTTCTTACTCTTCTTTCTCTGCTGTAGTTATTCTTTTACATATATATTTTTTTATACACTTCTATTTAACTTTGTTTCTCTATCTTTTTTCTTTCCTTCCTCTTTATTTATTTTATCATGTTTGTTAGTTTTGTTTTCTTTGCTTTATTCCCCAGTTGGAAATCTGCTTCGTTTTGTTTTCCAGTTTAAGTTTTAGTTAGTTTTGCTTTTAATTGGTTGATATCATTTTTGGGTTCCTTTGCTTGCCGGGTGACTCTCTTACACTTTCTTTTTTGGATTATTTCAAGTTTGCTTGTGTGTGTATATATGTGTATGTGTGGTTTCCATTGTTTGTTTTTGTTGGCTGATTTTGGATTTACCATTTCTCAGGTTAGTCTTTTGTCTCTTGTTTTGTTTTCTGTTTGTTTGTTTGTTTCTCTGTTTTCATCTCTGTTAATGTCTAACAAATAGCTTATGGAATTACAGTTCCCCAGATAGAGACTGAGCCTGAGCCTTTAGAATGGGAGCATGTAGTACAGAACACTAGACTGTCAGAGAACTCCTGAGCCCAGAGAGTATTAAGTAGTGAGAGGTCCCACAAAGGCTTTCACCTGTTTCCAAGACCCAGCATCACCTAACTTCCAGCAGCACATAGCACAGGATGTCTCACTCAAACAACAAGCAAGGAAAAAAACACAAACCCAATCATCACCAGAGACGCTTCCCACAGATACCCCCAAAACATATCACCTCACACAGCCCTGCCCATCGGAGGGAAAAATAAAATGCACCTACGCCCACCAGAACACAGGCACACATCCTTCCCAACATGAAACCTACTCAAATCACTGGACTAACCTCACCCACTGAGGGAAGAAACCAAAAAGAAGAAGGAATATGACTCTAAAGCCTGGGAAAAGGAGACTTCAAACACACTAAGTTGGGGGGGGGGGGAATGCAAAGAAATACTGCAAACTGAAGGAACAAGGTAAGAACACAAGACCACATAAATCAAGAGGAAATATGGAAACTGCCTGAAAAATAATTCAGAGTAATGATAGTAAAGATGATCTAAAATCTCAAGAATAGAATGGAGAAAGTGCAAGAATCAATTATTACATTTAGCAAGGACTTAGAGAAATAAAGAATAAACAAACAGAGATGAACAGCAAAATTACTGAAATTAAGTACTCTAGAAGGAATCAATAGTGGAACAACTGAGGCAAAGGAACAGATAAGAGAGGTAGAAGATAGAATGGTGGGAATAGCAGCTGAAGAGCAGAATAAAGGAAAAAGAATGAAAAGAATTGAGGATAGTCTCAGAGATTTCTGGTACAATATTAAATGAACCAACATTCAAACTATAGGGGTCCCAGAGGAGAGAAAAAAAAGATCAGGGAAATTTTTTGAAGAGATTATAGTCAAAAACTTCCTTAACGTGTGAGAGGAAATAGTCAGTCAAGTACAAGAGCAGAGTCCCATACAGGATAAACCCAAAGAGAAACATGCTGAAACACATACAAATCAAACTAACAAAGATCAAACACAAAGAAGCTATATAGTAAAGATCCCTACATAATTATCAATGGATCAAACCAAGAAGAAATAACAATCATAAATACTTATGCACCCAACATAGAAGCACCTGAATACATAAGGCAAACACTATCAGACATAAAAGGGGAAACTGACCATAACAAAACATATAGTAGGGGACTTTAACATCCCACTTACAGCAAAAGACAGATCATCAAAACAGAAAATTATTAAGGAAACACAAGCCTTAAATGACACATTAGACCAGATGAACGTAACTGATATTTTTGGGACATTTCACCTAAATGCAAAAGAATTTTTTCTTCTTAAGTACACATGGAACATTCTCCAGGATAGACCACATCTTGGGTCACCAATCAAGCCTCAGTAAATTTAAGATAATTGAAATTTTACCAAGCATCTTTTCTGACCTCTACACTATGAAACTATATATTAGGCACAGGGAAAAAATGCGAAAAAATGCAAATAAATGTAAACACATTGAGATTAAACAATGTGTTTCTAAATAACGAACAGGTTACTGAAGAAATAAAAAGAGAAATAAAAAAAATTCCTAGAAATAAATGATAAGGAAAACACAACGACTCAACTACGGGATGCAGCATAAGCTATTTTAAGAGGGAAGTTTATAGCAATAAAATCATATCTCAAAAATCAAGAGAAACATCAAATAGACAACCTGACTTTACATCTAAAACAACTAGAAAAATAACCACAAAAAAATCCTAAAGTTAGTAGAAAGAAAGAAATCATAAACATCAGAAGAGAAATAAATCAAATGAAAGAGACAATAACAAAGATCAATAAAGCTAAAACCTTGTTCTTTGAGAAGATAATATTGACAAACCATTAGCTAGATTCATCAAGAAAAAATGGGAGAAGAATCAAATCAACAAAATTAAAAATGAAAAAGGAAACGTTATAACAGGCAATGCAGAAATACAATCATGAGACTATTAAGAGCAACTACATGCTAATAAGATCGACAACCTAGTGGAAATGGACAGATTCTTAGAAAAGTTCAACCTTCCAAGACTGAACCAGGAAGAAATAGAAATTATGAACAAGCCAAACACAATCACTGATATCAAAACAACTATGATAAAAAATTTCCCAAAAAGCAAAAGCCAAAGCCAGATGGCTTCACATGTGAATTCTATCAAATATTTGGAGAAGAGTTAATGCTTATCTTTCTCAAACTTTTCCAAAATGTGCAAAGGAAGAAAATATTGCAAGCTCATTCTATGAGGCTACAATCACCCTGATACCAGAACCAGATAAAGACATCACACAAAAAGGAAAATAACAGGCCAATATCTCCGATGAACATAGATGCAAAAATCATCCACAAAATTCTAGCAAACTGAATTCAACAACATATTAAAAAGATCATACACCATGATCAAGTCAGGTTTATCCCAGGGATGCAAGTATTTTTCAAAACACTCTAAGCAATCCATGTGATACAATATTAACAAATTTAAAAAAAAAAAGCCATATGATAATCTCAATTATCTCAAAAGCTTTTGCAAATTCAGCACCCACTTATGATTAAAAAAAAACCTTCAAAAAATGGGCATAGAAGAAACCTATCTCAACATAATGAAAGCTATATATGATAAACCCACAGCAAACATTATTCTCAATGGTGAAAAACTGAAAGCATTTCCTCTAAGATCAAGAACAAGATAAGGGTGCGCTCTCTCTCCACTATTATTCAATACAGTTTTGGAAGTCCTAGGTTCAGCAATCAGAGAAGAAAAAGAATAAAAGAAATCCAGATTGGAAAGAAGTAAAACTCTCATTATTTGCAGACAACATGATGCTATACACAGAAACCCTAAAGATACCATCAGAAAATTACTAGAGCTCATCAGTCAATTTAGTACCCTACAGAAATCACTTGCATTCTTATACACTAACAATGAAAAATCAGAAAAAGAAATTAAGGAATCAACCACTTTCACTATGGCAACAAAAAGAATAAAATATCTATGAATAAACCTACCTAAGGAGACAAATGAGGTGTATACCGAAAACTAAAAATCACCAAAGAAAGAAAGCAAAGATTATATACAGATGGAGAGATACTTCATATTCCTGGGTTGGAAGAATCAATGGTATGAAAATGACTGTACTACTAAATGTAATCTACAGAATCAGTACAATCACTATCAAATTACCAATGCCATTTTTCACAGAACTAGGGCAAATATCTCAAAGTTTGTATGGAAACACAAACGACCCCAAATAGCCAAAGCAATCTTGAAAAAGAAGAATGGAGCTGGAGGAATCAACCTTCCTGTCTTCAGACTATGCTACAAAGCTACATTCATAAAGAAGAGAGTATGGTTGACAAAAAAAGAAAAAAAAAACAGAAATATAGACGAATGAAACAAGATAGAAAGCCCAGAGATAAACCCATGCACCTATGGATGCATTATCTTTGACAAAGGAGGCAAGAATATACAATGGAGAAAAGACAGTCTCTTTAATAAGCGGTGCTGGGAAAACTGGACATCTACATGTAAAAGAATGAAATTAGAATACTTCCTAACACCTTACACAAAGATAAACTCAAAATGGACAAAAGACCTAAATGTAAGACCAGAAACTAAAACTGTTAGAGGAAAACATAGGCAGAAGACTGTATTACATAAATTACAACAAGATCCTCTATGACTCACCTCCCAGAGTAACAGAAATAAAAACAAAAGTAAACAAATGGAACCTAATTAAACTTAAAAAGCTTTTTCACAGCAGAAGAAACTATAAACAAGGTGAAAAGACAACCCTCAGAGTGGGCGAAAATGGTAACAAATGAAAAAACTGACAGTGGATTTATTTTCAAATTATAGAGGCAGCTCATACACCTTAACACCAAAAAAACAAACAACCTTATCAAAAAGTGAGGAGAAGACATAAGCAGACAATTCTCCAAAGAAGACATACAGATGGCTAATAAACACATGAAAAGAAGCTCAAAAATGCTCATATTTAGAGACATGCAAATCAAAACTATGAGATATCACCTCACACCAGTCAGAATGACTGTCATCAAAAAATTTACAAAGAATAAATCTTGGAGAAGGTGTGGGAAAAGGGAACCCTCTTTCAATGTTGGTGGGAATGCAAATTGATACAGCCACTATGGAGGATAATATGGAGATTCCTTAAAAAACTAGGACTAAAACTACCACATGACCCAACAATCCCACTACTGGGCATATACCCTGAGAAAATCATAATTGAAAAAGACACAGGTTCTGTTCATTGCAGAAGTATTTACAATAGCTAGGACACGGAAGCAACCTAGATGTCCATTAACAGGTGAATGGAAAAAGAAGCTTGGGTGAATATATGCAATGAAATATTCAGCCATACAAATGAATGCATTTGAGTCTGTTCTAATGAGCTGCCAGGGCTTCCCAGGTAGTGCTAGTAGTAAATAACTCACCTGCCAGTGCAGGAGATATAAGAGACATGGGTTGGATCCTTGGGTTAGCAAGATCCCCTGAAGGAGGAAATGACAACCCACTCCAGTATTCTTTCCTGGGAGATCCCATGGACTGTGGAGCCTGGTGGTTTACAGTCAATAGGGTCACAAAGAGTCAGACACGAATGAAGTGATTTAGCATGCATGCACTAATGAGGTGGATGAACCTACAGCCTATTATACAGAGTGAAATAAGTCAGAAAGTAAAAGACAAATATCATATACTAATGCATACATATGGAATCTAAAAAGATGGTACCGATTTTCAGGGTCGCAATGGAGACACAGACAGAGAGAACAGATTGTGGACAAAGTGAGGAAGGAGAGGGTGGGATGAATTGAGAGAATAGCATGGAAACAGACATTACCACATGTAAGATAGATAGCAAGTGGGAATTCGCTGTGTGACACTGGGAGCTAAACCCAGTGCTCTATAACAACCTAAAGGGGTGAGATTGGGTGGGAGGTGGGAAGGAGGTTCAAGAGGGAGAGGATATATGTACACCTATGGCTATTACATGTTGATGTATGACAGAAACCAACACAAATATTGTAAATCAATTATCCTTCAATATAAAAAATTAAGTTAAAATGTTAAAAAAGGAAAAAGACATGGTAAAAATGAACAAATCTGATTAACAAATGGTACATAAAAAAAGAACTGCCAATGACACTTAAAAACAAAATAGACAATACGCTCAATGTCCCTCATCTGTGACATAAAATACAAAGAACAATGAGATATCAGATTTCAGCTATAAAAGTGTTAAATATTAAAATGTTTGGTAACATATTGAGCTAGCAAAAATGACTCGGATACTCTATTTCAAAGTTATACTCATGTTCAAAATGATTCATGTACAGGAAAGATATTCATTGTAAAGCCTTTTGTAATAGGAAAAAATGGGAACAATATTCCATAAACTGAATACCAGTTAAATGGATTCTGATATGCATGTACATACCTACACATGGGTTTGTTTGTAAATACATAGATTATGTCTGGAAGTATAT
Source organism: Budorcas taxicolor (assembly GCF_023091745.1). Classification (NCBI taxonomy): domain Eukaryota; kingdom Metazoa; phylum Chordata; class Mammalia; order Artiodactyla; family Bovidae; genus Budorcas; species Budorcas taxicolor. The sequence goes on from NC_068935.1 coordinate 408,612, forward strand.
ACACACACAAAAAAGAACTGGTTACAATGATTGCATCCTGAAGGTGGAACTGAGACAGAAAGAGGACTTATTTTTCACTGTATATTCTTTAGTATGTTTTTATGTACTTCCACTTTGTAGATAAAGACACAAACTTAAAATATTCATTTTTTCCCAAGTCAATTTATAAGCTAAATTATAGCTCTTATTCTTCCTTATTTTCCCTTCCATCTCTTTTCCTTATAGAAAACCCAGTCCTCAAGCTATTTGGTGAGTCAAAGCAAAGTAGGTACTCACGCCAGAGGATATGGAAGTTGTAGTGACCCAAATTAGGGTGTCAGAGTTGAATAAGAAGAACACCTCCATAGGAGCCCTGCATACTAATTATGTTTAAATCATATCCAACTGAAATAAAAAAAGCATCTTAATCAGTTTGAGCTGACATAAAAAAGTACCATACACTGGATGGCTTTTAAAGAGCAGAAATTTCTCTCTCACAGTTTTGGAGATTTGAAGTCCAAGATCAGGTTGCCAACCTGGTCAAATTCTATTGAGGATCCTCTTCCTGGATGCAGATTACTGACTTCTTTTTGTAGCCTCATGTGAGAGAGCGGAACGGGGAAGCAACCTCATTCATGATTTTTATAAATGCACTAATCCCATTCATGAGGGCTCCATCTTCATAGCTGAGAAGGACATATGCAAGGAGGTAGTTTGGTACTGGGTGTCATAGCCCAGGCAGAGTGAGGGAGACTTCCATGCAAGGAGCAGCCTGATTTGAGTCTAAGGTCCAAGTAAGTTGAGAAGAACATCTACATAAGAGGGTTACACAGAGGAGAGGAATGGGAGCAAAGGCAAGAGATTAGTTATACATAGAAGGGACTGATCAAGTAAATAAATATATTAAACATAACAGGAGCCAGGTTCTTCACTGTCAGTAAAAAAAGGAAATAAAGGAAAAGGATAAAACTAGAATAAACTCAATAGCATAGATTGAAATGGAAGATAACTATACAAGAGCATGGTTTTAAAAATGTAGAATTAGATGTGGAAGTAAATATATAAGTAATTCTTTTGCTTGTTTTTGCATACACACTAATGTACACATATACATATCCTCACCTACTCAGAAAGAGAGAGAACCTTGTCACAGTAACATCCCAGTATCAATGAACATATGGAGTGCTCAGATTCTAATTATAAATATCATTTTATACTGAAAGGGACCAGAGCTGCTTGAAGAAATTACTGACTCTGGGGTTGGTCAAAGAGAATATAAGACTGTGATAGTTGCACTGTGTTTGTGTAGAATAAAGTCTTTGTTTGTAGGAAATATACATTAAACTAGTATTAAAAATTGATAATCTACTCTCAAATAGTTCAGAAAAAAAGTGATCCCCTGAAGTGTACTTATAACTTTTTCTATGAATTTGTGATTGTTTCAAGTCACATAAAAAAAAACTTTTAAAAAGAAATTATACAAAGTCAAGTTTTATCACTGAAATATTGAATGTCAGCATTATTTTTTTTCTATTTCATTATTTGCCTCTTTTCCTTAGTTTTGTATACTACACGTGCAATTGAAGAAACACTGATGGGTCTACTTTTTCAAATTTATTCTTTTTTATTTTGAAAAAGTCACCAGAGATCTTTTATATATGGAATTCATTAAAAAGTTGGAAATGCTCAACTGTGCTGGCATTTAATGGTGTTACAATATAGTAATGTTTTGATGATTTCTCTCTACTTCAGGATTACAGAAAAAAAAAAAAAACCTCCCCAAAGCACACATGTGCATGTGCACACACACACATACACACACACACGCATACACACAGAGTAATAAAAACAGTAAAAAGAATGTATGCATAGTTGTGGTAAGCCCATGCTTGAAACTATTGTTAGCTCTGACCATGAATTTATTCTGTCACATTAATCCAACAGGTTTGTAATAAGCATCTCCATGATTTTCAAATGCTTTCATTTTTTCAGGTGATTTGGAACATAATGGAAATGTTTATTAATTGGTAACATGGTGAAAATTAAAACATTAACTGGTTTCTGAACATTAAGAGGTTTGTGAAGGAAACAAATTAAGTCTGGTTAATTTCTGTAGGTGGCATACACTCCAAACCTAATCAACATTTTCTCACTGCTATTAAAAAAAAACACCTGTAAGCCTCCTGCATCTGGAAACACAGCACTGTCATTCTCATTCATGTTCAAAACATTCAGGCTAGAGCCATTTAAAAAGATTAGCTTACTCTTATATTATGGAACATTTGTACATAATTTTGAGAAGTTTAATAGGAAAAAATTGAAGAGAAAATATTAAATATGTTCAAAGACAAAAAATACAGGAATCAGTGTATAAAGGATAGAGTCTGTGAATGTGTATGACAAAGGTAAGCAAAAAAGAACAAACATGCTCTACTTTTTAAAAATTGGAAAAATAAAATTGCCATTACAAACAAAATTGTTGCCAGTAGTTACAATAAAAGATTGAATTTGTTTTTATAAGCATCCTTCTGTCCTACAGGAGCTAAATAGAAAACCTTTCACTTTCAAGAAAGTACTTAAATTCAGAGTTCTGTTAAAAGTAGTTTTCTTGGCTATTTTCAAGTGGCTTTCCTACATTTATTAGAATAATGCAAACTTAATACTACAATGACTAGACAGTTAAAACAGAAAATATATCAACTATTGTATGAAGATTCATTTATTAATTATTCAATGCCCAGAATCTACTTTCCAGAGGAAAATACATTTAGTGATTTCCTTTACTGTGTCATACCCTGTTGGAACTTAACAGATAATGTCTGCATCAATCCTCACAATAACACTGTAAGAAAGGAGTTGTTATTTCCAAGTTGCATGCATCCAAATTAGAGGTTAAGTAAATAACAACCAAACTGGAAAGTCAAATTCTAGGTCTGACTGGTACTGAAAATTATACTCTTTTCATTAAATTTCTTGAGACGGCAATGGCACCCCACTACAGTACTCTTGCCTGGAAAATCCCATGGATGGAGGAGCCTGGTAAGCTGCAGTCCATGGGGTTGCTAAGAGTCGGACACGACTGAGCAACTTCACTTTCACTTTTCACTTTCATGCATTGGAGAAGGAAATGGCAACCCACTCCAGTGTTCTTGCCTGGAGAATCCCAGGGATGGTGGAGCCTGGTGGGCTGCCATCTATGGGGTCGCACAGAGTCAGATACGACTGAAGTGACTTAGCAGCAGCAGCAGCATTTAATTTCAGGTATAAATATAATTCGGTTAAAATGAAAGGTATTTGGTTCTAATCAAAACCTTTGGAAGAGTGATTTAGCATAATTCACCATTTGTAGCTATTAAAAAATGATAAAGTTATGTCAAAGAATGGCATACTGAAGGCCTAAGACTTGAACCCTCAAAGTCTGCCTTTAGTACCTATGTACTTTCAGTTCAGTTCAGTTCAGTTCATTCACTCAGTCGTGTCCAACTCTTTGCAGCCCTATGAACTGCATCATACCAGGCCTCCCTGTCCATCACCAACTCCCAGAGTTCACTCAAACTCATGTCCAGCCATGAAATTAAAAGACACTTACTCCTTGGAAGAAAAGTTATGATCAATCTAGATAGCATATTGAAAAGCAGAGACTTTACTTTGCCAACAAATGTCCTTCTAGTCAAGGCTATGGTTTTTCCAGTAGTCATGTATGGATGTGAGAGTTGGAATGTGAAGAAAGCTGAGTGCAGAAGAATTGATGCTTTTGAACTGTGGTGTTGGAGAAGACTCTTCAGAATCCCTCGGACTGCAAGGAGATCCAACCAGTGCATCCTAGAGGAGATCAGTCCTGGGTGTTCATTGGAGGGACTTATGTTGAAGCTGAAACTCCAGTACTTTGGCCACCTGATGAGAAGAGCTGACTCATTTGAAAACGGGGATGACCCACAGAGATGTTATGGGGAGGGAGGTGGGAGGGGGGTTCATGTTTGGGAACACATGTAAGAATTAAAGATTTTAAAATTAAAAAAAAAAAAAACTAAAAATAAAAAAAAAAAAAAAAGAAAAGACCCTGATGCTGGGAAAGATTGAGGGCAGGAGGAGAAGGGGACGACAGAGGATGAGATGGTTGGGATGGCATCACTCACTCGATGGACATGGGTTTGGGTGGACTCCAGGAGTTGGTGATGGACAGGGAGGCCTGGCATGCTGCTGTTCATGGGGTCACAGAGTCAGACACGACTGAGCGACTGAACTGAACTGATGTTGTATATGCATTAACAAATTATTATATGTGTAATTCTTATTAATACTTTAGTCTGTTAGTTTTTATACTTGTACCACTATTGCGGTATTAAAATATTCTGAATTTGACTGTATATTTACCAGTGAGTTTTATACTTTCATCCGCTTTAATGTTACTAATTAGCATTCTTACATGTAACTTGAAAAAAACCTCTTAATCAAGGCAGCTCTAATGGTGATGAACTCCTTCAAGTTGTGTTTGAGAAAATCTTTATTTCTCCTTCATTTCTGAAGGATATATTTGATGGGTATAGTATTCTTGTATGATAGGATCTTTTCTTTCGCATTTTGAATGAGAAAATCATCCCATTCTCTCCTGGTCTTCAAGATTTCTGCTGAAATCTTCACTGATAGCCTTATGGAAGTTCCCTTTCATGTGATGAGTTGCTTTTGCTCTACTACCTTCAAACTTCTCCCTTTTTCTTTGTCTTTTGATAATCTGATTATAATTGTGTCATAGTCTTCTTTGGGTTGAGATTATTTGGTTACTTTTGACCTTCATGGATCTAGAGATCTATATCCTTCCCAAGATTTGAGACATTTTCAGCCAGTATTTCTTTAAATAAGCTTTCTTCCCCTTTCTCTCCTTCTCCTTCTGAGAGTCCCAAAATGTTTATCTTGATTCTGTTGCTAGTATCCTATAAATCCTGTAGGCTTTCTTTACTCTTTGTCAGTTTACCTTTCTTCTCCTCTGACTGGATGATCTCTCTTTGAGTTTGCAAATTCTTTCTTCTCCTATTAAAATTGTTGTATTCTTCAGCTCTATAATTTACTTGATTCTTTATTGTGATTTCTATATCTTGTTTGAACTTTGCATTTTGTTATTGCATTGTTTTTCTTATTTCATTGAATAATGTGTATATGTTTTCTCGTAGCTTTTTGAACTACCTTAAAACAATTATTTTATTTTCATTGTTAAGAAATTTATAAATCTCCATTTCTCTGGGATCTATTACTGGATTTTTATTAGTTTCTTTTGGTGGTACTATGTTTGTCTGGTTCTTTGTGATCTGTGTAGCCTCAGGTTGATATCTATGCATATGAAATACATTTTCACATCTTTGGCAGATAAAGATCTTCTTCTGACAAGTCCCTGAATACATGGAATTGCCCTCAGGATTGCCAGAAAGTGTGGCTGAGGCCAGGAGACATATCTACAGTTGAAGACATGATTTTCAGATCTGTTTGATAGGTAGTGGGTGGGTGTAGTGTCAGGTCTCTAGTGGACAAGACTGCTTCTGGGATCATGTCTAACAGTGCTTGAGCTATATCATGGGGCTATTTCTGGATTCACAGTCAAATCCACAGGTGATAGACCAAATACTAGAGGCCCAGATGTGTGCGGTTTCCATTGGTTCCCTGGGTGGGTCCCTAAATGCATAGGACTGATTCTGGAGTGCAGTAGAGTGGGATTGTAACTGGGTCACAGGGCCTGTTATTTGAGGGCATGGACAGATATGTTTTCTGCAGGTCTCTCAGCATGCAGGACTGACTCCTGACCATAGCACATCACAGTTGGAGCTGGTTCACAGGGCTACTTCAAAATCTGTAGCCAAGATTGTGGTAGAAAGGCCTGTTGCAGAGGACGTAGATGTGTGTGGCTCTTCCTAGGTCCCTTGGTGGATAGGATTGGTTGTAGGACTATAGCCAGGGAGAAATGAAATCCAGTTCTTAGTGTGATGGAGCTGCTTTCAGTCTGCAGCTGAGACCATGTTTGGCAAACTTGCCACTGAAGTACAGGACTGTCTTCTCAGAGTGGCTCTCCTCAATCTTGGACTTCACCAGGAATTGTAATCTCTTGCCTAGATATGAAAACTCCCATGAAGGCACCTTTTTTCCCCCCATGAATGGTTACCAGATCACTGTGTCCATGGGGGAATGCAAGCTAGGGACCTCCTCTTGTGTCTTCTGACATTACTTTCTAGGTATAATTTTAAAAAACACATAGGTTTGTTTTTGGTTTCAAGACTCAAAATTAGGTTTGAAATAAAGCTTACCTGATTTTCAATATGTCTCTTGGATAACTATCATTTTCACTTTGACTTTAGAATTTTGGGTATCTAAATTAAGCATAGCAAACTATGGTCCAGGGGCTGAAACTAGTCTGCCACTTGTTTTTGTAAATAAAATGTTATTGTAACACAGCACACTTTTTTCTGCTACCATAGCAGAGTTAAGTAGTTGTGACAGAGATTCTATGGTTCACAAAGCCTAAAATATTTACTATCTGGCCATTTACAGAAAAACTTTGCTGATCCTTGGTATGATGATCAAATAATCATTTCTAAAATGATCAGCTTTGGACAAATGGCTGAGGTAGATAAAATATAAGATGGTAATCTCACAGTACCAGAAGCTAAAGAATCACTTGGAAAAGGGTGAGGTCTGTTAAAAGGATAAAATGAGACAACTTGAAAGAGTTCCCAGGGACTAAATCTGAAGAGTTTTGAGCAGTAAAATAAAGTTAGTGTTGGATTGCAAATCAAAGTATAACATTAATATACATGAATCCATATTAATACAAGTCATTGAATCAATAAATAATTATGGGAGAAAGGACAAAACTTCCTCACCAAAAATATTAATCAATAAATGTGGAAGTAATGAAAAAAATAGAAAGTTACAATTAAAACAGCATAGTAATACCTGGTACAGGTTAGAGCCACAGAAGGATAATAAAAGGAGTAGAAAAAAATTAAGAAGAAAGACGATATTTACATAGCCTTGAAAATATTTTCCCCTGAATTTTTTAATAATTATTGTGGTAGATTTTAGCATAAGGCCACAAATTCTTTGGTACACTTTTTTCAAGAATTGAGTTTGATTCCCTTCTTCTCATGTATGGGCTATAATTACTAATAAAATAGTAACTTGGCAGTTACCCCCTTAACCAAGTGATCAAATTCAACATCAACAGTAATCTCTTATACCAAGTAACACTTCTTATAAAGTGATGAGAAAGGTACTTTATCACTGTGGTATTCTTCCTGAAGATCTGTAACCTTGGTATCATGAAATTAAAAAAAAAAAAAACAATTGAAGAATGCTTTACAAATAGCTAACTAGTGATATTCAAATGTATCAAGATCATGAAATACAAGGTAACATTGAGGAACTTCCAAAAATTAAAAGAGAACAGGATAAATGATAACTAAATGGAATGTGGTACCTCGAATTACATCCTGGAAAGGAAAATAAAAATTATTAAGCTGTATTGTAAGCTGTCTTACATAATTTACTTTATAGCAAATTCATTATAATCATACACTGTGCCCAATTTATGCAGTGTATTTTCCAAATTCTTGTTCATATAAGTTTTGGAAAGGCTCTATTAAATATGTTAAACTGCATTCTTTATGATAGGACTTTGTAGAATTTTTAATATATCAATGTGTTCTATGAATCTTAAACAGCATATACAGTATAAAGTTTTCCTAATGTCTGACCATAGATCAATATTGCATTGAAGATCTCATAGGATTTGTGTAGGAAAAAACCAACACAGACTTTCCTTTAAATGACACAGTTATACCCTTATTGCCTTAGAGTGATATTAGCTCCCTTTCTACTTTAATATTTGTTAAGTTTTAATATGTTCCACTTATTATACTAAGTGTTTTATATACACTATGTCATATAATATTCAAAACAACCCTGTGAAATAATTGCCCAGGTAAGAATTTATTCCCTGAAATGCAGTCACAATGTGTTTAAGGGCCTATGATGATAATAAACCTTTGCCCATCTGACTACGAACCCAATGTCTTTAACCACTAAGCTAGACTGCTTGCCTGAACTAATGTCGTGCTGTTCCTAAATAAGACAGAGTAATTAGGCATATATTTGATTAGACACTTTAATACTCATTTAGGAATTTCCATGGAGCCATGTTCTATTACCTCTTAGATTACTCTTTTATAGTAACCTCTAGAAATCTTTCTAACTCTTAGATTTGTAGACTATTACACATGGACATCAGCAAATAGTTAATACCGAAATCAGACTGATTATATTCTGTGCAGCCAAACATGGAGAAAATCTATAGAGTCAGCAAAAACAAGACCCGGAGCTGATTATGGCTCAGATCATGAACTCTTTAATGTCAAATTCAGACTTAAATTGAAGAAAGTAGGGAAAATCACTAGACCATTCAGGTATGACTTAAGTCAAATCCCTTATGACTATACAGTGGAAGTGATAAATGGATTCAAGGGATTAGGTCTGATAGACAGAGCACCTGAAGAACTATGGACAGAGGTTTGTGACATTGTATAGGATGCAGTGATCAAGACCATCCACCCAAAAAAAGAAATGTAAAAAGGTAAAATGATCGTCTGAGGAGGCCTTACAAATAGCTGAGAAAAGAAGAGAAGCTAAAGGCAAAGGAGAAAAGGAAAGATATACCCATTTGAATGCAGAGTTCTAAAGAATAGCAAGGAGAGATAAGAAAGCCTTCTTCAGTGATCAATGCAAAGAAATAGAGCAAAACAACAGAATAGGAAAGACTGGAGATTTCTTTGAAAAAAATTAGAGATAACAAGGGAAAGTTTCATGCAAAGATGGGCACAATAAAGGACAGAAATGGGATGGACTTAACAGAAACAGAAGATATTAAGAAGAGGTGGCGAGAATACACAGAAGAGCTATACAAAAAAAAAAAAAAAAAAGATATTCATGACGCAGATAATCGCAATGGTGTGATCACTCACCTAGAGCCAGAATCCTAGAATGCTAAGTCAAGTGGGCCTTAGGAAGCTTCATTACGAACAAAGTTAGTGGAGGTGAGAGAATCCCAGTTGAGTAATTTCAAATCCTAAAAGATGATGCTGTGAAACTGCTGCACTCAATATGCCAGCAAATCTGGAAAACTGCAGTGGTCACAGGATAGGAAAGGTCAGTTTTCATTATAATCCCAGAGAAAGGCAATGCCAAAGAATGTTCAAACTACTGTGCAGTTGCACTCATCTCACATGCAAGAAAAGAAATGCTCAAAATTCTCCAAGCTAGGCTTCAATAGTATATGAACCGTGAACTTCCAGATGTTCAAGCTGGACTTAGAAAAGGCAAAGGAACCAGAGATCAAATTGCCAACATCTGTTGCCTCATTGAAAAAGCATGAGAGTTCCAGAAAAACATCTATTTCTGCTTTATTGACTATGCCAACGCCTTTGACTGTGTGGATCACAACAAATTATGGAAAATTCTTAAAGAGATGGAAATACCAGACCACTTGACCTACCTCCTGAGAAATCTGTATGTAGGTCAAAATGCAATAGTTAGAACTGGACATGAAACAACAGACTGGTTCCAAATCCAGAATGGAGTACATCAAGCTTGTATATTGTCATCCTACTTATTTAACTTATATGCAGAGTATATCATGTGAAATGCCAGGCTGGATGAAGCACAAGCTGGAATCAAGATTGCCAGGAGAATTATCAATAACCTCAGATATGCAGATGACACCACCCTTATGGCAGAAATCAGAGAAGAACTAAACAGCCTCTTGATGAAAGTGAAAGAAGAGAGTGAAAAAGTTGGCTTAAAGCACAACATTCAGAAAACTAAGATCATGGCATCCGGTCCCATCACTTCATGGAAAATAGATGTGGAAACAATGGAAACAGTGAGAGACTTTATGTTTTGGGGCTCCAAAATCACTGCAGATGGTGACTGCAGCCATGAAATTGAAAGACGCTTGCTCCTTGGAAGAGAACCTATGACCAACTTAGACAGCATATTAAAAAGCAAAGACTTTACTTTTCCAACAAATGTCCGTCTAGTCAAAGCTATGGTTTTTCCAGTAGTCATGTATGGATGTGAGAGTTGGACTGTAAAGAAAGCTGAGTGCCAAAGAATTGATGCTTTTGAACTGTGGTGTTGGAAAAGATTCTTAAGAATCCCTTGGACCGCAAGGAGATCCAACCAGTCAATCCTAAGGGAAATCATTCCTGAATATTCATTGGAAGGACTGATGCTGAAGCTGAAACTCCAATACTTAGGCCACCTGTTGGGAAGACCTGACTCATTGGAAAAAGCCCTGATACTGGAAAAGATTGAAGGAGGGAGGAGAAGGGGAAGACAGAGGATGAGATGGTAGGATGACATCACCAACTGGATGGACATGAGTTTGAGTAAGCTCTGGGGGTTGGTGATGGATAGGGAAGCTTGGTGTGCTCAGTCCATGGGGTTGCAAAGAGTAGGACACGACTGAGCAACTGAATTGAGCTAATCTAGAATATAGACATTACTATATTTTAAAAAGCCATTTGTAAAAATAATTCTTACACATTTGTTTTGTTCTTTCTGTTTAGTCACTAAGTCATGTCCAGCTCTTTGCAATCCCATGGACCAGACTTTCTAGGCCAGAATAGTGGAGTGGATTGCCATTTCCTTCTCCAGCATATCTTCCTGACCCGTGGATTGAATATGAATCTCTTGCATTGGCAGGCATTGGCAAGAGTATTTTTTACTATCTGAGCCACCAGGGAAGCCTACACATTTGTCTTAAGTCAATAGAGCAATTGATGAGTTGGAGTAATCTGTTATAAATTCTTAAGCAAGTGTCATTGACGATTAATTTGGTATAAATTTAAAACCCTCATATTTCTTTGAAACAAATACAAGTATACTTACATTTTTCCAAGCATGAGAAAACTGGAACACTAGAAAACTGAAGCCTCTAATATATGAAATATACTCTAATGTATTGAAAGCTACCAAAGTTGATAAATATCAACATTGGGAAATTATCTAGTTTTTTTGTCAATTTGTAACACCAGCAGTTAGAATAGCATATGGTAATATTAAGTATTTAGTATAGTTGAATGAATACATTAATTCAGAAGTACCCCCAAAAAAGTCCTAATTAATTAAAATTTCATTCCAAATCCCTCATGCCCAAATATATTTTAAATAAGTAACTTTTCATGGTTTCTATTTCGTTTTTGTTGTTGGGACTGAAGGGTGTAGATAAGAATATTCCTTCCCCTCATTCAGTATTATAGAACTGAAAGGTTCTTGAAGATCATTTTTCTAAGCATCTCACCTTAAAAAAAGTAAAGCCCAGATTTGTTAAGAAGTAAATTGACATCCTGGAGATTATACAGGGAATCATCATATTTCTTCTAAGAATTTGTTATTTAACATTCTCCCCACCTTCAAATGTTCAACTAAGTGCTTCTTCTTTGTCCTTCCAAAAGAGTGCATGCATATTTCTAATTCTGTACTAACTTTTGATAAATTTATTGAATATCAGATCCATTTACTTGATTATAAATATTTTGAAAATAGAGTTTCTTTAGACTCACACTTGCATGCACAAATATACGCACACATGCACAAAGCTTGTGTTTGGTACATTTCAACAAATATTTATTACCTGATCAAAATTATTAAGTGAAAGACTAGAGGCTGAATATGTGCTGGGGAAAAGCAGTCTCACATTCAGGCTTTTGACTTCCACTTGGTCTCATAAGAATGGGCCTTGGCCCTGGAACACTTCCTAAGAGATAAGCTGTCACAGCTTATGCTGGACTTATCACCTTGTGTGGGAATATAATTTCCTGGATCATACTCAAGGTGTATTCCATTGTTAGGTTTAACTATGTGCACCATATGGCACCTGGCCAATCCCTCTGCTGTATATGTCCCATTTTGGAAGGGGACAGAGTCTTTCTGTTGTAGCGTGAAGTGGATTCACACAAGCTAATTGCCCTATGTCTGCTACTGAGAGGGACTCACTGGTCATGGGAGACTATGTCCACTACTGAAGTTGATCTTCTTCTGCCTATTCTCTATGCAGTAAACCACTTTTCAACCCAGTGTTTGGTTGTGTTATTTTCCTTGGTAATGCTGATATCAAGATGCAGTTGGCAGAAGTGCTCAGACTTCTACTCCTGACAATAGGTAACAGAGATTACTTGCTTGACAATATGATTCTTTCCACAACATTATCTTGCCACTTCCCTAATTTCATTTTTAAGTCTATTTGAAAATAAAACTGCATAACCTATGTGTAAATTGGTTTTCTACTGAAATAGGTTTGTCTGCTTCAGACTCTTCAAGATGCCGTAAGATATCCAAAAGTAAAATATAAAAACTAAGAGAAACTCTTTGAAGAAGAATGGGTTTTTAAAATTCCCAGAGTGAAGGGAAGGACATGAAATGTCCAAAATACTGAAATGTACAAGACAGAAAACTGAGTGGTTGCTTAGAACTTGGAATGGAGGAGATGAATAGTAACTATTAATGGGTTGGAGGTTTCTTTTGTGATAAGAAAAATATCCTAAAATCAGTTAATGATGATGGTTACACAAATCTGTGATTACTCTAAAAACCATTGAATTAGACACTTTAAAAAGGTAAACTTTATGATCTATAAATAACACAATATAACTTTAAAAAATGCCCACCCCAGTAGAAGGAAATGGTCCATAGGAAAACAGGTGTAAATTAAAATTTATATGCTTTATACCAGAAACGTAATATATTACCTACTCTGTACTTTTAAGAATGTATACAGAAGCAATGAAAAATAATCTATTATAGTATAATAATATTTTGACCCAATTCCAGCTATAATACTTACTTGCTGTGTGACCAAGTTAATTAACTGCTTTCAGCTTTCATCCCCTCATGTGGGGCTATTAACAGTGCCTAATTCACAGGGCTGTTATAAGCATTAAGTATAATGTCACATGTTAGTCGTTTTTGTTTTACAGTATTTCCAGTTCCAACCTATTGTCTATAATTCTACCTGCATGATCATTTTTGCTTTGCTTTTCTGACTACGACAAATTTGCATATTTCAACTCTAGACTTTAATCTTTAGTCCCACAAGCATTTTCATTTTTTTTCCTCTTCCTTTAATGTGGGAAAGTTACACATAAATACCTTCATTCTGCTACATCTTGCATGCATTAGGAATGAAGGTCCTGAAGGTAAACTTACAGTATTTGAATCCCATCTCTAACATTATTAACTGTGACCTTTGATAAATCAATTGTTTTATTTTTTCATCTGTAAAGCAGGGAAAAATTATTAGCATCATAGACTATATATTTTTGTATATATGATGCTAAAGATAGTACTTGATAAATAGCAAGCTCATAATAAATGTTTATATTAGCAATAATTAAGAGTCTATTACTTTTTATAAAAATCTTCAGCTCATGTATCCATAAACATTCCGATGTAGCTTGTATTTTATACTAAAGTCTTGTTCACCCTTTCCACCAGCCAGTTTCATCCTCTACTTTATCCCTAGGTATATTAGATAGCCCTTTGTGTACTATATAACCCTTTCCTTCTCATATTTATTTTTTTTATCATGATTTAAGTGCCTTGACAAAGTCCCATCCTCATAGTTTGTGTTCATTCAGTGTCTGATTCATGGAAAATCAGAGAATTGCCTCTGAGATCACTGACTATTCTAGAGTAAATCATAAATTATGTCTGTTAAGCTTCTTGGATACAAAGGTTCAGAATAGGCAACAGGGATTCTCTACAATATATCCAGAATAAGTAACATGATCTCCATAATATCTAAGTATTCTTGATTTTTAGCAGAAAAATAATTCAGAAATATGTGTCATCTTTGCAGTTAACCTCCTTAGGAACTAATAATTGAGAAACTTTGAAAAGTCAACTATTTTTCTTTGAAACATACAATGGATAGTTTCAAGTTGTCACAGATTGTTATAGAAAGTTTTGTGTTGCAGTCAAATTAAGGCAATATTTTGGTTAAGTATTATAGTAAATGATAGCTGTTCAGAGAAATTCAGTTGCTAGTTTTTTGTTAATGGCAGTGCCCTGGGCAAAGTTATGAAAGGCTCACAGCCATTACTGGCTGTAATACACCAGCACCTCCATCTATTAATGCAATTTTTTTCTCCCAACATGTAAACTATTTTGAAACAGAATTGGTTATAATGGTATAATGAATTGGTATAATGTAGATTCTTTATTATTCATGACCTGATATATAGATTGAGTAGTAAATTACTGTTTGCCTTTGGAAAGTATGAATATTGCTTTGAGGTCCTATAGATTTCTCTTTACTTATTCAGCTTCACTTGTTCTTGAGTTTTAGTAATCTAGTATGCATCACTGTCACTTTTACTTTAATACTGCTACCATGAGCATTTGTGCTAATTTAGTATATGTGCCAAAATTACTACTGTTAGCTTCTGAACTGAGAATTAAACCTCATAAAGTCAGCTAACTGTGTAGGATATTTCACTATATCACTGTCAATGAATCATAAAGTCTATAGTCCCTTTTGTGCATTGATTAGCTCAATAAATAGAGATATTTTCATTTACATAATAGATGAAAATGTGCTCCTACAATCCTCTTGAGCACCTCAGTTGAAATGTACAGTATTTTTCATAAGCAGCTGTTATCATCTCCTTAAGCTGTTGCTATGTGATAAAATCTTCTAGCGTATACTTGATAGTTAGATATGTGTCGGTAGCTACGGACCTTGGAGATATCAAATGCTACTTTCTTTTGTAAAAATCAGAGATAATAAAAGACTTCGAATGCTACAGATACATATCTGTAGCTGTACATACTTTTTTGCTATATTTTTCATTTCTTTGATGTGTGATACATGATTTTTGCAGAAGATAACATTAAAATGAATTATTATATTCTTTATTTATAATTATATATTCTTGCAACAAATGAATCATTTCCCTTGTTCTTAAAATGAAATTTAACATTAAATTTGATACCATGTTGATAATACACTCGATAACATGTGTTGATATTACTTTCATTTAAGCCATTTAAGATATGCCTTAAGCATTTACTTGTATCTCATTTGTACACTGAAGGAGAAAATGTCCACCTCTCCCAATATTCTTTCCTGGAAAATTCCACTAGCAGAGGAGCCTGGTGGGCTACAGCCCATGGGGTCAACTGAGCATGGCTCAGTGGTGGCAGCATTTGTACATATTTCCATTTTAAAAGAAATGACAAACATGTTCCTAACTACCATAAACTTAAATTGTTGGGAAGTAAGGAGTGACTGAGGAGCAATTAGGTATTCTGAGGGTGAATTGTTTCTACTGGTGGAGAAAATTACATTGGACCTGTAACTTCAACGTGCATTGTTTTTCTTTAAACTTTTTTCTATAGGAATAATTTTGTGCTATTTTTTTTTTAGTTGTAAAACTCTAGCTTTTAATACAATTCAAAGATTAAGTGAAAGAAAAAATGTTTTCAAAGAAAAATCTCCAGAACACCTCAGCATGCAAGATGGGTCATTCTTTAGGAATATCAGTATGTCTTAATAAAACATGATATTTTACATAGGTTAAAGTTCTAAGTTTAGCAATAAGTATATGTATCTTTGGATGAAGCAAAATCTGGAATCAAGATTGCTGGGAGAAATATCAATAATCCCAGATATGCAGATAACAACACCCTTATGGCAGAAAGTAAAGAGGAACTAGAGAGCCTCTTAATGAAGGTGAAAGAGGAGAGTGAAGAGCTGGCTTAAAACTCAGCATACAAAAAACTAAGATCATGGCATACAGTCCCATCATTTCATGGCAAATAGATGGGAAAACAATAGAAACAGTGAGAGTCTTTATTTTGAGGGGGGCTACAAAATCACTGCAGATGGTGACTGCAGCCATGAAATTAAAAGATACTTGTTCCTTGGAAGAAAAGCTATGACCAACCTAGCTTATTAAAAAGATTCATCTTTTTATTACAAAGATCCATCTACTCAAAGCTATGGTTTTTCCAGTAGCATGTGTGGATATGAGAGTTGGACTATAAAAAATTTGGGTGCTGAAGAATTGATGCTTTTTAATTGTAGTATTGGAGAAGACTCTTAAGAGCCCATTGGACTGCAAGAAGATCCAACCAGTCAATCCTAAAGGAAATCAGTCGTGAATATTCATTGGAAGAACTGATGCCGAAGCTGAAGCTCAAATACTTTGGCCACTTGGTGTGAAGAGCTGACTCATTGTAAATGACCTTGATGCTGGGAAAGATTGAAAACAGGAGGATAAAGGGATGGCAGAGAATGGCATGGTTGGATGGCATCACTGACTGGATGGACATGAGTTTGAGCAAGCTCCAGGTTTTGGTGATGGCCAGGGAAGCCTGGCATGCTGCAGTCCATGGTTCACAAAGTGTAAGACACGACTGAGTGATACTTATCTTTCAAACATCAACTATTCCTTTATATTCTCTTCTAAATATTCTCAGTAGATACCTTCCCTAGTTACTTTTGTGGGCACCACTAGATCTTTAGATAGAAGTTTCCTCTGTCAGTATTCTGCTACCATGATTGATTTACTAAACTTGTTTTTGGGGCAAGGGTGGGATGATTTGGGAGAATGGCATTGAAACATGTATAATATCATTTATGAAATGAATCGCCAGTCCAGGTTCAATGCTGGATGCTTAGTGCACTGGGATGACCCAAAAGGATGGTACGAGGAGGGAGGAGAGAGAGGGTTCAGGATGGGGAACACGTGTATGCCTGTGGCAGATTCATGTTGATGTATGGCAAAACCAATACAATATTGTAAAGTAATTAACCTCCAATTAAAATAAATTAAAAAAAAAGATTAAAAATAAATAATTAAATAAAAGAGCAAAATGTTCTTTTTTAAAAAATGGAACCCCAGTTTGCTTAAGGATTTCAATATGCTAGCTACATCCCTTAAGGGATCACTTACTATTTATAACCCTCAGAGTAACTGCACCAAGCTATTATTTGAGGAAAGCTGGGAAAGAAATAATTTTTTCCTGGGAAGGAAGACCCAAGGTTTATTACAAGCATGCTACTATACTTAATTGGAGAAGGCAATGGCAACCCACTCCAGTACTCTAATTACACTAGGTCCTAATCTGGGGTTTACAAAAGGAATGAGACAATGAAAAGTAAGCAAACAACAGACGATAATGATTTTAGAAGTGCTGAATGTTTTAAGATAGCAATAGTCTCTTGACAGCATCCTTATCTGCAGAGATTTCCATCAGTATGGCAGGAATATAGTTGCTATCATCAAATAGAAAGCTGCACAGTCACTGAAGTTTGTTAGAATGAAGCCCTGTGCACTGTTCCCAAGTGCTCTTGGTCATCTGAATTGATTTTTGCCACTGGGAACAGTGGAAACGCCTCTCCCGAATTAAATGGCCTGACAGTATATCATATTGTAAAAGTCAAATACACAAGAATTTGATCTCCAGATTATTTTTATGTAGTAAATTTCATTTTATTTATTTTTAAAGAGTTTAAATCCAAGTGAATATATCTTTTCCAGTTTTGTTGAGATATAATTTACATTCATCACTGTATAATTTTAAGGTATACAGCATGATTTGATTAACATATACTGTGAAGTAACTGCCACAATAAGTTTAGTTAACAGCCATCATCTCATGTAGCTACAAAAAAGAGAAAGAAAAAAGGTTTTCTCCCTTGTGGTGAGAACTCTTAGGGTCTACTATTTTAATAACTTTCAAATGCCATACAGCAGCCTTAGCTATACTCATCATATTGTATGTTATATACCTGATACTTGTATAACAAAAATGTTGATCAATAGTCAATCTAAGAAATAAAAAAAATTATTCAAACCAACCTGAAAATTATAACCTGGCAAACATCTTTCAGAAAGCTCTAAGGAGTGTTCAAAAGAGGTAATGGGGTAAATCAGTGTATATGGATTTTAGAGAAGAAATACATGCATTCAAGTACATATCTTGGTAGAAGGTTACTGCTATTTGCAAGGTACAGCTATCTTAGTTAATGGTTTTAGTGCTTTTCTAAGTATAGGAAGATGCAAGAAACTGAGTTTATAAAATTTTCTTTTGAAAATATTTAAATATCTCATGGCCTGTTCTGTCAGTTTTCCCAGAGCACTGAATGCCTCATCCTGATCTTTCAGCAACTGAACTGGCTAACGACTTGATTCTTATAGAACTAGATGATGGGCAAAATTACTTATTTTAGAATCACCTCACTTATGGCCTTATTAATATTTCTACCAAGATTTGCGAGGCATTTCCTGATCTGCCGGGGTCCAGCCTCAGCAGAGTCCAGGGATACCCTCAGGATGAACGGCATTGGCAAGAGCAGAGAAAAAAAAAAAAAAAAATGAGAGAGAGAGAGAAAGAATGACATGGGGAGACCAAGCTTAGGTGAAGCAAGGCCCATAACTTTATTTTCAAAAGGAGCTTTTATACCCTGACTTGTACATAGAGGGAAATGAAAGATGCAAGGTCATGCAGAGTCAGCCCAAACACTCCAGCAGTTTTGCCCTTATTGAAACCAGGATTTTTTTCTGTATGCCTTTCCATAAACAAGGGTCTAATGTTATGTACATTATCTTCTGGCCTGGATGCCTGTTGACATTTTATGATCCTTTTTTGATAAAGGTTGATCAACCAGAAAACTTGTTTTCCCTTGAAGTGTTTTTTTTTTCTTTATATTTCTAATCTGTTTCAGCCTCAGAAAGTAATAAACAGAGTTACATTCTCATGGAGCAAAGGTGCAGTGGGTCACAACAAAGAAAGAACTTATTAGCTCAAAGGTCTGATGTGGTTAATACCAAGGCTACTACTTGTTTTTCTTACATTCCAACTACATTAACTAATGCACTCCCAGGTGCACAGTGAATAAGGGATATGGGAACTTGACAGCAAGCATTGGCCCAATAATAAGGCCCTTTACCGGTACTATTCTAATAATTTTTCACCCCTTAAAGGGCTTTATGCCCATTAGGACTTTTAGAATGTTTAGGCTTCCCATGCCTTTCATGGTTGGGAAGTTTGTGAACAATCATGTGCATTAGTTGCAAGAGTATGTATAAACCTGCCAAGCAAGCTAGAATGCTAACAGGGGGGTTTGAATTGAAATACTCCTTTCAGGCCCAGGAGACTTATCAACTAGAACCCTAAGTTGATTTTCTCCAGAGAAAGGTGGAAAGGCCCTGTTAATAGGTGGATAGCCCTGTTAACGTCAGAAGAGTTGGAGAAAGGCATAATATAGTAAAGAGTAGACAGACAGATTTTGGTTTGGGGTAGATGCTTGAGCAGGTCCAGGGAGTCCCTGGAGTCCTGATCCACCTTGCCTGTCACGTCTCCTCCACATGACCTTGTCATGGGTGGGATCTCCCGGGCTGGCTCCCGGCACTGATCAGTATGTTCATGGCACTAGGAACATCCATTCCTAGGTCAAATGAAGATTCCATTGACAGACACTTGGTATGCTATTATTGGACCAGGTCCTGTTAAGAGTAGCCAAAAACCTCTAGACTGCCTGTCTTATTAGTCTGTCATGGTCCACAAAATGGTGTTTATTTATTTATTTTTGCTTTTTCCCATATCTAGAGTTCATCTATTACAATCTTATCATTTCATCTCAGTTCAGTCTCAGTCGTCTCTGACTCTGTGACCCCATGGACTGCAGCATGCCAGCCTTCCCTGTCCATCACCAACTCCTGGAGCTTGCACAAACTCATATCCATGGAGTCAGTGATGCCATCCAACCATCTCATCCTCCGTCATCCCCTTCTCCTCTTGCCTTCATTCTTGCCCAGCATCAGAATCTATTCTAATGAGTCCATCCTTTACATCAAGTAGTCAAAGTATTGGAGTTTCAGCTTCAGCATCATTCAGAAATATTCATTTCTTCCAATGAATATTCAGGACTGAGTTCCTTCAGGATTGACTGGTTTGATTCCTTCCAGTCTAAGGGACTCTCAAGAGTCTTCTCCAATACCACCTTTCAAAAGCATCAATTAAGCAGTGCTTAGCTTTCTTTATAGTAAAACTTTCACAGCCTTACATGAATACTGGAAAAAACATAGCTTTGACTAGACAGGCCACTGTCAACAAAGTAGTATCTGTGTTTTTTAATATGCTCTCTAGGTTGATCATAGCTTTTCTTTCAAAGAGCAAGTGTCATTTAATTTCATGGCTGCAGTCACCATCTGCAGTGATTTTGGAGCCCAAGAAAATAGAGTCTGTCACTGTTTCCGTTGTTTTCCCATCTATTTGTCATGAAGATCATGGATGCCATAATCTTACTTTTCTGAATGTTGAGTTTTAAGCCAACTTTTTAACTCTCTTCTTTCACTTTCATCAAGAGGCTCTTAAGTTTCTCTTCACTTTCTGCCATAAGGATGGTGTCATCTGCATATCTAAGGTTATTGATATTTCTCCTGGCAATCTTGATTCCAGCTTGTGTTTCATTCAGCCTGACATTTTGCATGATGTACTCTGCATATAAGTTACATAAGCAGGGTGACATTATATAGCCTTGGTGTACTCCTTTCCCAATTTGGAAACAGTCTGTTGTTCCATGTCTGGTTCTAACTGTGTCTACTTGACATGCATGTGAATTCCTCAGGAGGCAGGTAAAGTGGTCTGGTATTCCCATCTCTTTAAGGATTTTCCATGGTTTGTTGTGATCCACACAGTCAAAGGCTTTGACATAGTCAATAAAGCAAAGGTAGATGTTTTGATGGAATTATCTTGCCTTTTCTAGGATCCAACGGATATTGGCAATTTGATCTCTGCTACCTCTGCCTTTTCTAAATCCAGCTTGAACATCTGGAAGTTCACGATTCAAGTACTGTTGAAGCCTGGCTTGGAGAATTTAGAGCGTTATTTTGTTAGTGTGTGAAGTGAGTGCAACTGTGCAGTAGTTTGAACATTCTTTGGCATTGTTCTTCTTTGGGATTGGAATGAAAACTGACCTTTTCCAGTCCTGAGTTTTCCACTCAGGAAAACCACTACTGAGTTTTCCAAATTTGCTGGTATATTGAGTGCAGCACTTTCACAGCATTATCTTTTAGGGTTTGAAATAGCTCAACTGGAATTCCATCACCTCCACTAGCTTTGTTCATAGAGATGCTTCCTAAGGCCCACTTGACTTTGCATTCTAGGATGTATGGCTCTAGGTGAGTGATCACACCATCATGGTTATCTGGGTAACAAATATTTTTTTAATAGTTCTCTTTATTCTTGCCACCTCTTCTTAACATCTGCTTCTGTTAAGTCCATCCAGTTTCTGTCCTTTATTGTACCCATCTTTGCATGAAACTTTCCCTTGGTATCTCTAATTTTCTCAAAGAGATCTCCAGTCTTTCCCATTCTGTTGTTCTTCTCTATTTCTTTGCATTGACCACTGAGGAAGGCTTTCTTATCTCTCCTTGCTATTCTTTGGAACTCCGCATTCAGATAGGTATATCTTTCCTTTTCTCCTTTGCCTTTAACTTATCTTATTTTGTCAGCTATTTGTAAAACCTCCTCAGACAAGCATTTTGCCTTTTTGCATTTCTTTTTTCTTGGAAACAGATGACATAATCTTAGTTTTTTGAATGTTGAGTTTTAAGCCAACTTTTTTACTCTCCTCTTTCACTTTCAACAAGACTCTCTTTAGTTCTTCTTCATTTTCTGTCATAAGGGCGGTGTCATCTGAGTATCTGAGGTTATTGATATTTCTCCTGGCAATCTTGATTCCATCCAGCCCAGCATTTCACATGATGTTCAGAACTGTACATTTGGTCAATCGTTTCAAGTCACCTAATCATCATTAATTTTTTCTGAGTCTCAGTTACCAGTTGGTAATGCAAGAAACAATAATCTTGTAGAGAAGGCAAAACAAGTAACATAGCTAGTCACACTAATAGGGTCAAAAGTAAGTATTTAACCTAAGAACTTCAATTAGGAGCAGCCCAATATTTTCCCAGTATCTGATCTAATCACTTCCTTCTGCTCCAATAGCTATCTGTAGGGGAAATTATATATTGGCATTATACATAAAGTTCACCAAAGATGTCTGCACATACAAAGTGAGCGATGGTTCATCATGACCAATTACAGTATTGAGAAAAGAATGTTATCTTGTGAGGAGTTACATGGTTGGTGCCAAAAGAAGAGAAACTAATCTTTATGGTAGAGCAGAAATATTTCTGCCACTAAGGAGGTCATATTAACACACCATGTAGATGTTCAGAGCACACTAGAGGGGAGGAAGGAGGCCCAAATAGGGAGAGAAAAATTTTTTTCTTGTTTTCCCTAAAATGTGAATTTTTATTTCATTATAGATATTTTTCTTACAGCTGTAAGTTTGTATATTTTGACTACCATCATCCAACTCCCCTCTCCCCACGTCTGATAACCACAAGTCTCATCTCTTTTTCTATGAGGTTTTTATTTATTATTATTATTATTATCCCACATAAGTGATATAAGGTGGTGTTTGTCTTTCTCTACCCAAATTATTTCACTTAGCAAAATGCCCTCAAAGTCCATCCATTCATGTTGCTGCAAATGGCAGTATTTCCTTCTTTTATGGTTGAATAATATTCCAATGTGTAAATGTACCACATGTTTAATATTCATATGTCAGTGGCCACTTAGTTTTCCCCCATATCTTGGATATTGTAAATAACCCTGCTATGTGGTGCTCTGTGATGACCTAGAGGGGTAGGATAGGGAGGGTGGGAAGGAGACTCAAAAGGGAGGGGATATGTATAAACTTATATCTGACTTACATTGCTGTATAGCAGAAATTAGCATAACATTGTAAACCAACTATCCTCCAATTAAAATAATAATAATAATAATAATACAGATCCAACACATGGGAGGGAAAAAGGCCACACAATTTAGAAATAGGCAATTTCTAAATGAATATTAGACTGGGGAAGATACACAAATGGCCAGTAAATACAAAAAAGGATGTTCAAAATCATTAGATATGATGGAAATGCATATTAAAACTACAGTGACATACCACTTCACACCTTAACAGAATGCCTATAATCAAGAAGAGAGATGATGTCAAGTGTTGGTGAGGATGTGGAGAAATTGGAAACATCATGCATTGTTGGAAGGATTGCCAAAAAAAAAAAAAAAAAAAAAACTTTGAAATCCAATCTGGCAGTTCCTCAGTTACCATAGCTATCATATAACCCAGAAATTCTACTCCTAGACATATACTCAACTGAATGCAGAGTTCCAAAGAATAGCAAGGAGAAATAAGAAAGCCCTCCTCAAAGATCAATGAAAAGAAATAGAGGAAAAATATAGAAGGGGAAAGACTAGATACCTCTTCAAGAAAATCAGAGATAGCAAGGGAACATTTCATGCAAAGATGAGCACAATAAAGGACAGAAATGGGATAGACCTAAAAGAAGCAGAAGATATTAAGAAGAGGTGGCAAGAATACATAGAAGAACTGTAAAAAAAAGATATTCATGACACAGATAACCACGATAGTGTGATCACCCACCTAGAGCCTGACATCCTAGAATGTGAAGTCAAGTGGGCCTTAGGAAGCATCACTATGAACAAAGCTAGTGGAGATGATAGAATTCCAGTTGAGTTATTTTAAATCCTAAAAGATGATGCTGTGAAAGTGCTGCACTCAATATGCCAGCAAATTTGGAAAACTCAGCAGTGGCCACAGGACTGGAAAAGGTCAGTTTTTATTCCAATCCCAAAGAAAGACAATGCCAAACAATGTTCAAACTACTGCACACTTGCACTCATCTCACATGCTAGCAAAGTAATGCTCAAAATTCTCCAAGACAGGCTTCAGCAATACATGAACCATGAACTTCCAGATGTTCAAGCTGGATTTAGAAAAGGCAGAAGCAGAGATCAAACTGCCAACGTCCATTGGATCATCGATAGTGCAAGAGAATTTCAGAAAAACACCTACTTTTGCTTTATTGGCTATGCCAAAGCCTTTGACTGTGGATCACAACAAACTATGGAAAATTCTTAAAGAGATGGGAATACCAGATCAGCTGACTTGCCTCCTGAGAAATATGTATGGCAGTCAAGAAGCAACAGTTAGAACTGGACATGGAACAACAGCCTGGTTCCAAATCAAAAAAAGAGTACATCAAGGCTGTATATTGTCACTCTGCTAATTTACCTTATATGCAGAGTACATCATGAGAAATGCTGGGCTGGATGAAGCACAAGCTGGAAGCAAGCTTACCGGCAGAAATATCAATAACTTCAGATATGCAAATGACACCACCCTTATGGCAGAAAGGGAAGAAAAACTACAGAGCCTCTTGATGAAAGTGAAAGAGGAGAGTGAAAATGTTGGCTTAAAATAACATTCAGAAAACTAACATCATGGCATCCAGTAGTCCCATCACTTCATGGCAAATAGATGGGGAAATAATGGAAACTGTGACAGACTTTATATTTTGGGGCTCCAAAATCACTGCCGATGGTGACTGCAGCCATGAAATTAAAAGGCGCTTGCTCCTTGGAAGAAAAGCTATGACCAACCTAGATAGTATATTAAAAAGCAGAGACCTTACTTTACCAACAAAGGTACATCTAGTCAAAGCTATGGTTATTCCAGTAGTCATGTATGGATGTGAGATTTGGAGTATAAAGAGAGCTGAGTGCCAAAGAATTCATGCTTTTGAACTGTGGTGTTGGAGAAGACTCTTTAGCGTTCCTTGGACAGTAAGGAGATCCAACCAGTCAATCCTAAAAGAAAACAGTCCTGAATAGTCATTGAAAGGACTGATGCTGAAGCTGAAGCTCCAGTATTTTGGCCACCTGATGCGAATAACTGACTCATTGGAAAGAGCCCTGATGCTGGGAAAGATTGAAAACGGGAGGAGAAGGGGACGACAGAGAATGAGATGGTTGGATGGCATATCCAACTCTATAGACATGAGTTTGAATAAGCCCCAGGAGTTGATGTTGGACAGGGAAGCTTGGCGTGCTGAAGTCCATGGGGTCAGAAAGAGTCAGACACAACTGAGCAACTGAACTGACTAAGACATATATCCAAGAAAAATTAAAACACATGTTCACCCCAACACTTATAAATATTCATGGCAACGTAATTCATAACAGCCTAAAAAGAGGAAGCAACCCAAATATCCATCAAATGATGAATGAATACACAAACTGTGGAATGGAATAACATTTGAATCGTAAAATTCCAAACAATTGAATACTATTTGATAGTGAAAAGGATACAAGCAGCAACATGAATGAACTTTGAAAACATTATGTTAAGTGAAAGAAGCCAGTTAAAAAAGACCACATATTATGTGATTCCACTTATGTTAAATATCTAAAGTAGAACTTTCTGTCCAGAGACAGAATGTTTGTTAATATAAGTTGCCTGAGGACAGAGTGGTTTGGAGTGACAGTCAAATCTTTGTGGTTTCTTTTTGGTGTGATGAAAATATTCTAAAATTGAATGTGATGATAGTTACATAACTCTGTGATTACATTAAAACTGTTTTTGGTACACTAAATGGGTGAATTGTGTGGTTTATAAACTATGTTTCAAAATAGCTGCAACCAAAAAAGAAAAAAATGCCACCATGAATATGGAGGTGTAGATCTCTCTTCAACTTAGTGGTTTATTTTTCTTTGGATATAGTTCCAGATGTAGAACTGATGGATCATATGGTAGTTCTATTTTTAATTTTTTGAGGACTCTCCAAATTGTTTTACATAGTGGCTGCACTATTTATATTCACATCAACAGCATACAAGTGTTCCCTTTTCTCCACATCCTTGTCAGCATTTGTTATCTCTTGTTTTTTGATGATAGTCATTCCAGCAAATGTGAGATGCAATCTATGACTTTGACTTGCATTTCCCTGGTGATTAGTGATATTAAGCACCTTTTTATGTGTTTGTTGACCATCTGTATGTCTTCTTTGGTAAAATATCTATCCATGTCCTCTACTCATTGTAAATTGGATTGTGTGCTCAGTCACTCAGTCGTTTCTGACTCTGCAGCCCCATGGACTGCAGCCCGCCAGGCTCCTCTATCCACGGAATTTTATAGGCAAGAATACTGGAGACGGTTGCTATTTTCTCCTCCAGGGGATCTTTCCAACCCAGGGATCGAACCCATAGCTCCTTCATTGTATGGTTTTATACATTTTTGGATATATGGTCTAAAAATATTTTTCCCATTCCATAGGTTGTCTTTTCACTTTGTTAATTATTTCTTTCATGTAAAAATGATTCTGCTGTCATGTTTACACACTCATCTCCAGGGAAATTGGCTCAGTATTAGCAGAAAAATACGGAGCATAGAAAATTTGGATGAAAATATTAAGAGAATTCTGAGAATGAAGTAGATTTTAAGTTGAAGACAAAAAAAGAAAATCCTTATATCTATGCAAATAGAGAAAATGGCACATGGATATAGGGCCATGGACTTTAATGATATAATGCCATTATATATATATATTATATGGATATATTATATGGCATTATATATATATGGATATAATGCCATTATACATACATACATATATATATATATATATATACACACACACACACACACACATATATGTATAGTATTTCTATTTCAGAAGTGAAGAATCAGCCTCTGATAAAGTGGCTAGTCCAAATGTATGCTGGTAGCAAATGGTAAAGTGGTGTTTAAATGTAGTTTGATTCCTGATGCCTTCTCTTATCCATAATACTACAATAACTCACAGATGTACGAAGACTTTCATTTGTTTAGTACTAAGAAAAGAAGTCAGGCAAATGAAGGAACAAAATGTGTCTAAAAGTTGCTGCCTCTAGGCGGCAACATGTCAACTTGCATTCCCATGAACAACTGCTCCAAAGTAATGACTGTTTGACAGGAATTCTTTTTCCACTAGGGGATCAGTTATGTGAGAAGTTGAATATTTTAAAAAAGAGTTGAATTAATGGAACTAACATTTATTTAATCAATTTAAAAATACTTCCTTATTTCTCCAAAATGCACTTGCCATTTTTATTAGAATTGATTTAAATCACTGAAAACGTAAGTAGACACAAGCACTCCATGAACAAAATTGGGGAAATTATTTCATGAACCAAAATTCAAGGACATGTTATTTTTCTCTGTCTAATAGGTGATGTGTTAATCATTTGGGGGCATTACACAAATCTCAGTTTTTCTATAAATGGCTCCTTGATCCTCCTAGAGAGTTTTTGTGAATCTTTCTTTTTATCTGGAAGAGACTTCTTCATGCTTTCTATGCCAAATCATACACTACACTGAAATTATATTTTCATGTTTACCTTACTACTGTGCATTTTACAGAGCTGGATCGGGTGTGTATTCATCTCCCTACCTCTACTAATCAATACAATTCCCAACACATAGGAAACACTTAAGTATAGCTTAATGAACAGATAGAAAGTAGTCTTGCTGAATTCAGAGTCAGCTCTCCACCATGGTATTTAAATCTGAGAAAGATTGAGCTTCGCTAAAATACAATATTTGGACTCCAATAAAATGGAGTATGAAAGCATTCACAATAGTGTGAGTTTTAATTAAATTTTGGGCATTATACATATCCAAGATATTGTCAAGTAAAATATATGACTGATTTCAATTCTCCAACCCTCTGATTAATATATAAATGCAGTAAGACTATAAATTCTTTGCATATCGAATTTTCATTCAAATGCATACCAAAGTTTAGCTAGATTTTCATAGAGAAAACATCAGAAGGGAGAACATTTTGATATGGTTTACTTTCTAAAGTCTTGATATGATAACAAGTTCTGCTTAACTATTTGAGAAGTACATTAAGAAATACTGATATCCTGTTTGTTTCATTATTGAATAGATCTTCTAGACAAATCCTGGGTTTCCCAAGAATTTTGCATACAGTTGTCCTCTCTGTTATTTTATGACAAGTTGTCTTCAAGTATTTTGGTTTATAGCTATTTTGTCATACACCACTAAACTGCAACAATCTCCATATAAAATGCCTAACAATAACTCTTGAGAAAAATGCTAAGTAATGACAATGCTAACTTGACAATAAATAAGAAATACAATGCTCTACACTAGACTATTTTATCTGTGTGTTTTCCTTATAGATTATGGAACCAACCAATTGTTAGCAACAACAAAGCTATTGACGTATAGTTCCAATTTTATTGTTCATAAACATCATAGCAACTTTTCCAAATGTATTATTTCCATAAAGTAGGGATTAATAAATTATTTATAATCACCTTTGGAAATAAAATCCATAGCTAGACATTCTTTCAAAAATGTCTCCTCAAAGCAAATTGTACCTTTAGATACTTTTTCCTACCTATCTACTTCTTATAAAAAGCTCATCAGTCATGAAATTTTTGTATAAGCACAGAACTAATGATAGGTAAGTTGTTGGAAACAATCATTTCTTATGAGACACTATACTGATCAGTATTGAGGTCTAATTACATCTTGGAATGTGAAGTCAAGTGGGCCTTAGAAAGCATCAATATGAACAAAGCTAGTGGAGGTAATGGAATTCCAGTTGAGCTGTTTCAAAGCCTGAAAGATGATGCTGTGAAACTGCTGCACTCAATATGCCAGCAAATTTGGAAAACTCAGCAGTGGCCACAGGACTGGAAAAGGTCAGTTTTCATTCCAATTCCAAAGAAAGCCAATGCAAAAGAATGCTCAAACTACCGCAAAATTGCACTCATCTCACATGCTAGTAAAGTAATGCTCAAAATTCTCCAAGCCAGGCTTCAGCAATATGTGAACCGTGAACTCCCTGATGTTCAAGCTGGTTTTAGAAAAGGCAGAGGAACCAGAGATCAAATTGCCAACATCTGCTGGATCATTGAAAAAGCAAGAGAGTTCCAGAAAAACATCGATTTCTGCTTTATTGACTATGCCAAAGCCTTTGATTGTGTGGATCACAATATACTGTGGAAAATTCTGAAAGAGATGGGAATACCAGACCACCTAACCTGCCTTTTGAGAAATCTGTATGCAGGTCAGGAAGCACCAGTTAGAACTGGACATGGAACAACAGACTGGTTCCAAATAGGAAAAGGAGGACATCAAGGCTATATATTGTCACTCTGCTTATTTAACTTCTATGCAGAGTACATAATGAGAAATGCTGGACTGGAAGAAGCACAAGCTGGAATCAAGATTGCCAGGAGAAATATCAATAACCTCAGATATGCAGATGACACCACCCTTATGGCAAAAAGTGAAGAGGAGTTAAAAGGCCTCTTTATGAAAGTGAAAGAGGAGAGCAAAAACGTTGGCTTAAAGCTCAACTTTCAGAAAACGAAGATCATGGCATCTGGTCCCATCACTTCATGGGAAATAGATGGGGAAACAGTGGAAACAGTGTCAGACTTTATTTTTGGGGGGCTCCAAACTCACTGCAGCCATGAAACTAAAAGACGCTTACTCCTTGGAAGAAAATTTATGACCAACCTAGATAGTATATTTGAAAGCGGAGACATTACTTTGCCAACTAAGGTCCGTCTAGTCAAGGCTATGGTTTTTCCTGTGGTCATGTATGGATGTGAGAGTTGGACTGTGAAGAAGGCTGAGTGACGAAGAATTGATGCTTTTGAACTGTGGTGTTGGAGAAGACTCTTGAGAGTCCCTTGGACTGCAAGGAGATCCAACCAGTGCATTCTGAAGATCAACCCTGGGATTTCTTTGGAAGGAATGATGCTAAAGCTGAAACTCCAGTACTTTGGCCACCTCATGCGAAGAGTTAACTCATTGGAAAAGACTCTGATGATAGGAGGGATTGGGGGCAGGAGGAGAAGGGGACGACCGAGGATGAGATGGCTGGATGGCATCACAGACTCGATGGACGTGAGTATGAGTGAACTCCGGGAGTTGGTGATGGACAGGGAGGCCTGGCATGCTGCGATTCATGAGGTCGCAAAGAGTCGGACACGACTGAGCGACTGACATGAACTGAACTGAACTGAACAAAAAAAACAGTTTATTAAAATGAATTTAGTGATCAGATACCAATTTGAAGACTTTGCCGGATAAGATGAGTTCCCTCTGTTGACATGGCATTAGAATTTTAGGAAAGGGAGCACTGCCTTCCTAGGCTCACCAGGGAGTGAGCTTCCCTGACCAGTGATTCTAAGCATTTTACTCATGGGGTGTGGAAATCTCTCTCCCAGTAACTGAAGCTGGCAAGAGAACCAAGAACAAGATGGCAGAGGAATAGGTGGATGTGGAGTACAACTCTGTCCACGGATAATTGAGGAATACACCTTCAGACACAGAAGTGCATGAAGAACACCAGCTGAGAGTTGAGTACCTGACCAGTGGAAAAGAATATACAGAATCACGCAAAACTAAAGATCAAGCCCTGAGTCTTTGGAGTGGGAGTACTGATGCCAAGACCCTAGACTACCAGAGAACTAACCCTAGGGAGTATCAAATAGTGAGAACTTACAGAAAGGACACCACTTGAATACAAGACATGGCATCATACAACCACCAGTAGCACCCTGTGCAGGACAACTCATTTAAACAACAAACAAAACAAAAATATGAAGCCAGTCATCAAAAGACAGGATCACCATCTCACTCAGCCTTACCCATCAGAGGAAAAACAAACAAACAAGCAAACAAAAAACTCAGCACAAATCTCACCCTATACATAGCTTACACAAACCACTGGACCAACCTTAGGAGAGGAGAACATAAAAGGAAAAAAAAATTCAACCTTCAAGCCAGTGAAAAGGAGACTTCAAACACAATAAGTTAAAAAAATAATAGTGAAAAGGCAGAGAAATACTACACAAATGAAGGAACAAACTAGAAACATAGAAGTACAAATAAATGAAGAGGAAATAAGCAAACTACCTGAAAAAGAACTCAGAATAATGATAGTAAAGATGATCAAAAACCTTGAAAACAGAATGGAGAACAGGCAAAAATGAATTAACAAAGACCAAGAAGAATTACAGAGTAAATATCCACAGACAAACAACAAAATTACTGAAATTAAAAATACTCTAAAAAAAAATACTCTAGAAGGAATCACTAACAGAATATCTGAAGCAGAAGAACAAATCAGTGAGATGGAAGATAAAATGGTGGAAATAACTTCTGAAGTGCAAAATAAAGTAAAAAGAATGAAAAGAAATGAGGATAGTATCAGAGACCTCTGCGACAATATCAAACGCACCAACATTTGAATTAGGTGTCCTTGAAGAAGAAGTGTTTCCAAATCAGGAAAGCAGTGTGTCAAGGCTGTATATTGTCACACTGCTTATTTAACTTATATGCAGAGTACAACATAAGAAATGCTGGGCTGGATGAGGCACAAGCTGGAATCAAGATTGCCAGGAGAAATATCAATAACCTCAGATGTGCAGATGTCACCACCCTTATGGGAGAAAGTGAAGAAGAAATAAAGAGCTTCTTGATGAAAGTGAAAAAGGAGAGTGAGAAAGTTGACTTAAAACTAAACATCTAGAAAACTAAGATCATGGCATCCAGTCCCATCACTTCATGGCAAGTAGAGGGGGAAACAGTGTAAATAGTGGCTGGATTTATTTTCAGCAGGCTCCAAAATCACTGCAGATGGTGACTGAAGCCATGAAATTAAAAGATGCCTGCACCTTGGAAGAAAAGTTATAGCCAACCTAGACAGTATATTAAAAAGCAGAGACATTCCTTTGCCAACAAAGGTCCATCTAGCAAAGCTATGGTTTTTCCAGTAGTCCTCTATGGATGTGAGAGTTGGACTATAAAGAAAGCTGAGCACTGAAGAATTTATGCTTTTGAACTGTGGTGTTACACAAATCTCTTGAGAGTCCCTTGGACAGCAAGGAGATCCAGTCCATCCTAAAGGAATTCAGTCCTGAATATTCACTGGAAGGACAGATGTTAAGCTGAAACTCCAGTACTTTGGCCACCTGATGCGAACAGCTGACTCATTGGAAAAGACCCTGATGCTGGGAAAGATTGAAGGCAGGAGGAAAAGGGGACAACAGATGGTGAGATGGTTGGAAGGCATCACTGACTCAATGGACATGAGTTTGAACAAACTCTGGGAGTTGGTAATGGACATAGAGGCCTGGCATGTTGCAGTCCATGGGGCTGCAAATAGTCGAACATGACTATATCCGACTGCACTGAACTGAAAAAGAATAGAAAATGAAAAGGTATGAGAAAATTGTTGAGGAATTTATAGTTGAAAATTTCCCTAACATGGAAAAGGAAATAGTCAATCATGTCCAAGAAGCACAACAAGTCTCATACAGGATAAACCAAAGGAGAAACATGCCAAGACACTTATTAATCAAACTAACAATGTCTAAACACAAAGAAAGAATATTAAAAGCAGCAAGGGAAAAGCAACAAGTAACATACAAGGGAAATCCCATACACTTAACAGCTGATCTTTAAGCAGAAACTTTGCAGGCCAGAAGGGAAGGGCAAGATATATTTAAAGTACTGAAAGGGAAAAATCTTTAGCCAAGGTTATTGTACTCAGCAAGGATCTCATTCAAAATCGATGGAGAAATAAAAAGATTTTCAGACAAGCAAAAGTTAAGAGAATAATATCACCAAACCAGCTTTACAACAAATGCTAAAGGGACTTATATAGTTCAAGAAATACAAGAGAAGAATAAAAGACCTACAGAATCAACCCCAAGCATTTAAGAAAATGGCAATACAAACATATATGTCAATAATTAATTTAAAATTTAATGGATTAAATGCTCCAACTGAGAGACATAGACTGACAATGGATACAAAAACAAGCCCCATATATATGCTGATACAAGAAACCCACTTCGGACCTAAAGACACATATAGAGTGAAAGTGAGAGGGTGGAAAATATACTCCATGTAAATGGGAAGCAAAATAAAGCTGAAGTAGTAACCCTTATATCAGAAAAAAATAGACCTTAAAATAAAGATTACAAGAGATAAGGAAGGACACTACACAATGATCAAGCGATGAGTCCAAGAGGAAGACATAACAATTGTAAATATCTATGCACACAACATAGGAGCACCTCAATACATAAACACTAACAGACAGAAAAGGAGAAATTTACAGTAACACAATAATAGTAGGAGACTTTAACACCCCACTCACACCAATGGACAGATCATCAAAACAGAAAATTAATAAAGAAGCACAAGTCTTAAATGATACATTAGATGAGATGCATCTCATTGATATCTTCAGGATATTCCATCCAAATGCAGAAGAACACACCTTATTCTCAAGGGCACATGGAACATTCTCAAAGATAAACAACATCTTGGATCACATATAAAATTTCAGTAAATTTAAGAAAACTGAAATTTTCTCAAGCATCTTCTCCAACCACAATGCTATGAGACTAGATATCAATTACAAGGAAAAAAGTGTAAGAAACACAGACACATGGAGATTAAACAACACACTTCTAAATAACCAACAGGTTAATGAAGAAATTAAAAGGGAAAACAAAAATTTCCTAGAAGTAAATGACAATTAGAACAAGACAACTCAAAACCTATGGGATGCAGCCAAAGCAGTTTTAAGAGGGAATTTTATAGCAATACATAATCCTACGGCAAGAAACAAGAAAAACATCAAATAGACAGCCTAACTCTACACCTAAAACAACTGGAAAAAGAAGAACAAAACAATTTATTAGAAGGAAAGAAATCATAAAATCTGAACAGAAATAAATAAAAAAGAAATGAAGGAAACAATAGTAAAGATACAGTTCAGTTCAGTTCAGTTCAGTCGTTAAGTTGTGTCTGACTCTTTGCGACCCCATGAATCACAGCACGCCAGGCCTCCCTGTCCATCACCATCTCCCGGAGTTCACTCAGACTCACATCCATCGAGTCCGTGATGCCATCCAGCCATCTCATCCTCGGTCGTCCCCTTCTCCTGCCCCCAATCCCTCCCAGCATCAGAGTCTTTTCCAATGAGTCAACTCTTCGCATGAGGTGGCCAAAGTACTGGAGTTTCAGCTTTAGCATCATTCCTTCCAAAGAAACCCCAGGGTTGATCTCCTTCAGAATGCACTGGTTGGATCTCCTTGCAGTCCAAGGGACTCTCAAGAGTCTTCTCCAACACCACAGTTCAAAAGCATCAATTCTTCGGCGCTCAGCTTCCTTCACAGATCAACTCTCACATCCATACATGACCACAGGAAAAACCATAGTCTTGACTAGATGGACCTCTGTTAGCAAAGTAATGTCTCTACTTTTGAATATGCTGTCTAGGTTGGTCAAAACTTTTCTTCCAAGGAGTAAGCATCTTTTAATTTCATGGCTGCAGTCACCATCTACAGTGAGTTTGGAGCCCAAAAAAATAAAGTCTGACACGGTTTCTACTGTTTCCCCATCTATTTCCCATGAAGTGATGGGACCACATGCCATGATCTTCGTTTTCTGAATGTTGAGCTTTAAGCCAAATTTTTGCTCTCCTCTTTCACTTTCAACAAGAGGCTTTTTAGCTCCCCTTCACTTTTTGCCATAAGGGTGGTGTCATCTGCATATCTGAGATTATTGATATTTCTCCTGGCAATCTTAATTCCAGCTTGTGTTTCTTCCAGTCCAGCGTTTCTCATGATGTACTCTGCATAGAAGTTAAATAAGCAGAGTGACAATATACAGCCTTGATGTAATCCTTTACCTATTTGGAACCAGTCTGTTGTTCCATGTCCAGTTCTAACTGTTGCTTCCTGACCTGCATACAGATTTCTCAAGAGGCAGGTTAGGTGGTCTGGTATTCCCATCTCTTTCATAATTTTCCAGTTTATTGTGATCCACACAGTCAAAGGCTTTGGCATAGTCAATAAAGCAGAAATCGATGTGTTTCT
Organism: Budorcas taxicolor; assembly: GCF_023091745.1. Classification (NCBI taxonomy): domain Eukaryota; kingdom Metazoa; phylum Chordata; class Mammalia; order Artiodactyla; family Bovidae; genus Budorcas; species Budorcas taxicolor. The sequence continues at coordinate 443,502 of NC_068935.1, forward strand.
GGAACTCTCTTGCTTTTTCCATGATCCAGCGGATGTTGGCAATTTGATCTCTGGTTCCTCTGCCTTTTCTAAAACCAGCTTGAACATCTGGCAGTACACGGTTCACATATTGCTAAAGCCTTGCTTGGAGAATTTTGGGCATTACTTTACTAGCATGTGAGATGAGTGCAATTGTGCGGTAGTTTGAGCATTCTTTTGCATTGGCTTTCTTTGGAATTGGAATGAAAACTGACCTTTTCCAGTCCTGTGGCCACTGCTGAGTTTTCCAAATTTGCTGGCATATTGAGTGCAGCACTTTAACAGCATCATCTTTCAGGATTTGAAACAGCTCGACTGGAATACCATCACCTCCACTGGCTTTGTTCGTAGTGATGCTTTCTAAGGCCCACTTGACTTCACATTCCAGGATATCTGGCTCTAGATTAGTGATCACATCGTCATGATTATCTGGGTCGTGAAGATCTTTTTTGTACAGTTCTTCCAGGTATTCTTGCCACCTCTTCTTAATATCTTCTGCTTCTGTTAGGTCCCTACCATTTCTGTCCTTTATCGAGCCCATCTTTGCATGAAATGTTCCCTTGGTATCTCTAATTTTCCTGCAGAGATCTCTAGTCTTTCCCATTCTGTTCTTTTCCTCTATTTCTTTGCACTGATCACTGAAGAAGTCTTCCTTATCTCTTCTTGCTATTCTTTGAAACTCTGCATTCAGATGCTTATATCTTTCCTTTTCTCCTTTGCTTTTCACCTCTCTTCTTTTCACAGCTATTTGTAAGGCCTCCCCAGACAGCCATTTTGCTTTTTTGCATTTCTTTTCCATGGGGATGTTCTTGATCCCTGTCTCCTGTACAATGTCATGAACCTCATTTCATAGTTCATCAGGCACCCTATCTATCAGATCTAGGCCCTTACATCTATTTCTCACTTCCAATGTATAATCATAAGGGATTTCACTTAGGTCATACCTGAATGGTCTAGCGGTTTTCCCTACTTTCTTCAATTTAATTCTGAATTTGGTAATAAGGAGGTCATTAACTGAGCCACAGTCAGTTCCTGGTCTTCTTTTTGTTGACTGTATAGAGCTTCTCCATCTTTGGCTGCAAAGAATATAATCCATCTGATTTCAGTGTGGACCATCTGGTTATATCCATGTGTAGAGTCTTCTCTTGTGTTGTTGGAAGAGGGTGTTTGCTATGACCAGTGCACTTTCTTGGCAAAACTCTTTTAGTCTTTGCCCTGCTTCATTCCACATTCCAAGGCCAAATTTGCCTGTTAGTCCAGGTGTTTCTTGACTTCCTACTTTTGCATTCCATTCCCCTATAGTGAAAAGGACATCTTTTTTGGGTGTTAGTTCTAAAAGGTTTTGTAGCTCTTCATAAAACCGTTCAAATTCAGCTTCTTCAGCATTACTGGTTAGGGCATAGACTTGGATTACTGTGATATTGAATGGTTTGCCTTGGAGATGAACAGAGATCATTCTGTCGTTTTTGAGATTGCATCCAAGTACTGCATTTCGGACTCTTTTGTTGACCATGATGGCTACTCCATTTCTTCTGAGGGATTCCTGCCCACAGTAGTAGATATAATGGTCATCTGAGTTAAATTCACCCATTCCAGTCCATTTTAGTTCGCTGATTCCTAGAATGTCGACGTTCACCCTTGCCATCTCTTGTTTGACCATTTCCAATCTGCCTTGATTCATGGACCTGACATTCCAGGTTCCTATGCAATATTGCTCTTACAGCATCGGATCTTGCTTCTATCACCAGTCACATCCACAACTGGGTATTGTTTTTGCTTTGGCTCCATCCCTTCATTCTTTCTCGGGTTATTTCTCCACTGATCTCCAGTAGCATATTGGGCACCTAATGACTTGGGGAGTTCCTCTTTTGGTATCCTATCATTTTGTCTTTTCCTACTGTTCATGGGGTTCTCAAGGCAAGAATACTGAAGTGGGTTGCCATTCCCTTCTCCAGTGGACCACATTCTGTCAAACCTCTCCACCATGACCTGCCCGTCTTGGCTTGCCCTGCAGGCATGGGTTGGTTTCATTGAGTTAGACAAGGCTGTGGTCCTAGTGTGATTAGATTGACTAGTTTTCTGTGAGTATGGTTTCAGTGTGTCGCAGGCGGCTCCGAGCTGGTGCACTAAACACAGGTGGCTGCAAGCCGGTGCACTAAGCATGGCCGAGAGGAGCTACCCCACATCCGAGGTCAGGGGCAGTGGCCTAGAGTGCCAGGCTGCGACAGCACAGGAACGGCCGAGAGGAGCTACCCTGTGTCCGAGGTCAGGGGCAGCAGCCGAGAGGAGCTACCCTGCGTCCGAGGTCAGTGTCGGCCAGGAGGAGACACCCCGCGTCCAAGGTCAGTGGTGGCCGGGAGAAGCCACCTCACGCCCGAGGCCAGGGTGGTGACCCTGAGGAGCCACCCCGAGCTGGAGGCCAGGGCCAGCAGCTGGGAGGAGCCACCCACGCCAAGGCCAGGGCCTGCAGCCAGGAGGAGCAACCCGAGGAGCGGTAGCTGCACTGGCACAGGAGGGCCTAGAGGAGCTATCCCACGGTTAAGGTCAGAAACAGTGGCGGTAAGGAGATACCCCTCGTCCAAGGTAAGGAGCAGTGGCTGTGCTTTGCTGGAGCAGCCGTGAAGAGATACCTCACACCCAGGGTAAAAGAAACCCAAGTAAGATGGTAGGTGTTGCAAGAGGGCATAGGAGGGCAGACACACTGAAACCATACTCATGGAAAACTAGTAAAGATTAATAAAACTAAAAGCTGGTTCTTAGAGAAGATAAACAAAATTGGCAAACCCTTAGCCAGACTCATCAAGAAAAAAAGAGAGAAAAATCAAATCAATAAAATTAGAAATGAAAAAGGAGAGATTACAACAGACAATGCAGAAATACAAAGGATTGTAAGAGACTATTATGAACAACTATATGGAAATAAAATGGATAACCTGGAAGAAATGGACAGATTCTTAGAAAAGTCCAATCTTCCAAGACTTAACCAGGAAGAAATAGAAATTATGAACAACCCAATTACAAGCACTGAAATTGAAGCTGTGATTAACAGTCTCCCAAAAAACAAAATCCCAGGACCAGATGGCTTCATAGGAGAATTCTATCAAACATTTAGGGAAGAGCTAATGCCTATCCTTCTAAAACTCTTTCAAAAAACTTCAGAGGTAGGAACACTTCCAAACTCATTCTATGAGGTCACCATCACGCTGATACCAAAACCAGACAAAGACAACACAAAAAAATAAAACTACTGGCCAATATCACTGATAAACATACATGCAAAAGTTCTCAACAAAATTTTAGCACACAGAGCTCAGGAACACATCAAAAAGCTCACATACCATGATAAAGTTGGGTTTATTCCAGGAATGCAAGGATTCTTCAATGTACACAAATCAATCAATGTGATGCACCAAATATTAACAAATTAAAAGATATGATAATCTCAATAAATGCAGCAAAAGCCTTTGACAAAATTCAGCACCTATTTGTTGTTAAAACTCTTTAAAAAAAGGGGGGGGGCATTCAAGGAACCTACCTCAACATAGTAAAGGCCATATATGATAAGCCTACAGCAAACATTATTCTCAATGGTGAAAAACTGAAAGCATTCCCCCCAAGATCAGGAAAAGACAAGGGTGTCCACTTTTTCCACTGTTATTCAACATAGTTCCGGAAGTCCTAGCTACAGTAATCAGAAAAGAAAAAGAAATAAGAGGAATCCAGATCTGAAAAGAAGTAAAGCTCTCATTGTTTGCAGATGACATGATACTGTACATAGAAAACCCTAAAGATAGTATCAGAAAGTTACTAGAGCTAATCAGTGAATTCAGCAAAGTCACACAATACAAAATCAATATACATACACCATTTGCATTTCTATATGCAAATAATGAAAATTCTGAAAGAGAAATTAAGCAATCCATCCCATTCACCATTGCCACAAAAATAATTAAATATCTAGGAATAAAGTTACCTAAGGAGACAAAAGAACTGTACACAGAAAATTATAAGACACTAATGACAGAAATCAAAGACAACATAAACAGATGGGGAGATATTCCATGTTCCTGGGTAAGAGGAATCAATATTGTGAAAATGAATATACTACCAAATGCAATCTACAGATTCAATGTGATCCCTATCAAATTACCAATGGCATTTTTCCCAGAACTAGGATAAAAAATTTCATAATTCATATGGAAAGACAAAAGACCCCGAATAGCCAAAGCAGTCTTGAGAAAGAAGAATGGAGCTGGAGGAATCAACCTTCCTGACTTCAGATTACACTACAAAGCTATAGTCATCAAGACAATAAGATACTGGCACAAAAACAGAAGTATAGGCCAATGGAACAAGATAGAAAGCCCAGAAATAAACCCATGCAACTATGGGTATCTTATTTTTTGCAAAGGAGAAAAGAATATACAATGTAGGAAAGACAGCCTCTTCACTAAATGGTGCTGGGAAAACTGGACAGCTACATGTAAAAGAATAAAATTAGAACACTTCCTAACACTGCACACTAAATGTAAGACCAGAATCCATTAAACTCTTAGAGGAAAACATAGGCAATAGGCAGAACACTCGATGACATAAATCAAAGCAAGATCCTCTATGACCCATCTCCTATGCTGCTGCTAAGTCACTTCAGTCATGTCCGACTCTGCAACCCCATAGACAGCAGCCCACCAGGCTCCGGTGTCCCTGGGATTCTTCAGGCAAGAACACTGGAGTGGGTTGCCATTTCCTTCTCCAGTGCATGAAAGTGAAAAGTGGAAGTGAAGTCGCTCAGTCATGTCCGACTGTTAGTGACCCCATGGACTGCAGCCCACCAGGCTTCTCCATCCATGGGATTTTCCAGGCAAGAGTACTGGAGTGGGGTGCCATTGCCTTCTCCACCTCCTACGGTATGGTAACAGGAAAAAAAAAAAAAAAAAGTAAACAAGTGGGACCCGATTAAGCTTAAAACCTTTTGTACAGTAAAGGAAACTGTAGTCATACAACTCAATGTGAGAAAAACGAACAACCCAATCAAAAAGTGGGGAAAAGACCTTTAAATAGACTTTCCTCCAAAGAAGACATACAGACAGTGTGAAGACAGTGAAATTGCTCAGTGGTGTCTGACTCTTTGCGACCCCATGGACTGTAGCCTACCAGGCTTCTCTGCCCATGGGATTTTCCAGGCAAGAGTGGGTTGCCATTTCCTTCTCCAGGAGATCTTCCAAACCCAGGGATTGAACCCAGGTCTCCCACATTGTAGGCAGACGCTTTACCGTCTGAATTTATGAAGACATACAGATGGCTAACAAATACATGAAAAGATGCTCAACATCACTCATTATCAGAGAAATGCAAATCAAAACTACAATGAGATATCACCTGGCACCAGTCAGAATGGCCATCATCAAAAAGTCTACAAACAATAAATGCTGAAGAGGGTGTGGAGAAAAGGGAACACTCTTGCATTGCTGGTGGGAATGCAAATTGGTACAGCCACTATGGAAGATGGTATGGAGATGAAATTAAGAAAAAACTAGGAATAAAAGCACCATATAACCCAGCAATCCCACTCCTAAGCATATACCCTGAGGAAACCAAAACTGAAAGAGACACATGTACCCCATTGTTCATTGCAGCATTAGTCACAAGAGCTAGAACATGGAAGTAATCTAGATGTTCATCGACAGATGAATGGATAAAGAAGCTGTTGTACATATACACAATGGAATACTACTCAGCCATAAAAAGGAACACATATGAGTCAGTTCTAATGAGGTGGATGAACCTAGAACCTATTATACAGAGGGAAGTAAGTCAGAAAGAGAAAGATAGATATCATATTCTAAAGCATATATATGGAATCTAGAAAAATGGTACTGAAGAATTTATTTACAGGACAGCAATGGAGAAACAGACATACAGAATAGACTTTTGGACATGGGGAGAGGGGAGGAGAGGGTGAGATTTATGGAAAGAGTAACATGGAAACTTACATTGCAATATGTAAAATAGATAGCCAACGAGAATTTGCTGTATGGCTCAGGAAACTCAAACAGGGGCTCTGTGTCAACCTAGAAGGGTGAGATGGAGAGAGAGATGAGAGGGAGGTTCAAAACGGAGGGGATATATGTATACCTATGGCTGATTCATGTTGAGATTTAACAGAAAACAGCAAAATTCTGTAAAGCAATCATCTTTCAATTATAAAGAAAGAAAAATGCTGACAAAAGGGAACTTTCAGAGCATTCTCACCCCCACATGGGGCAAACAGGATGTTTTGAAGGAGTATAGAGGTGTGTGCCTTTTATTTTAATATATATTAAACACATTTTTAAATGTGGAAAAAAAAGAATTTCAGGAAAGGATATACTGTTTTTAAAAGCATTAAATATTGCTTTTTTCACACTAAGATTTTTAAATAATTTACATTTTGAGCTTTTTAATGATGCTAATAAATGCCTTTCAAAACACAATTTCATTAATAGCTAATGAAACTAATAAGACTATCTTGTAAATGTTTGTTACAGCAGCTTCAAAAGCTGTCACTATATGGTTTTGGCATAAAGTGTTCAATAAGAGTACTAAGTGAGACATAATAGCACAAATTTTGCAGACTAATACATTTCCTTTCTCAGCCTCTGAACATGGGCATAACCACATTAGAGCTCATTTTGGTTTCTTAAATATGACCTTTTATGATGAATTGAGTTTAGTTGTATTTAAAAAATGGATTAATATAAAATGGAATATGTGTATATTCTTTAATAGCCTAAGGAAGGAAAAAAATTTTTTTTTGCTTAAGGAGACCTTTAAAAGAAGAAGAAAAGAGGGTTGAAACTAAAGTGAATAGGAAATAAAGTCCTCAGATCTAAGATTTACAAAGCAATCCTTTTCCAAAAATATACCCATTTATATTTTCAAAAAGATATCATTACTTTAATATTCAGTAACTTTGCAATTAATATTGACTTTGTCATAATGACTATTACATATATCTGATTTTTCCTAAGTAGTTCATCTTTGACAGCCTGCTGTGTTTTTCTAGTTTTCTAATTGATGAGCTTTTCTCACCTTGTGATTACCTAATTTTTAATTAATTGCTTTTAGTAATAAAGTTCATCTTGCATTTTTCTCCCATAAGGATTAGATTTTTTTTAAGCAACAAATTATCTTGTAGAGCTGAAAATGATGCATTATATTAGGATGATTTCTTTTCCTCTGAGAATTAGAAGACTACAATTTCAACTGAAGGTTGAAAAGATTATTATGTCTCCTATATTCAGTTGTTCATAATTTACTGAATGTCATATATAAACTTTCATTGGAAGAGAACATTTTCCAAGAAAAAGAAAGCAATGGAAAACAATATTAAACCAAATATATTTCCTCTTTATAAAACTACTGATGTGAGAGTGCTTTCAAGCTCAGTTTTTCACTCAACATATTCTACAATTTATTTTGCTACTTCCATCTCATCAACAAGTGCTCAAACACATTCAGGGCTATTTATTACAAAGTACAACAACTAAACACATTGTAAAATGATCCTCTTTCTTATATCCATCTTTTGCTTTAATAAAAATTTTTACATTAACTGCATATTTTCAGTCAGGAAAAAACTTCTTTCAAGTGTGATACCAAATACATTGCTAGAAGACAAATTTGCATATTAAGCATAAAATTGTGCCAAATATATAAATTAATACATATATTTTAATATGACTACCATTTAGAATCAGAGCAATTATTTAGACCTAATTTTCATATCATGACTTTACTGTATCTAAAAACAAAAAAGTAGTACAGCCTTTAAAGTAAACATTTCACATATAAACATTTCACTCTTAAGAAGGCTAATCAAATTCTGTTATCAAAATAGTTATCAAATTCTGTTATTAAAATAAAGTTTCTAAGATGATACTTTTCATGAAACTTTTCAGTCACATCAATATTTCAAGATAAACCACCAATCAATTTTTCTTATATATCACTTAAGAATATTGAAAATTCTCAATTTGTGATCCTTGTGAATTAGCCCATCTGGCTTAAGATGCAAATATGAGGATGGATCAATAATCACTCTGCTATGTAACTAACTGATATTTTCCTAACCCTTGAGGTAAAATAAAAACTTAAGTATTGTGTAATCAGAGCCTCCAATTTTGTGGAATCTCTTATCCACCTAAACTTTGAGCAAAAATTTCTTTCAAATATGATTCACTAATTCTCATTAGTGCTTAATGCCTTTAAACAATACTTAGCACAGCTATTTCTGATACTCCATATTAAGTAGTTGTTAATGGGATAATCACTCATGAAAGACCAATGAGGCTGCAAGATGTGTAGACTTTATATTTTGTGTAATAAATATTGCCATTGAGGTTTGCAAAGTTTTTTTTTTAAATAAAAATAGCAGTTCTAAATTACTTACTATCTTTTGTGTAGTTAGAAAATTAACTATAATCTATAGCTATGAGATTTTAATATATTATGACAGAATATTTCATGTTTGAGTTGTAAAATCTCTGCTGATATAATCTCCATTATCCTGGCCACTGTTGTACTTCAAGTTCATTTGGTTGGAAAATTACCAACAAGGGGCCCTCTAATGAATAATACAGCTTCAAAACATCATAAGCATCCCAGTCTGATTAGTTTCATAAAAGGGATGATGAGTTATTTCATGAACAGCACATTATTATTAAAAACTTGCAGACTTTGTTACTATGGTGTTTTCTTGGTACTCAAACTAGGTAGAATGAATTAGAGAACTAGGCAAGTAACATTTGTTCTGATGTGACCCAAATTGTGGCCATGAAATGACAAGAAATCACCACTATATCAGATGGTATATGAAGGTTCAAGATGTGAAATAAGTAAGTGTTAGTCACTCATCCGTGCCCAACTCTTTGTGACCCCATGTACTGCAACTCACCAGGTTCCTCTGTCCATGAGATTTTCCAGGCAAGGATACTGGAGTGGGTTGCCATTTCTAAATTTGGCTAAATCCTAAATTTCAGAAAATGTCTCATGTGTCAAACTATTTGAAAGAAAGTAAATGTCTAAAAGACATTACTTTTCTACTAATCAATATCAACATATCTGTGTAAAGAAAAATGACATTTTGTCAGTGTTAAATATCAGAGGTGTTTGAGATTTTTTGTCAAGAGAATAAATCGTCTTTTCCCCAAAAAATCTAAAGATGCCATTGGAAGTGGTTGTAGCATTATGAATGTTTCCCTGAAGACTAAAGTTCATGACTTAGTAGTGAAGTCTTTGAGTACAGAATGGATGCAGAAAGAGAGATAGAGAAGGACATTTATTGGAGAGTAAATGACATATGCAAAGATATGAGAATGAGAAAAATTAAGACATACTCATGAAAAAGTACTTAGGTAGAGCGAGCGAAGTGTTCAGTGAAGAAATAGATTTTATATGGGACTGGAATGGCAGCCAATGCCAGATTACACCAGGCCTAACATACTAAATTAAGGAACTCCTTGAATAATGATTAGTAGTACTGACATTGTCTAATTTGTATATTTTTAAAAAATCACTAGAATAGGAGAGGGAAAACTAATAGATGGGGATAAATACTGGAAATAAAGACATTGGTTAGGCATGTTTTGCTGAGATCTAGAGAAAAGTGAAGATAGAAATGAGAGGACATTGTAAAATATTTAAATGAAGACTGTATTAATTATATGGAACAAATAATGTGAGAGGTGAAAGAAAAGAGTTTAGGAAATTAATAGATATTTATCTTGAGTAGGCAGTTAAAAAAAAACAAAACTGTTAATGATTGGAGGGATGATGGTAAATTTGATTTACCATCCATTACATGGAAGTGCAAATGGGACATGCCAGTGGATATACAGTGAATAAAAATGTGATCTCAGGAGAAATCTCAGAAGAGAAGTCACCTTAAGAGTCATTTGTCTTTAGATTATAGTTGAGTTCATGGCTGCAGATGAGATCGCATGGTGCTATGCTGGTGTCACAGGAGCTATGAATGAAGATAAAATGTAATCCTTCTTTTAAAAAGACAGTGAGTGTCTCTTTTGCTGTCTCGCATACAGGGTTGTCGTTACCATCTTTCTAAATTCCATATATATGCGTTAGTATACTGTATTGGTGTTTTTCTTTCTGGCTTACTTCACTCTGTATAACAAGGTTCCAGTTTCATCCACCTCATTGAACTGATTCAAATGTATTCTTTTTAATGGCTGAGTAATACTCCATTGTGTATATGTACCACAGCAGCAAAAGAGACACAGATGTATAGAACAGGCTTTTGGACTCTGTGGGAGAGGGAGAGGGTGGGATGATTCGGGAGAATGGCATTGAAACATGTAGAATATCATATATGAAACGAGTCGCCAGCCCAGGTTCAATGCATGATACTGGATGCTTGGGGCTGGTGCACTGGGATGACCCAGAGGTATGGTACAGGGAGGGAGGAGGGATGGGGGTTCAGGATAGGGAACACATGTATACCTGTGGTGGATACATGTTGATGTATGGCAAAACCAATACAATATTGTAAAGTAATTAACCTCCAATTAAAATAAATAAATTTATATTAAAAAAAAAGACAGTGAGTGACAAGAGTATCTGTTGCCATTTCAGAGGAAATTTGCTTATCTATGGATTACTTTTTATCTCTTTGTTCTATATCTTGTTATAATTTTTCTTTTGTAATACTGTGTAATATAGTACATGCCTTCTTTCTCTAAACAACCATTTAATATGAAATATTGCTTTGATTTTGACTCTTGTTTACTCCAATGACAGAATATTGCTAGCCCATTCCCAAAGAGGCATTTACATAATTTTAAAAATTGTGATTGTAATATAATATGGAACTTAAAATAATCTAGTCAGAAGGGAAGTGGGTTGTGGTGTCAAGAAGCAACAGTTAGAACTGGACTTGGAGCAACAGACTGGTTCCAAATTGTGAAAGGAATGTGTCAAGGCTGTATTTTGCCACCCTGCTTATTTAACTTATATGCAGAGTACATCATGCAAAATGCTGGGCTGGATGAAGCATAAGCTGGAATCAAGATTGCTGGGAGAAATAGCAATAACCTCAGATATGCAGATGACACCACCCTTATGGCAGAAAGAAAAGAAGAACTAAAGAGCCTCTTGATGAAAGTGAAAGAAGAGAGTGAAAAACTTAGCTTAAAACTCAACATTCAGAAAACTAAGATCATGGCATCCAGTCCTATCACTTCAAGATAAATAAAATTAAATAAAATGAAATTAAAAGATGCTCCTCGGAAGAAAAGCTATGAGCAACCTAGACAGCATATTAAAAGCAGAGACATTACTTTGCCAACAAATGCCCATCTAGTCAAAGCTATGTTTTTTCCAGTTGTCATGTATGGATATAAGAGTTGGAGTATAAATAAAGCTGAGCACCGAAGAACTGATGCTTTTGAACTGTGGTGTTGGAGAAGACTCTTGAGAGTCCCTTGGACTGCAAGGAGAGCAAACCAGTCCATCCTAAAGGAAATCAATCCCGAATATTCATTGGAAAGACTGATGCTGAAGCTGAAACTCCAATACTTTGGCCACTTGATGCAAAGAACTGACTCACTGGAAAAGACCCTGATGCTGGGAAAGATTGAATGTGGGAGGAGAAGGGGATGACAGAGGATGTGATGGTTGAATGGCATCACTGACTTTATGGACATGAGTTTGAGTAAGCTCTGGGAGTTGGAAAGCCTGGAGTACTGCAGTCCATGGGGTCACAGAGAGTTGGACACGAATGAGTGACTGAACTGATATGAACTGGATTTGCTGTGAGCCCACAGGCTATGAAACTGGACAATAAAGACATTAGGGTTCATCAGTCTCTTCTATTTTTATATACGTTTGAAATTTTCCAAAATAAAAAGCTTAAGATATTCTAAGTAATTCTGCACATATACAATGTACCATAAACATTAAACAAAATGAAAATTGTGGACATTTAATGTAAACCATTCATCAGCAGTTGCTAAATAAAAGAGTTTTCAAGGGATAATGGTTAAAAGTAGTCTCCCATGAGAAAGAAAAGGAATATAGCATCTAAGTTCTCATGAGTCTTATATAGGATAATTTTAATACAGATTGTCGTGATTCAAAGTCAGCTCTTTGATAAATTCAAGATCAATTTGCCAGAACAATGCACAAAATGATTAAAAATGCAAGTTAAACCTGGATGAACTTGATTTTCACATTGTGATCATTTTACCTATTTAGTTTCTGCTGTGACAATTGTACCAAACCTAAGAGTACTGAAGTCCATGGTATGCTTTCAAAAAATAAATCAAAATACAATGCTTATTTTACTACAAACAAAGAAATATATTTCAACAACTTTATTCCTTTTTAACCTTAACTCTACTTGTACCTTTCAAAGTTTTGAGTCTGTAACTGTTGCATTTTTTTTTCTTTCATTTTTGGTTGTAGAAAAGGTAAATTAACCTGTGACTAAAACAGTCAAGAATAAAATTTGAAAATGAAGGAGATTTCTATCAATATTTATTAATATTGGTGGTTTGTGGTAAAGAATCCGCCTGCCAATGCAGGAGACTCAGGAGATGCCAGTTTGATTTCTGAATCGGGAAGGTCCCCTGGAGTAGGAAATGGCAGCCCACTCTAGTATTCTTGTCTAGAGAATCTCATGGACAGAGGAGCCTGGTGGGCTACAATTAGTGCATGGGATCACAAACAGTTGAACACAGCTGAGCGACTGAGTATGCACACATGGATAGTAAGTTTATGAGATGTGTTCTTCCAATGGATGAAAACAGCCTCTCCCATTGCACATGCCTAATATCTATTTAGATAAAAGTAACCTATAAATCACACAAGTGGAAGAAACTCTGCAATCATCAGTTGACTCACTTGGAACCTTAAAAGTAATTAGAATTTTTAAAATAATTAGCTACTCACATTTGTTTCATAGGTAAGAGTATATTATGATATTTTGTAAAGTATCTAAAGCATTCTGTAGCTGTTTTCTCAAAGGATCATCCAAGAACACTTTGCAACAGTATCAAGTGAACTTGTTAAAAATGCTGATTTCTGCCTTACTGCAGCAGACCTGCTGAAACAGAATTTCTGTAGTTGGCATTCAAGAATATGCATTCTAGTACAGTGTTCACAATGATTTTCAGGTTCACTAAATCTTTAAAGTGACTGTGCTAGAGGCTAAGATGATATAAAAGAAATTCTAGTTAAAAGAGCTATTCAGTGAAGGTTCTTTACATTTCTACAGCAACTTCCACTATAATGGATAAAGCAAGCTTAGAGAACTTTACTCACTTTCTCAGGCCATACTAAACACTTGACATAGGCAGTTTAGAGCATGCCTAGAAAAAGAATAATTAACTTGGCTCATAATTGGTGATCAATATGTATTTGTTTAATAAATGAATATAATGTAAAAAGATGTTATTTTTATTCAGTTTTGTCCTTTATTATCAGCACAAGATGTTATCTTCAGTAATGGAGAAATAGTCCTTTACTAAGCATCTACCATGTAGGGCACTATGTGGCAAGTTCTAGAAATATGACCAACTGCTGCTGCTGCTGGTGCTGCTAAGTCGCTTCAGTCGTGTCTGACTCTGTACCACTCCAGAGACAGAAGCCCACCAGGCTCCCCCATCCCTGGGATTCTTCAGGCAAGAACACAGGAGTGGGTTGCCATTTCCTTCTCGAATGCATGAAAGTGAAAAGTGAAAGTGAAGTCGCTCAGTCGTGTCTGACTCTTAGCGACCCCATGGATTGCAGCCTACCAGGCTCCTCTGTCCATGGGATTTGTCAGGCAAGAGTACTGGAGTGGGTTGCCATTGCTTTCTCCAATGACCAACTGAGATGCTCCCAAATAGAAACACTAGAAAAAATATATATATATATATATTTTTCTAATTTTGATACCTTTGGACTTTCATAAATGCATTTCACTTTAATATTTTTTCCCTTAAAAACAGTTTTATCATAGGGTGATAAAACTGCATAAGCATTATCATTAATATATATTAGAAAAACTATATTTTGTTCTAGTGAGTGAAGTCACTCAGTCCGTGTCTGACTCTTTGTGACCCCATGGACTGTAGCCTCCCAGGCATCTCCACCCATGGGATTCTCCAGGCAAGAATACTGGAGTGGGTTACCATTTCCTTCTCCAGGGAATCTTCCCAACCCAGGGATCGAACCTAGGTCTCCCGCATTGGAGGCAGACGCTTTAACCTCTGAGCCACCATGGAGGGCCCTATTTTGTTCTAGTACGTAGCTGGAAAAATGGAGCAGATGGGAGACAGGATGGTAACAAAATGTATGATCTTGATTCATAAAATACCAGCGGATTCTAATGTACGTTCACCAAACTCATTACTCTTCTTAGCACACATCATCTACATTCTCAGCCTTCCTGGCTTAAGTGCGATCCTGTGTCTGATTTCTGAGTAATAGAATGGAGGTTGCAGTGTTGGGCACTACTTCAAAAACTATCCCATAAAAACCTCCCACTGTAAGCAGGCATGTTTTCTGCAGTGACTTTAGAAGCTATGTGTTGAGGACAGAGGAGCCACAAGACGGAAGGAGCCCAAATTCCTGAATCACTACTTGGATGAAATCTGTCAACTTAGAAACCTTTGTTTTTCACTTTACATAGAAGTTAAGCCACTTATATATAGCATTTGTCTGATACCAAAGCTATCAAATCTTATTTAATAGAAATTAGTTCTTTGAAATGACAAACTGCCACAAGAGAAACCTAAAATTTCATTGCTTTAACAGTCAGACAGTGAGCAGCAGTAAGGCAACTGATTTGGAGGCTGAGAAGATGAAGACCCATGATACACAGTTGCAAAATATATTTTTTAAACTGTTGCTTGCTATAACTTAGAAGGCAAACCATATGATCACTGAGCCTATAGCTCTAAAGATTAAGAGTTAGAGTCAGAGTCATACTGTGCCTTGTTTTTATTTTCTGCTTTTGGAAAGTATTACAAGAGATAAAACAGAAAAATTCTGTAAAGCAATTATACTTCAATAAAAAACTAAATAAATTTTTCAAAAAGAGATAAGCTTAGAAAAGAATTGGCCAGTTTGCAAGCAAAAATAACCTCTCTACTTCAAGGTCTGCAAAAATCAATACTCTGGAAGTTTTTACTACACCATGAAGGTATGCTAGAAAGGCTGCCTTTCTATCAATCCAAGAAAGTCAAAAGGAATTAATTAATTTAAAACTAAATCACTGAAATTTAGAACCATGTATTATGACCAATAGTGAATTCCAAAGAAACACAACTTAGTCCTTTAATTTAGGAAAGTTAAAATGCAGTTGAATAGAAAAAATAAAAGCAAGTTTTGAAAGTAATTACAAAAAGTCTAGTTCAATCTGGGCTTCCCTGGTGGCTCAGATGGTAAAGAATCCACCTGCAATGCAGTAGATCTGGGTTTGATCCCTGGGATGGGAATATCCCCTGGAGAAGGAATGGCTACCTACTCCAGCATTCTTGCCTGAAAAATCCCATGGACAGAGGAGCCTGGTGGTCTACAGTCCATAGGATGGCAAAGAGTCAAACTAACTCTGAGCAACTAACACACACACACTAGATCAGTCTAGATGACTGTATATTTTATTATACAGGGGTCCTCTAAATGATGGTTAGTGATGAACAAATTATTATGAATAGATTCTGTGATCTTAATTTTTAATTAATTATTTCAATGAGAGGTTAATTACTTTACAACATTTTTTTTCCCGTACAGTGACATAAATCAGCCATGGGTGTAGATGTGTTCCTCATCCTGGACACCCCTCCCACCTCCCTCCCCATCCCATCCCTTAGGGTCATCCCAGTGCACCAGCCCTGAGCACCCTGTCTTATGCATTGAACCTGGACTGGCAATCTGTTTCACATATGATAATATACATGTTTCAATGCTGTTCTCTCAAATCATCCCACCCTCACCTTCTCCCACAGAATCCAAAAGTCTTTTCTTTACATCTGTGTCTCTTTTGTTGTCTCACATATAGGGTCATTGTTACCATCTTTCTAAATTCCATATATATGTGTAAATATACTGTATTGGTGGGTTTTTTTTCTGACTTACTTTGCTCTGTATAATCGGCTCCCGTTTCATCCACCTCATTAGGACTGATTCGAATGCATTCTTTTTAATAGCTGAGTGATATTCCATCGTGCATATGTACCACAGAATTCTTATCCATTTGTCTGCCGATGGACATCTAGGCTGCTTCCATAACCTAGCTAAACAGTGCTGCGATGAACATTGGGGTACATGTGTCTCTTTCAATTCTGGTTTCCTCAGTGTGTATGCCCAGCAGTGGGATTACATCTTAATGGTAGTAAGAAACAAAACCAACAATCAACAAGCACAAAACTAGTGTAAGTTTAATATTACATACTGAGAGATGCAAGGTAAAAAGCATCTAAAACAAAAGATAAATTTATCCCAGATGTGATTTTAAGTGTGTAAGAAAGTGATGTGCCAGGTTGGTAAAAAGAAAGGTAACAGAGGAATATTTCATCTTTATAATTTTAAAAAAGTAAAAATATGTGATACTAAATGGAGTCAAGAAGGGGCATGCAAACTCATTTCCCTAATATCAGTGCTTGTTGTAGTCACAGGTAATGGAAAAAGAGTTAATATTTGTAACCATACTAATATTAGAACATTGGTTTTCAGTGAGAGGCAGTTGTGAAATGGGAATGTAGATAGATACTTATAGCCTGAAACTCTAGATTTATCATTCAAAGATACTTTAAAATCATATTGGGCCATATGCTATTATGAAAAAGAAACAAAAGCAGTTAATTATTCTGAAATAATACTCAGTGTGTCATTTCCTCCTCATCTCACTGCCTCTGCATTAGTGACAGAGATGGCATTGAAAGCCCACACAACCTCCAACTGTTACCTCTCCGCAACTCACTCCATTCATCTACCCTGCTCATTATAAACAAGGAAATCTTTCTCAATGCAGATGCCTATTTCAGTTGTATGTTTAAAATTATTCACTAGTATGTAATGATAACCTTATATGCGAAACAGCATAAGAGACAGAGATGTATAGAACCGTCTTTTGGACTCTGTGGGAGAGGGAGAGGGTGGGATGATTTGGGATAAGGGCATTGAAACATGTATAATATCATATATGAAACGAGTCGCCAGCCCAGGTTCGATGCATGATAGAGGATGCTGGGGGCTGATACACTGGGATGACCCTAAGGGATGGCACGGGGAGGGAGGTGGGAGGGGAGTTCGGGATGGGGAACATGTGTATACCCTTGGCAGATTCATGTTGATGTATGGCAAAACCAATACAATATTGTAAAGTAATTAGCCTCCAATTAAAATCAATAAATTTATAATAAAAACTCACTAGTAGCACAATATCATCTATAGGATAAATTATAAAATACTTGGTTCAGTTCAGCTCAGTCACTCAGTCGTGTCCGACTCTTGGCGACCCCATGAATCACAGAACGCCAGGACTCCCTGTCCATCACCAACTCCCGGAGTTCACTCAGACTCAAGTCCATGGACTCAGTGATGCCATCCAGCCATCTCATCCTCTGTCGTCCCCTTCTCCTCCTGCCCCTAATCCCTCCCAGCATCAGAATCTTTTCCAATGAGTCAACTCTTCGCATGACATGGCCAAAGTACTGGAGTTTCAGCTTTAGCATCATTCCTTCCAAAGAAATGCCAGGGCTGATCTCCTTCAGAATGGACTGGTTGGATGTCCTAGCAGTCCAAGGGACTCTCAAGAGTCTTCTCCAACACCACAGTTCAAAAGCATCAATTCTTCGTCACTCAGCCTTCTTCACAGTCCAACTCTCACATCCATACATGACCACAGGAAAAACCATAGCCTTGACTAGACAGACCTTAGTCAGCAAAGTAATGTGCTTTTGAATATGCTATCTAGGTATGTAAAGTCACTTAGACAGACTAGATCCTGACTAATTTTAAGTCTCCTCTTATACCACTTTCTCAGGAAGCCTGTACTGAGCCATTAGCTGTTGCCTGATACAATAATCTTTTTTATATCTCTGTGCCTTTGTGTACACTAATCTCCCTATTCAGTCCAGGTTCGATGTATAAGGCAGGGTGCTCAGTGCTGGTGCACGGGGAGACCTAGAGGGATGGGATGGGGAGGGAGGCGGGAGGGGGATTTCAGGATGGGGAACACATGTACACCCATGGCAGATTCATGTCAATGTATGGCAAAACCAATACAATATTGTAATTAGCCTCCAATTACAATAAATAAATTTACATTAAAAAAAGCTTAATACCATGTAATCTCTGTCATGTACATAAATATAATAATTATTGCAGTTGGACCTATGGGCCACTTCTTATTAGAAAAGCATCATTCACTCATAAGATTTCTAAAAACTCAAAACATGTAGTTTGTTCACACTGCCACATTCTTATTATTAATCATCCTATTGAATCTGCCAAGTAGAAACATATCCAATGTTCTTTTTTGCAGTTATTTAAAATAATTATAATATCTGTACATTTTAAGACATTGAGATACAAAAATCTTATACAGTCTAAGTTTTTAGTAGCATATTTCATAAGTGCAAGGGAGAATCAAATATGTTGGTAATTAGGAGAACAGCTGTTAATCATATCTCAATCATTTTACTACTTTTCATTTTAAATAAATATGCATATATTTAAGTCAGAACAAGCTAGTACTTCGGAAAATAAGAAATAAAAGATTTCTTCCAGTGCTAATTCAATTTTATCATTACTGTTATCTTGATTTTAATGTTTTAAATTATTATGCATTTATATATTTTCTAATCTTTTCACTTTCTATATATTTGCTACCTGAGCCAGAAACAACATTTACTATTACTTTTATTATAGTCTTTTCATTATCAATTTTCATGATCTCCATTCAAAAATGAACAAAAGAAGGGGAGGTTTAAATGGCAGAATATGCATTTTAAAGTTGAGTCATACTTCCTCATAGCAAACAAGGAAGATAGCATTAAAGAAAAGGATAGAAGTGGAAAGATAAAGAGATTTTGTTTCTGCTTTGCTACTAGCTGGTTCTGTGACTATAGGCACACAATCAAATCTCTTCCTCAGTAGTCTCATCCATAAAAATGACACTTTAGGCTTTTCATTTCCCTGAGTTGTGGTAAAGTTTAAATTGTTGATGACTAGTCTGTGTGGTTTGGAGAAGGCGATGGCATCCCACTGCAGTACTCTTGCCTGGAAAATCCCATGGAGGGAGGAGCCTGGTGGGCTGCAGTCCATGGGGTCGCTAAGAATCAGACACGACTGAGCGACTTCACTTTCACTTTTCACTTTCATGAACTGGAGAAGGAAACGGCAACCCACTCCAGTGGTCTTGCCTGGAGAATCCCAGGGACGGAGGAGCCTGGTGGGCTGCCGTCTATGGGGTCGCACAGAATCGGACATGACTGAAGCAACTTAGCAGGAGCAGCAGTCTATGTGGTTAATACTTTGTACTAGGCCAAAGGAAAAAAGCTAAGGATGGATAAGATAAGAATATGTACCTCATTATTTAAGTAATTATTTACATATTATGTATTATTATTATTTTAAATAAAAATATGTATCAAATGATCAGAGAAAAGAGCAAGAGAGAACAGGGGATGAAAGAGCAGAAAATATCCATGATTTAACCATCTAACTTCACACAGAGGTCAATGTTTTCACTTTAATATGCATATCTACTCTTTTGGGAAGCTCTCCTCTGTGGTCTCTACTGTTGCCTCAGGATATTATAAGATAGTTGAGAGTGTTTGTAAAGATGTAGTTGATACTATAAGCTAGGACTGTGTATGCCTTAATACACAATCAGGAAAGAAGCTTATGGGATTCTAAGATGTGCACAGATCCCAAACATCTTGAAAAAATATGTCTTATTATTATGTTCCTTCAGTAACTAAATGCTTCAGTTATCCATGGGGCAGGGTATGGGGTTGTGCTGACAGCACACACACATGTGAGGAGAGTTAAAATATTTTGGAAAAAAATTACAAGAGCATCAACACATATATATATGTAGAGTTCTTTTACTGTCTTTAAAAGAAATTATTTTCTAGTTGTGAGTATGTGGGGTCAGTTGCTTCAGTCATATCTGACTCTTTGCCACCCCATGGATGGAATCCCCCAGGCTCCTCTGTCCATGGGATTCTCCAGGCAAGAATACTGTAGTGAGTTGCTATGCCCTTCTCCAGGGGAATCTTCCTGACCCAGGGATCAAACACACATCTCCTGCATTGCAGGCAGGTCCTTTACCACTGAGCAATTGGGGAAGCCCTATATTCTGGTTATAATAAAATAATTTCTGGAACAGGTGATTTTCAGCCTTAGAATTCTGTAGGATCTTTGAATTAAAAAAAAATGTATTTTTGAAAAAGGATTTAGGTTACTTTTGTCTACATTTCTAAATGTCTTGAGGAAGTATTTTTTTAAAGACCCTCATAAATGTCAATGCCTACGTGGAGAAAAGATATATGGAATGGGGGCACTTCCCTATTCTTTGTTCTTCATAAATGTGTACTATAGCTGAGAGAGAAACCCTATTATACCTGAGTCAGTTAGCAGTCACAAAACTATTTGTCCAATGACTTTTCAATTTTATATTTTTGAGCATTTGCTTCCTCAGCAATCTTCACTTTGCTTCGTCTAAAATATAGAAAAAGAAGGAAAAAACAGGTGTTTTTTAATAATTAAAAAACCTTTCCTAAATGCATATTAGGGATCAAAACAAATCCAAGTTACTGCTTCATCCAGTACTCTAACAAAATCCAAATATTCATAGGCGATTTATTCTGTGAAAAGGATAACAAGAAAGAATACTATAGGTTGCCATGGTAATTTAGATCACTCAAGATTACTTATATATAACTAAATCTTATACCAGGCCTCATTTTAGTAAATGAAATGCTCCCATCATTAGAAAATATCCTAAATGCAGGCTTTTAAAAAATAGAATCAGGGACTTCCCTAATAGTTCAGTGACTAGGACTGCACACTCCCAATGCTCAAAAATATAAAATTGAAAAGTCATTGGACAAATAGTTTTGTGACTGCTAACTGACTCAGGTATAATAGGGTTTCTTTCTCAGCTATAGTACACATTTATGAAGAACAAAGAATAGGGAAGTGCCCCCATTCCATATATCTTTTCCCTGGGTTTGATCCCTGGCCAGGGAACTAAATCCCACATGCCAACTAAAGATCCTGCGTGCTGCAATGAAGACTGAAGACCCTGCATGCCACAGCTAAGACCTGGCACAGCCAAGTAAATAAGTTTTAAATTACATATTTTAAAAATAGAGTGAAATTTCTGTAGTAATTAGTAATATATAAAGTTAGAAATACAATAGGACAGTTACTAAAATGTTATTCAACATCTTCGTTGTGCTAAAATCTTTCGCTAAAAGATTTCTATGACATACACATGATAAAAGAAGAAAATATGGCAAAATATCTGGATTACATTGAAGTGAATTATAGTAGGTTTAATTTCATTTTAGCACTCTTTCCAACGAGGTATATTTTACATGATTCAATAGAAATTTAGTAGTTTTAAAAGATTTTGGTTTACAAGGATTCAAAGCAAAGATAGATGGTAACTTTTGTTTTGTAGAGGATGCATTCATAAACTAGATTAGTTGCAGCAAGTTTTAGTATTTAAAGTAAATTTAAAAATTATTTTTTAAACTCTGTCACAATCTATCTATGATTAGGCCACTTCAATTGTTTTCATAGCCAAATAAATAAAATTCATTCTATGAGTGTGGTAAGATATAATTATGAAATAATTGACAATTTTATGATACTTGAAGGTACCTATGAATAAGAACAGCATAAATGAGATAAGATATCCATTTTTAAAAAATTTTTGTGCAGAGTTCTTTACTCAATATCCCATTTATAGCCACTGATAAAGAAAGAGTAATTGTTTGAAGATTATGTATATCAAAATTTTGTCCTGAAATATTTTTATGAGAAAATGGGATCAATCAAAGCATTCAAATGTATTCAAAAGTATGCCAAAATAATGTCTGATAAATAATTTAGTATTCTCTATTACAAAATACATTAAATTCTCACATCAACAGAAAATATCATTTCAACCTACACAACCATGTTTGTAGGGCAGAGTAGAAAGAAACATAACCTTATGAAATTTAAATTACTGGGCTATTCAGTACATTTAAGGTATACAAAAGGAATCATTTGTTCTCACTCTATTAAGATTTTGGTAGTGGAAGCATTTAACAAAAAAGAAGTGAAGGAGATCAAGAGGCCTGTATAGTCATTTATAAAGAGAAAATATATTATCACATTGATGACTGAAAATATATTATCATATGAGTGATATTGATAATATCCTGTATTATCAATACAGAAGCTGGGAAGAATTTAAACTGATACATGTGTGCCAGCACATTAGAAAAAGGAAAAATTTACAATATCATGAAATTCTATGTGTTTGGAAATTAGGCAGCTCAAACTTTTGCCTGTTTCTGCTAAGCTAATCAAGCTTCCCACAAAAAGGTTTACTGCCAATGTAAGGCTAGCATAACATAAATCTTGCTACATACATATTCTTCGTGATCTACACTGAAGACATAATAGAGTCTGAATTACTAGGGAAAGCGGTAAATTAAAACTGTGTTAGAACTGTGCACTTTTTTTTCAATCTAAGATTATGCTCAAAGGATAAGGTGATGGTGCAGAAAGGAAACAGCTACTTTACACAGATATTTTCATTCTATGCACAACATCAAAGTTTCATACCCTGCTAGAAATTCAAATAAAAATTGTTATTCCAGGCCCTTGCTTTCTCCAAGTCTCCTGACATTAGTAATGAGCCCCAAGATTTCTTATTATTGTTATTTTTAAGCCCATGGTATTCTATGTTCTTTCATAGAGATTTGTTATTTATAGCAAAATAACATTTTTATTACTATATTAAAAATTTCCTCAGGAGATCTGTTGGAGAAGGAAATGGCAACCCACTCCAGTATTCTTCCCTGGAGAATCCTGTGGACAGAGGAGCCTAGTGGGCTGCTGTCCAGGGGTCGCATAGAGTCAGACTCAACTAACGTGACTTAGCAGCAGCAGCAGCAGGAGATCTGTATATAGTAACAATCAAAGATTTTTGTCTCTGCTGTAGAAATAACTTCTAGAATATTCTTCTGCTGATTTTCAAGATGGAACAGTCCAGGGAAACAATGGAAAATATATCTGATTTTTTAACATTCAATGAGACTCGTCAAGAACATTTAGTTCAGTTCATTTCAGTCGCTCAATCATGTCTGACTCTTGCGACCCCATGGACAGCAGTACGCAAGGCCTCCCTGTCCATCACCAAGTCCTAGAGTTTACCCAAACTCATGTCCACTGAGTCGGCGATGCCATTCAACCATCTCATCTTCTGTCATCCCCTTCTCCTTCTCCCTTCAATCTGTCCCAGCATCAGGGTCTTCTCAAAGGAGTCAGCTCTTCCTATCAGGTGGCCAAAGTATTGGAGTTTCAGCTTAAACATCAGTCCTTCCAGCGAACACTCAGGACTGATTTCCTTTAGGACGGAGTGGTTGGATTTCCTTGCAGTCCAAGAGACTCTCAAGAGTCTTCTCCAATACCATAGTTCAAAAGCATCAATTCTTCGGTTCTCAGCTTTCTTTATACTCCAAATCTCTCATCCATACATGACCACTAGTAAAACCATAGCTTTGATTAGACAGACCTTTGTTGGCAAAGTAATGTCTCTGCTTTTTAATATGCTGTCTAGGTTGGTCATAACTTTCCTTCCAAAGAGTAAGTGTCTTTTGATTTCATGGCTGCAGTCACTATCCATAGTGATTTTGGAGCCCCCAAAATAAAGTCAGCCACTGTTACTCCATCTGTTTGCCGTGAAGTGATGGTACAGAATGTTGAATTTTAAGCCAACTTTTTCACTCTCCTCTTTCACTTTCATGAAGAGGTTCTTTAGTTCTTCTTCACTTTGTGCCATTTGGGTGGCGTCATATGTCTATTTGAGGTTATTATTTCTCCCAGCAATCTTGATTCCAGCTTGTGCTCCATCTAGCCCAGCGTTTCTCATGATGTACTCTGCATAGAAGTTAAATAAGCAGGATGACAATATACAGCCTTGACATACTGTTTTCCCAATTGGGAACGAGTCTTTTGCTCCATGTCCCTCCTCCTAATCTTCTTGCCAGCTCTTTGTGCATGTTTCCAGGTGTGGTGGGGCTTCCCAGGTGGCTCGGTGGTAAAGAATCCACCTGCCAATGCAGGAGTCACAAGGGACGCATGTTTGACCTCCAAGTTGTGAAGATCTCTTGTAATAGGAAACGGCAACCCACTCCAGTATTCTTTCCTGGAAAATTCCATGGGCAGAGGAGCCTGGTGGGCTCCATTAGATCACAAACAATCAGGCACAACTGAAAACACACACACACACAGACACCCCGCATGTGGTTGTGATAGAGTTCCAGTAGACAGGGGTCTTCAGAAAACAGACCAAGGTCTAGAGGGCAAAGGAAAATCCACAAACTTGAGCTATACTGCTACCTGCTGGGAAACAAAAAGAGGTTTCTGGTAGCCAGTCTGGTGAGTTGTAAGGAGAGAATGAGCTTAATAATTCTGCCACAGGAGGGAGCAAGAAGAGTGGAGCCATACAAAGAGAAAAACCCAAACTAATGCCTTTGTCTTTGGTGGCTCAAACAGTAAAGAATCTGCCTGCAATGCAGGAGGCCAAAGTTCAATCCCTCTGTCAGGAAAATTTTCTGGGGAAAGGAATGGCTACCCACTCCAGTATTTTTGCCTGGAGAATTCCATGAACAGAGGCTACAGTCCATGGGTTCATAAAGAGTCAGACACAACAGAGTGACTAACAGTCTTCACTTTTCACCTTTGAACAAAATACCTCATCTGTAGGCAAGTGGCAAAGAGTTGAGGTGTCTACTATTTCAAATGTGAAAACAACACAAAACTACAAGGAATATGAAAAATCAAGGAAACATACCATCACAAAAATGATATAATAATTTTCTAATAACTGAGCACAAAAGCACTGCATTTTGTGATCTAGCTGACAAAAAATTCAAAGTAGTTGTTTTGAAGAAACTCAACAAGCTGCAAAAAAAGTCAAAAAGAAAATTTAACAAAATCTCAAAAAACATGATTAAAATGAAATCTTTAGAAAGAGAAATTATGAAAATGAATCAAATAGTCATTCTGGATTGAAATGAAAAAAGGAAGAGAGTATATGAAGTAGAGGGGAGCATATGGAAGATAGAATAATGAATTAGAGGACAGGAAATTTGAAATGACATTGTTAGAAGAGAACAAAATGAAAAGAGCAAACAGACTTGACATGATCTATGGTATTTTTTTCAAAGAATAAATAGTAAAATAACCTGGATTCCCAAAGTAGAATAGAGGGAACAGGGAGCAGAAAATCTAGTTAACAAAATAATAGCAAAGAACTTTCCAAATCTGAGAAAAGAACTGGGTATCCAATTTAACAAAGCTAACAGATAACCCTATTATCTCAATGCAAAAAACCTAATCCAAAACACGGAAATGAAACTGTCAAAAAATCAAGAATAAACAAAAGAGTCTAAAACAGTTGGGAAAAATTGTAGTCTACAAAGGAATTCCCATTAGGCTAACAGTGGATTTTTCAATAGAGACTTTACAGGTAAGGAGAGAGTAGATTGACATTCAAAGTATTAAAACAAACAAACAAACAAAAATGTTAGCTAAAAATACCCTATCCAATAGAACTTATCCTTCAGATGTAAAGGAGAAATATTTCCTTAAATAAACAAAAGCTTGAAAAAATTCATCTTAAGTAGACTTGCTTTCCAGGACATGTTGAAAGAAGTTCTTCAAGCTGTTAATTAGCGACATAAATTAACTTCAAGAAGTTAATTAGCGACATAAAAATACATGAGTATATAACAAACTGGTTAAGATAAATATACACTAATACTTAGAAAAACTCTACATATGCAATAGGAAGATGTGTTAATCATTTACCGTAATACAAAGGACAGAGGAAAAGAGTATTAAAACTATTTACAGTTACTATTCTTGTTAAGTTCCTCAGTCATGTCTGACTCTTTGAGATGCCATGGACTGCAAAACGTCAGGCTTCCCTGTCCTTCCAAATCTTCTGGAGCATGCTCAAATTCATGTCAATTGAGTCAGTGATGCCATCCAATTGTCTCATCCTATGTCATCCTTTTCTCCTCCTGCCTTCTATCTATACTAGCATCAGGGTCTTTTCCAATGAGTTGGCTGTTCATATCATGTAACTGAAGTTTTGGAGCTTCAGATTTAGCGTCAGTCCTTCCAAGGGATATTCAGGATTGATTTCCTTTAGGATTGACTGGTTTGATCTTACAGTCCAAGGGACTCTCAAAATAATTCTCCAACACCACTGTTCAAAAGCATGGATTATTCTGCTCTCAGTCTTCTTTATGATCCAACTCTCATATCTTTACATGGCTACAAACCATAGTTTTGACTATATGGACCTTTGTTTGCAAAGTAATGTCTTTGCTTTTTAATACACTATCTAAGTTTGTTGTAGCTTTACTTCCAAGGAGTAAGCATCTTTTAATTTCATGGCTGCAGTCACTCTACACAGTGATTTTGGAGCCCAATAAATCTTTCACTGTTTCCATTATTTTCCCATCTATTTGCCATCAAGTGGTGGGTCCAGAATGCGTTGATCTTAGTCCTTTGAATGTTGAGTTTTAAACCGGCTTTTTCACTCTCCTCTTTCACCTCCATCATGACGCTGTTTAGTTCTCTTCACTTTCTTCCATAAGGGTGGTATTATCTGCATATCTGAAGTTTGTTGGTATTTATCCTGGCAATCTTGATTACAGCTTGTAATTCATCCAGCTCAGCATTTTGTATGATGTATTCTGCATATGGGCTTCCCTGGTAGCTCAGCTGGTAAAGAATCCGCCTGCAATGCAAGAGACCCTGGTTCGATTCCTGAGCTGGGAAGATCTCCTGTAGAAGGGATAGGCTACTCACTCCAGTATTCTTGGGCTTCCTTGGTGGCTCAGTTGGTAAAGAATTGACCTGCAATGCGGGAGATCTGGATTCGATCCCTGAGTTGGGAAGATCCCTGGAGGAGGGCATGGCAACCCACTCCAGTAATCTTGCCTGAAGAATCCCCAAGGACAGAACAGCCTGGCAGGCTGCAGTCCAAGGGGTCACAAAGAGTTGGACTCGACTAAGTGACTAAACACAGCACAGCACATTCTACATGTAAGTTAAATAAACAAGGTAACAATATATAGCCTTGTCATACTTCCTCCCCAATTTTGAACCAGTTGTTTCATGTAAGATTCTAACTGTTGCTTCTTGAATCACATACAGGATTCTCAGGAGGCAGGTAAGGAGGTCTGATATTCCCATCTCTGAAGAATTTTCCAGGGTTTGTTGTGATCCACATAGTCAAAGGCTTTCTCATAGTCAATGAGGCAGAAATAGATACATTTCTGGAATTACCTTGCTTTCTCTATGATCCAACAGATGTTGACAATTTGACCTCTGGTTAACTTTGTTCATAGTGATGATTCCTAAGGCCCATTTGACTTCATGTTCCAGGATATATGGCTTTAGGTGAGTGATCACACCATCCTGATTATCTGGGTCATGAAGATCTTTTTTGTATAGTTCTTCTGTGTATTCTTGCCACCTCTTCCTAATATCTTTGCTTCTGTTAGGCGCATCCCATTTCTATCCTTTATTGTGCCCATCTTTGTATGACATTTTCCCTTCACTTCAGTTCAGTCGCTCAGTCGCGTCTGACTTTTTGCAACCCCATGAATCACAGCACGCCAGGCCGTCCTGTTCATCACCATCACCCGGAGTTCACTCAGACTCACGTCCATCGAGTCCGTGATGCCATCCAGCCATCTCATCCTCTGTTGTCCCCTTCTCCGCTTGCCCCCAATCCCTTCCAGCATCAGAGTCTTTTCCAATGAGTCAACTCTTCGCATGAGGTGGCCAAAGTACTGGAGCTTCAGCTTTAGCATCATTCCTTCCAAAGAAATCCCAGGGCTGATCTCCTTCAAAATGGACTGGTTGGATCTCCTTGCAGTCCAAGGGACTCTCAAGAGTCTTCTCCAACACCACAGTTCAAAAGCATCAATTCTTTGGCGCTCAGCCTTCTTCCCAGTCCAACTCTCACATCCATACATGACCACAGGAAAAACCATAGCCTTGACTAGATGGACCGTAGTCAGAAAAGTAATGTCTCTGCTTTTGAATATGCTATCTAGGTTGGTCATCACTTTTCTTCCAAGGAGTAAGTGTCTTTTAATTTCATGGCTGCAGTCACCATCTGCAGTGATTCTGGAGCCCAAAAATATAAAGTCTGATACTGTTTCCACTGTTTCCCCATCTACTTCCCATGAAGTGATGGGACTGGATGCCATGATCTTCATTTTCTGAATGTTGAGCTTTAGGCCAATTTTTTCTCTCTCCTCTTTTACTTTCATCAAGAGGCTTTTTAGCTCCTCTTCACTTTCTGCCATAAGGGTGGTGTCATCTGCATATCTGAGGTTATTGATATTTCTCCCGGCAACCATGATTCCAGCTTGTGTTTCTTCCAGTCCAGTGTTTCTCATGATGTACTCAGAAATATAAGTTAAATAAGCAGGGTGACAATATACAGCCTTAACGTCCTCCTTTCCTATTTGGAACCAGTCTGTTGTTCCATGTCCAGTTCTAACTGTTGCTTCCTGACCTGCATACAGATTTCTCCAGAGGCAGGTCAGGTGGTCTGGTATTCCCATCTCTTTCAGAATTTTCCACAGTTTATTTTATTATTTAAAAGCAAGAGAGTTCCAGAAAATCATCTATTTCTGCTTTATTGGCTATGCCAAAGCCTTTGACTGTGTGGATCACAATAAACTGTGGAAAATTCTGAAAGAGATGGGAATACAACACCACCTGACCTGCCTCTTGAGAAACCTATATGCAGGTCAGAAAGCAACAGTTAGAACTGGACATGGAACAACAGACTGGTTCCATATATGAAAAGGAGTATGTCAAGGCTGTATATTGTCACCCTGCTTATTTAACTTATATGCAGAGTACATCATGAGAAACGCTGGGCTGGAAGAAGCACAAGCTGGAATCAAGATTGCCAGGAGAAATATCAATCACCTCAGATATGCAGATGACACCACCCTTATGGCAGAAAGTGAAGAGGAACTAAAAAGCCTCTTGATGAAAGTGAAAGACGAGAGTGAAAAAGTTGCCTTAAAGCTCAACATTCAGAAAACGAAGATCACGGCATCCGGTTCCATCACTTCATGGGAAATAGATGGGGAAACAGTGGAAACAGTGTCAGACTTTATTTTTGGGGGCTCCAAACTCACTGTAGATGGTGACTGCAGCCATGAAATTAAAAGATGCTTACTCCTTGCAAGAAAAGTTTTGACCAGCCTAGATAGCATATTTTATGTAAGAATTAAAGATTTTAAAACTAAAAATATATATATAAATAAACAAATTTAAAAAAAAAAGCATTAAAAAAAATAAATAAAAGCAGGGACAGTACTTTGCCACCAAAGTCTGACTAGTCAAGGCTATGGTTTTTCCTATGGTCATGTATGGATGTGAGAGTTGGACTGTGAAGAAAGCTGAGAGCCGAAGAATTGATGCATTAGAACTGTGGTGTTGGAGAAGACTCTTGAGAGTCCCTTGGACTGCAAGGAGATCCAACCAGTCCATTCCAAAAGAGATCAGTCCTGGGTGTTCATTGGAAAGACTGATGCTGAAGCTGAAACTCCAGTCCTTTGGCCACCTCATGCGAAGAGTTGACTCATTGGAAAAGGCTCTGATGCTGGGAGGGATTGGGGTAGGTGGAGAAGGGGACGACCGAGGATGAGATGGCTGGTTGGCATCACTGACTCAATGGACATGAGTCTGAGTGAACTCCGGGAGTTGGTGATGGACAGGGAAGCCTGGCATGCTGCGATTCATGGGGTTGGAAAGAGTCAGACACGACTGAGTGACTGAACTGAACTGAATCAGAGATCTTCCAGCAAACAAAAGCCCAGGACCAGACAGCTTCACAGCTGAATTCTACCAAAAATTTAGAGACGAGCTTACACCTATCCTACTCAAACTGTTCCAGAAAATTGCAGAAGAAAATAAACTTCTAAACTTATTCTATGAGGCCAACATCACCCTAATTCCAAAACCAGATAGAGATCGCACACACACACACACACACACACACACACACACACACAAACACACTACAAGCCAATATCACTGGTGAACATAGAAGCAAAGTTCCTTAACAAAATTCTAACAAACAGAATCCAAGAACATATTAAAAAGATCATACATCATGACCAATTGGGCTTCATCCCAGGGATGCAAGGATTCTTCAATGTCTGAAAATCAATCAATGTGATACACCACTTTAACAAATTGAATAATAAAAACCTATGATTATCTCAATGGATGCAGAGAAAGCTTTTGACAAAATTCAACATCCATTTATGAAAAAAAAAAAAAACCTCCAGAAATCAGGGATAGAAGGAACATACCTCAACATAAAAAAAGCCATATATGACAAACTCATTGCAAACATTATCCTCAATGGTGAAAAATTGAAAGCATTTCCCTTAAGGTCAGTAGCAAGGCAAGGGTCCCCACTCTCACCACTACTATTCAACATAGTTTTGGAAGTTTTGGCCATAGCAATCAGAACAGAAAAAGAAATAAAAGGATTCCAAATTGGAAAAAGACACGATACTCTACATAGAAAACCCTAAAGACTGCAGCAGAAAAAAATTAAAGTTGTAGGATATAAAATTAACACAGAGAAATCCCTTGCATTCCTATACACTAATAATGAGAAAACAGAAACAGAAATTAAGGAAACCATTCCATTCACCATTGCAAAGAAAGAATAAAGTAATTAGGAATATATTTACCTAAAGAAACAAAAGACCTATATATAGAAAACTATAAAACACTGATGAAGGAAATCAAAGAGGACACAGATAGATGGAGAAATATACCACGTTCATGGATCAGAAAAATCAATATAATGAAAATGAATATAATCCCCAAAGCAATCTATAGATTCAATACAATCCCTATCAAGCTACCACTGGTATTTTTCACAGAACTAGAGTAAATAATTTCATAATTTGTATGAAAATATATAAAACCTGAAATAGCCAAAGCAAGCTTGAGAAAGAAGAATGGAACTGTAGGAATTAACCTGCCTGTCTTCAGGCTCTACTACAAAGCTACAGTCATGAAGACATTATGGTACTGGCACAAAAACAGAAACATAGATCAATGGAACAAAATATAAAGCTCAGAGATAAATCCACACACATATGGACACCTTATCTTTGACAAAGGAGGGAAGAATATGCAATGGAGAAAAGACAATCTCTTTAACAAGTGGTGCTGGGAAAACTGGTCAACCACTTGTAAAAGAATGAAACTAAAACACTTTCTAACACCATACACAAAAATAAACTCAAAATGGATTAAAGATCTAAAAGTAAGACCAAAAACTATAAAATTCATAGGCAAAACACTCTCTGACATAAATCACAGCAGGATCCTCTATGACCCACCTCCAAGAATATTGGAAATAAAAGCAAAAATAAACAATTAGGACCTAATTAAACTTAAAAGCTTTTGCATAATGAAGGAAACTACTGGCAAGGTGAAAAGAAAATCTTCAGAATGGGAGAAAATAATAGTAAATGAAGAAACTGACAAAGAACTAATCTCAAGCAACTCCTGCAGCTCAATTCCAAAAAAATAAATGACCCAATCAAAAAGTGGGCCAAAGAACTAAACAGACATTTCTCCGAAGAAGACATACAGATGGCTAACAAACACATGAAAAGATGTTCAACATCACTCATTATTGAAAGTGAAAGTGAAGTCGTTCAGTCGTGTCTGACTCTTTGTGATCCCGTGGACTGTAGCCTACCAGGCTCCTCCGTCCATCAGATTCTCCAGGCAAGAATACTGGAGTGGGTTGCCATGGAGAAATGCAAATCAAAACCACAATGAGGTACCATTTCACGCCAATCAGAATGACTGTTATCCAAAAGTCTACAAACAATAAATGCTGGGGAGGGTGTGGAGAAAAGGGAACCCTCTTACACTGTTGGTGGGAATGCAAACTAGTAAAGCCAGTATGGAGAATAGTGTGGAGATTCCTTAAGAAACTGGAAATTGAGCTGCCATATGATCCAGCAATTCCACTCCTGGCATACACACCAAGAAAACCAAAATTGAAAGAGACACGTGTACCCCAATGTTCCTTACAACACTGTTTATAATAGCCAGGACATGGAAGCAACCTAGATGTCCATCAGCAGATGGATCGATAATACAGCTGTGGTATATATACTCAATGAAATATTACTCAGCCCTAAAAAGAATGCATTTGAATCAGTACTAAAGAGGTGGATGAAACTGGAGAGTGAAGTAAGCCAGAAAGAAAAACACCAATACAGTATATTAACACTATATATGGAATTTAGAAAGATGGTAAGTATAACCCTATATGGGAGACAACAAAAGAGACACAGATGTATAGAACAGTGTTTTGGACTCTGTGGAAGAAGGTGAGGGTGGGATGATTTGAGGGAATATCATTGAAACATACATGAAATATCATACGTGAAACAGATCACCAGTCCAGGTTCAATGCATGAGACAGGGTGCTCAGGGATGGTGCACTGGGATGACCCAGAGGGATGGGATGGAGACGTAGGTGGGAGGAGGGCTCAGGATGAGGAACACATGCACACCCATGGCTGATTCATGTCAATGTATGGCAAAAAAAAAACCAAAAACAAAAACAAAACAACAACAACAAAAAAAAACACAGTACAATATTATACAGTAATTAGCCTCCAATTAAAATAAATAAATTAAAAAAAATGGAAATTACTGAATCCTACCTCTAGAAGGGCCCAGTGATTTGCATTTGCAATCACCAAAAATGATTTTAAACAGGTGAGAAACTAGCACTGTTTAAATGGCAATGCATTTCAGTGCACTACTTGAGTTATCATTTATTAACAAAAGAGAGTGAAACCCTATACTAAAGTAGATTGATCTTCCTTGGGCAGACAAGTCTAGTTGATCCAGAGCCTGTGGGATCCTAGTTCCCCAACCAGGAATCAAACCCATGTGCCCTGCATTGCAAAGTGGACACTTACTGGACTACCAAAGAAGTCCCCAGGTTGCCAAAGTTTAATGTACTTTGATTGGCTTACCAATTACTCTTTCCAAGTTCATTTATTTTTTTCATAAGGATGTTTTTATTAACTTTACTGGCAATATTTAGATCCATTTAAGTCTATTGACATAGCTTAAATATTTCATAGCTGTGCAAATAGATTTTCAGATCTCATTACAGATTACATAAAAGGTAGGGATTAAGTGTTCCCTTGGATTCATCAAATAATGAATGCAATAAATATTTAAATCATTTTAAAATTTTGGGTGATCTCTTAAAAATATTGCTTTCCACTTAAAATGCTGAGTTCTCTTCATCATCACTTACTATAGGAAGTAGCATTTCTTTGCTAAATCTGTGAACATGTAACTCAGTTATGTTTAGAAGTTCCTCTACAAGATTATTCCAAGACTTTAGACTACAGATTAAATTGCTGTTTTATAAGATTTAAAGATTCTTTTGATGGTGGGATAGGACAAACTAATCTTGGACAGATGAAAGGCAAAACATTTTGTTATTTACAGTTGCAAACTAGATAAAACTGACATACAGGGAGTTGCACCCAGGGACAGGGGACAAAGAACAACAGGCAGCATATGTATGGCAAGGGAGGGGAGCTAGTTTGGCTTCCCAAGTTCCCTGTGGATTGGGTAAACTGAATAATTTTTCACATTCCTTGGCTTAAAGACTATCCTTGTTGGTGTGGGAGCTTAGCAAACTGACTGAAATTTTAGGCATGACTTCAAAACTGTGTCAAAATTGCATTTTGAAATATTATACTACACTATCTGTTCCCTCCTCCCCTTAAATTTTACCTTTAGATAACTATGTGAATAATGCCCTTAGTGTTTATAGTAAGAGCCCAAAAAGAGGCTGAGATTTCCACATTGTGCATGTCTTCTTTGCTGAGCATTTCCTGAAGTATTAATACATGGCTCCTCTAGTCCTATTCAGCTGGAGGTTCCCCAAATCACCCAATTCTTGCATGGAGATGGTAAGGGAATGAGTTGTTAGGTAATTATATCTCATTTGAAGCTTGACAAATGCCAAGGATTTCACAGGTGGAAAGGACAGACAGGGCATTACAAATTGAAGGAACATAACACACAGGTACAAAAGCATTATAAGGTATATTGTAAATGAAAAATAATCTTTGTTCAAAATGACTACAATACAAATTATTGGAGATACAGGAAGAGACCTGAATATAGATGTCTTATAGCCTACCTAAAGACAATTAGACTTGATCTTATAAGTGATAAAGACTAAATAATTTGAACTGGGGAGTGATAAGATCAGGTTTGCTTAATAGAAAAATCATTTTGAAGACAGAATAGAAACCTAATTGCAAGAATCAGATTAAGTACAGAGACTAGATTGAGAAGTATTTTGAGACTCTAGGTGAGAGATGGTTAGGGTCTAAATGAAAGTAGTGTGAATAAGGATGCAGAAGACAGAAACAATAGGAAAGATTTTTGAAATATAGAAGATTAGGATATTGACTTCACAACATAGTGTAGGGAAACATGAAACAGAGTTATATAAGAGACTACTATGATCAAGTATATGCCAATAAAATGGAAAACTTTGAAGAAATAGGCAAATTCTTAGAAAAAAATAACCTTCCAAAACTGAACCAGGAAGAAATAGAAAATTTGAACAAATCAATCACAAGAATGGAAGTCAAAACTAATAAAAAAATTTCCAAAAAACAAAAGCCCAGGACCAGATGGATACACAGGTAAATTTTACTAAAAATTTATAGAAGAAGTAATACCTATCCTACTCAATATTCTTCCAGAAAATTCCAGAAGGTAAACTCCAAAACTCATTCTATGAGGCCACCATCACACTGTTACTAAAACCAGACAAAGATGCCACAAAAAAAAGAAAGAAAGAAAACTACAGCCAATATCACTGATGAACATAGATACAAGCATCCTCAACAAAATTCTATCAAGCTGAATCCAACAATATATTAAAAAGATCATACATCATGATTAAGTGGGATTTATTCCAAGGATGAAATGATTCTTCAGTATTCTCAATCAATGTGATATACCATATTAACAAATTGAAAGATAAAAACCATATGATCATCACAATAAATGCAGAGAAACCTTTTGACAAAATTCAGCACCCATTTATGATTAAAAAAAAAAAAATCTCTCCAGAAAGTAGGCATATAAGGAACATGTCTCAACCTAATAAAAGCCATGTACAACACACCTAGAACAAACATTGTCCTTCAAGGTGAAAAATTGAAAGCATTTCCTCTAAAATTAGGAGCAAGGCAAATGTGCCCACTCTCATCAATACTATTCAACATAGTTTTGGAAGTCCTAGTCATAGCAATTAGAGAAGTAAAAGAAATAAAAAGGAATCCAGACTGGAAAAGAAGAATTAAAACTCTCACTGTTTGCCAATGACATGATCCTCTACATAGAAAACCCTAAAGATGCCACCACAAAACTACTAGAGCTACTAGTAAAGTTGGAGGATATAAAATTAATACACAGAAATTACTTGCATTCCTATATACTAACAATGCAAAATCAGAAAGAGAAATTAAGGAAACAATCACATTCACCACTGCAACAAAAAGAATAAAATATTTAGGAATAAATTTACTTAAGGAAACTGAGGGCCTTATAATGAAAACTATAAAACACTAATGAAAGAAATCAAAGATGACAAAAAATAGATGGAGAAATATACCATGTTCTTGGATTGGAAGAATCAATATAGTGAAAATGACTACATTACCCAAAGCAATCTATAGATTCAACACAATCCCTACCAAGCTATCAATGGTATTTTTCACAGAACTAGAGCATATAATTTCACAATTTGTATGGAAACACAAAACAAAAAAGCAGAATAGCCAAACCAATCTTGAGAAAAAAGAATGGAAATGGAGGAATCAACCTTCCTGATTTCAGACTATACTACAAAGTTACAGTCATCAAGACAGTATGGTACTGGCACAAAGACAGAAATATAGATCAATGGAACAAAATAGGAAGTCCCAAGATAAATCCATGCACCAATGGACAACTTATCTTTCACCAAGGAAGCAAAAATATGCAATGGAGAAAAGGTAGCCTCTTTAAAAAGTGGAGACAGGAAAATTGGTCAACTATGTGTAAAAGAATGAAATTAGAACACTTTCTAACACCAAACACAAAAATAAACTCAATATGGATTAAAGACCTAAATGGAGGACCAGACATTATAAAACTCTTAGAGAAAAACATAGGCAGAACAATCTCTTGATGAAAGTGAAAGAGGAGAGTGAAAAAGTTGGCTTAAATCTCAACATTCAGAAAAGGAAGATCATGGCATCTGGTCCCATCACTTCATGGGAGGTAGATGGGGAAACAGTGGAAATAGTGACAGACTTTATTTTCTTGGGCTCCAAAATCACTGCAGATGGTGACTGCAGCCATGAAATTAAAAGTCGCTTACTCCTTGGAAGGCAAGTTATGACCAACCTAGATAGCACATTCAAAAGCAGAGACATTACTTTGCCAACAAAGGTCCATCTAGTCAAGGCTATGGTTTTTCCAGTGGTCATGTATGGATGCGAGAGTTGGACTGTGAAGAAAGTTGAGCACCAAAGAATTGATGCTTTTGTGCTGGGAGCCAGCACGGGAGATCCCACCCATGGCAAAGGTCATGAGGAAGAGGCCTGATGGGCAAAGATGGGTCAGGACTCGAGAGACTCCCCGACCCCACCCATGACAAGGTCATGCGGAAGAGGCCTGATGGGCAAGGCGGATCAAGACTCAAGGGGTCCCCTAGATCTGCTCGAGCATCTACCCCCAAAACCAAAATCTGTCTGTTATACTACACTCTTCTGACATTAACAGGGGCTATCCCCAACCACCTTTCTCTGGAAAATTAACTTAGAGCTCCAGTTAATAGTCTCTTGCATATAAAAGGAGTGTCTCAGCTCAAACCTCTCTGCTGTCAGTCTAGCTTGTGTGACAGGTTTATCCACACTCTTGCTACCACGCACATAACTGTTTACAACCTCTCAAC
Organism: Budorcas taxicolor; assembly: GCF_023091745.1. Lineage (NCBI taxonomy): Eukaryota > Metazoa > Chordata > Mammalia > Artiodactyla > Bovidae > Budorcas > Budorcas taxicolor. Next base: position 480,880 of record NC_068935.1, read on the forward strand.
CATAAACAGCACAGAGAGTTTGGAGTATTTTGAAAGTCTTAGTTAGCATAGGGTTTTTCTAAAGATAAAAATCATGTTGGTGAAGGGTTTCATTGCTGAGTTAATGATTGCTGCCAGGCCTCCATACCCTTAGGCACCTGGGAGTATGTTAATCAATGTAATTGGAATGTAGAAAAATAAGTATAATAGTTTTGATGTTAACAATACTAGACTTTTGAGTTAATGAATTTTCTCTTTGTTATAAATCACTGTACTCCTCTTTCTTTGTTATAAATCGTTGCATCCTTCCTATATAAGAATGTAACTTTATCACTATCTTAAGACTAAGCAGATCTTAAGGGAAAACAAGTTTTCTGATTGACTAACCTTTATCAATAGAAAGAAAGATGGGGCCATAAAATGTTAATCGGTTTTCAGACCAGAAGATATTGTAAACAACGTAAGACACTTGTGAGAACAAAGGTATGCAAAGAACACTCTGTCTTTAGATAAGGGTCAGAGCAGGTTACCCTGCATGACTCTTCTTCTTACACTTATCTCTATGTACAACTTAAAGTATAAAAGCTTCCCTGAAAAATAAAGAGATGGACCAGGACCAGTTCCACGAAAGCTTGGTTTCCCCATGTGGTCTTTTCTTTCTTACTCTCCTTTTCAGGCTAATTCCCATCTGGAGCACAGAGGTCTGCCATGTTTACTTATTCGCCTGGGCTTCTAAGACCTGAACAGGAAGGCCCCCTGCATCTTCACTCCCTCGGGAGACCGGGAGGGCGCCTGCAGCCTACGTAAACAGTGCAAGTCTCTTGTCTCGAGACTTTATTGACTTTCTGTGTAAACCAAGGAATATAAGCCTCTTTCTCTCCTCTATTCTCTTAACTGAAAATTTTCTCCTTATCTCTCTCTAAATCTATATATCTTCCTCACCTCGCTGTCCACTCTTCAGATACCCTGGATCCAACCGGGGCTGGACCCTGGTACTTTTGAACTGTGTTGTTGGAGAAGAGTCTTGAGAGTCCCTTGGACTGCAAGGAGATCCAACCAGTCCATTCTGAAGGAGATCAGCCCTGGGTGTTCTTTGGAAGGAATGATGTTAAAGCTGAAACTCCAGTACTTTGGCCACCTCATGCGAAGAGTTGCCTCATTGGAAAAGACTCTGATGCTGAGAGGGATTGTGGGCAGGAGGAAAAGGGGATGACAGAGGATGAGATGGCTGGATGGCATAACCGACTCGATGGACATGAGTATGAGTGAACTGCAGGAGTTGGTGATGGACAGGGAGGCCTGGCATGCTGCAATTCATGGGGTCGCAAAGAGTCAGACACGACTGAGCGACTGAACTGAACTGAACTGAACAATCTCTAACATAAATCACAGCAAGGTCCTTTATGACCCACCTCCAGAGTAATGCAAATAAAAACAAAATAATCAAATGAGATCTAATTAAACTTAAAAGCTTTTGCACAATGAAGGAAACTATAATCATGGTGAAAATAACGCCCTCAGAATGGGAAAAAATAATAGCAAACGAAGCAACTGACAAAGAATCAGTCTTGAAAATATACAAGCAGCTCATGCAGCTCAATATCATACAAACAAACAACCCAATCAAAAAGAGGGCAGAGAACATAAACAGACATTTCTCCAAAGAAGACATACAAAGGGATAATAAGCATATGAAAAGATGCTCAATATCACTCATTATTAGAGAAATGAAAATAAAAAACACAATGAGGTAACATCTCAAGCTGGTCAGAATGGCCATCATCAAAAAATTTACAAACAATAAATGCTGATGAGGGTGTGAAGAAAAGGGAACCCTCTTACACTCTTGGTGGGAATGAAAACCGGTACAGCCACTATGGAGAACAGTTTGGAGATTCCTTTAAAAAACTGGGAATAGAACTGCCATATGACCCAGCAAACCCACTGCTGGGCATACACACTGAGGAAACCAGAATTGAAAGAGACACATGTACCCCAATGTTCATTGTAGCACTGTTTATAATAGCCAGGTCACGGAAGCAACCTAGATGTCCATAGGCAGATGAATGGCTAAGAAAGTTGTGGTATACATACACAGTGGAATATCTGCTCAGCTTTAAAAAGGAATGCATTTGTGTCAGTTCTAATGAAGTAGATGAACCTGGAGACTATTATACAAAGTGAAGTAAGTCATAAAAAGAAAGACAAATACTGTATATTAACACATATATATGGAATTTAGAAAGACAGTGCCAACAATGCTACATGCAGGGCAGCAAAGGAGACACTGATGTAAAGAACAGACTTTGGGACTCAGTGGAAGAAAGCAAAGGTGGGATGATTTGAGAGAATACCATTGAAACATGTATATTACCATGTGTAAAACAGATGACCAGTGCAAGTTTGATGCAGGAAGCAGGACACCCAAAGCCAGTGCTCTGGGACAAACCAGAAGGAATGGGTGGGGAGGGAGGTGGGAGGCGGTTTCAGGATGGGGATAAGTAAGCTGGACTTATCGTCTTGGTTAAAACAATTATCAAAAATAGAATACTGCAGAGAGAATGTGATGTTCCTTGTTTATTTATATAAGATGTTACTGAGCAGTGCTGAAAGCACTTATTTAATGCAAATAATAAGAGAAATTGTTCAAGGTTTTTTAACATACAGGAATTATACCTGGAATACCTATATTTTGGTGTTTGTAAATCAAGTAAGGTTCTTATAGTTTGCCATATTTCAAGGAATGCTAGCTTTAAAATGGCCTTTTTTTTTAATGTAGTGTAGTTTATAAATGGATTTCTTAATCCCAGTGATTAAGAGGAATTTTGCTCAGAATAGGTTTTACTTGACATTATTCAGTGGGCTAATAGATATGTACTTTTTGACTTCTGTTAGCATCACATCTAACTTTTTTCTGCCTCTACTTTATGCTATTAATATAACATACTATGGTATTATTATTAAATTTGGGGTAAGACAAATCAGTCGTTTCAAGGGATGTCTGGATTATATTTGGGTATGTTTGGATTTCATATAATTTTTGGTGATATTAAAAGAATATATGAATGTATGTGGCTACAAAAAAAAAAAGGAAAAATAGTATGGCTTGGACTAGACTAATTAGGTTAGTCTGCTAAACTAATTAATTGGAGTTTTATACTAAAGACAGTGGTGTGATATTCCAGGGGATGTTAATAGATGTTTTGGTGAAACAAATAGGATTCTATGGTCCAATATGCTTAGAAAATGCTAGATTAAATGCTGCAGCATTTCCTGAAGGCTTGATTATGCCTACCTTGTCAATTGCCAAGGTGTTATAATATACAACTAGTTTTCTCAAGCACACCACTAGCACGCTCATTTGCACATGAGGGCAAAGATTAGCATTGTGCTCTGTGTCTGGCCCATATTAAGTGCTCAATAGTATTTGCTGTATAAATGAAAAAATGACTGAATATAAGCATGATCAGTAAATATTCTATAAATATTTGTTGAATTTACTTTTGAGAAGGAAGAACAGGCTTTGGAAACTGATTAGATATAAACGGTGAGAGGGAGAGAGAAGTCAGTAACAAGAAAGAGACTAATTCCCAGAATTTGAGGTGTAAGAAGAGGGTAGCCCATCTATCTATCAGTGTGTCTCACTGCATCTTGGTTTCCTGCTCCCCAAAATATCTGCTGTATGTGTTAGTTACTCAGTCGTGTCTGACTCTGTGACTCCATGAACTGTGGCCCGCCAGGCTCCTCTGTCCATGGAATTCTCCAGGCAAGAATACTGGAGTGGGTTGCCATGCCCTTCTCCAGGGGATCTTCCCAACCCAGGGATCGAACCCAGGTCTCCCACATTGCGGGCAGATTCTTTCCTGTTTGAGCTACCCAGGAAGCCCTAAAATTATCTGCCATAGCTCATGAACTTTACTTCCTCTATTCTCTCTTCAATCTTTTGTCTCCCGTATATTTTCTTCCAATTTTCCTTTGATATTTTCCCAGCCTTGGAAGAAAATTAACATGAGACTTCTCCTCTCAGTTGTTCCATAGCTGTGGGTAAGCTGTCACTCGTGGTTTGCTGGAGTTTCCTGATCTCTTCTGAACTACGAAACGTATTTCTGACCCAATGTTCCTCATTGACAAAGAAAAGCTATGGAAATCCCCCAACATTCACTTTTCTAGACTGTTCTGAAATTTTGTAAGTATTTAGTTTCCTGTGTAAGTCCCTATCTGCTTGAAATACCTAGAAAATTTTCTTTTTTTCCTCACATTTTTTGGATGAAGAAACTGAGGTTCAGAGAATTTAATTAACTTGTCCAAAGTTATATAGACAGAGTAACAGCTACAATAATAATATTTTTAGTCTGAATTTTTGAAAGGCATGTACCTGAAATCCAAATAGAAAACCAATTTACCTTCCATCTTACATTCCACTGACCATTATTATAATTACTCTCGCTGAGATTCATGAGGTCACAAAGAGTCAGACACGACTGAGCGACTGAACTGAACTGAACTGAAACCTACATCTTGAACTACCTTGACCTACCATGATCTACAATGTACACATATAGCTAAATCCAACTGTTTTCCTTCTCTGTACCAAACATGTGGAGCTGAATATAAAAATAAAAATATCCAATCATGCTATTACTTTTATTAATTTATGAATACAAACATCAAGCAGCTTCTTAGTGCAGCCTGGAAATCATACTCAATTCACTTGTCAAGTAACTTGCTTACCTCTCTGAGGAAAGTGCATATCATCTTCAGTTCCATTTAGTTCAGTCACTCAGTCATGTCCTACTCTTTGCTACACCATGAATTACAGCACTTCAGGCCTCCATGCCCATCACCAACATCCAGAGTACACCCAAACTCATGTCCATCGAGTTGGTGATGCCATCCAGCCATCTCATCCTCTGTTGTCCCATTCTCCTCCTGCCCTCAATCCCTCCCAGCATCAGAGTCTTTTCCATGAGTTAACTCTTCACATGAGATGGCCAAAGTATTGGAGTTTCAGGTTTAGCATCATTCCTTCCAAAGAACACCAAGGACTGATCTCCTTTAGAATGGACTGGATGGATCTCCTTGCAGTCCAAGGGACACTCAAGAGTCTTCTCCAACACCACAGTTCTAATGCATCAATTCTTCGGCACTCAGCTTTCTTCACAGTCCAACTTTCACATCCATATATCGCCCCTGGAAAAACCATAGCCTTGACTAGTCAGACCTTTGTTGGCAAAGTAATGTCTCTGCTTTTGAATATGCTATCTAGTTTGGTCATAACTTTCTTTCCAAGAAGTAAGTGTCTTTTCATTTCATGGCTGAAATCACCATCTACAGTGATTTTGGAGCCCCCAAAAATAAAGTCTGACACTGTTTCCACTGTTTCCCCATCTATTTCCCATGAAGTGATGGCACCAGATGCCATGATCTTCGTTTTCTGAATGTTGAGCTTTAAGCCAACTTTTTCACTCTCCTCTTTCACTTTCATCAAGAGGCTTTTTAGTTCCTCTTCACTTTCTGCCATAAGGGTGCTGTCATCTGCATATCTGAGGTTATTGATATTTCTTCGAGCAATCTTGATTCCAGTTTGTGCTTCTTCCAGCCCAGCGTTTTTCATAATGTACTCTGCATAAAAAGTTAACTAAGCACGGTGACAGTATACAGCCTTGACGCACTCCTTTTCCTATTTGGAACCAGTCTGTTGTTCCATGTCCAGTTCTAACTGTTGCTTCCTGACCTGCACATATGTTTCTCAAGAGGCAGGTCAGGGGGTCTGTTATTCCCATCTCTTTCAGAATTTTCCACAGTTTATTGTGATCCACACAGTCAAAGGCTTTGGCATAGTCAATAAAGTAGAAGTAGATGTTTTTCTGGAACTCTCTTGCTTTTTTGATGATCCAGCGGATGTTGGCAATTTGATCTCTGGTTCCTCTGCCTTTTCTAAAACCAGCTTGAACATCAGGAAGTTCACGGTTCATGTATTGCTGAAGCCTGCCTTGGAGAATTTTGAGCATTACTTTAATAGCGTGTGAGGTGAGTGCAATTGTGCAGTAGTTTGAGCATTCTTTGACATTGCCTTTCTTTGGGATTGCAATGAAAACTGACTTTTCCAGTCCTGTAGCCACTGCTGAGTTTTCCAAATTTGCTGACATATTGAGTGCAGCAATTTCACAGCATCATCTTTCAGGATTTGAAATAGCTCAACTGGAATTCCATCACCTCCACTTGCTTTGTTCGTAGTGATGCTTTCTAAGGCCCACTTGACTTCGCATTCCAGGATGTCTGGCTCTAGGTGAGTGATCACACCACCATGATTATCTTGGTCATGAAACTCTTCTTTGTGCAGTTCTTCTGTGTATTCTTGCTACCTCTTCTTAATATCTTCTGCTTCTGTTAGGTCCATACCATCTGTCCTTTGTCGAGCCCATCTTTGCATGAAATATTCCCTTGGTATCTCTAATTTTCTTGAAGAGACTTCTAGTCTTTTCCATTCTGTTCTTTTCCTCTATTTCTTTGCATTGATCGCTGAAGAACGCTTTCTTATCTCTCCTTGCTCTTCTTTGGAACTCTGCATTCAGATGGGTGTATTTTTCCTTTTCTCCTTTGCTTTTCACTTCTCTTCATTTCACAGCTATTTGTAAGGCCTCCCCAAAAAGTTATTTTGCTTTTTTGCATTTCTTTTCTATGGGGATGGTCTTGATCCCTGTCTCCTGTACAATGTCATGAACCTACATCCATAGTTCATCAGGCACTCTATCTATCAGATCTAGTCCCTTAAACCTATTTCTCACTTCCACTGTATAATCATAAGGAATTTGATTCAGGTCATACCTGAATGGTCTAGTGGTTTTCCCTACTTTCTTCAATTTAAGTCTGAATTTGGCAATAAGGAGTTCATGATCTGAGCCACAGTAAGCTCCCAGTCTTCTTTTTGCTGACTGTATAAGAGCTTCTCCATCTTTGGCTGTGAAGGATATAATCAGTCTGATTTTGGTGTTGACCATCTGGTGATGTCCATATGTAGAGTCTTCTCTTGTGTTATTGGAAGAGGGTGTTTGCTATGACCAGTGTGTTCTCTTGGCAAAATTGTATTAGGCTTTGCCATCCTTCATTCTGCATTCCGAGGACAAATTTTCCTGTGTTTCCAATTACCCCAGGTGTTTCTTGACTTCCTACTTTTGCATTCCAGTCCCCTATAAGGAAAAGGGCATCTTTTTTGGGTGTTACTTCTAAAAGGTCTTGTAGGTCTTCATAAAACCCTTCAACTTCAGCTTCTTCAGCATTACTGGTCGGGGCATAGATTTGGATTACTGTGATATTGAATGGTTTGCCTTGGAAATGAACAGAGATCATTCTGTCGTTTTTGAGACTGCATCCAAGTACTGCATTTTGGACTCTTTTGTTGACCATGATGGCTACTCCATTTCTTCTGAGGGATTCCTGCCCACAGTAGTAGATATAATGGTCATCTGAGTTAAATTCACCCATTCCAGTCCATTTTAGTTTGCTGATTCCTAGAATGTCAACGTTCACTCTTGCCATCTCTTGTTTGACCACTTCCAATTTGCCTTGATTCATGGACCTGACATTCCAGGTTCCTATGCAATATTGCTCTTTACAGCATCGGACCTTGCTTCTATCACCAGTCACATCCATAACTGGGTATTGTTTTTGCTTTGGCTTCATCCCTTCATTCTTCCTGGAGTTATTCCTCCACTCATCTCCAGTAGCATATTGGGCACCTACCGACCTGGGGAGTTCCTCTTTCAATTTCCTATCATTTTGCCTTTTCATACAGTCATGGGTTTCTCAAGGCAAGAATACTGAAGTGGTTTGCCATTCCCTTCTCCTGTGGACCACATTCGGTCAGACCTCTCCGCTATGACCTGCCCATCTTGGGTGGCCCCACACAGCACGGCTTAGTTTCACTGAGTTAGACATGGCTGTGGTCTGTGTGATTAGATTGACTAGTTTTCTGTGATTATGGTTTGTGTGTCTGCCCTCTGATGCCTCTCGCAACACCTACCGTCTTGCTTGGGTTTTTCTTACCTGGGACATGGAGTGTCTCTTCACGGCTGCTCCAGCAAAGCACAGCTGCTGCTCCTGACCTTGGCTGAGGGGTATCTCCTCACAGCTGCCACACCTGACTTTGAACGTGGAGTAGCTCCTCTCGGCCCTCCTGCACCCGCGCAGCCACCACTCCTTGCACGTGGGGTAACTCCTCCTGGCCGCTGTCCCTGACCTCTGATGAGGGGTAGCTCCTTTTCACTGCCACCCCTGACCTCGGATGTTGGGTAGCTCCTCTCGGCCACGCTTCTGCCATATATCATCTTATTAATCCTCAAATATATAACACCTCTTCCCTCTTCTTATTCTTGGCTAATCTCATTGATTATTGTTCACTACATATTACTAACTGAAGAGATTTTCTTCATCTTCCTGTACTGTTTTGAACATTCTATCTTTCTGTAGACCCATATATTCTGCTTTTTCTCTGTCATAAATGAAGGTCTCTACTTGTTTACTGAATATTACCTCTCTTGCCCCAAAACTTTACGTCTACAATCATCCCATTTTTTCCAGCATCAACAATTCTTGCTTTTTCATCTAAATCAACAAACATAGTTCAATATTTCCTATTTTAAAAAAAAGCTTTCTGTTGGGAAAGACAGCCATTTCATCTTGTCAGCCTTTTCATTTGCACATAAGAGCAGCCTTGGACCTGAAACATTTCCTTACAAGACATAAAGAGTCTGTGCTGGTTGCACCTCATTGTTTGGGAATTCCTTTCACTGTTCAGGACTTGATGTATGTCTTAGTTCTGTTTAAGTACATGTATCACAGGGCACTTGGCCAACTCCACTGCTATATCTGTTTCTAGTGGGGAAGGCAAAGGGTCTTTCTATTGTATCAAAATGTAGGGTGTGTGTAGGCACACCATTGATATTGGCTGGTGAGTGGTTCTGTTGTCTGTAAGAGGTCAATGCATTGCAAGGGGGTGGATATTGTACACTCTTCTCTTGCTCTAAGTAAACACTGTACCACTTGGGACTGGTGTGCATGGCACATGTTCTCAGGGACCTCAATTCATGCACTGGTCTCTTTCTTGGACAGTATTTATATAACATAACCTTTTAACCTTGGCTGCACTCATGATGGGCTTTCCTGGTAGCTCAGCTGATAAAGAATCCACCTGCAATGCAGGAGACCCCGGTTCAATTCCTGGGTCAGGGAGATCCCCTGGAAGAGGGATAGGCTACTCACTCCATTATTCATGGGCTTCCCTGGTGGCTCAGCTGGTAAAGAATCTGCCTTCAGTGAGGAAGACCTGGGTTCGATCTCTGGGTTGGGAAGATCCCCTGGAGAAGGGGATGGCTACCCACTCCAGTATGCATGGGCTTCCCTGGTGGCACTCATGTTATACTCTATCTTGTGGCACAACCTGACCACACAATGAACAATAAAATATCCTCCCATTGTTCCAGGATGCAAAGTCAAAATCTTTATTGAGAGTAATTTCTCCATAAATTAACTGCCCTATACACATGTCTCTATTTCACTGGAGAAGTTGCTGTTTCAAAAAGACCTTAAAATCAGTTACTACAAGAAATGACAAAACCAGCAAGAATGAAGTGATGTATCCAATATATTTACAAGGCTTGAACATGTTCTATTCAATAGTGTAGTAAATACTAAAACCTAAAAGCTCAAATATTGAAATATTATTATATGTCATATACTATAACAAATATTTAACATAAAACCTTTTCATTAATCCTCATACTAATCTTATAAGTAGAGCATTGTGCATTGTGATTGATTCCATTTTATAGATGATAAAAACAAGGCACACAAATACTATACATATGTCCAAGATATCACATATATATGAAGTGGTGGAGCTGAGAATTTGAACCTAAACAATGTGATTCCAGAGTTTTTGCTCTTTAACCATTACCCTATATTGTGAAGACATAACAACTTTTTCTTACCACACTCACTGTTCTTGCTGAGTTTGGAATTCAGTCAGATGAACTGAGCCAAATATAGTTCACTTATGCTACCCAGTAAGTTCTTGATATCACAAGCTAAATTAGGAGCTTCTTCCACAATTAAGATATAAGACAAACTTTATTAACTGACTGACTAAGATGCCAATTAAGGATCATGCAATTTAAAGCCTAGAGAATACTCAGAAGTGCTGACAGTAGATGTGACAGCAAGTAGGTATTTAAAAGCTAGTAGCATTCTCTCTTTTTTGCTCTGTGTTTGAATTAAGAATTCAGTGACACAGATTCAAATTATAAGATCCCAAGACTTTCTCACAAAATAGTCTTCAAAGTAGTATTTAAATAATTCAGATGCAAAGATATTATGCCCAAGTCCATAGATTCAAAATGGCTAATAATTTTTATCAATTCTCAGGATGACCTGTCATCACTGGGACCTCACTAAGTCTTCTATGAAACAGCTTCATATTTTCTTAAATAACTTTAGGGAAACAAACACCATCACAGATCATCAAAGAAATAATTTGAGGTAAATATTCTACCTAAAAACAAATGTAAATTACTTGGAAATTACTTGTGGTAGAGGTAGAGATTGTTGTTTTGGTAAATTAGTTGTATTTTAGAATATTTGGGTATGTTGGAGCTTTAAATATCCATTTGGTATGTAAATTTTAAAATTGATTATTAAAAGAAACATTTTAATTCAGGTGAATATTTATGAAGTAGCTTGTAGCTAAAAATGGCTGCCAAAGAAAGTCTGTTAGCAAAAACTAATAATTTTTGAAGTACATGAAGTTTGTTTATAAAAGCCCTCTTTGGGTGGTATGAAGCCCGAAACACATCTTTTCTTTCCTCTCTATGTAATCTGAAATATACAGAGCAGTTTTTATCACAAAGTATTTCATTACTTCTCTGCAATCTAAAAGGTCTACCAACAAAATGGTTTTTGTGATTACCCTTTTATACAAAGGTTATTTTGCACTGCAGTACAAAACCTAGTTATGTATAGTACATTGCTCTCATCCTATTTGAACAATAATTTAGAGACTTCTAATGACTCAGGTGTTGTATGCAAGTGTTCCAGTATTTACTAGCAGCATTCCATAATGTCAGCATGACGCTGGCACTTCTAGTGTAATGAATAAGACTCTAGGTCTTCAATATACCTTACTTTATACAGAGTTTTCAGTAATATTATTTGAGAGGATAAATTCTGTTTCAGCTGTTCCTTTCAAGAGATTGCATACATAATGATATCACGATTTTATGCCTAGAACTAGATTCTTCTTCATTATAAGAATATTGTCTAGATAATAGAGTATAATTACTAAATGAGTTCTGGAGAAAATTGGTGTTTTTTTTAAGAGCTAGGAAAAATTATTTCACATCTACTTATTTCTTTTATAGAGAAAAAATGGATTCATGGAAATGTGTGCATTTGCACACTGCTTTTGGTTTTATCCATAGAGAAATCTGATATCCAATACAGGTCTTGAAATAATAATAAAAACACGTTTCAGAGGTTTTCCATGACCAAATATTCTGAAACAGAACGTAAAATTTGGTCTCTGTAAGAACATCACACAATGACGCTGGTGCACACTATTGTGCACAGTATATACAACAAAAGCATCCTTCTGAGATTCCCTAGAGATATGTTGTTTTAAACTCTAATCTGTTAGAAACAGAGTAAATAATTCATGCCATATTCACACATTTGGGGATATATTAATCAAATTATATAAAACTATTTGGAAAAAAGAATACCTACAAAGAAAATCACTTTAAATTACAAAAGATATTCATATTTATAAGCTTTAAATTTTATTTTCCATTGGCATAAAAGATTATCAATCCATTGCTTCAGAAGCAGATCTAGACACCAGAGTTACCAGAAAATCTGACCAAAAATTATGTGAAACTTTGTATCCTTTGACCAACATCAGCAAAGTTTCAGTTATGCAAGGTGAATATGTTCTAATATAAAGCTTGGAGATTACAGTTAAGAATGCTCTATCATATACTTGAAATTTCCTGAGAAAGTAGAGTTTATATTAAGTCAGTTTATCCATCCCCCAAGCATATATAAACATAGAAGAAAATTGTAAACCATGAAGGTGATGGATATATTAAATAGCTTGATCATGGTTGGTGATCATTTCATAATGTATACATACCAAAACATCGTTTCACATGTTAAATGTATACACAGTTCATGTGTCAATTAAACCTCAATAAAGCTGCTAAAAAAATCTCACAAGAGAAAAGCAATATGTTGACTGGACCCTCTTTACTGCCTAAGAAATGAATGTGCCACAAGATAACTATACTTCTTTGGCCATTTATTACTTTTTCATTAGGGGTACATTGCACACGAACTAAGACAATCAATGTCAAAAACTGTTAGTAATATACTATTTGGTGATTCATTTTAAGGAAAAACATGAAGATAAAAAATGGTGAAATTTATTTTAGTAGATATTTTACAACACAAAATATTATGTACACAAAGTGAGTTAATATCCTAGTGCTTTGTCTACACTGTCGGTGGGAATGTAAACTGGTTCAATCACCATGGAAAACAGTATGGGAGTTCCTTTAAAAACTAAAAACAGAGTTACCATATACCCCTGCAATACCAGTCCTGGGCATATCCAGAGAAGACCAGGGCTCGAAAGGATAGATGCACCCCAATATTCACTGCAGCACTATTTACAATAGCTAAGACATGGAAACAACCGAAGGGTCCATCCACAAATGATTAGTTTAAGAAGATACACACACACACACACACACACACACGCACACACACACACACACACACACACACACACACACATACAATGCAATATTACTCAGGCATGAAAAGAATAAATACTACCACTTTCAGCAACACAGAATGACCTAGAGAATATCATATTGAGTGGCATCAGACAGAGAAACACGAATATTATATAAGATCATTTAAAAGTGAAATCTGAAAAAAATAATAATACGAATGAACAAATGAATCTATTTACAAAATAGAAACAGACTCAAAGACATAGAAAACAAACTTATGATTACCAAAGGGAGAAGGTGTGTATGTGGGGGAACAAATTTAGAGTTTAGTTTTAACAGATACAAACTATTATACATAAAATAGATAAGCAACAATGATTTACTATGTTAATACAAGGAACTATATTCAATATCCTATAGTAACCTATAATGGAAAATAACTTATATAATGTAGTATATGTGTGTGTGTGTGTGTGTGTGTGTATAACTGAATCACTCTGCTATTACCCTGAAACTAACAGAATATTGTAAATCAGTTGATTTACACTTCAATAAAATTATTCTGGAGTTTTGTTTTATTCTTTATTTTCTTGGTTAAGAGCCTGTGCTTTTGCAAGTAAGCATTAAATATACCTTACTATTGAGAAATATACTGAATACAATTCTTGTCATTATGATTACATCTGTTAAATTTAACTTATCTGTTAATTAAAAATTTGTTACTATATCAATAGGTAATAAAGCTTATATGGAACATGTTCAGTTTATATTCTTTTGATGTTTAATTGTATTTCTAGTTCTTCTTGATTTGAATATTATCAAACAGGGCCAGGAAGCTCTTCTCATTCTTCACCTTGGGACTGTTTGTCATCTGACTTAAATTTAACTTGTTTTTAATTTTATATTGGAATATAGTTGATTTACAATGTTGTGTTAGTTTCATGTGTACAGCAAAGTGAGTTCATTATGTACATCTATTCTTTTTCAGATTATTTTCCCATATAGATCATTACAGAGTATAGGTCCTTTGTGCTATACAGTGGGTCCTTGTTCGTTATCTATTTTACATATAGTAGTGTGTCCATTTTTTTTTGAATTTACTGGAGCATAGTTGATTTACAATGTTGACACCTTCCTGGCTGTTGCCATTCTGTTTACTCTCCCAGCTGTTCTCTTCCTCCTCCTCTGACTATTCCCTCTCAGTCTCAGCATGATACAGTACGCTTTTCTGCTCTCATTTCCTCCTTCTATGAAGGCATGATATATGTTTTCTGGGAGTTTTTTTTTCTTAGCTCTCTTTTCTATAGATAACATATAAACTGGCAGTCTCTATAGCAATATGAATTACAGAATGTTTGTTAAGCATTCAAATTGAGCATGTATTCTCTAGTTTGCCACTGTGCTATAAGTGATCTATTTTGCATACTTCTTTTTGCCAGTTTCAAATACTTTGTTTTCTCTTGAGTTCTAAATCTACTTTTTAAAACCTAGCATTATCCATTTCTTTATCTTTTAGCATCAAAAGCTATGCTTTTAAAAATCAGCTTAGCTCCTCCTCTCTAAAACTCTTCTTTCTAATACTTTAATTCATGCCATGTCAATATCATCCTACTTAATATCTTCCCATTGGTTTAGGCGTGAAACTTCAGTTTTATCTTTGAATCCTTCTTTGTCACACAAAATTGTTTTTTAAGTCCTATTGCTTCAAGTTCCTTAACATATTTTTGCACTGATCCTTCCTCTTCATACCCAGAGCAAGTACCCTAGGTTAGGTTCTCACTGTCTCTCCTCTTGATCAGTGCAATAGCTTCCTTATGACCTAAACTGGGCACATAGAAAGCATCTGAAGAAATATCAAAAGTTTAACTTGGAATAAACAAAAGTAGATAGCCTTGAAAGCTGCTTTTAAATATCTGAAAAGCTGTTATGGAGAAAAGTGGTTAGAATTATCCTGTGTGGTCTTCAAGAAAGCCAGAACCCCAAGGGAAAGAAGATGTATAGTTTTGGGGTGAGTATAAAGAAGCTTTTTCTAATATTTACTTAAGGAAATAAACTCTCTTTTACTCTATGTACTTGAGCCCACAGTGGAAGATAAGAAGTCGAGAATGCTGCAGAGGGATATCGTAACTTTGAAAGTCCCTTCTTGTTGAGTCTATGATTTTAAGATCTATAAATCTGCAAGACTGCTAAGTTTATAAATCCAAATTACCTGTACAAATCTTAGAATGATATTTCTTCATTGTTTAAATTGTCAGTGACTATGGTGGCTATGAGTTAACTTTGAATATTCAGCTGTTTCGATAACTTTTAAAGAAGGATCTGTAGTTTAAAATACAGTAATGGTAAAATTCTGTCTTTATACCTATACTTTATTTACATTTTCCAAATGTTTTCTTTTACATGACTTCATTTGAAATATCAGAACAACCTTGAAGAGAACAAGACTGATATTATTGAACATAATTTTTAATTGATTAGAAAATTGAAATTCAGTAGCATTATTCCTTACTAAAGTGGTATGATTAGTCAGCAAGAGATATTGCTAAAATTATATTTTCTAATTCCTAATCCATTGTTCTTCCCATTCAAACGTTGCTTTCCATTAGTGGGTGGTTTGGGCCATGAACATTAAAATAAACACAATGACACAGATTGAGCTATAATAGTAGAGAAAGAACTTTAAATAATTTAGAAATGAATAATACCTGATGGAGTTTATTTGATTTACTAATGTTTAATACCATCAGACAAGGTTTCACCATAGCAAGCAAAATTGGTCATGCGAATAAGCCTCTCATTGGCAATAAGTGTCTCACTTAAAGAATTTCCTGAACTTATTTCTATCTTGAAAAAAATCTCTTTTTATAGGAATTTTTTCACTAAAGAAAGGCTGTTTTTTTTTCAAATATAGGTGTTCATTAAAGAAATTTATGCATTTTATTAATTAATGGGAAGTAGTTTTTATTACTTGGTAAATGACTTATTTTCTCCACAAAATTCTTGTCTTAAGCGTGTTTTGAAGGGGAAAAAGTCAAACTTAGCAATATACTAAAACTATCATTATATAGCATTGGTTTCATTAACTAAGGCAGGATTTAAAGATATGAGTTCATTATCAGAGATTTTTTTAAAAGTGATTTAAAAATAAATAGTTAACAGTGGTCATTGTAACTTAGTATTGACCTACTGATATGTATTGCTCCTTATGATTCTTACAGCTTAAAACTATAAACACAAATAGGATAGAATTCATATCCTCAGCATGTTGCACATTTCAAGACTAATTGTCTTTGCAGAACAATCTGCTACAACAATTAGACACAATAGTCCAGCAGTTGTCCAGCTGTTGCCATCATACAGTGCATTCAATAGTCCAATAAACTGACAGTGAAATGGCAAGAACAAATGAAACAGTTGTAGGTGCAATCCAACAGGGAGTAGGAAAGGCACTTGTACTTGTTATTGACTCCCTAGGTATCAATAGAAAAAGTGGCCTTTAGTCTGTGTGGTAAATTAGACTATGCTGCAAGTTTATATTGGATGTTTGTTGCTTTCTTTTTAACACTTTTTCACACTTGTATCATTATACCCGGTTGACTTTTTACAGTTTCCTGTACTGGCTAACATGCCTCTATATTTCATCATAGCTGGAATTTTTCTAATCTGAAGACATCTCTTTAAGATATCTAAAACAAACTCTGCCTATAAGAACTTATCCAACTAAAACTTCTTACAAAATCTTAGTAATCAACAAATATTTATTGATCATTGAGTATCATGCACAGCAAGGCACTGAGCATAACAGGTGATTTTTCATTTACTTTTTTATCTACAATTTGCTCACTTTCTTTTTTATTGGAAACCTATACAGGACACATCAAAGGTAGGAAGCAGCATGATACTTGCCAGCAAGACCTAGGGAAACAGAAGCCATGGTCAGGGCTACCACTTCAGTCAGGCCTAACCTGAACACCATGCAGGCGTAAGCAGACAAATTTCACCACTCCATACCATGGACCTTGGCATTTCCCTGGCAGGTCAGTGGGCCCACAGTAATACAACTTATTGGAAGACAACAATGCACTAGACCCTGTGACCATTTCATAATACACACAGAGATCAAATCATCATGTTATACACCTGAAAGTAAAACGTTCTATGTCAATTATACCTCAATAATTTTTGAGTTAATGAAAAGGAAATTTAACAAAACATCAGTTGAAGGGGCTGCCTGCACTGTCAAATATGGTAGCCACTAGGTATATGTGATTGTTTTGTTGTTGTTTACCAGCTAAGTCACTAAGTCATGTCTGACTCTTTTGAAACCCCATGAACTGTAGCCCACCAGGTTCCTCTGCCCATGGGGTTTTCCAGGCAAGAATACTAGACTGGGTTGACATTTCCTCTTCCAGGAGATCTTCCTGAACCAGAGATTGAAACGGCATCTCCTGCATTGGCAGGCCGATTTTTTACCACTGAGCCATCAGAGTTTAAATTATTAAAATTAATTTAAATCAAAATTTAAACTTTTGATTTTTTTTTAATCAAAAATTTATTCCCAACAAACTGGGCTTCCCCAATAGCTCAGTTGGTAAAGAATCTGCTTGCAATGCAGGAAACCCTGGTTTGATTCCTGGGTGGGGAAGATCCACTGGAAGGGAAAGGCTACCCACTCCAGTATTCTCGGGCTTCCCTCGTGGCTCTGCTGGTAAAGAATCAGCCTGCAATGTGGGGGACCTAGGTTAGGAAGATCCCTGGAAAAGGGAAAGGCTACCCACTCCAGTATTCTGGCCTGGAAAATTTCATGGACTGTATAGTCGATGGAGTCACAGAGTCGGACATGACTGAGCGACTTTCACTTTAAAATCAAAACTTTAGTTTCTCAGTCCCACCAGCCATATTAAAAAATCAGCAAATCATACATAGCAATATTAAAATAATACACCACTAGAAAGGGGATTCATTCCAAATATGTAAAATTTCTTCAATATTTGAAAATCAATCACTGTAATCCACCATTTCAATAGGCTAAAAAAGATAAATCATATGATCGTATCAATTGAAGCAGACAAAGCTTTTGACAAAACTCATTCATTATAAAATTTCTCAGCAAATTAGGAATGGAGGGAAAGCATTTACCAGGAAACCTACATTTAACATCATTCTAAATGGGACGAAACTTGTCTGCTTTCCCTCTAGGTTCAGAAACAAGTCAAAGATATCTGTTATCACCACTCTTATTCAACACAGCACTGGGTTTTGTAGCCAGTTCATAAAGAAGGAAAGATAAATAAAGGACATTCCAATTGGAAAGGAACAAATAATCTAATAAATCAGAGTATAAAATAATCTATTGTTTTCCACTAATTTCTTGTTGAAATGGGCTACCTTATTTGAAATACTATAAGATGTTGAGACAAGAGGAACAGACATATAAAATTTCAATTATAAAGATTTAAGCTTAGAATCTCCCATTCTTATTCTTTGTGGTAAACAGAAAAATATTGACTTTTAATCTTTAAATGGAAAAAACATAATTGATAAAAATATTAAGAATGAATGTTTCTTTGACTGGGGCAGTATAAAAGATAAGAATATTTACACATGGGAATTACAGGATATGTGACTTCTATTATCCTTCTATAGGATGATAAGCCAATATGTAATAGGTTTAATGAGATATTTTGACATTTGGCAAAACTGGGTATCTGTGTGTAAAAAAATGAAACTGAATGCTTATTTTATACACAAAAATGAAGTCAAAGTGGATCAAAACTAAAATGCAAGACTTGAAATCATAAAATTCCCAGAAGAAAGCAGAAAGGAAAACCTTCTTTATATTGGCCTTAGCAGTGATTTCTTGAATATGATGCTGAAAGTACAGGCAATGAAAGCTGACACAGGTAAGTAGGATTACATCAAACAAAAAAGTTTATGCACAGGAAAAGAAACAGTTAACAAAATGAAAGGCAATTTGTACAACGGAAGAAAATATTTGCAAACCATATTTCTGATGCAGGGTCAATATCCAAAATATATGAAACTCTTAGAACTCAATGGTAAAAATCAAATAACAACATTAATAAACGGGAAAATGGTGTGAATAGAAAAGTCTCTTAAAAAAACATTCAAATGGTCAACAGGTATATAATCATCAGGGAAATGCAAATCAAAACCACAGCGAGATATCATCTCACACCTCTTATTTATATTGGCTATTATTCACAAAACAAAATATATCAACTGTTGGAGAATGTTGAAAAAAGACAACCCTTGTACAATGTTGATGAAAATGTAAACTAGTGCAGCCACTATGGAAAGTGACATAGAAAGTCCTGAAAAGCTTGAAAATAGAACTGACATATGAACCAATAACCCCACTTCTGGGTATATATTTAAAAGAAATGCAACCAGGATCTTGAAGAGGCAACTACATTCTCATGTTCATGGCAACATTATCCACACTAGCATTATCCATACATCATCCACCATGCAACCTAAATATCCATCAATGAAATGAATGAATATAGAAGATGATGATGATGTGTGTGTATACACACACATAAACAAGGGAATATTCAGGCTTACAATAGAAGGGAATCCTCTCATTTGCAATAACATGGATGAACCTGGAGGATATTATCTTAGGTGAAATAAGCCAGATACAGAAAGACAAATACTACATGATATCACCTACATGAAGAATCTAAAATAGTCAAACTCATGGAAGCAGAGTGTTGCCAGGGGCGTGGGGCTAGTGGCTAAGGGGTTAGGGGTAGTGTTGCCAGGAGCTAGGGGTTGCCAGGGGCTGGAGAAAAGGGAAAATGGGAAGTAGCTGTTCAATATATATAACGTTTCAGTCATGCAAGATGAAAAAGTTTTAAAGATATGTTGTATAACATTGTGCTTATAGTTTAAAATGCAGTAATACATATGCAGGTCTTACCTGGTGGCTCAGTGGTAAAGAACCCATCTGCTAATGCAAGAGACATGGGTTCAATCCCTGGGTTGTGAAGATTACCTGGAGTAAGAAATGGTAGCCCACTCCAGTATTCTTGCCTGGGAAATTCCATGGACAGAGGAGCCTGGCAGGCTACAGCCCATGGGGTCACAAAAGAGTTGGACATGACTTAGCAACTAAACAATAATAACAACAACAATGAGTATGCAGCATCAGTCTATAATATTTGTTACAGCTGTTTGTGAATCTTCAATTATCTCAAAATCAAAATCTTGGCACATTTTAGTGGGAAATAATTTGAAGGACAATTCACTGTTTTTTATAGTAGGGTTAGGGAAGGAGTAGGCATTTCCTTGCATCCTACTGCTTTGAACCAAAAAGAAAAATAAAATTAGGCAATTGTAAGAAGTACCTCAGAGAAGGCAATGGCACCCCACTCCAGTACCCTTGCCTGGAAAATTCCATGGACGGATGAGCCTGGTAGGCTGCAGTTCAGGCGGTCGCTGAGTCGGACACAACTGAGCGACTTCACTTTCATTTTTCACTTTCATGCATTGGAGAAGGAAATGGCAACCCACTCCAGGTTCATTTTTTTTTAATTATTTTTTTATTTTTTAAATATAAATTTATTCATTTTAATTGGAGGTTAATTACTTTACAATATTGTATTGGTTTTGCCATACATCAACATGTATCTGCCACAGGTATACACATGTTCCCCATCCTGAACCCCCCTCCCTCCTCCCTCCCCGTACCATCCCTCTGGGCCCTCTCAGTGTACCAGCCCCAAGCATCAAGTATCATGCATCGAACTTGGGCTGGCGATTCATTTCATATATGATATTATACATGTTTCAAAGCCATTTTCCCAAATCATCCCACCCTCTCCCTCTGCCACAGCCATTAAAAAGAATACATTTGAATCAGTTCTAATGAGGTGGATGAAACTGGAGCCTATTATACAGAGTGATGTAAACCAGAAAGAAAAACACCAATACAGTATACTAATGCATATACATGTAATTTAGAAAGATGGTAATGATACCCTGTATGTGAGACAGCAAAAGAGACACTCCAGTGTCCTTGCCTGGAGAATCCCAGGGATGGGGAAGTCTGGTGGGCTGCCGTCTATGGGGTCGCACAGAGTCGGACACGACTGAAGAGACTTAGCAGCAGCAGCAGCAGATACGACAGTCAGTCCAGTAGCTCAGTCGTGTCCTACTCTTTGCAACCCCATGGAGGCATGCCGGGCTTCCCTGTCCATCACCAACCCCCTGAGCTTCCTCAAACTCATGTCCATTGAGTGGTCGATGACATCCAACCATCTCATCCTCTATTGTCCCCTTCTCCTCCTGCCTTCAATCTTGCCCAGCATCAAGGTCTTTTCTAATGAGTCAGTTCTTTGCATCAGGTGGACAAAGTATTGGAGCTTCAGCATCAGTTCTTCCAATGGATATTCAGGATTGAATTCCTTTAAGATTGACTGGTTTAATCTCCTTGCTATCCAAGCAACTTTCAAGAGTCTTCTCCAACACCACATTTCAAAAGCATCAGTTCTTCAGCACTCAGCCTTTTTTTTTTTTATGGCCCAATTCTCACATCCGTACATGACTACTGGAAAAACCATAGCTTTGACTAGATGGACGTTTGAGGGCAAAGGAATGTCTCTGCTTTTTCATATGCTAAGTTGATCATAATTATTCTTCAAAGGAGCAAGTGTCTTTTAATTTCATGTCTACAGTCACCATCTGCAGTGATTTTGGAGTCCAAGAAAATAAAGTCTCTCACTGTTTCCATTTTTTCCCTATTTGCCATAAAGTGATGGGACCATCAGGATGCCATGATGTTAGTTTTTTGAATGTTGAGTTTTCAGCCAGCTTTTTCACTCTCCTCTTTCACTTTCATCTTTAGTTTCTCTTCACTTTATGCCATAAGGGTGGTGTCATCTGCACATCTGAGGTTATTGATATTTCTCCCAGCAATCTTGATTCCAGCTTGTGTTTCATCCAGCCTAGCAATTTAGCATGATATACTCTGCATATACATTAAATAAGCAGAGTGTCAGTATATAGCCTTGAGATACTCCTTTCCAATTTGGAACCAGTCCATTGTTCCATGTCTGTTTCTAACTGTTTCTACTTGACATGCACACAGATTTTTCAGGAGACAGGTAAGGTGGTCTGATATTCCCATCTCTTTAAGAATTTTCCAAAGTTTGTTGTAATCCACACAGTCAAAGGCTTTGGCATAGTCAATGAAGCAGAATTCCATTTTGATGGAATTCTCTTTCTTTTTCTATGATCCAACGGATGTTGGCAATTTGATCTCTGGTTCCTCTGCCTTTAATAAATACAGCTTAAAAATCTGGAAGTTCTCGGTTCACGTACTGTTGAAGCCTAGCTTGGAGAATTTTGAGCATTACTTTACTAGCATGTGAGATGAGTGCAAATGTGTGGTAGTCTGAACATTCTTTGCCATTGCCTTTCTTTGGGATTAGAATGAAAACTGACCTTTCCAGTCCTGTGGCCACTGCTGAGTTTTCCACATTTGCTGGCATATGGAGTGCAGCACTTTCACAGCAACATCTTTTAAGATTTGAAAGAGCTCATCTGGAATTATATCACCTCCACTAGCTTTGATCATAGTGATGCTTCCTAAGGTCCACTTGACTTCAGACTCCAGGATGTCTGGCTCTAAGTGAGTGATCACATCATCGTGATTATCTGGGTCGTGAAGATCTTTTTTGTACAGTTCTGTGGATTCTTGCCACCTCTTATTAATGTTTTTTGCTTCTGTTAGGTCCATCCCATTTTTGTCCTTTATTGTGCCCATCTTTGCATGAAATGTCCCCTTGGTACAGCTAATTTACTTGAAGAGATCTCTAGTCTTTCCCATTGTATTGTTTTACTCTATTTCTTTGCACTGATCACTTAGGAAGGCTCTCTTATTGCCATTCTTTAGAACTCTGCATTCAGATGGATAGTTCTTTCTTTCTCCTTTGCCTTTCACTTTTCTTTACTCAGCTATTTGTAAGCCCTCTTCAGACAACCATTTTGTCTTTTTTCATTTCCTTTTCTTGGGGATGGTTTTGATCAGTGCATCCTATACAGTGTTAGGAACTTCCATCCATAGTACTTCATCCATATACAACAGTATACCAGACCAAAAAAAAAAAATTCTACTCATATAGCTTACATTCTAATATAGGAAATTTTACTCATAAAGATTGTAAATCATTACAGAATGACACGAAATTTATGTAGATATTTTAGGCAGTACCAAACACCACAGTTTAAAAGAAAATGGAGTGTGGACTTTGAAGGAAATAGAGAAAACTGAAAAAAAATGAAATTTACCTGAGCCTTTAAAGGAATATTGAATCTTTTCTTCTGGGTATAGTTTTTAGTTAATGTACTGGAAATGAATTCATAAATGATTTCACTGTGCTTTCCAAGATTATTACCACACTGAGTTGTGTGGGAAAAAAATGTGATATTTTGTCA
Source organism: Budorcas taxicolor (assembly GCF_023091745.1). Classification (NCBI taxonomy): domain Eukaryota; kingdom Metazoa; phylum Chordata; class Mammalia; order Artiodactyla; family Bovidae; genus Budorcas; species Budorcas taxicolor. The sequence goes on from NC_068935.1 coordinate 504,111, forward strand.
TTGTCATTCTGGCTGTACTGTGATCTTCTCAAAAATATAGTTCCCCTCTAATTCATATTTGCATTCTCCCAAGCCTCTTTTTGGCACAGATTAGGCACTCAGGTATTTGTTAAATTAAATTTATTATCTTCTTCTTCACAGAAATTTTCCCAATCTAATGCTAAGACTTTATAATAGATAAAAACAGAATCGTTTCTGATATTCTTTCTCCTGTGAAGAATTGTCTAACAGAGTCCAGATCACTTATTTTCCTTATTTTGGCCAAATGTCAAATGTATAGATGGAATAGTCAAATCAGTTCATGATTCAATTTCTTGTTCAATAATCTTCACATTTCACTCTACGATACTAACCAAACATCAAGAAAAAAAAAAAGACACCCAGCACTACAGATATTCATGGAGCAAGAACAGAACTATTAACCCTGGGCCCTCTTTTGAGGAAGACAGTATACTTTCACTTGAGATTTATTATTTTACTAACTGCTGCATGCCCTCTAGGCACTATTTCACAACTCTCAAATTAATCAAACTTTAACTTCCATCATCTGGGAAATTTCAGAATGTGTTCTGCAATGGTTTGGGGAGCTAAAAAGCATAGAAATTATCCTCATCACCATTACCAAAATTTTTGTGGAATCAAAGCATCAAAATGCACTGCAAGAAGTTATCTAGGTCTCTAGACAACTCCTTATTGGAGAAGGAAATTGAAACCCACTCCAGTGTTCCTGCCTGGAGAATCACAGGGACAGGGAAGCCTGGTGGGCTGCCGTCTACGGGGTCGCACAGAGTCAGACACGACTGAAGCAACTTAGCAGCAGCAGCAGCAGACAACTCCTTTTTTTTTTTTTTTTTTTTTCAGACAACTCCTTGTCTCCTAATTTTTCACCCCTTGCAGAATCAAGCAACACCTATCCATGATTTTCATAACAGATATCTAGGCGACCTGGGACAGTACAGCCAGAATAACAATGAAAAAATACCACTTTTTTTTTTCACACAACTCAGTATGGTAATAATCTTCGAAAGCACAGTGAAGTCATTTATTAATTCATTTCCAGCATATTAACTAAAAACTATACCCAGAAGAAAACTATACCCCATGAGTTATAGAGTCCATGGACTCGAAAGTCACTAACCATTTGTAAGGAGTTACTTACTAAAGCAAAACTTGCTAAGAGGGAGAGTTATCAAAATCTACAGTCAAGGTAGGTCAAAATTCCAAGCTCTCTCAGTGTGTTGCCTGCAGAATCTTCTCTGTAACATTGTAAGAGAGATTGTTAATGTTGTGCTAAATAGATTATATCTCCTTCCTTGGCATCTAACTCTGAGAATAACAAAATTTCCTCTATACACACATACATAGACTTCCACATTTTTTTTTTAACCACTCTACTAGGAATAAATATATATTCTCTGCTATGGTGGGAGAAAACACCTTCCATGTGAGAATCCTTTACCTGCTAATTAAGAATCAAGTCATCCCTTGAATGTTTCCACCAAGTATATAAATATGCAGCTTTATCTGACCGTCTTAGTAGATCGATAAAGCAGAATCCTCTGCTACAAAGTAACAGATTCACCTGATTTGTGCTAAAGAAGTAAGCTGAATTTCACTAGTATATGAAGAATTGGTTATACCCTACTCTGCCAGTGCCAGTGAAGTGCAGAAACAATTTGAGCAAGCCTTGATGTCTAACTGAATAAAATTTAACCTTAGCCAATTTTATTTGAGGGACTTGAGGTCTAATTATGTAGATGCTTGATCTATATGTAAAATATGAATAATAATACCTATCTATAATGGATACCGAGTGAACAGTTCATGGCACATAGGCACTGAATAAATAAATTTGCTATCCATTTTATCAAGGTGGGCAAAAAATATTATGACAAACTTTTTTGTGTGTGAAAATGCAAGTCGCTCAGTCGTGTCTGACTCTTTGCGACCCCATGAACTATACAGTCCATGGAATTCTCCAGGGCAGAATATTGATGTGGGTAGCCATTCCCTGCTCCAGGAGATCTTCCCAATCCTGGAATCGAATCCAGGTCTCCTGCATTGCAGGCAGATTCTTTACCAGCTGAGCTACCAGGGAAGCCCATTATGTGTAGTGTTTGTGTGTAATAATTTTAAAAAGTGGTTATTACTGCCTTTTCTAGCTCTTACCTGTTTCTCACTGCTCTTTAATTCTAACCCAAAAGTAACAGAAAAATTTTAATTAATCATGAAAATGTTTCTATTAAAAACCCCTTGCTATTATTTGGAATAAGTATATCAAAGCATACAATTTTCTGATCTAAGAACTTGAGTTATAAAATCGAGCGATTTAAATCGATACAGAAAAAATACAACTTCATAAACTGCTAAAAGTATGGGGGAGTTGGACCTTGGCCTTAATTTTGGAAATCAAGCAATTGGAAAACTTTCAGTAGGTTTGACTTTTTATGATCAACTAGATGCTTTTAGAAGGAGAAACATATTTTTCTATTTGCTTTGTTTTATGATTCAAATACATGCTCGTGAAGTAGGTGTGTTCTATATAGCAATATAGGTTACAGAGAGTGTGGGAAATAGGGAAAGATAGAGCATCTAACTGCATATTTATATACCCAAGGTAAATGAGAACTTGATTATGAGAATGTGGGGAGAGTGATATCATTTTAGTCTTTACAGTTCTCTTTGATTTCATATTGTATGAGTCACTGTATTTTATCTTTGACAGATAATAACCCAGTCACATCTCTTTTATCATTCTGGGAGGCCTTAGGATTTGGGATATTAAAAATAGAAAATGTACTAAAAAAATAAATAAATAAAAAGCCCTGGTAAGTAGATACAAATGCTTTAATGGTTTAGCTTGTCATTTTTTTTTTTCTCTTTCCTGTCTGAGATACAGAGATGCAACTCTGTGCATTATCAAAAATTAAATCAAAAATTAAAACATTGGGGAGTCTGAATGTCTGCTTCCAGTGACAAAACACTTAGTCAATATCGTTTGGTTTTGCTTAGGGAGCCTATGTTTCCCTGCACTTTGTAACCATTTCTGCATTAAATTACATTTAAAATAGAAGGTGACCATAGGAAAGGGATGTTTGGTAAAGTGAGCCATGCATCTTGGAACCTCTTTCTCAAGTTCTATTTAATCTGATCATCAATAAAATATACAAGAGCCCTTTGTATTCTATATTATCACTCACTCTCTACTTTCATCTCTACAACTGATTGACATTTTACTGTAATTTTTAAAGGAAGAACAGTTGTTATGATTGATAAAGGTAAAAAGATTTTCAGTTACATTGAAAACAACATATAAATGCAAAAGGTTTAAATGGTTCTTAAAACAAGATTTATAATTTCAATTGGGAAAGAAATAACAAAGTAACAGTGTCAAGGTGAGAACTGAATAAACAAATTTTAACCTAAAGGGTGCTTGAACAACATTAAAACATATTCAAGCAAAAATTTTCAGTCTCCATCTGACTTATGATTTTTAGGGGAGCCAACCACTAATCGCCAAATAAAGAAGAAGCACTGCTGAGCATTTGAGAATGTATCGGTTCTCTCATTTATCTGTGTGTTTACAGTCAGCATCATTCCAGAATGCTTTCTTTAAAAAAGAGTAAGAGAAATATTGTCATGACCTTTGCATCCAATATATTAAATATATTTCTCAGAAATAGTGAAATAGTGAACGTGATTTCCACTATGACTTTCACTATCTTTTATTAAAAAATATATATATATATACACACATATGAACCACAGCTGAATTCCCATTCAGTCACTAAAATTATTAAAATCTAAGGAGATGAAAAGGTAAAATTTTCCTTTTTTTCTCCTAAGTTCAGGAGTTCCTTCTGGATATAACTAATGAAAAAGGAAAAGTGATGTCACAACTATTTGTCTCTATTATCAAGAAAAAAAGGTTTCCTCATTGTACTTCAGCTGAACAAGCTTTATTTTGGCATTTCCCTCCCTCTCTCTACTCATATTTTCCTTCCTTCCTTCCTTCTTTTCTTCCTTCAGCACTTATTGAATATCCCCTTGATATCAAGCATTGTGACAGGAGAAGGAGGACTAAGCAATGGGGAGCAAAAACAGATACAGTGTCTTACATGGCTGACCATCTTGTTAAGAGAAATGACATGAATAAAATGATCACACCAATAAATACAAAATTATAATTGTGAAAACTGATATGAAGGAGAGCAAAATAGTGCTATGGGAGCATCTAGTATGAATTTAACCTAGTCAGGAAGCCCAGGGAAAGTTTCCTTGAGGAAATTTTACTCAATTTCAGAAATAAAGGAGAGGTACAAATTAAATGGGTAAGGAAGAAAAGGGACACTCAGAAGAGTGCAAACTTAGTAGAAAGAGAAAACCTGATTTAGAGGGGCCAGAATGAAGTAAGCCACAAAGCACAATACTTAACTGTAGAGAACAGCTGGTAGAATATATAAAGACTTAGGGGAAATGTATTGAAGTGAAAATTGAGTCTAAAGCAGATGTGAAACACAACACAATTACTTTAAAATCAGTTTTATTTAATCAATGTTAGTAATTATTTGTGCAAATATTTTGACATTTTCATTTCATTGTTATTGAACCACTTCTGTGATTATGCATGATTATTCAATAAATACTGTCTAGACAGTGTAAGCCATCTGTTTAATAATAAAGATTGGATAGATATTCCTAACTTATCAACTAAGTGTTTCATTTTCACATATACACATTCACATACACACACACATGCATACATATACATATGTTAATTTAGGAGATGATTAATAGGTTTATAATTATTTCCATTTTATAATTATAATTAATTACTTGCTAATGAATTGTCTATCCAACATTCCTTGCTCTCGTGCTATTTCTATTCCAACTTTCCAATTTAAACAATGTTTAAGTAAACAAATACATGTATTGGTAGCTTCCCCTGGAGAAGAGATAGGTTAACCACTCCAGTATTCTTGCCTGGAGAATCCCCATGGACAGAGGAGCTTGGTGGGCTACAGTCCATGGGGTCGCAAAGAGTCAGACATAACAGAGCAACTAAGCACATTGGTAGTTTAAACTTGTCCTGATTGGCATGAAGAAATACAGTTGTTTTGGCTTTTGAATAAAATGGCAAATTGAGTTAAAAACATGATAGATCCTTGGAGTAGGAAGCATGGAAAACTCAAAACCTTAAATACAAATGTATAATTTGATTTAAATCTCACTTTCCAACTCTCCTACAGAGTGTTTGAAAGAATAGCTTCTAGAAGGCTCTGAGGACTCTGTCTTCTCTAACGGTTGACATGAGAGAGGACTGCAGAGTGTAATAGTTTTTCTTATTGTTCTTTTCTTTGCATCCCTCTGGGCTTGAGTCGCAGCTTAAATCTTTCATGTTATTAGACAGTGACTTGAACATGAAATAATCATCTATCTAAGGGTTTACAATCATATTTAACAATGACTGAATTCAATCACAACTAACCACAAAAACATTTTATATTGGATGCATTCTTAATCGCTTAGTTGTTGTCTGACTCTTTGCAACCCCATGGACTGTAGCCCACCAGGCTCCTCTGTACATGGAATTTTCCAGGCAAGAATACTGGAGTGGGTTGTCATTTTTTTCTCCAGGGGATATTCTTGACCAAAGGATTGAAGTCGCATCTCCCTCGTCTCCTGCACTGGCAGGTAGATTCTTTACCGCTTGGGAAGTCCTCTTTTTGTATATTGGGATATCTTAATGCTCAGCTTCCTTTTTAGATTTGATTTATAAATTCAGAAATTATTTGATTTATAAATATAGAAATTTCAAGCAAAAGCCCCAGTGGATGGGCATTAATTCTCATTAGAATTTGGATTTACCACATTTCCAAGGAGATATGTTGACCAAAGCAGAAACACTGTCACCTTTTAATCCCTAGTGTAATAACTAAAGGGTTTCCCTGGTGGATCAGATGGTAAAGAGTCCACATGCAATGTGGGAGACTGTGGATCCCCCTAGTTGGAAAATCCTCTGGAGAAGGGAATGACAACCCACTCCAGCATTCTTGCCTGGAGAATCCCCATGGACAAGGGAGCCTGTGGGTTACAGTCCATAGCATCTTAAAGAGTCTGACAAAACTGAGAAGCTAAGCACAGCACAGCACATAACTAAATAACTAAACGTATCCTTTTCCCTGAAACACTATGTTCTGAATCACATCCAAAGGAAAATAAATTATAGGCTAAAAACCTCTAAAATTAGATTCAAAATATTTTTCCAGATAAATTATTAAGTTAATAGCTAGCTGGAATAGATGGCTGCCAGAGATGTAAGAAGGAGAAAAGGAAATATAACCATAGGAAGAGAATGTTTCACTAAGGTAATTTGCAAGGCCCTAATGCTTGGGTCCTAATGCTACAAAAACCACAAACCAAAATGTTCTCAGTCAAAATCTATTCCAATTCACAAAATATGTTTTAATCAAGGCATTTGACTTGAAGTTTAAATATTACTCTAAATCTTCCAGGTTTTCATAGCCACACATAGGCCATATTCTCCACTACACGAAACTGTTTTTATTTTAATATCAATCTTTTTGTTTATGGCTCCCCAGATAAGGAAAAATTTGGACTCTTGAAATGAGAGAAATAATGAGAAAATTATACTTTGGGGAATATTCTTTAAATTCAGCTGATTATGAATTGGTGAGACTGGGTGATTAGCTCACCAGACACATTACTTTGCTAGAGGAAATACTACATAGATCATATGTCTAAAAACAATTTAGTTTTAAAATTGTTGTTATTCTTATTCTTGTAATGTAAGTTAAAAGTATTCTACTGTGCTACATTAAAAGTATAATGCATTGCCTGTTTTACTTTTTTTGCTTAAAAGTACATCATGTACATATTTTGTTGCTATCAAATGTTTTGGTGAGCTAAGCTCCAATTCCAGAGGAGAGAGTATATGTGTAGAGCAATGCAATTATTAAATTTGGAATGATTAATTTCATCCTCTCTTTTTTTTTCAGTAGGGAGAAATTTAGGCAAGCTATTTGCTGTCTATACGTATATAGATGCTATTTTGAAGTGTTTTAAGTTATTTTGAAGTTAGGAAACTCATGCATGGCACATTCCAAAAGTTATTTAAACATGCATATGACTATGATGTGCTTTGTATTTTTGGAATTTTTAAGACTTCAAAGAACTTGGAAATGTGATGTAAACACTAAAATTGGGAAGAACTAGAGAACTAAAGAGTAAATTCTCAGAGGAAGTAATACTTGTAATTATCTCTCATTGTATTGTACCAGAGTTAAAAATCTGTTTTCTAGGTTAAACCAAAAGTTCCTTGAGGATAAAAGTCATATCATATTCACTTTTGAGCCCAGAAACTCATGGTAGTAAGTTAGTTAACAGGAAAATTTAACTTCACAACTCATTCCAATCTGGTCCTTAGGTCGACAGGAACGTTTACATAAATCCAGCCAACCATTCTTGTTTTCTTTTTGCTTAGTCTCTTTCCATTAAAATGGGCTTCCCAGGTGGGAATCCTTTAGTCCTAAAGAATCCGCTTTCCAATGCAGGAGTCAGAGGCAGGAGAGGCCAGTTAGATCTCTGGGTCAGAGAAGATCCCCTGGAGGAGGAAATGGCAACCCAGTCCAGTATTCTTGCCTAGAAAATTGCATGGACAGAGGGGCCTGGTGGGTTACAGTCCATGGGGTCTCAAAGCGTCGAACATGACTGAGCACACACACATCTCCATTAAAACTTCCCATAAATAGAGATATAGCAAGGATTAATTATATATTTGGTTCAAATATCACTTTTTGCTAACTGAGCTGCTATGAAGAAAATAATGCAAATATTCCTTTTCACTCCTATTGAGGAGCAGTCAGGCAGAATAAGACATTTGACACTGCTGACTACTCTTTTTCTGTTGTTTTGTTTTAAACTGTCTCTTGCATTAGGCTTCCCTGATAACACATTGCCCTGCCTTTTTTTCCTACATTTTACCATTTGGGGAATAGCTTCTCTCCTTGACTGTTTGCCATTTTCTTTTTTTAGTGCAATCATTCTTTATAGTTTTGGCTTCAATCCTTTTATCTTACTATCCCTGAATAATTTCATTCACTATCAGTGCTTCAATTCCCATCAATATGCTAACAACTCAAAAAGCCTTAATCCTCCCTCCTCCCAGACCTTGGTTCTGAGATTAAGATGAATAAAACCAACTTCAATTGGACATTTTCACCTGGATGTCCAACATATTTCTCAAAGTTAAAATGACCAAAATTAATTATATTATCATAACATCCTTCCTTATACTTGTGTTTTCCTGTATCTCATGTCCTGACTAATGTCTTACTATGTCAAGTCATTTCTTAGGAATCATTTCAAAAACCTACCTCAACCTCCACATACCCAACTGATTTAACATCCTTAACATTGTTTATGTCTTCTCTTCTCCATTCTCAGCACTTTAAGTCAGGCTTTTGTATTCTTATTGTCTAGATAATTGCAACTGGTTTTTCTCAGACTCATTTTTGCATCTATCCAATGATCCTCATTTGTCCATCAAGTTAATCTATATATAATATCCATTTGATAATGTCATTTTCCAGCTTAAAATTTTTCAAAAACTCCCTTCATGATGCTTCTCTTGACCTAAACTTGTGGTAGAAATTAACTACTTCTAACTTTGGAATATCCACTGTCATTTTACTGCTAAAAATTTTTATTGTTGTTGGTATATCTCTCTCTTCCACTTGACTATAATAACTTTATGTTTAGAGAGCTTGCCTTTTTCTTTTTTCAATTTTATATCTCTCAGAAAACAGCAACTGGCAGAGTATTTACTCAATAAATGTTTGATAATATAAATGAAAGAAACAAAAAGATCATTAGATACCCAAAAGTGCATTAAAAATAATAGATTCAGGCTTAAGCACATCATTTGTTAATATCTTGAAAATCTGCTAGTATAAGCAAAAAAAAAAAAGCTGCATGCTATTTTGATAAACAACTTAAAATGTACTATATGGTATAAAAGAGCATAAGCTACTGTACACATTGGTTGGCTTGAAGGTGAACATCAGTAATGGCTATAGCTAATGTGAAAACTGGTACTTTATTAATTTCTAATAGGCAAAAGTTATTGCTGACTCCATTTTATACCTTATCCTTTGCTTCCACTTAATGACATGAGTTAAGACTTTTCAATCAGATAATTATTTTATATTCTCTGCTTCTTCTGGATTGGAAACCGACATAAGTAGAGAATTCAAACATTTCTATGAGAAAATTAATTCAGTATAAATTAATATAAAACCAACAAGTAAGCCAGTTATCTTACATTGAATAAGTCATGTTAAATTTACTATTTTTCTTTTTTATTTCCCTACCCCAAAATTTGATGGCAAGTTACAAGGAAACTAAAGAAACATATTGTATTAATAAAACACAGGAATTAAGAAGCTGAAGACTGTTTTAGAAAGTGAGATCAGAACACACAAAACTAGGTTCTCTGTACTAACTAACCTGATCAGATCTTCACAATCAAACAAACTGAGAGGATAATGCTCTTCTTCTAGGAGTAAATTCCACTTTCATTTCAATTATGACCTAAGCCAAAACATGCGTTTGGCTTAAAATGGTACTACTCTCAACAAACTCCCCTTGCTTTGAGAAAATACTTGGGAAGAAGTCTAAGAAAATAATTATTAACTATACTTACTTATTAGTTTAAAATAATTAGTGGTATTCTTCGAAATCTATTTTAAATGTAAACTGTAACATGCCCTTAGATTATCCCAAATGAAATATTAAGTTGTCACTATAATTTCAAGGTGTTTTCTTTAGCTTTCTGAAGTGAACATGTGGTTAGCCAATATGCTGTCACTTAAAGACTCTCATTAAACTAGGATATTTTGAAAGCCACAAGACACTATATTAATTATAATTATATGTTGTCCATCTTGAATTTTACAATTATTACAATTAGCCAATATGTTCTAGTATATTTTTAAAAGAAGTCACTTTTATTTCTGGTAATTCATATTCTATCTTGCACTGTTTCTTACTTTTAGGGGCATGGATGCATGTAATAAGAACACAGAAGTTTTGTTTTTTTTAAGCCTAGACTTTAGTGGGCACCAAATAGTGCTTAGACAGACAAGAAAGACAGGATGCAGGAAGAAAAAATTGGAGAAAGGAGGTTTATTTATTGAGATGTCACTGGAATGTTCTGATGGAAAAGTACAGTTGGAAGTTGAATGAATTTGATTTGGAATTTTGTAGTGAGTTCAGGTAGAAACTTTGGGGTTATAGGCATAAAAGTGTAGACATGGGCATATCTGCGGTTATCCAGGAAGAAGCCAAGAATTGAAAAGTGAAGGAGGTGAGGCTGGGTCTCTGAACATCATCAGTATTTTAGGGATGTCCATGTAGAAATCCTTGAAAAGAGAGTAAGATAAAAATGTCAGAATAATAGAGAAAAACCAGTAGAAAAGTATATCATAGAAGCAGAAGAAGGAACGTCTCAAGAAAGAAATAGTGGCCAAACAGTCTCAAACATCAAAGAGATATGAAATAAGAAATGCAAAGTGACTGATAACTTTGAAAATAGTGAACACTTTGGTAAACTAAGAAGACCTGTTTCAAAGCAATGGTAGGGTTTGGGGGGAATTCAGATGGCTGTATGTGGGGAAAATGGGCAGAAAGTAAATAGAAGCAGTAAATATACATTGCTTTTGTGATGACTATTTGCTATAATGAAACAGCTTGATAGAGTGATTTATGTTATTGACAAAGGATATAAAGAAGTTATCTGGTGGAATAAGTTCCATAGAGAAGCAAAAGGGGGAAATTAGCCATGTGGGGAAGAAAGAACCCCTCTTCCATTTGAATTATTAGTAAGGGAGAAAAGAATGCATAAATATGAAGAAACATAGGTGGCAGAAAGGAAGAATGTTGTAGGAATTTTTGTCTTGTGGCTTCAATTTCCTCACTGCAGTGAGAGGCTGTCTTCTGAAGGATATAGATGGAATGTTAGGAGAAGGTAGAATGTTAGATTTGAGGGAAAAATATGTAAGTCTGAAATAGACAGTGGAGAGCAGTAGAAGGGACTCTGTATCTTTTTGGTGGCAGAATTACTGAAAAGTGTTGTGTACCAATCTAAACTTGGAGACTATAAATTCATTGTAACTTCCACATAAGTAGCTAGATGCTACTCCTTCATGATCCAAATCAAATGGTTCCACCACTATAAAAATTTATCTGACCTAAATAAGCAGAGGTTAGCAGTCCTCTTACAGTTTACCACAAAACCTAAAAATATATCTCTATAATTGCACTTAGACCAGTATATTATGACTATAAGTTATTTTTGTTGCATGCTGCTCCCCAACCAGATAGTCAGCTTCTTAAAAGCATATCTGTATTTTGGATGTCAGTGGGCTTCCCTGGTGGCTCAGATGGTAAAGAATCTACCTGCAGTGCGGGAGACCTGGGTTTGATCCCTGGGTGGGAAGATACCCTGGAAGAGGGCATGGCAACCCACTCCAGTGTCCTTGCCTGGAGAATCCCCAAGGACAGAAGAACCTGGAGAGCTACTAGTCCAAGGGGTTGCAAAGAGTCAGACACGACTGAATGACTAAGCACAGCATACATATCAGCAAACGTTTGTTGGCCAAGTAAATGAGGAATCATTAATCTTTCAGAAGTAGTGCATATACAAATATATTTTTACAGTATAATCATTTACACTGCTCTCAAAATCCCCTCCCTGCAGTTACTCCAGCCCAGGTACTCTGATTACATATTTTGGCTCTGTCAAACTGTATCCAGTATAATCTGGAGAAGAATATGATTTTGTTAGATAGTATAGTAGATTTAGAAAGTCAGAAAAGAACTATGTATTATAAACAAGAGATTACACTACAAAGGTAATTCTCTATACAATTTTAAATTTGAAATCTTCCTTTTACATTTTGTCTTAAAGGAATTAATTTGTACATCTTACTGGTCAATCTATTAAAGTCTATGACCAAAAACAGTGAATGATTAATTTAGTGATGTCTTGTACTAGAAAGATTTTTTCAGAAAACATCCCACTATTACATGTTGTCAAGCAATCCAATGTACAAACAGACTTATTTCAGCCTCCACAATATGCAGCAAGTATGTGCAGCAATTGTGAAGCACACACTGCAGCCCAGTTCATGTAATTTTACTTATTAACTAGAGTGTTAGCTGTCTGTTGGAAAAATAGGGCATATTTTAATGATGTGTTGCATAATAAAGTTTTATCACAAAAAACATTTTAACCTGAATTAGGTCATTTATTTCTTTTAATAGCACTTTAAATCCACTCATTCACATTGTATAGACAATAGTTACTCCTTTCTCACAATCATTTTGGAACTTTTTTTTTTTTTTTAGCACATGTGATTGATGTAGGGTGAATAGATTTTCAAGGGTGGATTAGAATGCTTTTTCTATAAAAATCTGGGTGATAGTAGAAGAGATTTTTTTTAATATAAATTTATTTATTTTAATTGGAGGTTAATTACTTTACAATATTGTATTGGTTTTGCCATACATCAACATAAATCAGGTATACACGTGTTCCCCATCCTGAACCCCCTTTCCTCCTCCCTCCTCGTACCATCCCTCTGGGTTGTCCCAGTGCACCAGCTCCAAGCATCCAGTATCATGCATTGAACCTGGACTGGCAATTCGTTTTTATATATGATATTATACATGTTTCAATGCCATTCTCCCAAATCATCCCACTCTCTCCCTCTCCCACAGAGTCCAAAAGACTGTTCTATACATCTGTGTCTCTTTTGCTGTCTCGTATACAGGGTTATCGTTACCATCTTTCTAATTAAAAAAAAAAAATCACACTAACATTTCCCATGTTAGCAATGATATCTACTGTTTCATGCTAAGGGATTCTTTCACAGCCTAGTGATTAAAAAGCTACCTTTTTGTTCAAATGGGTTGTAAATTAATTATTTACTGTAGTCACCAGTACTTTTCAGCTGATGATATAATGCTAAATAAATATTTCATATAAATTTTACACTGAAAGTTATAAGAATAAAAGGCATTGATCCTATATCAGATCTCATGGGCTTCTGTTAATTTTAAGGACATCCCCCATCTTGTCTACTTACCCCCCAATATACAGATACTTTCCCCCCAATATATAGACACTTTCCTGGAAGTTCCGTTTAGAAGATGAATAATCCTCAATTTTCAAACTTTTAAGAGAGCATATTCTTAGAGCTGTATTATATGACAGGAAAGAAAGCGCTGCTATACTTTCATGTTTAGCTTCCTGTAATACTGTACCCTATCAAAGAGCATTGAAATGCTATTTATGTTCTGAGTTTCAAATATACTTTCACTTATGAGGTTATCTTTCCTTTTGAAAGCATTCCAGTTTGCTCTCCAACAGAAAATGCAAATCATCTGCTTGAAAATATGCATGAGGTTGGTTTTAGGGAAAAAAGAAGTTTCAGTTAGAAACAAGAGAAGGAAGTGGCTTATGCAGCACTTTTTGTGAGGATATTGCATGTATTTAACTGTGAACAAGCTTCAAGGTCCAAATGCTGTATGTGTAATGACTATGATCTCAAACTTCTAGCCTCTAGAATTGTAAAAAAAAAAAAAAAAAAAAATCTGTTGTTTATAAGCTACTCAGTCTGTGGAATTTTGTTTCAGCAGCCCAAGCAGACTAAGACAGAAGGGTAACATGATTTCACATGCCCCAAATGATAAAAGCAAAAGCTCACAAAACTTACCAGTTGAAGCATATTTCGTTTGTTTCCCAGCCTCAGTTGTGTCTCTCTGTCTTTTCAATAAAATCGAAATCTCTTTTCACATCCCAGTTGGGATTGTCACTATTTTTTCCTCCCACTGTTTTTCTGTAATTGTATTTTCTGTTGTTGTAAACAAATTAAATACAAATGCATAATAGTACACTGTTAAAATTATGAATTTAAATTTTATAATGATGAGCAAAAGTCTCATTTTACTATGATTCTCATTATTGTATTGAAGAAGGAATTCATAGGGCCTAGACTCCATCTTAGGCCTGTTCATGCTGATCATGCTCAGCCACCTTTCCAATGGACTCTGAACTCTGTGTTTAGGGCCTACGGGAAAAAACAACAGAAGGATAAGACCCCCTCCAGACAGGGGAACCTTGAAGATCATATCTACGTTACTCATAGCCTAAGAGAAAACATACACTGATCACCACTTCCTCCAGACAGGCCATAAATTTTTCTGTATCTATCGGAGTGTAACCTCAGGTTTATTGCTTATTGTCTAATTGTTTGACTGTTTGAGCACATGAGCACATAGCATGTGAATCATGGAGTTATTGGGATTGTATTTTCCTTGGTTTATGTAAGTCTCAAGGAATTTGGAGTGGTGGGTTCAGACACGTACACATGGGGTATAAAAGGTTTTCACAAATGCTGGTCAGGGTCCTTGGCTAAGAGTAGACTCTGCCTTGGGGCTGCCGGTGTAATAAACTACACTCCACTATCTGCATTGTCCTTCTGAGTGAGTTTGTTTCCCAGAACGCGTGGCTACAACAGTATGGCCACAGATTTTTATAGTATTCAGTATAGAACACTGAATAGAATGTATATAGAATACTATATAGAATGGAATTTAATTTCCTTCAAACTTTTGTCATAAGGCATAAAGAACCTTATTCTTACTCCTAAAAAGGTTAAAATTTCCCCCATTTTTGAAGGTGAAGAAAAAAGAAAGATTTCTGCCAGTTCTTAGTTATTTTGAAATGTAAATGTATTCATGTAAACTCCATGATTAACACCAAATTAAGGTGAATTTTGTGGGAAGTTTACCTTTGCTGATGCCAAAAATATTTTCTTCAAGATTTAATTAATGAGATAATACTAAAATTGGGCTGCACTATGACAGCTATTATTAAACAATTAAAAAAATAAACTTTTATTTTTCAGGAAACATCAGTAGAGTAAAAACAAATTCCTGAAATGAATGAAGATGTAACATGGTATTATTTTTCACTTTCGTTTTTCCTTATCAACATGCATAATATTCTCATTGTTTAGAGTTGTATAGGACTTTGGCTTTTAACCTTACTGAGAATGGGAAGACACTGAAGGATTTCAAGCACAGGAGTAATGTGTATACATATTAAGTGAACATCAGTATTGCACTGAAAAAGTTTTTAAAAAAGAAAGAAAGATCCAGGCACTACTCTATGCTTATGTGTGAGATAAATAACTAAAATATAACAGCAGATGAAAAGAAATTTCAGGAAGGCATGTTTTGACAAGAATGGGGGTTCTGATCTGAGTGGAAAGACCTAAAAGAAAGAAGAACAAGAAAGGGATCCACTTAAGGATGAAGTAAGTCATAAATACAAATATTTTAAGACATTTTCCTGAGGTGATACTTTTATTAATCTAGTCTCTGATTAAAAAAAAAAAATCCAGTGTGCCAAAACTGATAATCTTGTACTAAAGCAGCTAACTACCACAACCCTATTCCTTTAATTTAAATTTAAAAAAAAAGGAATGTATTCTAATTAAATGATGCTATAATCTTAAGTTTCAATAAACAAGCTTAGCCAATTAGTGCTGGCAGGACAGAGGTGGACAGGCAAACTGTTAAGTCAATTAAGTTACCAATTCCTATCAAGTTCCTGTTTCTATCTAGCCAGCTCATTTTCTTCAGTGACTTTGCCAACTACTTTTCCCAGGTCTCACTGTGTATGGTTGTGTGTGTGTGCTTAGTTACTCTCTTTGCAACCCCATGAACCCCACTAGGCTCCTCTATCCATGAGATTCTCTAGGCAAGAATACTGGAGTGGGTTGCCATTCCTTTCTCCAGGGTATCTTCCTGACCCAGGTCTCCTGCATTACAGACAGATTCTATACAGTCTGAGCCACCAGGGAAGCCCACTCACTATCAAAACCCTTACAGTGTACTACTAAGATTCTGTTTTTTATTTTCTAAAAGACTTTTAAGATAGAGACTTTATACTACTCAGTATTGACAAAACAAACCATCTGATTAAAAAATGGGGGGAGATAGCCAAAATAGCAGACTATAAAGACCCTGAATTCCTCTGCTCATAGGCACACAAAATTTACAACCTTCGATGAAAAATAACAACCATCAATGAAAAGACTGGAACCTACCAAAGAAGATCTTCTACACCAAAAGATATAGAGAAGGAACCACATAGAGACAGGAGCAGGCACAGATGTGATATAGTCAAGTTGCATACCCACAGGTGGGTGGTCCACAAATGAAAGAATGATTATAACTGCAGACATTTTCCCCAGGGAGTAAAGGTCTGAGCCCAACATCATGCCCTCAGCCCAGTGGTCCTGAACCAGGCAGATGAACCCTTAAGAAGTTAGGCTTTGAAGATCGCCAGGGCTTATATTTGGGAGACTCAGAAGACTGTGGGAAATAAAGATTCTACTTTTAAAGGGAGCACACAAAAGTTCACAGGTTCTGGGATCCTGAGCAGAAGTTAATTTGAAAGGAGCCTGGATCAGACATATCTGCTGAACTTGGAGAGTTTCCCTGAGACACAGGAGACAACTGAACTTCACCTGGGATCATAGATATTGACAGCAGCCATTTTGGGGAGATTTATCTACCATGTAGATACTGGTGCTGGTGAGCACTATTTTGGAATATTTCCTCTACCTTATTAGCCCCAAAACCCAGCCCCACATCAGCACAACAACTTGTAAGCACAAGTGCCACGACACCTCAAGCCAAGAAAATAGCTGGGCTGGGACACAGCCCCAACAACCAATAGAAAGCCTGCTTTACGATCTTTCTGAGCCCAGTTGCTCCTGGACATGACCCTATCCATCAGAGGGCCCAGGATCAGACTCTGCATGTCAATGCACAGTCACTATAGCCAAGAATCCCCATGTTCCTGCAACCAAAGATATGGGGTCCCAGATCTACTGGCATCAGGCAAAAACCAGTGCCTGGACAACAGTACCCTTGCAGTCTGAGGATCAACCCACTCAAACCAGCAGGTCCCTGAATCCACCCACCAGCAGACCAACACAAGCTTTGGGACAACGCAGACCCTAAAGCCAGCTGTGTCAGGAATGAACCCAAAGTACCAGTGGTCTGACAGTAACTCTGGGAATCCCTGGGCCCTGTAGCCAGACCCCAGGACTTCGGTCTGCCTACCAAAGGGCCAGCATTAGTTCCAGGATTTGGCTTCATACACTAGGAGGTGAGCACCAGGCCCATAATCTCCTAAACATTTACAGTGCCTACCAGTGAGCCAGAACGACCTCAGTACAGAGGTAGTGACAGAATGTGGTCCACGGAGGAGGGAACGGCAATCCACTTCAGGACTCTTGCCTTGAGAACCCCGTGAACAGTATGAAAAGGCAACAAGATAAGACACTGAAAGATGAACTCCACAGGTCGGTAGGTGCCCAATATGCTACTGGAGATCAGTGGAGAAATAACTTCAGAAAGAAGGAAAGGATGGAGCCAAAGCAAAAAACCAAACCAAAACAAAACAAAACCCAGTTGTGGATGGAACTGGTGATAGAAGCAAGGTTCGATGCTGTCAAGAGCAATATTGCATAGGAATGTGGAATGTTTGGTCCATGAATCAAGGCAAATTGGAAGTGGTCAAGCAGGAAAGGACAAGAATGAACATCGACATTCTAAGAATCAGCAAACTAAGATGGACTTGAATGGGTGAATTTAACTCAGATGACCATTACACATTTATATCTACTACTGTTGGCAGGAATCCCTTAGAAGAAATGGAGTAGCCATCATAGTTAACAGAAGAATACAAAATGCAGTACTTGGATGCAATCTTAAAAAAGAAAGAATGATTTCTGTACATTTCCAAGGCAAACCAATGAATATCACGATAATCCAAGTCTATGCCCTGACAAGTAACACTGAAGAAGCTGAAGTTGAACAGTTCTATGAAGATCTACAAGACCTTCTCGAACTAACAACCAAAAAAGATGCAATTTTCATTATAGGGGACTGGAATGCAAAAGTAGGAAGTCAAGAAACACCTGGAGTAACAGGCAAATTTGGCCTTGGAATACAGAATGAAGCAGGGCAAAGGCTAATAGAGTTCTGCCAAGAAAAGACACTGGTAATAGCAAACACCATCTTCCAAAAGCACAAAAGTACACTCTACACATGGACATCACCAGACGGTCGACAATGAAATCAGATTGATTATATTCTTTGCAGCCAAAGATGGAGAAACTTTGATTTTATTCTTTGCAGCCAAAGATGGAGAAGCTCTATACAGTCAGCAAAAACAAGACCAGGAGATGACTGTGACTCAGATCATGAACTCCTTATTGCCAAATTCAGACTGAAATTGAAGAAAGTAGGGAAAACCACTAGACCATTCAGGTATGACATAAATCAAATCCCTTATGACTATACAGTGGAAGTGAGAAATAGGTTTAAGGGAGGAGATCTGATAGACAGAGTGCCTGATGAAATATGGACTTGAGGTTCATGACATTGTACAAGATACAGGAATCCAGACCATCCAGAAGAAAATTAAATGCAAAAAAGCAAAATGGCTCTCTGAGGAAGCCTTACAAATAGCTGTGAAAAGAACAGAAGTGAAAAGCAAAGGAGAAAAGGAAAGATATACCCACTTGAATGCAGAGTTCCAAGAATAGCAAGGAGAAATAAGAAAGCCTTCCTCAGTGATCAATGCAAAGAAATAGAGGAAAACAGTAGAATGGGAAAGACTAGAGATCTCTTCAAGAAAATTAGAGATACCGAGGGAACATTTCATGCAAAGATGGGCTCAATAAAGGACAGAAATGGTATGGACCTAACAGAAGCAGAAGATATTAAGAATAGGTGGCAAGAATACACAGAAGAACTGTACAAAAAAGATATTCATGACCAAGATAATCACGATGGTGTGATCATTCACCTAGAGCCAGACATCGTAGAATGTGAAGTCAAGTGGGCATTAGGAAGCATCACTATGAACAAAGCTAGTGGAGGTGATGGAATTCCAGTTGAGCTATTTCAAATCCTGACAGATGATGCTATGAAAGTTCTGCATTCAATATACCAGCAAATTTGGAAAACTCAGCAGTGACCACAGGACTGGAAAATGTCAGGTTTCATCGCAATCCCAAAGAAAGGCAATGCCAAAGAATGCTCAAACTACCACATCATTGAACTCATCTCACACCCCAGTAATGTGATGCTTAAAATTCTCCAAGACAGGCCTCAGCAATATGCAAACTGTGAACTTCCAAGTGTTCAAGCTGGTATTAGAAAAGGCAGAGGAACCAGAGATCAAATTGCCAACATCTGCTGGATCATCAAAAAAGCGAGAGAGTTCCAGAAAAACATCTATTTCTGCTTTATTGACTATGCAAAAGCTTTTGACTGTGTGGATCAAAATAAACTGCAGAAAATTCTGAAAGAGATGGGAATAACAGACCACCTGACCTGCCTCTTGAGAAATCTGTATTCAGGTCAGGAAGTAACAGTTAGAACTGGACGTGGAACAGACTGGTTCTAAATAGGAAAAGGAGTACATCAAGGCTGCATATTGTCACCCTGCTTATTTAACTTATATACAGAGTACATGAGAAATGGTGGGCTGGAGGAAGCACAAACTGGAATCAAGATTGCCAGGAGAAATATCAATAACCTCAGATATGCAGATGACACCACCCTTATGGCAGAAAGTGAAGAGGAACTAAAAAGCCTCTTGATGAAAATGAACAAGGAGAGTGAAAAAGTTGGCCTAAAGCTCAACATTCAGAAAAATAATCATGGCATCCAGTCCGATCACTTCATGGCAAATAGATGAGGAAACAGTGGAAACAATGGCTGACTTTATTTTTCTGGGCTCCAAAATCACTGCAGATGATGACTGCAGCCATGAAATTAAAAGATGCTTACTCCTTGGAAGGAAAGTTATGACCAACCTAGATAGCCTATTAAAAAGCAGAGACATTACTTTGCCAACAAAGGTCCATCTAGTCAAGGCTATGGTTTTTCCAGTGGTCATGAATGGATGTGAGAGTTGGACTATAAAGAAGGCTGAGTGCAGAAGAATTGATGCTTTTGAATTGTGATGTTGGAGAAGTCCTTGATGTTCACTGGAAAGACGCGTTGAAGCTGAAACTCCAATACTTTGCCACCTTATTCTAAGAGCTGAATCATTGGAAAGGACCCTGATGCTTGGGAAGATTGAAGGCAGGAGGAGAAGGGGACGACAGAGGATGAGATGGTTGGATGGCATCACCGACTCAATGTATATGGGTTTTGGTGGACTCCAGGAGTTGGTGATGGACAAGGATTCCTGGCCTGTTGCAGTTCATGGGATTGCAAAGAGTCAGACACGACTGAGCGACTGAACTGAACAGAACTGAACCCTCATGGGTTCTGCAGCCAGATGCCTCATGATGTGACCCAACCAACCAGTAGCCTCTTAAGGCAGGACCTGACAATGAACTGGACTGAGAGCCAAACAACCCTACCAAACTACACACAGTAGTCAGTGTACCACAGCACATGGCCCACATAGCAAGTTAGGCAAAATGAGTTGACAGAGGAACATGTTCCAAACAAAGAAATAAGATAAAACCCCAGAAGAAGAAGAAGTGAAGATAGGCAATCTACGTGAGAAGGAGTTCACAATAGTGATCATAAAGTTGATCAAAGAACTCAGGGGAATACATAGAGCAAGAAGTAAAACTATTTTTTTTTAATTTATTGGAGTATAGTTGATTTATAATGTTATATTACTTTCAGCTGTACAGCAAAGTGAATCAGTTTTTATATATATATATAAATATATATATTTATTTTAAATATATATTCATGCTTAAGTTTATATGTATATATATTATAAATATATATATGTATATACAGTATTTTTTAGACTCTTTTCTCATATAGGTCATTACAGAGTATTGAGTAGAGTGCCCTATTATATACAGTAGGTCTTTATTAGTCTTCTATTTTATATACAGCAATATGTATATGTCAGTCTCAATTTATCCCTCCCCCCTTTCCCCATTAGTAACCATAAGTGTGTCTTCTAGAAACATGACTTTACTTCTGCTTTGTAAATATGTTCATTTGTACATTTTTTTAGATTCCATATAAAAGTGATATCATATAAAATTTGTTTTTCAATTAGTATGACAACCTATAAGTCCATCCATATTGATGGAAATGGCATAATTTTGTTCCTTTTTTATGCTGAGTAATGTACCATTGCATATATGTACCACAACGTCTTTATCTATTCCTCTGTTGTTGGATATTTAGGTTTTTTTCCATGTGCTAACTATTGTAAATGTGCTGTAATGAACATTGAGGGGCAAGTATCTTTTTGAATTATGGTTTTCTCCGTATATTTACCCAGGTAGAAGTTTTTAACAAAGAGTTGGAATATATAAAGAACAACCAAAATTGAAGAATACAATAACTGAAATGAAAAATACAATAGGGGAAATCAACATTAGGCTAAATAATAAGGAGGAAAAAATCAGCAAGCTAGAAGACAGAGTAGTGAAAATCACTGAAGTTGAACAGAAAAAAAAGGAAAAAGAATGAAAAGAAATAAGGGCAATGTAAGAGATCTCAGAGAAAACATCAAACATGCTAACACTCACATTATAGGGGCCCTAGAAGAAGAGGGAGAAAGGGGCAGAGAACATATGTGAAGATGTAATGTTAATGCCTGAAAATTTCCCTAACTTGGAAGTGGAAACAGATATTCAAGTCCAGGAAGCACAGAGAGTCCCAAACAGGATCAAACCAAGGATAATACACCAAAACACACTGTAACTAAAATGGCAAATATTAAATATATAAAGAGAATATTAAAAGCATCAAGGGAAATGGAACAAGTTACAAAGGGAAGTCCCATAAAGCTATCAGCTAACTTTTCAGCAGAAACTCTGCAAACCAGATGAGAGTGGCATAATACAATTAAAGTGATGAAAAGTAATAACTTAAAACTAATAATAATCTACTTGTCATGGCTCTTATTCAGAATTAACGGAGAGATCAAAAGTATTATAGATAAGCAAAAGTAAAAAGAGCTCAATTTCAACAAACCACCTTGACAAGAAATATGAAAGGACCTTACCTAAGCTAAAAAAAAAAAAAAAAGGCCATAACTAGATACATAAAAATTAGGAAAGGAGAAACCTCATGCAGTAGAGGTAAAGATACAGTAAAGACAGAAAATCAAGCACATACAAAGCTGACAGAAGTTTAAAACACAAAAGTGGAAAAATCATCTATATCCAAAATAAGCAGTTAAGTTATTCACCAAACACTTAGATGTAAAATAGGATGCCAAAATGAGTAAATGTGTGGGAAGAGTATACATATGCAGTATTGTTAAAATGCACTTGAAATTAAGAGATCAGCAACTTAAAACAATCATATGTATGTATAGAGATGTTACTATTAATGTATATAAACCTCATGGTAACCACAAACCAAAAACTTATAATAGATACACACAGAAAAATGAGAAGGGAATCAAACATAAGACAAAAAATAGTCATCAAATCACAAGAGAACAAAAAAAGAAAAGAGGAACCAAAAAAACTACAGAAGCAACCTCCCCCAAATTAATAAAGTGGCAATGTAAATGTATATATCAACAATTACTGTAAATGAACTAGATGCTCCAATCAAAAGACATCAACTGGCTGATGGGATGTGAAAAACAAGGCCCATGTATATGCTGCATACAAGAGACTCAATTCAGACTGACAGATATACACAAAATATAAGTGCAGGGATGGGAAAGGGTACTTCATGAAAATAGAAATTAAAAGATAGCTGGGCTAGTAAGAATTATATCTGACAAAACAGACTTTAATATAAAGACTAATAGAGACAAAGAAGGGTATTACATAATGATCAAAGAATCAATCCAAGGAGAAGCCATAGCAATTGTAAATATATATACACCCACCATAGAAGCACCTAAATACATAAAGACAATATTAATGGGAGGTCCTAAGTTGGCAGAGGAATAGGACAGGGAGAACACTTTCTCTCCCACAAATTCATCAAAAGATCATTTGAATGCTGAGCAACTTCCACAAAACAATTTCTGAACACTGACAGAGGATACTAGGCACCAAGAACGGCAGCCCATTCTCTTTGAAAGGAGGTAGGACTTCCCTTGGAGAAGGCAATGGCACCCCACTCCAGTACTCCTGCCTGGAAAATCCATGGACCGAGGAGCCTGGTAGGCTGCAGTCCATGGGGTCGCTAAGAGTCTGACACGACTGAGCGACTTCATTTTCACTTTTCACTTTCATGCATTGGAGAAGGAAATGGCAATCCACTCCAGTATTCTTGCCTGGAGAATCCCAGGGATGGGGGAGCCTGGTGGGCTGTCGTCTATGGGGTCACACAGAGTCGGACACAATTAAAGTGACTTAGCAGCAGGACTTCCCTGGTGGTTCAGATGGTAAAGGGTCTGCCTACAATGTGGGAGACCTGGGTTCGATACCTGGGTTGGGAAGATTCCCTGGAGAAGGAAATGGCAACCCACTCCAGTACTCTTGCCTGGAAAAACCCATGGACGGAGGAGCTTGGTGCAGGCTACTGTTCATGGGGTTGCAAAGTGTCAGGCACGACTGACCAACTTCATTTTCACTTCATTTTCAGGACAAACTATATGCCAGCAAATAACTCAGCTGTGGCCACAGGACTGGAAAAGGTCATTTTTCATTCCAATCCCAAAGAATGGTAATGCCAAAGAATGCTCAAACTACTGCACAATTGCATTCATCTCACACGCTAGGAAAGTAATGCTCAAAACTCTCCAAGCCAGGCTTCAGCAATACGTGAACCATGAATTTCCAGATGTTCAAGCTGGCTTTAGAAAAGGAAGAGGAACCAGAGATCAAACTGTCAACATCCGCTGGATCATCGAAAAAGCAAGAGAGTTCCAGAAAAACATCTACTTCTGCTTTATTGACTATGCCAAAGTCTTTGACTGTGTGGATCACAATAAACTGTGGAAAATTCTGAAAGAGATGGGAATACCAGACCACCTGGCCTGCCTCTTGAGAAACGTATATGCAGGTCAGGAAGCAACAGTTAGAAATGGACATGGAATAACAGACTGGTTCCAAATAGGAAAATGAGTACATCAACGCTGTATATTGCCATCCTGCTTATTTAACTTATATGCAGAGTACATCATGAGAAATGCTGGACTGGAAACAGCACAAGCTAGAATAAAGATTGCCAGGAGAAATATCAATAACCTCAGATACGCAGATGACAACACCCTTATGGCAGAAAGTGAAGAGGAGCTAAAAAGCCTCTTGATGAGAGTAAAAGAGGGGAGTGAAAATGTTGGCTTAAAGCTCAACATTCAGAAAACGAAGATCATGGCATCTGGTCCTATCACTTCATGGGAAATAGATGGGGAAAGAGTGGAAACAGTGTTAGACTTTATTTTTGGGGGCTCCAAAATCACTGCAGATGGTGACTGCAGCCATGAAATTAAAAGACGCTTACTCCTTTTAAGAAAATTTATAACCAACCTAGATAGCATATTCAAAAGCAGAAACATTTTGCCAACAAAGATCCTTCTAGTCAAGGCTATGGTTTTTCCAGTAGTCATGTATGGATGTGAGAGTTGGACTGTGAAGAAGGCTGAGCGCCGAAGAATTGATGCTTTTGAACTGTGGTGTTGGAGAGGACTCTTGAGAGTCCCTTGGACTGCAAGGAGATCCAACCAGTCCATTCTAAAGGAGGTCAGCCTTGGGTGTTCTTTGAAAGGAAAGATGCTAAATCTGAAACTCCAGTACTGTGGCCACCTCATGCAAAGAGTTGACTCATTGGAAAAGACTCTGATGCTGGGAGGGATTGGGGGCAGGAGGAGAAGGGGACGACAGAGGATGAGATGGCTGGATGGCATCACCGACTCAATGTACGTGAGTTTGAGTGAACTCCAGGAGTTGGTGATGGACAGGGAGGCCTGGCATGCTGCAATTCATGGGGTCTCAAAGAGTCAGACATGACTGAGCAACTGAACTGAACTGAACTGAACTGAGGACAAAATATAAAAGACTAAAAGAGAGACAAAAGGGTTAGGGATGGAGACGCATATCAGGGAGGAAGTCGTGAAGGTGAAGAAGTTTCCAAACACCAGGAAACACTCTCACTGGTGGGTCTGTGGGGAGTTTTGGAATCTTGGAAGGCAACATAATTGGGAGGAAAACACACACACACACACACACACACACACACACACACACACACACACACACACACAGAGCATATGTTCCTAACAGCAAATCCCAGTAGAGAATTATCCCAGATGCTCACGTCTGCCACCAGCGAGCAGGGGACTGAATATGGAGGTGTGGGTTGCATGCTTATGTAAGGACTAGGCCTGAATGCCCTGAGGACAATCTCAGAGTGTTAACGTGAGATAGCAACCCAAACTGTGGGACAGATAGCCAGAGAGAAAAGAGAGAGAAAGAGAAAGAGAGAGAACTTTCCTGCTAAAGCTCTAACCTGAGGTATAGCCTGGCCTGCTCACAAAACAAAGGATTGAGCAAATACCAGAGGAGAGCTAGCCGGCTGTGGACCAGCCCCTCCCGCACCCTGCTGGAGGGAGAAGGGCAGGTGAGTGGCAGCCAGAGCCTGAAGGCAAGGGGCAATCTCGGCCCCAGAGATGGCATCCTCCACCAAAATGTGAGCAAGTTCCTAGTTCCTAACCAAGTTTTCTTGGGATCCTGTATAGTTGACATCTGCCAGAAGGGTCACAGCCAGAGATCAGTTCCCCAGAGGAGACACACGGCACACCTGAGAAGGTGCTTTCACTGCGCACCCAGAAAATTTATCAGCTGGGACCAGTGAGGTGATAAGACACACCACCCACCTGGGACAGTGTGCTCACCAAGCACCTTGTTATCTGAGCTGCTCAGACCTGGAAAGGGCACAAAACGCAGGTCCAACTGAGTTTGTGCCTTTGTGGAGTACCCAAGAACGTGAACCTGAGCAGCATGGACCTGGGAAGTGCACGAAACCCAGGGCCTGCTTTGGGCAGTTCCCCTGCAGAGCAACCAGGAGCCTGAGCAGCATAGACCAGGAAAGCACACACACCATGAGCAGGGGGAAAACCAGTTTGGTCCATACTGTGAACACTCCACACACACACCAATGATATTTGTTTGCAGTGTTCCTCCCTCCACACAGCACAAATGAACAAGTTAGCCTAAATAAGTGACCACCGTTGCCCCCTTGTGTCAGGGAAGAAATTAGACACTGAAGAGACTGAAAACAGAGGAAGCCCTCCCCACCCTTGGAAAAAAAATAAAAAGAAGAGGGAACCACTTTAGAAGTGACAGGCAAAACAGATTAAAGCCCTGTAGTTAGCATTGACTAATCATTGGAAGGGGCCTATAGATCTTGAGAAGAAGTATAAGCTGCAACAAGGAACTGTCTGACTGAACTGACCCCACACTGCCCTCAACAGCTCCAGAGAAATTCCTAGATATATTTTTACTACTATCATTTTTAAATCTTTTTTTTTGTTGTTATTTTAAAATTCTTGATTACTCTTTACTTTTCATTTTAAAACCTACTGCTGTGGCTGCTAAGTCACTTCAGTCATGTCCGACTTTGTGGGACCACATAGACAGCAGCCAACCAGGCTCCTCCATCCCTGGGATTCTCCAGGCAGGAATACTGGAGTGGGTTGCCATTTCCTTCTCCATTATAACCTACTATAATCTTGCAAAAAAAGACCCTGTTTTTAAAGCAAGTTTCATATATATTTTTTTATAATTTTTGTGATTGATTTTGTTTTGCATTTTTAATATTGTATTTTTCAGAGTCTAACCTCTACCCTTGATTTTTAATCTCTCCTTTTTGGTATGTGTTATCAATTTCATACCTTTAAGAATCTAATCTTCAGTACCCATTTTTGCTTAAGGGTGTGATTACTGCCTTGATTGCTCTCTCTCCTATTAACTCTCCCTTTTCTCCCCCAAGTCACCTCTATCTCCTCTCTCCCCTTTCTCTTCTCTACTTAACTCTGTGAATCTCTCTGGGTGCTCCAGGCTATGGAGAACACTTAGGGATCTGATTACTGACTAGATTGGCCTCTCCCCTTTTGACTCCCCCGCTTATCGTCCTGGTCAACTCTTTCTTCCTCCTCCCTCTTATCTTCTCCATATCACTCTGTGAAACTCTCTGGGTGTCCCTCACTATGGAGAATCTTTTCACAATTAACCTAGGTATTTTATCATCAGTGCTGTATGGATGGATAAGACTTGAGGCTACTGTAAGAATAAGATTAAAAGATTAAAAGCCAGAGACAGGAGGCTTAAATCCAAAACTTGAGAACACCAGAAAATTCCTGAATCCAGGGAACATGAATTGACAAGAGCACAACCAAAAGATTCCATACCTACACTGAAACCAAGCTCCACCCAAGAACCAACAAGTTCTAGAGCAAAACATATATCCAGCAAAGCAGGAACACATCCCTGAGCATTAAAATCCAAGCTGCCCAAAGTCACACTAAACCCACAGACATCTTAAAATTCACTACTGGACATTTCATTGAGCTCCAGAGAGAGGAGATCCAGCTTCACCCACCAGAACACTGACACAAACATCCCTAACCAGGAAAACTTGACAAGCCAGTAGTCAAACCCCACCCATGGGAGCAACCTCCAAAATAAAGAGGAACCACAAACTTCCACCATACAGAAAGGCCAAGCCAAACAGCAATCTAAACAAAATGAACAGGCAGAGAAATATTCAGCAGGTAAAGGATCACAATAAATCCCACCAAATCAAACAAAAGAGGAGGAGCTAGGGAGTCTACCTGAAAAAGAATTCAGAATACTGATAGTAAAGTTGATCCAAAATCTTGAAAACAAAATGGAGTTACAGATAAATAGACTAGAGACATGGATTGAGAATATGGAAGAAATGTTTAACAAGGATCTAGAAGACATAAAAAAAGCATCAATCAATAATGAATAATGCAATAGCTGAGATCAAAAGCAATATGTAGGGAACCAACAGTAGAATAACTGAGGCAGAAGATAGGATAAGTGAGGTGAAAGAGAGAATGGTGGAAATAAATGAGGCAGAGAGAAAAAAAGAAATAAAAGAAATGAGGACAACCTCAGAGGCTTCTGGGACAATGTTAAATGCCCCAACATTATAATCATAGAAGTCCCAGAAGAAGAAGACAAAAAGAAAGGCCATGAAAAAATACTTGAGGAGATAACAGTTGAAAACTTCCCTAAAATGGGGAAAGAAATAGCCATCCAGGTCCAAGAAACCCAGACAATCCCAAACAGGATAACCCCAAGGCGAAACACCCCAAGATACATATTAACTGAATTAACGAAGATCAAACACAAAAAGCAAATATTAAAAGGAGCAAGGGAAAAGCAAAAAATAACACACAAGGGGATTCCCATAAGGATAACAGCTGATCTCTCAATAGAAATTCTTCAAGCCAGGTGGGAATGGTAGGACATACTTAAAGTGATGAAAGAGAAAAACCTACAACCCAGATTACTGTACCCAGCAAGGATCTCATTCAAATATGAAGGAGAAATCAAAAGCTTTGCAGACAAGCAAAAGCTGAGAGAATAAAGCACCACCAAACCAGCTCTTCAATAAATGCTGAAGGATTCTCTCTAGACAGGAAACAAAGAAAAGGTTTATTAACTCGAACCCAAAACAACAAAGTAAATGACAATGGGATCATACTGATAAATAATTACCCTAAATATAAATTATCAGGTATTCAGGGCTGAATGCCCCAACCAAAAGACAAAGACAGGCTGAATGGATACTTAAACAAGACCCCTATATATGTTTTCTACACGAGACCCACCTCAAAACAAGGGACACATAGAGGCTGGAAGTGAAGGGCTGGAAAAAGATATTTCACGCAAATGGAGACCAAAAGAAAGCAGGAGTAGCAATACTCATATCAGATAAAATAGACTTTGAAATAAAGGCTTTGAAAAGAGACAACAAAGGACACTACATAATGATCAAAGGATCACTCCAAGAAGAAGATATAACAATTATATATTCACCCAACATAGGAGGACTGTAATATGTAAGGCAAATGCTAAAAAGTATGAAAGGGGAAATTTACAGTCACACAATAATAGTGGGACACTTTAATACCCCATTCACACCTATGGATAGATTAACTAAACAAAATTAACAAGGAAACACAAACTTTAAATGATGCAATGGACCAGTTAGACCTAATTGATATCTGTAGGACCTTTCACCCCAAAACAATGAATTTCACCTTTATCTCAAGTGCACACAGAACATCCTCCAGGATAGATCACATCCTGGGCCATATATCTAGCCTTGGTAAATTCAAAACAATTGAAATCATTCCAAGCATCTTTTCTGATCACAATGCAGTAAATTTAGATGTCAAGTACAGGAAAAAAAAAAAAAAAACTATTAAAAATACAAACATATGAAGGCTAAACAACACACTTCTGAATAACCAAGAAATCACAGAAGAAATTTAAAAAACTAATCAAAATATGCATAGAAGCAAATGAAAACACAACAACCCCAAACCTATGGGATTCAGTAAAAGCAGTGCTAACGGGATGGTTCATAGCAATACAACCTTACCTCAAGAAACAAGAGATAAATCAAACAAAAACATAACTCTACACCTAAAGTACTCAGAAAAAGAAGAAATGAAGAACCCCAGGGTTAGTACAAAGAAAGAAGTCATAAAAAATAGGGCAGAAATAAATGAAAGAGAAACAAAGGAGACCATAGAAAAAATCAACAAAACTAAAAGCTGGTTCTTTGAGAAAATAAATAAAATAAACAAACCATTAGGCAGACTCATGAAGAAAAATAGGGAGAAGAATCAAATCAATAGAATTAGAAATGAAAATGGAGAAATCACAACAGACAAAACAGATATACAAAGGATCATAAGAGACTACTATCAGGAACCATATGCCAATAAAATGGACCACTTGAAAGAAATGGACAAATTCTCAGAAGAGTATAACTTTCCAAAACTGAACAAGGAAGAAATAGAAAATCTTAAAGACCCATCATAAGCATGGAAATCGAAGCTGTAATCAGAAATTTTCCAACAAACAAAACCCAGGACCAAATGGCTTCACGGTGAAATCTACAAAAAAATTAGAGAACAGCTAACACCGTTCCTACTTCAACTCTTCCAGAAAATTGCAGAGGAAGGTAAACTTCCAAACTCATTCTATGAGGCCACCATCACCCTAACACCAAAACCTGACAAAGACGCCACACACACACAAAAAGAAAACTACAGACCAATATCACTGATGAACATAGATGCAAAAATCCTTAACAAAATTCTAGCAAACAGAATCCAACAATGTATTAAAAAGATCATACATCATGACCAAGTGGGCTTTATCCCAGCCATGCAAGGATTCTTCAATATCCACAAATCAGTGTGATACACCACATTAACAAATTGAAAGATGAAAAACATATGATTATTTAAATAGACGCAGACAAAGCCTTTGGCAAAATTCAACATCCATTTATGATAAAAACTCTCCAGAAAGCCAGCATGGAAGGAACATCAGTTCAGTTCAGTTCAGTCGCTCAGTCGTGTCCGACTCTTTGCGACCCCACGAATCGCAGCACGCCAGGCCTCCCTGTCCATCACCAACTCCTGGAGTTCACTCAGACTCACCTCCATCGAGTCAGTGATGCCATCCAGCCATCTAATCCTCGGTTTTCCCCTTCTCTTCCGGCCTCCAATCCCTCCCAGCATCAGAGTCTTTTACAAAGAGTTAACTCTTCACATGAGCTGGCCAAAGAACTGGAATTTCAGCTTCAGGATCATTCCCTCCAAAGAAATCCCAGGGCTGATCTCCTTCAGAATGGACTGGTTGGATCTCCTTGCAGTCCAAGGGACTCTCAAGAGTCTTCTCCAACACCACCGTTCAAAAGCATCAATTCTTCGGCAGTCAGCTTTCTTCACAGATCAACTCTCACATCCATACATGACCACAGGAAAAACGATAGCCTTGACTAGACGGACCCTTGTTAGCAAAGTAATGTCTCTGCTTTTGAATATGCTAGCTAGGTTGGTCATAACTTTTCTTCCAAGGAGCAAGCACCTTTTAATTTCATGGCTGCAGTCACCATCTGCAGTGATTTTGGAGCCCCCCAAAATAAAGTCTGTCAATGTTTCCACTGTTTCCCCATCTATTTCCCATGAAGTGATGGGACCATATGCCATGATCTTCGTTTTCTGAATGTTGAGCTTTAAACCAACTTTTTTGCTCTCCTGTTTCACTTTCATTAAGAGGCTTTTTAGCTCCTCTTCACTATCTGCCATAAGGGTGGTGTCATCTGCATATCTGAGGTTATTGATATTTCTTCCGGCAATCTTGATTCCAGCTTGTGTTTCTTCCAGTCCAACGTTTCTCATGATGTACTCTGCATATAAGTTAAATAAGCAGTGTGACACTATACAGCCTTGATACACTCCTTTTCTTATTTGGAACCAGTCTGTTGTTCCATGTCTATTTCTAACTGTTGCTTCCTGACCTGCATATATGTTTCTCAAGAGGCAGGTCAGGTGGTCTGGTATTCTCATCTCTTTCAGAATTTTCCACAGTTTACTGTGATCCACACAGTCAAAGACTTTGTCACAGTCAATAAAGCAGAAATAGATGTTTTTTCTGGAACTCTCTTGCTTTTTCCATGATCCAGCAGATGTTGGCAATTTGATCTCTGGTTCCTCTGCTTTTTCTAAAACCAGCTTGAACATCGGGGAGTTCACAGTTCACGTATAGCTGAAGCCTGGCTTGGAGGATTTTGAGCATTACTTTACTAGCATGTGAGATGAGTGCAATTGTGTGGTAGTTTGAGCATTTTTGGCATTGCCTTTCTTTGGGATTGGAATGAAAACTGACCTTTTCCAGTCCTGTGGCCACTGCTGAGTTTTCCAAATTTGCTGGTATATTGAATGCAGAACTTTCACAGCATCATCTTTCAGGATTTGAAATAGCTCAACTGGAATTCCATCACCTCCACTAGCTTTGTTCGTAGTGATGCTTTCTAAGGCCACTTGACTTCATATTCCAGGATATCTGGCTCTAGATGAATGATCACACCATCATGATTATCTGGGTCGTGAAGATCTTTTTTGTACAGTTCTTCTGTGTATTCTTGCCACCTCTTCTTAATATCTTCTACTTCTGTTAGGTCCATACCATTTCTGTCCTTTATCGAGCCCATCTTTGCATGAAATGTTCCCTTTATCTCTGATTTTCTTGAAGAGATCTCTAGTCTTTCCCATTCTGTTCTTTTCCTCTATTTCTTTGCATTGATTGCTGAAGAAGGCTTTCTTATCTCTTCTTGCTATACTTTGGAACTCTCCATTCAGATGCTTGTATCTTTCCTATCTCCTTTGCTTTTCGCCTCTCTTCTTTTCACAGCTCTTTGTAAGGTCTCCCCAGACAGCCATTTTGCTTTTTTGCATTTCTTTTCCATGGGGATGGTCTTGATCCCTGTCTCCTGTACAATGTCAGGAACCTCATTCCATAGTTCATCAGGCACTCTTTCATATCTAGGCCCTTAAATCTATTTCTCACTTCCACTGTATAATCATAAGCAATTTGATTAAGGTCATACCTGAACGGTCTAGTGGTTTTCCCTACTTTCTTCAATTTGAGTCTGAATTTGGCAATAAGGAGTTCATGATCTGAGCCACAGTCAGCTCCTGGTCTTGTTTTTGTTGACTGTATAGAGCTTCTCCATCTTTGGCTGCAAAGAATATAATCAATCTGATTTCGATGTTGACCATCTGGTGATGTCCATGTGTAGAGTCTTCTCTTGTGTTGTTGGAAGAGGGTGTTTGCTATGACCAGTGCATTTTCTTGGAAAAACTCTATTAGTCTTTGCTCTGCTTCATTCCGCATTCTAAGGCCAAATTTGCCTTTTACTCCTATAGAAAAGTATAAAACACTGATGAAAGAAATCAAAGATTACACAAATACATGTTTCAATGCCATTCTCCCAAATCATCCCTCCCTTACACTATGCCACAGAGTCCAGAAGACTGTTCTATACATCTGTGTCTCTTTTGCTGTCTCACATACAGGGTTATTGTTACCGTCTTTCTAAATTCCATGTATATGCGTTAGTATACTGTATTAGTGTTTTTCTTTCTGGTTTACTTCACTCTGTATGATAGGCTCCAGTTTCATCCGCCTCATTAGAACTGATTCAAATGTATTGTTTTTAATGGCTGAGTAATATTTCATTGCGTATATGTACCACAGCTTTTTTATCCATTCATCTGCTGATGGACATCTAGGTTTTTTCCAAGTCCTGGCTA
The DNA here is from genome assembly GCF_023091745.1 of Budorcas taxicolor. Taxonomy (NCBI): domain Eukaryota; kingdom Metazoa; phylum Chordata; class Mammalia; order Artiodactyla; family Bovidae; genus Budorcas; species Budorcas taxicolor. The sequence continues at coordinate 537,550 of NC_068935.1, forward strand.
TTATAAACAGTGCTGCGATGAATATTGGGGTGCAAATCCAGGTTTGATGCATGATACTGGATGCTTGGGCATGGTGCACTGAGACGACCCAGAGGGATGGTACAGGAAGGGAGGAGTGAGGGTGGTTCAGGATGGGGAACACGTGTATACCTGTGGCAGATTCATGTTGATGTATGGCAAAACCAGTACAATATTGTAAAGTAATTAACCTCCAATTAAAATAAATTTAAAAAAGATTCGACATTCAAAAAACGAAAGAAAAAAAAGAAAACACAAATAGATGGAGAAATATACCATGTTCATGGATCAGAAGAATGGATATAGTGAAAATGAGAATACTATGCAAAGCAATCTATAGATTCAATGAAATCCTTATCAAGCTACCAACGGTTTTTTTCAGAGAACTGAAACAAATAATTTCACAATTTGTATGGAATTACAAAAAACCTCGAATAGTGAAAGCAATCTTGAGAAAGAAGAATGGCACTGGATGAATCAACCTGCCTACATTCAGACTATACTACAAAGCTATAGTCATCAAGACATTATGGTACTGGCACAAAGACTGAAACATAGATCAATGGAACAAAATAGAAAGCCCAGAGATAAATCCATGCACCTATGGACACCTTATCTTTGACAAAGAATGCAAGAATATACAGTGGAGAAAATACAATCTCTTTAACAAGTGGTGCTGGGAAAACTGGTCAACCACTTGCAAAAGAATGAAACTAGAACACTTTTTAACACCATACACAAAAATAAATTCAAAATGGATTAAAGATCTAAATGTAAGATCAGAAACTATAAAACTCCTAGAGGAAACCATAGGCAAAACACTCTCTGACATAAATCATTTATTGCATGTAGCTATCCAATTATCACAGCATCACTTATTGAAGAGACTGTCTTCTCTCCACTTTATATTCTTGTCTTTTTTATTATAGATTAATTGACCATAAGCACATAGGTTTATTTCTGGGCTCTCTCTTCTGTTCCACATGTCTGTTTTTGTGCCAATACTATACTGCTTGGATTAATGTAGTTTTCTGATATAGTTCAAAGTCAGGGAACCTGATTCCTCCAGTTCTGATCTTCTTCCTTAAGATGGTTTTGGCGATTCAGTGTCTTTCATCTTTCCATACAAAATTTAAAATTGTTTTAGTTCTGTAGAAAATGCCCTGGTATTTTCGTAGCAATTGCACTGAGTATGTGGATTGCCTTGGATAGCACGTTTATTTTAACAATATCACTTCTTCCAATCCATAAACAAGGTAAACCTTTCCCTCTGTTTGTATCTTCACTTTCTTTGATCGGGATCTTATTTTTTCTAAGTACAGGTCTTTCACCACCTTAGGTATGTTTATTTCTAGGTGTTTTATTTCTCTCTTTTTGTATTCATTTTCTCTCACCCTGGTGGCTTTTCAGCAATAAGAGTGATCATTTTTTGAGAAATAACCACTATAAATAATTAATCAATTCCAGTATGTGTGGTATTTGGGGAACCTAAATAATGTTTTAGAAAACAATTTATAATTTGAAAAATGTTAAATATTTTTAGTGTGTAAGTGTAAAGGATTCCTATTTCTGTTTGTGTTCTGTATTTGGAGAATGAGATTTTGTCATTCTCTTCATACTGATCATTGGTTTTGATAAATTCTGGAGATAATAGCTGTTCATTTAAATCCTATTATTTTCAGGAACACTCTGCTGAGGAAGTCAGGACATTCTGCTCATGCCACTGTAGGTCAAGCAGGAGAAGATTGTGTGTTGGAGTAAAATGTCCACCAAGTGACCTGAGTCACTCTGATGCCTGAAAGAACTGGAGTTATGGAGGTCTGTCATACTCTCTCAGGAAGCTTTAACTGATTATTTCATTTTTCAACTTAGGTGACTTTCACTGAGTTTGGCTGAAAGTGAAAGTGAAGTTGTTCAGTTGTGTCTGACTCTTTGCAAGCCCTTGGACACCAGGCTCCTCCGTCCATGGGATTTTCCAGGCAAGAATACTTGAGTAGGTTCCTATTTCCTTCTCCATGGAATCTTCCTGACCCAGGGATCAAACCCACATCTCCCGCATTGTAGACAGACACTTTACCGTCAGAGCCACCAGGGGAGTTTGGCTGACTGGGGATTAAACATGGGGGAGGGGCACAGCAGGAGTTGGGAGGGGGAATGTCCAGTGTCACGTGACATGGGCTGCCATAGTAACAGGCCTCCCTGCCTTGCATCCAATCAGATATGGACAGTGTCTGTGACGTCAGGGAAAGCAGGGCCTATAAATTCGGCCAACGGCCTTCAACGCCCTCACTGTTCTTCCGGCTGAGCTGGGGGAGTGGTGGCGCTGCCATGTCTGAACCAACCCCTAACAACTCTGAGGAAGATGTGATCACCAAAGAAATGGGCACCTCTGAAATTGAGCCCTCTGATACGGAGATGGCGAAAGCAGGGCCCTCCAATCCAGACCCGTGTGATGCGGAACCAAAAAAGGCAAAGCAGAAGACAGCTAAGGGCCGCCATTGCCGTTGCCGACGCCGACGCTGCCATCAGGGCAATTTCTCAAGCTTTGCTACCTATTTCCCTAGGGTGCTGAAGCAAGTACATACAGGCCTGAGTCTTTCCCGTGAGTCCGTGAACATCTTGGACTCGTTTGTGAAAGATATGTTCGAGCGGATTGCCGAAGAGGCTGGGAGCCTGGCCCACTGCAACAGGCGCTGCACCATCATGACCGAAGACATCCAGACAGCTGTGCGTCTTCTGTTGCCTGGGGAGCTCGGCAAGTACGCCGTGTCCGAGGCCAACAAGTCGGTCGCCAGATACCACACCAGCAGATGAACTGCCTCAGGACTGTCTGACCATCGCAAACCAGACTTAAGGGTTCTCCCCTTAGGCCCTACATTTAATCTTTAAAACATTTCTACCCCAAAGAAAACATTAAAAACCTCATTAACTGCTTCAATATGTGTTGGTTGTGTCATTTGTTCAATGGAAAATCGTGTACTTTTTTCTTAACATATTGCAACTCGTCATTTTCCTAAATGGTTATTTCTATTCGTGGTTTCTCAGTGACTTTAGGGATCTTTATGGTCAAAATTCTTTCTATTTTTCTTCTCCCATCTATATTTAGGTATCATCCAGAGGTTTTTATATGGGGTATAGCAACTGATAAAGAACAGTGTGGTCTTCCCAGGCGGCTCAGCAGTAAAGGATCCGCCTGCAATGTAGGAGTCGCAGGAGGGGCAGGTTCCATCTCTGGGTCATAAAGATCCCCGGGTGGAGGGCATGACAGCCCTCTCCAGTGTTCTTTCCTGGAGAATCCCATGGAGAGAGGAGCCTGGTGGGCTACAGTCCATAGGGTCTGCAAAGAGTTGAGCACCACTGAAGCAAGGTAGCACGCAGGCTCACAAAGAGCTGTGTGTGTGTGTGTGTGTGTGTGTGTGTGTGTGTGTGTGCATGTGTGTCCATAGGGTCTGCAAAGAGTCGAGCACCACTGAAGCAAGGTAGCACGCAGGCTCACAAAGAGCTGTGTGTGTGTGTGAGTGTGTATGTGTGTGTGTGTGCATCATAAAGATCCCTGGAGGAGGGCATGACAGCCCTCTCCAGTGTTCTTTCCTGGAGAATCCCATGGAGAGAGGAGCCTGGTGGGCTACAGTCCATAGGGTCTGCAAAGAGTCGAGCACCACTGAAGCATGGTAGCCTGCAGGCTCACAAAGAGCTGTGTGTGTGTGTGTGTGTGTGTGTGTGTGTGTGTGTGTCCACAGGGTCTGCAAAGAGTCGAGAACCACTGAAGCAAGGTAGCACACAGACTCACAAAGACCTGTGTGTGTGTGTGTGTGTGTGTGTGTGTGTCCATAGGGTCTGCAAAGAGTCGAGCACCACTGAAGCAAGGTAGCACGCAGGCTCACAAAGAGCAGTGTGTGTGTGTGAGTGTGTGTGTGCATCATAAAGATCCCCGGAGGAGGGCATGGCAACCCTCTCCAGTATTCTTTCCTGGAGAATCCCATGGAGAGAGGAGCCTGGTGGGCTACAGTCCATACGGTCTGCAAAGAGTTGAGCACCACTGAAGCAAGGTAGCACACAGGCTCACAAAGAGCTGTGTGTGTGTGTGTGTGTGTGTGTGTGTGCATCATAAAGATCCCTGGAGGAGGGCATGGCAACCCTCTCCAGTATTCTTTCCTGGAGAATCCCATGGAGAGAGGAGCCTGGTGGGCTACAGTCCATAGGGTCTGCAAAGAGTCGAGCACCACTGAAGCAAGGTAGCACGCAGGCTCACAAAGAGCAGTGTGTGTGTGTGTGTGTGTGTGTGTGTGTGTATACACGCACATGCATGCGCGCTCAATCACTCAGTCATGTCCAACTCTTTCTGACCCCATGGACAGAGGAGCCTGGCAGAGTGGGGTGCCATTGCCTTCTCTGAAAAAGGAAGCAATAGCTATCTATTTCAAGTAATATTTTTAATGGGCAAATCTGGTCTTGAAACTGCTCTGAATTTTCTTGAAAGAGTCCTCCCCCCAGACCTTTTTTTATCAAATATTGCCTAAAAGTCAAGTGTGGGGGTGGATAAGAGAAATTACATCAAGACACAACTTTTTGTGGAAACAGAAGAAATAATTTCCCTTGGCAGGCTGTATTATTATCAGCACTAGCATCCTTGGCTAATTGGAATTCCAAAGGACAAAAATAACCACTTAAATAAAATAGGATTATGAATTGGAATTGATATGAATGAGATGTTCAGTCGTTTTAATCTTGGTCATTATCTCAGGCTTGTATCTGAAGTTAGTCAGAATTCTTTCAAATGAATTTCTATACACATTATGAAGGGAGAGAATTCTAGATAGGAGTAAGGGACAAAGGAATCTTCCATCAATCTTTCTGGTTCTATTTGATCTCAAAAATTTGGGGGATGTATGGAGATACAGAGGGACAGAGAAAGGAAAAAAATTCAAAACTTCCACTAATTTGGTTGGAAAGTTTATATAGGCAATAAGAGCAAAAGTCTTACTACAACCTCTTTGCCTGTAGGCTGAAATGAATTGCCATTGTTTGTGAAAGTCCTGTGAGACTCAGGTTTTATTCAACTAGCTCTCCATTTTCTGTGATCTCCAAAGGCCTGAAAGGGGACAGCACTGCCATAAATAACAAAGCAAACAAGCCCTGCCTGAACTGGCTCTATAAAGGGTTAAAAATGCTTTCCATTCTTTGCTGGTGATCACCAGTTTCTCTTTCTTGGACTGCACTGCACGTTTAGTTCAGGACTGCTGCAGGGGACAGAAGGTCCACTAGGGAGGCCCTCAAGGAGTGAGCATCAACATCTTTACCTAGTCCATTAAAAAGAGAAAGGTGTAATCATGGACAGGAGAGAAACAGATTTACTGTTTGTGGTAATGTGGGGATGATCCTCCTACTTCTAGTAAAAGCAAGAGCATACAGAATATTAATAATGAACAAAAGGGCAAAAAGTTAGGGTTCCATGTGCCTAAAAGGCATTTTGTACCCCAATTATCAGTTAAACTTAGTTCCTTGTCTTGCCTCTCTGAAATATAGAATTAGGCTAATTAAAGTGCTAATAAGAATGGTCATGACTTTCAACTGAGTGGACCTCAAATTAGAAACTATATAGTTCAGGAGTATTTGTTGACAGAATGGATGGATCAAAGATTCATTAATGTGTTAGATAAACAATGTCATTATGAAAGTTAAAAACTGAGAGTCTACATGATAATCAGGAAATATAAGTTCTGTATAGAGAGGGAAAAGATTATATGAGGCTCAGGTTTGTCACATGTGAGGATGTCATAGCAATCTGAATGCATATCTAATCTGTAATTCTATGCTGAATAGTCATCAGAGGGTGTGAGCTCTAGCATCCACTTTTCTACTCATGAGAGATGTGAACCTACACAAGTCCTTAACCCTTATATAAAAGGAGTGAGTTGCTAAGTGTACTTTCAGATCATGTCCATCTTTAATTTTCTATGATTCTAGGACACAGATGCTAACTTCCATTGGCAGATATGTAAATGGTTATTAATCACAAACTCCTTCTACAAGGCCCGTTCAGTTAAACAGTTCTAGAGTTAACATTTCCTGTAAACTTGAAATGGGTTATAATTTCAAAAGTGGGAGAGGCATAAAGTTGGTATATACTTGCTACATGCTGTTACTGTTACTGTTAAGTCACTTCAGTCATGTCCGACTCTGTGCAACCCCATAGACATCAGCCCGCTAGGCTCTGCCATCCCTGGGATTCTCCAGGCAAGAACACTGGAGTGGGTTGCCATTTCCTTCTCCAGTGCATGAAAGTGAAAAGTGAAAGTGAACTCACTCAGTCGTGTCCGACTCTTAGCGACCTGATGGACTGCAGCCCACCAGGCTCCTCTGTCCATGGGATTTTCCAGGCAAGAGTACTTGAGTGGGGTGCCATTGCTATATGCTACCAAGTAAAATTAAGATTTTGTAATTTAGAAATAAGTGGTAAAGAATCAGCCTGCCAATTTAGAAGATGCAAGAGATGCAGGTTTTACTGGGTTCGGAAGATCCCCTGGAGTAGGAAAATCCCATGAATAGAAGACTTCGGTAGGCTATGGTCCATAGGGTCACAAGAGTTGGACAAAACTCAGTGAGTAAGCACAGACAACTTAGAAATAAATGAATTTTTTTCCACTCCCAGAACTATCAGCAGTCACATACTTTAGGGGATGAGGAAAAGCAAAGAATAGATATATATGGAGAAAGACTCGGAGCGAGGAGGTGGAAGAGGGCTTATTTCAGAATAAATGTTGTTTTCTATAAAATATTGCAAAGGTATTCCACAAATGCAATGATATTTAATTGTGCTTTATAAGTGAATACAGTTAGAGGGAATAAGGAAGTGGCTTGCTTTTGAAGCAAATGACCATGAAGAACATTTTGGTACCATCTCTTTTTTTTTATTTAACTTTAAAATACTGTGTTGGTTTTGCCATACATCAACATGAATCCACCACGGGTGTACACGTGTTCCCAATCCTGAACCCCCCTCCCACCTCCCTCCCTATACCATCTCTCTGGGTCATCCCAGTGCAGCAGTCCCAAGCATCCTGTATCCTGCATTGAACTTAGACTGGTGATTCATTTCTTATTTGATATTATACATGTTTCACTGCCATTCTCCCAAATCATCCCACCTTCTCCCTCTCCCACAGAGTCCAAAAGACTGTTCTATACATCTGTGTCTCTTTTGCTGTCTTGCATACAGGGTTACCGTTACCATCTTTCTAAATTCCGTATGTATGCATTAGTATACTGTATTGGTGTTTTTCTTTCTGGCTTACTTCACTCTGTATAATCGGCTCCAGTTTCATCCACCTCGTTAGAACTAATTCAAATGTATTTTTTTAATGGCTGAGTAATACTCCATTGTGTATATGTACCACAGCTTTCTTATCCATTCATCTGCTGATGGAGTCTAGGTTGTTTCCATGTCCTGGCTATTATAAACAGTGCTGCGATGAACATTGTGGTTCACGTGTCTCTTTCAATTCTGGTTTTCTTGGTGTGTATGCTTTAGATACTCAATTTATGTTGGCTTTTGTTTCACATCTTCCATTTATGACTAGCTGAGACAAAAGTGACCCTGTAAATGAGATGAAATATCACAGGTGTGTGCATCCTTCTTCAGTTCACTTCAGTTCAGTCGTTCAGTCGTGTCTGACTTTTTGCGACCCCATGAATCGCAGCACGCCAGGCCTCCCTGTCCATCACCATCTCCTGGAGTTCACTCAGACTCACGTCCATCGAGTCAGTGATGCCATCCAGCCATCTCATCCTCAGTCGTCCCCTTCTCCTCCTGCCCACAATCCCTCCCATCATCAGAGTCTTTTCCAATGAGTCAACTCTTCGCATGAGGTGGCCAAAGTACTGGAGCTTCAGTTTTAGCATCATTCCTTCCAAAGAAATCCCACGGCTGATCTCCTTCAGAACGGACTGGTTGGATCTCCTTGCAGTCCAAGGGACTCTCAAGAATCTTCTCCAACACCACAGTTCAAAAGCATCAATTCTTTGGCGCTCAGCCTTCTTCACAGTCCAACTCTCACATCCATACTGGTGAAGAATATTCCAGGCAGAATAAACAACATCAATAAAGACATGGAACTATTGAATTTTGTCATATATTTGAAAAGTCAAATACCAGTTTAAAAGTATGAGCTCCAATTCAAAAAGCCATAGGGCTAAGATCAGAGTCTACCACTGTCAATAAGACTTTGAAAATTAATTTAACTTGTTTGCTAAGCATTTACGTCTCTTGTCTATAAAATGAATATCACATTAGTAGCTAGCTTATTTTGAGTATTTGAACCCAGATAGACTGTTTCAAGGGCTTTCCAGATGGTTCTAGTTGTAAAGAATCCACTTGCTAATGCAGGAGACATAAGAGACATGGGTTCGATCCTTGGGTCAGGAAGATCCCCTGGAGGAGGTCATGACAATACACTCCAGTATTCTTGCTTAGAGAATCCCATGAACAGAAAAGCCTGGCAGGCTACAGTTATAGGATCACAAAGAGTCTGATGAGACTGAAGCGACTTAGCACACACACAGAGACTGTTTCAAAAGCGAAGGTCTAACCTCCATACTATATGACCTCTCCCTAGGTTATAGAGTCTTAATTAAATTGTTTAATTATACCCATACCACTCTGAATATGCCCAATCTTGTGTTAAGTGTCTGATTTAATGCAATACCATACTATGATTACTATGAGCTTCATATCATAATTTGAATATTGTCAATTACTATCATTGTTTGCTAAAAGTCAAAACTAAAGCTTCTGCTATAACTGTTCTAAGTTTACTATTACAATAACCCATGTGATCATTTATCCTATTGTCACAACACGTCTTAGCAAGGAAGTAGCAACCATCGACTACATTTCCACTTCCAGGAAGAAATACTTGAATTTCTCACATGTGCTTGTTTTCACAACTCTTATTTATCATCTTACAGAGTCACAACAATCTCAGGGCTATAACATTCCATGGCTGTGCTGTGCTCAGTGGTGTCTGACTTTTTGCAACACTTTGAAGTGTCTTCTCTGTCCATGGGATTTTACGGGCAAGACAACTGGAATGGGCTGCCATTTCGTCCTCCAGGGGACTTCTGACCCAGAGAACAAACCTGCATCTCTGTGTCTCCTGTGCTGGAGGAAGATTCTTTGCCTGCTGATTCATCAGAGAAGCCCAGTTAATTTCAAATCTCTGCACCAGCAGAACACTAATAGCCCTTGCTCAAACAAACCCCATTAGTGATTTTGTCAATATGCTTAGAAATAAGTATATGAACAAACAAAGCAGATGTAATATCTTGAAATAGTGAAGGTTAGCTTATCTTACAGACTGATAGAAATCCATTTTGTCAGCAGCTGCCTACAATTTAAAATATATGACTTGAAATAAAATTTTGAAAACTCTTTTATTATAAATGTATAAACAAATATTTGTTAAAGTAGGAAATATATTAATACTTTCATTCATCAGATAACAAAATATTCAACAAATATATTATTATATAATGTGATCAAAGAGAAAGGGGGGCAAAAGAAAAAATCGTAAGTCTTATAAAGACCAAAGAAATATTCATCCTTTAAGGAACTTTGTGAAAATAATAAGGAATGCTGTCTTTTTGTTTGATTTCACCTAGAAGAACCCAGAGGTAAAGTAGAAATGACTGAAACCTTTCAAAACTCTGACCATTTTTGACCTAGTGTTTGGAACAGCTATGAAAGGAGATGATGATGGACTGAATGCAGCTGTTAGAGAAATAGAAGAGTGAAAAATGATTGTAATTATTGGAATGAACAGCTGGAAACATGGAGTTGCCACGCATGAGATAGAACTTGAAGAAGAGCAGGTTTGGGGAGGTATTTGAGTTGAAATTGATGTCAAAATAAAAAAGATTATCAAATAGTTTAAGAGAATATGTCAAAGAAACTGGTTATCACTAGGAGGCAAGAAAAGGTTCTGAGAGTCAAGAAAACCAAATTACCTCTATTTTTAATTGAGTTACAAAATTAGTTCAGTTCAGTCACTCAGTCCTGTCTGACTCTTTGCAACTGCATGAACTGCATCATGCCAGGCCTCATTGTCCATCACCAACTCCTGCAGCTTGCTCAAGCTCATGTCCACGGAATCAGTTATGCCATCCAACCAGCTCATCTTCTGTCTTCCCCTTCTCCTCCTGTCTTCAATCTTTCAAGTGTCAGAGTATTTTCCAAAAAGTCAGTTCTTTGTATCAGGTGAACCAAAGGATTGGAGCTTCAGCTTCAGCATCAGTCCTTCGAATGAATACTGATTTCTTTTAGGATTGACTGGTAGCATCTCCTTGCAATCCAAAGGACTCACAATAGTCTTCTCCAACACCACCATTCAAAAGCATCAATTATTTGGCACTCAGCTTTCTTTATGGTCCGACTGTTACATGCATACATGACTACTGGAGAAAACATAGCTTTAACTAGACGAACCTTTGTTGGCAGAGTAATGTCTCTGCTTTTTAATATGCTGTCTAGATTGAACATAGCTTTTCTTCAAAGGAGCAAGTATCTTTTAATTTCATGGCTGCAGTCACCATCTGCAGTGATTTTGTAGCATCAAAAAATAAAGTCTCTCAAATAGATGTTTCCCCATCTATTTGCCATGAAGTGATGGGACCGGATGCAATGATGTTAGTTTTTTTTAATGTTGAGTTTTAAGCCAACATTTTCATTCTCTTTCACTTTCATAAAGAGGCTCTTTAGTTCTTATTCACTTTCTGCCATAAGGGTGGTATCATCTGCATATCTGAGGTTGTTCGTATTTCTCCTGGCAATCTTTATTCCAGCTTGGGCTTCATCCAACCCAGTGTTTCTCATGATGTACTCTGCATATACATTAAATCAGAGGGTGACAATATACAGCTTTGACATACTCCTTTCCCAATTTGGAACCAGTCTGTTGTTCCATGTCCAGTTTTACCTGTTGCTTCATAACCTGGATACAGATTTCTCAGGAGGTAGGTCAGATGGTCTGGTATTCCCATCTCTTTCAGAATTTCCCACAGTTTGTTGTGATTCACATAGTCAAAGGCTTTGATACCTTCAATAAAGCAGAAGTAGATGTTTTTCTGGAACTCTTTTGCTTTTTTCATGATCCAGCGGATGTTGGCACTTTGATCTCTGGTTCGTCTGCCTTTTCTAAATCCAGCTTGAACATCTGGATGTTCATGGTTCACATACTGTTGAAGCCTGGCTTGGAGAATTTTGATCATTACTTTGCTAGTGTGTGAGATAAGTGCAATTGTATGGTAGTTTGAGCATTCTTTTGCATTGCCTTTCTTTGAGATTGGAATGAAAACTGACATTTTCCAGTCCTGTGGCCACTGCTGAGTTTTCCAAATTTGCTGGCATATTGAGTACAGCACTTTCACAGCACTGTCTTTCAGGTTTTGAAATAGCTGAACTGGAATTCCATCACTTCCACTAGCTTTGCTCATAGTGATGCTTCCTAAGGCCCACTTCACTTTGCATTCCACAATGTCTGGCTTTAAGTGAGTGATCACATCATCATGGTTACCTGGGTCATGAAGATCTCTTTTGTATAGTTCTTCTGTGTATTCTTGCCACCTCTTCTTAATATCTTCTGCTTCTCTTAGCTCCATCCCATTTCTGTACTTTCTTGTGCCCATCTTTGCATGAAATGTTCCCTTGGTACCTCTAATTTTTTGGAAGAAATCTCTAGTCTTTCTCATTCTATTGTTTTCCTCTTTCTTTGCATTGATTATTGAGGGAGGTTTTCTTATCTTTCCCTGTATTCTTTGCAACTCTGCATTCAGATGGGTGTATCTTTCCCTTTAGCCTTTGCCTTTAATTTTCTTCTTAGGTCAGAACAATTTTTAAAACTGAATCAAAAAATGAGACAAGTGAAAAATAATGTGACCAAGATAACAGGATTGGCGGGTTTCTGACTCGGTAGATAACTGGTCTTAAATGTATATTATTGAAGGGATCATTGACAAAATTGGAAAAAAGCTTTCCAAACGTCTTCCATAAGCTTTTGTACTTGGTTTAGTCTTGTTTAATATAAATAATATCATTTACAGATGACAAATCAAAGAGATATGGTAAATGTATTGATGGCAGAATAAACATTTCTTAAAATACTCAATAAAAAGTTATTCTAGCAAAATAGCAGGCTATGAAGCTCCAAGCTCTTGTTCACCCATTGATACATTAAAAAACATTAAAAAAAAAAAAACTTGTTAAAATAGCTCTGTAGGAACTTTGGGTAACAAAATTTATCAGCACCCAAGCAAATGCCCAATCAAGAAAAGCAACAATCAAAGCAATAAGCAAATTCATGGTCCTTCTATTTTTCTTTATTTTGTCCCTTCCCTGATGCAACCTGATGTTAGTTTGGCAAAGACTCCAACTCAGTTCTCAATTCCCTACCTTAAACTGGACAGAGTAGATCAGACCTTATTTCCAATTATCTAGCTTGTCTGAGGGCTGCCTGAAGGACTTGTCTCTGTTTTGCTTAACTCAGGGGAAAGAAGAAACATAAACTCATATCTTAGGCTGAAAAGTAATAGAAAACAATGGGCTCTGCTCATAAAAGCAGTAGAGAAATGACTTCCCTGGTGGACCAGTGGTTAAGACTCTGCACTTCCACTGAAAAGAGCACAGCTTCCCATGATCAGTGAACCAAGATCCCATATGCTGTGTGGAGTGTCCATTAAAAACAACAACAACAACAACAGTAGGGAAACTGCAGACTTGCAGATGCTAAAGCCAAAAGATTATAAAACAGAACAATAGACTATCAAAGGCCTTGAGGAGAAGCTGAGGTGAACCTCTTCAGAAATTTAAGATATTTAAAAATAATCTATGTATTCAGGGGAAATGAAAAAGCTACACACAGCCTGAAGAAGAAGTATGGTCAAAAAATACTTGAATGCACTTTAAGCTTTAATATTGGGCTAATATACCAAGGCTTGTAACCAATATCCAACTAATTATTAAAGGACTTCCTCAGCAAATAGCCAATCTGTGAAGGCAAAGAGAAATGACTCTTTTTGAAGAGCCTGATTTTTAATCACAACAACAAAATCGCAAGGCATAAAAAGAAACTGGAACACAATGCCCATTAGGGGAAAAAAAAGTAGCAGAAACAATCTCTGAAGAAACACAAGCATTAGAATTATTAAACAAAAGCTTTGAAACAACTGTTTCGAATATTCTCAGAGACCTAAAGGAAAGCATGGCAAAATAAATAAAGAAAATCAGAAAAGCTACATATGAATAAAATAAGGTATCAACAAAAGATTGAAATTCTAAGAAGGAACCAAACAAGTTATGGAGATGAGAAATATGAAAACTCAGCTGAAAGATTCACTAGAGGGTTTCAACAAGAGACTTGAACAGACAGAGGAAATAATCAGCAAACTTGAATACAGGACATTTGAAATTTTCGTCTGAATAGAGCAAAGAAAATAAATGAAGTGAACAGAGCCCAATGGGTTATATTGGGTATAATCAGGAGACAAATGTATGCTTTATGGAAAAAAAAAAGAAAGTAACAGAGAGACCATCTGAAGAAATAATGGTCCAAAATCCTCCGAGTCTAAGGAAAGAATTGTTAGAAGTCACAAAGAAAATCAGAAAATAAGATAAATGAAAAAAAAAAAAAACCAGTCCATCAAAACTTATGAGACACAGTAAAAGCAGTGCTACAAGGGGAATTTATATTTGTTAACGCTTATATTTTTTTTTTAAAAAGGAAAATCATATGTCAACATCCTAAGTTTATATCTTAAAGAATAAGATTTTGTAAACAAACCAGCCAAAGCTTACATAAGGAAGGAAACAACCAACATAAAATATAAAAGAGATGACAAAACAATATAGAAAATCTATGAAACAAAAAGTTGGATTATTGAAAAGTTCAACAAAATTAGTAAACTTTTAGCTAAATTGCCTAAGAAAAAAAGAGATGATAAATTATTAAAATCAGAAAGTTGATTCACAATTTTATAGAAAGGAAAATATACTTAAAATATCACGTTGAACAATGTCCCACCAACCAATTAGATAACTTATATATGGACAAATTCTTAGAAACATACCACCTATCAAGACTGAATTGCAAAAAAAAAAAAAGAAATTTTGAATATACCTAAATTAATAAGGAGACTGACTCAGTAATTAAAAATCATGCAAAGAACAAAAGCCTTGGATCAGAGTGTTTCAAAGGTAAAATATACCAAACATTTAAAGAATGAACAAGAATCTTTATCAAACTCTTCCAACAAATTAAAGAAGAAAAAACACTTCCTAAGTCTTTCTACCGAAGCCAGTATTATCTTTACATGAAACCCAGATAATGACAATGTTGAAAAGCCTAAGATTTCACACACATACATACACACACACAAGAAAAAAAAAACTGTAAAAATAATAAACAAATTTAATAAACTGTATGATACAAAATCAAAACACAAAAAAATCAGTTGTATTCACATGGACTAATAATGAATAATCCAAAGAGGAAATTTAAAAAGCAATTCCGTTCACAATAGCATCAAAAGTTAAGATACTTAGGAATGAACTTAAACAGGAGAAAAAAGACTTGTAGACTGGAAACTATAAAACATGGTTGAAAAAAATTAAAGAACACACAAATAAATGGAAAGAAATCTCATTTTTACAGATTTGAAGACAATGATAAAATGTCAATAGTACCCAAAGTGATATATAGATTCAATGCAATCTCTATTAAAATACCAATGATATTTTTTCAAATATATAAAAATCCATCCTAAAGTTTATATGGAATCTCAAAGGACCCAAAATAGTTGAAATGAGCTTGGAAAAGAATATAAAAATGAAGGTTTCACACTTCCTGATTTTGAAACTTACTACAAAACCATGGTGGAATAAGACAGATGGAATAGTATGGAAACTCAGAAATGAACCCTCACATAAATGGTCAAATGATTTTTGACAAAGGGTGTTGAGGCCATGCAATGGGGAAAGAATAGTTTTTTCAACAAATGATGTTGGAATATATGATAAGATTAATATCCAGAATTTATAAAGAGCTCCTACAATTTGATGATAAAACAAATAAAAATAAAAAACTCCCAAAATCACCTGCTGAAAAAATAGGCAAAGGACTTGAATAGACACTTCTCCAAAGAAGATATCTAAATGGCCAATAAGCGCATAAAAGCAAGAGGCTCAACATTAATAGTCATCAGGGAAATGCAAATCCAAACCACAGTGATATACCACTTCATACATATTAAAATGCTTATACAACCCTTGGTTAAAAATCAATGTGTGATTTTTCAGGCCTGACCATAGGCAACTGTAAAAGCTTTACCTGACAGTGTTCCTGGGGAATGAGGGTAGGGAAGCTTTCCTCCCCACATCAGACTTAGTGTAAAATCAGTGCATCACAATCTCTGAAGAGAGTTACAGTCAAGGTCTCAGGCTCTACTAGCTAGTCCTGCCCTTCACATATTTACATGCCTAGTCTTGGTGCCTTGATTCCTATGTGTCTTCACCTGAAGACTTCCTCCAAGGTCCTCTTCAAGCACCTCTGCTAAGACCTTATGGACGAAGAGGGAGGAAATTCCGAAGTCACTTTTATCTACTCTGACTCATTACTAGTCCACTCTGAGCCCTCTTTCTGACCTACCTGCAACCCCTGAGTCCATAAAAATATTGAGGCCTTTTATTTGGAGCTCTCTCAACACTGAGAGGAGAAGGCAATGGCACCCCACTCCAGTACTCTTGCCTGGAAAATCCCATGGGCGGAGGAGCCTGTTAGGCTGCAGTCCATGGAGTTTCTAAGAGTCGGACACGACTGAGGGACTTCATTTTCAATTTTCACTTTCATGTGTTGGAGAAGGAAATGGCAACCCACTCTAGTGTTCTTGCCTGGAGAATCCCAGGGACGGGGGAGCCTGGTGGGCTGCCGTCTATGGGGTTGCACAGAGTCAGACACGACTGAAGCAACTTAGCAGCAGCAACACTGAGAAGTAGCCTATATCTGCGCTGATACACCTGATCATCCACTTGTGAACTGTTCCATGGGGGAACAGAGGAAAGTGGCACTTTTCCTAGTTTTAATGTCTTCTACTACCACAGTAAGTAATCACTTTGTTTTTCTATTCTTGGTTTGTTGTTTTAATGGGCTACTGGTTTGTTGTTTTAATGGGCTACTGTGACATGTAACAGTTCAGCCCTCTCTCTCTCTCCCTTTCTCTCTCTGTCTCCCAGCTCGTCATAGCTCCTGAGATCTATCAGAAAAAAAGAAAGGAAGGCAGGAAGATGATAAGTGTTGGCAAGGATATGGAGAAATTGGATTCCTTTTGCATTGCTGGGGGACATGTAAAACGGAACAGGTACTATGGAAAATGGTACAACAATTCTTAAAAAATACTAAACATAGAATTATATGATCCAACAATTCCCTTTCTGGATATATATCCCAAAGAAGTGAAAGAGGAATTCTCATGTTTATATAATATAGCATCATTATTCACAATAGCCAAAAGGTAGAAACAACTCTGATGTCCCTCAACAGTTGAACAGATATGCAAATATGTTGTTATATACATACAATGAATTATTGTTCAACTTTAAAAATGAATAGAAAATTTTGACAGGTTACAACATGAATCAATCTTGAAGACATTATACAAAGTGAAATAAACCATTAAAAAAACACAAATATTGTATGATTTCTATACTATGAATTTCCCAGAGTAGTTAAGTTCATATAGACAAAATGTAGAATAGTAGTAACAAGGGAGTGAGGGTGAGGGAAATAGATAATTATTATTTAATTGGCACAGAGTTAATTTCAGTTTGTGGTGAGAAAAATGTTCTGAAGGTAAATAGTGGTGATGGTCACACAATAATGTGAATATAATTAATGTCACTGAACTGTACACTTAAAAATGATTACAATGGTAAACATTATGCCATGTATATTTTACTACAATAACAAATAACATATGGCAAAAAGAATACAATACTGAGGGGTAAACTTACCCATGTAGATGAAAGTATTGTACATTGAAAACAACAAAATATTGCTGAAAGAAATGAAAGAACATATAAAGAAATGGAAAACTATCCTGTGTTCATGTGTATTTTATCACAATTAAAAAATACTCAACATAATGAAAGACTTAATAAGATTAAACCAATCAGGATACAATAATATATGGTATGGTAAAAAGACAACACCAAAATCTTACTGGCTTAAAAACAGTAGTTTGTTTCTGCCTCATATTACATTCCCTATATGTCCACTGTTTTGCTCCACAGGTCTTCACTCAGAGACAGTCTGACCAAATCTCCACTATCTGGAAGGTTGTCATTTACTTTAACTGACATGGAGAGTTATGAGGGAGAACAAGACAAACATTTTTAAGACTGCTGCTTGGAAATAATGCTCATAACTTCTGCTCACATTTTATTGCCTGCTCAAGGCAATTCTAATGGTCACACGTATTTTCAAAGGGGAAGGGAAGTCCAACTTTCAATTACACCTTGAAAGGGAGAATAATTAGAAATACTAGTGAGTAACTGTAATGTCTTCAACAAAAATAAAATGAAATTATCCTCACATTGCTGTAGTTGCCACATTGTTGTTGTTACTAAGCATTTCATACAAATAATCTCCCTTGAACCTAAGAATAACACATTACTTTTGCTGTACATACAAAAACACTGCAGCTAATAAAAGTTAAAATGTCTGTTCAAAATTACAATAGGAATGATAATATAAGACCTTGTAAACAATACTGGCAGGAAGCATAGGAGAGATATTAAGAAATCAAGGGGCATGTCGAAAGTTTTCATATCATGCCACATACATAGCCATTCATTTATAAAGATGGGCCATATGGTTCAAACCAAGAGAGAATAAAATGGGCTGTTCGTTCCTGGTGGGATGAGGCAGACTGATGCTAGAAGTACAGAAAATGTT
Source organism: Budorcas taxicolor (assembly GCF_023091745.1). Classification (NCBI taxonomy): domain Eukaryota; kingdom Metazoa; phylum Chordata; class Mammalia; order Artiodactyla; family Bovidae; genus Budorcas; species Budorcas taxicolor. Next base: position 555,567 of record NC_068935.1, read on the forward strand.
CTCAAAGTGCAGTTAGGAGGCAAAGCACATACTCTCTACTAATTATACACTACCTTCCACATGTTAATTTTGAGAAAATGCCGCTACTGAATGAAAATTGTACTGAAAAGGCTTCAGTTCAGTTCAGTCACTCAGTCGTGTCCGACTCTTAGCGACCCCATGAATCGCAGCACGCCAGGCCTCCCTGTCCATCACCAACTCCCGGAGTTCACTCAAACTCATGTCCATCGAGTCAGTGATGCCATCCAGCCATCTCATCCTCTGTCGTCCCCTTCTCCTCCAGCCCCCAATCCCTCCCAGCATCAGAGTCTTTTCCAATGAGTCAACTCTGCATGAGGTGGCCAAAGGACTGGAGTTTCAGCTTTAGCATCATTCCTTCTAAAGAAATCCCAGGGCTGATCTCCTTCAGAATGGACTGGTTGGATCTCCTTGCAGTCCAAGGGACTCTCAAGAATCTTCTCTAACACCACAGTTCAAAAGCATCAATTCTTCAGCGCTCAGCTTTTTTCACACTCCAACTCTCACATCCATACATGACCACTGGAAAGACCATAGCCTTGACTAGACAGACCTTAGTCAGCAAAGTAATGTCTCTGCTTTTGAATATGCTATCTAGGTTGATCACAACTTTTCTCCCAAGGAGTAAGCGTCTTTTAATTTCATGGCTGCAGTCACCATCTGCAGTGATTTTGGAGCCCAAAAAGATAAAGTCTGACACTGTTTCCACTGTTTCCCCATCTATTTCCCATGAAGTGATGGGACCAGATGCCATGATCTTCATGTTTTGAATGTTGAGCTTTAAGCCAACTTTTTCACTCTCCTCTTTTACTTTCATCAAGAGGCTTTTTAGTTCCTTTTCACTTTCTGCCATAAAGGTGGTGTCATCTGCATATCTGAGGTTATTGATATTTCTCATGGCAATCTGAAAAGGCTTGCAGAACCAGAAATCCATTTAAGATAAGGACAGTTAAAGCTACTACATCTCAGGACAACATCACCAAAATGTTCAAAACATCTATGAGGGAATTACTACCAGAAATTGGCATTTTTTCTGAAATGTTAAAATTTATGGGCAGCAGTGGTGAGGACCTCGGCGTGGGCAAGAGCTGAGCACCCAGGGGCTCCCCTCCCCCGCTGCTGGGCGGTGATTTGCTGGGCCTGCTGAGCCCCCCTACCCACCTTCTCTCCTCAGCCGCCCCCTTGACGCTTCCCCTCATCTGAGTGGCTGTTTGTCCGCCCGCCTGCCTGGTTCATGGCCCGCTGTAGGGGCGGCCTCCTGGCATCTTCCTGGCACCCAAGAACGACAAGGAAGGGGAGCGGCAAGGATGGCAGGTCCACAGCCCTGCAAGTACAAGGCAGGCGACCCGGTCTTCACCAAGATGAAGGGCTACTCTCACTAACCCACCAGGATCGATGAACTCCCAGAGGGAGCTGTGAAGCCTCCAGCCAGTAAGTACCCTATTTCTTTTTTGGCACCTACACCAAACACCTCTTCCCTTACAAGGAATACAAAGACAAGTTTGGAAAAATCAAACAAATGTAAAGGATTTAATGAAGGATTGTGCAAAATAGAAAATAACCCAGGAGTAAAGTTTACTGGATACCAGGCAATTCAGCAACAAAGCTCTCCAGAAGCCAAGGGAGAAGGCGGGAATACTACTGATGCAAGCAGTGAGGAAGAAGGCAACAGAGTAGAGGAAGATGGAAAAGGCAAAAGAAAGAGTGAAAAAGCAGGCTCAAACCAGAAAAAGTCATACACATCAAAGAAATCCTCTAAACAGTCCCGGAAATCTCCAGGAGACGAAGATGACAAGGACTGCAAAGAATAAGAAAATAAAAGCAGTTCTGAGGGTGGAGATGCCAGCAATGACACAAGAAACACAACTTCAGACTTGCAAAAAACCAGTGAAGGGACCTAACTACCATAAAGAATGCTGCATACTAAGAAAACCACAAGAACGTTATACGTTTGGTTGTCCAATATTCTCGGATTTGATATGAACCAACACACAGTCCTTGTTATCATTGACAGAACCCCAGTTTGTATGTACATTATTCATATTCCTCTCTGATATGTTTGGAGGAAAAAAAAATTAGCCTTTTTTAAGGTTATTGACTTAAATTCATCTTATTTGGTTGCATGAAGTTGCCCTTAACCACTAAGCATTATCAAGATTTTTGCACAAGCTCATACAATTCTAGGATCCTTTATCAAGGCAGTTATGTTCATCACTCTCCTGCCTTTTACTCCATCATCACCAAACACTCAGTTAAATATAAATTAGCATTTTTTTAAAGGACCACTCAGAAGGGTGGTCTTAAGATGGCAGAGGAATAGGACAGGGAGACCACTTTCTCCCCAACAAATTCATCAAAAGAACATTTGAACGTTGAGCAAATTCTACAAAACAACTTCTAAATGCTGGCAGAGGACATCAGGCACCTAGAAAGGCAGCCCATTATCTTTGAAAGGAGGTAGGAAAAAATATTAAAGATAAAAAGAGAGACAAAAGAGGTAGGGATGGATCTCTGTCCCAGGAAGGGAGTCTTAAAAAAGAGAGAAGTTTCCAAACACCAGGAAATACTCTCTCTGGTGGGTCTGTGGCCTTGGAATCTCAGAGGGCAAAATACTAGGGAGGAAAAATAAATAAATAATTAAAACCCACAGATTACATGCCTAACAGCAGCTTCCATTGGAGCAGCAGCCTAGACACTTGCATCCCCCACTAGCAAGCCTGGGCTGGACAGGGAGGCTTGGGCTGCATTGTTTTGGGTAAGGACTGGGCCTGAATGCCCTGAGGGCAATCTAAGGGAACTAGCTTGAGATAGCAACCCAGACTGTGGGATAACTATCCTGTGAAAAGCCCTAACATAAGACACCGCCAGGCCTGCTCACAGAACAAAGGACTGAGCAGAGGCAGCCGACTGTGGACCGGCCCATCCCCCACCAGAGACAGGCAGGGGAGGGAAGCCAGAGCCTGAAGGGTGCAATTGCGGCACCAGAGAGTCATTCTATACCAAACAGCAAGCAGACTTCATTGCTAACCAAGACTTCTTCAGATTCTGGATGGTCAACATCTGCCGGGAGGGTCGCAGCCAGAGATCAGCTCCCCAGAAGAGGCACATGGCACACCTGAGAAGGCGCGCCCCCATTGTACACCCAGAAAACCAAGCGGCTGGGACAGGGAAGGTGATAAGTCGCGGCCTTCAACTGGGGGTGACTGTGCTTGCCAAGCACCTGATCACCTGAGCTGCTGGGACCTGGGAAGGGCACAAAACGCAGGCCCAACCAAGTCTGCACCGTTGCAGATTACCCAAGAACCTGAACCTGAGCGGCTTAGACCTGGGGAGTACATACAACCCAGGGCCAACATCAGACAGTTCCCAGCAGAGCAACCTAGAGCCTGACCAGTATAGACTGGGAAAGCACACATGCTGTGAGCGGGGGCAAATCCAGTGTGGTTGAACCACAGTGAGCACATGCCAGTGACATTTGTTTGCAGTGTTCCTCCCTCCCAACAACACAACTGAACAAGTGAGCCTAAAAAAGGTGACCATCACCGCCCCCCCTTGTGTCAGGGGGGAAATTAGACACTGAAGAGACGAGCAAACATAAGAAGCTAAAATAAACAGAGGGAACCACTTTGGAAGTGACAGGTGCAATAGATTAACACCCTGTAGTTAGCACTGACTACACTGGAAGGGGCCTATAGACCTTGAGATCTACAAGCTGGACCAAGGAATTATCTGAATATGAACTGACCCACATTGTCCACAAAAGCTCCAGAGAAAGTCTTAGATATATTTTTACTATTACCATTTCTTGAAATTAAAAAAAATATATTTTTAAGTCCCCTATTCCTCCTTTAATTTCCATTTTTATAAACTACGCACTAAGCACAGGTGGCAGCGGCGGCGATCGGCGCACTAAGCTTGGCCAAGAGCTACCCCGTGTCTGAGGCCAGGGATGGTGGCCGGGAGGAGCCATCCTGCATCCTAGGCCAGGGGTGGTGGATGGGAGGAGCCACACTGCATCCGAGGTCAGGGTCAAGGGCAGGGAGGAGCCACCCCGCATCCGAGGCCAGGGGCGGCGGCTGGGAGGAGCAACCCCATGCCCAAGGAGTGGTGGCTGTGTGGGTGCAGGAGGGCCTAGAGGAGCCATCCCACGTTGAAGATCAGGAAGGGTGGCGGGAGGAAATACCCCTCATCCAAGTTAAGGAGCAGCAGCTGTGCTTTGCTGGAGCAGCCGTTAAGAGATACCCTATGCCCAAGATAAGAGAAACCCAAGTAAGATGGTAGGTGTTGCAAGAGGGCATCAGAGGGCAGACACACTGAAACCATACTCACAGAAAACTAGTCATTCTAATCACACTAGGACCACAGCCTTATCTAACTCAATGAAACCAAGCCATGCCTGCGGGGCAACCCAAGACGGGCAGGTCATGGTGGAGAGGTCTGACAGAATGTGGTCCGCTGGAGAAGGGAATGGCAAACCACTTCAGTATTCTTGCCTTGAGAACCCCATGAATAGTATGAAAAGGCAAAATGGTAGGATACTGAAAGAGGTACTCCCCAGGTCAGTAGGTGCCCAATATGCTACTGGAGATCAGTGGAGAAATAACTCCAGAAAGAATGAAGGGATGGAGCCAAAGCAAAAACAATACCCAGCTGTGGATGTGACTGGTGATAGAAGCAAGGTCCAATGCTGTAAAGAGCAATATTGCATAGGAACCTGGAATGTCAGGTCCATGAATCAAGGCACATTGGAAGTGGTCAAGCAGGAGATGGCAAGAGTGAACGTCGACATTCTAGGAATCAGCAAACTAAAATGGACTGGAATGGGTGAATTTAACTCAGATGACCATTATATCTACTACTGTGGGCAGGAATCCCTCAGAAGATATGGAGTAGCCATCATGGTCAACAAAAGAGTCCAAAATGCAGTATTTGGATGCAATCTCAAAAACAACAGAATGATCTCTGTTCATTTCCAAGGCAAACCATTCAATATCACAGTAATCCAAATCTATGCCCCAACCAGTAATGTTGAAGAAGCTGAAGTTGAATGGTTCTATGAAGACCTATAAGACCTTTTAGAACTAACACCCAAAAAAGATGCCCTTTTCATTATAGGGGAATGGAATGCAAAAGTAGGAATTCAAGAAACACCTGGAGTAACAGGAAAATTTGTCCTTGGAATGCGTAATGAAGCAGGGCAAAGACTAATAGAGTTTTGACAAGAAAATGCACTGGTCATAGCAAACACCCTCTTCCAACAACACGAGAGAAGACTCTACACATGGACATCACCAGATGGTCAACATCGAAATCAGATTGATTATATTCTCTGCAGCCAAAGATGGAGAAGCTCTATACAGTCAACAAAAACAAGACCAGGAGATAACTGTGGCTCAGATCATGAACTCCTTATTGCCAAATTCAGACTCAAATTGAAGAAAGTAGGGAAAACCACTAGACCATTCAGGTATGACCTTAATCAAATTGCTTATGATTATACAGTGGAAGTGAGAAATAGATTTAAGGGCCTAGATATGAAAGAGTGCCTGATGAACTATGGAATGAGGTTCGTGACACTGTACAGGAGACAGGGATCAAGACCATCCCAATGGAAAAGAAATGCAAAAAAGCAAAATGGCTGTCTGGCGAGTCCTTACAAAGAGCTGTGAAAAGAAGAGAGGCGAAAAGCAAAGGAGAAAAGGAAAGATACAAGCATCTGAATGCAGAGTTCCAAAGAATAGCAAGAAGAGATAAGAAAGCCTTCTTCAGCAATCAATGCAAAGAAATAGAGGAAAAGAACAGAATGGGAAAGACTAGAGATCTCTTCAAGAAAATCAGAGATTAAGGGAACATTTCATGCAAAGATGGGCTCGATAAAGGACAAAAATGGTATGGACCTAACAGAAGCAGAAGATATTAAGAAGAGATGGCAAGAATACACAGAAGAACTGTACAAAAAAGATCTTCATGATCCCGATAATCACGATGGTGTGATCACTCACCTAGAGCCAGACATCCTGGAATGTGAAGTCAAGTGGGCCTTAGAAAGCATCACTATGAACAAAGCTAGTGGAGGTGATGGAATTCCAGTTGAGCTGCACTCAATATGTCAACAAATTTGGAAAACTCAGCAGTGGCTGTAGTACTGGAATTCTTTCCAATTCCAAAGAAGGGCAAAGTGAAAGAATGTTCAAACTACCACACAACTGCACTCATCACACATGCTAGTAAAGTAATGCTCAAAATTGTCCAAGCCAGGCTTCAGCAATACGTGAACCGTGAACTTCCTGATGTTCAAGCTGGTTTTAGAAAAGGCAGAGGAACCAGAAATCAAATTGTCAACATCCACTGGATCATAGAAAAAGTAAGAGAATTCCAGAAAAACATCTATTTCTGCCTTATTGACTATGCCAAAGCCTTTGACTGTGTGGATCACAATAAACTGTGGAAAATTCTGAAAGAGATGGAAATACCAGACCACCTGACCTGCCTCTTGAGAAATCTGTATGCAGGCCAGGAAGCAACAGTTAGAACTGGACATGGAACAACTGACTTGTTTCAAATAGGGAAAGGAGTATGTCAAGGCTGTATATTGTCATCCTGCTTATTTAACTTATATGCAGAGTACATCATGAGAAATGCTGGACTGGAAGAAGCAAAAGCTGGAATCAAGATTGCCGGGAGAAATGTAAATAACCTCAGATATGCAGATGACACCACCTTTATGGCAGATAGTGAAGAGGAACTAAAAAGCCTCTTGATGAAAGTGAAAGAGGAGAGTGAGAATGTTGGCTTAAAGTTCAACATTCAGAAAACGAAGATTATGGCATCTGGTGCCATCACTTCATGGGAAATAGATGGGGAAATAGTGGAAACAGTGTCAGACTTTACTTTTTGGGGCTCCAAGATCACTGCAGACGGTGAATGCAGCCATGAAATTAAAAGATGCTTACTCCTTGGAAGAAAATTTATGACCAACCTAGAGAGCATATTCAAAAGTAGAGACATTACTTTGCCAATTAAGGTCCGTCTAGTCAAGGCTATGGTTTTTCCTGTGGTCATGTATGGATGTGAGTGTTGGACTGTGAAGAAGGCTGAGCGCTGAAGAATTGATGCTTTTGAACTGTGGTGTTGGAGAAGACTCTTGAGAGTCCCTTGGACTGCAAGGAGATCCAACCAGTCCATTCTGAAGGCCATCAGCCCTGGGATTTCTTTGGAAGGAATGATGCTAAAGCTGAAACTCCAGTACTTTGGCCACCTCATGCGCAGAGTTGACTCATTGGAAAAGACTTTGATGCTGGGAGGGATTGGGGGCAGAAGAAGAAGGGGACGACAGAGGATGAGATGGCTGGATGGCATCACTGACTCGATGGACGCGAGTCTGAGTGAACTCTGGGAGTTGGTGATGGACAGGGAGGCCTGGCGTGCTGCGATTCATGGGGTCGCAAAGAGTCGGACATGACTGAGTGACTGAAGTGAACTGAACTGAACCTACTATTATCTTGCAAAAAAACAGTAAGATCCTATTTTTAAAGCAAATTTCATATATATCTATATATTTTATATTTTTTTGACTTTTTTTAATGTTGTATTTTTGAGAATCTAACCTCTACTCTAGATATTTAACTTTTGCTTTTCTGTTTTTGTTATCAACTTTGTACCTTTAAGAACCCAATGTTCAGTACCCATTTTTACTTGGGAGTGAGATGACTGGCCTGATTGCTCTCTCCTGCTTTTGAGTATCCTTTCTCTCCACCAGGCCGCTTCTATCTCCCACCTCCCTTTTTTCTTCTCTATCCAACTCTGTGTATCTCTTTGTGTGTTCTGGGCTGTGGAGAACACTTAGGGAACTGATTACTGGCTGGATCTGTCTCCCTCTGTTTGATTCCCCCTTTTATTCTCCTGGCCACCTCTGTCTCCTTCCACCCTCTTCTCTTCTCTGTGTAACTCTGTGAACATTTCTGAGGGATCCAGACTGTGAGAGCATATAGGGAAGTGATTACTGGCTTGCCTTCTCCTCTTTTGATTCACCCTCTTCTCCTCCTGATCACCTCTATTTCCCTCCTCCCTTTACTCTTCTCCATGCAGCTCTGTGTACCTCTCCAGGTGTCCCTCACTGTGAAACTTCATCATTAACCTAGATGTTTTATCATCAGTGTTGTATAAATGGAGAAGTCTTGAAGCTACTGAAAAATAAGACTGAAAACCAGAGGCAGGAGTCTTAAGTCCATATCCTGAGAACACCTGAGAAATCCTGAATCCAGGGAACATTAATCAACAGGAGTTCATCAAATGCCTCCATACCTACACTGAAACCAAGCACCACCCAAGGGCCAAAAAGTTCCAGAGCAAGACATACTATTAAAATTCTCCAGCAACACAGGAACATAGCCCTGAGCTTCAATATACAGGCTGCCCAAAGTCACACCAAACACACAGACATCTCAAAACTCATTACTGGACACTTCATTGCACCCCAGAGAGAAACAATCCAGCTCCACCATCCAGAACACTGACACAAGCTTTCCTAATCAGGAAACCATGACAAGCCACCCATACAACCCCACCCACATGAGGAACTTCCACAATAAAGAGGAACCACACTGCTAGAGTACAGAAAAGCCACTCCAAACACGGTAATATTAACAAGATGAAAAGGCAGAGAAATACCCAGCAGGAAAAGGAATAGGATAAATGCCCACCAAAGCAAACAAAAGAGGAAGAGATACAGAATCTACCTGAAAAAGAATTCTGAATATTGATAGTTAAAATGATCTAAAACCTTGAAAACAAATTGGAGTTACAGATAAGTAGCATGGAGACAAGGATTGAGAAGATGCAAGAAAGGTTTAAAAAGGACCTATAAGAAATAAAAAAGAGTCAATATAAAATGAATAATGCAATAAATGAGATAAAAAACACTCTGGCGAGAACCAACAGTAAAATAACGGAGACAGAAAATAGGGTAAGTGAGGTAGAAGATAGAATGGTAGAAACAAATGAAACAGAGAGGAAAAAAGAAATAGAAGCAATTAGGACAACCTGAGAGACCTCCAGGAAAAATGTTAGTTCAGTTCAGTCGCTCAGTCGTGTCCGACTCTTTGCGACCCCATGAATCGCAGCACGCCAGGCCTCCTTGTCCATCACCAACTCCCGGAGTTCACTCAGACTCGCATCCATTGAGTCAGTGATGCCATCCAGCCATCTCATCCTCTGTTGTCCCCTTCTTCTCCTGCCCCCAATCCCTCCCAGCATCAGAGTCTTTTCCAATGAGTCAACTCTTCGCATGAGGTGGCCAAAGTACTGGAGTTTCAGCTTTAGCATCATTCCTTCCAAAGAAATCCCAGGGCTGATGTCCTTCAGAATGGACTGGTTGGATCTCCTTGCAGTCCAAGGGACTCTCAAGAGTCTTCTCCAACACCACAGTTCAAAAGCATCAATTCTTTGGCGCTCAGCCTTCTTCACAGTCCAACTCTCACATGCATACATTACCACAGGAAAAACCATTAGCCTTGACTAGGCGGACCTTAGTCGGCAAAGTAATGGCTCTGCTTTTCAATATACTATCTACGTTGGTCATAACTTTTCTTCCAAGGAGTAAGCATCTTTTAATTTCATGGCTGCAGTCACCATCTGCAGTGATCTTGGAGCCCCAAAAAATAAAGTCTGACACTGTTTCTACTGTTTCCCCATCTATTTCCCATGAAGTGACGGGACCAGATGCCATGATCTTCGTTTTCTGAATGTTGAGCTTTAAGCCAACATTTTCACTCTCCTCTTTCACTTTCATCAAGAGGCTTTTCAGTTCCTCTTCACTTTCTGCCATAACAGTGGTGTCATCTGCATATCTGAGGTTATTGATATTTCTCCAAGCAATCTTGATCCCAGCTTGTGCTTCTTCCAGTCCAGCATTTCTCATGATGTACTCTGCATAGAAGTTAAATAAGCAGGGTGACAATATACAGCCTTGATGTACTCCTTTTCCTATCTGGAACCAGTCAGTTGTTCCATGTCCAGTTCTAACTGTTGCTTCCTGACCTGCATATAGATTTCTCAAGAGGCAGGTTAGGTGGTCTGGTATTAATACAGAAATCAATAGAATCATAAGGTTTAATAACATGTTCCAGAGGCTCTAACTTTGGTGGAATCATGATAAGAATTTAATTAATTTAGGATAAGAGAGGAAAAAAATAACTGAAACCTTAATTCCACAAATAAAATGATAATCATTTTTAAATCTATGGTTAGCTTAAAATCATGTAGTATATATGATAATACATGTTCAGATATTTAACTGAGTACATGTCAATTTTTTTTTGTTTTTGGTGATAAACTTATAAATTTACACTCATACACAGATATTATTACAAAAACTAGGTTCTTTCAAACACTGACTGAACCCATAATAGCACAATTTATACCAAAGAAATACAAATTGTTAAATTTATAAAACAGTAGTTAAAATGTTCAAATACACATATGTTTTAGGAGTTATAATTATTTTATCCTTTAGTCTCTGAAATAATTCAACATATAAATTCAAATCTTGGTTAATTAAGATAATGTTATATACTTGAAAGATACATTAATTGAAAAATTGGCCAGTGCTAGTTTTATTGTTCATACCTTGAGGAATGATCCAGATTGTTCATACCTTGAGGAATGATCCAGAAAGCCAAATAGAAGGACAAAAGTAAAGCCAGACAAAGAACAATTTTACCCCTTGATCTTTCCTTATATTTGTTCAAAAAACATATAACAACATAAATAGAATGCTAGTTATAGGTAAAAATGAAGCCATCTCTTGAAAATGCCTGGGATGGCTGGGACTAGCTCCAATTTTATTCCCTTTCCTTTACACAAAATGGAAATTCTGTTGACTTTTTTTTTTTCCCTTTCAGTGATCAAATGGCATAGATACCATATTTCACCAGGAAATCCATGCAATTGGTAGAGAAATAAAAGATATTCTCTCACATTGGAATAAAGAACACTTACTGGAATTTAAAAGAATAATAATGCTTATTGTAATTGACATTGGAATTAGGATTAATATCTACAAAACAGTTTACAATCACAAAGCACATTAATATATATTATTTTAATCAATCTCTCAGCAAAAATGTATGGGAAAAAATGTTATTCCCAATTTGCAGATAAAGTTCAGAATTCCTGACTCTTATGCTTGAACCTTTTTTTCTAACAGCAATTTGACTTACTTATATGATGAGTGGCCTTCCCAGGGGGCTCAGTGGGTAAAGAGTCCGCCTGAAATGCAGGAGACACAGGAGATGCGGGTTCAATTCCTGGGTCAGGAAGATTCCTTGCAGGAGGGCACAGGAACCCATTCCAGAATTATTGCCTGGAGAATCCCATGGACAGAGGAGCCTGGCAGGCTGTAGTCCATGGGGTCGCAAAGAATACTACATGAATGAAGTGACTGAGCATGCATATGACCAGTACCAAAAGAAAACAGTTGCATTTGCAATGCAACATATTAGATATTAAAATGCATATTTCTACAGAATCTATTAAATATCCAAATGTTGTTGTTATTTTTGATAGCATCTTCCATTTAACATACTAATTGGTAATGTCTAATAGGAACTGAGTTAATCTCTAGAGCAAGAACTATAAATATGCAGCTCTTCATGTACACTATTTTCTCAAACTTTTCTTTAAAGTCAAAGTATTAAAAAAAATAAAAAAAATAAAGTCAAAGTATTTTGCAAAGAATTTTCCACAAATGCTCTAATATTTATTTTAACAATGAAATGCTTCTTATACATCTGGCATAGAAAAATATTGGATACACCTGCTTTGGAGAAACAAGAGCTCCTTTCTCCAGGATGAAGGTGGTAACTGATGAAAGGACCTTTGAGAACTCCAAAGCTTGTTCACCTCTTATTTTATGTTCCTCTCATAAAATTGTGGCAACTTTCCTAATGCTACTATCTAGCTTAGTAGTCAAGGATTATGTTTGACAATAAATCACTTTCTAGCCTTTTTTGATATCTCTTCCTTTGCCAGGGCTACAGAATCCTGACAAAGCAAAAGTAGAATAAATCTTTCTGGGAAGGTTTCACATTGTACAGCTGCAGTATACCCGACATAGAGACATACAAGTTATAAGAATTTGCCTCAATGCAATGATTTTAAATGTACCCTAGCTTAAAGTGCTTATCATTTCCTTACCAAAAATTAGAGATGGAGTGGTGGAATATTATATTTTAAGCCTTTATATAAAATCAAAAGCAATTTCAATAGAAAATACTTCCTGTTTAATCATCTTTTAATTTTCACTACCAAAAAATCTGTCATGAGCACCTTGAACCTAGTCCCATCCTAGATGTGATGGAGTTTGCAAGAGCCTCTTGTACAGACAGTAACAACTCTCACAGAAATTCCAGTGACTGTACCAATGCATTCACATGCTTTCAATATCCAGTGACTGTACCAATGCATTCACATACTTTTAATAAGGGAAAGAGAATAAAGGTGACTGTTTTTAATAATATTTCTTACAAAGATTACAAACAAAATGATCACTAATTGTTAATCACTTTTATTCTTATTTTTTTAAGATAAAGTTAATTTTTTTTCAAGTAATCAGTTAAAATTTTAGAGATCTTTGTGAAAATTACTTGAATTTAACTATTTTTATAATATTGGCATCTGACTGGTATTATATCCTCACATTTAAATAAACCGTTTTTTAATGAAAGGCAACTTCTCTAAAAAGTGAAGTTGCATGCATAATAATCAGACCAGAGATAAAGATGACACAAAGAATCTGCATTAATTTTAAGTGATCATTTTTCACTGGAGTACTTCTCCATGTAAAAATGGGGGCAATCTCTATTGGACAGCCTAATAAAAGGTGAAAACATCAATTTATAAGCACTCTGGACTTGAGACAAAAGGGTGTTATATTACAGTGAAAGTATTAACTGCCTGACATTTTGCAACAGGTAGATCCTCGACGTATAGAGTAACATAGTAAAACAATGGAATGGGTGCCCAAAACATTTTTAAATTATTATTAAACAAAGTCTGGACTACTCTCAGAGAAGGCAATGGCACCCCACTCCAGTACTCTTGCCTGGAAAATCCCATGGATAGAGGAGCCTGGTAGGCTGTATAGTCCATGGGGTCGCTAAGAGTTGGGCACGACTGAGCGACTTCACTTTCACTTTTCACTTTCATGCATTGGAGAAGGAAATGGCAACCACCCCAGTATTCTTGCCTAGAGAATCCCAGGGACAGAGGAGCCTAGTGGGCTGCCATCTATGGGGTCGCACAGAGTCACACACAACGGAAGAAACTTAGCGGCAGCAGCAGGACTACTCTAGTGCTACTCAAAGTCCCCAGGGTCTCTTTGATTTATATAGTTACCTATGTGCACCTCAAACCTGAGATGGACTGGTTGCTAGCGCAAAGCCCATTTACAGCCTCATTCTGGTTATATCTACTTCGCCAGTACTGGAACAGCAATGGCTGCAAAACAAGCATTTCTGCTATAAGCAATACGTGCACTACAAGTGAACTTCACACTCTGCGAAAGCACTCAATGAAAAGAAATGGTGCTGTGGGGAAAAATATATTTGAGCAGTCCACTCAAGCTCTATGTAAGTTGTGGAAAACAATTTTTTTAATCCTAATAATAGCAGTGATTACATAAATGTACATTACACTACTAAATGAAGAATTATACTAATAAATGTAAGATTTTTATCTTGAAAGAAAAATGTAAGGATAGCTTGATGGAAAAGTTGTGAGGGGAGTTGGAATTCTTGAAACAAGATTAAAATGCACAAAACTGTAGAAAATACATGCAATAAGCCCTTCCAAAACAAGGTATATGGCCATACTGAGCTTAGAGGCAGATGTTATCAAGAATGGACATTGTATGTAGTACAGTTTATTTTTGTAATTTGTCATGTTAGGCTATGATAGTGTACTGTTAACCTGTTGTTAACATGATGGCACAGACCATTAACAATCTAGGAAAAATCGTGAAACAATGGAAGGAGTGTCCATCCAAAAAGAGCCATAAATATGGCTATATGACATGCTTTGGCAAATAAAATATGTTGATGCTTACTTTCTACCCTGTTCCTTCCCTGTTACAGCAATTGTACTGAATATCTTGACATACAATTGACATAAGCAACCTGGAATGCCAAGTCAATACACAAAGGACAAAATGCTTCATGGAGTTGCCTGAATCCATAAGAGAACAGGTCTGAGTAACGAATAAACTTTGTCTTTTAAGCTACTGAGATCAAGATTTGTTTGTTTGTTTTACCACAACATAACCCATCATTTCCTAATAAAGCAAGGAAGTTTCAGGGAAATTTTGAAATAGTTCCTAAAAGAGGCAGTGATTAACATTTCCAGGAAAAGCCTTTTTCCTCACAATGAAAGTGCTCCACCTTAGATTTTCCACCTGTTTGCAATTAACTGCACCTAGATATGTTGGTCAACCACAGAACTCAGGGTCCACACTAATGCAGGCTTTGTGGCATCACACAAAAAGAGACAATTTCTTCTCCTCTGGAATATTACCTCTGCTATGACTTCAAGGAAATGTCACATACACAAATATAGTAACTGTAATGACATCCTAACTTTTGTGTCTTCCATTCTTTTCCCTTTCATAGGAGTAGCAATGTTTTTCACAACTGGCTAATCTATACTTGCTCTCCAGGAGCTGGAGAGACATCTCAACTAGTCCCTATTGCTTTCATTGCTCTTCTCAAATCTGGGTGAAGCCCCCACATCAGTAGCTTTTTAAACTGTGCTCCACCTGAGGACCTGACTGTAATTTGTGGAGTGGCATCAGACCTCAAAATTATATGTTAATTAATAAGAGTTTCAAACTACTGATAATTTCAAAAATATTATTTACTTTGAATATTTGAGTAAATGCCTAAGTTATCTCTTTGCTATATAGTCACAGTTGGTAAACTTTGTTTAATATTACTCAAAGGATGAAAGAACTGACAGTAATCAATGCTATGTATTCAACAAAGGAAGGAAATTGGATTAGACAAATTTAGCAACATATTGCTTTGTTTTACAAAAAGACTTAATTTCCAAGTGCAATAGTTAACATCTGCTATGACAACCCCCAACAAACTCAGTATCAAAATGGTCTCCTGAAACATTTTCCTCAAAGCAAAAGATCTCTCCAACTAATTCAAAAAGTTTAAATTTTGTTCTGAATTCAGTGTAACAAAAATTTATTGCCAATTACTATGTTAGATCTCGTGAATATAAAGTTGAATAAGACATTGTTTCTGGCTTTCAATAAGTACAGTCTAATTGTCTTTTGTGACTACCTTAGAACCGTTTTCCTTCAGAATAATCCATCAATTTTCTATCTCACCTGAGTTTTCTCTTCTCCTCTTCTATCAGTGAAAGTTTTTATATTGAAGATAAATGCTTTGTGGTCAATAGGAGTGTTGAACTGATGTACCTGAGGTTTGAAGGCACCTGCAGTTCATCCATTGAAAATTCGATGACTTGGAGCCCATTATTCCCTTCAGAAACACTCAGTGAGTGTTAAAAGGAAGAAGTATCCTGTACTTTTATATAAAATCTTTCCGAGAAAGATTAGGCTTATTATTATCCCAACTATAAAAAGAAGACAGGAAACGTGTGGTCATGGTCACAAAGGAAGCCAGTGGCAGAGATCAGGACTAATCTCCATCATTTCTGCTCCCTAATTAACTAAGATCAAAATTATGTTACTATTCTGCTGTGTGAATGCACAGTTTTAAGTATAATTTAAAACTCATAACAGCAAGAAATTGATTTCTGCTTAATGCTAACGGAAAATTTGTCCTTTTAAAACTCTTCTATTCCTATAATAAGTTTACCCTGTCAAATAGTACCTATTAAAATATTATACAAAGTTTATTAGTGATGCAAATGTAATGAATTAGTGTCTAAGAATAGGGACAAATTAATAATTTACAAATATATGCATTGTAAGATAAGTAAATAACATGATGAATTGTTAACACTTTACTCTCAAAGGTGTATTTTTAGAAAGAAATAAGTATTTGCATGTCAAAGTTGGTGCAGCAACATCTATTTCAGAATAATTCTCTTCTTTTTTTTCCTGCTACCAGATGGATCATACTGTTCATGTTTGAATCTGGGACATTTTAGAAGCCTATCTCCCCTTTCCATCTGACTGAGATCTTTCCGGGAGGAAAGACAAATGTATATCAAAAATAGTAAAGATTGTTATTTTCCATCTTTCATAAAACTCTGGGGGTAGGTGAACAAAGCAGCAGTTAGGCAGGAACAAATTAGTTCAGGAGACTGAATATTTTTATTATGAATTTTTAAGTACAAAAAGGAGACTGTACACTTCTTTTTATAATATATAGAACATGAAAAAGGCTTTTCCTCATATCTTGTATTTGCCCTGTGAATGCCACTAATATTTATCAATGAAATTTCTCACTATGTAAGCCTTTCCCCTCCTGAAGAAAAAAAAAAAAATAGTAAACATGTGCAGTAATGGGAAATGCAGACTGTTTTTTTCAAAAATAAGGAGTAGGAATGAAAATACCAGGTTAAATATATGTTCTTGTTGATATTCAAGCAACTTCTAAGCTTACAAGAATTTTAGAACAACTGTGTCCCTACTGACTATCAGTTGAACAAGGAAATACCCTTGTACAAAGACTCAAGAACGTAACCTTGAATCATTGCTGAGTGAAGTCCTAGTCATGTAGGTTTTGAAGGAACATCTTTTTCTAAATATAAAAAATAATGCCCACCATTTCTCAAGCGAGTGTATTATTACTGCTCAGAAGTACTTGCCATTTCGCTGCAGGGTATTGTCCCTCCTTTAAGTTCAACACTCTAGATACTTTCCCATTACACATTAATAACTGAATTACAGGGAAAATAAAGTAATTTACTGTTACTCGTTTTCTTGAGTCTGGAAGCATGACAGTCTTGGCGAGAGGAAACACTGATCCATTGGTTCTTTTACTTCTCTGTTGTCTTAGTGAGACAGAGATAGAGAGACAGAGAGACAGATGGACAGGTGGCAAGGAAGAGAGGCAGAGAGAGAGGATAAAGACAAGATCAGACGATTCAGTCACTCAGTCATGTCTGACTCTTTGGAACTCCATGGACTGCAGCACACCAGGCCTTCCTGTCGATCACCAACTCCTGGAGCTTACACAAACTCATGTCCATTGAGTCGGTGATGCCATCCAACCATCTCATCCTCTGTCATCTCCTTCTCCTCCCACATTCAATCTTTCCCAGCATCAGGGTATTTTCCAGTGAGTCAGTTCTTTGCATCAAGTGGCCAAAGTATTGGAGTTTCAGCTTTAGCATCAGTCCTTCCAATGAATATTCAGAACTGCTTTCCTTTAGGATGGACAGGTTGGATCTCCTTGCAGTCCAAGGGTCTCTCAAGAGTCTTCTCCATCACCACTGTTCAAAAGCATCAATTCTTGGGTGCTCGCTTTGTAGTCCAACTTTCACATCCATACATGATGATTGGAATAACCATAGCTTTGACTAGATGGACACTTGTTGGCAAAGTAATGACTCTGCTTTTCAACATGCTATCTAGACTGGTCATAACTTTTCTTCCAAGGAGCAAGCATCTTTTGATTTCATGGCTGCAATCACCATCTGCAGTGATTTTGGAGCCCAAGAAAATAAAGTCTGACACTGTTTCTAGTATTTCCCCATCTATTTCCCATGAAGTGATGGGACCAGATGCCATGATCTTAGTTTTCTGAATGTTGAGTTTTAAGTCAATGTGTTCACTCTCCTCTTTCACTTTCATCAAGAGGCTTTTTAGTTATTTGCTTTCTGCCATAAGGATGGTGTCATTTGCATATCTGAGGTTATTGATATTTCTGCTGGCAATCCTGATTTCAACTTGTGCTTCATCCAGACCAGCATTTCTCATGATGTACTCTGCATATAAGTTAAATAAGCAGGGTGACAATATACAGCCTTGACGTACACCTCTCCCGACTTGGAACCAATCTATTGTTCCATGTCCAGTTCTAACTGTTGCTTCTTGATTTGCATGCAGATTTCTCAGGAGGCAGGTCAGGTGGTCTGGTATTCCCATCTCTTCAAGAGTTTTCCACAGCTTGTTGTGATTCACACAGTCAAAGGCTTTGGCATTGTCAGTAAAGCAGATGTTTTTCTGGAACTCTGTTGCTTTTTTGATGACCCAAAGGATGTTGGCAATTTGATCTCTGGTTCCTCTGCCTTTTCTAATCCAGCTTGAATGTCTGGAAGTTCATGGTTCACGTACTGTTGAAGCCTGGCTTGGAGAATTTTGAGCATTACTTTACTACCATGTGAGATGAGTGCAATTGTGAGGTAGTTTGAGCATTCTTTTGAATTGCCTTTCTTTGGAATTGGAATGAAAACTGACATTTTCCAGTCCTATGGCCACTGCTGAGTTTTCCAAATTTGCTGGCATAATGAGCACAGCACTTTCACAGCATCATCTTTCAGGATTTGAAATAGCTCACTTGGAATTTCATCACCTCCGCTAGCTTTGTTTGTAGTGATGATTCCTACAGCCCACTTCACTTTGCATTCCAGGATGTCTGGTTCTAAGTGAGTGATCACACCATCATGATTATCTGGGTCGTGAAGATCTTTTTTGTACAGTTCTTCTGTGTATTCTTGCCACCTCTTCTTAATATCTTTTGCTTCTGCTGCTGCTGTTGCTAAGTCGCTTCAGCAGTGTCCGACCCTGTGCGACCCCATAGCTGGCAGCCCACCAGGCTCCCCTGTCCCTGAGATTCTTCAGGCAAGAACACTGGAGTGGGTTGCCATTTCCTTCTCCAATGCATGAAAGTGAAAAGTGAAAGTGAAGTCACTCTCCACGACCCCATGGACTGCAGCCTTCCAGGCTCCTCCGCCCATGGGATTTTCCAGGCAAGAGTACTGGAGTGGGGTGCCATTGCTTTCTCTGCTGCTTCTGCTAGGTCCATCCCATTTCTGTCCTTTATTGTGCCCATATTTGCATGACATGTTCCCTTGGTATCTCTAATTTTCCTGAAGAGATCTCTAGTCTTTCCCATTCTATTGTTTTCCTCTATTTCTTTGCATTGATCACTGAGGAAGACTTTCTTATCTCTCCTTGCTATTCTTTGGAACTCTGCATTCAGATGGGTATCTTTCCTTTTCTCCTTTGTCTTTTGTGACTTTCCTTTTCTCAGCTATTTGTAAGGCCTCCTCAGACAAACATTTTGCCTTTTCACATTTCTTTTTCTCGGGGATGGTCTTGATCACTGCCTCCTGTACAATATCATGAAGTCCTTAGTTCTTCAGGTACTCTGTCTATCAGATTTAATCCCTTGAATCTATTGTCACTTCCACAATAAGGGAAGTGATTTTCCACAAGAATCATAAGGGATTTAATTTAAATTATACCTGAATGGTCTAGTGGTTTCAAAGACAAGATAATGCCTTACAAAATGTAGAATAATGAGAAAACAACTGTCCCTGTGCATCTGCTTTCCTATTACTATTTGGCAATATACTTCATTTTAAATCCTAATTATATGAATGAGGTGTATTCAAAATTGTATGCATTTGTTGCCCAAGGACTAGAAATTTGCTCTTTAAAGTGGCAGGTAGAAGAAAACACTTTCTCAGGTGCAAGGAGATGCAACACTGTGCAGTCATTGGAAAGACACATTCAAATAATTATACACCCTACTGCTCCAAGTCATTATTAAAGCAAAATGTAAAGTAATGCGATACTAACACAATACTTCATAAATGGCAAATGGGCTCGAAGAACAGCTAAACTTCCAAGTTAAAAAATATATATAATATTATTGATATGTTCATGAGAGTTTAAATGCCACACCTGCTTTTATTCATATATAAATATATATGAATCAGAATTTCCATATACATAATATATATGTATATATAATCAGGATTTCCTATATGAATAATATGCTCTGTATAAACAAAGACGTGATAAATGTCTCATTTTTATGAGGCATCTTTCACAAATATGGACAGAGGATCCTGGCATGCTACAGTTTATGGGGTCGCAAAGAGTCACCCCCAACTGAGCAACTGAACTGAACTTCACAAATTACTGAAAAAACTACAAAAGAGAGTTTGCAGCACTTGTAAAAACCTTTATGCTTGAATTTTTGGCATCCAAATATCTAATCTTCTTTCGCCTTGCAAAATATGTCTATGAACCACCATATAAAGTTTACAGCTATAGCCTTTATAATTTTACAGTTTTGGTTTCTAGTTTTTATTGTAAATCTATCAACTAAATCTTCCTTGCATCTCAAAGTGTGTTCCACAAAACAGTAGCATGGGCATCACCTGGGAAGTTAACAGAAATGTAGAATTTAAGGTCCTATTCCAAATGTACATGATCATAATCTGTATTTTAACAAGGTCCCATGATGATTTATGTGCCCACAAAACTTGGAAGAGCACACTTCTTTCCCCTTTCTAAGACTCAGTTTCCTCATCTACAAAAAGATAATTCTGACATGGCTACCTCAGAGTTAATATATGTATCAAATTAGCATTTATGTGAAAATATTGTGAATTGCAAAACATTACGATAGATTGAAACAATATGGTGGTTCATCTCCTTAGAACAGATTCAAGGGTGGAGGAATAACACAGAGAGAAAACAGACGGAATTGTGAGCAATTAAACCAATATATGCCAAAAAGCTAAGTGAGGAAGAAAAAAAGAAGAAAAACAATTATGTCAAGGAATAAAGTGTACACTAGCATGGTGTGCACTTTCTAAACAAATGGTAGCTTTTTGTTAACTAAAGTATGATGATGTTGATTATGATGAAACTAATGAGTGAGATCTAAACTTTTCCCTTTGTGTGTTGAAAAATTAACACTGGAGCTGCTTCCCTCTATCAGTCCAAAAACGCTGTAAACAGTCAAGTAAGAGGATTGAAAAAAAAAATCAAACAAAGTACTTAGTAACAGATTAAAAAGGAAATCTAGACAAAGAAATAGAAGTGAATTAAGCAACTAGTCCCAGTATGTTAATTTCCTAGGATGGTCATAACAAATTTACCACAAACTTGGTGGTTTAAAACAGCAGATACTTGGGGCTGGTGCACTGAGACGATCCAAAGGGATGGTACGGGGAGGGAGGAGGGAGGGGGGTTCAGAATAGGAACACGTATATACCTGTGGTGGATTCATGTTGATGTATGGCAAAACCAATACAATATTGTAAAGTAATTAGCCTCCAATTAAAATAAATAAATTTATATTAAAAAAAAAAACCAGCAGATATGTATTTTTGCTCAGTTATGGAAGCCAGAAGTCTGACCCAAGATGTCATCAGGGTTGTAATTCCTCTGAAAGCTCTAATATATTCCTTGCCATTTTCAGCTTCTGGAAGCTCCAGGCTTTTTTTCTTATGACTGCATTACTCCTGGCTCTATCTCCATAGTCATATTGCCTCTTCCTCATCTGTCTAATGTCCCTTTGTCTCACTCTAAAAACCACACTAGTCATTGGATTTAGGACCAACTGGAATAATCTGACAATCTCTTATCAAAATCCTTAATTTAATCATAAACACATTGTTTGCCATTAGTATTCACTCTTAACATATAAAATAATATTCACAGGTTATGGGCATCGGGAAACGTATTTATTTTTTTGAGGCCCACCATTCAGGGCACAACATCCAGTTAGCACTTTTACATACAGCAGATTTATGTTCAATAAAATGATGAAGCATTTTTAGCCTTCGGACACGACTGAGCGACTTCACTTTCACTTTTCACTTTCATGCATTGGAGAAGGAAATGGCAACCCACTCCAGTGTTCTTGCCTGGAGAATACCAGGGATGGGGGAGCCTGGTGGGCTGCCATCGATGGGGTCGCACAGAGTCTGACACGACTAAGGCGACTTAGCAGCAGCAGCAGCAGCAAATCATTCATTGCCCTAGCTGTGCTGTGCTTTGTCATGTCCAACACTTTGCAACCCCTGGACTGTAAACCCCGAGGTTCCTCTGTTTTATGGAATTTCCCACACAAGAATATGGAAGTTGGTTGCCATTTCCTTCTCCATTATTGTCCTATAGCAAACATGGTATAAGGCATGGCATTTAGCATGTGAACCATTGTGTTCACCACGTGCCAGACATCTTAAATTTCTATCTACCCTGACTCATTTTAACTTCATAGCAATTTTAGGAACTAAGGAATTTTAGAAAATTTAGGAACTCTAAGAACTCAGATATGCAGATGACATCACCCTTATGGCAGAAAGTGAAGAAGAAGTAAAGAGCCTCTTGATGAAAGTGAAAAAGGAGAGTGAAAAATTTGGCTTAAAGCTCAACACTCAGAAAACTAAGATCATGGCATCTGGCCCCATAACTTCATGGCAAATAGATGGGGAAACAGTGGAAACAGTGGCTGACTTTATTTTGGGGGGCTCCAAAATCACTGCAGATGGTGATTGCAGCCATGAAATTAAAAGATGCTTGCTCCTTGGAAGGAAAGCTATAACCAACCTAGACAGCATATTAAAAATCAGAGACATTACTTTGCCAACAAAGGTCCATCTAGTCAAGGCTATGGTTTTTTCTAGTGGTCATGAATGGATGTGAGAGTTGGACTATAAAGAAAGCTGAGTGCCGAAGAATTGATGCTTTTGAACTGTGGTGTTGGAGAAGACTCTTGAGAATCCCTTGGACTACAAGGAGATCCAACCAGTCCATCCCAAAGGAAAGCAGTCCTGAATATTCATTGGAAGGACTGAAGGACTGATGCTGAAGCTGAAACTCCAATACTTCGGCCACCTGATGTGAAGAACTGACTCAATGGCAAAGACCCTGATGCTGGGAAAGATTGAATGTGAGAGGAGAAGGAGATGATAGGGGATGAGATGGCTGGATGGCATCACCGACTCAGTGGACATGAATTTAAGTAAACTCCCAGAGTTGTTGATGGACAGGGAGGCCTGGCGTGCTGCAGTCCATGGGGTTGCAAAGAGTCAGACACTACTGAGTGACTGAACTGAACTGAATTTTAGGAAACAGGTACCACTATTATCCCTATATACAGATGTGAAAACTGAGTCATGAAGAGGTAAAGTAACGTGTCCAAGGTCACAAAGCAACTCAGTGGTGGAGGCAAGATTCAAAGGTAGACAGTCTGGTTTCAGAGCCCACATTCTTGATCAGGGACAATGTGACCCACCTCCATATAACTTAGATTTGCATCATGGGACTTATGTGCTAGTGTGCTAAGGCACTTCAGTGGTGTCTGACTGTGACCATATGGACTGTAGCCCACCAGGCTCCTCTGTCCATGGGATTCTACAGTCAAGAATACCTGAGTGGGTAGCCATTCCCTTCTCCAGGGGATCTTCCCAACCCAGGGATCGAATCCATCTCTTATATCTTCTGCATTGGCAGGTGGGTTCTTTATTACTAGTGCCACCTGGGAAGCCTATTTTCTCACAAATGCTTTGTTAAATGTATATTTCAAGGGCAAAAATTTAGAAGGTTATTTATAAAGTAACAGTAGAAAGGGTACAACATCTCTCAATATTATTTAAAAATTAGAGTGTGTTTTCAACATACTGTTAAATGTACGTCAGAGAGGTGGGTTAGGCTACCTGTGGAAAAATATGATTTCCATAAAAAATGGCTAAATAATATAATCTTAGTAATACTGGTACTTGCAGAGCAATTAAGGAAGTTTTATACATTCTTTGTTTTTGTTTTTGTGGTTTTTTTTTACTTGGCTGCACTGAGTCTTAGTTGTTCCATGTGGGATCTAGTGGGATCAGACCCCAGGCCCCTGCCTTGGGACCATGCAGTCTTAGCCACAGGACCACCAGAGAAGTCACACACCTTGCATATTTTAATGTGGACTTTCAGCTAACACGCGCACACAAAACTTCAATAATATGGGGAAAAAAACCCTGTCAATTGAAGAAAACTACATATCAAGAGGTTACGGAAAGGTGAATCCCCGGGTAGGGCATTTCATATTCAGACTGTCTTGGTGTAATCAAAGGCTAAAATCCCGGACCTAGGAAGGGCTATACTGTCAAAGACTTCTCAGGCTTTAAAGAGATGTTATTTTTCATTGTTCTAGACAGCATTTTACTTGGGAAATTTCAAAGCATTTTTAGTAATTCTCCTAGTACACTTCCTCCTCTGCCCATTCTCAAAATTCAACTCAATGTATTTATGCTCTTTTTAACATAGACTCTTTTTAATAAGCACATATGATCAACTGTCTGCTATCTTAAAAATAAAAAACCAAAAATCTTACTTTTGGGCCCATGTTTACATCTATGTATGATTCTTTATATCATCACCTTTCCAGAAAGACATTGTTGTTTAGCATCTGCCTTTCACCACCTACCAATCATTCCTTAACCTACGGAAATTTAGCTAATCTCTGTCACTACCACCAGCAGAACACCTACTACCATCACTGAAACCTCTTGTCAAATCTATCATTGATCTCTTTCCTGCAAAATGTGAAGAACACTTCTCAGTTCTTACTTTATTTGATGTCTCCATGGCATTCAACACCAGGAATCATTACTTCTGGAAATACCCTCTTGCCTTGCTTTCCATTTTATAAGATTTTCTCTGACTTCTCTCACACTTTGAGTTTGGCCTCCTTTTTAAGCTCCTTCTACTCTGCACATCCCATTGGGTATCACTGTTTATCAGGGCTCTAATAGCCTGTAAATCTGGACTCCACAGATTTCAAAGATCTCAAGAATAATAGTCATGTGATTTGGTACAGATGTCTTACATCTTTATTTTCACTAACCTTTAAGAGTTTAAGTGAAAGTTGTGTTAGTCACTTTGTTGTGTCTGACTCTTTGTGACCCCATGGACTGCAGTCCACCAGGCTCCTCTGTCCATGGGATTCTCCAGGCAAGAACATTGGAGGTGGTTGCCATTTCCTTCCCCCAGATGAAAGTTAGTATTACTTTAAAAAATTAAAACACTATAAATAATACCTATAACTTTGTCATTCACAAAAGTCAGATAATTTTATATCACATCACAATTGTTAAAAATATCCAAAAGTGAGGGGCAGTGCTAAGATGGCAGAGGAAAAGGATGGGGAGACCACTTCCTCCACCACAAATTCATCAAAAGAACATTTAAACTCTGAGTAAATTCCACAAAACAATTTCTGAATGCCAGCAGAGGACATCAGGCACCCAGAAAAGCAGCCCATTGTCTTTGAAAGGAGGTAGGAAAAACTATAAAAGACAAAAAAAAAGAGACGAAAGAGGTAGGGATGGAGCTCCATCCCAGGAAGGGAGTCTTAAAAAGAGAGAAGTTTCCAAACACCAGGAAACACTCTCACTGCTGAGTCTGTGGTGAGCCTTGGAACCACAAAGGGCAACATAACTGGGAGGAAAAATAAATAAATAATTAAAACCCACAGATTACGTGCCCAACGGTAACTCCCCCAGTGGAGATGCAGCACAGACGCCTGCACCTGCCACTAGCAAGCAGTGACTGGGCAGGGAGGCACAGGCTCCATTGCTTAGAGTAAGGACCAGGATTGAATGTCCTGAGGGCAATCTGAGGGAACTAACTTGGGCTAGCAAATCAGACTGTGGAATAGCTACCACACGAAAAGCCCTAACCTAAGACACTGCCAGGCCCACTCACAGAACAAAGGACTGAACAGAGCTAGCCAGCTACAGACCATCCCCCTCTGGTGACAGGCAGCCAGAGCCAGAAGGGGGCAACTGCAACACCAGAGAGACATTATCTACCAAACTGTTTCTTTGCTAAGTAAGACTTCTTGGGATTCTGGACGGTTAACATTTGCCTGAGAAGTTGTGCTGGTTGTACACCCAGAAAACCAAGCAGCAGGGATGGGGGAGGTGATAAGTCGCAGCAACTGCCCTCACCAAACACCTGGTCACCTGAGCTGCTCGGACCTGGGAAGGGCACAAAATGCAGCCCCAACTAAGTCTGCACTTTTGAGGACTTCAACTCCTCTGAGCCAGAGTACCTGAACCTGAGCAGCTGACCTGGGAGGTGCATGCAGCCCAGGGCTGGCCTCGGATGGTTCCTGGCAGAGCAACCTAGAGCCTGAGCAGTGTGGGCAGGGAGGGCACACACACTGTGAGTGGGGACAGGCCCAGTGTGGCTGAGACACTGCGAGCACATGCCAGTGTTATTTGTTTGCAGCATCCCTCCCTCCACACAGTGCGACTGAACAAGTGAGCCTAAAAAAGTGTCCACCACCGCCCCCTTGTGTCAGGGCAAAAATAAGACACTGAAGAACAGCAAACAGAAGAAGCTAAAACAGAGGGAACCACCATGGAAGTGACAGGCGCAATAGATTAAAACCCTGTAGTTAATACTGACTACATAGGAAGGGGCCTTTAGATTTTGAGAAATATAAGGTGGACCAAGGAACTATCTGGAAATTAACTGACCTCACCCTGCCCACAACAACACCAGAGAAAGTCCTAGATATATTTTTTACTAATTTTACTATCATTTTTAATTTTTTAAATTTTTAACTCATTTTTACTCCTTTAATTGTCATTTTTATAACCTACTATTACTTTGCAAAAAAAAGAGACCCTATTTTTTAAAGCAAACTTCATATATATATATATAATTTGTGTGACTTTTTTTCTTTTCTTTAATATTGAATTTTTGAAAATCCAACTTCTACTGTAGATTTTTAATCTTTGCTTCTTGTTAACAATTTGTTATCAATTTTTGTTATCAATTTTGTACATTTAAGAACCCAATCTTCAGCACCCATTTTTACTTGGGAGTGAGATTACTGGCTTGACTGCTCTCTCCCCCTTTGGACTCTCCTTTTTCTCCACCAGGTCACCTCTATCTCCTCCCTCCCCCTTCTCTTCTCTGCCCAAATCTGTGAATCTCTTTGCGTGTTCCAGACAGTGGAGAACACTTAGGGAACTGATTACTGGATGGATCCGTCTCTCTCCTTTTGATTCCCATCCCCTTTATCCTCCTGGCCATCTCTGTCTCCTTCCTCCCTCTTCTCTTCTCTGTATAACTCCATGGACATTTCTGAGCAGTCCAGACTGTACAGCACACATAAGGAAGTGATTACTGGCTAGGTTGCTCTCTCCTCTTTTGATTCCACCTCATCTCATTCGGGTCACCTCTAACTCCCTCCTCCCTCTTCTCTTCTCCATGTAACTCTGTGAACCTCTCTGGGTGTCCCTCACTGTGGAGAAACTTCTCATCTTTAACCTAGATGTTTTATCAATGGTGCTATATAGATGGAGAAGTCTTGAGGCTACTGTAAAAATAAGACTGAAAACCAGAAGCAGGAGGCTTAAGTCCAAATTCTTAGAACACTGGAGAACTCCTGACTCCAGGGAACACTAATCGACCGGCACTCATCAAATGCCTCCATACCTACACTGAAAGCAAGCACCACTGAAGGGCCAACAAGTTCCAGAACAACAAAGACATACCACGCAAATTCTCCAGCAACACAGGAACACAGCCCTGAGCTTCAATATACAGGCTACCCAAAGTCACTCCAAACCAACTGACATCTCATAACTCATTACTGGACACTTCATGCACTCCAGAGAGAAGAAATCCAGCTCCATCCACCAGAACACTGACACAAGCTTCCCTAACAAGAAACCTTGAGAAGCCACCTATACAATCCCATCCACAGTGAGGAAACTCCACAATAAAGAGAACTCCACAAACTGCCAGAATACAGAAAGGCCACCCCAAACGCAGCAATATAAACAAGATGAAGAGACAAAGGAATACCCAACAGGTAAAGGAACAGGATAAGTACCCACCAAAATAAACAAAAGAAGAAGAGATAGGGAATCTACTGGATAAAGAATTCCAAATAATGATAGTGAAAATGATCCAAAATCTTGAAATCAAAGTGGAATCACAGATAAATAGCCTGGAGACAAGAACTGAGAAGATGTAAGAAATGTTTAACAAGGATCTAAAAGAAAAAAAAAAAGTCAGTATATAATGAATAATGCAATAAATGACATCAAAAACACTCTGGAGGGAACAAACAGTAGAATAATGCAGGCAGAAGATAGGATTAGTGAATTAGAAGACAGAATGGTAGAAATAAATGAATCAGAGAGGAAAAAAGAAAAATGAATTAAAAGAAATGAGAACAATCTCAGAGACCACCAGGACAATGTTAAACGCCCCAACATTCGAATCATAGGAGTCCCAGAAGAAGAAGACAAGAAGAAAGACCATAAGAAAATACTTGAGGAGATAATAGTTGAAAAATTCCTTAAAATGGGGAAGGAAATAATCACCCAAGTCCAAGAAACCCAGAGAGTCTCAAAGAGGATAAACCCAAGGCAAAGCACTGCAAGACACATATTAATCAAATTAACAAATATCAAGCACAAAGAACAAATATTAAAAGCAGCAAGGGAAAAACAACAAATAACACACAAGGGGATTCCCATAAGGATAATAGCTGATCTTTCAGTAGAAACTCTTCATTCCAGAAGGGAATGGCAGGACATACTTAAAGTGATGAAAGAAAATAACCTACAGACCAGATTACTGTACCCAGCAAGGATCTCATTCAAATATGAAAGAGAAGTCAAAAGCTTTACAGACAAGCAAAAGCTGAGAGAATTCAGCACCACCAAACCAGCTCTCCAACAAATGCTAAAGGATCTTCTCTAGACAGGAAACACAAAAAGGTGTATAAACTCGAACCCAAAACAGTAAAGTAAATGGCAATGGGATCATACTTTTCAATAATTACCTTAAAAGTAAATGGGTTGAATGCCCCAACCAAAAGACAAAGACTGCCTGAATGAATACAAAAACAAGACCCCTATATATGTTGTCTGCAAGAAACCCACCTCAAAACAGGGGACACATACAGACTGAAAGCGAAGGGCTGGAAAAAGATATTCCACGCAAATAGAGACCAAAGAAAGCAGGAGTAGCAATACTCATATTAGATAAAGATTTTAAAACAAAGGCTGTGAAAAGAGAAAAAGAAGCACACTATATAATGATCAAGGGTCAATCCAAGAAGAAAATATAACAATCATAAACATAAATGCACCCAACATAGGGGCACCACAATATGTAAGACAAATGCTAACAACTATGAAAGGGGAAATTAACAATAACACAATAATAGTGGGAGACTTTAATACCCTACTCACACCTATGGATAGATCAACTAAACAGAAAATTAACAAGGAAACACAAACTTTAAATGATACAATAGACCAGTTAGACCTAATTGATATCTATAGGACATTTCACCACAAAACAATAAATTTCACCTTTTTCTCAAGCACACACAGAACCTTCTTAAGGATAGATCACATCCTGGGCCATAAATCTAGCCTTGGTAAATTTTAAAAAACTGAAATCATTCCAAGTATCTTTTCTGACCACAATGCAGTAAGATTAGATCTCAATTACAGGAGAAAAACTATTAAAAATTCCAACATATGCAGGCTGAACAACACGCTGCTGAATAACCAAAAAATCACAGAAGAAATCAAAAAAGAAATTAAAATATGCATAGAAATGAACGAAAATGAAAACACAACAACCCCAAACCTGTGGGACACTATGAAAGCAGTGCTAAGGGGAAGGTTCATAGCAATACAGGCATACCTCAAAAACGAGAAAAAATCAAATAAATAACCTAACTATACACCTAAAGCAACTAGAAAAGGAAGAAATGAAGAACCCCAGGGTTAGTAGAAGGAAAGAAATCTTAAAAATTAGGGCAGAAATAAATGCAAAAGAAATAAAAGAGATCGTAGAAAAAAATCAAGAAGGCCAAAAGCTGGTTCATTGAAAAGGTAAATAAAATTGACAAACCATTAGCCAGACTCATCAAGAAACAAAGGGAGAAAAATCAAATCAATAAAATTAGAAATCAAAATGGAGATCACAATAGATAACACAGAAATACAAAGGATCATAAGAGACTACTATCAGCAATTATATGGCAATAAAATGGACAACTTGGAAGAAATGGATGAATTCTTAGAAAAGAACAACTTTTCAAAACTCAACCAGGAAGATATAGGAAATCTTAACAGACCCATCACAAGCACAGAAATTGAAACTTTAATCAGAAATCTTCCAGCAAACAAAAGCCCAGGTCCAGACGGCTTCACAGCTGAATTCTACCGAGAATTTAGAGAAGAGCTAATACCTATCCTACTCAACCTCTTCCAGAAAATTGCAGAGGAAGGTAAACTTCCAAACTCATTCTATGAGGCTACCATCATCCTAATACCAAAACCTGACAAAGATGCCACCAAAAAAGAAAACTGTAGGCCAATATCACTGATAACCATAGATGCAAAAATCCTTAACAAAATTCTAGCAATCAGAATCCAAAAACATATTAAAAAGATCAAACACCATGACCAAGTGGGCTTTATCCCAGGGATGCAAGGATTCTTCAATATCCGCAAATCAATCAATATAATACACCACATTAACAAATTGAAAAATAAAAGTCATATATTATTTCAATAGATGCAGAGAAAGCCTTTGACAAAATTCAACATCCATTTATGATAAAAACTCTCCAGAAAGCAGGAATAAAAGGAATATACCTCAACATAATAAAAGCTATATATGACAAACCCGCAGCAAACATTATCCTCAATGGTGAAAAATTGAAAGCATTTCCCCTAAAGTCAGGAACAAGACAAGGGTACCCACTTTCACCACTACTATTTAACATAGTTTTGGAAGTTCTGGACACAGCAATCAGAGCAAAAAAAGAAATAAAAGGAATCCAAATTGGAAAAGAAGAGGTAAAACTCTCACTGTTTGCAGAAGACATGATCCTCTATATAGAAAACCATAAAGACTCCACCAGAAAATTACCAGAGCTAATCAATGACTATAGTAAAGTTGCAGGATATAAAATCAACACACAGAAATCCCTTGTATTCCTGTACACTAACAATGAGAAAATAGAAAGAGAAATAAAGGAAACAATTCCATTCACCATTGCAAGAAAAAGAATAAAATACTTAGGAATATATCTACCTAAAGAAACTAAAGACATATATAGAAAACTATAAAACACTGGTGAGAGAAATCAAAGAGGACACTAATAGATCGAGAAATATACCATGTTCATGGATAAGAAGAATCAATATAATGAAAATGAGTATACTACCCAAAGCAATCTATAGATTCAATGCAATCTCTATCAAGCTACCAACGGTAGTTTTCACAGAGCTAGAACAAATAATTTCACAATTTTTATGGAATCAAAAAACCTCGAAAAGCCAAGGCAATCTTAAAGAAGAATGGATCTGGAGGAATCAACCTGCCTGACTTCAGGCTTTACTACAAAGCCAAACTCATCAAGACAGTATGGTACTGGCACAAAGACAGAAATATAGATCAATGGAACAAAATAGAAAGCCCAGAGATAAATCCACACACCTATGAACACCTTATCTTTGAGAAAGGAGGCAAGAATATACAATGGAGAAAAGACAATCTCTTTAACCAGTGGTGCTGGGAAAACTGGTCAATCACTTGTAAAAGAATGAAACTAGATCACTTTCTAACACCATACACAAAAATAAACTCAAAAGGGATTAAAGATCTAAATTTAAGACCAGAAACTATAAAACTCCTAGAGGAGAACATTTGCAGAACACTCTCAACATAAATCACAGCAGGATCCTCTATGACCCACCACCAAGAATATTGGAAATAAAAGCAAAAATAAATTGGACCTAATTAATATTAAAAGCTTCTGCACAACAAAGGAAACTATAAGCAAGGTGTAAAGACAGCCTTCAGAATGGGAGAAAATAATAGCAAATGAAGCAACTGTCAAACAACTAATCTCAAAAATATACAAGCAACTTATGCAGCTCAATTCCAGAAAAATAAATGACCCAGTCAAAAAATGGGCCAAAGAACTAAACAGACATTAACTCCAAAGAAGACATACAGATGGCTAACAAGCACATGAAAAGATGCTCAACGTCACTCATTATCAGAGAAATGCAAATCAAAACCACAATGAGGTACCATTTCATGCCAGTCAGGATGGTTGTGATCCAAAAGTCTACAAGCAATAAATGCTGGAGAGGGTGTGGAGAAAAGAGAACCTTCTTACACTGTTGGTGGGAATGCAAACTAGTACAGCCACTATAGAGAACAGTGTGAAGATTCCTTAAAAACCGGAAATAGAACTGCCTTATGACCCAGCAATCCCACTGCTGGGCATACACACTGAGGAAACCACAACTGAAAGAGACACATGTACCCCAGTGTTCTTGCAGCACTGTTTATAATAGCCAGGACATGGAAGTAACCTAGATGTCCATCAGCAGATGAATGGATAAGGAAGCTGTGATACATATACACAATGGAGTATTACTCAGCCATTAAAAAGAATACATTTGAATCAGTTCTAATGAGGTGGATGAAACTGGAGCCTATTATATAGAGGGAAGTAAGCCAGAAAGAAAAACACCAATATAGTATACTAACGCATATATATGGAATTTAGAATGATGCTAACGATAACCCTGTATGTGAGACAGCAAAAGAGACACAGATGTATAGAACAAACTTTTGGACTCTGTGGGAGAGGGAGAGGGTGGGATGATTTGGGAGAATGGCATTGAAACATGTATAATATCATATAAGAAACAAATCACAATAGTTCAGGTCTGATGCAGGATACAGGATTCTTGGGCTGGTGCACTGGGATGACCCAAAGGGATGGTACAGGGTGGGAGGGGGTTTCAGGATGGGGAACACGTGTACACCCATGTGGATTCATGTCGATGTATGGCAAAACCAATACAATATTTTAAAGTAATTAGCCTCTAATTAAAATACATTAACTTAAATTACAAAAAAAAAAATCCAAATGTATCATTTTATGTCATTACTTTGACATTAAGGTGATTATTAGGTCCAGTAGCTCTTGCACATTGATGTGTTAATAAAAAACACATATATTTCTTTATAATATGTCTTAAAATATTTTGATAACTTTATTTCAATACAATTTTTCTGTAACTATATTACTATATGCTAAATCATATATTCTAAATATATGCATATATATTATATACACTCACATACGCACTTCTATAGTGAGAAAACATAATGTTGAAAAGGGGTCCTTTAGGCTTCACCTGACTGCTGAAGGGGTAAATGGGACAAAAGAAGATTTAGAAGATTTTGTTCTATTATAATATAAACCATTTTTCCTTGTAGGTTTACACATTTTCTTAGGGTCATCTCATTTTCCTCCATGGTGTCACTATCTCTGCACAAATGACTCCCAAATCTCCAGCCCTGATCTCTCCTTTAAGCTCCAGACCCACATATCCAACTGCTAACCTTACATCTCCACTTACATATTTCAAAGTAAGTCTATGCCTGAAATGATGTCCTCCATTCCCTCCAAATGTGATCCCTTTTGTGCCTTCCTTATGTCAGTGGATGGTATCACCACCTGGCTAGTTGCTCAAGCCAGTAACTTGGGAGTCACATATCCAACACTTCCTAATCCCTTCATCCAATCTATTGTCTTATTCCATTGATTCAACCTATTAAATATGTCTTAAATCTGTTTCCATTCAATCTTATTTCTTCTTCCCTTATATAAGCTGTCATCATCTCTCACCTTCACTACTAGAGTTGATTCTAAGTGGTCCCCTGATCTCCAGCCTTATCCAAGTTAATTCTA
Organism: Budorcas taxicolor; assembly: GCF_023091745.1. NCBI lineage: Eukaryota > Metazoa > Chordata > Mammalia > Artiodactyla > Bovidae > Budorcas > Budorcas taxicolor. The sequence goes on from NC_068935.1 coordinate 589,349, forward strand.
TTTTCCATGCTGCCGTCAACGTCAAATTTTCAAGACACAAATTTTATCATTTCATTCCTCTTCTTAAAACAGTTAACTGACTCTCCAGTCTCTCCTCTCAACATATTATCATGGCTTTCGGTTTATTGCTGTCATCTGATCCCATCCCTATCTAACTCTACAGCCTCATTCCTCTTCAATGTCTACCTTATACTCTGTCTCAGCCATTCTGGAATTATTTCATTCTTTTCCATTTTACTGGGCTTTCTCTAAATTTCTTTTGAATTTTCTCTTTCTTCCATCCCTTTCATCTCATCCTCTTATTCATGTGTTTACTTTCAGCCAGGAAGTCTTCTTTGAGCCATTATCTCTCATTCACCATGCTTACCACTCCCATCTTTCAGTCCCCTTCCCACCATCAGTTCAGTTCAGTTCAGTTGCTCAGTCGCGTCCGACTCTTTGTGACCTCATGAATCGCAGCACGCCAGGCCTCCCTGTCCATCACAAACTCCTGGAGTTCACTCAAACTCACATCCATCGAGTCCATGATGCCATCAAGTCATCTCATCCTCTGTCGTCCAATTCTTCTCTTGCCCCCAATCCCTCCCAGCATCAGAGTCTTTTCCAATGACTCAACTCTTCACATGAGGTGGCCAAAGGACTGGAGCTTCACCTTTAGCATCATTCCTTCCAAAGAAATCCCAGGGCTGATCTCCTTCAGAATGGACTGGTTGGATGTCCCTGCAGTCCAAGGGACTCTCAAGAGTCTTCTCCAACACCATAGTTCAAAAGCATCAATTCTTTGGTGCTCAGCCTTCTTCACAGTCCAACTCTCACATCCATACATGACCACAGGAAAAACCATAGCCTTGACTAGACGGACCTTAGTCAGCAAAGTAATATCTCTGCTTTTGAATATGCTATCTAGGTTGGTCATAACTTTTCTTCCAAGGAGTAAGCGTCTTTTAATTTCATGGCTGCAGTCACCATCTACAGTGATTTTGGAGCCCCCAAAAATAAAGTCTGACACTATTTCCACTGTTTCCCCATCTATTTCCCATGAAGTGATGGGACTGGATGCTATGATCTTTGTTTTCTGAGTTGAGCTTTAAGCCAACTTTTTCATTCTCTTCTTTCACATTCATCAAGAGACTTTTTAGTTCTTCTTCACTTTCTGCCATAAGGGTGGTGTCATCTGCATATCTGAGGTTATTGATATTTCTCCCGGCAATCTTGATTCCAGCTTGTGTTTCTTCCAGTCCAGGGTTTCTCATGATGCACTCTGCATAGAAGTTAAATAAGCAGGGTGACAATATACAGCCTTGACACACTCCTTTTCCTATTTGGAACCAGTCTGTTGTTCCATGTCCAGTTCTCACTGTTGCTTCCTGACCTGCATACAGATTTCTCAAGAGCCAGGTCAGGTGGTCTGGTATTCCCATCTCTTTCAGAATTTTCCACAGTTTATTGTGATCCACACAGTCAAAGGCTTTGACACAGTCAATAAAGCAGAAATAGATGTTTTTCTGGAACTCTCTTGCTTTTTCCATGATCCAGAGGATGTTGGCAATTTGATCTCTGATTCCTCTGCCTTTTCTAAAACCAGCTTGAACATCTGGAAGTTCATGGTTCACATATTGCTGAAGTCTGGCTTGGAGAATTTTGAGCATTTCTTTACTAGCATGTGAAATGAGTGCAATTGTGTGGTAGTTTGAGCATTCTTTGGCATTGCCTTTCTTTGGGATTGGAATGAAACTGACCTTTTCCAGTCCTGTGGCCACTGCTGAGTTTCCCACCATATAGATACACAAACAGGGCAGGTCACTTTTAATGTGCTCCCTCAACACACTGCATTCCCTGCAGCATATCATTAATGACACTGCAGAATGCTTATTTATTTGCATACTTCCCACAATAAACTGTATCCTCATAATGAGTCAAACATAGCAGAGCTGCAAATGATATTTTGGATGAATTAATACAGTGATACATAAATAATATTAAAATATTAACATAATAAAATGGTAATGTCTAACACTTACAGAGTGTTTTCTATGTGCCAGGTACTGTTCTAAGTGTTTTACATATATTAACTCATATCCTTACAAATAACCTATGGTATGTATTATTGATCTTCCTGTTTTATAGATCGGGGCTTCCCAGGTGGCACAGTGGTAAAGAATCTGCCTGCCGATTGAGGAGATGCAAAAGATGCCAGTTTGATCCCTGGGTCAGGAAGATCTCCTGGAGAAGGAAATGGCAACCCACTACAGTATTCTTGGCCAGAAAATTCCATGGAGAGAGGAGCCTGGCAGGCAACAGTCCATAGGGTTGCAAAGAGCTGGCACAACTTAGGGAATGAACAACAACAAGAATTTATGACACACGATCACTGTTCTAACTCATATACATATAGAAAGTGAAAAAGTGAAAGTGAAGTTGCTCAGTGGTGTCTGACTCTTTGCGACCCCATGGACTGTTGCCTATCAGACTTCCCCGTCCATGGGATTTTCCAGGCAACAGTACTGGAGTGGGTTGCCATTTCCTTCTCCAAGGGATCTTCCTGACCCAGGGATCTAACCCAGGTCTCCTGCATTGCAGGCAGATGCTTTTACCCTCTGAGCCACCAGGGAAGCCCATTTAAATATAGAGATCCATTTAATCTCAAAACAGTCATCCAACAGTTAAATGATAAAGGCATAATTAGCACTAGTACTCCCTGCATTGCTAAAATTTTGGTGAAGGGCATGAAAGATGATCTCTTTCCCCCAAGGAACTATTGTTTGAATAATAGAAAACAATGCTATCAATTCACATTTTGGAAGCAACTGTTTTCAAAGCACTTGAGTGAGTAAGGTGACCTCTTTTTGCTCTGGGGCCCAATAATATGTATGGCAAAACCACTACAATATTGTAAAGTAATTAGCCTCCAATTAAAATAAATAAATTTATATTAAAGATAAAATAATAGCATTAGCAATATTATTTACTAGTTTTATTTTACATTATAAATATGATGGTATATAAAACTGTGCCCAATTTAAGTCTACCACAAGATATGAGGTAACAACGTCCAAAGCAGCCTTTTAATCACCAGAATAAACGTTTCAATGTGTTTTTATATTGCAAGTGCACCATGCATGATAACCCAATATAGCTCTGTAAGATGTGATGATGAAAACTTAGCTTCATGTCAGAAAATTCTTAATTGAAGGTCAAAAGTGCTGGCTTTCATTCCTAACCTGACACTAACTAGCAACTATAACTTACCTGGACTTCAGCTTTTGCACCTGTGAAACTAGCACGGTGGACAAGGGTGCATATGAGCTCTTTATAATTCTGAACACCTGATTCTGTAAAGCTACTAACCACTCACAAAGGGGGCATACTTGCTTTATAATGACTCTCCAATCAGCTTGATAAAATTAATAAATGGTGACTCATTTTTCCCTGTTGGTTAGATATACAAGATTAAAACATGAGCATTCCTTACCCTTAATCACAGTTTTGAGTAGTAAGGTGATGCTGCTGCTGCTACTGCTAATTCACTTCAGTCGTGTCCGAATCTGTGTGACCCCATAGATGGCAGCCCACCAGGCTTCCCTGTCCCTGGGATTCTCCAGGAAGAACACTGGAGTGAGTTGCCATTTCCTTCTCCAATGCATGAAAGTGAAAAGTGAAAGTGAAGTTGCTCAGTCATATCCGACTCTTAGCGACCCCATGGACTGCAGCCTACCAGGCTGCTCCATCCACAGGATTTTACCTGCTTCTAAATATCATAACATTAGATAGAAATTCATCATGAACTCCTTATTGCCAAATTCAGACTTAAATTGAATAAAGTAGGGAAAACCACTAGACCATTCATGTATGACCTAAATCAAATCCCTTATGATTATACAGTGCAAGTGAGAAATAGACTTAAGGGACTAGATCTGATAGATGAGTGCCTGATGAACTATGGAATGAGGTTCGTGACACTGTACAGGAGACAGGGATCAAGACCATCCCTATGGAAAAGAAGTGCAAAAAAGTAAAATGGCTGCCTGGAGAGGCCTTACAAATAGCTGTGAAAAGAAGAGAAGCGAAAAGCAAAGGAGAAAAGGAAAGATATAACCATCTGAATGGAGAGTTCCAAAGAATAGCAAGAAGAGCAAAGAAAGCCTTCTTCAGTGATCAGTGAAAAGAAATAGAGGAAAACAACAGAATGGGAAAGACTAGAGATCTCTTCAAGAAAATAAGAGATACCAAGGGAATATTTCATGCAAAGATGGGCTGGATAAAGGACAGAAATGGTATGGACTAAACAGAAGCAGAAGATATTAAGAAGAGGTGGCAAGAATACACAGAACTGTACAAAAAGATCTTCATGACCAAGATAATCACGATGGTGTGATCACTCACCTAGAGCCAGACATCCTGGAATGTGAAGTCAAGTGGGCCTTAGAAAGCATCACTACGAACAAAGCTAGTGGAGATGATGGAATTCCAGTTGAGCTACTTCAAATCCTGAAACATGATGCTGTGAAATTGCTACACTCAATATGCCAGCTAATTTGGAAAACTCAGCAGTGGCCATAGTACTGGAAAAGGTCAATTTTCATTCCAATCCCAAAGAAAGGCAATACCAAAGAATGCTCAAACTACCACACAATTGCACTCATCTCACATGCTAGGAAAGTAATGCTCAAAATTCTCCAAGCCAGGCTTCAGCAATACGTGAACTGTGAACTTCCAGATGTTCAAGCTGGTTTTAGAAAAGGCAGAGGAAACAGAGATCAAATTGCCAACACCTGCTGGATAATGAAAAAAGCAAGAGAGTTCCAGAAAAACATCTATTTCTGCTTTATTGACTACGCCAAAGCCTTTGACTGTGTGGATCACAAAAAACTGTGGAAACTTCTAAAAGAGATAGGAACACCAGAACACCTGACGTGCCTCTTGAGAAACCTATATGCAGGTCAGGAAACAACAGTTAGAACTGGACATGGAACAACAGACTCGTTCCAAATAGGAAAAGGAGTACGTCAAGGCTGTATATTGTCACCCTGCTTATTTAACTTCTATGCAGAGTACATCATGAGAAACACTGAGCTGGAAGAACCACAAGCTGGAATCAAGATTGCCAGGAGAAATATCAATACCTTCAGATATGCAGATGACACCACCCTTATGGCAGAAAGTGAAGAGGAACTAAAAAGCCTCTTGATGAACGTGAAAGAGGAGAGTGAAAAAGTTGGCTTTAAGCTCAACATTCAGAAAACTAAGATCATGGCATCTGGTCCCATCACTTCATGGGAAATAGATGGGGAAACAGTGGAAACAGTGTCAGACTTTATTTTGGGGGGCTCCAATATCACTGCAGATGGTGATTGCAGCCATAAAACTAAAAGACACTTACTCCTTGAAAGGAAACTTATAACCAACCTAGATAGTATATTCAAAAGCAGAGACATTACTTTGCCAACAAAGATCCATCTAGTCAAGGCTATGGTTTTTCCTATGGTTATGTATGTATGTGAGAGTTGGACTGTGAAGGCTGAGTGCCGAAGAATTAATGCTTTTGAACTGTGGTGTTGGAGAAGACTCTTGAGAGTCCCTTGGACTGCAAGGAGATCCAACCAGTCCATTCTAAAAGAAATCAGTCCTGGGTTTTGTGTGGAAGGAATGATGCTAAAGCTGAAACTCCAGTACTTTGGCCACCTCATGCGAAGAGTTGACTCATTGGAAAAGACTCTGATGCTGGGAGGGATTGTGGGCAGGAGGAGAAAGGGACGACCGAGGATGAGATGGCTGGATGACATCACTGACTCGATGGACGTGAGTCTGAGTGAATTTCAGGAGATGGTGATGGACAGGGAGGCCTGGAGTGCTGCAATTCATGGGGTCACAAAGAGTCGGACACGACTGAGCGACTGAACTGAACTGCACTGTAATTATGTCATGCATGAGCAGGAAATTACCATATTGTTATCAGCAGATACAGTTTTCACAGAGTATTAATTATGAAGCAGTGCTAATTGAATAATATATGGCAGTTATTAAGAGGAGACTTTCGAATGTTGATATGCTATGACTCAACTGCCAGTCAGTAATGAGGTATTACACTAAAAGCCTAGACAGAAGGAATCACTGGCACCAGTTATAGGGACACGTGAAGGCTATCTGGCACCAAAAATTGTGTTCTATACAGAGTGTGAGCTAGGACTCATAAGGCATCTGCTGCCAGAAAGAGCTATCCAAACAGTTACAAGCCACATATCTGGTAAGCCATTTTCATAGACCTTGGATGTAGAGCTGATGAGGTCAGAATAAACCTCTCCAAGAGGTCATCCTAAAAAATTTGTTCTTTCCTTCTCTGAGCATTGTATAAAATGTTAGTAAATATCATATTTCAACAAAATTACTAAACAAGACCAGCTTACCTACTTGCTGAGTGAAGACACAATAGAGAAAATTAAATAAAGGAAGAAAAATATCTGTTTTTGGAGCTTCTTACAAGGAAATATGATTTTAGTGTATGTTGGTAAGCACAGAAAAGCCAGTCATGCCATAAACTCAGGAAGCATCAAATTTACTAAGCTTTTATTTTTAGCTCTAGCAAGACCTAAGCAAATGCACTAAAATATTACCATGGAAAAATACAAAGCTAAAAAAAGATATCACAGTTACGTGTTTTATCTTTAACAAAAAAAATTCCATTAACACTGACTTATAGTATTTCCCTGAAATATAAAACACCTCTCTCTTCTTAGTTAAAGGTCTTTTAACCAGCAAGGACATAGCTTTATAAAAATATTTCCTGATAATGCTATTAGGGAATTTACCTTCTTGCATGGGCTGAGGGCAGGAAACACAAAGAGGAGTTTTGGGTTAACAAACCTAAGCAGTTCCAAAAATACATTCTGAAAAAAATTTTAATTAATTAATATAACTCTTTACTACACTATTTTTACTTTCCATCATCTCAGTAGTCACCAAAGGCATTCACAGAAAAAATTTATCAATTTAATAAGCACTTCCAGAAAGCACTCTTCTTGATAAATGAAAATAAATTCAAATAAAAGACAGTACAATTATAGATGTGGAAGTATAGTCATTTTGTACTGGAAGGGGTCTTACAACCTTCCAGTCATTCCTGGAAATTTTTCAAAAGGAACAATTGTGATCCTCTGAGCAGTCTCCTCTCTAACACATTCCAGCGGTTCAGTTCGGTAAGCTGGTGCAATCAGGGAGAACACAGATGAAAAAGTTCAACAATAACAACAAAAAAAAAATCACTGGAATAAATGAGTTCCTGTCAGGTAATTCAGACTTCATAATATGAAAATGTGAGTGTGATAAAGCTGCTGATGAAACAGCCTGCAGTCATTTGGCCACAGCAGGAAGAAGGCACCGATATTTTAACATAAGCAGACAAACCATGCTTTTGACTCCAAGATTTCTACAGCCATATTTGAAAGGATGTTATCACAGTAGTTCTAAACTACTGAAGAGTAATACAATGCACACTTTTTACAATGGATAAGCCAGCTAACAGAAGCGAGATTTATTTCATGAAATCTCTTTCCTGTCAATGTATGATTTCCACAGGGAGCAAAACTGGGCAAGGAATCCCACAAACTAGGCATGACTGACAATGCACCCTTGGCCCTTTGGGAAAGGCCTTTAATTACTGTCCTTGCCCTTCACTCTTCTCTGCAATGCTCTCTTCCCTGTGCTATTGCCACCTTCTTTCTTTTAGCATTCTTTAATAAAGCTATGTAAAATATATAGTTTCTCTAATTCTTTACTGTCATACCTAAATTCTTGTGATTATATCTCCTTCCACATTTCTCTCTCTCTCTCACACACATACACACAGAAATTATTTGTGTGTAAATATATCTCTATGTGTGCTTTTTAGCTATATGTGATAGTTTCTACAGAGTTACAACTGTCAAAGTTTTTTGAAAGAAAGCAAATGATAAATTAATAAGCAAAACTGTTCTAAAACCAAATAAAATTTAGCCTTTTGGGGGAGGTAACAGGGACAATTATGAATTATAATCATTATATATATATATATTAAGATTACACCAAACAACTTTATCTTTATTTTTAATATAAATTTACTTATTTTAATTGGAGGCTAATTACTTTACAATATTGTTTTGGTTTTGCCATACATCAACATGAATCTGCCACGGGTGTACACGTGTTCCCCATCCTGAACCCCCCTCCTACCTCCTTCCCCATACCATCCCTCTGGGAATGTCATATATGGAGTATACCTCTTGTGTTCCAGAACCTCACTTCAGAGTTCAGATATGGAGAATGGAAAGAAAAATTAACCAGAAATTTCCTTTATCAACACACATGTGACACCTGGTGATATTGACAGGAGCTGTGAATACACATCTAAAAAATGGATTTGGTTTACAGTGACTATAAAGCTACAGTGAATGAAAAAGGCTTTTGTTTAGCATTACTAAGTAATAGAGATCACACCTATCCATGGATTACCTGCTTCCTCATTAAAAATCATAATGAATAGCAAAACACATTTAGCAATGCCTAGCATCTTAAGCCAGAGAAGGCATTGGCAACCCACTCCAGTAGTCTTGCCTGGAAAATCCCATGGATGGAGGAGCCTGGTAGGCTGCAGTCCATGGGGTCGCGAAGAGTCGGACATGACTGAGTGACTTCCCTTTCACTTTTCACTTTCATGCATTGGAGAAGGAAATGGCAACCCACTCCAGTGTTCTTGCCTGGAGAATCCCAGGGACGGCGGAGCCTGGTGGGCTGCCGTCTATGGGGTTGCACAGAGTCGGACACGACTGAAGCAGCTTAGTAACAGCAGCAGCAGCAGCAGCAGCAGCAGCATCTTAAGCAAGTTAAGGCAAAAAAACGCACGTCTTCAGTATTCTGTATACCTGTGGCGGATTCATGTTGATGTATGGCAAAACCAATACAATATTGTAAAGTAATTAACCTCCAATTAAAATAAATAAATTTATATTTTAAAAAAAGTCAAAAGGAATTTTTTTTCTTTTCTTTAGGTGAATCAACTGAGGCGTGACAACATGCTCCAAAATAGCAAATCAGAAGTGACAGGTAAAAGGCTTTGAGTAAAATAAACTGAGTGTATATTGAGTGTGTGCAGTTAATTTCCTGTTATCCATACCAGTGATGGAGGACAATCACATAGAGTTTCCAATGGTGGGTATTGAAAAACCCATGAATATTTGGTTTGACATGTCTGGAGCTAGATTTGAATACGAGCATATAATTTGACAGACTTGTGAACCTGCTGTGAAGAATTTGACCTACCCTCTTCTGATAATCAAGTTTGGAAAGCTACCAGCTTCCAAATTCTACTTTCATCTTGTCCAAATCATGTGGGAAATTATTACTCAGATTGATACCAAGTAGCCTTAGAAAGCCAACTCTCCAAACTTGTTCTTTTGCTAACTTTCTTAGAGCAAAAAGCTAGATGTTTTATCTAAAAAGCACTTTATTCTATGTTTTTACCTGTCTAGCTAGAGACAGAAAAAAAGTCTTTATGTCATCATAGTACTTAAACAGGAAAAGAAAGAAAAAAAATCAATAAGTTTTGAAAACGGTACTTTCTTACTCCAAACCAACTTACCCCCAGAGAAAACAAGACAAAACCATAAAGTTATTAACTCAAGACCAAGCAGAATAACAAAAAGTTATGGCTGAAAGAGACTACAGATTTATACAATGCATACTCAAATGGATGAATATAGTGAAGACCAGTGAATTTAAGTCTTTATTAATCCAAATGTGATCTATGGATGAACAGCAGTGCATCTCTGGTAAACTGTTAGAACTGCAGAATTTCAGGCTTCACCCCAGAACCTCAGAATCAAAAATCTGCATTTTTAGCAACATCTCCAACCCAAAAGATATGTGTGGACATTGCAGCTTGAGGAGTACCTGATAACCTTTCTTCAAGATATAATCACTTACCATACACATGTTATCTAATGGAAGTGGTCTCAAACAAACATGCCAGGAAGTTCCTTCGTGGTTTCTTTGTTTTTTGTTTGTTTTCTTCTTTTTTTGGAAGAAGAGTGATTCACACATACTTTTTTCACAGTGAATAAACTATCTGCATAAAGCAAATTAACTCTGAACTCTGCATCACTCCTCCAGGGCCTTTATTTTCAAATTAGTGAATTACTATTTTAGTGCACACTGCCATCAGTTCAGTTCAGTTCAGTTCAGTTCAGTCATTCAGTCGTGTCTGACTCTTTGCGACCCCATGAATCACAGCATGCCAAGCCTCCCTGTCCATCACCAACTCCCGGAGTTCACTCAGACTCACGTCCGTCCATTGAGTCACTGATGCCATCCAGCCATCTCATCCGTCCATCGAGTCAGTGATGCCATCCAGCCATCTCATCCTCTGTCGTCCCCTTCTCCTCCTCCTGCCCACAATCCCTCCCAGCATCAGAGTCTTTTCCAATGAGTCAACTCTTCACATGAGGTGGCCAAAGCACTGAAGCTTCAGCTTTAGCATCATTCCTTCCAAAGAAATCCCAGGGCTGATCTCCTTCAGAATGGACTGGTTGGATCTCCTTGCAGTCCAAGGGACTCTCAAGAGTCTTCTCCAACACCACAGTTCAAACGCATCAATTCTTTGGTGCTCAGCCTTCTTCACAGTCCAACTCTCACATCCATACATGACTACTGCAAAAACCATAGCCTTGACTAGACGGACCTTAGTCGGCAAAGTAATGTCTCTGCTTTTCAATATGCTATCTAGGTTGGTCATAACTTTTCTTCCAAGGAGTAAGCATCTTTTAATTTCATGGCTGCATTCACCATCTGCAGTGATTTTGGAACCCCCAAAAATAAAGTCTGACACTGTTTCCACTGTTTCCCCGTCTATTTCCCATGAAGTGATGGGACCAGATACCATGATCTTCATTTTCTGAATGTTGAGCTTTAAGCCAACTTCTTCACTCTCCTCTTTCGCTTTCATCAGGAGGCTTTTTAGTTCTTCACTTTCTGCCATAAGGGTGATGTCATCTGCATATCTGAGGTTATTGATATTTCTCCAAGCAATCTTGATTCCAGCTTGTGCTTCTTCCAGGCCAGTGTTTCTCATGATGTACTCTGCACAGAAGTTAAATAAGCAGGGTGACAATATATAACCTTGATGTACTCTTTTTCCTATTTGAAACCAGTCTGTTGTTCCATGTCCAGTTCTAACTGTTGCTTCCTGACCTGCATACAGATTTCTCAAGAGGCATGTCAGGTGGTCTGGTATTCCCATCTCTTTCAGAATTTTCCACAGTTTATTGTGATCCACACAGTCAAAGCGTTTGGCATAGTCAATAACGCAGAAACAGGTGTTTTTCTGGAACTCTCTTGCTTTTTCAATGATCCAGCAGATGTTGGCAATTTGATCTCCATTTCCTCTGCTTTTTCTAAAACCAGCTTGAACATCTGGAAGTTCACTGTTCACGTATTGCTGAAGCCTGGCTTGGAGAATTTTGAGCATTACTTTACAATCGTGTGAGCTGAGTGCAGTTGTGCGGTAGTTTGAGCATTCTTTGGCACTGTCTCTCTTTGGGATTGGAATGAAAATTGACCTTTTCCAGTCCTGTGGCCACTGCTGGGTTTTCCAAATTTGCTGGCATATTGAGTGCAGCACTTTTAAAGCATCATCTTTCAGGATTTGAAATAGCTTAACTGGAATTCCATCACCTCCACTAGCTTTGTTCATAGTGATGATTCCTAAGGACCATTTGACTTCACATTCCAGGATGTCTGGCTATAGATCAGTGATCATATGATTGTGATTATCCGGGTTGTGAAGATTTTTTTTGTACAGTTCTTCTGTGTATTCTTGCCAATTCTTTTTAATATCTTCTCCTTCTGTTAGGTCCCTACCATTTCTATCCTTTATTGAGCCCATCTTGCATGAAATATTCCCTTGGTATCTCTAATTTTCTTGAAGAGATATTTAGTCTTTCTCCTTCTATTGTTTTCCTCTATTTCTTTTACACTGATCACTGAGAAAGCTTTCTTATCTCTCCTTGCTATTCTTTGGCACTCTGCATTCAGATGCTTATATCTTTCCTTTTCTCCTTTGCTTTCTGCTTCTCATCTTTTCACAGCTATTTGTAAGGCCTCCTCAGACAGCCACTTTGGTTTTTTTTTTGCATTTTTTTTTCCCTTGGGGATGGTCTTGATACCTGTCTCCTGTACAGTGTCATGAACCTCCGTCCATAGTTCATCAGGGACTCTGTCTATCAGATCTAGCCCCTTAAATCTATTTCTCACTTCCACTGTATAGTCTAAGGGATTTTATTTAGGTCATACCTGAATGATCTAGTGGTTTCTCCCATTTTCTTCAATTTCAGTCTGAATTTGACAATAAGGAGTTCATGATCTGAGCCACAGTTAGCTCTTGGTCTTGTTTTTGCTGACTGTATAAAGCTTCTCCATCTTTGGCTGCAAAGAATATAATCAATCTGATTTTGGTGTCGAGCGTCTGTTGATGTCCATGTGTAGAGTCTTCTCTTGTGTTGTTGGAAGAGGGTGTTTGCTATGACCAGTGCATTTTCTTGGCAAAACTCTATTAGCCTTTGCCCTCCCTCATTCCGCATTCCAAGGCCAAATTTGCCTGTTACTTCAGGTGTTTCTTGACTTCCTACTTTTGCATTCCAGTCCCCTATAATGAAAAGGACATCTTTTGGGGGTGTTAGTTCTAGAAGGTCTTGTAGGTGCTACTTAGCAACAAAATAATATAAGACAACAACAGAGGTTTGAGGCAAGAAGTGAAAGAAAACTACATGTAATGGATTTTATAAGGAATATTTTAATTAGGCAGAGGGCAGTTTAGCAGGAATTGCACTGTGACCATGTATCTGCTATTGCTTCTTTTGTACTCATGCATGATTTGACTCATAATGAAGACACTCTAGCTCAGATGCATATATTTTAAAGAATTGCTATTTAAATCTATTAATTTGATTTTAATCATTTAAAGTATTATACTGCATAATTTTATATATTAAAATTTTATAAATTTTTGTTAAAATTTTACATTTTTATATTTAAAAAAATAAAAAATATTTTATTTTTAAATAAAGGAAGCAATTCCTAACATAATTGGGTCTCAGTTCTTCCTTGTGATATTTCTTGAATATACAAGTAGTTTTCATCTATTCATTTATATATTTTCTCAGTAAGAATATAATTAGATTATAAGTCAACATTTCTCAAAATGAGTTTAACAGAACAATAATAAAAAGAAAAGAGAAAGACAGATTCCACAGGTGATTAATTTGAGAAAATTCTGGGCTACAAACTGTTGTACCTATTTCTTTGTTGTAGCACATCTCAGAGCTTTTAAAGCTAATAATAATTACAAATCTAAGGAACCTACTTTTGAAGACATCATTCTAAGTAAAAGTATCATTGAATTAATTAGTTCAGTTGCTCAGTCGTGTCTGACTCTTTGCGACCCCATGAATCGCAGCACACCAGGCCTCCCTGTCCATCACCAACTCCTGGAGTTCACTCAGACTCATGTCCATCGAGTCAGTGATGCCATCCAGCCATCTCATCCTCAGTCGTCCCCTTCTCCTCCTGCCCACAATCCCTCCCAGCATCAGAGTCTTTTCCAATGAGTCAACTCTTCGCATGAGGTGGCCAAAGTACTGGAGTTTCAGCTTTAGCGTCATTCCTTCCAAAGAACACCAAAGGCTGATCTCCATCAGAATGGACTGGTTGGATCTCCTTGCAGTCCAAGGGACTCTCAAGAGTCTTCTCCAACACCACAGTTCAAAAGCAGCAATTCTTCGGCACTCAGCCTTCTTCACACTCCAACTCTCACATCCATACATGACTACTGCAAAAACCATAGCCTTGACTAGACGGACCTTAGTCGGCAAAGTAATGTCTCTGCTTTTCAATATGCTATCTACGTTGGTCTTAACTTTTCTTCCAAGGAGTAAGTGTCTTTTAATTTCATGGCTGCAATCACCATCTGCAGTGATTTTGGAGCCCCAAAAAATAAAGTCTGACACTGTTACCACAGTTTCCTCATCTATTTCCCATGAAGTGATGGGACCAGATGCCATGATCTTCGTTTTCTGAATGTTGAGCTTTAAGCCAACTTCTTCACTCTCCTCTTTCACTTTCATCAAGAGGCTTTTTAGTTCTTCACTTTCTGCCATAAGGGTGGTGTCATCTGCATATCTGAGGTTATTGATATTTCTCCAAGCAATCTTGATTCCAGCTTGTATTTCTTCCAGTCCAGAGTTTCTCATGATGTACTCTGCACAGAAGTTAAATAAGCAGGATGACAATATACAGCCTTGATGTACTCCTTTTCCTATTTGAAACCAGTCTGTTGTTCCATGTCCAGTTCTAACTGTTGCTTCCTGACCTGCATACAGATTTCTCAAAAGGCAGGTCAGGTGGTCTGGTATTCCCATCTCTTTCAGAATTTTCCGCAATTTATTGTGATCCACACAGTCAAAGCCTTTGGCATAGTCAATAAAGCAGAAATAGGTGTTTTTTTTTTTGGAACTCTCCTGCTTTTTTGATGATCCAGCAGATGTTGGCAATTTGACCTCTGGTTCCTCTGCCTTTTCTAGAGCCAGCTTGAACATCAGAGATTCACAGTTCATGTATTGCTGAAGCCTGGCTTGGAGAATTTTGAGCATTACTTTACTAGCATGTGAGATGAGTGCAATTGTGTTGTAGTTTGAGCATTCTTTGGCATTGCCTTTCTTTGGGATTGGAATGAAAACTGACCTTTTCCAGTCCTGTGGCCACTGCTGAGTTTCCCAAATTAGCTGGCACATTGAGTGTAGCACTTTCACAGCAGCATCTTTCAGGATTTGAAATAGCTCAACTGGAATGCTATCACCTCCACTAGCTTTGTTCGTAGTAATGCTTTCCAAGGCCCACTTGACTTCACATTCCAGGATGTCTGGCTCCAGATGAGTGATCACACCATCGTGATTATCCAGGTCTTGAAGATCATTTTTGTACAGTTCTTCTGTGTATGCTTGCCACCTCTTCTTAATATCTTCTGCTTCTGTTAAGTCCATACCATTTCCGTCCTTTATCGAGCCCATCTTTGCATGAAATGTTCCCTTGGTGTCTGTATTTTTCTTGAAGAGATCTCTAGTCTTTCCCATTCTGTTCTTTTCCTCTATTTCTTTTCACTGATCTCTGAAGAAGGCTTTCTTATCTCTTCTTGCTATTCTTTGGAATTCTGCATTCAGATGCTTGTATCTTTCCTTTTCTCCTTTGTTTTTCGCCTCTCTTCTTTTCAAAGCTATATGTAAGGACTCGCCAGACAGCCATTTTGCTTTTTGCATTTGTTTTCCATGGGGAAGGTCTTGATCCCTGTCTCCTTTACAATGTCACAAACCTCATTCCATAGTTCATCAGGCACTCTATCTATCAGATTTAGGCCGTTAAACCTATTTCTCACTTCCTCTGTATAGTCATAAGGGATTTGATTTAGGTCATACCTGAATGGTCTAGCGGTTTTCCCTACTTTCTTCAATTTAAGTCTGAATTTGGCAATAAGGAGTTCATGATCTGAGCCACAGTCAGCTCTTGGTTTTTTTTGTTGACTGCATAGAGCTTCTCCATCTTTGGCTGCAAAGAATATAATCAATCTGATTTCGGTGTTGACCATCTGGTGATGTCCATGTGTACAGCCTTCTCTTGTGTCGTTGGAAGAGGGTGTCTGAATGAATCTCTCCTTTCAGTTCAGTTCAGTCACTCAGTCATGTCCGACTCTTTGCTATCCCATGAATCGCAGCACGGCAGGCCTCCCTGTCCATCACCAGCTCCCGGAGTTCACTCAGATTCACGTCCATCGAGTCAGTGATGCCATCCAGCCATCTCATCCTCTGTCATCCCCTTATCCTCCTGCCCCCAATCCCTCCCAGCAACAAAGTCTTTCCAATGAGTCAACTCTTCGAATGAGGTGACTTAATAAGCAAACTGATGGATCAGTCCTCAGTTCTCCTGCACTTAAAATCACTGAAATGATCAATGAGCAAAAGATTCAATTGCCCAATTTAGACATGTTGATCCCACAATACTAGATTTGGTGGTACCTGACCTCTGACTCAGCACCAAATGTCTCAAATAGAAAACATATTAGATTTTATATGCTTCCAATTTTGTTTATAACATACAAACATAATATTTAACAATGACCACCATTTCTGATCTCTATCTCTATTTTTGAGTTCCCCCTATCATCTTTCATATTTATTAGTATTTATCAACACTTGGCCAGTAGACTACTGAATGGTAACTTATGACATTCTCTGCCACTATGAACAAGTACCAGGAGGAAAAAAGACAATTTTTTCTCCCTATTGTCACTGTGATTTCAGGAAGTGTTAGCACATTTTTGGCATCCTTGCTTAATAGTCTGTATCTGTTTTAACAAGCCAAGTTAAGGAAGAACCTTATTCTTTCAAACTGAGGATTTGTCATTATTTTGAGATTCATTAGTTTAATTAGTTAGAACATTGTGCTAATGAGTCCAATGCCATGGATTTGAGTCACATATAGGCCAGTTAATTTTGTACAGAAAAAAAGATTTTGTTTCCACCCACACTAGGCCCTTTGCCATTTACCAACCCTCTAACGAATGTCTATTTTTTTTTAATCTTAAAGGAAACCTGTCACTGATGCTATTCTTTATTTTAAAAAGAGCAAGCAGGATCATACACATATGTGGGCAACACACTGCTCATTATTATTAATTAACAGATCTTAAGCCATTCCTCTAAACACATACTTTACTTAAAGGAACTTTCCCAAGAGGAAATACTCAAGATTTAATCATACTTTTAACAAATGCTTCCTTTC
The DNA here is from genome assembly GCF_023091745.1 of Budorcas taxicolor. Classification (NCBI taxonomy): domain Eukaryota; kingdom Metazoa; phylum Chordata; class Mammalia; order Artiodactyla; family Bovidae; genus Budorcas; species Budorcas taxicolor. Next base: position 606,203 of record NC_068935.1, read on the forward strand.
AACAAATTTCAAACTGCTCTTTTTCTTATATTAGTATCAACCATTTTTTAACTGAAAAATACTATGTATAGTATTACAACAAACATAAAAGCAAGACTTTCTTGCATTATTATTATCTACCAAAATCTAATTCCTCTATTTTCATATAAGAATTCATTTTAATTTAGTCTATGAATTATGATTCCATTTTTCTTCTCAGAGCAGATTTTAAATAATGGCACATAATCTCAATTGGAGTGGATAAAATCATTGCACTGCTTCCAATCTCTTATCATTTAAAAATAACAAAAATGACAACTGTTCTGAAGAAAAGTTTTGAAGTTAGACTAATGCTCCTTTGTGTGGGATACAATATACTTAGCAGTTCAAAGTGGAAAAAATCTAATCCAAGAGAGAATTTTCATCATAAAACTCAAAAGAAAGACTGATTTCATAGTTTTCTATTTTATGTTCAATACAAAATTCCATTTAATTTGATTTCTCAGGAATTTCATATATTCTTTAAACATGACAGATGATTATCTGAGAAGAAAAATATCCTATGACCAAAAGTCCAAAATCTGAACAAATTTCATAATTTCTAAGAGGAGAAGGGTCCCTCCTAGTTTTCAGAGTTCCATATTGTACAGATTGCATGTTTTTTGTCCTTTAATTAAACCACTGAGATCTCCTCAATTATTTGGAGATTTTGTTTTTATTTTCCCTCTAGTTGCTGATATGGCTAAGAATCAAATTGCAGAAGGTAAAAGAAATGATCAAAATCTTTTCAAAATAAAAAAATTGAAGTCATTTTATAGGCTTAAATCAATCCACTCAATAAAAACACAAGCCTATACCTTAAATTCTACTTTCGATGGCATTTTTATTTCCTCTGGGAAGAACAAAAGGGAAGTATTTTGACATTGAAAGTAGAGGGTGAACCTTGGTATTCTGGAATATGGAGCTTAAACACAGGGGCTCTCTTTAACAAAAGAATATAAAGTTACCAACACAAAATTTGGTATGAACAAAATATTAATTTACAGACAAAAAAGAATCACAACAGGAATTTCTTGGCAGTCCAATGGTTAGGACCCCATGCTTTCACTGCCAAAGATGTGGGTTCAATCTCTGGTCAGGGAACTAAGATCTTGCAAACTTCACAGTACAGCCAAATAAAAAGAAAGAATGACAACAAGTGGAAAATTTATCAAAGCTGCCATCACAAAAATTGCAATTGCATACATATATAAATAAGCTGCTTGATATATTTCTACAATAGTTTTTTTCCCCAACATTTTTGGTGACATATCATTTGATTATCTCTCCCTCCTAAGACATTTGATTTTCTAATACCAGGCCTCTAAAGAGGTCCATGTGCATTGGGGGTTTCAAGCTAAAATTTCATTCGCTTCATAATAAATCTGTCTCTGTTTACATCAATCATTCTATCACTATGTGGCTGTTCAAATAGTCTAAACTAGTGACAACTATTTCAAAATATCTGTCTGTCTATCTATATCTATTTATCTATCTATATGTACACACACATTAATACAAAGTATTAATTTTAATTTTGGAGTGTACTTGAGGGCAAATGGCTCCCCAGAGAAGATGTAAGTTATATGGTAGGAGGTGGTATTTATTTTCTGCAAATAAGCTGAGGTTACCAATCCTTTCTCCTTGCCTCCCTCAATTAACTCAGCTGTACTCAGCATTGTATTACTCAACATTCAAATCTATCAAATACACATAAGATGGAAAGACTATTTAAGGAATTAATTTACCTTAAAATGTGCCTTGAATACATATTTCTTCATTAAATATTTGTGTATGAATGAATAAATGAACTAGCAAATGACTTGGTGAATAATACATCAATCCCTACCCCCCATTTTCTTTTGCCTCAGTGACTGCTTTAGGTGTGTAATGAACTCTAAATCTATGGGAGCATTCAACTATGTTAAGCTATCTATGTCAGGTACTCCATTAGCTGTGTTTATGTTCATCATCTCATTTATTCCTCACAACAATTCTCAAGGTAATTATATTTCTCAGTACACAGTTATTGAAATTGGATTTAGAGAGTTAAAGTAACTTATCAAATGTTCTGCAGCTAGAATCATAAGTTGAATCTAAGTTTTCTAGACTCTGTTCCCATTATGCCATGCTGCAAAAAATATGGCCAACGAATTTTTAGGAGAGCAGTTTAAATTAAAATTGTGCTCTAGACAAGTTCCAGACAACAAAATGTAATATATTATGGCAAAAGTAACAATAGAACCTCTCATTATTGTACTACAATGAACAGATTTTTTCAATTTATTCCTTTTCATTTCCATATCCACAAATTGCTCCTCCTATCCCCAGTTTTGAAATGGGGTCTGGTCTGCTTTGAGCAGCAGCATATCAAGGATGACATGAATGTTAATATTAATAGCATGACACAGCTATATGGAGAAAGATTAACCTTATCACCATGGGGTAGACTGGTTCGAAGAGTTCAGAGAGGTGCTTCTAAAACTAACTAGCAACACTTTTTGTACTATTTCAAAAGGGTTCCCATAACTGAATAAACTCTTCACAAGCCCTTGCCACATATTTGCATATTAAAGACATAGGAAGTCCTTCTCTAGATAAACCTGTTTCTTCTCTGGGCATGTCCCCAACTCTCCCAACTCCAGACTTGTTCCTTTGTTGTCCTTTAAGGGCCTCAGGGGCTTCCCCGGTGGCTCAGTGGTAAAGAATCCACCTGCTAATGTGAGATGTGAGTTCTATCCCTGGGTGGGGAAAATCCCCTGGAGAAGGAAATGGCAACCCACTGTAGTATTCTTGCCTGCGAAATCCCCTGGATATAGGAGCCTGGTGGGCTAAAGTTCATCAGATTGCAGAAGAGTAGGACATGACTTAGCAACTAAACAACAACAACAAAGGGCCTCAGACAGCACAAACACCATCACTGCCCTTTCCATGCTGATTTGTATTTCTACCGTAAACTACATTGCTGGAACTCAGGACTGGCAGCTCAAAGTAAAGAGGTTAAGAGGTTGGAGATGGGGTTTGAACATCTACCTGTATCTGTCCAGTATTTCTAACTGATAATTCCTTTTGTTTCTTTCCAGAGTCTGCCTTATGAAAAGTCACTGTGAAGAGAATGGTGACTTTAATTGTCTTTCTGTTGTCACTTCCACTTGGCCCCATACCGGTCTCCATGTGAGCATGTTACCCTGCCAGAATACTTAAAAGATGTAAAAATTTGAAACAGAAGTTGCATAAAATAAGTTTTTAAAGTAATGATAGTGAACTTGAAGAACAAACTTTACAAAATAATTTTAAAAGGAAGAGGGACCTGTACTGCCTTGCTTCCCTCAAGGACCCTGAAGTTGCCTATTCTTCATACCCCTTCTTCTCTTCCTATTCTTCTTCCAAGAGACACACACACTTTGGAGACAAAAGACTATCTTCTAGTTGTAAAATGTCTTTTCATATTAGTCAAATAGAACTCTAAGCTAAGTAAGTTTCTTTAAGAATTTATTGGATTATAATTGATAGTTTCTTGGTAGAGCAAATCTAATGTAACAATAAAGATATTGTTTATCAGACATTTTGCCAGTTAAGACTGCAATCATGCTGTAGGTATTCTGTAAAGTATAAGAATCAAGCACTATATCTCAGAGAAAACTTTAATTTATGTTATTTTTATTCATTGTTAACTCAAAAAGACCTTAGAAGAAGAAAAGTCTAGAATGACAGAGTTAAAAACAAATTTAATTTAGTATAAGCTATAGTAGTATTTAATTCTCCATGAGACGTGGGTTTAGAACAATAGCTGACAAACAAGAGTTTAATACTTTCAATATAAGTATATAATTCTCGAGGTCCTTCACTACATTTGGAGATATACATTTCATTGTCTGTGTCACTAATTGATGTATGTTTCAAAGTTACCACACATCTTATCTTGTAAAATACTACTACATTTTCAGAAATCGATTCAGGCTCCCTACCCAAAGTGATCCTTGTAAAACGGGGGAAATTTTATTCATTCATAGGACAGTTAGAAACCTCTGTCATTTAACAAGTTTATGACAAAGTTACTTTTACACTTTCCGATATTTTACTTGTAATTTTTCTATGATTGTTACATCTCTATGCTTGTTTTTGGAGAATAATTTATAGTTGATGGGCGTGAAAGTGTGGGTGTTAAGTAATTCAGTTGTACTCTTCAAGAATAATAACCATCACCATCGTTGAATATCATTACTTAATGTGATGAAGTGCGAAAAGCTTAACAAACATACCTTACCCACTTAAGCATCTTCTATAGAATAAATGGTCCCAGAATGTAAAACATAAAATGTGAGGCTAGAATCGTAAGTTATTTTGGTATTTATAGGACATTTTTAATAAAGATGTCTTGTTGGGATCATGAACTTTAGCCAAGCAGGTAATATTTCATTGATACTGAGACTAGGGCACCAGGGAAATAGACAGGTGGAAAGTAAACAATATGCCAGTGCTTGAACTGATTATCAGAGCCTGCACTCTTGTCCTAGCAGTGGGTACTAAAGTGCCACTCACATATCTGAAGTAGATGACTAACTGCACAAACTAAATCATCAGTATTGGACTTGGAGTAAAATTCAGATTTGTTAGATTCACCATAAGAACACTGAACAGTGGGTCTGAAAAGACATCAAATCTGAAAACCATCTGACAAGGTGGAAATTTTTGAAGGATTTTTCGGTATGACAGGATTCGGTTCAGTCTGAAGGTGAAGCTCCTTTAGTACTTTGAGCTCCAACAACAGATGTAGGGAAAATGGAGCCTAATAATAACAATATTCACAGTGGAAGGAACCCAACCACAATATTTCATTTTAATTGCCAGTTTTGTATACTCTTTTTTTTTTTCCTTAAAAGGAGAGCCCTTCTATCTTCCAAACACTTTTCCTTCCCTATCTAGCCTGACAAAAAAGACAACCATGATTGATTCAATAGTGTGCCAGACTGAATATGTGGTTAAGTTAGTCAAGAAAGAAAAATTAATTCAAAGATTCAACTCATTGCTTTTGATTGTTTTTTGTTTTTTGTTTCCAAAAGTAAAATGATTCACCATTCTTCACCTTGTGTGGCAGGAAATCTAAAACGAATAGTTGAGACCAGCTGTATTTTAACAACTAAGAAGAATTCTTTTTTTTTATTTTATCCAAATAAATTGACTTTCAGCTAAGTTTCAGTAATGATGAGATAAAGCTGTTCAGTCTTAAAAGAAAACAGAAACCCTATGTTGATTATCTAAATGCAGTCTAATCACTTATGGGATTTCTAAAGCACCCCAGTCAATGAAAAATGACTCAAAGTAGTCATCTATTAAACACTTCTTTGACTAAACCACAGCCATGGTTGGTTGTTAATTAAAAACAAAAAGAAAACTTAAAGCAGTTTTCCTACATGTTTCAATGAAATGCACAGTATATTTATTATCATACATTAGAAAATGTAACTGATTTTACAAACCATATGAAAGTTAAATCTACTTACCTCATAGTCATATCTTATAATAGAAATAAAGAGGCTTAAAAAATAAAAAAGGTTTAGTGGCATGGGATTAATTCAAGATTCTTCAAAAATGTATATTTTTATCAATCCCAATATATTGCTTTGGAAACATTATGTGATTATTTTCATAGTGTGTGTATTTCCTAAATTTACAGCAGTCCCTGATGCCTACTTCCTGAAGATATGACCACACTGGAGTTTTGGCAGGGTGGAAAAAATTCAATCTCATTGTTAAAAGAAACAACAAAAAGGAATTTTGCTTTCCTCATCAACCAAAATCTCTTTGAATCTTTCACCTCACCAGGCAGTATCTGGATAACTCAAGCTAAAGCTTGTCTTAAGGAAATAAGAAGGATAGAAACCATTAATAGTATTCTGATCCTTCTACTGTTTGAAATACACAATATTTTTCCCTGCTCGTGTGCCTACATCACAATACAGGCAAATAACACATAGATGAAAAGCCTCATCTGGTACAGTTTGCAACTACTTAACTGTAAAAAAAATGAGAGTAAAGTTAAGTGCATTCTTTAGTAGGAAACTGTAACCTTGAGGACAACCCCACGTACCTGTATTCATTTAATTGCATTAATCAGTGTTCAGTGCTTCAGCAAAGTTCAGTTATACACATAAGGCTGTAATTTCCAGGCTCCGATGAAAGAAAGTCAGCTGCAGTTTTGTCCTCTGCAAGTGCATAGTTGTTCAAGCCTAGAGAGAGAGAGAGAAAATATTATATGGCATGACTATCAAGCAATTTTCTCACCCCAACTTAATTATAGATGTTGATGGAGTCTTTTCTTCATTGGAAGCCCTTTCTTGTGTATTTTTATTTCTCCTACTCCCTTCCTTGGGCTTTGGTAGTGTTTTTCCCAGAGCAGGGAACCATTTCAAATTTTTCTCTATTATTTGCCCAAGTACTATAGGAAACTTTTAATATTTTATTATTTGGGGAATGTTGTAAGGGAGTCTCAAGACTAAAACAAACAAACAAACAAAAAAAACTTGCAAGTCATGTCCAGGAGTGAAGAGAGAAGTGTTAGTTTCTTTTCACAGGTATGTCCTTTTCAAATTTTTATAATCTATAGCAGTGGAGAGGGGGAAGGGTGTTGAAAGACTTTATTCATCCTTCTAAACCCTCACTAATAGCACCCTCTAGTGTCTCCAGTTGAGCTATGCACTTTTGTCATCAGCTAACAACAGACTGGTTTCAAATAGGAAAAGGAGTAGGTCAAGGCTGTATATTGTCACCCTGCTTATTTAAATTATATGCAGAGTACATCATGAGAAACGCTGGGCCGGAAGAAGCACAAGCTGGAATCAAGATTGCTGGGAGAAATATCAAGAACATCAGATATGCAGGTGACGCCACCCTTTTGGCAGAAAGTGAAGAGAAACTAAAAAGCCGCTTGATGAAAGTGAAAGTGGAGAGTGAAAAAGTTGGCTTAAAGCTCAACATTCAGAAAACTAAGGTCATGGCATCCGGTCCCATCACTTCATGGGAAATAGATGGGGAAACAGTGGAAACAGTGTCAGACTTTATTTTGGGGGGCTTCAAAATCACTACAGATGGTGATTACAGCCATGAAATTAAAAGACGCTTACTCCTTGAAAGGAAAGTTATGAGCAACCTAGGTAGCATATTCAAAAGCAGAGACATTATTTTGCCGACTAAGGTCCGTCTAGTCAAGGCTATGGTATTTCCAGTGGTCATGTATGGATGTGAGAGTTGGACTGTGAAGAAAGCTGAGCGCTGAAGAATTGATGCTTTTGAACTGTGGTGTTGGAGAAGACTCTTGAGAATCCCTTGGACTGCACGGAGATCCAACCAGTCCTTTCTAAAAGAGATCAGTCCTGGGTGTTCTTTAGAAGGAATGATGCTAAAGCTGAAACTCCAGTACTTTGGCCACCTCATGCAAAGAGTTGACTCATTGGAAAAGACTCTGATGCTGGGAAGGATTGGGGGGCAGGAGGAAAAGGGGACTACAGAGGATGAGATGGCTGGATGGCATCACTGACTTGATGGACGTGAGTTTGAGTGAACTCTGGGAGTTGGTGATGGACAGGGAGGCCTGGCGTGCTATGATTCATGGGGTGGCAAAGAGTCAGACACGACTGAGTGACGGAACTGAACTGAACTGAGGTACAGTGAACTACTATGCTTTCTCCCATTTCTGTATCTGCAGAAAAGTATTTGCCTTTCAGCCTTATTTATGTCACCTTGAAGGAGGAAACAGAGCTGGACTCTATCTTAGGCCTATTCATGCTGATCATGCTCGGCCACCTCTCCAATGGACTCTGAACTCTGTGCTTAGTGCCTATGGAAACTACAATAGAAGGATAAGACCCCCTCTGGACAGGGGAATCTTGAAGATCACATCCAGGTTACTCATCACCTAAGAGAAAACATACTCTAATCACTCCTGCCTCCAGACAGGTCATAAATTCTTATTTATTGTTAACTGTTTGAACATATAACACGTGAATGATGGGATTATTGTGATTGTACTTACCCTTCCTTTGTTTTATATAAGTCTCAAGGAAATTGGGGTGGTGGGTTCGGACACATACACATGGGGTATAAAATATTTTCACAAATGCTGGTTGGGGTCCTTGGCTAAGAAGAGACTCTGCCTTAGGCCCGCCAGTATAATAAATTGCACTCCACTATCTGCATTGTCCTTCTGAGTGAGTTTGTTTCCCAGAATGCATGGCTATTACAACCTGAATGCCCCAACACTAGAAATATCTACCAATTAAATGTAAATTGCCTCACAAATTATGGTAGTAAAAATGTTCGGAATTGAGAGGGTACCTTGAACTGTTCAAAACACTTGCATGCACATTACTATTTTTGTATGTCACAAATATAGTAGTCCCCCCACAACCAGACATGTATGTTTGCCTTTGTTTCTAGAGATAATTAGAATGATTTCACTTGAGATAAAGAAAACCAATTCTTTTTTAAAAAATTTTTATTTTTAAAAATTATTATTATTATTTTACTTTACAATATTGCATTGGTTTTGCCATACATCAACATGATTCGTAACTAAAGCCTTCTTTTTGAGCAGTCCCTAACTCATTCAGAATTACAGATTTTGTTTTGTAATTTTACTTATCTTTATTTCCTAATTTATTTCCTAACTCTTGCAGAGTGACAAATTTTAAACTAAAAGTCAAGCACTGTGCTAAGCATTTGAGGTACATTACTTTATTTAAATATCATTACAACAATTTGAGCTACATAAGATTATCATCCCCATTTTTAGATGAATGATAACCCTGTATGTGAGAGAACAAAAGAGACGCAGATGTATAGAACAGTCTTTTGGACTCTGCGGGAGAGGGATAGGATGGGATGATTTGGGAGAATGGCATTGAAACTTGTATAATTTCATATAAGAAACGAATCGCCAGTCCAGGTTCAATACAGGATACAGGATGCTTGGGGCTGGTGCACTGGGAGAACCAGAGGGATGGTACGGGGAGGAAGGTGGGAGGGGGGTTCAGGATGGGGAACACGTGTATACCCATGGCGGATTCATGGTGGTGTATGGCAAAACCAATACAATACTGTAAAGTAATTAGCCTCCAATTAAAATAAATTTAAATTTAAAAAAAAGAGAGAAACTAAAGCTTCTTAGGATAGTTCTCTACAACAAAAATATAATTTAAACCACATATATAATTTAAAATTTTCTAGCAGCCCATTAAAATATTGAAAATAAGCAGGTTAAATTAGTTTCATAATATTTTATTTAATCTGTTGGGGCTTCCCTGGTGGCTCAGAGGTTAAAGTGTCTGCCTCCTATGTGGGAAACCCGGGTTCAATCCCTGGGTCGGGAAGATCCCCTGGAGAAGGAAATGGCAACCCACTCCAGTATTCTTGCCTGGAGAATCCCATGGACAGAGCAGCCTGGTAGGCTACAGTCCACGGGGTCACAAAGAGTCGGACACGACTGAGTGACTTCACTTTCTTTCTTATTTTATAACCATTTCATCATGCAATTTATGTAAAAATATTACTTACATATTTCATATACATGTGTGTATGTACATGTGCTAACTCTTCAAAATAGGATATGTATTTTATATTTACACTGCATCTCAATTTGGGTTAGTCAAGTTTCAAATGCTCAGCAGCACATGTGGCTAGTTTCTGTTTTATACCTACAGATCTAGAGATTAATTTGCCCAAAGCTACACAACTAGAAAATGCCAGAGCCAGAATTTCAAATCTGGTTTAAAACTAAAGTTCTTTTCTAATCATTAGGCTTTACTGCCTCTTACTAATTTTAATTGCTGTTGATGGTTAACATTAACTATGAAAAATATCACAGAGAATGTAATTTATCCATTTTTACAGTTTTCTGTCCATACAAACACCTACTTTCTCAATAACAGTGATGATTTATTGATTATAGCATTCACGTGTAATATAGGTACAAGTTGTTGTGGATGACATAAAGATGAATGGAATTTGATGTAAAATAGCTGGCACATAGTTTCATCCATCTTCAAGACCTATGCATTCTCTCTCTAGACAGTGTACATGGGAAAGCAAATCACAATCAGATAGTAGACTGCTTGATAAGAGGTGTTTCAATGCAAAGGCAACTGAAATTGAAGAGTATGTGATTAGCTTTACCAATCTCATATCAAGGATGGTTTTTGCCAGTGAGATGAAAATGTACATGGATAAGAGTTACCAATACTCATCTCTTTGAGGCTTCTTTTTTTAGGTCTGCACAACTGATCAACCTTCTTCAGATTACCGCATTATTTCTCAGTTTTAATCAATTCTCACTGGCCTGAGAAACATCCTAACTCATTGAAGTATTTTAATTTTCTTGTATGAGCCATTCTATAATTATATGATGATTTTATAGTTTAATCTTCAGAGATTGCACATATTTCCATGTTTATGGGTAGACATTACCATAACTTCCTTTTTCTAATCTTAGTAGAACCCTGGTTAAAATTCAAAATTGGAACACTGAATAAACAAATGCAATAAATATAGCAGTTCGCTCATGACATCTCCTACAAAAAACAATTCCTAAAGTTTCCTTTAGTTAATTATAAAATTTTTGATGTAAGGCAAATTCTGAAAATGTGTAATCACACAATCTGAAGACCGTATGCTGAGGGTCAGCATAGTGAACTGGAAATGACATGGGTTTGAATTTCCCAACTCTATACTTTATAGCTCTATAACCTTGGGCATTTTACCTAGTCTCTGTGAGTCTCTGTTTCCACATTTGTTAAAAAAAAAAAAAAAAAAAAAACAACAGTTAATAATACCTATCTCATAGAGTGGTGTTGAGGATTAGTAGGACAATGTATAATAATTCAAATTGTGCATAAAAGGCATTCAGTCAAGGACTTCTCTCTGTGTGCAAGCAGAGTAGAGTCCTGATCAGTCCTTTTAGAGTTAGAGCACCAAGTAAAGAGCTTTTTCTGGGTGGCCTGGCTTTTGGTTATTCCATTGCTCATTGGTGCCACCATCAGACAGAAGAAGAGAAAATGGGAACATTTTCTCATTATTTTCAAATGTGGATTTCTGCCACTTTTATCATCAAAACTGAATTTCTCAGATGATTTTCTGGGTTACTTAGTTGAACTAGGTCTGGAAGTAATGTCTCTAATCTACAGAGATCATTTTCTACTGCATGAGACACTTAAGACTAAATGTTGTGCTATATATATAGAAGAATCCAGATTCATTGTAAAGCAAGCATGTAGCTAAAGTTTAGAGTTATACTCTAAATGAAAATCCAGAGTCTGCTACTCTTCAGCGCCATGATCTTGTGTAAATCACCTGCCTGTGATCTTCAGTTCTAGAAACTGTAAAATGTAGATAATTAATATAAACCTCATGAGTCTGCCTTGATAACTTTACATACTTCATAATAGTCACTGGACCGTTCTCTCCTCTTAACACATCAATTAATTGATGTCTAATGTGGATGTTATGAATGATTATTAATGCTCTGAGAGTGCCTCCACAGCATGGCTTTGCCACACTTTCCTGGATCAATCACTGATTTTATTTTCATTGACTTCCTGCCATCACCTATGACTGAGTCTCATGTAGCAGTGCAAATCCCAAGAGTCAGAGCTGTAAACTATAACCATTTGACAACTTCTGATTTCAACCCCAAGACATCTCCTAGCTCCCAAGAAGAGGACAATGCATGTGCTGGATACCGTGACTAATGAAGCAGAGCTACATGAGGAGCAAAATGTAACAGTAAATACTTCCTGTATCCTCTTTCCATGCAGACTGCACTGAACTGCCTTGCTATTATTCCTTCTGGTAGTGGCTGTAAATGTTTTAAAAAAGAAAGAAAGAAAAGAAAAACAAAAATAAAAGGTGATGTGAGGATTGTCTGAACTAGGGTTTTATCCTTTTAAAATATCAGGAATTGGAAAGAAGGCAGTTATGAAATGAGGGATATGCTGAGGAAAGAAGTCAGAAAGATTTGCCCTTCAATAATAATAACTTTCCACGAGTAAGCTATTAGATAAAATCAACTCATGATAATTGGCACAAATTTTCCCTTCTTGATGTTCTATCCCTATGCAGATGTATTACCCCTACGATTCAGTAGACAAAAATAAAAATGAATACTGCGCTCTTGGTGCCGGAAAATATTATCTACTTTTCCTTCTTTTATTTCAGGAAAGAGAGCTTCCTCTTTCCCAAAACAAAGCAGAGCACTAGAAAGATAAGTTTTTCTATTGGTTAAGCATGGAAAATGGATGCTAAAACCTAAACCTAAAATACTACATTTTTTTCTGTGAAAAAATTTAAACCATTCACCTGGTTCATTCTCCAGCCACTGGGTAAATTTAAGGACTTGCTCCTTGGAGTAAGAATCAGAGTAGACCAGCTGGGAAGGTTTTGATTGGTGTTGCTATTTGCTTGTAATTCCATAACAGGGACGGGGGAAGTAGTCCTGCTTCTAGATACCCACAACCCTTCCGAGTCACAAACCAGCCAGACTGCCCCTGATCTCTCTAGTAGTCTTGGAAGACCTGGCACCGCGATGCCCGCCCGGGCGTCACCGACTAGGCAGCTGGAGCGCGCTGGCAAGCATCAGTCCTACGGCTGGGTTCCTCCCTCTCCTGCATCCTTTCCTACACCACGGAAAAGCGCTGTCCAAGCCCGCGATGCTGCCCGGTCCCCAGCAGAGAAGCGACTGGACCCCACTAAAGCAACCCAAAGCCCATACCTGCTTAGGCTCACTCGTACTTGCTCTCTAGGGTAGCCAAAAGCTAGATTTTCCCCGTCACTCCTCCATCCGCCACCCCCAGACGATCCGTCTGAAGGCAATCGAGGGACTAGACCCGGTTCACAGCAGAGTGCAATATATGCAGACAGTCTCTCGGCTCCAGCTGCAGCTTTGCCCCTACTTCCACTAGTCTGCCTTAAGTATCCTTTGTATGAGACAATGGTGCTGCTAGATGCTCGTTCTCTAGTGGGACTGAGGGCGGTCAGCGGGATCGCGAGAAAAGCACACATAACAAGAAAAATCAAACTTCTGTAAGATAATGCGAGTGAGTTCAACTTAAAGGGAAGCCAAAGAGAGCAGCGAGCGGAGGACCGAGCGGAGCGGAACGTGCCCTCGGTTTCGCTCAGCAAAGCGGGAAGCCGGAAAACGGCGCCTTTTTTCCAGCAGCGGGTCCCGAACGCGAGGGTGCAGCCAGAACGCTTTCCGCCGCCTGCTTGGGGCGGCGAACTGTAACTTCCTAAGCTTACCTCCGTCTCGCCCCCGCCCTTCTTTCCAGGTTCCCCGTCAGCCGGGAGGGGCCTCCCCCGAAGCGGTGGGGGATGTGGGCTGTAAGGAGTGGGAACCATAGGGGGGTACCCAGCAGTTGGTGCTGCGCCATCCCCTCCCAGCAGGCGGCCAGGGCACTGGTTCACTTCTCTCCCCCCGCCCGCCTTCCACTCGCTCACCCCCCTTCCTTCCCCCTTCTCCCCCTCTATCGAGTCCCTCCCCCTCGCCATTGAAAAGGGCTGGCTCGGCCCCGGCTCCTTGCAGTCGGCGAACAGGAGGAGCCGTGAGCTTGAGCTGCACGCAGCGACCCGCGCGGCAAAGCAGAAAGCCAGCTGACACAGAGTGCATAGTGGCAGCGGCAGCGGCGTCACAGACAGCCCAGGCAACCCAGGCAACCCGGGCGGTCCGAACAGCCTAAAAGGAAGCTTTCGAGACTCCAACTGCTCCGCGGACTGCGAGCTGTGGCGGCAGAGCCCCGCTACAGCAATCGCAGTCTCCGTGGAGCGAGCAGAAGGTTTTTTGTTTGTTTACCTACCACCTCATTTCTACTCTAGTGGCGTTGACAACAAGGTAAGTATCCGGTCCCGGGGCCAGAACAGAGTGTGGCGTGTGAAGGCTGAGTCCCGCACTTAGTGCGCGGAAGCTTCCAGCAGCCTGCTCTCAGGGTCTTGAATAGGACCACAGAGTGGTTTTAGAAACTCTTTCCGCGTCCTCCCTTCCCCCTTCCCCCATCTCTTCCCTGGAGATAAGAGCAAACCCCGGAGGTGAGCGCAGCTAGAATCTCTTTTTGGCATAGCCACCAGTCGGCTTGCCTTGGTTACCTTAAGAAAACACTTCTGTCAGAAAAGTGTCCGCGCATGAATTTGCCCGACATTGGCCGTGCAAAAAGGTCTTTCGCTTTCACGGATACAGCTTCACCAAAGCTGAGACAAACTCTTAAGATTCGGGCAGGGATTGAGAAAAGATCACACTCCGGATTCTCGGGTGAGCCAGGAGGAGCGGTCTGCAAAACCCGCAGCGAGCGCGCTCCGGACTTCGCCCGTGGTCTGGCACCGCTGCGCTCCCATCTCTGGGGGCTCCAGGTCTGGATCCTTGCCAGGTTGGCCCTAGTCCTTGGGGACCCGACCGTTGGCGCAGAGAGGAGATCGCAGCGCGCCACGGAGCGCTCAGGGTCTCCCATGTAATTTCGCCTGCCCCTCGCCTCCCCGCGCTTCCTTCCCGCCCTACTTCAGGGGCCGTGCTCAGTCAGCACCTGCTGGATATGGAGATGGGAGGTGTGGAAAATTCTGCCTTTTTTTTTTTTGTTTTTAAAGGAACGTCTTACAGTCTCGTAGCCGAAAGCCGGCATCATAGTCTCATTAAAAAAAAAGGAAAAAAAAAAGGCTTTTTCTAGGAGCTTAGCCAAACATAAAGGGACTGCTCTTTCTCCAAAATAAATGACTTTTCAGCCCTTAGCCAAAACCCGCTTAGCTATCCCATAAATGAATGACGCTAAGATAGGACCGATAAACCGTTTATGTGTCCACAAAGGAATGAATTTTTAAAGCGCGTAGCCATTAAACAGTCCCGTTTCGCGAAAATGAATGCCTCTGAAAGGGTGACTTTTTAAAAAGGCATAGCCGCAAATGAGTCGAGCCTTCAAAGACTTAGAAGAGCGCAGCGGCAGTCTGCCCTCGGTTGGAAACACGACTTGAAAGTGCGCTCTTAGCCTCAAATTGACATCCGGCCCTTGCAAAAAATAAAGGGGGGAGGTGCCACTTTGGAAGAGTGTATAGCGTCAGCCACTTCCTTTCCTTCCCTAAGGAAAGATTTACGGAGCTCAACTGCGAATGGCCTCTTCCGCGCTTCACTGCTTTGGCTGCCTTTGGGTTGCGGCGCGCAGGAGTGCGCGTGTTGAGTGCGTGTGCCGGCGCGTCCGAGGGCTTGCCCTGGAGTCTCCCAGCGGGGTACCTTTCTAAAAATGTTGGCTGGGGGCTGGGAATCGAAACTTGCGCCACTGCGGCACAAATGCACAAAGCAAAAGACTTGAGAGAAGAGAGGCGAGGACAAAAGAATAAACAAAATTAAACTGGGAGAACCAAACAAAAGCGAGTCTCTGCGTGGAAACATCTTCAGGTTGGGTTTAAACCTCACATAGGAACCGTTTCTGTGCGAAGGAGAGTGTGTGGAAGAAAGTCTTTAAACGTCGGGATAGACCGTGAGGCGGCCAGGAAATAATGGGAGGGGGGAAGGTGTTGGGGGAGCTGCTTTGGTGCTCTTAACATTGCAACAAGGAAACAACCTGAGGATACTGAACAGTGAGCAAAACACCGGACAAGGTGGCGTCGCTTTACACTAAAGCGACTCCCTCCCGTCCCATAAAAGGTTAAAACAGGTGTGACTTAAAAAAAAAAAAAGATACTTGCGGGCACCTTCTGAACTTGGTGAACTTAGATAGAATTCCACTCTCAATCGTTTCAAACAATCATGGCAGGAAACCTCAGCCTCAGAGCTGACCTTTCGCTGGGGGTGGGGGGCATTTGAAAGCAAGTCAAAGTAATAGTATTTGTACCTGTTTCCCCCTTTCTTGCCTTTGTCTGGTTCATCAGAGGAAAGCGCGGACGGTGTGCGGGCGGTTCTGACGAATGAACCCAGAGATGGACGCGCTAAGGTCTAAAGATACCTTCCTCCCTCCGCTAAATTAAGAGTTGCCGCGCTCAGCTCGCGCGGGCTGAATCTGGTCGCCGCCGCGTTGCGCCTGCCAGGCGGCGAGGGAGCGCCTGCGCCCGCGAGGCCCGAGAACCTTGTTCTCCAGTCGCCTCGGCCCGGGCAGCCCCTCCTTCCGGCAATGACGTCAGCCCCCGAGCGGCTCAGCGGGCCGGGAGGAGGCTGAGCGAGCGCGCCAGCCCCGCGCGCTCCCCGTGCGCAGCCGCCCTCGCTTCCCTCGGCCTCCTTCCGGCGCTCCCGCTCTCGGGCCCTCCTTCCCGCTCCCTGGCTGCCCAGAGGCGTGCCGAGGCGCCGGGGGCGGCGGGGAGGGGTTACTGCAGCCCGGGCCGGGGCAGGTTTTGAACCCCGGGATCTGATGCAGATTTAGGGTCTTTCTGCACTCCTTCCCTCCGTTTCCCTGTTCCCCACGACCCCCACCCAACGACCCCGCTCCTTTTCAGCTTGCACTTTCACTAGTCAACGTGAATCCACTTATTTAGCTTCGTTCTGGAGGGCAAGTTTTAAAGATGAAATAATAACAGTTACCAGTATTAAATTTCCACGGTCATCTGTCCTCCCCGGGTGATATGAAGACTGGCATCCTTAAAATCTTGTGGCTCTTTGCCTTCAACAGAGCAAGCCCCCTAGAAGGCGAAGAGGGTCTTATTCCCAGTGAAACAGTGCGATGGGAAGGAGGGCGATCGCAGGCGGGCTTGCACTGTGTGGAGGGTCCCCTTTCAGTGAAAGAAGGGACTGGAGATTGGAAGTTGCGGAAAGGCTCTGACGGCTGCTGCCGCAGGGGAGAGGCCACCGTCCTCTTTATTATAAGGCTGCTCAGTCACTTCCAGAGGCCGGAGCGCCAAATTGGGAACGTTCAGGAATGGGGTTTTACAAGACGGAAGCCCGCTGCGCCTTTCTTACTGACTTTGCTCTGCTCCTTTTACGGAGCAAACCCCTGCTTCCCGGAATTGGAGGCTAATCAGTTTTCCCTGATTGCGGACAATTCTTTCTTTAGCTCTGGGAGAAGGACCGCAGCGCGCCCTTGGAGAAGGCTGTACAGGGCAAGAAGGAGGGATGGAGACAGGGTGTGTGGAGACATCTGGGCCTCAGAACTGAGCTTCCTTTCCAAGGAAATTACCCTCAGAGGGGATCGCAATAAAAAGCTTACCTACTGACTGTATTTTGGTTTGGAGGTGGGTAGGGGATTTTGGGGAAAAGGGAGCAGAAGCAGAGAATTCTTCCGTTTTTTATGTCTAGGGTTTATATATCAGCAAAGCAGGAAATAAGTTCCTATGCGTTTGAAATACAGGAATGGAAAGAGAACTCAGACCAAGCATAAAAGTGCATTCATTTTCTAGAGTTCAATAATTTGCTTAGGGATGAAAGTAGCCCCCCTTAAAAAAACACCTGAATGCAGTTCTGATGGATGTCCAAACAGTGTTAGGTTTTGGCAGCTGGGAGTCCTGGCAGAAGGAATTGCAGTTTACACGTTATTTCTTCTCTTGATATTCAAAACTTCATGTTTTTTGCAAGATAGAAATTCCTGATAGAGAGCTTCCAGACTGCTGGTGGCAGGGAGAAATCTGGTAAGGGATTTAGAAAGCAGAAAATTCTCCTTTTCTTTGTGCAAGCAGTCCATAACAGCCTTTAGCCAGGATTTATAAGGTTCTTGGGGAAGGGAGGGGAGGCTCCCAGACAAGGAGACTTTATAGAAGCCACTGGCTTTAAACTAAATTGACAAAATATGTATAGCTGCCGCATTTTCTATTAGTGGGAAGGGGAATTATTCAGGGGATGAAATTTTGAAATCTAATTTTCTTCAATAATCTTGTTTCATGTATTTTAAAGGAGGTGTAATATGAGTGACTTCCCTTTCACTTTTCACTTTCATGCATTGGAGAAGGAAATGGCAGCCCACTCCAGTGTTCTTGCCTGGAGAATCCCAGGGACAGGGGAGCCTGAGGGGGCTGCTGTCTCTGGGGTCGCACAGAGTTGGACATGACTGAAGTGACGTAGCAGCAGTAATATGTTTACTTATTCACCAAAGAATCTGCAAACCTACTGTGCCTGACAGTGTGGTAGGCTCCAAGAATACAAATACATGCTCTTGCATGTGGAAAGGTACCTGGGGTCTCTGTGAGCCAGGAGACTGACAAATTATTAATACAATGTGATTAATGCTCTAATTGAACATAATCGAGGGAGGAATTAATTTTTGCTAAGAGGTTGAGAAAAGATTCATAAAGAAGATGTCTCTCTGGCTTTGAAAAATAGGCATTCCTAAGCAGTGATTAGTCAAAAAGTGGACTTGAAAGAGCATGATACAGACTAAGTAAGGTGGTGGTGGTGGTGGTGGGGTTGATGTCCCACTGTGCAGTTAGCAGTTGTGTGTGTATTTTGTAGGCAAAGGCCACTTTAAAGATTTTTAAAGTAGGTATATTAACAACAACAAAACAGGATAAAAAAATGGGCAATAGATGGCACACAATAGAAATATTTTTCTTGTTTTTAAATGTCTTTAAATGTGTATTTGAGTAAACTAAGATATTGGAATAGAGAGTGAAGGTAAATAAGTTAAGAAGATACTGTCATATCCAGGAAAGAGGACAAATTTTGAAGAGGGCCTAAACGCACGCACCACACAAGGTGAATCAGTAGAACTAAGAAATAAATGAATGCTATTTGCTGAAAGAGAATTTCTCTTTAGTCCTAATCATCTCTATAGTTTTATCTTTAGTGTCATCTCACCTTCCCCACCAAGCCTTCCAAATTTCCCATCTTCTACCATCAGAGTAAACTCCTTCAGCAACTTGCAAGCACATTTATAAAGCCCACTGCACTCCATTTTCCACACACCTCCTTGCATCATCTCCGTGTCCTGTATCATTTCTCCCACCCTTACCAGCTTCAGCTGTTTCTCTGTCAACCATTCAGTTCAATTCAGTTCAGTCGCTCAGTAGTGTCCGACTCTTTGGGACCCCATGAACCACAGTACCCCGGGCCTCCCTGTCCATCACCAACTCCCCGAGTCCGCCCAAACCCATGTCCATTGTGTCGGTGATGCCATCCAACCATCTCATCCTGTGTTGTCCCCTTCTCCTGCCCTCAATCTTTCCCAGCATCAGGGTCTTTTCAAATGAGTGAGCTCTCCGCATCAGGGAGCCAAAGTATTGGAGTTTCAGCTTCAACATCAGTCCTTCCAATGAACACCCAGGACTGATCTCCTTTAGGATGGGCTGGTTGGATCTTCTTGCAGTCTAAGGGACTCTCAAGAGTCTTCACCAATACCACAGTTCAAAAGCATCAATTCTTCAGCGCTCAGCTTTCTTCACAGTCCAACTCTCACATCCATACGTGACTACTGGAAAAACCATAGCCTTGACTAGACAGACCTTTGTTGACAAAGTAATGTCTCTGCTTTTTAATATGCTATCTAGGTTGGTCATAACTTGTCTTCCAAGGAGTAAGCGTCTTTTAATTTCATGGCTGCAATCACCATCTACAGTGATTTTGGAGCCCAGAAAAATAAAATCAGCCGCGGTTTGCACTGTTTCCCCATCTATTTCCCGTGAAGTGTTGGGACTGGATGCCATGATCTTAGTTTTGTTGAATGTTGAGCTTTAGGCCAGCTTTTTCACTCTCCTCTTTCACTTTCATCACTTTAGTTCTTCTTCACTGTCTGCCATAAGGGTGATGTCACCTGCATATCTGAGGTTATTGATATTTCTCCTGGCAATCTTGATTCTAGCTTGTGCTTCCTCCAGCCCAGTGTTTCTCATGATGTACTCTGCATAGAAGTTAAATAAGCAGGGTGACGATATACAGCCTTGACATACTCCTTTTCCTTTTTGGAACCAGTCTGTTGTTTCATGTCCAGTTCTAACTATTGCTTCCTGACCTGCATACAGATTTCTCAGGAGACAGGTCAGGTGGTCTGGTATTCCCATCTCTTTCAGAATTTTCCACAGTTTATTGTGATCCACACAATAAACTATCAACCGTTTTATATATATATATATACACACACACACACACACACACAAATAGTTCTATCAACCATTAGAATCCCTCAATCTTGGCTTTTTCCTCCTCTTAAGGCAATAGCGAACACCTCTATCTATTCTTTTTCCTTCTGTCAGTCTTCCCTCACTGCTTTTCCCCTTCATTACCCATCTAAGTAATTTTTCCTCGTATCCCCATTTTACTTCTTCCTTCCCACTAGCCACCTTGGACTCTCTTTCCCTTCATTGACCTCAAAGATATTTATTTTTAAAGGAACCAAGGAACTTCTACTTTAGACTTACAGATTTGTCAAATTTTCCTCACCCAGATTTTTTGTTGTCTGTGTGTCTTTTGCTGTTTAATTTCAAACAAGATTTATAGTAGAATTCCTTATATTTCATATATATATATATTTATATTTATATAATGCCTGCAAATGTCTGTTTTCCTTTGGTTACAACAAGGGATTTAAACATTGTACTTTGGGGAGTAATTACAACTTTTCTGAATTTCTCATCACACACTCTGAAACTATTTCTCTGCATCCCATTCTTTCTGGTGTGTCCCCTTCCCATGGGTCATTCTATTTACATTTTCAGTGAAAGTTTCTTTCTGTTTTATTCCTCCTCCTTTTTGCTTTGTGGAATTGTCATAGTGTCTCAGATTTAAGTATTTTGAGAGGCCATCCTCCTCAGACAGGTTTTCCTCAACAACAGGTTTGCCTCTTCAGAGGCAAAGGAACCCTTGCTTTTTAAGTGTTGGTAAAAAGATATTTTTGTGTATGAGGGAAATGGGCAATTCTCAAATTGTCCATACTTCTCCATGTACTGAGGTTGGCTCAGTATCATTGGGAATTGGGGAGTTAAGAAAGAGTATGCCATAGAAATAGATGACACATTCTTCCATCAATGGCATATGTAAATTTTACCTTTGGGAAAAATAAAATCTATAAGTACATTTAATTAGATTGACTTTATAACATTTCAAATTATATGTCATTGTCTGAACAGAGTTCTATTATTGGAAGATTTTATTGATCATTCAGTGTCTAGAATGAAGATGCCTTGATATTCTAGACTGGCTTGCATTGTTTAAGTTAATCTAATGCTATTTGAAAAGGTGTTATTTTTCAATAGAAGTTCATTTTGAAATATAGTCATCTTTTGTTAAGAAAAAATATCAAATGACCTGTCTGCCAAGGTCCCTCAAGATTTATGCTCTATACAACATTAATTGTAAAGCACAGATTTATCACGTGAAGAAAGCTATTTTAGGGTGAAAAGTGTCTTGAGATTTGGTTATATCTGTAGAAAGACTGCATTCTCATTAGCAAACAGTGAAAACAAATTGAATAAAGAGCCTTTTCTCAATTATGGTTTTTGAATTAGAAGAGTGACTCGGCAAAAATCCTAAATGCTTCTATTATCTTTTGCAGTTTAAACACCCTCAACTGATCAAGGATTTAAACTGTCCTTTTAATTGTCTTTAATGTGTGAAGTGTCACATCAGTATAATAAATTTTGAAACTTAAAGTGAGGATAGCTATAGTTGTCATTTTCATCCCAGATCTGAAAGAATGTTTTTTTCCACCTAATCTGCTCATCTTGAATACGTACGTTTGGAAAAACTACTCTCAAATTTTTTTCCTCCAAAAAGAGGAAAGAGGAAAGAAGAGAATAAAATCTGGGAGAGGATTTTTCTCTCTTCTCTAAAAGTTACTTTATTAATCTAACCTATCTTCTAGCATGATAATAAAACTAATTTCCTGATGGATTTGAATTAAACTAGATGAAAATTCATTTCTTTTAAAATTTTCAATTGATTAGAATGCAAATCGAGATATTACTGATTTTTATAATTCATTTTTTGTCATCATATGAAATGTAAACAAAACATTAAAATTTCAGGTACCTTTTCGTTTCAATTCATTCCCTTAATTTAATTTATATAGTATTTTATATAATTTAAAAAGTATATCATTTTAGTCTCATAAATATCTTTTAAGTAGAAAAAACATGGTTGTACCTATTTTTTCAACGGGGAAACTGAAGGTCAAACAAATGAAATCCTATCTAAGGCTTTCCAGGTAGCAAGAGGGGAAGTTTATATAGGGCTTCTGGTTTCCAAGCGAGGGCTTTTGCCAATACCCTGCCTTGCCACTCATTTATTTTGAATATATTTCCTCAAAGTTCTGAATGTTAAAAAAAAAAAGAATGCTTCTTGGATTAGAAAATAAAAATTTCAAAGTATATTTGAATATGTCTAAATAAGCCTGTTGATTAACTGTCTACTTGTGTCATAGTCTCCTCCTCTTTTAAGTCTTTGTGCACTAACCCTGTAAAAACTATATAAGATGTTAAGACTATTGAAATTTAACAGTACATGTTCATATATTCTCATATACTTTCTCTATTTTATTTATAAGAATAATTCAAAATATGACCCATCAAAATGACACTCCGTAAAGTTTAAGCTTACCTAATTTTGAACTGTGGTGTTGGAGAAGACTCTCGAGAGTCCCTTGGACTGCAAGGAGATCCAACCAGTCCATTCTGAAGGAGATCAGCCCTGGCATTTCTTTGGAAGGAATGATGCTAAAGCTGAAACTCCAGTACTTTGGCCACCTCATGCGAAGAGTTGACTCATTGGAAAAGACTCTGATGCTGGGAGGGATTGTGGGCAGGAGGAGAAGGGGACGACAGAGGATGAGATGGCTGGATGGCATCACTGACTCGATGGACGTGAGTCTGAGTGAACTCTGGGAGATGGTGATGGACAGGGAGGCCTGGCGTGCTGTGATTCATGGGGTCGCAAAGAGTCGGACACGACTGAGTGACTGAACTGAACTGAATGTGGAAAATATTTAGTCTTATTGCCTAATTCATTTTTCTTGAAACACATTTATATTTTATATGTGATTTGTTTTACAGACTGTTTGGCAGTGATTTGTAAATACTGACTCTGTTCTGATATGCCATCTTTGAAGCAAAATATCTTTAGGAATAAATTGTGTGTAGGTTTATATCATTTTAACTGAAGGATATTAAGCTCCTGATGTGCAAACCATTTTCTGTTGCCTTCAGGATTATGAACTCCTTCATCCTGCGATTTTTGGTATAGGAAATGAGAGCAAAAGTTTTATTTAAATTGTGTGAACACAATATATTTTAAGATTGATATTTTGTTGGTATCCAGAGAGTGATCTTAGGCAAATAACTTCATCTCCCTGGAATACAGTTTTCCCAAATGTAACTTGGAGAAATTTTACATTATTTCAAGGCCCTTTCCAATGAAGGAAAAAATGTATATGATGTTTTACAGAAAGCTCTACCATGTATTCCGTCCTTATCATGTGACTCTACAGGTATTTCCAGTTTCAGTACCTGGATTCATTAGCCCTCAATATCTAAAAATCTATTGCTTGTTCAGCACTGCAAATTTTAAATGCAGTGGTTGGACTGGGTTAAGAAACGGAATTCTTAAAGAAGTTTAAGGCAGTATCTCCTTTGAGAAGCTTATATTTTGATTGGGCACAGTAAGCACCACCAACAAAAATGTAACATATAGTCATATTAAATTTAACAAATACTGAGTGTCAAGTGGTACATTACAGTATGCCAAGAATGGCCCAGGTTTCATAAACTCTGAAACTCGAAGGGGCCAGAAAGATCATTTAATCCAACTCCTTAATTTCACGGACAAGAAAACTAAGGCTCAGAAATGTAAAATGAGTGTAACAGGAGCTCATATGAGGTATTAGGGGATAACATTCTTTAGTTTACTCTGCAACCTTGCCTGTTCCCTCCTTTGCTCAAATGCCATAATAGTTTTGTACCTTATCAGAAAGTTAAAAATATCCAGGATTTGTTTGTTTATTTCTTTGGCTTTATTAAGCTGGAAAATTTCCCAATCTGACTTAGACATAGAAAATGGTATATTTTCTACACTTTATTTTTGAACTTAGATTATTAAAAACACTTCTGTTGTGCATATTATGTTATAAAACATGCAAAATGTAGTCTTGACATGAAGGCAAAGTGAATAGACTAAAGTATCTATGCATTAAAGTGTATAAATATTTTAACTCTTTTAAAATTACTTGAAAAGCCCATTTACTTAAGATAGCAAGACATATACATACCCCAAAGAATGTTTTTGTTTTTATAAATGCATATTTACCTAAGGACTTAAGTGTACATTTTCCTGAATGTTTATATATAATTTGGGAAAATTTGTAAGTGAATTTTCTAAACTTTGGTCTGTTGCATGATGTTGCAGCTCATGTCAAGATTGTGTGTTATGGGGTTTTGTAGAAACTTGGCCTCTGTTCACCAGTGCCAAATAGAAACAAGGAGACAGAGTTTTAAGTGAAGTACAAAAGAGTAGATGGGGAAACAGTGGAAACAGTGTCAGACTTTACTTTTTTGGGCTCCAAAATCACTGCAGATGGTGACTGCAGCCATGAAATTAAAAGATGCTTACTCCTTGGAAGAAAAGTTATGACCAACCTAGATAGCATATTCAAAAGCAGAGACATTACTTTGCCGACTAGGGTCCGTGTAGTCAAGGCTATGGTTTTTCCAGTGGTCATGTATGGCTGTGAGAGTTGGACTGTGAAGAAGGCTGAGCGCGGAAGAATTGATGCTTCTGAACTGTGGTGTTGGAGAAGAGTCTTGAGAGTCCCTTGGACTGCAAGGAGATCCAACCAGTCCATTCTGAAGGAGATCAGCCCTGGGATTTCTTTGGAAGGAATGATGCTAAAGCTGAAGCTCCAGTACTTTGGCCACCTCATGCGAAGAGTTGACTCATTGGAAAAGACTCTGATGCTGGGAGGGACTGGGGGCAGGAGGAGAAGCGGACGACAGAGGATGAGATGGCTGGATGGCATCACTGACTCGATGGATGTGACTCTGAGTGAACTCCCGGAGTTGGTGATGGACAGGGAGGCCTGGCGTGCTGCGATTCATGGGGTCACAAAGAATCGGATACGACTGAGCAACTGAACTGAACTGAACAAAAGAGTAGCTTTTATTGCTTTGCCAGGCAAAGGAGGGCACAGTGGGCTAATTCCCTGAAGACCGTGTGACTCACCCTGGAGGGAGTAGGGAGGAGTTTTCCAGTGTCTGAGGAGCAGGGCATGATCAGCTGGTGGACAGTTCTTGGACTGATTGGCATTACGGTGAGGTTTCAAGCGTCATCAGCTTTCTGGTTTCAGCTAGTTTGGGGTCTATGTGCTTGTGATCAGCAGTTTTCATCTGGGTGGTGGTGGTAGGGGGTCTGCTTCCTGTAAAAACAACTTAGAAATGTGTGTCAAGCCTTTATCTGTATCTTTCAGGGAACTGGGAGTTTGGTGATTCTGTTATGTGGCAGAATTACAGTCTAAATTGTTATCAGTTCCTAAGCCCAACAGATATTCTTTGTTTCTATATCTTCACATTTCACAGCTATTGACTCTTGAGACAGCATTTTACTTCAAAAGACAAGGACACAGGGGTTTGTACAAGGTTTCAGGAATATGAGTCAGGCAAAGGTCAGGCTGGAGTATGGGTCAGGCAGGAGTAAGTATGGGTCAGGCAGAATGTGCTAAACAAAGCGTACTTTTCTCCCCTGAATAACCTTACCCTGCTTTATTTTACTTTCTGGCAGAGGGTAAGAAAGGGGGGAAAGGAAATCAAATAGAGAACACTCTCAGAGTGTTAGGTGATAGAACCTGGTTTTCAGTTTAGTGTGAAATATGCAACCTTATTGAAAATGCCTAGGCTGGCTTCTCTCTTACTCCTCATATTGTGTATTTAAAATACATTAACTGTTATTTGATACTTACTTGCTAGTTTTACTAGGATCAAAAATCTTCAGAAGAAATATGGGTACACGTGTATACCTGTGGCAGATTCATGTTGATGTATGGCAAAATCAATACAATATTGTAAAGTAATTAACCTCCTATTAAAATAAATAAATTTATATTAAAAAAAGAAATGTGGGAATGCATGAATTTTTTTAAAAAACAGAGACTTAAGAATGGGTAATAAACACATGCAAAAACACACAAATAGGATAAAACTTTTATAGAGAGCTTGCTTTATGGTCATCAGGCAGAATTTCCATTGTTGTTTCTGCTTACACCAGGAAAAAATCGCTCAGTTTAAGAGCGACGTTTTAGTCTTCAGTTAGGCTCCACATTTCTTATATCATCCCTTGTCCTGCAACTTTTCTAAGCCCATGAACTCAGTTTTAACATTCACGAGATAAAACAGTTACATTATATGCTTTCCATTTTATAAAGTTAATGAGTGCAAAGAAGGATTATTTGAGGAAAGGAGTTGGAATACATTAAAGATTACATTGCTTCTAAATACCTTCAAATTGCATACAAGAGTAAACAGTTATGGGAATATAAGGTGAAAGTCACTCAGTCGTGTCTGATTCTTTGTGACCCCATGGACTATACAGTCTATCGAATTATCCAGGCCAGAATACCAGAGTGGATAGCTGTTCCCTTCTCCAGGGGATCTTCCCAAGCCAGGGATCGAACCCAGGTCTCCCACATTGAGGGCAGATTCTTTACCAGCTGAGCCACCTGGGAAGCCCATGGGAATATAAGGCCAATGTTAATATACATATATATATATATATACACACACACATATATATACACACATATATATATATAACAGTGCAGCTATAATAGAAGCTAAACACTTGAGCAAGAAACAGAGCTTCTGATCAGTCACCATCACTGCTGATGATTTATTTTAAACTCTAGTTTCTAAGAAGTTAAGTTCTATTCCTGTGCTTTTCAAATTTTAATGCACATCCCGTTCATCTGGGAACTCTGTTAAAATGCACCTTCTGATTCTGTAGATTGTAGCTGGGGCGTGAAATTCTGCGTTTCTAACAAGTTTCCTAGGAATGTAGGATGCTGTCACCTCTCAATCCACATTGAAAAAGAAGGGTTAATTTTTAGTCTGGTAAACAAGCATGTACAAATTTAAGTAAGCAAAAGTTTACAGGTTTATTTAAAAGATTCTATTTAGCTATTTTGCAAAGGATGGAGTATATAAAAATTAAAAATGATATATGCTTATTATACCTGGATATTAAAATTGATCTTAATCTTTGATGTAGCTAGATCAGTTGAAACTATAGTTCAGAATAAGAGTTGCTTGCTCATTATATTGTCAAATCTATTTATAAGGACTACATACATACAGTTATACTTTTTCATTTTTTTTTTCAAAAAGAAAACCATTGACCACACAGTGTCAATAGCTTGCTAATATTATAAAAATTTTTTCAAAAAGATCCAAAAATTCTGAATTTAATATGATATAGATCATTGAAGATATTTGTTTATGACATATTTAAAATGAACATAACAGTTAATTATTCAGATATCAGAATAAAATGAGGCTTCTGAGGTAATGCTAGTGATAAAGAACCTGCATGCTAGAGAGGTGAGTTCAGTTTCTGGGTTGGGAAGATCCCCTGAAGGAGGGCATGACAACCTGCTCCAGTACTCTTGCCTGGAGAATTCCATGGACAGAGGAGCCTGGTGGGCTACAGTCTATGGGATTGTAAAGTTAGGCATGACTGAAGCGACTTAGCACTTATGCTTGCATCCAGGGTACAATGATTAATTAAATTTTCATTTACCTAAGTCAAAAACATTATTTTTAGTTTCTTTTCGTGTCTGACATTTTTCAAGGTAACAACAACAACAGCAACAAAAGATACTTGGTAAAGTTATTGCTATCCGCTAAAATTCTGCTCAGAGCCCATGGAGCTGCTTTCTTCACACCTAGATTTTTATCATAGATTGCAGCAGAATAGCCACTTAATCCAAGAGAATTTTCATTCATAATCCATTTAAGAAATTTTCGTAGTTCCATTTCTTTGTGTGCAGTACATCTTGGTATGGAACCAGTGTCAAATTAAACAATGTTGAAAACAGCTATTGAGATAAATTGTGAGTGTTTAGACTGTGTTTGTTAGGCATAATTGTGGTTCTGGCAGGGTGAGGGAAACAAATGAAAAAATTGTCACTTCATGTCTTAATTGTGGCATTGGGATTCAGCAGCTACCGCCTTCCCAATGAAACTATATTAGTCTTTGCTAAGCTCTGATACTTTAATAGCAACAGCAAAGCTTTTTTGGCCCAACTTCATGATCTCAGTGAACTAAAGGGCCAACTGGACTAAAATGCTTTTTGTAAGTGCTAAATGAACTTGGATGTCTGCCAAAATTGCCTTGGATTTCATTACTCTTATTTATTAATGTTAAGCACAGACTATTTCCATGTGCCTGAGGAAGCATGCATAGCAAGCAAAATCTATCTTTTTTTTTTTTTTAAGGAAGAAACTCTGAAGTACATAAAGAGGAAAAGAAATGTGTACACCCGTGGTGGATTCATGTTGATGTATGGCAAAACCAATACAACATTGTAAAGTAATTAACTTCCAATTAAAATAAATAAATTTAAATTAAAAAAGAAAGAACAGGACCCAAAAAAGAGAAAAATAACAGACTTCTTCAAATTCAATTTTCAAAGGCTAGAGATGGAAACTATAGAAAGTAGTGATATTACTGTACTTGTATGAAAATATGCTGGTCAAGACTTAAGACAGAATAAGGAAAAAATTGAGTTAATTTACAGTGGTCCTAAAACTAAAAAATTATATAAAATTGACTCATGTAAAACACCAAACTACTTCAGGATCACAACAACCAGAATAAAAATATAAGATAATTTCTTGGACTAATCTAACAATTATGAGAAACGCTAAAAATATTAAACGAAATTTTGTGATTAGAGTAATCAAATCCAGCTGTATAACTTTAGACCAGTTTTCCTTTTTCCTGTTTCAGAGGGAATATGGATACATCTTAATTAAATGAGATTTTTTAAGTTAGAGGAAAATATTGTTTCACTGGACAAAATTTTAATCATAAGTCATATAATTTTAGTAAAGATTTAAAATAGGTGTCAGTGAAGATTAAACACAATCAGCCAGTAGATAATGTCATATAATATACATTAAATGTTGAAGTGCTTGTAATTGCTAATAATACAGAATTGCAAAAGTTAGTAATAGCATTACTAAGGAAATGAGTTGATTATATTTACTGGAAAAAACTTAGAATTCCAAGTTAAGATTAGATTCCATGATAGACACTGACAACTCAAGGAAATATCATCTTTCAAATAAATGGAGGACTTTCTGATAATATAATGTTTAATATTTTCTTTGAGAAAGTTATTATATTTTCTATATTATGTATATCATACACTAATGATAGCAACTAAATCACCTAAGCACAAGCTTTTCCAGAAATTGAAACAAGTGCATTTATGGAAAAAACTAATAATTTACCAAAAAAAATTTGCTAAACCAAAAGTAGATGCATCATGAGTCTTTGCAGTAAATCTAAAGAAATTACCTGAAATGGCAACTCTTGGTAAATGTGACAGGCATTAACACCAGATTTCTAAATATGTGACTGATTACATTATCATTTAAATTGTTTTTTGCACTTTAGGATTTTACAAATTTTATCTCATCTGAATCTCACAACAGTCCTGTGAAATAGGTACTAACCATTTTGACATATGAGGAAAGCCACTTAGACAAGATTTTTTCCCTCTTAAGTTCACATACTTATTGAATGTCAAAGACTGCACTAGATCCTTATTCTCATGATCCCTGGAAAAATATTCATTCCATCAGCCAGTGTATGTAATATAACTGAGGGTTCAAATATGATTAAGGTTATAAATCAAAGGAACAATTGTTTATTATGTTTAATCTTTTAGGAGTCTTGAATTTGTGTTAGAAAGTTGTAGTGTGCACTCATGGAATTTTATTTGGCACAATTAGGATATCACTGGTTTTAGTCATTTCAAACATATAACATAAGCATGCAATGACACAATTGTCATTGTAAGCTTGGAAATAAGAATGTGATCATATTGAACAAGAAAAGAGTACTCGGGATGGATAAATCCAATAAGGCTTTTTACAAAAAGAAATGAGGATTTGTTTCCAATTTAAAATACACAACAGCCAAGTTCCTAAGAGTTTTCTTTCTCTGTAAAGATAACACTATTTGTGAGAATAGATCTGGAGGGAGAGTATTTGGAAGGAAAAAAGGAAAATCTATAACTGCAGTGGACTCTCTTAGAGATAGAATGTTATGTCATAAACTAAGGTGTATTGCTCTAAGTCCTGGCAATGCTTGCAACCTGGAACTTTGAGAGGTTTCAGGTTTCTCATTTTATTTGAATTACATTCAAGCATTTCTTTAAGATAAATTTTTGTAATAGTAGTTAATCACGTGGGGTGAATAGTTTTACCCACTGGGAAATCACATTTTGTTTTCCCTTGGAAGAACTAGATTATTAGAAGGTATTACAAAAATATCTTTTGTTGTCAGAGAAGCAAACCCTGTTTAGTTTCTTTAATGAATCTCATGAGATAATTAGTAGACTTAAAAGTGTAAATGATGACACATATTCTGCCAAAGTGCTACTGGATATAAAAGACAAAACACTACCCTCATTGTAATGTTTCCTTAAAAATACAGTTCCTCTACATAAAATTGTTATCTCTTGATGAATTTCTCCTGACAAAAGACTTCACATTAACCATCTAACACTCCAAACAACCCTGTGAGTTAAGTGGCACAGACATTTTTATCATCCTTGTCTTTCTTTTTTCTTTTCAAATAAAGAATCAATATCCAGAATTAGCTAAATAGCTTGCCTACAGCCACACCAAATTAGGAGTTAACTTCAAATTCAGTGAGCTTCTTACTATGCTAAATAGATTGGGTCACAGGTTATAAGTAACTTATCCTGGGGATTATGCAATGATCAAAATTTTTTAATAAAGGAAGAAAGAGAAGGGAGATATTTCCTAGATATAGACTCTGGGTTAAGATTAACATTTCTCTGCAGACAATAATGTAAAGGTGATGAGACAGATACTCAAGCTTGAGGGAATTAATGGTATGCTGAGGTAACTCATAACCAGCAGTGTTTTGATGAAAATATTCTTAACTTGTTTGCTGTTAGGATTTTCCTTCTGCTCTCATTATTAATGCCTCCAACTAGAGAAATAGGGACATTTTTGTGAAATGCAAGCTCATAGACATTATGGAATATCCTTGAATCTCTAGTTTTTTTCTTTCTTTTTTTTTTTTTTTTTTTGTTGTTGTTTTTTTTGCATAGGAAGGTCATCTTTTAGAATTTTTGGATTTTGTGCATAATCTGCACCTTTTCATAAGTAACTTAATAAAACACAGATACTGTTTAAGTGTGATGAATTGCACTTACTTAAGATTTGCTTTTTTCCAGAAGGCCCCATTTCATTTGAAGTGACTTGCAGAATGTCACAAAAGCTAGTCAGTGACAGCCTGGAATAGAATTTAGGTCTCTCTGGCAGATATGCTTTTCATTGTATCATTCAATATTATATCTTTTATCATAGGAAAAGGTTTTATATTAATAATGAAAAGTTAGCTGTATAATGATCAAAGGCCTAAAATGTTCCAAAGTGTTGCCACTAATTTTGGTTTTAGATTTGAATAGTGAATATCAAACAAGAGTGTATTAAATAGCAAAAATGGTGACTCTTTTTGAACAAATTAAATATGTTAACTTATTGACAAATTTTATGAAAAAATCTTATGTTTTATAAGACAATGTTACATATTTTATATAATTTACCAACTTGAATATTAGATATATCTTCCACATGAAGTTTTTATACTGCAACTTAAGTTGACTAAAATTTTACTATAATACTCTTCTGTTTCACAATATAGATCGGTCTTGAATCTAAAAATTCTTTTTGAAGAAATACTACAAAAACTGTTTTGTAGTCGTCTTGACTTTAACAGCATGTCCCTGTTACCTTGGACCAAAAATATATTAAAATTTTAATGTTCCATAAACATTATGAGTGATCCAATTTATTAAACTTATGTTTTGCTTATTTACAGGAAATTAAATATTCCCCTGTTTATTTTAAAGGTGTATGCTCTCCTGCTAAAAATGTCTAACATATTAGGCTTTTAATAGATTAATGGAATAGAGTTGTAAACTTTGGCTTAGCAAACACACCTTCAAAGGTCACGCTGTTTTTCAAAACATAAATTAATGACTTTTGGTTAAATGTTAGGAAATAGTCTAAGAAACAAAAACCTTACTCATATTTTGCTCTAGTTATACTTGTTTGAATCAAATTTTATTTTATGTAACTAAGCTTATATCTTTTTTCTTTCAAAGTTTGAAGAGTTTTCACTTGGAACAAACAACAGCATTTTATTTTCCATAATTATTGATCAAATTTTCTTAGCTCTTCATCTAGAAAAGGCTTACTTGAAAGCTGATTCTCAAAACTAAAAAGTTTACAATAACTGAAAAATCCATGGTCGTTTAATAGAAAGTGATGATTACAAGTGCACATCTATTATTATATTTGTACACTTGCTAATCTCTATATTTTTGTACTATATATATAGTTTTCACATTTGATAATGATTATTATATATGTGTATTCTATCCCTGTGGTAAATATGAAAATTGAGACTTTCCCCAAATAGCAATCCACTCCACTATTCTTGGAAAATCCCATAGACAGAAGAGCCTGGTGGGCTACAGTCTGTGGGGTCGCACAGCGTCAGAAATGATTGAGCAACTGAGCACAGAGTTAAACAGATAGTAAACAACTATGTCAGGAATCAACTTCAGGTGTTTTTCACTTCACAGCCCAGACTTTTATTTATTTATTTATTTATTTATTTATTTTTTGGTGATGATAACTCAGTCTTTATTATTAGCACTATTTCATGTTGGTGTCATTTTCTATTGCTGTTATATATTTTTTAATTTTTATTTTTACTTTATCAGACTTTTAACTACTATGATAAGTAGAAGTACATTTTTGTCCATATTTTCTTAAACATTTTATTTTATACTGTACTCACAATGTGTTTGTTTCAGGTGTATAGCCAAGTAATTCTGTTATACATGTACATGTATCTATTCTTTTTCAAATTATTTTCCCATTTATGTTATTTCAGAATATTGATCAGTATTGAGTATTGTCTACATTTTTGAAATACCATTTAACTGTATTAATAAAGACTGTATACATGGATATTTTTATTTCTTTTAGACATGTTTCAAGTATCAATTTCTCAGCTTTATTAACTGTATTAAGGCTGTAGAATAGCATGCCTTGAGGAAACAATAAACTACATCATTTAAACGAAATATATTTTTTTTCCTTGAAAGTGAAAGTGAAGTCGCTCAGTCATGTCCGACTCTTTGCGACCCCGTGGACTGTAGCCCACCAGGCTCTTCCGTCCATGGGATTCTCCAGGCAAGAATACTGGAGTGGTTGCCATTTCCTTCGACAGGGGCTTTTCCCCACCCAGGGATCGAACCCAGATCTCCCACATTGCAGGCAGATGCTTTAACCTCTGAGCTACCAGGGAAGCCCCTTGTAGGAGAAATATACCATCTATAAATCACCTGTCATTAACAATTCAGTTACAGCCTGACAAATGTGGACACACACTTTACTGATCTAATTTAAAACCAAGATTTATCCCTTGATAACTGCATTTTTGTTGTAGATTATATAATCAGTTTAAGAAAATTACAATTATAGATGGCTTATGATCTTTGTCAACAAAGATTGTTGTATTTTGTTTCGTTTGTATTTGAAATTTGACAGGTTTGATCTAGAGACATGTAGTAATTTTTATTTTAAATGAATTTGTTTGAACTATCCAAGTTAAAATAAGAGCCTTCAATTTTAGTCTCTGTTCTGAAAACTTTATACATAATGCTAGAATAAATATTAGAAGAATGAAATGTCTCAACATTAAACAACTAAATCACTAACATTCTCTTGAACCACAAAGGGAAAATTGAACTTACAATTAATCTTTATAGTATCACATTTAGTTGAATCAATCAATTATTGTAACATTTTTTTTTCAAATTTACTGTTTTATTTTTATGTAGACGTTAGACTATTGTCCAAATAACTCAGTTTGTGTTTCTACCTCAGACAAACACAGTACAGCAATTCCTTAAATTTTAATCATATCCTTAAGGCTTATCAGCCAGAATGGAAAACTGTGAGTCAAGGTTATTGAATGAAGATCAGTCAAAAGTTAAAATATCTTGTCTTAGATATTTTTAAAAATAATTACCATTATTGTCATGCAATAATGATGCAAATGCAGTGCAAATATAGAACACAGATGACCTCAGATTTCTCTACTTGATAAGTACAAACAAGAAGCTTCAGTTCAGTTCGGTCGCTCAGTCATGTCCGACTCCTTGCAACCCCATGAACTGCAGCATACCAGACCTCCCTGTTCATCACCAACTCCTGGAGTTTACACAAACTCATGTCCACTAAGGTGGTGATGCCATCTAATCATCTCATCCTCTGTCGTTCCCTTCTCCTCCTTCCCTCAAACTTTCCCAACATCAGGGTCTTTTCAAATGAGTCAGCTCTTTGTATCAGGTGGCCAAAGTATTGGAGTTTCAGCTTCACCATCAGTCCTTCCAATGAACACCCACTGATCTCCTTTAGGATGGACTGGTTGGATCTCCCTGCAGTCCAAGGGACTCTCAAGAGTCTTCTGTGATGCCACAGTTCAAAAGCATCCATTCTTTGGTGCTCAGCTTTCTTTATAGTCCAACTCTCACGTCCATACATGACTACTGGAAAAACCATAACTGTGACTAGATGGACATTTGTTGGCAAAGTAGTGTCTCTGCATTTTCATATGCTATCTAGATTGGTCATAACTTTCCTTCCAAGGAGTAAGCATCTTTTAATTTCATGGCTGCAATCGCCATCTGCAGTGATTTTGGAGCCCCCCCCCCAAAAAAAATAAAGTCAACCACTGTTTTCACTGTTTCCCCATCTATTTGCCATGAAGTGATGGGACCAGATGCCATGATCTTATTTTTCTGAATGTTGAGCTTTAAGCCAACTTCTTCACTCTCCTCTTTCACCTTTATCAAGAGGTTCTTTAGTTCTTCTTCACTTTCTGCCATAAGGGTTGTGCCGTCTGCATATTTGAGGTTATTGATATTTCTCCTGGGAATTTTGATTCTAACTTGTGCGTCTTCCAGCCCAGCATTTCTCATGATGTACTCTGCATATAGGTTAAATAAGCAGGGTGACAATATACAGTCTTGATGTACTCCTTTTCCTATTTGGAACCAGTCTGTTGTTCCATGTCCAGTTCTAACTGTTGCTTCCTGACCTGCATACAGGTTTCTCAAGAGGCAGGTCAAGTGGTCTGGTATGCCCATCTCTTTCAGAATTTTCCACAGTGTATTGTGATCCACACAGTCAAAGCCTTTGGCATAGTCAGTAAAGCAGAAGTAGATGTTTTTCTGGAACTCTCTTGCTTTTTCCACGATCCAGCAGATGTTGGCAATTTGATCTCTGGTTCCTCCACCTTTTCTAAAACCAGCTTGAACATCTGGACGTTCATGGTTCATGTATTGCTGAATCCTGGCTTGGAGAATTTTGATCATTACTTTCCTAGCATGTGAGATGAGTGCAATTGTGCGGTAGTATGAGCATTCTTTAGCATTGCCTTTCTTTGGATTGGAATGAAAACTGACCTTTTCCAGTCCTGTGGCCACTGCTGAGTTTTCTAAATTTGCTGACATATTGAGTTCAGCACTTTCACAGCATCGATAAGCTTAGTCTGGTGTAATTTTGCCCATGTAGACTCTCATTGTAGTAGGAAAATATTGCACATTTTAAAATTATAGTTATCTGTGAACCTTTGAAAAATAGAATCACATTTCTAAAATAAAAGTATACAAACATATAGGCACACACTTTAAAATCTGTGATACATGGTGGCCTTCAAATTAGATATTGACAAGTATACATTTATGTTTAATAATTCTTAGCAATTGTATTTCCCTTACTAATACTCAATACCTCTTTGTTACTTGAGAATTCTAGTGTTCACAGAAAAACTATTTTGTAAAACTTTGGTTGTATTCCTGATATTGGGCTATATTGTTAATACCACCAGATAGCAGTGGTGCTGTAAGAATTCAGTTCTTGTTTGGTAGATGTTTCATCCAGGCATGGATTATTTCTTCCTCTAATATATTGAATGTCTGAAATTATACAAAAATCACAGCTACATAAGTATTAAAAATCTTTTAAAAAATAAACATTTGGGTCCAACTTATTATAGTTTCTTTATATCACCAATTTAGTACTCATTCAAACCCTGCTCTTCTCCAGACTTTGATTAGCTTATTTCTGATTTATTCCATATTTTGTAATGTTTTCCTGTATTATTTTATTTGAAAAAAATATTTTGGATCCTTGGTAATTTAAAATAGAAATTTTAGAAAAATATTACACAAAGTTAGAGATTTGAACTAAAATCATCTTCTTCTAGACAAAAATGATTGTATTTCTGATGGATTTTCAAAAGAAATATATGCAACTGAAATTTCTGTCACCTTGCAGTTAAATAATCATAAACATATGTAGTTCTTTTAAGTGACTCTGTTTCTATTGAGGGATTTTGCTAAACTCACAAGAGTGAATGTGGAATAGACTTTAATAGACTACTTGTTATGATGAGTCAAACACATTTTTTGACATAGTGTGATAAGTGATGTAAATGAAATTAATAATGTTCTTAAAGATTAACAAGAGAAGTTAGATTTCTGCCCATTCAGTTGATTTATTATGAAGTGAAGTGAAGTTTCTCAGTTGTGTCCGACTCTTTGTGACCCCATGGACTGTACCCCACCAGGCTCCTCCATCCATGGGATTCTCCAGGCAGAATACTGGAGTGGGTTGCCATTTCCTTCTCCAGGGGATCTTCCCGACCCAGGGATCGAACCCAGGTCTCCCACATTGCAGGCAGACGCTTGAACCTCTGAGCCACCAGGGAAGCCCAAGTATAACTGCCCAAATAGTTACCTGATTGTGAACTAAAAATAATGCTCATTGAATATTTTTTGAGAGACTGCAAATAATCATGAGATGTGAAAACAATTGTATTACTCAGAATAATAAAGCTGAAAGATATGAGGGTTTAAATATTTTAAATGATATACATTTGTATTCATAAATGACCATAAACACTGAACACTGATATGTTCATAAATAAGTTTTTAAAATTAGGTGTTATGCATAACCTTATAAATTTGGATGAGATGGTATATAACTAAATTGTATATTTTCCCAAATATTATTGCAAA
The DNA here is from genome assembly GCF_023091745.1 of Budorcas taxicolor. NCBI lineage: Eukaryota > Metazoa > Chordata > Mammalia > Artiodactyla > Bovidae > Budorcas > Budorcas taxicolor. The sequence goes on from NC_068935.1 coordinate 643,498, forward strand.
TGCATTTGTAGAATTTTGATATGTGTATATTATTTATATATTAGGCATTAGTATTATGAAAAGACTTTTATGGATAAATATGCCCACATATTCTTTTTTAATATAAATGTATTTATTTCAATTCGAGGTTAGTTACTATACAATATTGTATTGGTTTTCCCATACATCAACATGAATCCACCACAGGTATACACATGTTCCCCATCCTGAACCCCCTTCCCTCCTCCCTTCCCATACCATTCCTCTGGGTTTGCTTAGGCAAGTGGCAATATAATTATTAGACACAAGTTCATAAAATGTTTGAGATTATTATATATACTAATCATTGAAAAACAAACTAGATCTTTTAAGTTTTCATCTACATAACCAATTATAATACACTAGCAGCACTTTGACCCCTTAATAACAAGCACAACCACATTCTGTCAGAGAAAGCTGCCAAGTTCACACAGTAGGGAGACTGACCTCATACCTCATTAGAGTTTTTGCCCAACACATTCATGCTCTTTCACTTTCCAACCCTTTATCTTTTCCTTCTACTATATGTTTCCTTTTCACATTGAATTTTCACCCCCTTTCTTTATTAAGTTGTTGAAACATTAAATGTTTTACTACAAGTCACTCTGTTTCCTATTTCAGTTCCACAATATGCACATCTATGCCAAAAATTAATGTTTATTTTTTTCTATTATCCTATTTTATTCAGTCGCTAATTTTCTTTAATTTTTAAAATAATTATTTCTTTTAATTGGAAGCTAATTAATTTACAATATTGTATTGGTTTTGCCATACATCAACATGAATCCGCCATGGGTGTCCACGTGTTCCCCATCCTGAACCCCCCTCTCACCTCCCTCCACGTACCATCCCTCTGGGTCATCCCAGTGCACCAGCCCCAAGTATCCTGTATCATGCATCAAACCTGGACTGGCGATTCATTTCATATAAGATATTATACATATTTCAGTGCCACACTTCCAAATCATCCCAACCTCTCCCTCAGAATCCAAAAGACTGTTCTATACATCTGTGTCTCTTTTGCTGTCTCACTTACAGGGTTATCGTTACCATCTTTCTAAATTCCATATATATGCATTAGGATACTGTATTGGTGTTTTTCTTTCTGGCTTACTTCACTCTGTATAATAGGCGTCAGTTTCATCTACCTCATTAGAACTGATTCAAATGCATTCTTTTTAATGGCTGAGTAATACTCCATTATGCATATGTACCACAGCTTTCTTATCCATTCATCTGCTGATGGATATCTAGGTTGCTTCCATGTCCTGGTTATTATAAACAGTGCTGCAAGAACACTGGGGTACACGTGTCTCTTTCAATTCTGGTTTCCTCGGTGTGTATGCCCAGTAGTGGGATTGCTGGGTCATAAGGAAGTTCTATTTCCAGTTTTTTTAGGAATCCCCCACTGTTCTCCATAGTGGCTATACTAGTTTGCATTCCCACCAACAAAGAGGGTTCCCTTTTCTCCACACCTTCTCCACCATTTATTGCTTGTAGATTTTGGATAGTAGCCATTCTGACTGGTGTGAAATGGTACCTCATTGTGGTTTTGATTTACATTTCTCTGAAAATGCTTAATGTTGAGCATCTTTACATGTGTTTGTTAGCCATCTGTATGTCTTCTTTGGAGAAATGTCTATTTAGTTCTTTGGCCCATTTTTTGATTGGGTGGTTTATTTTACTGCAGTTGAGCTGCAGGAGTTGCTTGTATATTTTTGAGATTAGTTCTTTGTCAGTTGCTTCATTTGCTATTATTTTCCCCCATTCTGAAGGCCGTCTTTTCACCTTGCTTATAGTTTCCTTTGTTGTGCAGAAGATTTTAAGTTTAATTAGGTCCCATTTGTTTATTTTTGCTTTTATTTCCAATATTCTGGGAGGTGGGTCACAGAGGATCCTACAGTGACTTATGTCGGAGAATGTTTTGCCTATGTTCTCCTCTAGGAGTTTTAGAGTTTCTGGTCTTACATTTAGATCTTTAATCCCTTTTGAGTTTATTTTTGTGTATGGTGTTAGAAAGTGTTCTAGTTTCATTCTTTTACAAGTGATTGACCAATTTTCCCAGCACCACTTGTTAAAGAGATTGTCTTTTCTCCATTGTATATTCTTGCCTCCTTTGTCAAAAATAAGGTGTCCATAGGTGCGTGGATTTATCTCTGGGCTTTCTATTTTGTTTCATTGATCTATATTTCTGTCTTTGTGCCAGTACCATACTGTCTTGATGAGTGTGGCTTTGTAGTAGAGCCTGAAGTCAGGCAGGTTGATTCCTCCAGTTCCATTCTTCTTTCTCAAGATTGCTTTGGCTATTCAAGGTTTTTTGTATTTCCATACAAATTGTGAAATTATTTGTTCTAGCTCTTTGAAAAATACCATGGGTAGCTTGATAGGAATTGCATTGAATCTATAGTTTGCTTTGGGTAGTATACTCATTTTCACTATATTGATTCTTTGATACACAAACATGGTATATTTCTCCATCTATTAGTGTCCTCTTTGATTTCTTTCACCAGTGTTTTATAGTTTTCTATATATAGGTCTTTTGTTTCTTTAGGTAGATATAGTTCTAAGTATTTTATTCTTTTCGTTGCAATGGTGAATGGAATTGTTTCCTTTATTTCTCTATTATCTCATTATTAGTGTATAGGAATGCAAGGAATTTCTGTGTTGATTTTATATCCTGCAACTTTACTATATTCATTGATTAGTTCTAGTAATTTTCTGGTGGAGTCTTTAGGGTTTTCTATGTAGAGGATCATGTCATCTGCAAACAGTGAGAGTTTTATTTCTTCTTTTCCAATTTGGATTCCTTTTATTTCTTTTTCTCCTCTGATTGCTGCGGCCAAAACTTCCAAAACTATGTTGAATAGTAGCAGTGAAAGTGGGCACCCTTGTCTTGTCCCTGACTTTAGGGGAAATGCTTTCAATTTTTCACCACTGAGGATAATGTTTGTTGCGGGTTTGTCATATATAGCTTCTATTATGTTGAGGTATGTTCTTTCTATTCCTGCTTTCTGGAGAGTTTTTATCATAAATGGATGTTGAATTTTTTCAAAGGCTTTCTCTGCATCTATTGAGATAATCATATGGCTTTTATCTTTCAATTTGTTAATGTGTTGTATTACATTGATTGATTTGTGGATATTGAAGAATCCTTGCATCCCTGGGATAAAGCCCACTTGGTCATGGTGTATGACCTTTTTAGTGTGTTGTTGGATTCTGACTGCTAGAATTTTGTTAAGGATTTTTGCATCTATGTTCATCAGAGATATTGGCCTGTAGTTTTCTTTTTGTGTGGCATCTTTGTCAGGTTTTGGTATTAGGGTGATGGTGGCCTCATAAAATGAGTTTGAAAGTTTACCTTCCTCTGCAATTTTCTGGAAGTGTTTGAGTAGGATAGGTGTTAGCGCCTCTCTAAATTTTTGGTAGAATTCAGCTGTGAAGCTGCCTGGACCTGGGCTGTTGTTTGCTGGAAGATTTCTGATTACAGTTTCAATTACCGTGCTTGTGATGAGTCTGTTAAAATTTTATATTTCTCCCTGGTTCAGTTTTGGATAGTTGTACTTTTCTAAGAATTTGTCCATTTCTTCCAAGTTGTCCATTTTATTGCCATATAATTGCTGATAGTAGTCTCTTATGATCCTTTGTATTTCTCTTTTGCCTGTTGTGATCTCTCCATTTTCATTTCTAATTTTATGGATTTTATTTTTCTCCCTTTATTTCTTGATGAGTCTGGCTAATCATTTGTCAATTTTATTTATCCTTTCAAAGAACCAGCTTTTGGCTTTGTTGATTTTTGCTGTGGTCTCTTTTGTTTCTTTTGCATTTATTTCTGCCCTAATTTTTAAGATTTCTTTCCTTCTACTAACCCTGGGGTTCTTCATTTCTTTCTTTTCTAGTTGCTTTAGGTGTAGAGTTAGGTTATTTATTTGATTTTTTCTTGTTTCTTGAGGTATGCATGAATTGCTATGAACCTTTCCCTTAGCACTGCTTTTACAGCGTCCCATAGGTTTGGGGTTGTTGTGTTTTCATTTTCATTCCTTTCTATGCATATTTTGATGTCTTTTTTGATTTCTTCTGTGATTTGTTGATTATTCAGCAGCGTGTTGTTCAGCTTCCATGTGTTGGAATTTTTAACAGTTTTTATCCTGTAATTGAGATCCAATCTTACTGCATTGTGGTCAGAGAAGATGCTTGGAATGATGTCAAATTTTTTAAATTTACCAAGGCTAGATTATGGCCCAGGATGTGATCTATCTGGGAAAAGGTTCTGTGTGCACTTGAGAAAAAGGTAAAATTCATGGTTTGGGTGTAAAATGTCCTATAGATATCAATTAGGTTTAACTGGTCTATTGTATCATTTAAAGTTTGTGTTTCCTTGTTAATTTTCTGTTTAGTTGATCTATCCATAGGTGTGAGTGGAGTATTAAAGTCTCCCATTATTATTGTGAATTTCCCCTTTCATACTTGTTAGCATTTGTCTTACATATTGTGGTGCTCCTATGTTGGGTGCATATATATTTATAATTGTTACATCTTCTTCTTGGATTGATCCTTTGATCATTATGTAGTGTTCTTCTTTGTCTCTTTTCACAGCCTTTGTTTTAAAATCTATCTGATATGAGAATTGCTACTCTTGTTTTTTTTTTGTCTCTATTTGCGTGGAATATCTTTTTCCAGCCCTTCGCTTTCAGTCTGTATGTGTCCCATGTTTTGAGGTGGATCTCTTGTAGACAACATATATAGGGGTCTTGTTTTTTTATCCATTCAGCCAGACTTTGTCTTTTGGTTGAGGCATTCAACCCATTTACTTTTAAGGTAATTATTAATAAGCATGATCCTCTTGCCTTTTATTTTATTGTTTTGGGTTCGAGTTTATACACCCTTTTTATGTTTCCTGTCTAGAGAGGATCCTTTAGCATTTTTTGTAGAGCTGGTTTGGTGGTGCTGAATTCTCTCAGCGTGTGGTTGTCTGTAAAGCTATTGAATTCTCCTTCATATTTGAATGAGATCCTTGCTGGGTATAGTAATCTGGGCTGTAGGTTATTTTCTTTCATCATTTTAAGTATGTCCTGCCATTCCCTTCTGGCCTGAAGAGTTTCTTTTGAAAGATCAGTTCTTATCCTTATGGGAATCCCCTTGTGTGTTATTTGTTGTTTTTCCCTTGCTGCTTTTAATATTTGATTTTTGTGTCTGATCTTTGTTAATTTGACTAATATGTGTCTTGAAGTGTTTCACCTTGGGTTTATCCTGTTTGGGCTCTCTGGGTTTCTTGGACTTGGGTGATTATTTCCTTCCCCATTTTAAGGAATTTTTCAACTATTATCTCCTCAAGTATTTTCTCATGGTCTTTCTTCTTGTCTTCGTCTTCTGGGACTCCTGTGATTCGAATGTTAGGGCGTTTAACATTGTCCTGGAGGTCTCTGAGATTGCCATAATTTCTTTTAATTCGTGTTTTTTTTTTTTCTCTCTGATTCATTTATTTCTACCATTCTTTCTTCTACTTCACTAATCTTATCTTCTGCCTGCATTATTCTACTGTTTGTTCCCTCCAGAGTGTTTTTGATCTCATTTATTGCATTATTCATTATATACTGATTCTTTTTGTTTTTCTTTTAGATCCTTGTTAAACATTTCTTGCATCTTCTCAATTCTTGCCTCCAGGCTATTTATCTGTGATTCCATTTTGATTTCAAGATTTTGGATCATTTTCACTATCATTATTTGGAATTCTTTATCAAGTAGATTCCCTATCTCTTCCTCTTTTGTTTGGTTTGGTGGACATTTATCCTGTTACTTTACCTGCTGGGTATTTCTCTGTCTCTTCATCCTTTATATTGTTGTGTTTGGGGTGGCCTTTCTGTATTCTGGCAGTTTGTGGTGTTGTCTTTATTTTAGAGTTTCCTAGCTGTGGGAGGGGTTGTACAGGTGGCTTGTCAAGTTTCCTGGTTAGGGAAGCTTGTGTCGGTGTTCTGGTGGGTGGAGCTGGATTTCTTCTCTCTGGAGTGCAATGAAGTGTCCAGTAATGAGTTATGAGATGTCAATGAATTTGGAGTGACATTGGGTAGCCTGTATATTGAAGCTCAGGGCTGTATTCCTGTGTTGCTGGAGAATTTGTGTGGCATGTCTTGCTCTGGAACTTGTTGGCCCTTGGGTGGTGCTTGGTTTTGGTGTAGGTATGGAGGCGTTAAATGAGCACCGGTTGATTGATGTTCCCTGGAGTCAGGAGTTCTCTGGTGTTCTCAGGATTTGGACTTAAGCCTCCTGCTTCTGGTTTTCTGTCTTATTTTTACAATAGCCTCAAGACTTCTCCATCTATAAAACATCATTGATAAAACATCTAGGTTAAAGATGAAAAGTTTCTCCACAGTGAGGGACACCCAGAGAGGTTCACAGAGTTACATGGAGAAGAAAAGAGGGATGAGGGAGTTAAAGGTGACACGAATGAGATGAGGTGGAATCAAAAGAGGGGAGGGCAAGCTAGCCAGTAATCACTTCCTTATGTGTGCTCCACAGTCTGGAATGCTCAGAGATGTTCACAGAGTTATACAGAGAAGAGCGAAGAAAGAGACAGAGTTGGCCAGGAGGATAAAGGGGGGGAATCAATAGGAGAGAGACAGATCCAGCCAGTAATCAGTTCCCTAAGTGTTCTCCACCGTCTGAAACACACAAAGAGATTCACAGATTTGGGTAGAGAAGAGAAGGGGGAGGGAGGAGATAGAGGCGATCTGGTGGACAAAAAGGAGAGTCCAAAGCGGGAGAGAGCAATCAAGCCAGTAATCTTGCTCCCTGCCAGGAGCCAGCACGGGAGATCCCACCGATGACAAGGTCATGTGGAGAGGCCTGACGGGGAAGCCGAATCAGGTCTCAAGGGGTCCTCTGAGCATCTACCCCGAAACCAAAATCTGTCTGTTTACTGTCTGCTATACTATACTCTTCTGACATAACAGGGGGCTATCCCCGAAAGAGTTAATTCAGAGCTCCAGTTAACAGTCTCCTGCATATAAAAAGAATGTCTCAGTTTAAACCCCTTCAATGGCTTTCTAACTTACCTGACTGGTCTGCCCAGACTTTACAACTTGTGGATTTTTCACAGCCCCCAACTGTGAAAGGCACAAAGCTTAAAACACCTTAAAGATATAGAGCCTTTTAGAGCTAAGAATTAGTTTGGTGAAGGGTTCCATTGTTGAGTTAATGTTTGCCACCAGGCCTCCATATCCTTTATCTTTTAGGCACCTGGGAGGATATTAATCATTGTAAATGGGATGCAGAAATAGGAATATAGTAGTTTTGATGTTAGCAATACTAGACTTTTGAGTTAATGAATTTTCTCTTTGTTATAAATCACTGTACTCCACTTTCTTGTTATAAATTGTTGTGTCCTTGCTATGTAAGAATGTAACTTTATTTAGTGCTTTCTGAGAGTGGCACCAGACTTTGGGAAGAACAACACTCACTATTACCCTTATCAGAAAAGGGCTGTAAAATGTTAATTGGCTTTCTGGCCAGAAGATGATGTAAATCACCTAAGACTTATGTATACGACTAGGTATGCAGAGAGAAAGCCTGGTCTCGATAAGAGTCAGGGCTGTTGACACTGCATAATTTTGTATTATCCATTGATCTCTATGTACAACCAAAAAGTATAAAAAGCTTTTTTGAACAATAAAGGATGGACCAGTTTCTCAGACCAGCTTCTCGAACTGGTTTCTTACAAATCTGGCTCACCCCGTGTCTTATCTCTCTCTTTTTCTCTTTCTCCCTTTCCCTCCTTCTCCTTTTCAGGCTGAATTCCCATCTGGGGCGTGGAGCCTCTCCGAGTCTACTTACTTGCCCTGGCTTCTAAGATCCATGCAATAGGGAGCCTAAGGTGGGGCACCCTCCGCTATTCAAGTGGGCGCCAGTGGCCTAATGTAGACGGTGCAGGTTCCTTATCTTGGAACTTTATTAGTTGTCCACGTAAACCAAGTTATTCAGCCTCTTTTCTCCACTAATTTCCCTACTACACTATTCTTTCCTAATCTCTCTTTATATTTCTAAATAATAAATTTTTCCCAGATGCTGACTCCATCCCCACTTCGAATTCCCTGGATCCACCGGGGCTGGACCCCGGCAGCTCCCAAGTAAAAATGGGTAATGAAGATTGGGTTCTTGCTGCTGCTGCTGCTGCTGCTGCTGCTGCTGCTGCTGCTAAGTCACTTCAGTCATGTCCAACTCTCTGCATCTCCATAGACAGCAGCCCACCAGGCTCTCCTGTCCCTGGCATTCTCCAGGCAAGAACACTGGAGTGGGTTGCCATTTCCTTCTCCAATGCATGAAAGTGAAAAGTGAAAGTGAATTTGCTCAGTCGTGTCCTACTCTTAGCGACCTCATCAACTGCAGCTTACTAGGCTCCTCCGTCCATGGGATTTTCCAGGCAAGAGTACTGGAGTGGGGTGCCATTGCCTTCCCTGACAAAATTGATAACATATACCAAAAAGCAAAGATTAAAAATCTAGAATAGAGGTTGGATTTTCAAAAATACAGTATGAAAGAATAAAAAGAAACAAAGTCACACAAATTATAAAAAATATATATGTATGAAGTTTGCTTTAAAAAATAGGTCTCTTTTTTTGGCAATGTAATAGTAGGTTATAAAAATGACAATTAAAGAAGTAATAGAGGACTTAAAAAAATAAAAAATGATAGTAAAAATAGTAAAAATATATCTAGGACTTTCTCTGGTGTTGTTGTGGGCAGTGTGAGGTCAGTTCATTTCCAGATAGTTCCTTGGTCTGGCTTATATTTCTCAAGATCTATAGGCCCCTTCCTATGCAGTTGTTATTATGTTAGTCCTATGTATGTTAGTCCTAGGTACTAACTACAGGGTTTTAATCTATTGCACCTGTCACTTCCAAGGTGATTCCCTCTGTTTTAGCTTCTTCTGTTTGCTGGTCTCTTCAATGTCTGATTTTTGCCCTGACACAAGGGGGCGATGGTGGACACTTTTTTAGGCTCACTTGTTCAGTCGCACTGTGTGGAGGGAGGGATGCTGCAAACAAATAACACTGGCATGTGCTCGCAGTGTCTCAGCCACATTGGGCCTGTCCCCACTCACGGTGTGTGTGCCCTCCCTGCCCACACTGCTCAGGCTCTAGGTTGCTCCACCGGGAACCATCTGAGGCCGGCCCTGGGCTGCATGCACCTCCCAGGTCTAAGCCACTCAGGTTCAGGTACTCTGGCTCAGAGGAGTTGAAGTCCTCTGAGGTGCAGACTCGGTTGGGCCTGCTTTTTGTGCCTTTCCCAGGTCTGAGCAGCTCAGGAGACCAGGTGTTTGGCAAGCGCAGTCGCTGTGACTTATCACCTCCCCCGTCCCTGCCACTCGATTTTCTGGGTGTACAACCAGCACACCTTCTCAGGCGGATGTTGACCGTCCAGAACCCCAAGAAGTCTTAGCAAAGAAGCCTGCTTGCAGTTTGGTAGATAATGCCTCTCTGGGGCTGCAATTACCCCCTTCTGGCTCTGGCTGCCTGTCACAGGAGTGAGATGCTGTGCATTTGGCTAGCTCTGTTTAGTCCTTTGTTCTGTGAGTGGGCCTGTTGGTGTCTTAGGTTAGGGCTTTTCGCGTGACAGCTATCCCACAGTCTGGTTTGCTAGCCCAAGTTAGTTCCCTCAGATTGCCCTCGGGGCATTCAGGCCAGATCCTTACTCTAAGCAATGCAGCCTGCGCCTCCCTGCCCAGGCCCCGCTTGCTAGTGGCGGGTGCAGGTGTCTGCGCTGCTTCTCCACTGGGGGAGTTACCATTGGGCTCGTAATCTGTGGGGTTTAATTTTTTTTTTTTTTCTCTCAGTTATGTTGCCCTCTGTGATTCCAAGGCTTGCCACAGACTCGGCAGTGAGAGTGTTTCCTGGTGTTTGGAAACTTCTCTCTTTTTAAGACTCTCTTCCCAGTCCAGAGCTCCGTCCCTATCTCTTTTGTCTTTCTTTTTGTCTTATGTTTTTTCCTACCTCCTTTCAAAGACAATGGGCTACTTTTCTGGGTGCCTGATGTCCTCTGCTGGCATTCAGAAGTAGTTTTGTGGAATTTGCTCAGAGTTTAAATGTTCTGTTGATGAATTTGAGGGGGAGAAAGTGGTATCCCCATCCTGTTCTTCTACCATCTTAGGACCCTCTATTATCCTGTTTTAAAATTATCCCTATTTCTAAAAATGAAAACAAAATGAACAATTAGGAATGTGTTCTTGGGCTCCTTAAGGCAAATATTTGCTCCCTGCTGTGAATTTGGCCCCTTGCTTGCTCTCAGTTGTCTGTGGTGGTGTTTTACAACCCTTTGGACTGTAGTCTGCCAGGCTTCTCTCTCCATTGGATTTCCCAGGCTAAAATACTGGAGTGGGTTGCCATTTCCTTCTCCATGGGATCTTCCCCATTTAGGGATCAAACTCACGTCTCCTGCATTGCAGGTGGATTCTTTTACCACTGAGCCACATGGGAAGCACCTCAGTAATCTGAAGATGTGCAATAATGGAATATATGCCCAGGAGAATAAGGCTTTGATTTATATAGCTATATGTTGTCTAATAAAAAGGAACATGTAGGCATATTTTTTTGACTAGCATTTTGAACAAAGGTGATATGAGATAGATAATTTTGTTGTAATTAAAATGATTATGTGTAACATGTTTATGTACCTATTTGTTTCTCATCTAAGATTTGAGGCAACCATAGCTTTCTTGTAACAACTGAGACACTTTCTGCTACTACCCACTACACCTGAGAAAACAGCAAAACCAAAGCCAAACTAATCCTATCATAATATTTTGTCTATCATCAACAATTTAAGGCATTGATAGCTTACATTTAACTTTTAAGAATACTTAGTTTAAATATTTCAAGTTTTTCATTCTTTTTTTCTTAATATAGACATGATTTTTTTTTAACTTCATTATCCCATCTGGGTTTTAAATAAGCTGATTTAATAAGTAGGGCTGTTATTTATTCAGCTCAGAAGAATTTAAAGCCAATAATGCAGTTTTAAAGAGAATCATTTGTATCTTCCTTTGTCAATATAAAAAACACTCTTGAGTTTCAATGAGGACTTGTTGTTGGTCAGCTGTGAAGTCATGTCCAACTCTTTGCAACTCCATGGACTGCAACACACCATTGTCCTTCATAATCTCCCTGAGTTTGCTCAAATTCATGTCTTTTGAGTCAATGATGCTCTCTAACCATCTCATCCTCTGTTGCCTCTTGTCCTCCTGCCCTCAATCTTCCCAGCATCAGGGTCTTATCCAGTGAGTCATCAGGTGGCCAAAGTATGGGAGCTTTAGATTCAGCATGAGTCCTTCCAATGAATATTCAGGCATGGGTGGTTCAGTGGTAGAATTCTCGCCTGTCAATGAATATTCAGGGTTGGTTTCCTTTAGGACTGAGTGGTTTGATCTCTTTGCAATCCAAGAGACTCTCAAGAGTTTTCTCCACACTACAGTTCGAAAGCATCAGTTCTTCTGCACTCAGCTTTTGTTATTGTCCAACATTCACATCCTTACATGACTATTGGAAAAATCATAGCTCAGACTATATGGACCTTTATTGGAAAAGTGATGTCTTTCATTTTAATAAGTTTTCTATGTTTGTTATAGCTTTCTTTCCAGGGAGCGAGCATCTTTTATTAATAATTTCATGGCTGCAATCACTGTCTCTAGTGATTTCAGAGCTCAAGAAAGTAAAATCTGTCAGTGTTTCAACTTTTTCCCCTTCTTACTTGCCATGAAGTGATGGAACCGGATGCCATGATCTTTGCTTTTTGAATGTTGAGTTTTAAGTCAGCTTTTTCACTCTCCTTTTTCACCCTCATTAAGAGGCTCTTTAGTTCCTCTTCACTTTCTGCCATTAGAATGGTATTGTCTTTCTATCTGAGGTTGTTGATATTTTCCCAGCAATCGTGGTTATAGTTTGTGATTCATCTAGCCAGGCATTTCACATGATGTACTCTGCATATGAGGTAAATAAGCAGGATGACAATATACAGCCTTGATGTACTCTCCTTTTCCAATTTGGAAACAGTCTATTGTTACATGTAAAATTCTAACTGTTGCTTCTTGACCCACACACAGATTTCTCAGGAGACAGAGGTGGTATGTTACTTCATTTTAAAATTGTTAACAAAAGCTTAGATGGGCTACATTTTGAATCTGAATAACAGAAAAATTTTCAACATAAACTGATTGAAAAGCATTTGCATAGAAATGGTACATTTATCCTTAATTATTTTCAAAGGAAAGGAAATAGTCAAGCATGATTTTCCAGAGTGAAGTAAACTTTCCTTTCAGTAGTGAAAGTCACATTCTGTTTTCATTTGGAGTGGCCTAAATATTATGATATTTGGAGTGACAAATAAATTCATGGGATTAGATTTGATAGACAAAGTTTCTGAACAACTATGGATGGAGGTTCAGGACATTGCACAAGAGGCAGTGATCAAGAATATCACCAAGAAAAAGAAATGTAAAAAGGCAAAATGGTTGTCTGAGGAGGCCTTACAAATAGCTGTGAAAAGAAGAGAAGTGAAAGGCAAAGGAGAAAAGGAAAGATATACTCATCTGAATGCAGAGTTCCAAACAAGATCAAGGAGAGATAAGAAAGCCTTCCTCAGTGATCAGTGCAAAGGAGGAAAATGCAAATAGAGGAAACAGAGGAAATGCAAATAGAGGAAAACTATAGAATGGGAAAGACTAGAGATCTCTTCAAGAAAAGTAGAGATATCAAAGGAATATTTCATGCAAAGATGGGCTCAATAAAGGACAGAAATGGTTTGGACCTAACAGAAGCAGAAGATATTATGAGGTGGCAAAAATACACAGAACTATACAAACAAAGATCTTCATGACCCAGATAATCACGATGGTGTGATCACTCACCTGGAGCCAGATATCCTGGAATGTAAAGTCAAGTGGGCCTTAGGAAGCATCACTATGAACAAAACTAGTGGAAGAGATGGAATTCCAGTTAAGCTATTTCAAATCCTAAAAGATAACTCTGTTTAAGTGCTGCATTCAATATGCCAGCAAATTTGGAAAATTCAGCAGTGACCACAGGACTGAAAAAGGTCAGTTTTCATTCAACCCCAAAGAATGTTCAAACTTTTGCACAATTGCATTCATCTCACACGATAGCAAAGAAATGCTCAAAATTCTCTAATTGAACCTTCAACGGTATGTGAATTTGAAAATTCCAGATGTTCAAGCTGGATTTAAAAAAGGCAGAGGAACTAAAGATCAAATTGCCAGCATTCGTTGGATCATAGAAAAAGCAAGAGAGTTCCAGAAAAACTTCTACTTACTTCTGCTTTATTGACTACACCAAAGCCTTTGACTGTGGATCACAACAAACTGTAGAACATTCTCCAAGAGATGGGAATACTGGACCACCTTACCTGCCTCCAGAGAAGTCTGTATGCAGGTCAAGAAGCAACAGTTAGAACTGGACATGGAACAATGAACTGGTTCCAAGTTGAGAAAGGAGTATATCAATGCTGTATATTGTCACCTTGCTTATGAAACTTATATGCAGAATACATCATGTGAAATACAAGGCAGGATGAAGCACAAGCTTCAAGATTGCTGGGAGAAATATCAGTAACCTCAGATAGGCAGATGACACTACCCTTATGCCAGAAAGTGAAGAACTAAAGAGCCTCTTGATGAAGGCGAAAGAGAAGAGTGAAAAAGTTGGCTTAAAGCTCAACATTCAGAAAACTAAGATCATGACATCCCATCCCATCACTTCATGGCAAATAGATGGGAAACAATGGAAACAGTGAGAGACTTTTTCTTTTTTGGGGGGTCCAAAATCACTGCAGATGTTGATTGCAGCCATGAAATTAAATGATGCTTGCTCTGTGAAAGAATAGCTGTGACCAAACTAGACAGCATATTAAAAAGCAGAGACATTACGTCGCCAACAAAGATCTGTCTTGTCAAAGCTATTGTTTTTCCAGTAGTCATGTATGAATGTGAGAGTTGGACTATAAAGAAAGCTGATTGCTGAAGAATTGATGCTTTTGAACTGTGGCGTCGGAGAAGATTCTTGAGCGCACCTTGGCCTGCAAGGAGATCAAAGTCCTTCCAGTCCATCCTAAAGGAAATCAGTCTTGAATATTCATTGGAAGGATTGATGCTGAAGCTGAAACTCCAATACTTTGGCCACCTGATGGGAAGAACTGACTCACTGGAAAAGACCCTGATGCAGGGAAAGACTGAAGGTGGGAGGAGAAGGGGATGACAGAGGATAAGATGGTTGGATGGCATCAGTGACCCGATGGACGTGAGTTTGAGTAAACTCCAAGAGTTGGTGATGGACAGGGAAGCCTTGCCTGCTGCAGTACCTGGGGTGGCAGAGTCGGACACCACTGAGCGACTGAACTGAATTACAGAATTTAAACTTATAAGATGAATCTAACTCTGAATCTATTGAGATATTTGTCCCCATTATAATTTGTAGTAACTAGACGTTTATTTCCTTTTTATTTTATTTTAATAAGATTTTGGCTGGCAAGAATTTACCAGCACTTAAATAATCTTGGAAGGAGTTCAATAGCCTGAGTGGAGGTCTATCCAATTTCCTAGAATTAAAACAATCACATATTGATAGTGTGATTACAATAAAGCCTGCTCTTTGCTAAATAGCAGAAATTTTAAACTTCTTGGATTGGTACCAGTGCTGTCAATGGAAGTCAGTAGGAATAAAGATTATTTTTTGACAGTTTATGCAATGTTAATGTGATATGATCTCCCTTTTTAGAAAAGCAAGTCTTTTCATACTCTAAGATTAATCCCAATTTAAAAAAATCATTGAAATTGTTTTAATAGTTTTTATATCATTAAAATTGCCATTCTAATTTGGATTTTTGTGGTGATTCTAAATATATTTTATCGATAAGAATGCCACATAATGTGAAACAGCAGTATTATAGTTAAAGTGGTTCTGATCATTTTTAATGAAACAGGGGTAAAGAACAAATGTGACTGTCTAAAATACCATTAATTAATTAGAAAAATTTATTGTCTTCAAATTTTTAATAATATATTTATTGATTTATCTGATAAAATTCTATTTTAAAATAAATGTATTACTTTATCCTTCTCAAATGACTATTCAGTCTACATATATGTGGTAGTGAATTTCCTTATTTTATTCCTGAAATGACATTTTATTTCTAAACTAATTATTTTGATCAAAAGGGTATAGTTTCAAGTGTAATTTTTTTACATTAAATCTGTAAATATGTTAGTTTTGAACTACCAGATATTCAAATAAGCTGAATATGTAAGCTTTTAAAAGATTCATATAAAATGATAATAATAGACATACTATAAAAATGTCATGATAAAAGACATTTGGTTAAAGGCATTTTTTGGTTCTACTCATAAACTCTTAATTTTCCTGAGAAACTTAAATCAATTCTAGAGAATGATCCAAGAATAATAATTTACTTTCATTTTTTAACATGATAAAGTCAGAGAGTGTTGAAAACTAGTAAATATAACCTATATAAAATGGCAAAAACCACTCAATTTTCATTTATGAAAGTGAATATGACAAAAATACTGATAGAATCAATTACTATCATTACTTCTAGAAGTTGCAGATTCCCTTTGTGATGTAAAGATGATGACTATACCAAACTTTATCCTCAGAAAGACTTTTTTGTGAATATAAAAAGTAATAATCAGATTTAACTTTTTCTGTTGATTCTGTTCCTACTCACTTGATCTATTTAAAAATGCTTATAACAACATATTTAATATTCAGTTATTTCAGTCCCCCTTTTCCTCAAATAGAAGGTGAATTTTTGAGCCCCAAAATTATCATTCTCTCCCAGATTTAGTTTCATACAGTCTTCTGGCATTCTTTATAGTGGACACTTGCTTCTTTTGATTTAAATACTATGTATTTCATATATACGTGTTAAATATATACACATACATATATACATACAAGTACATTATGTATTTTCAAATCTGTATTTGTAGTAACATCTCAAAAAGGAATTTCAAATATTCTAAGGCTCTAATATTGGAATAGAACCATTATATTTACCACAATAATTTCCATTGGTTACATGTATTATATTTAGAGCATTTTCACACTAAAATAAGTAATCAGAACAAAAAGATGTAGGCAAAATAGACAGAATGCTTACCCCTCTCAAAACAAGTGAAAACAATATTCAGTAATATGAAAGTGACATTGGATGAGTGAAGTGACTAGGACAATTTTCTTGAATAATTTAGTGCATTTTATATGAATAAAGGACTATAATATGGGGATGTCAGCAGGACTATATAAGTAAAGGAGAGAAGAAAGATTACTATTCAAACGATTTATATTAATTGCCTTTGTAATGACATAGCTGAATGTTTTGATTTCTTTATAAGGAGATATTTAAATATCTTCTAAATATTCTAAAAGTTTACTAATTTTTGAAAATTGAGACAAAATATATATGTCTTTTTCCTGTCGATGTATGCAACAACAGCAACAACAACAAACTTGCTAGAATAGAAAGAATGAAAGTGAAGGAATGTCTTGTATTTACTACAACACAGCCACTTAAAGGGTTTGAGTTCCACTGGAAAAAAGTTGCTTTGATTTAAAAGGAAACCATGGGCATTGGATGTTTCTCATTTTTCATGGTTGTGACAATTCTCTTAGATATCTTAAATTCTCTATGTGCAGATTTGTAATAATCTCCACAGTACGCCTGTTTAAAAAATTGTAGCCTGCAGAAATCTGAAACCACAAAAGAAACTGTTATCAAGCTGATGTCACAAGGAGTGTAAATTTCAGTCACCTCACCATGAGAATGTCTTTTCCTATTACTTTCCAACTAATAAGGCACCGAGGTAATGGGAATTTTAATCTCACCGAGGAACTAAAAATTTCTATGTAAATTAAATTTGCATAAGCAAGTTAAAATTTGAGTTTAGGCTTGGACTTAAGGTGGTGGAAAGATAATAGGCAATGTGGAATTTAGTACTTGACCACACTTACTGAGTGCAGGAAAAATACAACAATAAAATATTCATAAAATTTCTTGATATTGGCAGCGGCTAGTTTCTATATTCCTTGCTGGATTCATGCAGCCATATCTGAACATGTGCAGAAGAAGAGAGAGTAAACATTGTTTTATTCATAGTTTCTGTGAAATGTGAATAAAGATGAATGTTTTCTACTATCAAAAACACTAAGGATGTGGTCTCTTATAGACCTATGCATCTAATGATCAGGAAGAGGCAATGAGTCAAGTACTCCTAATTCAGATTCATGTCAATGCATGGCAAAACCACTACAATATTGTAAAGTAATTAGCTTCCAATTAAAATAAATAAAAACATAAATTTTTAAAAAGTTCAAATAGTTTAAATTTTAACAAAGACTTCTTAGTAAACCTTATTGATGTAAAGGTGACCAGGGAGAATCAATACTTAAGGCAGATAGTGACTGGAAATGATAAATAAATTCATAAGGTCAAATCAAGCAGTGAAGGTGATTGTCTAGTGGAGACTATTGTTTCCTTTAGCTGATAAGTTAGTTTACTCTCTCCCCAGTCATCTTTATCTGATTTTCTTGTATATTATTAATAGCAAAATCTTAGGCCAGATCTTTCAACCTTCTTTAGCCATGTGTTGTTTGCTTGCTGGTCTCTTAACCTTAAAAACATGAGAATAATTTTTTTTACACCTAAAAATACTTATCAATGACAGTTCTTTTAAAGATTTATTATTTGTTTTATTCCAAGACTTCTTTATTACATTCTCAGAGCCTCATGGAAAAAAATCATGGAGTTTCATTATCTGAACTAGTTAAAATATGTTGGCCAACCAGGAGAAAGTATAACTTAATAAAAGTAGCACACATGCTTGCTCAGTCACTTCAGTCGTGTTCGACTCTTTGTGACTCTATGGACTATACCGGGCTCCTCTGTCCATGGGATTCTCCAGGCAAGAATATTAGAGTTGGATGCCATATCCTCCTCCAGGGTATCTTCCTGACCCAGGGGTCGAACCCATGTCTCTTGCATTGGTAGGCAAGTTCTTTACCACCAGCACCACCTGGGAAGCCCCTGAAAGTAGCATACTACTTTCTATCAACCTGCAAACATTCTCTAATATTACTGTAATCTCTATATGTTCTACATCTGAAAATTTGCATCATCCTTTGCTATTCTGTACAGTGCACATTACCATTAGTATTACTAGACTCAACATTTGGCATGTAGTTCATCTTAATGATGTGCCTGAATTTGGTATCTCACCCAATACTAGATTTTCCTACAATAAGTATGCTTAAGATTTAAGTAATTTTTCCTTCAGTTTGCAGTTATACAAATTTACTAGTAAGTCATCAGCTAGCAGGATTAAAGTGGAAGAACTCAAAGCATGAATTAATTATTGGTCATTTCAGTTTTATTATAACAAGTTATTAAGAAGGAAGCTATTCTCTGAGAGGTGCTCAAATGTAATTAGCTATATTTTGGCTTCAAATTCATCTTGAATTTCAGAGGACCTATATCTGTGCATAAAATATACATATCCTAAATGTACAACCAAGTCAATTACTATTTAAACTTATTCTCATAGGCAGTTCTTTCTTTAATATTTTGTTTGAAGTGAATTAGGCACATTGACATGTTGCTTTACCAAGAACTAAAAGCAATTTAAGAGATAAATATGATTCAGTCCTCAAATATTTGCCATTTATGCTCTTAATTAAAAATAAAAATGGTATGTGTGTGTGAGAAAGTGTGTGACTGAGTGTGTCTGTGAGAGAGAGAGAGATTAGAAAAGTAGTATTTTAATTCACCCAGCAACATACCATTGGATGGACAAGCTAATAGAGATACATTTTATTAGAGGGCAGAAATTTCAGGAGTTAAGAATCCATGTGTCAGCAAACTGTATATTCACAACCACTTGATCCTCTTATATCATTCCAGTAGGAAGAAAATTGCCTACATAGGCATGGCCCCTAAGTCATAAAAGGTACCTGAACAGTTAATAAAATATTAAATTTAATATTATATAAATACCTAGATAGCATATTCAAAAGCAGAGACATTACTTTGCCAACTAATGTCCATCTAGTCAAGGCTATGGTTTTTCCAGTAGTCATGTATGGATGTGAGAGTTGGACTGTGAAGAAGGCTGAGTGCCGAAGAATTGATGCTTTTGAACTGTGGTGTTGGAGAAGACTCTTGAGTGTCCCTTGGACTGCAAGGAGATCCAACCAGTCCATTCTGAAGATCAGCCCTGGGATTTCTTTGGAAGGAATGATGCTACAGCTGAAACTCCAGTACTTTGGCCACCTCATGCGAAGAGTTGAGTCATTGGAAAAGACTGTGATGCTGGGAGGGATTGTCGGCAGGAGGAGAAGGGGACGACAGAGGATGAGATGGCTGGATGGCATCACTGACTTGATGGGCATGAGTCTGAGTGAACTCCAGGAGTTGGTGATGGACAGGGAGGCTTGGAGTGCTGCGATTCATGGGGTCGCAAAGAGTCGGACATGACTGAGTGACTGAACTGAACTGAACTGATTATTACTTATAACAATAATAAGAATAAAAATAAATTAATAATTAATAAATATTAATAGTAAAATAATAGTATTGTTTAATATTAAATAAAATATTAAGATCTACAAATTCTCAACTTTCAAATTTCTTATTAAGGGAAGAAATGAGCACTCATGTTAATCAAATTCCTTGAAATCATAATTTCCTCAGAAGAAAACACCCATATCTGTTAGTTCTATAAATCCAGAGATGAAAATTTAGCTATGAAGATAACATTATTTGTCTAGTCTTTATTAAAGGCAAAGATAAAACCCTGATTATCTCCCACACTTCAAAGTATACTCAAATTAATTATGTATTGAAATTCAGTATCTGAGTGTTTAAATAAAATCATATTTATTCAAACTATGGAAATATTTAATTTTCTACTTGCAAAGGAAGAACAAATTATTTTTTGTTTGAAACAATGGGCATTACTTCATAGAAGCAAAGTAAATATATCAATGATCTCTGCAAATAGATGTGAACTTTTATTCAAATTTAATACATTTTTATATTTATATTCAAAAGGAACATGTGATAGATCTGGGCATCAATAAATCCATCAGTTTGTTTTTATATTTGTGGTATTTGATTAGCTACCTATATCACATTGTAAGGATGTCTACTTTCCCAAAGTGTTTTGATATTTGCTTTTAGATTAATACGTAATTCAGTACTTGCTGAGGAATTCAAGACACTCTCCTAGGGAATGAAAAATCATTTAATACATTGTAGGTTATCCGGCACGGCCCCATAGGAATTCTATACAGAAATTAAAGGAAAATTCACGTTTGTGTTTAGCTTTCCTTATTGTAGCTATCCTAATCTTTAGTCTTTAGAGGTCAAGATGGAAGTTAAGGTAGATGACTGAAGACTTCACTTTACTAGTGGTCTCTATGTTGATCATATTTATCAATAGTACAATTAAAGTTAATATATAAATTTATTTTGGCTAAAATTTTAACTCATTTAAAATGAACTTTTATAAGAAATAACTATTTATAATTAAATAAATAAATAAAATCTTAGATTAAAATGTGTTCTCTTATTTAGCCTCAACATTTTCCTACAAACATGTTCATTCTCCTGACTTTACCTTATCTATTCTTGGCACTAACTTTTTCAGTCATTTAAAAAAGACTTTGAATATCCCCTCTTTCTAATCCCCACATTTCAGGCCAGCCTTCAGACTTTCCTATCTTGCAATCTTCTTTCCTTACAGTCCTTCATATGCCTTGCATACTTATCTAAAACATTTAAAGAACTCCATGAACCTCTTCCTAATTCCATTATTCAAAAGTGTTCTTTGGTATTCCAGCATCATTTTACTCTTTCCTTTGTCAGTTAGCCTATTCAATGTACAGTATTACTTATCCTGTACAGGTCTTGGCTTATCTCCGCCACTGTATGTGTGCATGCATGCTCAGTCATATCTGACTCTTTGCGACCCCAATGGATTATAACCCGCCAGGCTCCTCTGTCTACAGAATTTTCCAGGCAGCAATACTGAAGTGGTTTCCCATCTCCTACTCCAGGGGATATTCCTGACCCAGGCATCAAACTTATGTCTCTTGCATCTTCTGCATTGGCAAGTGGATTCTTTACCACTGCACCACCTAAACTTAACCTAACATAAATCTCCTTTATTATGTAAACTTAACATGTTGTTTTACATACTGAGGGTGCTTCAGAATTAAAGATCAACTAGATGGCTGATGAATGGATGCATGGGTGGAAAAACATGAGTATCCCAATAACACATATTTTCCGTAAGTAAATCATGAATGCTGTGTTGTGCTTAGTCGCTCAGTCATGTCTGACTCTGTGATCTCATGGACAGTAGCCCGCCAGGCTTCTCTGTCCATGGGAATTCTCCAGGCGAGAATACTGGAGTTGGTTGCCATGCCCTCCTCCAGGGGATCTTCCCAATCAAGGGATCAAGCCCAAGTCTCCTCATTGCAAGTGGATTATTTACCACCTGAGCCACCAGAAACGCCAAATCATGCATTCAGTTTCAGTTCAGTTCAGTCGCTCAGTCATGTCTGACTGTTTGCAACCCCATGGACTGAAGCACTCCAGGCTTCCCCGAGCTTGCTCAACCTCATGTCTGTCGAGTCAGTGATGCCACCAACCGCCTCATCCTCTGTCGTCCCCATTCTCTTCCTGCCTTCAATCTTTCCAAGCACTGGGGTCTTTTCCAATGAGTGAGTTCTTTGCATCATGTGGCCAAAGTATTGGAGATTCAGCTTCAGCACCATTCTTTCCAATGAATATTCAGGATTGATTTCTTTTAGGATGGACTGGTTTGATTTCTTTGTCGTCCAAGGGACTCTCAAGAGTCTTTTCTAATACCACAGTTAAAAGCATAAATTCTTTGGCACTCAGCTTTCTTGATAGTCCAACTCTCACATACATACATGACTACTGGAAGAACCATAGCTTTGACTAGATGGACCTCTGTTGGCAAAGTAATGTCTCTGCTTTTTAATATGCTGTCTAGGTTGGTCATAACTTCTTCCAAGGAGCAAGTGTCTTAATTTCATGGTTGCATGCACCATATGCAGTGATTTTGCAACCCTAGAATATAAAGTCTGTCACAGTTTCCATTATTTTCCATTATTTGCCTGAAATGATGAGACTGGATGCCATGATCTTTGTTTTTTGAATGTTGAGTTTTAAGTCAGCTGTTTCACTCTCCTCCTTCACTTTCATCAAGAGACTCTTTAGTTTCTCTTGGCTTTCTGCCATAAGAGTGGTTTCATTTGCATATCTGAAGTTATTGATATTTCTCCCTGCAATTTTGATTCCAGCTTGTGCTTCTTCCAGCCCAGCATTTCGCATGATGGACTTTGCATATAAGTTAAATAAGCAAGGTGACAATATACAGCCTTTACGTACTCCTTTCCCAATTTGGAACCAGTCCATTATTCCATGTCCAAATGATCAAATCATGTTCATTGTTCCAAATCATGCATACCTTAAATTAAATGCAGAATACAAAGTATCTCTGTACTGTGATATTCAATAGGTAGTTACTAGCACATGTAACTATTTAAATCAAAGTTAATTAAAATTATGTAAAATTAATAACAGATTTTCTTAGTTGCACTAGCCACATTTCATGGGTTTGATAGCAACTTTTAACTATCATATTGGAGCATGCAGATATAGACTATTTGTATCATCACAGGAAGTTCTGCATAGCACTGCTCTAAAAAGTTTTGATAGAGAAATGGATGTGAGAAATACATGTGTCTGGAATTCTAGAAAAGTCATAATCATGCAATAATAAGGCATAGCATTCCCATTTCCCATATTAAAAAGTATAAATTCCAGCCATTTGCAATGTAAACTGTTATTCCCCGAAGAACATTTATACCAGTAAGATTCTAGTCACATTTTCAGTTAATCTATGTTTTTGCAACACCAATATAAAACTAAAAATATAATAGAAATAGGTAGCAAATTTCCATGATTTCTACACAAATTTGCATTAAATCCTTTAAAAGATCTGACTTAATTGGAATTAAGAATGCAACAGTGTGGGTTGGCTTTTCAAAATTTTTGAAATTTCTTCAAGTCTAAAGCCTAATTACCCTTCTAGCATACCCTACCTCCAAAATTGCTGTGAACTTTTTGTTTTTTAATCCAAGAAAGATCCATAAGTTCATATTGAAATCACAAATTTATGTGCTTTGCTTCCCCTTTTCCAAAATCTAAAATTGTGCAAAGGTAATTTACTTTTTATTAATTTGTAGCCATTGCAGCAAATTTGAAGATCGTGATGTATAATGATGGACCTCTGCCATTGTGTGGTCTAATTTTTGAATTTAGGTTTTTGGTATCTTGAAATCCAAATCCTAGTGTTTGACCTTTGGAAAATTGTTTTGTGAGTTAGGAAGATTCCATCCACATGCCAGAGAGGTCCGGCCTCAGCTGCTCTCAACTTTATAGTCTTGTGAAGAAAGTGACAAGCTTGGGTGAGACAACATTTTGTTATCCTCCTTACAGAATTAGAAATCCCCCTATAAGATAGTGTGAATTGATACCAAGAAGCATTAGATCAGTTTAATAATTGAAGGAACTTTAAATTAACAT
Organism: Budorcas taxicolor; assembly: GCF_023091745.1. Lineage (NCBI taxonomy): Eukaryota > Metazoa > Chordata > Mammalia > Artiodactyla > Bovidae > Budorcas > Budorcas taxicolor. The sequence goes on from NC_068935.1 coordinate 667,207, forward strand.
TTAGGTGACTATTAATTCTTAATGACATAATACGTGACTAGTATTCAAAGAATGACCTTTTACCTCAGCTTTGGGGAAGAAATACTGTTAATTGAAGGACTAGGATCACACCTAGTGCACATATATATAGTATTGTGAGTCTATATGGCTTTCCGATGGTTTCTATGGTTTCATAATCCTACTGCAGATTCCCAAATCTATGTGTTAGGTTTAGAGAACTGTTATATAATTCCAAGGGAGAAAGCCCATTTAGTGGATACAACATTTTTATTTGACCTTCCTCTAGCAGGCAAATAAGGGTAGAAGAGTCTTTGCCTCATTGTGAATTCCTAGAATATTTTGTGCCTGCATTTCAGAGTCCAGAATGATTTGCTGCTAAAAACACTTTATCCTTCAGGGTATAACAGAGTCATTGCATCCTTAAAACTAAAGGGACCTTTCAGGTCCTGCTGTGGAACCTCCTACCTAGTGTAGTAGAGGGTTATCAAAGTCCGATCATTTTAGTACACCTGTTTTAACTTTCAATTAATTACATTGTACTTGAGGCAGAGATCTTTCTTCCTCTCCCTCTTTTTATCCTACACCCCACATCTGATTGCAGAGCACTATGAGGACTGTGCGAAAGTGGATTTTCATTCAGATATTTCAAGATGAGTTTTATATGTGTTCAGTTCAGTTCAGTTCAGTCGCTCAGTCATGTCCGACACTTTGCAACCCCATGAATCGCAGCACGCCAGGCCTCCCTGTCCATCACCCACTCCCGGAGTTCACTCAAACTCACGTCCATTGAGTCGGTGATGCCATCCAGCCATCTCACCCTCTGTCGTCCCCTTTTCCTCCTGCCCCCAATCCCTCCCAGCATCAGAGTCTTTTCCAATGAGTCGACTCTTCACATGAGGTGGCCAAAGGACTGGAGTTTCAGCTTTAGCATCAGTCCTTCCAAAGAACACCCAGGGCTGATCTCCTTTAGAATGGGCTGGTTGTATCTCCTTGCAGTCCAAGGGACTCTCAAGAGTCTTCTCCAACACCACAGTTCAAAAGCATCAATTCTTCGGCGCTCAGCTTTCTTCACAGTCCAACTCTCACATCCATACATGACCACAGGAAAAACCATAGCCTTGACTAGATGGACTTTTGCTGGCAAAGTAATGTCTCTGCTTTTGAATATGTTATCTAGGTTGGTCATAAATTTTCTTCCAAGGAGTAAGTGTCTTTTAATTTCATGGCTGCAGTCACCATCTGCAGTGATTTTGGAGCCCCCCAAAATAAAGTTTGACACTGTTTCCACTGTTTCCCCATCTATTTGCCATGAAATTAAGGGACCGGATGCCATGATCTTCATTTTCTGAATGCCGAGCTTTAAGCCAACTTTTTCACTCTCCGCTTTCACTTTCATCAAGAGGCTTTTTAGTTCCTCTTCACTTTCTGCCATAAGGGTGGTGTCATCTGCATATCTGAGATTCTTGATATTTCTCCTGGCAATCTTGATTCCAGCTTGTGCTTCTTCCAGCCCAGCGTTTCTCATGATGTACTCTACATATAAGTTAAATAAGCAAGGTGACAATATGCAGCCTTGACATACTCCTTTTCCTATTTGGAACCAATCTATTGTTCCATGTCTCGTTCTAACTGTTGCTTCCTGACCTGAATACAGGTTTCTCAAGAGGCAGGTCAGGTGGTCTGGTATTTCCATCTCTTTCAAAATTTTCCACAGTTTATTGTGATCCACATAGTCAAAATGTATTACAGGGGTTCAAAATATATTATAATTATCCAATGAAAATAAACTCCCACTTTCTCTAACTTATATTTGTTGCTAAAAATGCAAATACCAGTTAAAATCATCCATGAGTTAGTATATTTTCTATTTCATCAAGGGGAAAAACTGTTCAATGTATACGTATGAAAACTGACCATAGTATCTAAAGATAAACATCATTGGAATATATCCTTTTTGAGGGGAAATTTTATTACTATAAAACTTTGAAAACAGAAAATAATCATTAAAATACTCTTTTACAACAAAGTTTTTATTTCTAAATTATATGAAGAAGTGTTTGTTGCCATGCTAGAATCCATAAAATCACTACCTCCTGCAAACAAAGCATGTAGTCTTTAACCCATATAAACATAATTTTAAATCAATTAAAATTATATAAAATATGCAGTTGATAACAATAAGATATTTTGGATTTACATATAGAATTGTGATGTAAAATTTTTTAAGCTGTAGCACTACACATAATTGAGATCCATTATGCAAATGAGTGTGGATTTATGATGAAAGCTTATTTCAAGCTAAAATGTTAGAACAAGAAATGATGTTAGAGGTCTCCAATTCTCCTCACCATAATGAAGAAAGAGAGGGACAGAAAAATTAAATGACTCATCCAAAGTCATAAATACTTAAAGGTAAATTAAAATATATTTATTTATTTATTTATTTTTGTCTTTACTGGGTCTTTGTTGCTGCAAGAGCTTTTCTCTAGTTGCAGTGAGCTGAGCAGGGGCTACGCTAGTTGCGATGCACGGGCTTCTCAGTGCTGCAGAGCCAGGGCTCTAGGGCAAGTGGGTTTCAGTAGTTGCAGCAGGTGGGCTTCAGTAGTTTTGGCTCCCAGGTTCTACAACACAGGCCCAGTAGTTGTGGCACACAGGCTTAGTTGCTCCACAACATGTGGGATCTTCCCAGATCAGGGAACAAACCCATATCAGTTGCATTGGCTGGTGGAATGTTTACCACTGAGGCACCAGGGCAGCCCTTAAAGTCAGTTAATACTAGAATTCAAGTCCAATTTTTTACTCCCATGGGATTAGACTTTTTGGCTTTCAGTGAGTATAGGAAAAACAATGCATTTGTTTGTTTTCTTTAGTTAAATAGTGACAACATTAATGATTGCAAACACATGTGGTTCCCAGGAAGTAAATGCTTTACATATGGTAATTCATTTAGTCTTCACAATAAGACTATGGGGTAGATGCTGTTATTATTATATATATATATATATTTAATGAGACAGAATTTTTAAAAACTTGCACAAAGTTGCACAGCTAATAAGTGGTATGGATTCAAAAACATGCAATCCATCTCCATAGCTCACGGTGAAAACTCTTAAGTAAGTGTTTGTTTCTATTTTTTCTTAATTTCATTGTATCAAGGCAATTTATATTTGGATATAATATTTTGATTTTGATTTTTAAGTCGGGAAACAAATGCTTGTCTCAATTTCCATATCAAACATACTTAACAGTAGCTCTACACGAGTGGTCTTGCTACAGTGTGAATCCCTGAATGATTTGTTTGAAATTACTAATATTGGTCACTAAGACAGTAGCAAGAATGGAGCTTTATGGAGTCTTTTGGTTCATTCTGGTTACAGGAAACTTTTCATTTATTCTTAAAGCAAGAAGATCACACCAAAAGTATATTTTAACAATACTTCTATTCTTTTTGTAAACATGGTAGAATTAGCTATCAATGAATTATTTTTGCATACACTTAATAATGCCTAAGAAAAACTTATTTTACATTTCCTCATGAATATGGCCCATAACACGGAAATACAAATCCTGTTTTCTTCTAGGTTGTTTTAGTCTGTGAATTCAATTGCTATTTTGAAAGTAATGTTGGGTAAAATCTTGCCTTTTTAAAAATGGCATATTTTAATAATGACATGTTCGCTTATTGACAGCTGGGAAGGAAATAATTATAAGTAAATGAAAACAAAGCAGTATTATATAGTAGATATAGAAAATGTAAAATCCAATACTTTATGCACAAAAATGCCCATGTTAGTTTACCATTTTATATATAATAAATTCTAAAATTAGAATGATTGAACTTCCTCTACACATGAAATCTATTTGTCCATTTTTTCCTTTATTTTTTAAAATAAATTTATTTAATTGGAGGTTAATTACTTTACAATACTGTATTGGTTTTGCCACACATCAACCTGAATCCACCCCAGGTATACATGTGTTCCCCATCCTGAGCCCCCCTCCCTTCTCCTCCCTGTACCATCATTTTTTTCCAAATAGAATTGAAAGACAATAAATTTGGGAACATCTGACTCCAAAGAAATAAGAATTTTAGAGAAAAAAGAGACTAGAAGCAAGACTAAATATTGTACAGAGAAACTGAATGATTCCATTTTCATTTCAGGAAAGGCTTTTCTCAGTTGAGTCTCTAAGCCCTGTCCAACTCTTTGTGACACTATGGACTGCAGCACTCCAGGCCTCTCTGTCCATCAACAACTCCCAGAGTTTACCCAAACTAGTGTCCATTGGGTTGGTGATGCCATCCAACCATCGCATCCGCTGTCATCCCTTTCTCTTCCCGACTTCAGTCTTTCCCAGCATCAGGGTCTTTTCAAATGAGTCAGTTCTTTGCATCAGGTGGCCAAAGTATTGGAGCTTCAGCTTCAGCATCAGTTCTTCCAATGAATATTCAGGACTGATTTCCTTTAGGATGGACTGGTTGGATCTCTTTGCAGTCAAAGGGACACTCAAGAGTCTTCTCCATCACCACAGTTCAAAAACATAAATTCTTTGGTGCCCAGCTTTCTTTATAGTGCACTCTCACATCCATACATGATTACTGGAAAAATCATAGCTTTGACTAGATAGACCTTTGTCAGAAAATAATGTTTCTGCTTTTTAATATACTGTCTAGATTGGTCATAACTTTCCTTCCAAGGAGTAAGCATCTTTTAATTTCAAAGCTTCAGTCATCATCTTCAGTGATTTTGGAGCCCCCAAAAATAAAGTCTGCCATTCTTTCCACTGTTTCCCCATCTATTTGCCATGAAGTGATGGGATCAGATGTTATGACCTTAGTTTTTTGAATGTTGAACTTTAAGCCAACTTTTTCACTCTCCTCTTTCACTTTCATCATCAGGCTCTTTAGTTCTTCTTCACTTTCTGCCTTGAGGGTGGTGTCATCTGTATATCTGAGGTTATTGATATTTTTTCTCGTGGCAATCTGGATTCCAGCTTGTGCTTCTTCCAGCCTAGCATTTCTCATGATGTACTCTGCATGTAAGTTAAATAAGCAGAGTGACAATATACAGCCTTGACGTACTCCTTTCCCTATTTGGAACCAGTTTGTTGTTACATGTCCAGTTCTAACTGTAGCTTCCTGGCCTGCATACAGATTTCTCAAGAGGAAGGTCAGATGGTTTTGTATTCCCATCTCTTTCAGAATTTTCCAGTTTGTGATGATCCACACAGTTAAAGGCTTTGGCATAGTCAATAAAGAAGAAATAGATGTGTTTTTTTTTTTTTTTTTTTTCTGGAACTCCTTTGTTTTTTTCATGATCCAACAGATGTTGCCAATTTGATCTCTGGTTCTTCTGCCTTTTCTAAATCCAGCTTGAAAACTGGAATCTTACCTTTCACATATCGTTGAAGCCTGGCTTGGAGAATTTTGAGCATTACTTTACTAGCGTGTGAGATGAGTGCAATTTTTTTGTAGTTAAGCATTCTTTGGCATTGCTTTTCTTTGGGATTGTAGAAGGAAATTGCATCCCACTCCAGTACTCTTTCCTGGAAAATCCCATGGATGAAGGAGCCTGGTAGGCTGCAGTCTGTGGGGTCGCAAAGAGTTGGACATGATTGACTTTCCTTTCCTTTTCTTTGGGATTGCAATGGTAACTGATCTTTTCCAGTCCTGTGGCCACTGCTGAGTTTTCCAAATTTACTGGCATAGTGAGTGCAGCACCTTCACAGCATCATCTTTTAGAATTTGAAGTAGCTCAGTTGGAATTCCATCACCTCCACTAGCTTTGTTCATAGTGATGCTACCTAAGGCCCACTTGACCTCACATTCCAGGATGTCTGGCTCTAGGTGAGTGATCACACCATCATGATTATCTTGGTGGCGAAGATATTTTTTGTATAGTTATACTGTGTATTCTTGCCACCTCTTCTTAATATTTTCTGCCCCTGTTAGGTCCATCCCATTTCTGTCCTTCATTGAGTCTGCCTTTGCATGAAATATTCTCATGATAACTCTAATTTTCCTGAAGAGATATCTAGTCTTTCCTATTCAATTGTTTTCCTCTATTTCTTTGTGTTGATCACTGAGGAAGGCTTTCTTATCTTTCCTTGCTATTCTTTGGAACTCTGCTTTCAAAGAAGTATATTTTTCCTTTTCTCCTTTGTTTTTCACTTCCCTTCTTTTCACAGATATTTGTAAGGAATCCTCAGACAGCCATTTTGCTTTTTGCATTTCTTTTCCTTGGGGATAATCTTGATACCTGTCTCCTGTACAATGTCACAAACCTCTGTCCATAGTTCATCAGGCACTCTGTCTATCAGATCTAGTCCCTTAAATCTATTTCTCACTTCCACTGTATAATCGTAAGGGATTTGATTTGGGTCATACCTGAATGGTCTAGTGGTTTTCCCTGCTTTCTTCAGTTTAAGTCTAAATTTGGCAATAAGGACTTCATGATCTGAACCAGTCAGCTCCCTGTCTTGATTTTGCTGATGCTATAGAGCTTCTCCATCTTTGGCCACAAAGAATATAATCAATCCTATTTTGGTGTTGACCTTCTGATGATGCCCATGTGTAGAGTATTCTCTTGTTTTGTTGGAAGAGGGTATTTGCTATGACCAGTGCATTCTCTTAGCAAAACTCTATTAGCCTTTGCCCTGCTTCATTCTGTATTCCAAGGTCAAATTTGCCTGTTACTCCAGGTGTTTCTTGACTTCCTACTTTTGCATTCCATATAATGAAAAGGACATCTTTCTTGGGTATTAGTTCTAGAAGGTCTTGTACATCTTCATAGAACCATTCAACTTCAGCTTCTTCAGCATTACTGGTCAGGGAATAGTTTGAGTTACCGTGATATTGAATGGTTTGCGTTGGAGATGAATGGAGATCATCCTGTCGTTTTTGAGATTGCATCCAAGTACTGCATTTCAGACTCTTTTTTTTTTTTTTTTTACTATGATGGCAACTCCATTTCGTCTAAGGGATTCTTGCTTACAATAGTAGGTAGATATAATGGTCATCTGATTTAAATTCACTCATTCCAGTCCATTTTATTTCTCACTAGTGGTTTAAATCAACTTCTCTCAGTTTTTAAACCAAATCACTTTCTTCATGTTTAAAAATTTTGTCTTTTATTTATTAAATTATGTTTCTTTATTATAATGTATATATGTACATAAAAATTAAAAATCATCAACATCTGTTAAGACTGTATCCAGCACTGTGGAGAACTTGGAGGTCAAGGATTAAATCGGCACAAAAATAGAAATATGAGAAAACATAATAATCAATACAAGCTTGCATTGCATAATTCTCTACTGAAGTTAAGTGAAGTGAAAGTAACTCAGTCGTGTCAGACCTTTGCGACCCCATGGACTCTATAGTCCATGGAATTTTCCAGGCCAGAATACTGGAGTGAGTAGCCTTTCCCTTCTCCAAGGAATCTTCCCAACCCAGAGATCGAATCCAGGTCTCCCACACTGCAGGCAGATTCTTTACCAGCTGAGCCACCAGGGAAGCCCGGTTCTATATTATACTATTTATAGTATGCATGAATTTCTGGTATTTTAAAGCAAGACAAACTTAAATAGAGGTCTATGTGGGATATTTGCACTATACCCTTCAGTTTCCTGTTTGGAGGTTTTGAAGAATTAATTATTTTTATCATGCATTATATTCTTCATAGCTCTATAAGGACTATGATGGTGGTAAATCAGGAGAAAATAGTCAGTACCTCACTCTACTATTGACTCTAAACAATATCCTAAAAACTATCAAAATGGGTAGTTGCATTGGTATACTACCTCTTCATAATTTTAGTGTATCAGATACAGTACGTTTATTTATATAGTATTTCTCATAGGTGTTGGGGGATCATATAATATTTTATGAAAATAATTGTCAGATAATTTTTATTTATAACTGTAAATCTGCACATTTTTTTCTCTCAGAGGATCTCAAGCATTTTGATTTTTAATTTAAACTGAGAGGAAATTTTACTGTTTCTGTTTGAATTAACAAGTTACCAATCTCTTAAAAATATTCACTATCTACTAGTTTCAAGATTTAATGTCATAAAACAGCATTCGTTACTAAATAATTCAATAATAAATTATACTGCATCATCTCAGTTTATCATTTTTTTGTCCTATGCCTATGAATTGGATACCCCAGCATGATTGCCACTTTCCTGGATGCATGCATAGCTCAAGACTATTTTCCTCTTGCTCTAAATTAGCACTGTCCAATAGAACTTTTTGTCATGGTAGAAATGTTTTATAACCAGCAGTGTCCAATAGTAGCCACATTTGCCTATTTGCCCTAGACACTTGAAATATGCCTAGTACAACTGAACAATTGAATTTTTAATTTGATTTTTATAGATACATATGGCCAGGGTAACTATACTAAATTGCATATTTCCAGGTGCTTAGGAAGAAAAGTTATGACCAACCTAGATAGCATATTCAAAAACAGAGACATTACTCTGCCTACTAAGGTCCATCTAGTCAACGCTATGGTTTTTCCAGTAGTCATGTATGGATGTGAGAGTTGGACTGTGAAGAAGGCTGAGCACCAAAGAATTGATGCTTTTGAACTGTGGTGTTGGAGAAGACTCTTGAGAGTCCCTTGGACTGCAAGGAGATCCAACCAGTCCTTTCTGAAGGAGATCAACCCTGGGATTTCTTTGGAAGGAATGATGCTAAAGCTGAAACTCCAGTACTTTGGCCACCTCATGTGAAGAGTTGACTCATTGGAAAAGACTTTGATGCTGGGAGGGATTGTGGGCAGAAGGAGAAGGGGACGACAGAAAATGAGATTGCTGGATGTCATCGCTGACTCGATGGACATGAATCTGAGTGAACTCCGGGAGTTGGTGATGGATAGGGAGGCCTGGCGTGCTGCGATTCATGGGGACACAAAGAGTCAGACACAACTGAGCGACTGAACTGAACTGAACTGATGGTCTAAATATGACTGTACAGTGGAAAATATACTTCTTTGACTTTTGAGAGTCTAATCATCTTTTCTTCTCTAAAGTTTTATTCTTGTGCCATCTATGAGATCAAATCCTGATACAAAGCAATTTTGTCTTGAATATTACTGGCCTTCATTTTCCAGGGTTGTCAGTTTGTAAGAAGAATTAATGCAGCATGCGATCACAATTTCCTAGAGTGAGTGTCTGTTTAACAAGTCTCAAATATTTCTCGTCATGATAGCTCATTCCATCATCTCCATTAAGGTATTGAATACCTTTGCAAAGGATAAATAATTTTCAATATTTCAAATATTTCTTAGAATATTTCTTATTAAGTAAATGTGAGAACACTGTTATACATTTATCATCTGTTCAGAAATTGTGAGCTATCTAAAATAATAGAATGACCATTTTTCACCTATTTCATACTCTATTTCAGTTGAAATCATCACAATGTAAGTTGTAATTCTAAAAACCAAACTTTTTGTTGTTGTTGTTGTTTTTAGGGGGGCGTAAAATATAGGGCTTCCCTTGTAGCTCAGTCGGTAAAGAATTTCCCTGCAGTACAGGAGACCTGGGTTTGATCCCTGGGTTGGGAAGATCCCCTGGAGAAGGAAATGGCAACCCACTCCAGTATCCTTACCTGGGAAATCTCATGGACAGAGGAACCTGGTGGACTGCAGTCCATGGGGTCACAGAGTTGGGCACGATTGAGCGACTAACACACAAAGTAATACAAATAATTTGAACCTCAGGTGATACCTAACAGGAAGAATTATGTCTTTATGTACATTCTTTAGCAAACTTTTCCAAAATCACTGTTAAATGTATTTTCCAGAAGATTAAGTTTTTCTTTTTGCAAACCTTCATAAATAAGCAAAGTTAATTATGTTCTTCATAAGCAGGGAAAGAGCTAAACTAAAAAAAAAATGGCTATAGAAACAATTCTTTTATGAAAATGGGGTTGACCCTACAATATAAGTTTCTTGTACAAATTAAGAACTGGCAGGAAGTAGTGATTAATTCATAAATGCTAATTCTATTTTTAAAGCCAGAATTCTGTATGATTATTGTTCTGCCCCAAATTAAATGCATCAAAGTGTGCCTTGTGTATGTCTCATTTAGGGGTTCAAATATTTTTCTACCCATTGATTCATTGATGTTGTCATTTTAAACTTGTCATCCAATTTGTTTGAGTTTTAAAGTGAAACAAAATGAAAATCTCAGTATGAATATTAAAATATGTATAAGGGAATAAGAATTAAAAAGAGAAGGGAATTTGGCTGAATTTTTAGACTGAGGTACTTGTTATTAAGTAGTTGATTAACCAAATAGCAAGACTGACTTTTTAAAAGTTGCTGTGTCATTTTTGCTTAGTGATCTATGAAGTGCAGCCACTGATTGAGCATTTATGTCACCCCGAAATCATCTTACCAGGAAAAGCTTCTTTTCCTATCTGGGTGAATGAATGCAGCTATTAAGGATGAAAGTCATCTTTTTGTTCCTTGGAACAATAGGTTGATAGTTACCATTCATTTTCCTATAACTGATATCTTACCTTGATTCATTTTTCAGGCTATCAATTGGAATCTTGTTTCCAAAACCATTTCCAAGATTCTGGTGGTATATCTCATCTGGTTTTAACTGTTGAAGTTATTGCATCATGATTTTAATAAATTAGAAGCTAACACAAATAGAAAATATACCAAATCATCACTTTTTTTTTCTGATTAGACCTATACTGATTTATTATTAGTTTCTGATGACAGGAATTAATAAAAGCATTCACTTAGCCTTATATATCTAAAAATCAAAATAGATTCTTCAATAAATTCTCAGTGAAGTCAGAAATTTATCCCATTTATTTACCTTCTTTAAACATGACCATTTAGAGGATCTCTAGAGTGTGAAATTGCCACCTATTCAATATAAATATTTAATACATAAATCAATCATATTCATAAAAATAATATGGTTGGTATAAAGATTAAAAGAAATAACTGATTTGAAACTACTTAGAGAAATTAAAATACTACACCAAATGGAGATTATCCTTTTATCCTCAGTGATTCTAGGAATTATTTGTTATGATAACACGTTACTTACAGACCAAACATATTAAAGTAATTGCTAGGTACTGAAGTAATCATGGTTAAATTCACTTCAAGGTGACAAATCAAATCCCTTATGATTATACAGTGGAAGTGACAAATAGATGCAAGAGATTAGATCTGTTAGACAGAGTGCCTGAAGAACTATGGACAGAGGTTAATGACATTGTACAGGAGACAGGGATCAAGACCATCCCAAAGGAAAAGAAATGCAAAAGGCAAAATGTTTGTCTAATGAGGCATTACAAATAGCTGAGAAAAGAAGAGAACCAAAAGGCAAAGGAGAAAAGGAAAGATATACCCACTTGAATGCAGAGTTCTAAAGAATAGCACAGAGATAAGAACAGTGGTCAATGCAAAAAAAGAGCGGAAAACAATAGAATGGGAAAGACTAGAGATCTCTTCAAAAAAATTAGAGATACCAAGGGAACTTTTCATGCAAAGATGGGCTCAATAAAGGACAGAATGGACCTAACAGAAGCAGAAGATATTAAGAAGAGGTGGTAAGAATACAAAGAAGAACTGTACAAAAAAGATCTTCATGACACAGATAACCACGATGGTGTGATCCCTCATCTAGAGCCAGACATCTTGGAATGTGAAGTCAAATAGGCCTTAGGAAGCATCATTATGAACAAAGCTATTGGAGGTGATGGAATTCCAGTTGAGCTATGTCAAGATCTAAAAGATGATGCTGTGAAAGTGCTGCACTCAATATGCCAGCAAATTTGGAAAACTCAGCAGTGGCTGCAGGACTGGAAAAGATCTGTTTTCATTCCAATCCCAAAGAAAGGTAATGCCAAAGAATGCTCAAACTACCACACAATTGCACTCATCTCGCACACTGGCAAAGTAATGCTCAAAATTCTCCAAGCCAGACTTCAACAGTATGTGAACAAAGAACTCCCAGATGTTCAAGCTGGTTTTAGAAAAGGCAGAAGAATCAGAGATTAAATTTCCAACATCCGTTTGGATCACTGAAAAAGCAAGAGAATTCCGGAAAAACATCTACTTCTGCTTTATTGACTACACCAAAGCTTTTGACTGTGTGTATCACCAGACCACTTGACCTGCCTCCTGAGAAGTTTGTATGCAGGTCAAGAAGCAACAGTTAGATCTAGACATAAAAAAGACAGATACATTCCAAATAGGGAAAGGAGTATGCAAGGCTGTATATTGTTACTCTGCTTATTTAACTTATATGCAGAGCACATAATGTGAAACGCCAAGCTGGATGAAGCACTAGCTGGAATCAAGATTGCTGTGAGAAATGTCAATAACCTCAGATATGCAGATGACACCACCCTTATGGCAGAAAGTGAAGAAGAACTAAAAAGCCTCTTGATGAAAGTGAAAGAGGATAGTAAAAAGGTTGACTTAAAACTCAACATTCAGAAAACTAAGATTATGGCATCTGGTCCCATCACACTGTGGCTAATAGATGGGGAAACAGTGGAAACAGTGAGAGACTTTATGTTTTGGGGCTCCAAAATCACTGCAGATGGTGACTGCAGACATGAAATTAAAAGACGCTTGCTCCTTGGAAGAAAAGCTATGACCAATCTAGACAGCATATTAAAAAGCAGAGACATTACTTTACCAACAAAGGTCTGTCTAGTCAAAGCTATGGTTTTTCCAGTAGTCATGTATGGATGTGAGAGTTGGACTTTAAAAAAAGCTGAGCACAGAAGAATTGATGCTTTTGAACTGTGGTGTTGGTGAAGACTCTTGAGAGTCCCTTGAACTGCAAGGCGATCCAACCAGTCAATCCTAAAGGAAATCAGTCCTGAATATTCATTGGAAGGATTGATACTGAAGCTGAAACTCCAGTATTTGGCCACCTGATGCAAAGGACTGTCTCATTGGAAAAGACCCTGATTCCGGGAAAGACTGAAGGCAGGAGGAGAAGGGGACAACAAAAAATGAGATGGTTGGATGGCATCAGTGACTCGATGGACATGAGTTTGAGCAAGCTTCAGGCTTTACTGACGGGACAGGGATGCCTGGCGTGCTGCAGTCCATTGGGTCACAAAGAGTCGGACATGACTGAGAGACTAAACTGAACTGAACAAGGTGACAAAAGGATATATGATGATGAGCAACAATTATATTTTTGCCAAATGAAATAGGTCTCTTGCTTGATTAATCTGTAACGTCATTTTTCAAATGCTCCCTAAATCATGTTTAAAAATCCAGAAAAATTAATATAAAAGAGCAACCTTCACAAATTGTCTTATAAGTGATTTTTGAGCACCGATTATTAACAGATTTGAAGCCCTGTTAGAGAACACTGCACTAACTGTTGTGGAGTATTAGTGTTAATCTTTCAGTTATTTCTGACTGTTTGTGACCCCATAGAATGAAAAGAACATAAACATGTTGTATATTTATTTATTTAAAAAAGTTTTAGCAGCACCACATGTATGTGGGGATCTTAGTTTCCTCACCATGGGTCAAACCCATGTGCCCTGCAGTGGAAGCATGTAATCTTAACCACTGTACTGCCAAGCACATCCCTGATAAAACATAAACTTTTTTTAGAAGAAAGAAACACTGATGGAATCCTTCTTGGACATTAGACCCATACAAATGTACCATAAATGAGTCCTTTGTGGAGTAAAATTTAATAAAAATATCAGTTTTATAGAATTAAACTACCTTACTAAATCTTTCATTTTGACATTTCAAGTTTCAGAGTACATAGGAAATAGTCACGTAAAATGGGACACCCAATGCACTTACCCCACTCTACTTGTAGTCAATCCCTTTGAAAGTATTTGAGTTTATCAGTTGCTCCCATTTGTCTTTCTCCAGATGTGGTTACTCCTCTTGAAATGTCCTACATGGCTTCCTGTCAACCTGAAGAACTACATTATTGTTTCCCCAGTCTGTGAAAGAAGCTTTGTGTATGAGAACAAGAATGTGGAAGCAACTATATAATATATTATGGTTGTTCAATTTTCTATTTTTGATGTCATGAGACATTATAGTAATTACAGTGATGAGAGCCAAGTGGAGTTAGGATCACGTGCAACATACATATTTCTTATTTTCATATAATACTTAAATTTGTACTATTTTTTAACAATTTGTTATTGTAGCATGTAAGACACTCATTCATATAGAATTACTTCAAATGTGTGTGTGTATGTGTGTGTGTTAGTCGCTCAGTCGTTTCTGACTCTTTGTGACCCCATGGACAATAGCCCGCCAGGATCCTCTGTCCATGGAATTCTCGAGTCAAGAATACTGGAGTGGTTAGCCATTTCCTTTTCCAGGGAATCTTCCAGACCCAGGGATCGAACCCTGGTCTCCTGCATTGCAGGCAGATTCTTTACTGTCTGAACTACCAGGAAAGCTCCAACACCACATTGAAGGAAAATGTAATAAGCATGTCAGGGAAATCATGCAGTGGAATTCTTCTGACAAACTATTTGAATACTACTTTTATGGCTTGAAGTCTCTAGAACTGCATATAGTAAAGACTTAGTTCCCCTATTTACTTTTTTTTTAATCCAAATGCTCCGAGACTATAAAATAAACTTTTATTTTTGCTTTCCATATTTTAAAATTTCAGAGTTGCTTATTTGTTTTTACTTTTGCTTTCTCTGATTGTCATGATTCTGTCCAACTTTGACTGTTCCCTACCTAATCACTATATATTGCCCGTAGAAACAGTACTTAAATAATGTTGGCACTACTGAAACTTGTAGAAAATTTTAATTCTCTGTAACTGCTTTCATTGTACCCCCCTTATCAGTTTCCAAACTAACAGTAGACTATAATAGCAGGATGTGGATGTGGGAGCATGGTAAAGAACTTTAATGTTATCTTATAGTTGTTCATGGAAGAGGGAAAATTAGAGCCAACTAAAAGTTAGGTGTAGGCTCCCCTAGTGGCTCAGCAGTAAAGAATCCTCCTGCCAGTGCAGGAGACACAGGTTCAATCCTTGGGTCAGGAAGATCCCCGGGAGATGGAAATGGCAACCAAGTCCAGTATCCTTGACTGGAAAATCCCATGGACAGAGGAGCCTGGTGGGCTACAGTCTATGGACCCCCAATGAATCCAACACTAGCAACTAAACAACACCAACAAAGGTATGTGCATAGCAATCTTTACCCTGAATATCTGAGTTAAATTCATCATGCTTCCATAAAGTTAAACAATGCTCTATCCATATTTATTAGCTAAATTTCTGTACTGGTCATTAAAAAAATTAAACTCAGCATTTTAAAAGAAACTTCAAAAAATTTACATATAAATTTATTTATTTTAATTGGAGGTTAATTACTTTACAATATTGTATTGGTTTTGCCATACATCAACATGAATCTGCCACAGGTATACACGTGTTCCCCATCCTGAAACCCCCTCCCGCCTCCCTCCCTGTACCATCCCTCTGGGTCGTCTCAAACATAACAATACATTTTCAAGTGGTAAATGCAAGGGTTTGAATCAAATTCTGGAGATTGAGGTAATTTTCATGCATATTTATATCATGCACGTTTACATCCTGATAGAGGCAGAGTAAACTTTGTTATACACTCAAAAATGGTCTGGAATATTTGTATTATCAAGTATCTTCTGTAAGGGCAGAGGATTCTGCTTGTTTTGCTCACTGATTTATTCTCAGTGCCTACAGCAGTGCCTGATATATACAAACTCCTTAAAAATATCTGTTGAACATGTGACTACACCTTCATGAAAGTAATTACTAACTGGACAGTAACTATTCCTTCTAGGTTTTCAATATATATTTTCGGCTAAATTTTAGAAATTGAAGTATCTTTTTTTTCCAATTTATTTCTCTGTTTTTCAAAACCTCTGAGAGAATTTCAAGTGATGAAACACATTTTAAAATGTTTTATTTGATGCTATTATTAAAAATAGAATAGAACATATTTCGAATGGATTGCAATAACAGGACTGCTTAGAATTAAGTCACTTTTTTAATCCTCTTTCTTGTGTAGAGATTGCAACATGCATGCAATGCTTAAAAAAAAAGATCTGTAGTATTCTCCTGCCAGTTGTAATACCTAAGGGTAAGATAAGAATAGAGTGGTAGTTTTAATTCTTATTGTAACTGCTCTATTTGTATTTTTGCTTATGTTTGCATGGTATTTATAAAATCACACACAGACACTCAATTTTTTTAGATGTCCTAGCTTCACAGTAGGACACATGTATATGTATGCATATTGACTCATAGTAAGCAAAAATGGGGTGTTTCTATTCTCTCACATTCATAGAGGAGTGTAAGGCCAATAATTCACAAGAGAATGAGTTTAAAAGGTTTCCATATTATGTAATCCCAGTGCTCATCATTGAGCAAATTATTCTAAAAATACCACAGGCAATAGTCTTTTTGCGTTGTTTACTAGGATGGAAAATGTCTTCCGTGTTAGCATTACTCACTATGATACTTAATTTTTAAAAAATGACACTAGCTCTTTAACATAGGAAAGTGGTTGGACCCATAATATATAATTTTTAAATTCTGTGATAAAAATTTATAAAATGAGATGCTTCAGATCTATTTACCTCATTACTTGGTTCTGTTCATGACCCAAACTATCTCAATGATTGCAACAAATGCATTTATTCTGTTACTGATTGCAAATGGGAAGGTTTCTTTTCCCCACTTTTGTCCTCAGGCCTGTCAACATGCATTTTTCTAAAATCATTTAATGTAATACATTGTCTGGCATAATCAGATGATAATATCCATAGCAAGTTATTTATATCATTTCATGATGTTTTTAGAACAATAATTAAAAGGTTTTGTAAACTTTAAATTGGTTATCAACTACCAATGAAAACTGAGAATTCCTTAATTAGATACCTTTGTGCATTAATAGTTTTCTCTATTTTTTATTTTTTTTAAATTTCTAACAGATTTTTTAAATGACCATCTGTCATCTGATTCTTTAAAACTTTGGAATGAATTAATACCTATATTAATCCATACTTAATTATAAAAATATAATGTCCTACAGGGTTTAGAGCAGTGTAATACAAATTTCTTTTTGTGTTTATAGAACATATCATTGATACATACAAATAACATCCAGAAGCATATTATGATGTATCATGATACTAGATATTAAAACATATTTAATATACCCAATTGAGACTATATCGAATAAAATTGAGAATAGGAATTGAGAATTAATACAGGAAATTGAAGAGAAATTTGCAAATTACAAAGAAATAAAAATTCCTGTTTGAACATTTTCAGAACTAAACTGAAATAAAATGGCAAATTTTAGGAAATGAAACTAATAAACAAGGAGAGGCAAAGCAGCCAGAGATATTGTTTTTGGACTCTTTTAACTTGACAAAATCTTTTAAAATGCCCTTCTTATTTCTAAACCCTAGTCAAGCTGTTTATTTTAGTTGGGTAATTTTTATGTTGCAGAGTCAGACACAACTTAGTGACTGAAAAACAACAACAATTATGTCAGTTTGTAGATGTGAAAACCCATTTTTACATGGACTACTTCATGCAAACTATAAACAAATTCTGTGAGTTGCTATGTCTTGTATTCCACTTCTCTCACTGAATGTTCAGATGCTAACAAATCATAAATATACAAATTTAAACTGGTGATATAGCTTTTGTTTCAGTATCTCCAACTATATGGAATTCAATCTTTCCTGAAAATCATTCTTTTTCTGGAATTAATAGACAGCTCTCCATGTTGATCTGAAAGTTGCCTCCTTGTAATTTTATACCAGATCTTGTTCCTCTCATTCAAAGACAACTTTAATCCCTTTTTCACACAATTGTTCTTCCCATGTTTACACATTTGCCATATTAAACCCTCTCTCTCTGAAAAGACATTTCTTCTTTAATCCAAACTTCCTAATCTAGATCTATATTTACATTTTGATGCCCAGAGCTGAACACGTGGAATATTGCATAAAACATTGATTTCACATGTAAGAACTGCATTTGAAAGCCACATTGTAACAAAGAGTAAATGAGGATATTTTTGTTGTTAGTGACAAATATCCCTTTATTTTTCCTTAACTATTGAATGAAATGTTTTATTTTTATTACTTGTGACTATCTTTTTTTAAAAAATGTTTTTTTGTTTTGCTTTGAATTCAGCTTTATCTGATTTTATTTATTTTTTATATAAATTTATTTTAATTGGAGGTTAATTACTTTACAATATTGTATTGGTTTTGCCATACATCAACATGAATGCACCACAGGTATACACATGTTCCCCATCCTGAACCCCGCTCCCTCTTCCCTCCCTATACCATCAATTATGCAGTCATTAAAAAGAATACATTTGAATCAGTTCTAATGAGGTGGATGAAACTGGAGCCTAAAATGGTTTATTTTTATTTGAAGGACAATTGTTTTACAATACTGCATTACTTTTATTTTATTTTTAATTTTTTAAAATTTATTTAAATTATTTTTAATATAAATTAATTTATTTTAATCGGAGGTTAATTACTTTACAATATTGTATTGATTTTACCATACATCAACATGAATCTGCCACTGGTATAAACGTATTCCCCATCCTGAACCCCCCTCCCTCCTCCCTCCCTGTACCACCCCTCTGGGTCGTCTCAGTGCAAAATTGGAGGCTAGTTACTTTACAATATGGTAGTGGTTTTTGCCATACTGCATTACTTTTAACTATCTTGTTATAACATTATCTTTTATATATTTTCTCAATGGTGAACACTTTTATAAATACTCTGGGTCTCATATACTCAAGGTATCTTGCTTAGTTTATCTTTCATTTTAATGTAAAAATGCATAATATTAGAGTAAAAACAAATCTGTCATTAGTTTATTTAACAGAGTCTACTGTGCTATTATTTTCAGTTAGTGATTTGAGTACTTTTTAATTTTATTGAACTATAGTTGATTTACAAAGTTGTTTTATTAATTTCTGCTGTACAGCAAAGTGATTCAATACATATACATATTCTCTTTCATATTCTTTTCCATTATGTTTTATTACAGGATATTGAATATAGTTCCCTGTGGTATACAGTAGGACCTTGTTATTTCATTTAATGATTTTAATTTAAAACTGAGCATTTAGTTAACTACATTTAGTACTTGGCTTTAATTTCTTCTTCCTCTTCCTGTTTCTTTTCTTTTCCCTTTGACAGTTCTCCGTGGGGGATACAAAAAACACCCTAGTGCAATCCTGCCTGGTATGGACTTGTTGTCCGGGACGTATATATTTGCGGTTCTGTTAGCATGTGTCGTGTTTCAGTCTGGCGCCCAGGAGAAGAACTACACCATTCGGGAAGAAATGCCAGAAAACGTCCTCATAGGCGACTTGCTGAAAGACCTCAACTTGTCGCTAATTCCAGACAAGTCTTTAACAACTCCTATGCAGTTCAAGTTGGTATACAAGACTGGAGATGTGCCACTGATTCGAATTGAAGAGGGCACAGGTGAGATCTTCACTACTGGAGCTCGCATTGATCGTGAGAAATTGTGTGCTGGCATCATAGTGGACACCCGTTGCTTTTATGAAGTGGAGGTTGCTGTTCTGCCGGATGAAATATTTAGATTGGTGAAAATACGTTTTCTGATAGAAGACATAAATGATAATGCACCATTATTCCCTGCAACGGTTATCAACATATCAATTCCAGAGAACTCGGCTATAAACTCTCGATATGCTCTCCCAGCGGCCATTGATCCAGACACAGGAATAAACGGAGTTCAAAACTACCAACTAATTAAGGTGCGTTTTAAAAATACTTTGTTAAAGATAGCTCAATTTATTAAACCATTTATCATTTATTTATTATTATTATTATTTTTACTTTACAATATTGTATTGGTTTTGCCATACTTCAACATGAATCCACCACGGGTGTACAGTACACATGTTCCCCATCCTGAACCCCCCTCCCACCTCCTTCCCCGTACCATCCCTCTGGGTCATCCCAGTGCACCAGCCCCAAGCATCCTGTTTCCTGCTTTTAAAGGGAAAAAAAGGTAATCTTAGTATACTTCATACTTTGAATAATTCATCTCCACAATTATTCAAAGTTTAAAGCATAGCAGAGAAAATTTATCAATGTAGTTTTTGCAATGGCATGGGGTTTAAGAATCATTTTAAGTATATTCATTTTCAAGCAATTGTTTTGTCTATTATAGGAGTCAGACAAGGAGCTCAGCATTGCTGCTTACAAATTAATAACTTACCCAACATCTTACTCTTAATCTGTTTAGTCATGACTGTGCCTCAAACTTGGCCTAAACAAGCAAATCTAAGCATTAAGAAAGAATCCACAAAACCTATCAGTTTTTCTAAGTGATTATTTTAGACAGAAAGCTTTATCTTGTCATTTGAAAATAAATCTACTTTAGGGGTGAATAGAACTTTTTTATTACCAGCATTTCTACACTTATATAGTAATAACAAATATATTTCATGCTGATTTCAAGTCAAGGAAAGATCTTTAAGCATCTCTTGAATCGCAAAATGATATTAAATTTTAGACACGTTGTTAATGTTAAATGTTTTCATTTTTTTCTGAATCTTTGAAAACACAGAACATTCCTTTGCTATAAAGTTTTTTTTTAGCTAAAAAATTCCTTACTCTAAAGAACCTTTTTTGGTTTCATTGGGGCCTTGTGATGGGAAATGCAGAGGCAAGAATAGATGAAATATTTGATATTCTTTAAAATAGTGAAGAGGGAATGCATTTAGCAAGTGAATAGGTGATTTCTTTTAGTTACCTATATGGTATATAGAGTAGCAGAAAACTCAGATTTGGGTATGTGAAATAATACATACCCAAGTAATACATACATAATCACTTGAATGATTTTGGCAAATGTGTAAAAGAACAAATATGCAGATATTATATAGACATGGTCAAGTGATTTTCAAAGTTTTATAAGCATTTTCTGACTATTCACTACCAGATTATGATTATCATGATGACCAATGTTAAAATTATTAAAAGAACATATAAATAAGATACTTTTATGTATATCATCTGAAGATTTTTGCTGATGCTGATATGTTGTGGAGATATATTTATTTATAAATACATTCAGAAATCTAACTCTAGAGATCTTTTGAGTAATTTCAAGTGAAATGCAAATTTGTGTGTGAATTATAAGAAGTAAAAACTGAAAAAGGATGGATGTTACAAATGAGCATTTTTAGGTAAGGTCCCTGCAATGGTATCCCCTTATCTGATGAAATGGAAAAATATGCAGGAGTCAGAAAGATATAGATCACAATTCTGCGCTTGCCATCAACCAGAAAAGCCACCTCCAGCTTAATCTTTCTGACCTTTAGTTTCTCCAATCATAATATGAGGATGGTGCTACAAATGTCACAGGAGTAGAATTAGGAAGAGTAACCACTAAGTAGAGGGTCGATATACCTGCATAAAAGATTTTTGGAGATGCATTGAAACAGTTAACTGTTTATAGCAATGTGAGGCTTATCACTTTAAATAGAATCTCTAGTTACAATGTCCAGTAAAACTTTCTGCAGCAATGAGGGAAGTTCTGTAATCTGTGGTATCAAATATGGTAGCTACTGGCCACAAGTGGCTATTGAGTAATTGAAATGTGGTAGTGTTACACAGGAACTGAATTTTTAATTTTACTTAATCTTAATTTTAATAGCCACCTTTGGTAACTGGCTACCTTATTGGAGAGCACAGCTAAAACAAGAGAAAATAGTTTATTGAAATCAAAATGAGGCTTTACCAAATTTAAATCAAGAATTAGCAATAGGATCTCTCCCAACCATCCTGACAAAATTTTGAAATGTAGTGCTTTACTCAAAGAATAATTTTGTCATGTTTCCCTCAGGGCATCTTAATGAACTTCCAAGAAATTTCTGTTGTCATGAAAGCTGCTTAACAAATTCTAATAAAACAAATAAACCCACTGGGATGATTTAGGTTTGTTGAAGTCTTTTTTCACTTGAATTTCTTTGAAAGACTGTCAGCAAGTGACATAAAGACAGGCTCATTAGAGGTACTGAGATGAGTCTTAGAAATAGATATGCTCTAAAATTTCATTCTGTTTTAGAATGTGTGCTAAGCCAAAAGTGAACTATATGATTTACTTAAAGCACTGGGGCATTTGTATGGCCCCATAGGCAAATACTGTCCTGACAGCTTGTTAAAAATAATGAGAATGGAACACAAAACATACCCCTGGGCTTGCAGAAGGCCATGACATGTGTTAACTGAGTGCACTCTGACTTACAAAAAGGTCCTGTCATGAAAGTGGCATGTATACTGGGGGGATAGGGAGGTTAAATACAAAGAAAGAAAATAAACATGTTACAATTCACCCGTAAACTTTATTAAAGTGTTATAATTTGAAAGTAAGCCAACCATAATAATTTATTTTAAAAGATACCTTGTTTTGCAGAATAGGTTGAAAATTGAATTAATATTAACTTGTTTTATATTTGCTGAATAGATAGGACTAGCAAAATCACAGTTTACCCTAAGGAAGTATGCAAAACCAATACAATATTGTAAAGTAAAAAATAGATAATAAAATTAAATTTAAAAGATTTGTACTTAAATGTTCAGATAACAAAGGGAGAGAAGTGGAACATATAGGAGAAAATTAGGTCAATTTACACATGAAAGGTCTTGTTATTAACAAATGTATGTTAATTAACAAGATAATTAACTGAAAATGCAGTCATTTGGTAAATGTCAAATTGTGTGTAATAAAAAGTAGTCTAGACAAAACATGATGTTGATCTTCAAGACCATACATGTAGTTTAATTTCATTTATACATTTTTATGATATGATGTGTGCTTTCAAATAAACAAAAAAATGTTATTATTTTACATTTTAAATATATGAAAATTTCATTTCAGAGTAATAATTTATTTTGTTTATATTGATACAATTAGTAAGTTGGAAACCAGGCTAAGGTCTTCTGAATCTTAGGTTTGACTGACAGAAACACAGACAGAGAAATAACCTTGAGAGTGGGGATCACAGAAAGTTTAACAGGAGGGAAAAGAAACAAAAGAAGAAGGCAAAAAAAGAAGTGAGGAATGAATGAGTAACATAATTAACAAGTGATTCTGCTTAGTACAAAGAAAGTTATGATAAAATAAAGCTTATACTACCAAAGCAAGGTTAAATTTCAGCTTTTTTGAGAGATTAGATTATTCTAAAAGAAAAAAGATTCATGTATAAAAGTTTTTGATGTGAAAATTGTCACTCAAAAAAGCATCCAGAAATGAAATCTTCTCTTTCCCCTGTTTCAAGTAAACTCATGCTATAATGAGAATTTCCCATGATATTCTGATTTAATTATCTTTAATTTGGACTAGCCATGCAATGGCAACCCACTCTAGTACTCTTGCCTGGAAAATCTCATGTACGGAGAAGCCTGGTAGGCTGCAGTCCATGGGGTCGCTAAGAGTCAGGCACGACTGAGCGACCACTTTCACTTTCCACTTTCATGCATTGGAGAAGGAAATGGCAACCCACTCCAGTATTCTTGCCTGGAGAACCCCAGGGACAGAGGAGCCTAGTGGGCTGCCATCTATGGGGTTGCACAGAGTCAGACACAACTGAAGTGACTTAGCAGCAGCAGCAGCATGCTAAAGATCTATAACTATATATCTATTATATACACATACATGTTTATGGGCATGTATGCCATTTTAATATATGATAACTATACCATTTTAAAATGTTATTAAATAATATATTTTAAACTATATATATTATGCACGGTATGTAGTATACACTACATGTAAATTATACATACATATACGTACTGTATACTATCTGTATAATTATCTGCATCTATGTGCCATCTATTACGTATATCCCACTGATTCCTCGTAGTATTTGATAGAGTTGTTGTCCAGGAGTAGGAAATTACAGTATGTTTCTAACTTCCACTTTATTATTCCGATGGCCTGTTACTTATAAATATCTTTTCAAATTCTAAGTTTTGGCATCAGGGAGATAGTATATTCACAAATAGAAATATGCTTCAAGCACCCAATCTGACTCAGGATATGGATATAAAGCACAGGGATCTACTTCCTATGGTTGGAACTCAGGGGAAATTAGTTTATGTAATGATCTTGCATATGTCTTCATTTTCTGCTTCAGATTTTCATCTTCCCCCACATATATCAATAGTAATATTTCTATACTAGCCCAGTGACAGCATGCTGATTAGTTCCCTTGAGGCAAGCATGACAGTGTTTCAAAGGTTGACTGTGCTGATGGAGCGTGAAGATCAAGTTTTTCTCAGATTGGTGACCACATTCAAAGCCCTCACACAACTTTGCCCATCTCATAAAGCATCCTCATATTTTCCATCCACCTCCAGAAAAATTTAATCTTGGACAGAGTCTTCAAATAATCAAGGTTTGGGTCCTTGTTTCTATTTTGTTTAAAATAAGATACATTTGACTTTTACTTTTAAAACTAAATGAGAACCAACATCTTCCCTCTTGATCAAGAACTTGGATTTATGAAACTAAGGTTAGACTTGGATTTGCTTTGAAGTCTGAGATTAGAAAATCCACATTGTGAAAATTATGTCTACCATTAGATTTAGTAATCTTGAATACACTTTGCCAAGAATGAGACATCGGATAATATGCTGTGGAGGCAAAGAGCAAGCAAACTTTATTATTCTGAAGGAATTAACATTTCTTTATCATATATATACATAGCTTAACATAGTATGTAGTATCAGGAAGAGTGAGTACAGATTCAATAATGCCATTGCACGCATAATGTGGTATGACAATGTGTTTAACTGCTTTAGAACACAGTTGCCTCTAAAGATGTTCATTAAAAAAATAAATAAATAAGTAAAGATGTTCATAAAGGTTTGAATATAGTGATTTCTTCATTATTCTACTATAAAGTTTTATTTGGAAATTCACCCTTTCCACTTTAAAATAACTTGATTTTATGTTCTCTGAATTCTGTGATGTGCAGATTAACAGTTTTGATCTGTGTTAAAAAGTAAAAGAGATGACAATCAAATGCTAATGACCATTAGGTCCCAGAAAGCTGGAGGTTATTATTAAAGTGCACCTCAATTGGGGAAAAATGGCAACATAAAACCCATTCTCTTCATAAATGGATCTTTATTAATGCTGTCAGATCTTATTAAAATAAGAGTGTGACACTAATAGAATTAAGTAACTTTTGACTTCATTGCTATTATCAGAGTCCTGGTTAGTACAGTTCATTACAGCCTTTCATTAAATACATGTGCTATCAATAGTTCCAAATGAAGCCCATATATGTAGGACATTTTAGATAGCTCAATTGTAGAATTTATAAATTGAGATTCTGAAGAGCAAATATGTCCCCAACTTTGCTTAAATTACTCACGTTCTACTATTTGACCTGATAATAGCAATAAGCTCTAAGAAATACTGCTAAGTTTTACATCAGTTAATATATGGCACAGGTTTATTTATCTGTTATTCCATTGTTCACTATATCTAAATAAAAATCAATTTGATGTTTAATTTTGTGCCTGCCAAAGTTAATGACTTGCAACCTAAATAAATATGTATTTAATTACAAGTCAAAATTATTTGGTATAGAACTCTAATGAAAACATGAGGTTTGGCTCCCATAATTCTGATTGATAATAGTAACCTAAATAATAAATGTTCCAATGTGTGTAGTTCAGTCAGTTCAGTCATTCAGCCATGTCTGACTCTTTTTGACCCTATGAATCGCAGCACACCAGGCCTCCCTGTACATCACCAACTCCCGGAGTTGACTCAGACTCATGTCCTTCGAGTTGGTGACACCATCCAGCCATCTCATCCTCTGTTGTCCCCTTCTCCTCCTGCCCCCAATCCCTCCAGCATCAGAGACTTTTCCAATGAGTCAACTCTTTGCATGAGGTGGCCAAAGTACTGGAGTTTCAGCTTTAGCATCATTCCCTCCAAAGAACACCCAAGACTGATCTCCTTTAGAATGGACTGGTTGGATCTCCTTGCAGTCCAAGGGACTCTCAAGAGTCTTCTCCAACACCACAGTTCAAAAGCATCAATTCTTTGGCACGCAGTTTTCTTCACAGTCCAACATTCACATCCATACATAACCACAGGAAAAACCTTGACTAGACGGACCTTTGTTGGCAAAGTAATGTCTCTGCTTTTGAATATGCTATCTAGGTTGGTCATAAGTTTCCTTCCAAGGAGTTAGCATCTTTTAATTTCATGGCTGCAATCACCATCTGCAGTGACTTTGGAGCCCCCAAAATAAAGTCTGTCACTGTTTCCACTGTTTCCCCATCTATTTCCCATGAAGTGATGGCACCAGATGCCATGATCCTATTTTTCTAAATGTTGAGCTTTAAGCCAACTTTTTTACTCTCCTCTTTCACTTTCATCAAGAGGCTTTTTAATTCTTCTTCACTTTCTGCCATAAGGGTGGTGTCATCTGCATATCTAAGGTTATTGATATTTCTCCCAGCAACTTTGATTCTGGCTTGTGCTTCTTCCAGCTCAGCGGTTCTCATGATGTACTCAGCATATAAGTTAAATAAACAGGGTGACAATATGCATCCTTGACCTACTCTTTTTCCTATTTGGAACCAGCCTGTTGTTCCATGTCCAGTTCTAACTGTTGCTTCCTGAACTGCATATAGGTTTCTCAAGAGAAAGGTCAGGTGGTCTGGTATTCCCATCTCTTTCAGAATTTTCCACAGTGTGTGTAGTTAGTTGAGCATAAATTATTATTTTTTGTCTTTATACCACTTTATACTGACTGTGTAACAACACTCAGAGAACTGAAATATCTTACATTCAGTCTTACACCAAAAATACGTGTATTGGTAAACTGTTTGCACCTGAGGTAAAAACTTCTTGTTCAAAAGTGATGATAAAGGCAATGAGGTCATTTTGGGGGAAATTTCTGATTTTGACCAAATTTGATCAAGAAATTAATTTATATAGGTTTATGTTTTTACCACACTTTATGCCTTTACCAAGCTTTATGTGAATTTGGACCAGTTTTGAAGAAGTGATTCTTCAGCAAAACATATAAAATGCATATGAATATAGTTCTCATTTCAAAATAAAATGCTGATAAAATTAATATTTTCCTTTTGTATTTGTCAGTTTTCAGTTATCTTCATAAATCAATAAAAAGTGTGAATAATTCAATAGATTCAAATAAATCACTTTGACTACAAATTAAATTTTAGTATATCTTTGCTGAAGTATCTTTTAGTTTCTGAATGCAGGTAGAATGTACCAGAGAAAAGAAAGTATTAGTTTCAATTTAACTTTAAAACACAGAGTTTAAATAACTATTTTGGAAATATTATTTTTAGATTGGTTTTTTGCTTGCATATATTTTTCAGTTGCTGTGAAATATAAGATGTAATTTTAGATGACCAGTCATAAGAAATACACTGGTTTTTTTTTTTTTTTTTTTTTAAGCACAGTTAAAGAATGTTTAGGGCTTCCCTGGTGGCTCAGATGGTACAGAAAGTGTGCATGCATGCTAAGTCTCTTCATTCGTGTCCAGCTCTGTGCGACCCTATGGACCACAGGCCGCCAGGTTCCTCTGCCCATGGGCTTCTCCAGGCAAGAATATTGTAGTGGGTTTCATGCTCTCCATGGGATCTTTCCTACCCAGAAGTGAA
Organism: Budorcas taxicolor; assembly: GCF_023091745.1. Taxonomy (NCBI): domain Eukaryota; kingdom Metazoa; phylum Chordata; class Mammalia; order Artiodactyla; family Bovidae; genus Budorcas; species Budorcas taxicolor. The sequence continues at coordinate 694,946 of NC_068935.1, forward strand.
CCAGAATCTCTTATGTCTCCTGCACTGGCAAATAGGTAATTTACCACTAGTGCCCCAAAGTGGTAATTTACCACTGGGAAGCCCCAAAGAATATTCAGTGGCATAATATTTTAATCACTGCATGTAGACATCTGTAAACTTTAAGGTACACTAAAAAAAGTAATACAAAGTTATATAATAGGAGATACAAATAAAATACTTTTTGAAAAAAAGTACTTTTAAACTTTGTTTCATTCAAAAAACAAGGCATTTTAAAAGTGGAATATTGTACATGTTTCAATGCCATTCTCCCAAATCATCCCACCCTTGCCCTCTCCCACAGAGTCGGCAGATTCATGTTGATGTATGGCAAAACCAATACAATATTGAAAAGTAATTAACCTCTAACTAAAATAAATAAATTTATATTTAAATAAAATAAAAGTGGAATATTGTAAAATGATGCTTTAGGTTATCTAACCTAATTTATATTTATCCTTGAGATTTCAATCAAGGATTTTATTTTTATGGAATCAGGATATTCTCATGAACACTTTCATCCTTTTTCTTATTTTACACATAGTAAAGTTTAAGTTTCTTTAAGTTTCTTCAATAGAATGAAGTAGAGTTTAAGAATGAAGTAAAGAGTTTAGAATGAAGTAAAGTTTAAGTTCCTTTAAGTTTCTTCAGTAGAATGAAGTAGAACTCTAAAGAATGGAAAGATGTTCTACTAAATATTTTAGTTATAACAATAATTGACTACCACCTAATGTCTTAGTCCAATTCTAGTCATCTAAATTTAACATATACTTAATGAGTGCCCAGTATACAAAGTTTTTAGGGATAAAAATATGTTTGAAAAATAGTCACTGTCCCCAAGGAGCTTGTAACAGGCATTATGGGGAGTATATTTCACACTAGTGATAGTAAGGAAAAAGCATTCACTATATTAAAAGAACATTTTATCTTGAATTGGTCATTCTGACATTAAGAATGGAACTATCTTTAAGTCTTCACAGTTTCAGACAAGCTAAAATTTCCCAATCTACTTGTAGTAGATTTTCACCTAGCACTCTCATTAATTTCTGATATTTTATTTTTTACTAGGTCTGCAATTATTGCAGTCATACTTTCTCGCAACACTTATCTTCAAAACAATTTTGAGATTGGAAAAAAAATCTTTTTGATGAAAATGTTAGTTCCTATTCTAGTGGTGGTAATTACATGAGTCTTTCTATTATCTTAATTCTCAAACTTGTTGACACTTCCTGACCTTCAATTCCTCCAATTCCTCTTTATAATGGATAAAATTAAAATTATACTTATCTTTCAGGTAGGGATATTATAAAAATTAATGAAATAAGAAAAATACATAAAAGTTGCTGAGTGCCTTGAAAAAAAATTGTATTATAAACAGTCATCAGTTTTGTTCTGTAGTTTAAGATTAATTATAGTCTTCCCAATTTTTCTAAAATTATGCTTTATACTATTTAAAAAGCTTATTTTACAACCTAATCTTTTCATACATATTTTATGTATGTATACAGAGGAAACTGTGACATTATTCTCTTTCTTAATCAATGCCACTGGCACCACATATATTTCTGGACATAGTTCATTTTAAAACAACAATTTACCTTCTTTAGCTTACCTCTTTAATCAAATGTTTCCTTCCCTTCATTTGTCTTTCCCTCCTCCTGGCCCTCCATATGACTATGATGCTGCTAATGTGAATACTTTCACATATATAGTTTCTACCATCTGGAATTGCTTTATTTACCTCTTATTCATATGCCATTTTAAAATATAAGATTTTCTATCTTGTCTTTTTCCACACTGAAAACTTTTCCTATTTTCCTATTTCTTTTCTTGTAAGTCAGTCAAAATTGTCTTTTGCAGTGGATTCTGTAGAAGAGAGATGGAAAATTTGAATTTTTAATTTTTAGCCATTCTAAATTAAATGTTTTAAATGTCAGTTTTCAAATAAGATTTGCTAAAACTAGCCTTTCATGGATATTGGTATGTTTTCCTGGTTTATGAGGGGGGCATTATATTCACTGAGGACAAGAGTTTGCTTAGAAGCATGCATTTAAAGTGGCTAAGTTAAGGACTTAGCCACTTTAAATGCATGTTCAAGGAGCGGTGGCTGCGCGGGCGCAGGAGGGCCTAGAGGAGCTATCCCACATTGAAGGTCAGGAAGGGTGGTGGTGAGGAGATACCCTTCATCCAAGATAAGGAGCAGCGGCTGCACTTTGCTGGAGCAGCCGTGAAGAGATACCCCACTCCCAAAGTAAGAAAACCCAAGTAAGATGGTAGGTGTTTCAAGAAGACATCAGAGGGCAGACACACTGAAACCATACTCACAGAAAAGTAGTCAATCTAATCACACTAGGACCGCAGTCTCGTCTAACTCAATGAAACTAAGCTATGCCCGCAGGACATAGGAGAAAAAGAAAGATAGAAGCATCTGAATGCAGAGTTCCAAAGAAAAGCAAGAAGAGATAAGAAAGACTTCTTCAGAGATCAATGCAAAGGAATAGAGGAAAAGAACAGAATGGGAAAGACTAGAGATCTCTTCAAGAAAATTAGAGATACCAAAGGAACATTTCATGCAAAGGTGGGCTCGACAAAGGACTGAAATGGTATGGACCTAATAGATGCAGAAGATATTAAGACGAGGTGGCAAGAATACACAGAAGAACTGTACAAAAAAGATCTTCACGACCCAGATAACCACGATGGTGTGATCACTCATCTAGAGCCAGACATCCTGGAATGTGAAGTCAAATGGGCCTTAGAAAGCATCACTATGAACAAAGCTAGTGGAGGTGATGGAATTCCAGTTGAGCTGTTTCAAATCCTGAAAGATGATGCTGTGAAAGTGCTGCACTCAATATGCCAGCAAATGTGGAAAACTCAGCAGTGGCTACAGGACTGGAAAAGGTCAGTTTTCATTCCAATCCCAAAGAAAGGCAATGCCAAAAAATGCTCAAACTACCTCACAATTGCACTCATCTCACATGCTAGGAAAGTAATGCTCAAAATTCTCCAAGCCAGGCTTCAGCAATACATGATCCGTGAACTTCCTGATGTTCAAGCTGGTTTTAGAAAAGGCAGAGGAACCAGAGATCAAATTGCCAACATCCACTGCATTATGGAAAAAGCAAGAGAGTTCCAGAAAAACAACTGTTTCTGCTTTTTTGACTATGCCAAAGCCTTTGACTGTGTGGATCACAATAAACTGTAGAAAATTCTAAAAGAGGTGGGAATACCAGACGACCTGACCTGCTTCTTGAGAAATCTGTATGCAGGTCAGGAAGCAACGGTTAGAACTGGACATGGAACAACAGTCTGGTTCCAAATAGAAAAAGGAGTACATCAAGGCTGTATATTGTCACCCTGCTTATTTAACATATATGTAGAGTACCTCATGAGAAATGCTGGGCTGGAAGAAACACAAGCTAGAATCATGATTGCCGGGAGAAATATCAATAACCTCAGATATGCAGATGACAGCACCCTTATGGCAGAAAGTGAAGAGGAACTAAAAAGCCTCCTGATGAAAGTGAAAGTGGAGAGTGAAAAAGTTGGCTTAAAGCTCAACATTCAGAAAACGACGATCATGTCATCTGGTCCCATCACTTCGTGGGAAATAGATGGGGAAACAGTGGAAACAGTGTCAGACTTTATTTTGTGGGGCTTCAAAATCACTGCAGATGGTGATTACAGCCATGAAATTAAAAGACGCTTACTCCTTGGAAGAAAAGTTATGACCAACTTAGATAGCATATTCAAAAGCAGAGACATTACTTTGCCGACTAAGGTCCGTCTAGGCAAGGCTATGGTTTTTCCTGTGGTCATGTATGGATGTGAGTGTTGGACTCTGAAGATGTTGAGCACCGAAGAATTGATGCTTTTGAACTGTGATGTTGGAGAAGACTCTTGAGAATCACTTGGACTGCAAGGAGATCCAACCAGTCCATTCTGAAGGAGATCAGCCCTGGGATTTCTTTGGAAGGAACGATGCTAAAGCTGAAACTCCAGTACTTTGGCCACCTTATGTGAAAAGTTGACTGACTGGAAAAGACTCTGATGCTGGGAGGGATTGTGGGCAGGAGGAGAAGGGGACGACAGAGGATGAGATGGCTGGATGGCATCACTGAGTCGATGGACGTGAGTCTGAGTGAACTCCGGGAGTTGGTGATGGACAGGGAGGCCTGGCGTGCTGTGATTCATGGGGTCGCAAACAGTCAGATGCGACTGAATGACTGAACTGAACTGAAGTTAAGAACAAGACCTTTGCTGCTCAGTAAATAAAATAATGAAGTAAATAGTTAACAGAAGAACAAAGTGATGTTCTAAACAATGTAAGAATGCATAAATAAAAAACAGTTTAATGGATTATAAATAAATTAAGAAGTGTAGAACTTTATAGATTACTTTTAGTTGAACATAGTGCTTTATTGAAGTCACTGAATGATTATCTGGGTGAATATGAGAGTACATATAGCTATCCAAAAGCTGGAAAGTATATTTAAGCTTAGTTACAAACTAATGATTGTTAAATTAACTTAGATATTCAACAAATAAATATGAAATGAAGGCTCCTTAGGTTGGTTGAATTCACAAAAATTATAAAATTCTCATTTTGATTATTATATTTCTGACTTCATTTAGTGGTATCTCACTGCTTTTTTCTCTGAGAACTTAAATATTGAATAGATTTTATGAACTGCAGGAGACATTAAAATCTTTTAATTTTTATGTAAGGAAAATAATTCTAAATGATTACCTACAAATAGCCATACCATTTTCTTCAACACCATATCACCCCTTTAAATACCTTATTATCCTAGATTCCAAAACCAGTCTAGAACTCTCTAAGTCAATGAAGTCGTGATGGCCATCCCATCCTTTTTACCTTTGAAAGCCACTGTAATGGTGTGGGAATGCACCTTTAACTGAAAGTACTCATAAGACTGGAAAAATGAAAATTTACTCATTGGGGATGGTGTGTGGGTGTGTGTGTTTATATATGTATGGCAATATATGGCACTTAGTTGAAACATTGTTGGCTGGCTTCTGAAGTAGTTTATCCATCTGTAGCTTTTAGGATTCTAGACATTCTCTGAAGTATGTTTTCTCCAGAAAACTTGTCTTGAGCTTTCAGGCATATTTAGCTGCCTGGAGTTTTACTTGTGTCTTTCAAATGATGCTTTAGATCAAATGCATAAGTGGTAAAATGAACAGATTTTTATAAAGCTAGAAGTCTTACATAGAAAACCAGTTTACATGCAGAATAGCTAGATCAATAACATGAGATTTTAATCTCTTTAACTCAGAAATCTGATTTGTTGGTTATTTATTATAATAGACGTGACTTACTGAGCTATATTTGTCTACACAAATATAGTCATACTATGGCAAATCTCGGAGAAGGTAATGGCAACCCACTCCAGTACTCTTGCCTGGAAAATCCCCTAGACCGAGGAGCCTGGTAAGCTGAAGTCCATGGGGTCGCGAAGAGTCGGACACGACTGAGTGAGTTTACTTTCACTTTTCAATTTCATGCATTGGAGAAGGAAATGGCAACCCACTCCAGTGTTCTTGCCTGGAGAATACCAGGGGCAGTGGAGCCTGGTGGGCTGCCATCTATGGGGTCTCACAGAGTCGGACACGACTGAAGCGACTTAGCAGCAACTGCAGCAGCAGCATGGCAAATCTAAGTAGTTTAACGTAATTTAAAATTTTTCTCCACTAGTTTTATTTGATATTTTGTACATAGTAATCTCATTTAACTATGTCTGGCCTTCTATAATCTAGACTGTTAAAGGTTTGAAGCAAAAAAAAAAAAAAATGACTCCTATCTGAGGTAATTGTCTGTTTAATGTGTACCCTACAAATTAGTGGCTGAACTTATTTGGGTATTGATTAATGTAAAAAACAGCATTTTACCAAAGAGCTCCCTGATATTATCAGACAACTGTGGGATTTGGAAAGGAATTATTTTTGCATTTTTCCTCATTTTAAAGCATGGTGTATTAGTCAGATTCAGCTGTAAGTAAATGCAAACTATTGTCTTACATAACCTCAGGAGTTATTTCAAATTATCTTCATGCTTTGCTACAGTTTACTGACAGTTGTTTCATCTGCTACAACTGTTAAGCTTTCTAAACTTGATTGCTCCAATGAGTTAGTGATACTTGATTCACACATATTTGCAGTACATTTCCACAATGAGTTATTGACAATTATTTTCACTGACAACAGCTTTTGTATTTTGTGTAAGTGCGATATTGAAAGATTTTTCATTGTTCTTTCCCCCACAAATAATGGACTGCATAACTCTGTGCTTTCCCACATGTTTAGCAATCTCTATTTCACAAATAACTGAATTTGCTGTCCTATTTGCAGTTATCAGTAGTTGCTTTAAAAGATAACTGCTTATTTTGATTATTGCTTAGGCAGTAGACATGCTGAAGTGAAGTGAAGTAAAAGTCTCTCAGTCTTGTCCAACTCTTTGTGACCCCATGGACTATACACTTCATGGAATTCTCCAGGTCAGAATACTGGAGTTGGTTTAGTTCAGTTCAGTCTCTCAGTCCTGTCCAGCTCTTGGTGACCCCATGAACTGCAGCACGCCAGGCCTCCCTGTCCATCACCAACTCCCGGAGTCCACCCAAACGAATGTCCACTGAGTCAGTGATGCCATCCAGCCATCTCATCCTCTGTCGTCCCCTTCTCCTGCCTTCAATCTTTCCCAGCATCAGGGTATTTTCAAATGAGTCAGCTCTTTGCATCAGGTGCCAAAGTGTTGGAGTTTCAGCTTCAACATCAGTCCTTCCAATGAACACCCAGGACTGATCTTTAAGATGAACTGGTTGGATCTCCTTGCAGTCCAAGGGACTCTCAAGAGTCTTCTCTAACACCACAGTTCAAAAGCATCATTCTTCGACACTCAGCTTTCTTTATAGTCCAACTCTCACATCCATACATGACCACTGGAAAACCATAACCTTGACTAGATGGACCTTTGTTGGCAAAGTAATGTCTCTGCTTTTTCATATGCTGTCTAGTTTGGTCATAACGTTCCTTCCAAGGAGTAAGCATCTTTTAATTTCATGGCTACAATCACCATCTGAAGTGATTTTGGAGCCCAGAAAAATAAAGTCAGGCACTGTTTCTACTGTTTCCCCATCTATTTGCCATGAAATGATGGAACCAGATGCCATGATATTAGGTTTCTGAATGTTGAGCTTTAAGCCAACTTTTTCACTCTCCTTTTTCACTTTGATCAAGAGGCTTCTTATTTCCTCCCATTCGAAAGACTGTCTTTTCACCTTGCTTATAGTTTCCTTTGTTGTGCAGAAGCTTTTAATTTTAATTAGATCCCATTTGTTTATTTTTGCATTTATTTCCAGTATTCTGGGAGGTGAGTCATAGAGGATTCTGCTGTGATTTATGTCAGACAGCGTTTTGCCTATGTTCTCCTCTAGGAGTTTTATAGTTTCTGGTCTTACGTTTAGATTGTTAATCCCTTTTGAGTTTATTTTTGTGTACGGTGTTAGAAAGTGATCTAGTTTCATTCTTTTACAAGTGGTTGACCAGTTTTCCCAGCACCACTTGTTAAAGAGATTGTCTTTAATCCATTGTATATTCTTGCCTCCTTTGTCAAAGATAAGGTGTCCATTGGTGTGTGGATTTATCTCTGGGCTTTCTATTTTGTTCCATTAATCTATATTTCTGTCTTTGTGCCAGTACCATACTGTCTTGATGACTGTGGCTTTGTAGTAGAGCCTGAAGTCAGGCAGGTTGATTCCTCCAGTTCCATTCTTCTTTCTCAAGATTGCTTTGGCTATTTGAGTTTTTTTTTTTTTTTTTTTTTTGGATTTCCATACAAATTGTGAAATTATTTGTTCTAGCTCTTTGAAAAATACCGTTGGTAGCTTGATAGGGATTGCATTGAATCCATAGATTGCTTTGGGTAGTATACTCATTTTCACTATATTAATTCTTCTGATCCATGAACATGGTATATTTCTCCATCTATTAGTGTCCTCTTTGATTTCTTTCACCAGTGTTTTATAGTTTTCTATATATAGGTCTTTAGTTTCTTTAGGTAGATATATTCCTAAGTATTTAATTCTTTTCGTTGCAATGGTGAATGGAGTTGTTTCCTTAATTTGTTTTTCTACTATCTCATTATTAGTGTATAGGAATGCAAGGGATTTCTTTGTGTTGATTTTATATCCTGCAACTTTACTATATTGATTGATTAGCTCTAGTAATTTTCTGGTGGAGTCTTTAGGGTTTTCTATGTAGAAGATCATGTCATCTGCAAACAGTGAGAGTTTTACTTCTTCTTTTCCAATTTGGATTCCTTTTATTTCTTTTTCTGCTCTGATTGCTGTCAGAATGGGAGAGTTCAGTTCAGTTCAGTTCAGTCGCTCAGTCGTGTCTGACTCTATGCGACCTCATGAATCGCAGCACTCCAGGCCTCCCTGTTCATTACCATCTCCCGGAGTTCACTCAGACTCACATCCATTGAGTCCGTGATGCCATCCAGCCATCTCATCCTCAGTCGTCCCCTTCTCCTCCTGCCCCCAATCCCTCCCAGCATCAGAGTCTTTTCCAGTGAGTTAACTCTTCTCATAAGGTGGCCAAACAGTGGAAGTGAGAAATAGGTTTAAGGGCCTAGATCTGATAGATAGAGTGACTGATGAACTATGGAATGAGGTTCGTGACATTGTACAGGAGACAGGGATCAAGACCATCCCCATGGAAAAGAAATGCAAAAAAGCAAAATGGCTGTCTGGGGAGGCCTTACAAATAGCTGTGAAAAGAAGAGAAGTGAAAAGCCAAGGAGAAAAGAAAAGATATAAGCGTCTGAATGCAGAGTTCCAAAGAATAGCAAGAAGAGGTAAGAAAGCCTTCTTCAGCGATCAATGCAAAGAAATAGAGGAAAACAACCGAATAGGAAAGACTAGAAATCTCTTCAAGAAAATTAGAGGTACCAAGGGAACATTTCATGCAAGGATGGGCTCGATAAAGGACAGAAATGGTATGGACCTAACAGAAGCAGAAGATATTAAGAAGTGGCAAGAATACACAGAAGAACTGTACAAAAAAGATCTTCATTACCCAGATAATCATGATGGTGTGATCACTAATCTAGAGCCAGACATCTTGGAAAGTGAAGTCAAGTGGGCCTTAGAAAGCATCACTATGAACAAAGCTCATGGAGGTGATGGAATTCCAGTTGAGCTGTTTCAAATCCTGAAAGATGATGCTGTGAAAGTGCTGCACTCAATATGCCAGCAAATTTGGAAAACTCAGCAGTGGTCACAGGACTGGAAAAGGTCAGTTTTCATTCCAATTCCAAAGAAAGGCAATGCAAAAGAATGCTCAAACAGAATGGGAGAAAATAATAGCAAATGAAGCAACTGACAAAGAATTAATCTCAAAAATATACAAGCAACTCTTGCAGCTAAATTCCAGAAAAATAAACGACCCAGTCAAAAAATGGGCCAAAGAACTAAATAGACATTTCTCCAAAGAAGACATATGGATGGCTAACAAACACATGGAAAGATGCTCAACATCATTCATTATCAGAGAAATGCAAATCAAAACCACAATGAGATTCCATTTCACACCAGTCAGAATGGCTGCGATCCAAAAGTCTACAAGCAATAAATGCTTGAGAGGATGTGGAGAAAAAAGAACCCTCTTACACTGTTGGTGGGAATGCAATATAGTACAGCCACTATGGAGAACAGCTTGGATTCCTTAAAAAACTGGAAATAGAACTGCCTTATGACCCAGCAATCCCACTGCTGGGCATACACACTGAGCAAACCAGAATTGAAAGAGACACGTGTACCCCAATGTTCATCACAGCACTGTTTATAATAGCCAGGACATGGAAGCAACCTAGATGTCCATCAGCAGATGAATGGATAAGAAAGCAGTGGTACATATACACAATGGAGTATTACTCAGCCATTAAAAAGACTACATTTGAATCAGTTCTAATGAGGTGGATGAAACTGGAGCCGATTATACAGAGTGAAGTAAGCCAGAAAGAAAAAACACCAATACAGAATACTAACACATATATATGGAATTTAGAAAGATGGTAACAATAACCCTGTATGCGAGACAGCAAAAGAGACACAGATGTATAGAACAGTCTTTTGGACTCTGTGGGAGAGGGAGAAGGTGGGATGATTTGGGAGAATGTCATTGAAACATGTATAATTTCATATAAGAAATGAATCGCCAGTCTAGGTTCGATGCAGGATACCGGATGCTTGGGGCTGGTGCACTGGGATGACCCAGAGAGATGGTATGGGGAGGGAGGAAGGAGGGGGGTTCAGAATTGGGAACACGTGTACACCTATGGTGAATTCATGTTGATGTATAGCAAAGCCAATACAGTATTGTAAAGTAAAATAAAATTTTAAAAAAGAGGCTTTTTAGTTCCTCTTCACTTTCTGCCATAAGGGTGGTGTCATCTGCATATCTGAGGTTATTGATATTTCTCCTGGCAATCTTGATTCCAGCTTGTGCTCCTCCAGCCCAGCAGGTAGCCTTTCCCTTCTCCAGGGGATCTTCCCATACCAGGGTTTCCAACCTGTCAGGAAACATTTAACATGAGGCTTCCTGTGTGCTGTTTTGGATCTGTCAGGAATTCTCTGCTCCTTATTAACCAGGAATTAAGAGAAGAGGCAATCCTAACCCAGGGCTGAAGAATCCAGGCATTTCCTTCATTAGTATTTCTATACAGTGATAAGTACCCTCTTCCTTCTTGTGAACCATACGGTAAAAGCTATTGTTTACAGCTCTCTCTCTCTTTAATATGGATCGCCTATGTTTTGTAAGTCTGGAATTTTAATCTTTATCTTTCCTTGTAAGACAGTATATATGCCCACACCATGTTGATTAAAACACCTTTGCTCCATCAGAGCTCTGGTCCCCATGTCTTTTCTCTCTCTCTCTCTCTCCCTCTCTTTTTCAGGCTGATCCCCTAGAGTGCAGAGGCTCTCTGAGTTCACTTTCCTGTCCGGGCTTCTAAGACCCTCTCGAGAAGGTGCCCTGCACCTTCACCCCATTGAGAGGGCACCTGAGGCCTTCGTGAAAAGAGCAAGCCCCATGCAGGTGCTTTATTGGCTTTCTGCGTAAACCAAGGAATATCAGCCTCTTTCTCTCTCTTCTACTTTCATATCGGTCGACTCCGGACCACCAGGTTCCAGTACATTAAAGGACCTCAACACCAACCCAGGTCTCCCGCATTGCAGGTGGATTCTTACCAGCTGAACCACAAGCATCTCATTTATATAGGGTGAATCATTTTCTGAGCTAGCATTGTTCATCTCATGTAGTATTCACTAAAGCTAAATAGGCAAGAGAGTAACATGGAAAACAGATGTAATCTCATTAAATATTCTTTTATTTTGGATGCATGATTTTCTTAATCATTATTTAAATATATAGGGCTATCTATCTTTTGCTTCCAAACTTTGACTCACAAAAATTAAAAAGGATTAGCCTCTGGGCTTCCCTGGTGGCTCAGACAGTAAAGAATCTGCCTGTAATGTGGGAGACCTGGGTTCCATCCTGGGGTTGGGAAGATCCCTGGAGAAGGAAACGGCTAACCACTCCAGTATTCTGCCCTGGAGAATTCCATGGACAGAGGAGCCTGGCAGGCTACAGTCCATGGGGTCGCAAAGAGTCGGACACCACTGAGCTACTTTCACTTTCAGCCTCTGTCCAAGGTTCTAAACATTTAAGGTTTTAGGACGCTAAATCTTACCCCATTCCTCCTTTCTTGCACAGTTTTCCCTGAGTATCTTTTTATCTAGAGGTCTTTTGAATATAGCCTAAACAGTTCTTGAGTTAGAGAATCTCTTACAAATCTTTTTGAACTAAAAGTTAGATTGTAGATTAGAGCATAGAGTGGTTTTCATAAGAGAATAATAGTGATTTTGTCTGCATGGACATATTCTTCATAAATATTTTAATTAGCCTCCAATTAAAATAAATAAATTTATATTAAAAAAGGAACAGTTCATATTTTCCTTCATTATACTGATTTGAGAATAAATGATACTATGGCTGCAGTATCAAATTGTACTCTGTTGTTTCTCCACTCACCAACATTAGAAACCATCATGTCACCAGTAATGAATTATTTTTATATCATACGCTTCATAATTTGCATGGATTTTCTTCATAATTTGCCTGGATTTCACCAAGGGTTTTGAAAAATTTTTAAATATGTATATTTTTAAAATAGATAAATATGGGCACTTAAGACACCCTCAGAAGATATATATGCATAGATGTATATATATATATATATATATATACATAATACAAGTCAATTATAATCTTATTCTAGTTGAGCTAATCATTTTTCTCAAGATAAATTTAAATTTCACCCCCTAAATGTTCTATATGCACTGACTCATTGAACCAGATATGATTCAGTACTCTGTTTTAAAAGTCAATTGTGCATATCAGTATTACTGTTCTTTTATATAACTTTTTCATGAAAAGCAAAGTGATTCAATGAATTAGTAAACACATTTCAAGTATGTTTATTTTGAAACTTGCTTTTAATTCTTAGAGATATCTTGAATATTTTAGCATAGCCCTCAATAAAAATAATTGATTAGATTCAGGTACCTAGTTCATAGTGTTAATAGCAATTCTAAATAATTCTTTCAATAATAAAAATCAACTGAAATACAAGATGTGGTATAGAGTTCAGTTACTTTAATAATTCAATTGTTTAATAGTATATATTCAATTTTAGAGCAATGGTGTTTTAAAATGCAAGTTGCTTATTATTTAATTTCTTAACTTTACATTAAGTAAGTGTTCCTCTTCTATCTCCGGGCAGTTTATCAGATCACAAAATGATTTTGATAAGAGAAGACTGTCTTTTTTCAGAAGTTAAAACTACTATTTAATAAATGTTTAACAGTCACTGATAGGACTTTACTATACTTCAAAAATATATATCCCAGTGTTGTCAAATTCCTGAGAAATTGTGATTACATTAAATTAGAGTTAGATAATAAAACATATTTTGAGCATTGCTTTTTCTGGCTTCTTGTGCTTGCTAGTATGTGCATGAATGTAATTGATCATAACTCTATATGAGCTATTCATTCTAAACTCTAGTCAATACTTTGTTATTCTGTAGTTAACAATCAATTTTAGGTGAATTTTGTCTTTTCCCATCACATTTTATGTTCAAAATATTTTAAAAATACGTCCTAGAAATTTTCCACTTCAACAAATGTATATCAAGTCTCTCAGGCTATACAGCTGAAACTAACAATGTTGTAATAGCAATATTGTAAATCTGCTTTATCTCAATTAAAAAAAGATTTCCAGAAAACATTTTTAAATTCCAGAATTATTCAAGGGATTGGATTAATTCACATTTCCATTAGACATTTTTTTCCTGTTATTAATAAACTACTCTCTTTAGTTCAGTTCATTGTTGTAGCACCCTTGTCTTTGGTTTCTTATTACATAGAGAGTGTTTTATAGGGAGCAGCATCTTCCCTCTTCTCAGAGGGTAGATCAAAGTCAATTGTGCTTATTTAGAATTGGGAGGATTTTTAAAGGGAATTTCAGATTGGACTTTGTAGGTATCATAAACCTCAAAATACTGGACATCTTTGATAAAAAGATTCCTCTTTTAACAATTTACTGTGGTGTATCTACATAACTTTGGAAGATTTTTTTGTATGTTTCCTTGAGCCATTTTTTTTTTCTATCACCTCACTGAGGTTGTGAAAACATACAGAGGCTGTGGATACCTACAATTTTAAGTTCTGCTTTGATTTCCAGAGGGGAAATATAATATTATACTGGCTTTGACATATAAGATCTTTACATTAATTCTTAGTTAAGAAAATAATTTTCTTATTTTCACCACATTGTCCAATTATCATCCTTTAATTAAAGTAAATTATTAATGCTACAGAATGTATTCATGGACATTATATTTTAGAACTTGATTTTGAGAACATTTTATTCTAAAAATTTAATGAGAGGTGACTTTCCAAATGCACAGCATTTTCCTATTACAGTTAAAAATAATATCTTTTTTATCCCCCTTAATCTACTCTTTTAAATGAAAACTTGTAGCTTCAGATGGGCTGAGAATACCTTTGCTCATTTATGACCTTAATAGTCATATTTTATTTAATGTGGATATTAAAAAGGATGTTGTTGTTCATTGTTCAGTCGCTGAGTCCTGACCCCATGGACTGCAACATGTCAGGCTTCCCTGTCCTTCAACATCTCCCAGAGTTTGCTCAAACTCATGTCCATTGAGTCAGTGATTCCATCCAACCATCTCATCCTCTGTTGTCCTCTTCTCCTCCTGACTTCAACCTTTCCCAGCATCAGGGTCTTTTCTAATGAGTCAGGTCTTCACAACAGGTGGTCAAAATATTGTAGCTTCAGCATCATTCTTTTAATGAATAAAAAAGTGTGTAAAGCCCCTCAAATGTCCCAGTTCCAAAGAGTGAAACTAAAAATTCCTTTCTACTAACTTTGTACTTTGAAACCTTTATTTGATAACCCTTAACTGTCAAGAATTGTCATATCTTTTGACACTTATGACAGCTCTTTCAGTGGGATAAGGCAAAAGCATTGTTGTAATAAGTAAGGAATCTGACTAGAGCAGCTTTCTGGTAGATTGAACGTAAGTGATAATTCTGCCATTATACTCTTGTTTTTTTTCCTCAATGCAATGCAAATTAATTAAGATATGTAGTGAGCTGTGGAAAATTTCTTATGTTTTGTCATAAACATGTTTACTGACTGTACATCAATAAATCATTAAGCAATGCATAAAACTAAGAATTGTAGTATTATGAAAATATGTATAAAACCCTAGATATTTAAACCACTGCATTTTTATATGATATTGTCACAGATCAAATATATTCACAAATTTTATTTTTAAAATAATAAAATGAAACTAAGGTTTAAAGTAACATAAACATAAAATGAAAAGTTGTACATATATTCATATCAAATGAATAGAATATCTTTAATGTTTACATCATGTTTGCTATATGTTCAGTTTTTCTTTGTCATCTATAACATTAGCTCTTATTGAATAAGAATGTGTCTTGGATCTTGAATCAAAACTTGATTTTAAAATTTTAGTTTTAGTAATGCCTAAAATTCCGGTACTTTGGCCACCTCATGTGAAGTGTTGACTCATTGGAAAAGACTGATGCTGGCAGGGATTGGGGGCATGAGGAGAAGGGGACGACAGAGGATGAGATGGCTGGATGGCATCACTGACTCCATAGGCGTGAGTCTGAGTGAACTCCAGGAGTTGGTGATGGACAGGGAGGCCTGGGGTGCTGCCATTCGTGGGGTTGCAAAAAGTCAGACACGACTGAGCGACTAAACTGAACTGAACTGAACTGAAAATTAGATTGGCTTCCCAGGTGGCACAGTTGGTAAGGAATCCACTTGCCAGTGTAGGAGACACCAGAGATCCAGCTTCAATCCCTGGATTAGGAAGATCCCATGGAGGAGGAAATGGCAATCCACTCCAGTATTCTTTCCTGGAAAATCCCATGGTCAGAGCAGCCTGGTGGGCTACAGTCCATGGGGTCACAGAGTTGGACACATCTGAGTGATTGAACATACACACACACACACACACACACACACACACACACACACACACAATTAGGTATTACTTATTGATAATTGCAGAGTTTTTAAAAGTACAATTAACCACAAGATATGGAGAAGGCAATGGCACTGTATTCCAGTACTCTTGCCAGGAAAATCCCATAGATGGAGGAGCCCGATAGGCTGCAGTCCATGGGGTTGCTAAGAGTTAGACACGACCAAGTGACTTCACTTTCACTTTTCACTTTCGTGCATTGGAGAAGGAAATGGCAACCCACTCCAGTGTTCTTGCCTGGAGAATCCCAGGGGCAGTGGAGCCTGGTGGGCTGCCGTCTATGGGATTGCACAGAGTCGGACATGACTGAAGCAACTTAGCAGCAGCAGCAGCAGCAACCACAAGATAAGATAGTCTATACGAAAATATGTTTATAGTCAGCTAACTGCCATAGAAAAGTGATATTTGTACAAATGATTCTAACACAAATGTGATTAATTCCTTTCCATGTATATTTCTGAGGCTCTTTTGTTTATTTGTTTGCTGTCTCCTATAAGAATTTAATATAATTGTTGTTATACTGATTTCATAGTAAAACTTTGGATACAATTTAGTCTTTTTCTTTTAGTACTGTAATTCTCAGTGTATTGGCCCAGGGTTTCTTGATCTTGGCAGTATTGACATTTGGAGCAGGATAATTTTTTTTAATTTATTTATTTTAATTGGAGGCTAATTACTTTACACTATTGTAGTGGTTGCCATATTTCCATACAAATTGTGAAATCATTTGCTCTAGTTCTCTGAAAAATACCGTTGGTAGATTGATAGGGATTGCACTGAATCTGTAGATTGCTTTGGGTAGTATACTCATTTTCACTATATTGATCCTTCCAATCCATGAACATGGTATATTTCTCCATCTATTTGTGTCATCTGCGTTTACTTTCATCAGTGTTTTACAGTTTTCTATATATAGGTCTTTTGTTTCTTTTGGTTGATTTATTTGTAACTAGTTTATTCTGTTCTTTGTGATGGTGAATGGAACAGTTTCCTTAATTTCTCTTTCTATATTCTCATTGTTAGTGTATAAGCATACAAGGGATTTCTGCATGTTGATTTTATATTCTTCAACTTTACTATATTCATTGGTTAGCTCTAGTAATTTTCTGGTGGAATCTTTAGAGTTCTCTATGTAGAGGATCATGTCATCTGCAAACAGTGAGAGTTTTACTTCTTCTTTTACAATCTGGATTTCTTTTATTTCTTTTTCTTCTCTGATTGCTATGGCTAAAACTTCCCAAACTATGTTGAATAGTAGTGGTGAGAGTGGGCACCCTTGTCTTGTTCCTGACTTTAGGGGAAATGCTTTCAATTTTTCACCATTGAGAATAATGCTTGCTGTGGGTTTGTCATGTATAGCTTTTATTATGTTGATGTATGTTCCTTCTATTCCTGCTTTCTGGAGGGTTTTGTTTTTGTTTTTTTTTTTTTTATCATAAATGGATGTTGAATTTTGCCAAAGGCTTTCTCTGCATCTATTGAGATAATTATATGGTTTTTGTCTTTCAACTTTTTAAAGTGGTGTATTACATTGATTGATTTGCAGATATTGAAGAATCCTTGTATCCCTGGGATAAATCCCACTTGGTCATAATGTATGATCTTTTTAATATGTTTGCTAGGATTTTGTTAAGGATTTTTTTAATCTATGTTCATCAGTGATATTGGACTGTAGTTTTCTTTTTTTGTGGCATCTTTGTCTAATTTTGGTATTAGGTTGATGGTGGCCTCATAGAATGAATTTGGATGTTTACTTCGTCTGCAATTTTCTGGAAGGTTTTGTGTAGGATAGGTGTCAGCTCTTCTCTCAATTTTTGGTGGAATTCAGCCGTGAAGCAATCTGGTCCTGGGCTGATGTTTGATGGAAGATTTCTGATTACAGTTTCGATTTCTGTGCTTTTGATGGGTCTGTTAAGATTTTCTATTTCTTCCTGGTTAAGTTTTAGAAAGTTATACTTTCTAAGAATTTGTTTATTTCTTCCATGTTGCCTATTTTATTGGCATATAATTGCTGTTAGTAGTCTCTTATGATCCTTTGTATTTCTGTGTTGTCTGTTGTGATTTTTCCATTTTCATTTCTAATTTTGTTGATTTGATTCTTCTCCCTTTGTTTGTTGATGAGTCTGGCTAATGGTTTGTCAGTTTTATTTATCTTCTCAAAGAACCAGCTTTTACCTTTCTTGGTTTTTGCTATGGTCTTTTTTGTTTCTTTTCAATTTTTTTCTGTCCTAATTTTTATGATTGCTTTCCTTCTACTAACCCTGTAGTTCTTCATTTCTTCCTTTTCTAGTTGCTTTAGGTGTAGAGTTAGGTTATTTATTTTACTTTTTTCTTCTTTCTTCAGGTAAGCTTGTATTGCTATGAACATTCCCCATAGCATGACTTTTACTGAATCCCATAAGTTTTGGGTTGTTGCGTTTTCATTTTCATTCGTTTCTATGCATATTTTGATTTGTTTTTTGATTTTTTTCTGTGACTTGTTTGTTATTCAGAAGCGTTTTGTTCAGCCTCTATATGTTGGAATTTTTAATAGTTTTTTTTCTGTTCAGTTCAGTTCAGTTGCACAGTCATGTCCGACTCTTTGCGACCCCATGAACTGCAGCACACAAGGCCTCCCTGTCCATCACCAACTCCTGGAGTTCACTCAGATTCACGTCCATCGAGTCAGTGATGCCATCCAGCCATCTCATCCTCTGTCGTCCCCTTCTCCTCCAGCCCCCAATCCCTCCCAGCATCAAAGTCTTTTCCAATGAGTCAACTCTTTGCTTGAGGTGGCCAAAGGACTGGAGTTTCAGCTTTAGCATCATTCCTTCCAAAGAAATCCCAGGGCTGACCTCCTTCAGAATGGACTGGTTGGAGCTCCTTGCAGTCCAAGGGACTCTCAAGAGTCTTCTCCAGCACCACAGTTCAAAAGCATCAATTCTTTGGTGCTCAGACTTCTTCACAGTCCAACTCTCACATCCATACATGAACACAGGAAAAACCATAGCCTTGACTAGGCGGACCTTAGTCGGCAAAGTAATGTCTCTGCTTTTGAATATGCTATCTAGGTTGGTCATAACTTTTCTTCCAAGGAGTAAGTGTCTTTTAATTTCATGGCTGCAGTGATTTTGGAGCCCAAAAAAATAAAGTCTGACACTGTTTCCCCATCTATTTCCCACGAAGTGATGGGACCAGATGCCATGATCTTCGTTTTCTGAATGTTGAGCTTTAAGCCAACTTTTTCATTGTCCTCTTTGACTTTCATCAAGAGGCTTTTTAGTTCCTCTTCACTTTCTGCCGTTCCAATTATTCAGCATTGCCTTGATTAGAATGAGCCATCTATTATTAGTCACTGCCCATTTGAAACTCCATTCCCTAAAGAGCAAAGGATTCGGCCTATTCTTGCAATGATTACTCATTTTCAAGAGAATGTAATCCATGGATAACTTTGTCATTTATTTAACTTCTCTCAAGAAAATTTGCCACCATATTTATCATGATATCCAATTAATCAATATTCCAGCACCCTGATACAGAGAAGAAATGACCTACCCATCTGATACAGAAACTGAAATCCTTTTTTGGAATAAAGGAGATTTCTGAGCTTTGAGGATTACATCCAATAGAAATTGGTTGAGAACTTTCCACAATTCAGAGTGTATAGAATCAGAGTTATAATCACTCTAGAAGCTCTGAGACTTAAAAGATAAAATGTCTTCATAAGACCTTAGATTTTCTAACAATATTTTCCCCTCGACCCCCGGATTTACCTTATCTTACATACTAACTGTCTTTACCTAAAGTTTTCTCTGACTGTCGGCCAGAAGCATCTTGAATTTTATCATTCTGATATTAATAAGCAATCAGCTAGGTTTGCAAAGTATCTATTAGAGAAATATCATATAGAAATCTTTCTGTCAGTGGCTCAATGGGGATCAAGTAAGTTTTTTTGGTTTTATTCTTTTTAGTAATGATTACCTGCTGATTATCTCACACCCGAGAACTCTCCATAGTACAAGAATTATTGCCAACATCAGTAAGGCATCCCTTTTAAGAGGCAATCATAGTTAAAACTGTTGAACTCAAAGTCAAGACACTTGGCGCTCAAATCTGCCTCTACAATAAACTAGCTGTGTGATCATGAGCAAATCACCCAACCTCACTGAATCTCATTGTCCTTTGTGTAAAAGAAGAAAGAAGGCTAGATGATATCTGAAGTTTCTTCTAGTACTGAGATTGAAGGATTCAATATACTGTATTCTTGTTTTCTTATGAAACCAGCTCATCTAACTTGAGCACAAGGGAAGCAGTTGCTAAAAAGAGCTGATTGTCAACAATTAGGAGTGACATTTCATTGGTTTTGCACGTGTTTTCAATTAAAAACAGTTAGTGATTAAAATCACATGCTTGAAAACATAGTCCTTAAAAGAATATTTTCAAATAAAACGTAAAACATTAAAATGTCTGGGATCAAGTCCAATTTGTATTCTAAACATTTGCTAGTATTAAAGAGCTTTTTTATGTTATGAGGCATGCTTAGATTTTGCAAGTGTTAGAAACTGCAGAGAAAGAAAGAGAGTGAGCTAGCAGGCAATGGAACAAGTAAGAAAGATAATGTTGAATTATTATACATACTCATAAAAAATGTTGGTTTCCTCCTTGGATGTTGTTAGAGTGAATCAGACTTTGTTCTCTGTTCATTTATATATGTCTCATATTTAGTCATTTGTTTAAGATTTTCCCTTTTTTTCTAAAAGTCAAAATCTGGTTTTTCAAAACTTAGTTACTGAAAATACTGGAAACCTGATGAATGGATTTCTTTCAATTCCCATCTGTTCTTATGGATATAATCACCCTGGTATCTTCAATTAAATCTCCTTTGTGCCAGTCTGTAACATTATGAATTTAAGTGAACACTTTAAAACATTTCAATCCAAATGCTTATTTCAAGTAATATAATCACATAGTTTGATTGTTCTTTTAGTTGGAGGACACAGAACAGTGTGTGACACATGACCACAATAAAGCAAGGATGTAGATGTATCTTATGTCACACACACACACACACACACACACACACACACACAAATCCTGAAGTAAGGGAAAAATACACTTTAAGATAGACATTGAGAGAAGTAAGTCAGAAAGAGAAAAACAGGACTTACTTGGTGGTATAGTGAATAAGAATCTGCCTGCCAATTTAGGGGACACTGGTTTGATCCCTAGTCTGGGAATATCCCACATGCTACAAAGCTACTAAGCCTATGGACCAGAATTAATGAGCCTGTACCATGCTTCAAACAAGAGAGTAGTCCCTGTTCTCCACAACTAAAGAAAGCCCACGCAGAGCAATTAAAACCCACTGTAATAAAAAACAAATAACTTTTTTTAAAAAAGATAAAAACAAATATCATATATTAATGGATATATGTGGAATCTAGAAAAAAAAAATGGTACAGATGAACGTATTTCCAAGGCAAGAATGGACACGTGAACAAAGGGGGAAGGGGAGGGTGAGATGAATTGGAAGCTTAAGATTGACATATATACACCACCATGTGTGAAATCATTACTGGAAACCTACTATAGAGCATAGGAAGCCCAGCTCGGTGCTGTGATGACCTAGGTGAGTGAAATAGGGGGGTAGGAAGGAGGTCAATGAGGGATGGGATATGGCTGACTCACTACAGCAGAAACTTAACGCCGCAATGTAAAGCAATTATACTACAATTAAAATAAAAAGACAGAGGTAGTATCAAGAAACTGTCATTTTCAGTGACCTTCAAGAGTACCTACACTTTCATCAGAAATAAAAAAATAAACTATTCTTAGTGTTGAAATCTGAAGAAATGGAGGGAAAAAATAAGTCAATGGAAGGTACCACTTTTCTTGGGACTTACATTAACCCCAAAGAACCATATGCTATGAATGTCATTGTTCTATTCAGTTCAGTTCAGTCGCTCAGTCGTGTCCAACTCTTTGCGACCCCATGTATCACAGCACACCAGGCCTCCCTGCCCATCACCAATTCCCGGAGTCCACCAAAACCCATGTCCATAAAGTCGGTGATGACATCCAGCCATCTCATCCTCTGTTGTCCCCTTCTCCTCCTGCCCCCAATCCCTCCCAGCATGAGAATCTTTTCTGATGAGTCAACTCTTCCCATGAGGTGGCCAAAGTATTGGAGTTTCAGCTTCAGCATCAGTCCTTCCAAGGAACACCCAGGACTGACCTCCTTTAGGATGGACTGGTTGGATTTCCTTGCAGTCCAAGGGACTCTAAAGAGTCCTCTCCAACACCGCAGTTGAAAAGCATCAGTTCTTTGGCACTCAGCTTTCTTCACAGTCCAACCCTCACATCCATACAGGACCACTGGGAAAAAAAAAAAAAAATAGCCTTGACTAGATAGACCTTTGTTGGCAAAGTAATGTCTCTGCTTTTGAATATGCTATCTAGGTTGGTCATAACTTTCCTTCCAAGGAGTAAGCGTCTTTTAATTTCATGGCTGCAGTCACAATCTGCAGTGATTTTGGAGCCTCCCAAAATAAAGTCTGACACTGTTTCCACTGTTTCCTCATCTATTTCCCAGGAAGTGATGGGACCAGATGCCATGATCTTCGTTTTCTGAATGTTAAGCTTTAAGCCACCTTTTCACTCTCCTCTTTCACTTTCATCAAGAGGTTTTTCAGTTCCTCTTCACTTTCTGCCGTAAGGGTGGTGTCATCTGCATATCTGAGGTTCTTGATATTTCTCCCAGCAATCTTGTTTCCAGCTTGTGCTTCTTCCAGCCCAGCGTTTCTCATGATGTACTCTGCATATATGTTAAATAAGCAGGGTGACAATATAAAGCCTTGATGTACTCATTTTCATATTTGGAACCAGTCTGTTGTTCCATGTCCAGTTCTAACTGTTGCTTCCTGACCTGCATACAGGTTTCTCAAGAGCCAGGTCAGGTGGTCTGGTATTCCCATCTCTTTCAGAATTTTCCACAGTTTATTGTGATCCACACAGTCAAAGGCTTTGGCATAGTCAATAAAGCAGAAACAGATGTTTTTCTGGAACTCTCTTGCTTTTTGCATGATCCAGTGGATGTTGGCAATTTGATCTCTGGTTCCTCTGCCTTTTCTAAAACCAACCTCAAAATCTGGAAGTTCATGGTTCACGTATTGCTGAAGCCTGGCTTGGAGAATTTTCAGCATTACTTAACTAGCGTGTGAGATGAGTGCAATTGTGTGGTAGTTTGAGCATTCTTTGGCATTGCCTTTC
Organism: Budorcas taxicolor; assembly: GCF_023091745.1. NCBI lineage: Eukaryota > Metazoa > Chordata > Mammalia > Artiodactyla > Bovidae > Budorcas > Budorcas taxicolor. Next base: position 717,912 of record NC_068935.1, read on the forward strand.
TTTGGGATTGGAATGAAAACTGACCTTTTCCAGCCCTGTGGCCACTGCTGAGTTTTCCAAATTTGCTGGCATATTGAGTGCAGCACTTTCACAGCATCATCTTTCAGGATTTCAAATAGCTCAACTGGAATTCTGTCACCTCCACTAGCTTTGTTCATAGTGATGCTTTCTAAGGCCCACTTGACTTCACATTCCAGGATGTCTGGCTCTAGGTGAGTGATCACACCATCGTGCTTATCTTGATCATGAGGATCTTTTTTGTACAGTTCTTCTGTGTATTCTTGCCACCTCTTCTTAATATCTTCTGCTTCTGTTAGGTCCCTGCGACTTCTGTCCTTTATTGATCCCATCTTTGTATGAAATATTCCCTTGGTATCTCTAATTTTCTTGAAGAGATCTCTAGTCTTTCCCATTCTGTTGTTTTCTGCTATTTCTTTGCATTGATCACTGAGGAAGGCTTTCTTATCTCTCCTGCTATTCTTTGGAATTCTGCATTCAGACAGGGATATCTTTCCTTTTCTCCTTTGCTTTTCACTTCTCTTCTTTTTACAGCTATTTGTAAGGTCTCCTCAGACAGCTATTTGGTTTTTTGCATTTCTTTTCCATGGGGATGGTCTTGATCCCTGTCTCCTGTACAATGTCACAAACCTCTGTCCATAGTTCATCAGGCACTCTATCTATCAGATCTAGCCCCTTAAATCTATATCTCACTTCCACTGTATAATCGTAAGGGATTTGATTTAGGTCATACCTGAATGGTCTATTGGTTTTCCCCACTTTCTTCAATTTAAGTTTGAATTTGGCAATAAGGAGTTCATGATCTGAGCCATAGTCAGTTCCCAGTCTTGTTTAGGTGACTTTATAGAGCTTCTCCATCTTTGGCTGCAAAGAATATAATCAGTCTGATTTTGGTGATGACCATCTGGTGATGTCCATGTGTAGAGTCTTTCCTTGTGTTGTTGGAAGACAGTGTTTGCTATGACTAGTGCATTCTCTTGGCAAAACTCTATTTGCCTTTGCCCTGCTTCATTCCATACTCCAAGGCCAAATTTACCTGTTACTCCAAGTTTTTCTTGAATTCCTACTTTTGTATTCCAGTCCCCTATAAAGAAAAGGACATCTTTTTGGCGGTGTTAGTTCTAAAAGGGCTTGTAAGTCTTCATAGAGCCATTCAACTTCAGCTTCTTTAGTGTTACTGGTTGGGGCATAGGCTTGGATTACCGTATTATTGACTGGTTTGCCTTGGAAACGAACAGAGATCATTCCGTCGTTTTTGAGATTGCATCCAAGTAGAAGATATTAAGAAGAGGTGGCAAGAATACACAGAACTGTACAAAAAAATCTTCACGACCCAGAAAATCATGATGGTGTGATCACTCACCTAGAGCCAGACATCCTGGAATGTGAAGTCAAGTGGGCTTTAGAAAGCATCACTATGAACAAAGCTAGTGGAGGTGATGGAATTCCAGTTGAGCTATTTCAAATCCTGAAAGATAATGCTGTGATAGTGCTGCACGCAATCTGCCAGCAAATTTGGAAAACTCAGCAGTGGCCACAGGACAGGAAAAGGTCAGTTTTCATTCCAATTCCAAAGAAAGGCAATGCCAAAGAATGCTCAAGCTACCGCACAATTGCACTCATCTCACACGCTAGGAAAGTAATGCTCAAAATTCTCCAAGCCAGGCTTCAGCAATACATGATCCGTGAACTTCCTGATGTTCAAGCTGGTTTTAGAAAAGGCAGAGGAACCAGAGATCAAATTGCAAATATCTTCTGCATTATGGAGAAAGCAAGAGAGTTCCAGAAAAACATCTATTTCTGCTTTATTGACTATGCCAAAGCCTTTGACTGTGTGGATCACAATAAACTGTGGAAAATTCTGAAAGAGACGGGAATACCAGACCACCTGACCTGACTCTTAAGACATCTGTATTCAGGTCAGGAAGCAACAGTTAGAACTGGACATGGAACAACAGACTGATTCCAAATAGGAAAAGGAGTACGTCAAGGCTGTATATTGTCACCCTGCTTATTTAACTTATATGCAGAGTACATCATATGAAACGCTGGGCTGGAAGAAACACAAGCTAGCATCAAGATTGCTGGGAGAAATATCAAGAACCTCAGATATGCAGATGACACCACCCTTATGGCAGAAAGTGAAGAGGAACTAAAAAGCCTCTTGATGAAAGTGAAAGTGGAGAGTGAAAAAGTTGGCCTAAAGCTCAACATTCAGAAAACGAAGATCATGGCATCTGGTCCCATATCTTAATGGGAAATAGATGGAGAAACAGTGGAAACAGCGTCAGACTTTTTTGGGGGGCGGGGCTCCAAAATCACTGCAGATGGTGAATGCAGCCATGAAATTAAAAGACGATTACTCCTTGGAAGAAAAGTTATGACCAACTTAGATAGCATATTCAAAAGCAGAGATATTACTTTGCCGACTAAGGTCCGTCTGCTCAAGGCTATGGTTTTTGCAATAGTCATGTATGGATGTGAGAGTTGGACTGTGAAGAAGGCTGAGCACCGAAGAATTGATGCTTTTGAACTGTGGTGTTGGAGAAGACTCTTGAGAGTCCCTTGGACTGCAGGAGATCTAAACAGTCCATTCTGAAGGAAATCAGCCCTGGGATTTCTTTGGAAGGAACGATGCTAAAGCTGAAACTCCAGTACTTTGGCCACCTCATGGGAAGAGTTGACTCATTGGAAAAGACTCTGATGCTGGGAGGGATTGGGGGCAGGAGGAGGAGGGGATGACAGAGGATGAGATGGCTGGATGGCATCACGGACTCAATGGACATGAGTCTGAGTGAACTCCAGGAGTTGGTGATGGACAGGGAGGCCTGGTGTGCTGTGACACATGGGGTCGCAAAGAGTCGGACACGACTGAGCAACTGAGCTGAACTTAACTGAACTGCATTTCATACTCTTTTGTTGACCATGATGGCTACTCCATTTCTTCTAAGCGATTCCTTCCCACCGTAGTAGATATAATGTTCATCTTGTATAAATTCACCCATTCCAGTCCATTTTAGTTGATTCCTAGAATGTTGATGTTCACTCTTGCCATCTCCTGTTTGACCACTTCCAATTTGCCTGGATTCACGGACCTGACATTCCAGGTTCCTATGCAATATTTCTCTTTACAGCATCGGATCTTGCTTCTGTCACCAGTCACATCCACAACTGGGTATTGTTTTTGCTTTGGCTCCATCCCTTCATTCTTTCTGGAGTTTTTTCTCCACTGATCTCCAGTAGCATATTTGGGCACCTAGCGACCCGGGGAGTTCCTCTTTCAGTATCCTACCATTTTGCCTTTTCATACTGTTCATGGGGTTCTCAAGGCGAGAAAACTGAAGTGGTTTGCCATTCCCTTCGCCAGTGGGCCACATTCGGTCAGATATCTCCACCATGACCCTCCCATCTTGGGTGGCCTCACACGGCATGGCTTAGTTTCATTTATTATAGTACCCATTATATTTGTATTGAGAACATTGCATATATTTCCTTACTGTTTTCTTAAATAGCCATATCTCTGGTTTTATCCATTGGAAACTATGCAAATGGATAAACCATTGCATTTCTCTGGCCTAAAGATGAATCAGTAATGTAAAGGGCAAAAAAAAATCAGGTTGATGCTTGATAAATCAAACAGTGGTAAAGCTCAAAAATAAACTTTTAGTCTTTACCCCAGCATTCCTCAGAGTAAACAGCTTTTTTGTAATCAGTTTTAGAATTCAATCTCTTTGAAACTATTTTTAGTACTTACTGGCACTATATGCATTTTCTGGGCAATTGTACTAGATTTATAGCTCTGGAAGTGCTGTGTTATTTATTACCTTTCAATAGGCAATGAAGTGGTGTCTTGCACATGAGTATGTCAAAAATGTTAAACTTAGTACAATGGTTCAGTTAATTATTTCCAAGAACAATAAGCAAAAAAATAGCTTTTAATTCTGTATTCATTTTTTTTAAGCAAAAATACTTCTCTTGGGAACTTTATATTCAACACTAACTTTCTCTTCCTTGATTTTACAAATCCCTACAAAGAACGTTTCAGATGAGCTTAATAACATCTTGCTTATTTCAACAATTTTTATCCTGAATTTGCAAATTCAAATCTTATTTCTGAATTGAGGAAGAAATGTGACTCACAAAGTAAATTAAGTCTTTTGAAACATAAGGTTATTAGTAAGCCCATAATTTTTTCCTAACCTGATCTGGAATTAGCACTTTTATGTATATGAGATAAAACAAGTTGAAGACATTAGGATCCAAAATCAACTTATAATGTATTACATTCAGTTCAAATAATATGTTGTTTTCTTCTCTGAGTTTTTGTTTTCTCCTTTTTTCTTTGTATATGTGTGTATTTGACAGATGTAGGGTTTTGTATTTTATATGTACACAGACCACCCACATTAAGTACTTGTTATTATTTCTTCCAAAAATAAAGGTTTACAGCTAGGTTATAAACTTTTACCAGAGATTGACCCTGCATATTATTACATCCATAACATAAATTGTAATTTTTTTATGAAATAATTCTAAAATTGTTTTCTGGACAATTTAACTAAAGTAAAAGAAACAAACAAACAAACAAAAAAAAAAACCCTAAGTCAACAATTACAGTATATTCCAATTTTGGCATAGACTGAGAATTAGAAACAAGAACAACCAAACTCTGACTTCTCTCTTTAAAAAAAAAAAAATAGGAATTATCATTTTAATGTATGCATTTCCTCATCTAACAAGTGTTTATTTATTGTGTTTGTATATGCCTTGTATATGTCAGATGCTATGTCCTTAGATATAGTGAAGCTTGATGCCATTGTATCCTACACTCTCCTTCATTAATGTAATAGAGGCTTAAGTAAATTTCCAAGAAAGACACACAAGTGAGTGTGCTCTTACCAAAGGACGACCATTTGAGAGAGAGAGCAAAGAATTCTCTGAAGTTGTTTGTCCTTATAAACAAGAGGGAAATGATTCTAAGTAAGTTTGGAATTCAGGATACTATCTATACAATTATCCCAAAATTTTCTTTTTGTATACAGGGTGTGTGTGTGCTAAAATTATCAAGGTGATGAATTAAGGAGCCATATATCTTTATTTCTCCTTTCATCTTTCCCATTGTTCTCATGTCGTAGTCTAACATATGGCAAAAAGCTTCAGTTGTTTTACATTGTTCATGTGGGTTTGAATGTCAGTTGCACTAACTGACGTGGGATAGAACTAGACAGCATATTAAAAAGCAGAAACATTACTTTAGCGACAAAGGTTTGTCTGCTCAAAGCTATGGTTCTTCCAGTAGTCATGTATAGATATGAGAGTTGGACCATAAGGAAAGCTGAGCACTGAAGAATTGATGCTTTTAAACTGTGGTGTTGGAGAAGACTCTTGAGAGTCCCTTGGACTGCAAGGAGATCAAACAAGTCCATCCTAAAGGAAATCAGTCCTGAATATTCATTGGAAGGACTGATGCTGAAGATGAAGCTCCAATAATTTGGCCACCTGAGGTAAAGAACTGACTCATTGGAAAAGACCCTGATGCTGGGAAAGATTGAAGGCAGGAGGAGAAGGGGATGACAGAGGATAAGATGGTTGGATGGCATCACTGACTCGATGGACATGAGTTTGAGGGAGCTCTGGGAGTTGGTGATGGACAGGGAAGCTTGGCATGCTGCAGTCCATGGGGTTGCAAAGATTAGGACATGACTGAGCAACTGAACTGAACTGATTTGTATCTCACATGTGTGGAATTTCTTTTCAAATTGCTTGTACAATATGAAATTTAAATATATAAACCAGCAAATCATTTGGAGAGCTCTAAATATCTGAGTGGGAGGTATACACACAATTACCTGACCTGAAAGTAGAAAGAAATAATTAAGAAAATTATGACACCTTAGAACAGTCCAATCCAATAGAACTTTGTGTAATGATGGACAAGTTCTGTATCTGAGCTGTAATGTAGTAGCCAGTACTCACGTATAGCTATGAGAACTTAAACGTGTTAGTGAGACTGAGGTACTGAATTTGAAATCTAATTTTAATTAATTATAATTTAAATGTAAATCAGTCAGTTCAGTTGTTCAGTTACCGAGTCTTTGTGACCCCATGGACTGCAGCATGCCAGGCTTCCCTATCCTTCACCAACTCTTGGAACTTGCTCAAACTCATGTCCATTGAGTCAGTGATGCCATCCAACCATCTCATTCTCTGTTGTCCCCTTCTCCTCCTGTCATCCACTTCTTCATTTACAGGTATTTAAATGTAAATACTTGTGACTAATTGCTATTATATTGAACAGAGCAGTCATAGAAGACAGAAGAGTAATATAGACAGTATCCATTTTCTACTTTGTACATCTCATTGTCATCTTGAAAATTTGAAAAAAATCTATCTTTTAACATTACTGTCACTTCACATAAAATAAAAGACAATGAACATGCTGTACTTGGATTTTTCAACCAACCTAAACCTGCCATCATTTGATTGGGAAAGCAAGGGTCAATTCAAAATTCAAACACATAAGATCAAACTTTAAATATACTAACATAAAATACATAAACATAAGTGAATAAAATAAAAAATTAATTTTAATTCTTCCCTGGTGATCCAGTGGTCGAGACTTTGCCTTCTAGTGAAGGGGGGCTGTGAGCTTGGTCGCTGGTCACGTAGCTGGAATCCCACATGCCATGTGGCCAAAAAACAAAAAATAAAACAAGTAATATTGTAACAAATTCTATAAAATTTTAAAAATTATCCCCATAACATTTTTTTTAGAAAAATTAAAACTATTCTTTTCCTCAGGTGTATAACAGTCATAGATTGGATAATTGAGTCTTGAAATTCAAGAATTTAAGATATTATTTTTTATGCTATGTTATATATCCTACTTCTCCCTTATATAACCTCTAATAATACTTTACAATCTACCTTTATAGCTCAATGAAAATGTAGTTATCTCAATTAGCCTATATCTATTAGTATCAATATCAGTAGATACTTGGATTGTTATTGATTTTCTCTCATCTTAGCTAAAGTTTAATTTCCATTGCATTAGTAAAATATGTTTACTCACCACCTTATCCCCAGTGCCTAGATGAATGCTGTGTCTATTCTAGCCACTTGCCATTAGCATGCCAAGAATTAACAGAATTTTATTAACTGCCATGGATTTTTGTGAATTGCAACTCAGAGACTATTTCTTCTACCCATAAATGAGATATTCCAGATATGAACCTTCCTAAAAGTCTTCTGAAATATCATTACAAAAATAAAATTATCATTAATAACTAAGTTTACTTAGATCAAACTGTAATAGTAAATATTGTATCTATATTTATTATCATTGTTGCAAAATTGTTTGTTCTTAAAATAGATTTGTTAATTTTCTCACTTGTGTAAATATGACATGAAAGATATTTCCCTTGGCAAAGAAAAAGCAAATTGTTTATTGGTTTACGTGAATAAAATATTAATAAACTGCTCATTTAGTTTATGAACTAAAACAAGGTTATTACACATTGATTAGCTCATGAAAAATTTTTTAAATTATATGGAAACAAACTGGTGATTTTAACTAACATTTCTGAAATGCCAACTTTAATTTCATAATAAACATTTAATTCTTCCATCAAGATGTATTATGGTCTCAATTTGAATAAGAGTATAAGTGAATCTAAACACACACAAAAAAATCCCAAAAATGCAAAATTATCTTCAAGCAATTCATGAGGAAAAATGTGGTTGTACTTGAGTATTGTACTAGATTTTATGTAAAACAATTATAAGATTTTGTTAAGTTAAAAAAGATAGTATCACTATATAATGTCAGCATAAAGTCTAGTGATCCCTAAAAGCTTGATATCATTCGTTGGTTTATAACATTTAGAATCTCATTTTAGACACTAGTATGGCAAAACTATGAGAAAAAGATCTCAGATGCTATCCTGTTCTTTCAGGACAGAGCACGTAAATGAGATTTCAATAACTGATCTTCACATGTCAGCAACTTTTATGTTAAAAAATATATTGGAGATTTAAAATTGTGATGTGTGGTTGTATGTGTGTATATGAAAGCGTTTATAAATCACCCATGTACTAAGAATCTTAAGATCTTCTGATCTTTTCTTCACTGCTAACAGTAGCTTTTTATCTTACTCATTTCTGTCAAAATGCTACAAGTAAACACTGGCTAGAACTGCCTCTGAGAGCCAGTGAACACTATTCTTCAATCAGCTAGCAAGATTTATCTGTGTAGAGCTCATCTTATTGTAGTTCAAAGAAGGGATTAAAAAAAAATTACATAAATTGGACTTTAAAAAAATTAAGATATTTGACTATTTTAAAGGCTTAAAAGAAAAAAGAAAAGTGTTAGTCACTCAGTGGTGTCCGACTCTTTGCGACCCCATGGACTGTAGCCTGCCAGGCTCTTCTGTCCATGGAATTTTCTGGGCAAGAATACTGTAGTCGGTTGCCATTTTAAAGACTTAAGGAGAAGCAAAAGGAGAAGGGGACAGCAGAAGATGATATAGTTAGATAGCATCACCAACTCAATGGACATGAATCTGAACAAACTTAAAGAGATGGTGAAGGACAGGGAAGCCTGGCATGCTGCAGTCCATGGGGTTGCAAAGAGTTGGACAGGACTTAGCAACTGAACAGCAACAAAAAGCTTTAAGAGTATGAGACCCTCTGTGTGCTAATAAACAATAGGAGTTAAGAGAGCCCAAACACTTTAAGTATTTTGCAATTTTATATTACTTGAATCACCTCCTTGAGGGTTTCGAGGGAAGTCAGAATCAGCAGAGACTGATTTTAAACATTTCTAAAATCTGACTTTTTTGTCATGAATAAAACATAAGTACTATTCCAAGCTATAGTTTCCAATTTGACATTTTGGCACATTAGGTTCAGTCTATTGTGCCTGATAATTAAAAAATAATAATAATAAAATAAGAACTTAAATAACATTGTGCTGTTAATCTCTAAGATGCTTTTTTTTTTTTTTTTTGGCCACCCCATATTTGCAGAATCTTAGTTCCCTGACCATGGATTGAACCTGGGCCCTGGCAGTAAAAGTGCCATGTCATAACCACTGGATCACCAGGGAATTCCCAAAAATTCATTTTAGCACCTTTTTCTATAGGGGGAAAAAAGGGAAAGTTTGTGTTCTTTACACAAAGTTTTATTCTTATCAGAGTTTGCATATTTTCTCCCTTTGCCAAAGGTTTTAGCTGTATTTGTTAGATGTGATATATCCACTTTTATGTTGGTTATTTTATACTTAATTGTTTCTTTTGTTAGTGAAAAGTGCCCTAAACAGCTGAAATCTACAAGACATTTTAATTCATTTGAGGTAACCATGGTTAATTCACTTATAATTTCATTTTCCATGTGAAATGGTGATAATTCTTTTTAAATTATACATTATTCTTCTTTTTAAAATCTTTAATAATTCACAAAAATTAGCTACACTTATCACTGTAAAATGCTATAACCTGAGAACATCTTCTAGAACAATTCAAATTTCACAAATGTTTGGAGATGTTAATCACCTTGTTTGTGCTGACACTATTATAGACAAATCTGGGACTTAGAACCCAAGTCTCTAGCATTTATTTCTGAGTTGATCCCATGTCATGTGGCTTCAAGAAACTGAAAACCAGTCTCATTAAATAATAACATAAGCTAAAATGTTTCATTCTTTGTCTTTCAGGGTCAAAATATTTTTGGGCTTGATATCATTGAAACGCCAGAAGGAGAAAAGATGCCACAACTAATAGTTCAAAAGGAGTTAGATAGGGAAGAGAAAGATACATATGTAATGAAAGTAAAGGTTGAAGATGGTGGCTTCCCTCAAAGATCCAGTACTGCTATTTTGCAAGTCAGTGTTGCTGATACAAATGACAACCATCCAGTTTTTAAGGAGGATGAGATTGAAGTCAGTATACCAGAAAATGCTCCTGTAGGTTCTTCAGTAACACAGCTCCATGCCACAGATGCTGATATAGGTGAAAATGCCAGGATTCATTTCTATTTCAGCAATCTTGTCTCCAGCATGGCCAAGAGGCTATTTCACCTCAACTCTACCACTGGACTTATCACAGTAAAAGAACCACTGGATAGGGAGGAATCTCCAAACCACAAGTTACTGGTTTTGGCAAGTGATGGTGGACTGATGCCAGCAAGAGCAATGGTGCTAGTAAATGTTACTGATGTCAATGATAATGTTCCATTGATTGACATAAGATACATCATCAATCCAATCAATGGCACTGTGGTTCTTTCAGAAAATGCTCCTCTCAACACCAAAATTGCTCTCATAACTGTGACAGATAAGGATGCTGACCATAATGGTAGGGTGACATGCTTTACAGATCATGAAGTCCCTTTCAGATTAAGGCCAGTGTTCAGTAATCAGTTCCTCCTAGAGACTGCTGCATATCTTGACTATGAGTCCACAAGAGAATATGCCATTAAATTACTGGCCGCAGATGCTGGCAAACCTCCTTTGAATCAATCATCCATGCTCCTCATCAAATTAAAAGATGAAAATGACAATGCTCCAGTTTTCACTCAGCCTTTCATAAGTCTTTCTGTTCCTGAGAATAACTCTCCTGGTACCCAGTTGACAAAAATAAGTGCAACAGATGCAGACACTGGGCGTAATGCTGAGATACATTACCTGCTAGGCATTGATGCTCCATCTGAATTCAACCTGGATCATCGTACAGGCATTCTGACTGCAGTGAAGAAATTGGATAGAGAAAAACAGGAAAAATATTCATTCACAGTTCTGGCAAAAGATAATGGGATGCCATCTTTAATAACCAATGCCACAGTCTTAGTGACCATTCTTGATCAGAATGACAACAGTCCAATTTTCACTCACAATGAGTACAACTTCTATGTCCCAGAAAACCTTCCAAGACATGGCACAGTAGGACTAATCACTGTAACTGATCCTGATTATGGAGAAAATTCTGCAGTAACTCTCTCCATTTTAGATGCAAATGATGACTTCACAATTGATCCACAGACTGGTGTCATCCAACCGAATATTTCATTTGATAGAGAAAAACAAGAATCTTATACTTTCAATGTAAAGGCTCAGGATGGTGGTAGGGTATCACATTCTTCAACTGCCAAAGTCACTATAAACGTGGTTGATGTCAATGACAATAAACCAGTTTTTGTTGTCCCTCCTTCCAACTACTCCTTTGAATTGGTTCCACCATCTGCTAATCCAGGCACAGTGGTCTTCACAGTAGTTGCTATTGACAATGACACTGGAATGAATGCAGAGCTTCGTTACAACATTGTAGGAGGAAACACAAAAGGTCTGTTTATGATTGACCAAACAACAGGCAACATTACACTGAAGGAGAAATGTGTCCTTGCAGATCTTGGTTTACACAAACTGATAGTCAAAGCCAAGGATTTAGGGCAACCTGATTCTCTCTTCAGTGTCATAAATGTTAATCTATTTGTGAATGAGTCGATGACCAATGCTACATTAATTTATGAATTGGTGCGCAGAAACATTGAAACACCAGTGACCCAAAATGTTGAGACAACTGATACATCCTCACCATCAAGTGACTATGTCAAGATCGTGGTTGCCATTGTTGCTGGCACCATAACTGTCATTCTTGTTATTTTCATCACTGCTGTAGTAAGATGCCGCCAATCACCACACTTTAAGGCTGCTCAGAAAAACAAGCAGAATTCTGAATGGGTTACTCCAAACCCTGAAAACAGGCAGATGATAATAATGAAGAAAAAGAAGAAGAAGCATACCCCTAAGAACTTACTGCTTAACTTTGTCACTATTGAAGAAGCTAAGGCAGACAATGCTGACAATGATACAAACACCGTCACACTAGACCTTCCCATTGAACTGGAAGAGCAAGCCATGGGCAAGTGCAACTGGGGTGCTACACCTACTACTTTCAAGCCTGACAGCCCTGATTTGGCCCAGCACTACAAATCTGCCTCTCCACAGCCTGCTTTCCAGATCCAGCCAGAAACTCCCCTAAATTCAAAGCACCACATCATCCAGGAACTGCCTCTCGATAACACCTTTGTGGGTTGTGATTCCATCTCCAAGTGTTCTTCCAGTAGTTCTGATCCCTACAGTGTTTCTGAGTGCAGCTTTCCAGTGACAACTTTCAAGACCCCTGTGTCTGTACACACCAGACTGGTAGGTAATCCAAGTCTCTAACTAACCTTTCTAACTTTATTTTTCAAAATTATTTTCAGTTGAAGTAGGGCTTTACAGAATCTACTGACTCAATGGGGGATCAAAACGATCATATTTTGCAGAATTATCTGAATAGGTATATGGATTCATTTAAGTTTGATGGAAAATCAGGACAAAATGACTCCTAATTCTAGGAACATTGGCTGAGGAATGATGATTATAATAGGGGCGGTGTTGTCTGTAGATGGCACTATGACACTTCCTGCTAGAGAAGAAGTGAAGTGAAGTGAAGTCACTCAGTCGTGTCTGGCTCTTTGCGACCCCATGGACTGTAGCCTACCAGGTTTCTCAGTTCATGGGATTTTCCTGGCAAGAGTACTGGAGTGGGTTTCCATTTCCTTCTCCAATATACTGGAAAAACTCCAAAATTTTTGGAGGTCATGTCATGTCAGAGGTCATGACACTGTCCTCAGTACAGTTGTGAGCATGAGGACCAGAACTGCCCAGGCTGCATATATCACAGTAATACCTTTTGGAATCTGATAAGCAGGTCTTAATGGTACTGAGACTTCCAGCTTCAGTTGGTAAAATCTGTCTACCCAAAATAGTTGAATAGCATCAAGATATACTCCCCCACTCACCATGCTCCCAAGCCCCCACAATGAAAAGGAAGTATAATGTTCAGATTAGGAACTCACCATTATTTTGGTTTATACATCTGTATTTACACAATGTAGCAAGAATGAAATTAGGAAAATGAAGTCATGCTACTCTCATGTTCAGTCAAGAGAATGAAATATATGTGAGATCTCTACTCTACATATTCATTTGAGTATTTGCATATTCATACAAGGTATTGAGCCCTTCAAGAGACATTCTTAAGAGATAATGACTTTTGGAAAATGAAATATGATTGCTTTCTCTAATAGGCCTGAAGGAAAATATGAGCATATTGAGATCCAAGGCATCTGCATACAATAATTTAAAACCCAATGAATTATGAAAACAAGAGCTTATACAGTCTTACCTATATTTCATGGAGAAATCAATAAAAATGTTTCTAGAAATCCACAACTAAATTAAATAAATTAAATATGATTATTTCCTTAATAAAGTTATATGATAGAATTTATCTACATTTTTTTTTCTCTCAAAATCTTGCCATATGTTGACTTTGTTTGTGTTACTCTTAAGAAGGTCTTCATCTCAATTTCAATTGATAAAAGCTTCTAAAAACACAGTTAGGCTTAATAAAATGTAGTAATATGAAAGTCAGAATAAGTTTCTTTTCACCAAAGTTAGAGATATTAAAGAAGTCTATCAGGATTTCGAATAGCAATGAAAATAATTTATGATTAGGAAATGTCTTAAGAATCGAGGTCACTCAAGGATCAATGCATAGTTAAATAATACAATGTTAGCCTTTCTCAATCACTGAGCAAACTTAAGAAACTAATTTTGTTGTGTGTTCATTTTTGTTACAATAATTTCATAATTATGATATTGCAAATGGTAAAATAGAACCCTACTCTCTGTAGAGTATTTTATATGATTTGAATGAGTTTACAGGGTAGTGGTTATTTCTACAGTCCACATGAGCCCCATGTTTTCTACCAAGGTGGATCTTAAATGGGTGGCAAACATAACAGATGCCTAACATCTCATCATGGTGAGTTTTTATTTATATTTAAACATTAAAAATTGTGATCTCATTTCCTAATTCTCATTGTTATCATTCTGATTTTGGAAACATTTCTCAACAAAAAAAACTATTTTTTATGACTAGCACTTTATGTGTGTTGTGTAGCCTAATAGCACTTTTCCCAGGGGTAAATTTGTGATTCACTTAAAAACCTACAATGAGTAGGGTTTGTGAATTACTTTCATAGAGCATCATTTTTAATAGATTGGCTTGTGAAGTTTGTTAAGAGAGAAAATTCTGGTTTCAACTGTTTTCAAAAGCGTGGAGATGTTTAAGAGCTAGACTTATTTTACATGAAGACAAGAACATACAGTAAGCAAACCATAGATGAAGCAAAAAATTGAAAGTGTTTTCCAAATATCTTCTGCTTCTTTTAAACTATTTTCTAATCCTGAGAAAGTCAATACAATTAATAACTTTTATTCAGACATTTTATTTTATTTAGCAAATAAATATTTTCCTAAACATAGGATAATAATTTCACAGGACAGGCAAAATAAGGAAAGTAGATGTTAATGAGAATAAAATATTAGTTATCATTTGTTTTTTATTAGCTAAAAGGACTATCTTAGAATCAATGTGTTCTCAGACGAAATTATACTTTTTCAGATCTAAAGAAATAGGTAAATTATATATTTTACGTCATAGGTTGACAGATGTTTCAGATAAATTACTAAATATCTTCTGGTATGAATTGGTTAACTTAGGCAGACTAATGTGATACTAAAAATAATTTGAATTCTTGTATTTTTTGCAACATTTGCAATGTTCTTCACCCTTTCTATATACACTTCATTTTCTGATTAATGCCAAGAAGAGTCATCTTATATTCACTGATGTTGCAGAATGCTGAATTCACTGAGCACTGAAAAAGAACTCATGTATTTATAAAATTCAAATACAGTAGGTGTCTTCTTTTCAAAAAATCATCATACAAAATGGGGAAAACTGTCATCCAATAAAATAAAAATTCATTGTTCCTTAAGGAAATTCTGACAGTGGAATAAAATATTAGTGTTATCAGAAGGCAGAATTAAATTCAATTGTCTTTAAACAAAGTGAGAAATACACTTTTCAAAGGAGGTTTTAGGGTGATATTTACATTTAGTTCACTGTTCATCTGAATAGAAATATGAGAGTGAAGAAATTAACTGGTTCTAGGAGGCAGTAAGATATAAGTGGATTTATTTAAAAAAATTCATGTTTTAAAAAGAGAATCAAATATTTTCCATAGTTTTTTTTTCCTGACATTTGTGTTTTGAAAAATATGGAATATTCATTAGATAGAAGTGTATCTATTGCATGAAACGATTTATACCTATAAACCCAGGTTTAATGGTATAAACCCAGCAAAGATACTCCTCTTTGATAAATTTTTACAAGTATTCTGGATGGCATTTCTGTATATATTGTAGTATAAATTAAAAACAAGAAGTCTGAAAGATGATCTTACAGTTTGCTTTTTATTTCCATCTTTCAGAGTAAGCAGATAGTGTTTGCTTGGTGTGACTCTGGGAAAACAATAAGAATAATCATTTTAGAATCAATTTTGATATTTGTATAAAAGAGATACAATGCCAAAATGAAGCCTTGCTTAACACAGTTCTCCCATTAAAATATTGTGAAGAAAATATATTTGGAAAATAGGAAAAAATGAATTTATTATCTTGAAATGTGTACAAGCCTTCTGTGTACAAGTCAGTGTCTTAGCCATGTATTTAAGATACTTCATTTCAAAAAGAAACAATTCATGGTTACATGAATGTAGGTATTATAAATGGATTTGAAATGTAAGAGGAGTCTGAATTAGCTTGGAATAGGATTGGTATTCACCACTGTTAAATTCCATAACCTTGATCTTGTGTATCTGTATTTTAGCAATATGAATTTTAGCCACATAGCATGCTTGGCAATTAAGACTCCTAGAACCCAGCCACCTGATTTTGATAACATGTTATTTTCTTGTCCTAGATTGATTCCAGGACATCAACTATTGAAATCTACAGTGAGATATAACTTTCTAGGAACAACATAATTCCATTCCCCTTCCAAAAAACTCAATGATTTGTGATTTCAAAATTTGACTAAGATCATTAATCTTGTAGTCTGGATTTCCCACTATAAAGGCAAGCAAAACAAAAACCACATTAAAAATTATGTCCCACTGAACCTCATGTTACTTTGGCTGTAATTTGCAATCACAATTTTAAATTTGTGGAAGAAATAGTGTAGTGTGATTTAAAAAAAAGTTTTATCATGCTGTTTCTCCATTTGCTTGCTCTGAAGGTCAACAATTGTGATGTACTATAATATGTCTTGATGTACAAACTGATGATTAATATATCAATCATGAAACATGGAATTACTTGCCTTGTTCAATTGCTGAAGATTTTAAACATCATCTCCAGGAGTTTGGAAGTGAAACTGAATTATCCAAGCTACCCTCTGAAAGGTATCCAGGGAAAGAGATTTTCTTTAATATTCCAAACAGCAACAACCACAAACACTCTAGTTGATTTTTTGAAAAATATTCACTAATACAGTGTTGTTGAGAAAATAAGTATAAATATCCATCACTCTGCTTTAAAGTTAGATTAATATAAACAAATTTTAATAGGTTTTTATGTTGACTATAATCATGTTGTTTCACTACTTTAATCATTAAAAATTTATTTTTGCTGTAATTATGTTTCTTTTTTCTATAAATACTGAAAAATAAGGTGTTTTTTTTTTTTTTTTCTATTTTTACCTCTCAAGAATGTCAGTTCTTTATACTCCCTGACATTTTGGAAAAAACATGTTGACATTTCTTATGTAATGAAACATAATTCCAGTCATATGAGAGTAGAGACAAGGATTTAAATAGGATATTTTGAAAGATTTTATCTTAATTTTGAAACTACAAAGGAAAATATACAACACTATAGTCACAGCTAAATAGATCTACATTATTTCTCTGGCATTAATTTTCTGAATACATTCCATTGCTTTGAGTAATTTGTCCTTTAACTTATTCTCTACAATATGTTGATCAATCAATTTCCTATACAAATGACTGAATGCCTCAAACTGGGTGTACATATATATTGAGGAAGGAATGATGTGTCTCAATTTTATATTGTATTTTTAAGCTGCTTATGACTTACTAACAGTACTAATAAAAGTTAAAGAAACATATGATTTTGTGTGACAAAAAGGGAGTATAAAGAACCCTTAAAATTATTACATAAGAAATGTTTCCTGGCTTCTCATTCAAATGCTTCTTTGTGTATCATCTTACCTTGCAAAGTGAGAATAGAATT
This sequence comes from Budorcas taxicolor, assembly GCF_023091745.1. Classification (NCBI taxonomy): domain Eukaryota; kingdom Metazoa; phylum Chordata; class Mammalia; order Artiodactyla; family Bovidae; genus Budorcas; species Budorcas taxicolor. The sequence continues at coordinate 735,133 of NC_068935.1, forward strand.
TGGTCTATTATGTATGTACATTAAATTAGTGTATTATTTGAAGTGTTCATTGGTGTACAGGCATTTACAAGTGGTTTATGCTTTATTTAGCATTTAAAATTAGTGTAATTCTTGTATATCTAACATATAGGCAGTATTTTTTGAAGATTTCTGTTAAAATTTAGCATTTCCATTTACTCAGTACAGAATCTCTGGTACCTCCATTAATATCAAATTCCTTGAACATACTTGCTATCTGGTGTTTTAAATATAACTTAGTTAATGATAAAGATTGTGATTGTAGCTTTTACTGGTAATGAAAAATGTCACATAAATTACAATATTGTATTGCAATACTTATAAACAACTATTGTAGAAAAATACCTAAAATTAAATTTTACCTTTGTGAAAGTTATTCATGTAGAATAACCTTATAATTCCTCTCCCACTTCTTAAATTAAATATTTCAGTTTAATTCAAATCATTTCAAGGAATGTCAAAATTGAGCCAACTCATTATACCCTTAGAGTCAATGCCTTGCAGTTACCAAGATGGTGTACTAAGAGTAGGAGTTTCCAAAATCCATAGCCTCAGTTTAATTGTGAGCAAAGTGATGAAGGCCAAGAAAATGAATTAATATTTCATATGTCCCATGATCAACTACTGGGGCTTCATGACCATTTGTGCATATAATTCTTATATGAGAGTGCCGGGGTCCAGCCCCGGTGGATCCAGGGAATTCGAAGAGGAGATGGAGTTGGCGTCCTAGGAAAAAGCCATTTAATTAGAAATATAAAGAGAGATTAGAAAAGAATGGTGTAGTAGGAAAATTAGTGGAGAAAAAGAGGCTTAATAACTTGGTTTACATGGAGTACCAATAAAACCTCTAGACAAGAGGTTTGCACCACCTACATAGGCCACTTGAATAGCGGAGGGTGCCCCTCCTTGGGCTCCCTCTCACGTGGGTCTTAGAAGCCAGGGCAAAATTAGCAGGCTTGGTGAGCATCCACACTCCAGATGGGAATTCAGCCAAAAGGGGAAAGAAAGAACAACATGGGGGAATCAGTCTTTCCAGAAACTGATCCGTTTCTTTATTTTCATGTTTGCTTATATACTTTTTGTTACACATAGAGATAGAATACAGAGTCATGCGGGGTCAGCAGACCTGACCCTTGTCAAAATGAGGTGCTTCATATAAAAGTATACAAAGGTCTTAGGGGTTTTACATCATCTTCTGGCCATGAGGCCTGCTGACATTTTATGGCCCTTTCTGATAACGGTCAGTCAACCAGAAAACTTATTTTTTCCAGGGGTGGTTTTTTCTTAAACTAGGCGCCACCCTCCAAAGGTACCAGATAAAGTTTCATTCCTATAGGGTGAGGGTGCAGGGGGTTATAATCAAGAAAAGGAATTTACTTAGCCTAAGGTTTAACATGATTCATATCATAGGTTAATACTTATGTATCCTATATGCTAGTTATATTCATTATAAGGGCAGGGAATATGGAGATTTAGTGGCAAATATTGGCTCAACAAATGAAAAACCCTTCACTAATATAATTCCTAATCAACCCACTATACTATACTAATAATTTTCTAACTTCTCAAAAGAGAAAGTTTAAAGCATCTCATGCCTCTCACAGTTGGGAGGCTGTTAACAATCACATGTGGCTGGATGAACCTGTTCAGGCAGGCTAGAGAACCTTCAGAGGAGTTTGTAAGTTGAAACACTCTTGTCATGCCCAGGAATTTTTATTGACTGGAGCTGCAAGTTAACTCCTTCACCGAGAGAGGTGGTGGGGGACAGCCCCCCATAAAGTCAGAGGTGTAGGTGAGAGCATAAAACAGTAAAGTAGGCAGACTCTGGTTTTGGGGGTAGATGCTTGGGAACAGGGGGTCTCCTGAGGCTTGATCCCGCCTTTGCGAAATGCCAAGCCTCCTTCCTCATGACCTTTGCCACGGGCGGAGTTCCTCACGCTGGCTCCCAGCATGAGAGCATTTTAAATATTTGTTTCATGACACATTCTGTGAACTAGAGAACACTTCATTTTTTCTTCTACTTCTGTGACCCTTTCCTTTATGACTGTAATAAGGAAAACTCCTAATTACTTCTTTGTATATATGAAGATGAAAAAGTCTTGAAACAGTTATTCAGAATCCCTTAAAAAATTCCTCAATATTTGTTTGGGTATCATCTTTGTAAAAGATGAAAATAGAAACTATTTTTAAAGCTGCTAGTGATCCCATCTCACAGAATACTATTTCTGTGAGAAAGGAACTTCTGAACTGATTTCTTTCCTGCTCTTTGAGGCTAAATATTTACCCATATAAACTAATAATGATCAAGATTTAACAGTATTTAAAATTCGGCCATTGATGAAAATGGATCCTGCTTTTGATTATTAACTACCCTTGATCTGTCCTTTGATTATGCTTGAAGAAATAATATTACCCTTTGAGCACAGTATGGACAGCATTGAATCTCATTCTTCACAAGAGCCAGAGAGAACAAAAATATGCATTTTTCTAGTTGATTCCTTCTTTGTCAGTTGCTTTGCTGACACTTTTAATTTAATCATTGGTGTTATTACAAGATCTCAGATATTTTCCCATCTCTTGTGTTGCCATTAATGGACTCCTAGAATATTCTCAATGAAGTGTCCTTGATGGTTGCTTTGGTTCATACTCTAGCCAGTGAATAGAGAAAACAGAAGGAAAGCAAATCTTAAGACTAGTCATCAAATAAACTTTTAGGGACTATCTAATTGATTAACTAGAATATGCTGTATGATTTCACCCCTGGAAGCACTCAAAGGACTATTACTTTCTTTTGATTAAAATCCACAGTACATAAACCAAAAAATAAAATTGCTAAATGTATTTCCTTATTTTGCATTAAATATAAAAGTTTATTTTTACAAGTAGAATAGTTTTGCCATTACATTTCTTAAGTTACTTTTATTTTCGATGACTTAAATTGAAAATCTTATCAAACAATTTTCATTCTATCCATTAGTTAATCTGTTATGTATACTTTGTTTTCTCTGCTGAACATCCTGTTGACATTGTCAATGAGAAAATGTACAGTTTAGAATAATTTTTTCAGTTGAAATTAGATTCAATCAATCATTATTTTGTAAAATATTAGCTAATCTAATTTTAACACAAAATAATACTGCCTCATTTTACAATTTTACCACCTGCATTAGTCACAATTAATTAGATTTTGTAATTGTGCTTCTAGCTAGGTGTGATATGAAACCTCATCTCAACCGAAGTGCTATAAGACAAGCAGATCTTAAGTAATCTTATATGAACTTGGGCAGTACTCTGTAAATGCTTCCTGTAGGTGCTTTTGTGTGACAGACACTTTTCTTAGATTTTCCTTAGTTTTGTCTACTTTAAATATTTAGATTTCTAGCATACTCAAAGGTCTTATGATATTATGAAGCTGTATGTGTTGTATATAATTATTTTTCAAAAGAACTACTGTGCAATGTGTTTTTTTCATGCATCATGGATGTTCATATTATAACACCTGTGGCCTTATGTGGTATTTGATTAGGAGCAGACTTTTAAAATTGTAGCATAGTCATATGCCTTTATTTTTATTGGACATGTAATACACATTTGATGTAGAAAAATTTAGTAAATCTTAGATAGATTTTGCATGAAGAATTTTTAAACTATTTGTTTTTATTTCAAGCTGTTCCAGTAAATTTTTCTTTATAATTCACTTGGTAATTCTGTTTAACCTTTAAAAGTGGTGCACTTTAAAATTAAAGAAATATCCTCTCCTTTTTTTATGATAAACTATACATGCAGGATTTTTTATACATAGTGGTAATTGACTCAATTATTATGCATATTTTTTATTATGATTAGACTTATTTATTAAATAGCAGAGTCTGACTAGTTGAAGATATAATAAAGAGGCATGCTGTATATCTCCACTGTGAGACTAATCTCCCCTCAGTGAGAATATCAAGTCGATGAAAAAGCTTTTTCAATAAAAGGAATACCATCTAATTACCTGCCGTAAGTTCCCTTAGAATGAACAACCAAGTTATTTAATTATTTCCAAAAAGTCTCATAACAAACTCTTGCCTTTTTCATATTATAGATATTCTCAATTAAAATTAACTGTCCCTTTATAAGTGATTAATTATATTTAATTATCTACACATACACTATACTATCCAATTAGGAGTAAGTGTTTTTGTGAAGTAAAAAAAAAGTCACATTCTATTTGGTTTCAAATAGTCAAATTGACATAATAATGAAAATGAAGTATTTCACTGGATATTCTAGAAATATTTGCACTTTTCTCCCTTGTCCTGGAGCCTTATATTAATTATTCATTGATTTATTTCATAAAATGTTGTTCTGTTTGAAATACACTTTCAAAGCATTTTCATTTTTTTAATACTTGATAAAACACATTAGACAGCAAAATAATGGTTTCATTAGATACTTAGAGAATATTTGAATGATACCACTTTTACTCTATTTGGTTGTTGTTAGAAGTAAATGAATATACAATACTGGTGAAAAACTTCTTCAGAAATCCAATAATAAGCATTAAAATGTATTTACTTGTCTTATTACATGTCAGTTCTAACCTCAGTTTCAAAACCAATGCAAATCTCTATTACAATAATACTTTAAAACTAAACAGAATTGCTCATAAATGCTATCACCTTTAACAAAAATGTTTCTAGTAGTACAAATATACAGCTCAAACAGTTGTTCAGTATCACAGCCTCAAAGTAATTTAACACAACCTCACACACACACACACACACGAACAAATTTGATCAGCTCATTTGATATGTAAACACAGACCTAGTCTCATATTCAAGCTGAGAAAAAACACACAAAAATGAAATTGCATGGATTCTGGAAAACTGATTTATGAACTTTTAAATGAGAGATTATATCTTACTGTTTTTTTTAATTTATCTTCTTATTAATTTTATTTGATCACTCATTCAGAACTATGTATTGGGTGCCTTTCTTGTAGATAATTATACACATTATTTATGATGTGCAGATTGAATAATTACCTTTTTTTTCACATAAATATAGTTATTCAAGAGAAGGTGCTGATTTCTCTTCCATATAGGTATCATAGCTTTATCTATGTGTTGCCAAAATATCTGGAACCAAAATGCAGTTTTTCATTGAACACGGGTATATTTTGTCTATCTGATAAAACTGTTTGACTCTATAAGATCCAGACTTTATCTAGTGCTACAAAATAATATTACTTTTTTTCATTTTAAACAGGACAAAAATTAACATGCTATATGAAGTTATCATTATCCAAATCTAGAGCAATTGATAACATTTAACAACAAAATTCTACATGGTGCTACAATTCTGTTTTACATACATAAATTTTAGTTGGTTGCAAGACTATACACACATTTATTTCAAAACGCATGGAAATTGTAGAAATAATGAGGTACATACAATGAAGTCTTTTTAGGTTTTGAACTTGAAAGACAGTCATATCGAACTCTTAAAATTGAGAGACCTAATTGTAAGTCTAGAGGAAAGTTCATTTTATTTTGACGTTTATGTAATTCTAATACAGTGGGAATAAAATGGATTACAGTATGTATAATAAGTACACACATGTTTGCATTTATGTGTTTGTCAAATTTTTAGCAGAAAAAAAGTAATATAAGCATAAAGACAACTTGTTCAAAGATCATGCATCTATATTGACAATGTTATTCTCTCTTCTTTTAAACTCATGTCTCACTTCCAAACTTTAATTATCCTTTATCCCTTATATCATCCTACACAGCACCTTTTATTTAACAAAACTCCTGTCATATCCAGTGCATTTTAAATACATGCTTATGTGTGTGTGTGTGTGTTTTTTTAACTTCTAAATTGCTTTGCCTCTAATGTAACTGTGGTGCATCTCTTCATAAAGTTTCCTTGTTTTCTGAAGGATCACAGATCCAGTAACATTAAATTATACATGAAAAATTAAATTTTTTCCTCAGTACCTGTGCAGATACTACATCTTTTGCACACAAAAAAAGCTAAGATAAATTTGCCTTCAGTAATGGTCAACTTTTATTTGGTTGGCATAACTAAAATATATACCAAACAATTAATTAAAATAATGACATTTATTTGAATTAATACCTTATTTACTTTTAATATCTCTGAGACAAAAAAATAAGACATAAGTAACTCTTAGTGCTCTATACAATGTCAGATTTTCAGTTTCATAAATCTTCCACTTTATGGGTTTATATTTCCATCAAAGGCTAAGATATGGATTTGCCATAATCATATAAATGCATACATAATTATTTATGAATGTGTATACACACATATACTTTATAAACAGCTCAGTGCAGACTATTAATTGACATAAATTTTAGAAATATTTGTGAGAATAGGTTCAGTTTTTAAGCTGGGTAATGTGTATAATTATAATTTCTGCTTTTGAATGGAGTTAGTATCAAGAACTGGAGAAGGCAATGGCACCCCGCTCCAGTACTCTTGCCTGGAAAATCCCGTGGACAGAGGATCCTAGTGGGCTGCAGTCCATGGGGTGGCGACTTCACTTTCACTTTCGCTTTTCACTTTCATGCATTGGAGGAGGAAATGGCAACCCACTCCAGTGTTCTTGCCTGGAGAATCCCAGGGACAGGGGAGCCTGGTGGGCTGCCGTCTATGGGGTCGCACAGAGTCAGACATGACTGAAGTGACTTAGCAGCAGCAGCAGTATTAAGAACTATCATTATAGACAAGCTGTTTAAAGTAACATTAAAATTGTGAAGATTAAAAATACAAGAGCCATCATAAACAGTCATTCTTACAATTTTGTTTTTGCTTTGTTATTTGTAGCTGAAGTTTTCAAAAAGGAATAAACAGGTTTTTGTGTAAATATGTTGGAATGACTATTATAGAGCATCTTTAAACTGGAATACATGTAATTACTAACACTGGTTGTATTTGATGTATTTTTCAGTGCATAAAGTATGTGTAAATCTGTATAAGTGAAATACCTATAAATAAAGTTGTTTCTGCATTGCAATAACATATCTTTTAATATTTTTTGAAGTGCTTATTGTCAGCAGGGTCTACCAATTTCATTAACATCATCAGGGATCCTAAAATAATTTTTAGCACATTAATATCTTGCAGTTTGATTATATAACTGTGTTGTGTTAACTAGAACTTTATATATTGACATCCCTGGTCACTAATATTGTGAGATAACTGATCCAAAGCAATGAAGTAGATTGAAGTGACTCATATTCAACTGAAGTTTTAGTTTTGTGCATTTTATTCTACTCAAATTTTTGAACATTGTTAATATGGTACCACTTACTAACTACTGTTTTTCTTAGAACATGCTATACATAATGGAATTTAAAATGAGTTCAAATGAGATTAATTAGATATTTCTCAAGCTTCTACTATGAGCAAAGAAATGTAGAGAATGATAGTTGTTAGGGTGAGGGATGGGGTTTTAAGGGGTAGATATGTGGAACAATCAAGGTTATCTCTTGTTTTTTATTAGTGTAAAAAGTCTCTTACCCAGCAAGTTTAATGGAAAGTATGTTTAAAAAGTAAAAAAATTAAAAAAAAAAACTTTCAGTTTTACTGGTGCAGAAAATCCCTGAATATACAGGACTTTTAAAAAGAAAAAAAAATTAAAAGGTTTTATTGTAATAATCAGAAGGGTGTGTGTGTGTGTGTGTGTGTGTGTGTGTGTGTGTGTGTGTGTGTATCACTAGTAGAGTATCTCACATGTATTAGTTGTTCATTCTAAATTCCTTGAAATTGGAAGTGAGCAAGCATATTTACTTAACCCATTTCAGGAAGAATCTTAAAACCATCAACACTTTTCAGATTCACACCCAATAGCAACCAAATACTGTTGATCTTGCCTCTAAAATACCTTGGACATTTTTAAAACCTTTCCACTTACTTATTCAGGTTTTCATCAGGAGTTACTGGTTCCACTGCTAATAGTTTGGCCTGCTTCCTAGTTTCATTGGTCCAAGTTATTTTTTACCCTGTACCCAAAACACTTTCCTAAAACACGGATTTGATCAAGTGAAGTGAAAAAAGTCCCCTTTCAGTTTAGTTCAGTCGTTCAGTCGTGTCCAAACCTTTGTGACCCCAAAGACTGTAACACACCAGGCCTCCCTGTCCATCGTCAACACCCGCAGTTTACTCAAACTAATGTCCACTGAGTCAGTGATGCCATCCAACAATCTCATCCTCTGTCCTCCCCTTCTTCTCCTGCCTTCAATCTTTCCCAGCATCAGGGTCTTTTCTAATGAGTCAGTTCTTCGCATCAGGTGGCCAAAGTATTGGAGCTTCACCTTCAGCATCAGTTCTTCCAGTGAATATTCAGGACTGATTTCCTTTAGGATGGACTGGTTGGATCTCCTTGCTGTCCAAGCGACTCTCAAGGGTCGTCTCCAACACCACATTTCAAAAGCATCCGTTCTTCGGCACTCAGTTTTCTTTATAGTCCAACTCTCACATCCATACATGACTACTGGAAAAACCACACCCTTGACTAGACGGACCTTTGTTGGCAAAGTAATGTCTCTGCTTTTTAATATGCTGTCTAGGTTGGTCATAATTTGTCTTCCAAGAAGCAACCATCTTTTAATTTCATGGCTGAAGTCACCATCTGCAGTGATTTTGGAGCCCAAAAACATAAGGTCTGCCCCTTTTCCACTGTTTCCCAGTCTATTTGACATGAAGTGATGGGACCAAATGCCATGATCTTAGTTTTCTGAATGTTGAGTTTTAAGCCAACTTTTTCACTCTCCTCTTTCACTTTCATCAAAAGGCTCTTTAGTTCTTCTTCACTTTCTGCCATAAAGGTGGTGTCATCTGCATATCTGAGGTTATTGATATTTCTCCCAGCAATCTTAATTCCAGCTTGGGCTTCATCCAGCCCAGCATTTCTCATGATGTATTCTGCATATAAGTTAAATAAATAGGGTGACAATATACAGCCTTGACATACTCCTTTTCCTATTTAGAACCAATCTGTTGTTTCATGTCCAGTTTTAACTGTTGCTTCCTGGCCTGCATACAGATATCTCGAGGCAGGTCAGGTGGTCAGGTATTCCTACCTCCTTAAGAATTTTCCAGAGTTTGTTGTAGTCCACACAGTCAAAGGCTTTGGCATAGTCAATAAAGCAGATGTATATCAGATAAAAGCTTAATTACTCTATTTTTAAAAGATTTTACATGTTTAATCAGATATACTTATCTCCTACTACTCCATGCAGCCCACATTTTTGTCATACCTACTACTTCTTGTTCCTTGACTGTATGTTGCACTTTGGTACTTCCATAAAACTGAACGACTTACCAGAGTTACATTGAGCACTTCCTTTGGCTAAGACACTTCTGTGAGAACAACAAAAGTAATTAACCCATTGTCAGTGAAGTAGAAGTGTAATTGTGGAGATAATGTTAGAAAACATACTTTTAGTAGCAGAGAGAATATGATAAAATGAAATAATGTTACCTGTGATTTTATTAAAAATGAAAGAAGCCTAGATGGTACCCTTTTCTTCAATATCTTTCCTGTTTCTTAATATTAAACTAGCATAATCCTTGTAAAATGCAACGTCTCAATAAATGACTAGATCATATAACCTTTCAAATAGTAGCTTCTGGAAACTATTTCCAAAAAAAATGATATTATATCATTTTTATTCATTAAACTTAGAAAGATTTAGAGTATTTAGCTCAGTTACTTTGATTCTTGTTACATTTTCCATCCATGAGTTGCACTTAAAATTATAAATGGGAAATTTTAAGCCATTGATCTTAATGGTGTCCATATACCAGAGAACCACATTCTGCTTTTAGGTATTTTAGCAAAAGGAGAATCTCAATGTGACATTTCTTATAAATACGATTTTTAAAAAAATGTATTCTTGTCCTCAATAGAAAAACGTTTTCCATAGTGAATTGTAGCAAACAGATATTGAGAACTCTATTTAAAATGTGCTTGTATATTCATAAAAACTGTCACCAAAGTATTGAGATGAAATGGTCATCACAGATAGAACTCATTTTATCACTTTCTCCTCAATACTAAAAGTCAAAGCTATCAAATTGTGAAAAGAGGACAGATGGAGAAAGCTGTGGGATATCAAATGTAGCTAACATCGAAATTATAATGTGGTAGAGCTATGCTGAAAACTCAGAAACTGTATATCCCTTCCCAAAATTGAGAGTGTATTACACAAGCATGCACACACATAAACACATACACGTCTTTAAGGAATGCACTTCTTGACACACACACTGAAAGCAAATATACCACCTACTTCCTAGAAATAGATGAAAATAAATCAGATAGTTCTTGAATAGGTATGTTTTTTCTTTGGTTCTTATTATGACAGAAAAAAAAAATCTAAGTTGCATGCAGGAAGCATCCTTGGAGACTGCGGTTTTGTTTTGGTTAGTTTTCTTTCATATCGTTGCTAAGCAGCCTTATGTCAGGATGCTGGAATGCCAAAATTACTATAAAACATTTCCATACTAGTTGGTGATTGTTAACAAAAAATCATTAATTATTTTACCTTTTTGTGTAAAGGAAATGAACATCACCATGAGTAGAGAAATAATGTTTTGTTACAGTGTTCTTTCCTGGAGAATCCCAGGGATGGGAAAGCCTGGTGGGCTTACATCTATGGGGTCACACAGAGTTGGACACGACTGATGTGACTTAGCAGCAGTTGCAGCAGTAGCAGCAGCAGCAGCTCATTTATAATTATTGAGCGTTTTCCAGCTATTCCAGATAAAACAAAAAACAATCACTAACAATCTTAAAGTCAGTGGCTATTTTCTTCAGAACATGCACCTTGGGACTGTAGAGCCAATAATAGGATAGGGTAGTAAAGTGGAAGATTGGATATAAAAATAAGGCTAAGGGCTCAATAACAGGAAAAGGTTGAAAGAGTAATACATTGCCACATTTCTAGTGAACAAACTTCTCCTTCATATTTGTATGGTTTTTAACATCATATTTTTGAAGTTGATCTTAATGTGGTCCATATACCAGAGAACCACATACTGTTTTTAGGTATTTTACCAAAAGGAGCTTCTCAATATGACATGGCCCTGGGAAGATAATCATTATCATTCATAAAATACACCCTCACTTACTCTTTTTTCATCTGCTAAAGTCAAAATGTATTTGATACTCTGATTTATTTTGGGGGAACAATCATATCTAAAATCAATCTAACTCAAAAATTACCATCAGTTCAGTTAAGTTCAGTCACTCAGTCATGTCCGACTCTTTGCAACTCCATGAATTGCAACAAGCCAGGCCTCCCAGTCCATCACCAACTCCCGGAGTTCACTCAAACTCACGTCCATCAAGATGGTGATGCCATCCAGCCATCTCATCCTCTATCGTCCCCTTTTCCTCCTGCCCCCAATCCCTCTCAGCTATATGCCAAATCTGCCTTAACTATAATCCTACCACAACTGCCACTGGGCAGTGTCTTTGTGTGAAATTGTAAATTTCATGGTGCATTTTGCTTTTCATGGAGAAATACCATATCCCCTCTCATATGAAAACCTAACCCTGTTAATAGAGTTGTCAAAATTCTCTTTCTTCTTCAGATTGGTCTAGCTTATAAAATATGTTAGAAACCCCAAGTTGAAAAGCCAAAAGCTGGTTCTTTGAGAGGATAAATAAAACTGACAAACCATTAGCCAGACTCATCAAGAAACAAAGGGAAAAATCAAATCAATAAAATAGCAAATGAAAATGGAGAGATCATAACAGACAACCCAGAAATACAAAGGATCATAAGAGACTACTATCAGTAATTATATTCCAATAAAATGGACAATTTGGATGAAATGGACAAATTCTTAGAAAAGTACAACTTTCCAAAACTGAACCAGGAAGAAACAGAAAATCTTAACAGACCCATCACAAGCACGGAAATTGAAACTGTAATCAGAAATCGTCCAGCAAACAAAAGCACAGGACCAGATGGCTTCACAGCTGAATTCTACCAAAAATTTAGAGAAGAGCTAACACCTATCCTCAATGGACGTGAGTCTGAGTGAACTCCAGGAGTTGGTGATGGACAGGGAGGCCTGGTGTGCTGCTATTCATTGGGGTTGCAAAGAGTCGGACACGACTGAGCGACTGAACTGAACTGAACTGAAGATCTATCCTACTCAAACTCTTCCAGAAAATTGCAGAGGAAGGTAAACTTCCAAACTGATTTTATGAGGCCACAATCACCCTAATAACAAAACCTGACAAAGATGCCACAAAATAAACTACAGGCCAATATCACTGATGAACATAGATGCAAATATCCTTAACCAAATTCTAGCAATCAGAATCCAACAACACATTAAAAAGATCATACATCATGACCAGGTGGGCTTTATCCCAGGGATGCAAGTATGCTTCAATATTTGCAAATCAATCAATGTAATACACCACATTAACAAATTGAAAAATAAAAACCATATGATTATCTGAATAGATGCAGAGAAAGCCTTTGACAAAATTCAACATCCATTTATGATAAAAACACTTCAGAAAGCAGGAATAAAAGGAACATACCTCAACATAATGAAAGCTATATATGACAAACCCACAGCAAACATTATCCTCAATGGTGAAAAATTGAAAGCATTTCCCCTAAAGTCAGGAACAAAACAAAGGTGCCCACTTTCACCACTATTATTCAACATAGTTTTGGAAGTTTGGCTGCAGCTATCAGAGCAGAAAAGAAATAAAAGGAATCAAAATTGGAAAAGAAGAAGTAAAACTCTCATTGTTTGCAGATAACATGATCCTCTACATAGAAAACCCTAAAGACTCCACCAGAAAATTACTAGAGCTAACCAATGAATACAGTGAATTTTCAGGATATAAAATGAATACACAGAAATCCCTTGCATTCTTCTACACTAATAATGAGATAATATAGAAAGAAATTAAGGAAACAATTCCATTCACCATTGCAACGAAAAGAATTAAATACTTAAGAACATGTCTACCTAAAGAAACAGAAGACCTATATATATATATATATATATATATATATATATATATATATATATACACACCAAACTATAAAACACTGGTGAAAGAAATCAAAGAGGACAATAATAGATAGAGAAATATACTGTGTTCATGGATTGGAAGAATCAATATAGTGAAAATGAGTATACTACCCAAAGCAATCTATGGATTCAATGCAATTCCTATCAAGCTACCAACGGTATTTTTCAAAGAGCTAGAACAAATAATTTCACAATTTGTATGGAAAAACAAAAAACCTTGAATAGCCAAAGCAATCTTGAGAAAGAAGAATGGAACTGGAGGAATCAACCTGCCTGACTTCAGGCTCTACTACAAAGCCACAGTCATCAAAACAGTATGGTACTGGCACAAAGACAGAAATATAGATCAATGGAACAAAATGGAAAGCCTAGAGATAAATCCACACACCTATGGACACCTTATCTTTGACAAAAGAGGCAACAATATACAATGGAGAAAAGACAATCTCTTTAACAAGTGGTGCTGGGAAAACTAGTTAACCACTTGTAAGAGAATGAAACTAGAACACTTTCTAACACCATACACAAAAATAAACTCAAAATGGATTAAAGATCTAAACCTAAGACCAGAAACTATAAAACTCCTAGAGGAGAACATAGGCAAAAAACTCTCCGACATACATCACAGCAGGATCCTCTATGACCCGCCTCCCAGAATATTGGAAATAAAAGCAAAAAATAAACAAATGGGACCTAATTAAAATTAAAAGCTTCTGCACAACAAAGGAAACTATAAGCAAGGTGAAAAGACAGCCTTCTGAATGGGAAAAAATAATAGCAAATGAAGCAATTGACAAAAAAAATTAATCTCAAACATATACAAGCAACTCCTGCAGCTGAATTCCAGAAAAATAAATGACCCAATCAAAAAATGGGCCAAAGAACTAAATAGACATTTCTCCAAAGAAGACATACACATGGCTAACAAACACATGAAAAGTTGCTCAACATCAATCATTATCAGAGAAACGCAAATCAAAACCACAATGAGGTATCATTTCATGCCAGAATGGCTGTGATCCAAAAGTCTACAAGCAATAAATGCTGGAGAAGGTGTGGAGAAAAGGGAACCCTCTTACACTGTTGGTGGGGATGCAAACTAGTACAGCCACAATGGAGAACAGTGTGGACATTCCTTAAAAAACTGGAAATAGATCTGCCTTATGACCCAGAAATCCCACTGCTGGGCATACACACTGAGGAAATGAGAATTGAAAGAGACATGTGTACCCGTGTTCATTGCAGCACTGTTTATAATAGCCAGGACATGGAATTAACCCAGATGTCCATCAGCAGATGAATGGATAAGAAAGCAGTGGTACATATACACAATGGAGTATTACTCAGCTATTAAAAAGAATACCTTTGAATCAGTTCTAATGAGGTGGATGAAACTGGAGCCTATTATACAGAATGAAGTAAGCTAGAAAGAAAAACACCAATACAGTATACTAACACATATATATGGAATTTAGAAAGATAGTAGTGATAACCCTGCATGCGAGACAGCAAAAGAGACAGAGATTTATAGAACAGTCTTTTGACTCTGTGGGAGAGGGCGAGGGTGGGATGATTTGAGAGAATGACATTGAAATATGTATAATATCATATGTGAAATGAATCACCAGTCCATGTTCAATGCATGATATAGGATGCTCTGCACTGGTGCCCTGGGATGACCCAGAGGGATGGTATGAGGAGGAAGGTGGAAGGGGAGTTCAGAATGGGAAACACATGTACACCCGTGGTGGAATCATGTTGATGTATGGCAAAACCAATACAATATTGTAAAGTAATTAGCATCCAATTTTAGAAAAAAAAGAAAAGAAAAGAAAAGAAAAAAGAAAAAAATCCAAAAAAAAAAAAAGAAACCCCAAGTTGACAATCATGTATGAGCATGGGGGATGTTTGACTTGCTGACAGAGACTTGTCTTTTTAACATACATTGGAAGTATGCCATAGGTCAATCCTCTCCATTTTCTGGCTCCATATTCAGATAAGAACATGTGTCTTGTCTCGTATCTATCTCTGTCAATCCAATAAGAGAAAAAGCCTCAGTTGCTTAGACAAATTCTGGACTAGTTGGTCCTTTCTACACTGGAAAATAAGTCTTTGACCATCCTATCCTTATAATACTCTTCATAACACTTAGTAAAACCACTCTGTGATGTACTTCAATCAAATCACCTGAACTCTCTTATTCCCTGAGCAGTGATCACTGCATTTATTGTTGTAAGGTAAATATGCACTGTATACAGAGTGAAGTTCATTTACCCACACAAGTTACAGTTTTAAAATTACATTTTTCACACTGAAAGAAGTATAGTTTTCATAGCTAAAGCAATGAGGTACCTGAGTCTTGTTAAACAGATATTGAGACACAAGGAGAGGGTGCTAGTGCTGAAAAAACTAAAAGCCTAACAGGAAAAGAAAAAGAGGCACTTGTAGTGAGAGGGTTAAAACTTAAAACCATGGCTTTCAAGAATGAGGATGAATGATCACTCTCATTCATTCAGCCATTAGATAGTTATTGAGTACACACTTTTCATAACTCCTTACTACATGGATAGGTAATGCCTGTATTTAGCCCTAAGGAAAGTAGTCCAATAATAGAAGATATGTATGCAAATGACATGTTACCGAGTGGACCACAAAACCAGTACTCTTATACGTGGTAATAAATTTTAAAAGTACTTCTGATTTTTTTTTTCAGCAAAATAACTCTTATATCAGTAAGCTTTGTGTTAACTGGTATTTTCAGTATTGATTGAGGTATAGATACAGCTGCTGCTAAGTCACGTCAGTCGTGTCCAACTCTGTGCGGCCCCATAGACGGCAGCCCACCAGGCTCCCCCGTCCCTGGGATTCTCCAAGCAAGAACACTCGAGTGGGTTGCCATTTCCTCCTCCAATGCTTGAAAGTGAAAGTGAAGTTCTTCAGTCGTGTCTGACTGTTAGTGACCCCATGGACTGCAGCCTATCAGGCTCCTCGATCCATGGGATTTTCCAGGCAAGAGTACTGGAGTGGGGTGCCATTGCCTTCTCCATAGATACAGCTACTTCTCTAATTAAATCTAACTGGTTAATTTAATCATGAGAAATTTCTTCATCAAACACATTCCGGAAGAAAGTACTTTTATGGATTTTTAAACTTTCTCTTTTTATCCATTTGTTTTATTGGTAAGATCTGAAATTTTGATATTTGGTTCTTGTCAATATGAAGTAAGTATTGAGTTATATAGATAATTGAGCATTTTTAAATTATGGGTTAGTGCCATTTTACCGGGAACCAGCCCTGGTTGGATCCAGGGTATCTGAAGCATGGACGGCGAGGTGAGAGAGGTATATAGATATAGATTTATAGACTTAGAGATATGTATAGAGATAAGAAAACAGTTAAGAAAATAGAAGAGAGAAAGAGGATGATATTCCTTGGTTTATGGAGAAAGCCAGTAAAGTCCCAAGACAAGGGACTTATACCATTCACGTAGGCCACAGGTGCCCGCTTGAATAGCGGAGGGTGGCCCGCCTTGAGCTCCCTCTCGCGTAGGTCTTAGAAGCCCGTGCAGAGAAGTGAACATAGTGAGCTCCTGCGCTCCATGGGATCAGCCTGAAAAAGAGAGTAAGAAAGAGAAAGAAAGAAAAAGAGAATTGACATGGGGAGCCAAGCAATGATGAGACAAGGCCCCAAACTTTATTTTTTCCAGGGAGCTTACATACCTTAAGCTGTACATAGAGAATAATGGAAAATACAAAGTCATGCAGGGTCAGCAGCCCTGACCATTATCAAGACCATGCTTTCTCTCTGCATACCTATCTGTAGATACAGGTCTTAGGTGATTTACATCATCTTCTGGCCAGGAGGCCTATTAGCATTTTATGGCCCTTTTCTGATAAGGGTCCATCAACCAGAAAACTTATTTGCCCTAAAAGGGTTGTTCTTTCCAAAGTCTGGTGCCACTCTCAGAAAGCACTAAGTAAAATTACATTCTTACATAGCAAGAATACAATGATTTATGACAAAGAAAGAGGAGTACAGTGATTTATAACAAAGAGAAAATTCATTAACTCAAAAGTCTAGTATTGCTAACATCAAAACTACTATATTCCTATTTCTGCATCCCAATTACATTGATTAATATCCCCCCAGGTGCCTGAGGATATGGAGGCCTGGTGGCAATCATTGACTCAACAATGCAACCCTTCACCAATATAATTCTTAGCTCTTTAAAAGGCTCTATATCTTTAAGATGTTTTAAGCTTCTCGTGCCTCTCATGGTTGGAAGGCTGTAAACAATCACATGTGTAGCTGTAAAAGTCCAGGGAAACCTGACAGGCAAGTTAGGGAGCCATCAGAGGGGTTTGAGCTGAGACACTCCTTTTATATGCAGGAGACTGTTAACTGGAGCTCTAAGTTAACTTTTTCCAGAGAAAGGCGGTCGGGGATAGCCCCCTGTTAGTGTCAGAAGAGTGTAGTATAGCAGACAGTAAACAGACAGATTTTGGTTTCGGGGTAGATGCTCAGGCAGAGGACCCCTTGAGACCTGACTCGCCTTGCCTGCCAGGTCTCTCCACATGACCTTGTCATGGGTGGGATCTCCCTTGCTGGCTCCCGGCACCATTTGGCTTCTTAGTTTTTATTTTCTTTTTACATTTCCAAATGCTTTCCCAATTTAAACAAAGTAGACCATAGATACAAAAAAAAAAAAAATTATGGCTTTCATGCTAAGATTTCTTCAATGTCATCAACTTATATATTCATTAATTTGCCTCTCTCTGATATGCCTAAAATTGGCCCTTCTACAAATGATCATTTCTATAGTTTCATCTATTCACCCCCCAAGCTTTTACTCTTTCTCTCTTCTTTGGCAGAAACATCAAATAGTCATTTTCTCTTCCAAAGTTTCCTTTTGCCGAAAGGAATCTAATAGTCCAGAAAGATCTCCATATGGGTTCAATTTCCAGAGAGATATAGATCTATATAACACTAATGTTATAGAGTTAATATAACTTAAATTTAAATCTTAATTTAAAAAGGAAAACTAAGAAGACAAAGATTTTCTTCTAATGATAAAATGTTTGTTTTGAACTTGGATAAATATTTTACTTGAATTATTGAAAATGCTTTCTTGCTCTTCTTTTTATATTCTGCTAATAGCTAAGAGTTGGGCACGACTGAGCAACTTCATTTTCACTTTTCACTTTCACGCATTGGAGAAGGAAATGGCAGCCCACTCCACTGTTCTTGCCTGGAGAATCCCAGGGACGGGGGAGCCTGGTGGGCAGCCGTCTATGGGGTCACACAGAGTCGGACACAACTGAAGCGACTTGGCAGCAGCAGCAGCAACCAATCTAATTCCCAGATCTGTAGTATTTCCTATAACCTTTATGAGCTGTATTGTTACATCTGAGATATGCTTCTATTTCAGAAAGAATGAATCTTAGATATAATGTGATATGCTACAATACAATTCTACAATATCCTTTTAGAAATGATCATTCCTAAAGTTTCCTAAAGTCTGCCTCTATTATTTGAAAGATGGTGGAACCAAGGGCCAGAGAGAGAACTTACTGAGCACCTATTTTATGTCAGGCAGTGTGCTCTGTTCAGTTCAGTTCAGTTGCTCAGTCATTTCCAACTTTTTGCAACCCCATGAACTGCAGCATGCCAGGCCTCCCTGTCCATCACCAACTCCCGGAGTTCACCCAAACCCATGTCCATCAACTCGGTGATGCCATCCAACTGTCTCATCCTCTGTTGTCCCCTTCTCCTCCTGCCCTCAATCCTTCCCAGGATCAGGGTCTTTTCAAGTGAATCAGCTCTTCACATCAGGTGGCCAAAGTGTTGGAGTTTCAGGAGTTTCAGCTTCAACATCAGTCCCTCCAATGAACACCCAGGGCTGATCTCCTTTAGAATGGGCTGGTTGGATCTCCTTGCAGTCCAAGGGATTCTCAAGAGTCTTCTCCAACACCACAGCTCAAAAGCATCAATTCTTTGGTGCTCAGCTTTCTTTATAGTCCAACTCTCACATCCATACATGACCACTGGAAAAACCATAGCCTTGACTAGATGGACTTTCGTTGGCAAAGTAATGTCTCTGCTTTTTAATATGCTGTCTAGGTTGGTCATAACTTTCTTTCCAAGGAACTAGACACCTTACATATGATAGTTCATTATCTCAGAATAAGTGGCCAAGATAGGATCTATGGTTAGATCTGATTAACTCTCAAGTTTTCCTTGCTCTCTACTTCATCACATCTTGCATATCCATGGCCCCCACAGCTCTTGATCTGAAGCTCAGAGTTCCTTCACTTTTATCGCCTTCTTATCAAATTTCTCCTCTGCTGTCCCAGTCAACACCCAGTAAACCAATGTAGATTTTCCCAATTCTCTTTGCCCTTTTCTGGACTCATGCTCATGTATTAAGCTTAAATAGATGATCTTTTAGATGATTCTTGTTGCTAGATTTCATTAGGTTGGCAGGTACCATGTTCATTCTGAAAACTATGGTGTATAATCCTTTGTGAACCAGTCAGTTGGAAAATGCAAACAGCATAGACAAAGAAGCCTCTCTTTCATCTACTTCCACTCTCAGTATATGAACACCAAATAAACTTTGAAAACAGTGGCTATTCAAAAAGTATTTAATCAAATTGAACTTTCTACAGATAGTTCGTTTTCTATTTTGCCTTTGCAGTTTTTAAAACAGTATGATTCTAATGTCCTGCAGTTTGGTAAGCTACAAGATGAGTTTGAAAGAGAAGGGTATAAATGTATGTTACCAAATATAAGTTAATTTCTATATTAATTTATAATAAAAATGAACATAATGCATTCAGTGTAATTATGAATTTCTAATTAACCTGATGAGATATATTAGAGATAAACAGAAATATATATCAAATATGGACCACCAAATAGCTATAAAAAGTATTAAAAATATGAATTCAAGTACAATATGAATTTTTACTTTAGTCATGTACAGTTAATTAACTTTGTATTACATGGAGAATTTGAAAAATATTTTGTTTCTTGATTATACTTCCTAGTTTAACCAATTTATATATAGCTACACTGCTGGTGCTGCTGATTAGTCACTTAGTCATGTCTGACTCTTTGCAACGCTATGATCTGTAGCCTGCCAGACTCCTCTGTCCATTGAATTTTCCAGAAAAGAATACTGGAGTGGGTTGCCATGCCGTTCTCCAAGGGATCTTCCTAATCCAGGGATCAAACTCACATCTCCTGCATTGCAGGTGTATTCTTTATCATCTGAGCCATCAGGGAATATTAATTTTTGTTGTTGTACAGTTGCTAAATCATGTCTGACTCTTAGAGACCCCATGGACTGCAGCATGCCATGCTTCCCTGTCCTTCACCATCTCCCAGAGTTTGGTGTTCAATATATAACAAAAAATATTACATAATTTTTTCAAGTGGGAAAGGTCCAACACTTACTTCATTAACTCCTTAAGACCACTTAGGGAATGGATATATCAGATTCCCATGATACATTAGGTTCTGAAAATAAGGATAGGAAAAGAAAGAAGGAAAATATAAAATGATAGTTCAAGAATAAAAAATTTGGGAGTGCCTACTAGGCACCAGGAGTAGTGCTAGGCACACTGAAAAGGAAAATGTAGTGTGACATGATTAGACTTTAGAGTCAGACTTGATTTCCAAATCTGGATTTTTATTTTTTATTTTTATTTTTTCAACTCTGGATTTTTAGATACTAGCTGTATACTTGTAATCTTTTTGAACCTCAGGATCTTCATTTGTGATATCAAGATGTCCAACTAACACGATTTTAAGTGAGGATTCAAAGAGATTGTGTATAAAAATGTTCATTGTACAGTGTTTGGCATAAAGTAGATAATAAGTCCTGTTCCACACTGATCAATTAATCTAATCTGAACAATACAACAAGCTAGAAATTATTGATATTGTACTGATTTTATAGATTAAAAACAAACAAACTGACAAACTGGATTCTTGCGGGCTTCCAAAATTTTTGCCCAAACCCAATTTAACCAATTTAAATACTCTTTCCCCTAAACATCACTGTTTCTAATCAAGAATCTAGGCAATGATAGCTTCCCAGGTGGCGCAAGTGGTAAAGAACTCGCCTGCCAATGCAGGAGATGTAAGAGATGTGGGTTTGACGCCTGGGTTGGGAAGATCTCCTGGAGGAAGAAATGGCAACCCACTCCAGGATTCTTTCCTGGAGAATCCCATGGACAGAGGAGCCTGGTGGGCTACAGTCCATGCTGTCACACAGAGTTGGACACTACTGAAACGACTTAGCATGGCAGGCAAACATAATTTTTTACTAACTGCTTAACTAAAGCCGAGCTACAAAACAGCCCTACTTCTTGAACCTTATCCTGTGTATTCTTTACAGTAGCTTGAGGAGAAGTAATGAGTATTGCTTAAGGCAATAATGTTAACTTTAAAATCCTTTCAGTTGTAGGTGAATGAATTTTTAAACATAGCTGGTGGAAATAAAGTTTGCATTCTAAGGATTGTGTAAACTATTGACAAGCTTAACGTAGTGTCAGAATCATAAAATGTTAGTAGAAGAAGATAAGATTCAGAATGTGAAAGTGGTTT
This sequence comes from Budorcas taxicolor, assembly GCF_023091745.1. Classification (NCBI taxonomy): domain Eukaryota; kingdom Metazoa; phylum Chordata; class Mammalia; order Artiodactyla; family Bovidae; genus Budorcas; species Budorcas taxicolor. The sequence continues at coordinate 756,850 of NC_068935.1, forward strand.
ACCCAATGTCATACAGTTCAATTTTAAAAGAATCAAGTGATGAGTGTTAGTCTCCTGACTTCCAGTTAAGGATTCTTACCACTAAATATACAACCTATTTATTTTGTGAGAACTTTGTGCCCTGAATAACAACAGTATAAAGTAGTATTGAATAGTATTAATATAATGAAAAAATTGACACTAACAAAAATAAGACTGTTGTAAGAATTAGACCATAGTTGAAGTTAAAGCTTTTCTATAAATCTGTTGTGATCTTGAAAGGGCACTTATCCTCTCTGAGACTCAATCTCTTCATGTGCAAAATGAAGAGGATGGGCAGAACCTCAAATGAGATGAGTTTGCAAAAAGCATTTGAAAAATGATAGATCTACATAAATGATAATTATTACCAATATACTATAACTAAAATGCCTTTAAAATTGTTCTACAATCACATTTCTTCCCTCACAGGATACTGAAATTGATGTGTTCTTGATTACAAATATCTTATTAATATTTCATGCAAGTTACAAATATGACCAGCTTGTGATTATATGGGGAGACTCTTGTGTTTCTGAAATATACTCCTTATTCTTTAACTAAATTATGTCAAGTATTTCTTAGACTAGGTTGAAAGCACATGGAATCAAATTCCTTAAAACCATGGGGTTTTCATGCCATTAAATTAAGGAAGCTGAGACCGCTTTCAGTGGCAAGTAAGAGCCATTTTAGAAATGATAGAGCTATAGTGAGTCATCTCAGAAAAAAAAAAAAAAGACAAGCAGGAGAAAACTGTTTCTGTCTACCTTCTCTGTGATAGGCACACTGGAGCAGCAGGAAGGTGATTGGCTTCCAAATCAGGCAGTCTGGGTTCTAAACTTGACTTTGTGAACTTTAACTGTTGGGTCTTCCATAAAACTTGCCGATATTTCTGAGTCTTAGGAGAGTCATCCATAAAAATATCTAACAATAATTTCAAACTTATAGGGTTGTTTTGACAATGAAATGAGATAACCTATAAAAGGTGACTGGCAAATAACAGGCATTTAATAAGTGCTAACACCCTTCATCAATTGTTTCAACTAATCCACTCTGTTACCCGGTGAACAAGATATTATTAGTGTCATTCTCACATTACAAACTAAATTGAGGGACTCAATTTAATTCAAACTAATTGGGAGTCTCAAAGAATTCAGTTATTTACTCAAGCTAGCAACTGGTAATTAGCCTGTCTGAAATTTTACAAAGATTGGCCTAACTCAGTTTTAAGTTCACTGTCCTTTTCCTGTCCAAAGCCCATTTCTTGTCCACTGTTGAGTCTTTAGCATAAAATCCAAAATGTCTTTGTTCAGAAGTAGTTTGCAAACTCAGAAAACTCAAGTTGTTATGCATGACCTTAAACATGTATTTAATTATCTTTTTCACATTCATTTTCCTTAGGCATATGGAGATATGAATAAGACTATTTTCTCAACTGTGAATAAATGACTTAAGAGAGAACAGTTTATAATATAATGATAAGAATCTGACTTCATATGTGGTTTTAATGGCCATTTTACTCTATTATCTATGTATACATGAATGGCTATCTTCCAAAGGATATTTCTAATTAAAATAGGTATCTAGAAATAAAACATTAGGACAAAAATTTTAATAGAGCCTAGATTCAGCATAATTAGATTCCATACAGTATGGAAATCAAATTGCATAAAAATTGTTTGAAACTTTAACTTATATCATATATTATCTAAGATCTGTTAAATAATTTTTAATTAAAGTTTTCTATTTCCATCATACCTGGAATGCTAAGTTGTTTATATTGGTTTAGCAAAGCAAATTACACATGCATAAAATTTTAAATAGAGGATTTATAGATTTTCATCTCAGTAGCATAATTATTTTCTTTCTACTATAGTTAATTTTTCTGATTTTAAAATTTTCTGATAGAAAATAAGGAAAAATACAGTGATGGAAATAGGAATCACTTTATATTCCTCCTATTCAAAATTAACCCTTTTTAGCATTTTGATAAATGAATTTCTAATTTTTTCTAAGCATAAGCTTGTATATTTAAAACATGTATGTTATTTAAAATGATAGAATTCTAACCATACTGTGCCTTTATACATGACTGCAAACTTCTTCATTTAACAACTGAGTAATTCAAAGTTTGGTTTCAAAATTGAAAATGCATTATCTAGACCTATACATTGTATGGGCTTCCTTGATGGCACAGAGGGTAAAGAATCTGCCCGCAATGCAGGAGAAACAGGAGATGCAGGTTTGATTCCTGGATCAAGAAGATCCCCTGGAGGAGGAAATGGCAACCCACTCCAGTATTCTTGCCTGAAAAATCCCAAGAACAGAGGAGCGTGTTGGGCTACAGTCCGTGGGGTCACAAAAAGTTGGACACGACTGAGAGACTAAGTACAGCACATACATTGCACAACCTTGAAAATAAATTTCTAAAATACAGGGCAGTACAGGAATCATTTTCATTTCGAGTTTGAAAAGGGAAGTCACTGTGAGCTGGGGTAGAATGAGAGAAGCTCATGGAGGAGAGAATGAACCATAATTTAGTTTTTAAGGTAGGATTTGGGAAAATGGAGAGAATGAAGAAGTCAATGTTGGTAGCAATTAAATGAGCTAAAGCACATATATTTTTAGAACAGTTTTCAGCTATCTTTGAGATACATTTAAGAAGCTGTTTTAGGGCTATATTTTGGATAACTTTGAGAAGGCAATGATACCCGACTAAAAGAATTTTGATGTTTCTTGTATATCCTCAAATAGGAAAATTATATTTACTGTCTATATTTCCTTAATTCCCACTTACTCCTCAAAACATTGTGATGTAGTCTTTTTCAACATCTGCTCACTATTCACATCTCTCATCTTCTTAGCACTGGCCTCCTGTTTGCTAAACTTAAAGGACATCTTTTCATGTGAGTACATTTCTCCTTCATTTGACACTTTGTCTCATTCATTCCCTCCTTTTATAGTTCTGCTTTCTTGGCTTCCATGATGATATTGTTTTCTGATTTTTCTGACAATTTTGTTTTCTGTATGTGTGTCAGTACTTCATCATTTGTCCGTGGCACCAGTGTTCATTTTTCTTAGAATTGTATCTTGCATCTATTGTTCTCATCACTTTATACTCCCCCTGTTTTTCATATTCATCCTATATCCTGACAAGTTCTAATTCCCCATGTATAGCTCTGCCCACTCCCTGCAATTCTGGCAGATGTGTTAAACTTTGCTATGGACATCTTCCCATCAATGGTCCATGGATCCTCAAACTCAGCATTTTCCAAATGGGATCAATTCCCTCTGAATTCCTTTTCCCAAATCTGGCTCATTACCACTATCAACTAAGAGAGTCAACATTCACACAAATCACTGAAGTAGAAAACTTAGGTAATATCCTATGCTTCCTTCTCTCCTGATCCCTCCCCATTGCAATAATTCAACAACTTTTTCTAATCTTACCTTTGAAATATTATGAAAATAATGAAAATAATAACTAACAATGTATTTTGAAAGTTGACTACAGGCCAGGCATGTGCCAAGAACTTTAAGAACATCTCATTTACATTTAAAAATGGTACAGTTATCATTTTTTATTTTTCACTTATGGGGAAAATGGGGCTTAGGGAAGTTGAGTGATTTACCACATGTTACACAGTAACAGTCAGTAAATCTGATCTTTAAACTCCAAATATTTTAATTTCATATTCCACACTCAGAATGGTAGCCTGTGTTGCTTTCTGTCTCTAGTACATTGTCCTGTTTTAGATTCTCTTCATCTTTCACATGAACAAATGCAATAGCTGCTTGAATGCCATTCATTTTCTATCTAGACTTTTTCCACTGAAATCAGTCTCTACACAAACAATTAATATTTTTTGTATATATTGTGCTTTTTCTTTAGTCACACAAAGTTAGCATGTAAGAAATTTAAATAAAACAATACACCAAAAATAGAAGAAAATTAAAAAATCTAAAAAGGAAGTACACCTAAAGCATAAGAATTCAACACTCATTAGTGTTTCATCTTCAGTTTTGATTGACACTTGATATTTGCAAATTTTGAAACAAGCCTTGAGATCATGATAACTATTCTGAAGAGATGTGAATTCCCTGGCAGTCCAGTGGTTAAGTCAATGCTTTCACTGCCAAGGGCCCAGGTTTGATCCCTGGTCAGGGAAGTAAGATTCTGAAAGCTACTTAGTGAGGCCAAAAGAAAAAAAAAAAAAAAAGAACTGGATGCTCTATTTCAATTGTACATTTTATCATTCCACTTCTGTGTTTGAAATCCTTAACTGGCTTCTGATAATTTTCATGATAAGTACTCTAGCTTTCTAGCATAGCATACAAAGCTCTCTGCTTACTTTTCAGCCTTAGGTTTCACCCATCCTTCCCTGGGTCATAATATATGCTTCAAGAAAGTCAAATTGCTTTCCGTTTTCTATTAAACAACATGCTGCTCTTAGTCTCTGCAAATTCATTTCCGTTTTTCCTAGTGGAGGCCTCCTCTTTTTCCGGTGATTAACTTCCATGAATTCCTTATGACTCAGATCAGGCATCTTTATGAAGCCTTCCCTAACCAACTTCTTTCTTACCTCTGTGTGTGTGTGTGTGTGTGTGCGCGTGTGTTGTGCTTAGTTGCTCAGTCGCGTCCGACACTTTGTGACCCCATGGACTGCATTGTGCAAGGCTCCTCTGTCCATGGGAATTCTCCAGGCAAGAATACTGGAGTGGATTGTCGTGCCTTCCTCCAGGGGATCTTCCCAACCCAGGGATCGAACCCAGATCTCCCACATTGCAGACAGATTACCGTCTGAGATACCAGGAAAGCCCAAGAATACTGGAGTGGGTAGTCTATCCCTTCTCCAGGGGAACTTTCTGGCTGACTCAGGAATCAAACTGGGGTCTCCTGCATTGCAAGCGGATTCTTTACAAGCTGAGCTAGCCAGGAAGCCCTCTTTCTTACCACAGTCACATAAAATCTTTTGCAATCCACTAGACTTTTAGTTGTTTGAGATAATTCCTGCATTTCCAGCATAAGCACATTTCTAAGATATAATACATATACAATGTATGCAACGTATATAACGAGTGGGAAAATATTATGGTGGAAACTATTTCTGAGATAGCTAATTAAAGATCATATCAGAAGACAGAAGACAAGTTTAAAGTAGGGAAATTAGCTAGGAGAATGTTATGTTGAGATAAAATAAGTGATAAAGGCTAGGACTAGTGTGATAGAGGTAAGAATTGAAAATCAGGCTTGACAAATTAAATGGGGAGATCGGTGAATAACATTTCTAACATAATTCCCAAATTTAAGGCACTTAGTTGGAGATTAGTATTTAGACTTTGAACTAAGGTAATTAGAAGTGCAAGTTCTGTAAAGAATTGGAAGTTGAGGAGATGGAGAAAAAAATGTGTTGTGTTTTCTAGGTAAAGCTGGGGATGCTCTAATTTCTTTAATTCATGGGGGGGGAGGGCGAGAAGATGAGTTCAGGGATTAAATATTTTAAAATGAATATGGCCCATATGAATATATTTAGCATAGTTTTACATGATGAGAATATATTCAAGTTAGTACAACTATGTGTTTATATTTCTTTATTATATAGTTTAGTGGAAATAATCCAACAATGATTAACTGATTAATGAGCAAAGAGTTCTTCAACTACCATCAAGTTTGGACATTAAGTTTTCCCAAAATAACTTGTACTTGTCAGTAATTGACAATTTTTGGACTATAAAATAGCATGTAATAATTGTAGAAAGTTTGAAAAATAAGATGGATAAATAAAGAAAAGATAAGTTACCTGCAAACCCACCAGCTCAAAAACAGTGTGCTATTTTAGTGTGTATTTTCCAGTTTTTTTCTGTGTATATACTCCAATGATTTCTTTTTTTTACTAAATTGGGGTATTTTATTATTTTATTAAATATTCTTCTAAAATAAAATTTTTGATGGGTGGCTCAGAGGTTAAAGCATCTGCCTCCAATGCGGGAGACCTGGGATTCAATCCCTGGGTCGAGAAGATTCCCTGGAGAAGGAAATGGCAACCCACTCCAGTATGCTTGCCTGGAGAATCCCATGGACGGAGGAGCCTGGTGGGCTACAGTCCATGGGGTCGCTAAGAGCTGGACACGACTGAGCGACTTCACCATCACCATATACTATTGTATTATATAGATATTCCATAATACATAAATTATCTAATATATTGTTAGATGCTTAAATTATATGCTATTGTAAACAAGCTTATAATGAACCTTATTGAACATAAATCACCCTGTGCACTTATCCAACAGTCAACGTTACAATTCACAGAGAAATACCAGTGAATATTCCATTAAGATCAGTAATAAGTTTGTAATAAGCAATGAGTAATAATATGGCTTCCCTCATAGCTCAGTCGGTAAAGAATCTGCTTGCAATGCAGGAGACCTGGATTTGATTCCTGGGTTGGGAAGACCCCCTGGAGAAGGAAATGGCAATCCACTCCAGTATTCTTGCCTCTAAAATCCCATGTACAGAGGAGCCTGGTGGGCTACAGTCCATGGGGTCGCAAGAGTCGGAAACGACTTAGTGACTAAACCATTACTTGTTTAAAATTGTTCCAGATATTTTATTCAAAATAATTCTATTGGGGAAATAATCGATACTTAAAATGAAATTCAATGCTTTTAGTATATAGTCATAATCTACTGAGACATGCCAAGAGACACTGTGGTAGTATGTAAGCAGCAGCTTTTAGAAGTAAATTTGGTAATGCTTGCCAAAAGTCTGAAATTACAGTTTTAGAAATTTATTGTAAGCATAAATATGAAAAAAAAATTTAAGGTGACTAAATTTTAAAACATCTTTATATTTCATCCTCTCAATTATCAATTACTCTAATAGATACATTATTAGATACTTTTTTGTTTCATATACAATAGCTGATATTTGTACAGAAAGTAATTTTTAAAGAGAAATGTTGCAAAGTTTCATTTAACGGAATTTTTTTCCGTTAAATTATATTTTTACTTCCAATTGCAAAACACTATATAATTAATAAAAAGTCAATTTTTGGAGAGTGAGTGGTATTTCCATTTTCTTTTTTGTTATCTTTCCCCCTTTATACCCATTGTACATATTTTTCATTTAATGGTTGAAAACATGATATAATATTTAGTATATTATCTGTCTTATATAATAGTTGTCTTTCTCTGTCTGACTTTCTCTAGGTTCATCTTTCTCTAGGTTCATCTATGTTGTGGCAAATGTCATTATTTTTTATGGCTGAGTAATATTCCATTGTATATATATCACACATCTTTATCCACTTATTTGTTGATAGACATTTAAGTCACTTCCATTGTTGGCTATTATAAAGAGTGGTGCTATGAACATTGGGGTGCATGTACCTTTTTGAATTAGAGTTTTCTCTAGGTATATGTCCAAGGGTGAGATTGCAGAACCATATGATAACTCTATTTTTTGTTTTTTAATATAAATTTATTTTGGAACTTCCACACCGTTTTTTTTTTTTTCAAGTTTTATCATTTCTTTGTCCAATACCATTTTATTTATTTATTTTTAATTTTATTTTTACTGTATTTTACTTTACAATACTGTATTGGTTTTGCCATACATTGACATGAATCCGCCACGGGTGTACATGAGCTCCCAAACATGAATCCCCCTCCCCCCTCCCACCCCACATCATCCCTCCGGATCATCCCCGTGCACCAGCCCCAAGCATCCTGTATCCTGTATCGAACATAGACTGGTGACTCATTTCTTACATGATAGTATACATGTTTCAATGCCATTCTCCCAAATCATCACCCCCCTCAACCTCTCCCTCAGAGTCCAAAAGTCCGTTCTATACATCTGTGTCTCTTTTGCTGTATTGCATACAGGGTCATCATTACTATCTTTCTAAATTCCATATATATGTGTTATTATACTGTATTGGTGTTGTTTTTTTTTTTTTCTGGCTTACTTCACTCTGTATAATTGGCTCCAGTTTCATCCATCTCATTAGAACTGATTCAAATGTATTCTTTTTAATGGCTGAGTAATACTCCATTGTGTATATGTACCACTGCTTTCTTATCCATTCATCTCCTGATGGACATCTAGGTTGTTTCCATGTCCTGGCTATTATAAACAGTGCTGTGATGAACATTGGGGTGCATGTGTCTCTATTCTGGTTTCCTCGGTGTGTATGCCCGGCAGTGGGATTGCTGGGTCATAAGGCAGTTCTATTTCCAGTTTTTAAGGAATCTCCACACTGTTCTCCATAGTGGCTGTACTAGGTTGCATTCCCATCAACAGTGTAAGAGGGTTCCCTTTTCTCCACACCCTCTCCAGCATTTATTGCTTGCAGAATTTTGGATCACAGCCATTCTGACTGGTGTGAAATGGTACCTCATTGTGGTCTTGATTTGCATTTCTCTGATAATGAGTGATATTGAGCATCTTTTCATGTGTTTGTTAGCCATCCGAATGTCTTCTTTGGAGAAGTGTCTATTTAGGTCTTTGGCCCATTTTTTGATTGGGTCATTTATTTTTCTGAAATTGAGCTGCAGGAGTTGCTTGTGTATTTTCGAGATTAGTTGTTTGTCAGTTGCTTCATATGCTATTATTTTCTCCCATTCAGAAGGCTGTCTTTTCACCTTGCTTATAGCTTCCTTTGTTGTGCAGAAGCTTTTAATTTTAATTAGATCCCATTTGTTTATTATTGCTTTTATTTCCAGTATTCTTGGAGGTGGATCATAGAGGATCCTGCTGTGATGTAAGTCGGAGAGTGTTTTGCCTATGTTCTCAAGAGAGAAAAATCAAATCAATAAAATTAGAAATGAAAATGGAGAGATCACAACAGACAACACAGAAATACAAAGGGTCATAAGAGACTACTATCAGCAATTATATGCCAATAAAATGGACAACGTGGAAGAAATAGACAAATTCTTAGAAAATTACAACCTTCCAAAACTGAACCAGGAAGAAATAGAAAATTTTAACACACCCATCACAAGCACGGAAATTGAAACTGTAATCAGAAATCTTCCAGCAAACAAAAGCCCAGATCCAGACGGCTTCACAGTTGAATTCTACCAAAAATTTCGAGAAGAGCCAACACCTATCCTACTCAAACTCTTCCAGAAAATTGCAGAGGAAGGTAAACTTCCAAACTCATTCTATGAGGCCACCATCACCCTAATACCAAAACCTGACAAAGATGCCACACAAAAAGAAAACTACAGGCCAATATCACTGATGAACATAGATGCAAAAATCCTCAACAAAACTTTAGCAGTGAGAATTCAACAACACATTAAAAAGATCATACACCATGATCAAGTGGGCTTTATCCCAGGGATGTAAGGATTCTTCAATATCCGCAGATCAATCAATGTAATACAACACATTAACAAATTGAAAAATAAAAGTCATAAGATTATCTCAATAGATGCAGAGAAGGCCTTTGACAAAATTCAACATCCATTTACGATAAAAACTCTCCAGAAAGCAGGAATAGAAGGAACATACCTCAACATAATAAAAGCTATATATGACAAACCCACAGCAAACATTATCCTCAATGGTGAAAAATTGAAAGCATTTCCCCTAAAGTCAGGAACAAGACAAGGGTGCCCACTTTCACTGCTACTATTCAACATAGTTCTGGAAGTTTTGGCCACAGCAATCAGAGCAGAAAAAGAAATAAAAGGAATCCAAATTGGAAAAGAAGAAGTAAAACTCTCACTGTTTGCAGATGACATGATCCTCTACATAGAAAACCCTAAAGACTCCACCAGAAAATTACTAGAGCTAATCAATCAATATAGTAAAGTTGCAGGATATAAAATCAACACACAGAAATCCCTTGCATGCCTATACACTAATAATGAGAAAGTAGAAAAAGAAATTAAGGAAACAATTCCATTCACCATTGCAATGAAAAGAATTAAATACTTAGGAATATATCTACCTAAAGAAACTAAAGACCTATATATCGAAAACTATAAGACACTGGTGAAAGAAATCAAAGAGGACACTAATAGATGGAGAAATATACCATGTTCATGGATCGGAAGAATCAATATAGTGAGTATGAGTATACTACCCAAAGCAATCTACAGATTCAATGCAATCCCTATCAAGATATCAGTGGTATTTTTCACAGAGCTAGAACAAATAATTTCAAGATTTGTATGGAAATACAAAAAACCTCGAATAGCCAAAGCAATCTTCAGAAAGAAGAATGGAACTGGAGGAAGCAACTTCCCTGACTACAGGCTCTACTACAAAGCCACAGTCATCAAGACAGTATGGTATTGGCACAAAGACAGAAATATAGATCAATGGAACAAAATAGAAAGCCCAGAGATAAATCCACACACCTATGGACACCTTATCTTTGACAAAGGAGGCAAGAATATACAATGGATTAAAGACAATCTCTCTAACAAGTGGTGCTGGGAAAACTGGTCAACCACTTGTAAAAGAATGAAACTAGATCACTTTCTAACACCACACACAAAAATAAACTCAAAATGGATTAAAGATCTAAACATAAGACCAGAAACTATAAAACTCCACAGTTTTCCATAAAGACTGCACAAACTTACATTTTTACCAAGAATTTACAAGGATTCTCTTTTCTCCACAACTTCTCCAGCTTTTATTATTGACAGTTTCAGTTCAGTCACTCAGTCACGTCTGACTCTTTGTGACCCCATGGACTACAGCACACCAGGCTTCCCTGTCCATCACCAACTCCCAGAACTTGCTCAAACTCATGTCCATTGAGTCAGTGATGCCATCCAACCATCTCATCCTCTGTCACCCCCTTCTCCTCCTGCCTTCAATCTTTCCCAGTATCAGGGTCTTTTCCAATGAGTCAGTTCTCCACATCAGCTGGCCAAAGTATTGGAGTTTCAGCTTCAGCATCAGTCCTTCCAGAGAACATCCAAGACTGATCTCCTTTAGAATGGACTGGTTGGATCTCCTTTCCGTCCAGGGGACTCTCAAGAGTCTTCTCCAACACCACAGTTCGAAAGTATCAATTCTTTGGCACTCAGCTTTCTTTATGGTGCAACTCTCAAATCCATACACGACTATTGGAAAAACCATAGCTTTGACTAGATGGACATTTGTTAGCAAAGTAAAGCCTTTGCTTTTTAATAGTCTCTGTTGTCTATGTTGGTCATAACTTTTCTTCAAAAGAGAAAGGGTCTTTTAATATAATGGCTGCAATTACCATGTGCAGTGCTTTTGGAGCCTAAGAAAATAAAGTCTGTCACTGTTTCCATTGTTTCCCCATCTATTTGCCATGAAGTGATGGGACCAGATGCCATGATCTTAGTTTCCTGAATGTTGAGTTTCAAGCCAGCTTTTTCACTCTCTTCTTTCACTTTCATCAAGAGGCTCTTCAGTTCCTCTTTGCTTTCTTCCATAAGGGTGGTGTCATCTGCATATCTGTGGCTATTGATATTTCTCCTGGCAATCTTCATCCAGCCCAGCATTTCACCTAATGTACTCTGCATGTAAGTTAAATAAATAGGGTTACAATATACAGCTTTGACGTACTTCTTTTCCAATTTGAAGCCAGTCCATTTTTCCATGTCTGGTTCTACCTGTTGCTTCTTGACCTGCATACAGATTTCTCAGGAGGAAGGTAAGGTGGTCTGATATTCCCATCTCTTTAAGAATGTTCCACAGTTTGTTGTGATCCACACAGTCAAAGACTTTGGCATAGTCAATGAAGTTGAACTTAAGTCTGAATTTTACAATAAGGAGTTCATTATCTGAGACAGTCAACTCTCAGTCTTGTTTTTGCTGACAGTGTAGAGCTTCTCTATCTTCGGCTGCAAAGAGTATAATCAATCTGATGTCGGTATTGACCATCTGGTGATGTCCATGTGTAGAGTCGTCTCTTGTGTTGTTGGAAGAGGATGTTTGCTTTTGATGATGACTGTCTCACTGGTGTGAAGTGACACCTCATCATGGTTTTGATGTGCACTTCTCTAATAATTAGCAATGTTGAGCATCATTTCATGTGTTTCTTTGTTATCTGGGCTTCTTTGGTGATTCACAAGGTAGAGAATCTGCTTGCCAATGCAAGAGACCCAGGTTCCATCCCTGTGTCAGGAAGATCACCTAGAGAAGGGAATAGGTAACCACTCCAGTATTCTTGCCTAGATAATTCCATGGACAGAGGAGTCTATCTTTATGTCTGCTTTAGAAAAATATATATTTAGATTTTCTGTTTTTTTGATTGCTTTTTTTATATTGAGTTATATAAGTTGTTTGTGTATTTTGGAAATTAACCCCTTATCAATCAGATTATTTGCAAATACTTTCTCTCATTCAGTATTGTGTTTTTGTTTTATTGATGGTTTCCTTTGCTGTGCAAAACCTCTGAAATTTTATTAGTCTCATTTCTTTATTTTTGCTTTTATTTCTTTGTTTTGGGAGACTGATCTAAGAAAACATTGCCACAATTTATGTCAGAAAATGTTTTGCCTATGTTCTTTTGGAAGTTTATTTAGATTTTTAAACCCTTTTAAGTTTATTTTTGTATATGGTGTGAGGAAATGTTCTAGTTTCATTGATTTACATGAGGCTGTCAGCTTTCCCATTACCACCTGCTGAGGAGACTGTATTTTCTCCATTGTACATTTTGTCTTTTATTATCAAATATTAATTGACCATAGTTTTACAGGTTTTAATTCTGGACTCTATTCTGTTTCATTTATCTATATATTTGTTTTTGTGACACAATACTGCTTAGCTTACTGTGGCTTTGTAGTATTATCTGAAGTCTGGGAGTGTTATGCCTCCAGATTTATTCTTTTCCCTTAGGATTGCTTTGGAAATTCTAGGTCTTTAGTGGTTCAGTACAAAATTTAGTATTACTTATTCTAATTTTGTGGAAAATGTAATGGGTAGTTTGATTGGGGCCACATTAAACCTGTGGATTGCTTTGAGTACTGTGGCCATTTCAACAGTATTAGTTTTTCCTATCCAAGATCATGTCAACCCATTAATTCTTAATCTTTTATATATAAAACCAACCACTTGTTACTCTTATACTCAAAACTTGCACTTCAGAGCATTCACTTAGAAAAAGTACAATTCAGGATGTGGTTTTTCAGTGTACACATAATATCTTTTAATTGTTGGGTCATATTTAAAATAAAAATTAGCATATTCCACACTAGAAAAAAGTACAATGCTATATATTTAATATCATAATAAAGAAGACATTTTTAGCTTCCAAATAGCTCTAGAAGCTGACATTTGCATCACTATAATGTACAGATAAGTAGAAATAAGTTTTAATTCTTATTTTAATAAAATTCAGGATATTGAAGGCTTTGTTTTTTGTGTTGGCCATAGAGGGTTAAAATACCTAATAAGCAACAATATATTGAATATTCTTTAGAATTTTCTCAATTTGTTTTTACTTAAGAGTAAAACAAACTTCATTCTCCCCTATTATCAGAATGAGACAAACAAGCTGAATCATCACTGACTGACACATTATATTAACCATTTTGATAAAGATGACCTTTCATTTGATCATTGTCTAGACCAGTGATTCACAACACTGGCTATGTGTTGAAATTGCATTTAGAGGTCAGAATCTCTCCTGTGAGATTCTGATAGAGTAGATCTGAATTGACCCAGCAATCTTTGTTTTTTATTAGCTTACCAGGTGATTTGGATGTGCAAACAGAGATGATGAACATTGAATACAAACATACCTCCATTAAATGAATCCTCATCCATGTGTTTGACACTTTGCTCATTAATAAGCTTAGTCACTAGACTGATCTTTTCAGTGGCAGGTATAATGTCTTTATTAGATTTCTACCCACAGTAACCAGAGCAGTTTTAATCACATAGGCACTTAGGAAATGCTTTTGACTGTGTGTTTGTCTATTTAAAGTAGTAATAGAGATCATTAAATCAATGAAGAATCATGACACAGGTTAGATGGATCAGTTCAGTTCAGTCTCTCAGTCGTGTCCAACTCTTTGTGACCCCATGAATTGCAGCATGCCAGGCCTGCCTGTCCATCACCAACTCCCAGAGTCCACACAAACTCATGTCCATCAAGTCAGTGATGCTATTCAGCCACCGCATCCTCTGTCGTCCCCTTCTCCTCCTGACCCCAATCCCTCCCAGCATCAGGGTCTTTTCCAATGAGTCAACTCTTCGCATGAGGTGGCCAAAGTATTGGAGTTTCAGCTTCAGCATTAGTCCTTCCAAAGAACACCCAGGACTGATCTCCTTCAGAATGGACTGGTTGGATCTCCTTGCAGTCCAAGGGACTCTCAAGAGTCTTCTACATCACAGTTGAAAAGCATCAATCGTTCAGTGCTCACCCTTCTTCACGGTCCAAATTTCACATCCACACATGACCACTGGAAAAACCATAGCCTTGACTAGACGGACCTTTGTTGTCAAAGTAATGTCTCTGTTTTTAATGTGCTATCGAGGTTGCTCATGACTTTCCTTCCAAGGAGTAAGCATCTTTTAATGTCATGGCTGCAGTCATCATCTGCAGTGATTTTGGAGCCCCCTCAAAATAAAGTCTGACACTGTTTCCACATCTATTTCCTATGAAGTGATGGGACCAGATGCCATGATCTTCATTTTTTGAATGTGGAGCTTTAATCCAACTTTTTCACTCTCCTCTTTCACTTTCATCAAGAGGCTTTTTAGTTCCTCTTCACTTTCTGCCATAAGGGTGGTGTCATCTGCATATCTGAGGTTATTGTTATTTCTCCAAGCAATAGGAAGTGACAAATAAAATGTTTATGAAATCAGTATTTAAAAATAAAACACAAAATTATTAATACTTTTGGAACAAATATTGTCATTGCTCTTTTATTGTTCTTTTTGCTAAGAAAGATAAGCCTCCTTGAGGAAACAAGAATAATTTGTCTAAAAATACATTTCACCATTATGATGCTAATTGAACACACTGTATAATTACTAAAAAATAAATTTTAGGGAGCTATTCTAATCACATGCAGACAATGTACAGTGTGTAATTCTATCTTTAAAATTAATTAAAATCGTATGGAAAGTAAATATAAAAATCATGTGTACTATGAAATTATTTTCACTAGTAAGATTTTTAAATATTAGCACATATTAAACTGACTTTGGTGGTTTTGTAAATAACTGATCTCTAGATACAGGTAAGGTGAATTTCATGCAAAGATAGGCTCGATAAAGAACAGAAATGGTAGGGACCTAACAGAAGCAGAAGATATTAAGAAGTGGTGGCAAGAATACACAGAAAATCTGTACAAAAAAAAGATCTTCACAACCCAGATAATCACAATGGTGTTATCACTCACCTAGAGCCAGACATCATGGAATGTGAAGTCAAGTGGGCCTTACGAAGCATCACCACGAACAAAGTTAGTGGAAGTGATGGAATTCCAGTTGAGCTATTTCAAATCCTGAAAGATGATGCTGTGAAAGTGCTGCACTCAATATGCCAGCAAATTTGGAAAGCTCAGCGGTGGCCACAGGACTGGAAAAGGTCAGTTTTCATTCCAATTCCAAAGAAAGGCAATGTAAAAGAATGCTCAAACTACTGCATAATTGCACTCATCTCACATGCTAGGAAAGTAATGCTCAAAATTCTCCAGCCAGGCTTCAGCAATAGGTGAACCATGAACTTCCAGATGATCATGCTGGGTTTAGGAAAGGCAGAGGAACCAGAGATCAAATTGGCAACATCTGCTGGATCATCAAAAAAGCAAGAGAGTTCCAGAAAAACAGCTATTTCTGCTTTATTGACTATACCAAAGGCTTTGACTGTGTGGATCACAATAAACTGTGGAAAATTCTGAAAGAGATGGGAATACCAGACCACCTGACCTGCCTCTTGAGAAACCTATATGCAGGTCAGGAAGCAACAGTTAGAACTGGACATGGAACAACAGACTGGTTCCAAATAGGAAAAGGAGTACGTCAAGGCTGTATATTGTCACCCTGCTTATTTAACTTATACGCAGAGTACATCATGAGAAACGCTGGACTGGAAGAAACACAAGCTGGAATTAAGATTGCCGGGAGAAATATCAATAACTTCAGATATGCAGATGACACCACCCTTTTGGTAGAAAGTGAAGAGGAACTAAAAAGCCTCTTGATGATAGTGAAAGAAGAGAGTGAAAAAGTTGGCTTTAAGCTCAGTATTCAGAAAACGAAGATCATGGCATCTGGTCCCACCAGTTCATGGGAAATAGATGGGGAAACAATGGAAATAATGTCAGACTTTATTTTTTTGGGCGCCAAAATCACCGCAGATGGTGACTGTAGCCATGAAATTAAAAGATGTTTACTCCTTGGAAGGAAAGTTATGACCACCCTAGATAGCATATTCAAAAGCAGAGACATTACTTTGCCAACAAAGGTCCATCTATTCAAGGCTATGGTTTTTCCAGTGGTCATGTATGGATGTGAGAGTTGGACTGTGAAGAAGGCTGAGCGCCGAAGAATTGATGCTTTTGAACTGTGGTGTTGGAGAAGACTCTTCAGATTCCCTTGGACTGCAAGGAGATCCAACAACTCCATCCTAAAGGAGATCAGTCCCGGGTGTTCATTGGAAGGACTGATGCTGAAGCTGAAACTCCAATACTTTGGCCACCTCATGTGAAGAGTTGACTCATTGGAAAAGATCCAGATGCTGAAAGTGACTTGGGACAGGAGAAGGGGACGACAAAGGATGAAATGGTTGGATGGCATCACCAACTCGATGGACATGAGTTTGTGTTGACTCTGGGAGTTGGTGATGGACAGGGAGGCCTGGCGTGCTGCACTTCATGGGGTCACAAAGTGTTGGACCCGACTGAGCAACTGAACTGAAATAAAGATGAATTGTGTTCTTATTTTTTATTTGTTCAGTGACTTCTGAAGTTCTCTATTTCTATTACTTCTCCAAAGAGCAATCATTAGTACCCAGATACACATACAAGTGCACACCACTCTCAGCCCAGACACACATTGATATACATTTATTTAATCAAATTTGCAATCTGGTATGGTCTCAACTAGTACAAATGTTTTTCAGTTTTATTTTTAAAAATCAAAGTTGATATATCGCCAATGTAAATGACAACTTTATTACTTTAGTTATTTCTTTGCTAATGGTTCAAACATAATCATACGTAACTCTGTAATTCTATAAGTGTATAAAACATTCAAAATGAAGTTGAAAATATTATGTTATAAAAATATTTATTTGAGAAGAGGCAGTTTTACACAGCTTATTCAAAACAAACTATTCCAAATGAGTTACTTCAAGATTTTTATCGAAGTTAAAGCTGATGGAAATTTGCTGCTCTCAATTACCTGAAGTACATTTTTAGAAAGAGTACGTTTAAAATGATAAATTTAAAGAAAAAATTAAAACTTTTCTGAGCAACTATTTTGATGTTGTTATTCACAACTACTTTGTAAAAATATTGATCTTTCTGATCCTCTGCTTCTGTCACATAGGATAGCTCATATGTTGTTAGTACACCCCACCTTCTAAACATTCAGTCATAAGAAACACAATGCACCCAAAAGAAAATGCATTAAACATATATATTCCTTTGAAAGTCTTACAGTGTTTTGCTGGTTTAAAAAAGCTCATTGATATAATTAAAGAAAGTGCAGGCACTTATTATGGCTTGCTAACTTCAAAGGAGTTAATTCAAGCTAGAAAAAAAAATCAAATTTAGTAATCTTTTTGATACCTCACTAGATTCAGATCTAAATTGGTGTTGCCTAATAAATAGTAGAAAACCAGTTCAGGAGAGATCCTGGAAACTGGTATGTCACATCCATTTTTTAATTTGTCTGAAAAGGCACATTATATGATTAGATTTCCAGTTTTAAGGTAATTTCACTCTTCAGTAATATCTGCTTTATAACACTTCCTGTTTTTGGCTTGGAGAGAGTCACTGCCCAATAGTGCCTAGCCAATGAAGCCAGTTTCATTAAGCTTTGATCTCTGAAATATATATATTTATAGCATCTGTCAGTGAAACAAAATGTTAAAACTAATCTGAAAAGACTGCTGATGAGCAAATTCGCCTTTCTATCTCTGGCTTGTCTATGGATATCACCGTGATAAGGTTTCACTTTATGTGAAGCAATGAAAATAACAATGCTAATGTTTCCCATGTTGAGTCTTATTAGTTTCCAGTAAGTACTACCTAAGGTAGGAAGAGATGAAATTAGAAGTTGGAAAAGGTTGATACTAATATTCAACTATGATATATATTCTTTTCATACGCCTAGCTGAAACACCTTGTTTTGGCAACTTGGTGATTTGCATAAACAATGAAATGTTACCATAAGAGAGCTCTAGGTGACTTTTGTAGAAACATTCAGCCACAGATTTAAGCAAGTTCTTAAGTGTTCATACAAACACTCATCAAAACAAACAAAAAAGACCATTCTCAATAACTTTTAGATAAACAACATTTGACTTTCTTAAATAAGATATATCCTAATACTGACATTTGCAATCCTCACAGAAGACATACATGATGATCTGCAAGAATGCAAAAACATCCAAGAAGAAAAGATTGGAAATATTCTTATATCAGATCACATTTACCAGTATCATTGTCTAGTTTGCAAAGTTCAGCAATGTCAAATGCATATTTTGTTTTCTATGAAAGTGTCTGACCTTTATTCAAAATATCACTCTCACCTTATTCCCTAAATCATAATTATTTGGTTCAGTTAAGATATACAATATATCATGAGATAAAATTCATAAACCCTATCAAAATAGTTCAATATGAATCTCATACAACTATCACTTCTAATTTAATGTTTATTATCTGAATTTCAAACACAGCTTTTATAACCTCTAAAGATATTTATTTGAAAGTAAAATCACAAAATGCAAAAGGTAGTGAAAGTGAAGAGGAAGTAAAGAGCCTCTTTATGAAAGTGAAAGAGAGTGAAAAAGCTGTCTTGAAATTCAACATTGAAACTTATTTACGATAGATGACCATGGAAGCAACCTAGATATACATCAGCAGATTAATAGATAAAGAAGTTGTGGTACATATATACAAGGCAATACTCCTCAGCCATAAAAAGGAACAAATTTGAGGCAGTTCTAGTGAGGTGGATGAACCTAGAGCCCGCTAAACAGACTGAAGTTAGTCAGAAAGAAAAGCAAGTGTCATATATTAATGCATATATATGGAATCTAGAAAAATAGTACTAATGAACCTATTTGCAAGGCAGGAATAGAGATACAGACATAGGGAACAGACTTTGGACATATCAGGGAAAGGAGAGAGTGGGATGTACTGAGAGAGTAGCACTGAAACATATACATTACCATATGTAAATGAGATAGCTAATAAGAAGTTATATAACACAAGGAGCTAAATGTGGTAATCTGTGACAACCTAGAAGGGTGAATGGGGTGGAGGGTTGAGGGGGAAGGTTCAAAAGGGAGGGGACATGTACGCTTATGGCTGATTCACATTGCTCAATGGCAGAAATGAAAACAATATTGTAAAACAGTTATCTTCCTATTAAAAATAAATTTTTAAAAATCAAAGGAAAAAGCAAAGATCATGACATCCAGTCCTATCGCCTCATGGAAAATAGATGGGGAAAAAAATGAAAGCAGTGGCAGGTTTTATTTTCTTGGGCTCGAAAATCATTGTGGATGCTGACTGCAGCCATAAAATTTAAAAACACTTGCTCCTTGGAAGAAAAGCTATTACAAACTTAGACAGTGAATTAAAAAGCAGAGACATCATTTTACCAACAAAGGTCTGTATATTCAAAGCTATGATTTTTATATTAGTCATGTAAGGATGTGGGAGTTGGACCATAAAGAAAGCTAAGCACCTAAAAATGATGCTTTCAAAGTGTGGTGTTGGAAAAACTCTTGAGAGCCCCTTGGACTGCACGGAGATCAAACCAGTCAATCCTAAAGGAAATCAATCCTGAATACTCACTCATTGGAAAGACTGATGCTGAAACTGAAGCTCCAATGCTTTGGCCACCTAATGTGAAGAACTGACTCATTGGAAAAGACCCTGATGCTAGGAAAGATTGAAAGCAAAAGGAGAAGAGGGTGACTGCGGATGAGATGGTTCGATAGCATCACCAACTCAGTGGATATGAATTTAAGCAAATTCCGAGAGACAGTGGAGGACAAAGGAGCTTGGCGTGCTGCAGTCCATGGGGTCCCAAAGAGTCAGAAACAACTTATCAATTGGAAAACAACTATACAGCTAATCTAATTTGGTAAGTATTAGCTCTTTCTTTATTGTTACTACATATGCAAAGAAGAGAGTGAAAATGCTGGCTTAAAACTCAATATTCAAAAAACTAAGATCATGGTATCTGGTCCCATCACTTCATGGCAAATAGATGGGGAAACAATAGAAACCATAACAGATTTATCTTCTTGGGCTCCAAAATCACTGCAGATGGTGACTGCAGCCATGAAATTAAAAGATGCTTGCTCCTTGGAGGTAAAACTATGATCAAAATAGATAGCATATTAAAAATCAGAGATATTACCTTGCTGACAAAGATCCATCTAGTCAAAGCTATGGTTTTTCCAGTAGTCATGTATGGATGTGAAAGTTGGACCATAAAGAAAGCTGAGGACTGAAGAATTGATGCTTTTTAACTGTGGTGATGGAGAAGACTTGAGAGTCCCTTGAACTACAAGGATATCAAACCAGTCCATTCTAAAGGAGATCAGTCCTGGGTGTTCTTTGGAAGGACTGATGCTGAAGCTGAAACTCCAATACTTTAGCCACCTGATGTGGAGAACTGACTCATTGGAAAACACCCTGATGCTAGGAAAGATTGAAGGTAGGAGGAGAAGGGGGTGACAGAGTGTGAGATGGTGGGATGGCATCACTGACTCAATGGACATGAGTTTGAGCAAGCTCTGGGAGTTGGTGATGGACAGGGAAGCCTGGTGTGCTGCAGTTAAGGGGGTTGCAAAGAGTTGGACCCTACTGAGCAACCAAACTGACTGACTGACATATGCATGACTATTTTAATAACTATACTAAGCAAAGTCTACTTCTCATGTCAAGGGATAAATCTGTTACCCTGTAATTTATATTACAAATAGATGTCCCATCATTTGAAATAAAGTATTTGGTGAGCATCCTTTTTAGTACCTTTAAACACCACTTGTAAAACATATCACATTTTTGTCCTTAATTCTCAAGTATTGAAAATAGCATCTTTTCATGTGTTTATTAGCCATCTGTATGTCTACTTTGGAGAAATGTCTATTTAGTTCTTTGGGCCATTTTTTGATTGGGTCGTTTATTTTTCTGGAATTGAGCTGCATAAGTTGCTTGTATATTTTTGAGATTAGTTGTTTGTCAGTTGCTTCATTTGCTATTATTTTCTCCCATGCAGAAGGCTGTATTTTCACCTTGCTTATATTTTCCTTTGTTGTGCAGAAGCTTTTAATTTTAATTAGGTCCCATTTGTTTATTTTTTCTTTTATTTCCAGTAATCTGGGAGGTGGATCATAGAGGATCCTGCTGTGATTTATGTCGGAGAGTGTTTTGCCTATGTTCTTCTCTAGGAGTTTTATAGTTTCTGGTCTTATGTTTAGATCTTTAATCCATTTTGAGTTTATTTTTGTGTGTGGTGCTAGAAAGTGATCTAGTTTCATTCTTTTACAAGTGGTTGACCAGTTTTCCCAGCACCACTTGTTAGAGAGATTGTCTTTAATCCATTGTATATTCTTGCCTCCTTTGTCAAAGATAAGGTGTCCATAGGTGTGTGGATTTATCTCTGGGCTTTCTATTCTGTTCCATTGATCTATATTTCTGTCTTTGTGCCAATACCATACTGTCTTGATGACTGTGGCTTTGCAGTAGAGCCTGAAGTCAGGCAAGATGATTCCTCCAGTTCCATTCTTCTTTCTGAAGATTGCTTTGGCTATTCGAGGTTTTTTGTATTTCCATACAAATCTTGAAATTATTTGTTCTAGTTCTGTGAAAAATACTGCTGGTAGCTTGATAGGGATTGCATTGAATCTGTAGATTGCTTTGGGTAGTATACTCATACTCACTATATTGATTCTTCTGATCCATGAACATGGTATATTTCTCCATCTATTAGTGTCCTCTTTGATTTCTTTCACCAGTGTCTTATAGTTTTCGATATATAGGTCTTTAGTTTCTTTAGGTAGATATATTCCTAAGTATTTAATTCTTTTCATTGCAATGGTGAATGGAATTGTTTCCTTAATTTCTTTTTCTACTTTCTCATTATTAGTGTATAGGCATGCAAGGGATTTCTGTGTGTTGATTTTATATCCTGCAACTTTACTATATTGATTGATTAGCTCTAGTAATTTTCTGGTGGAGTCTTTAGGGTTTTCTATGTAGAGGATCATGTCATCTGCAAACAGTGAGAGTTTTACTTCTTCTTTTCCAATTTGGATTCCTTTTATTTCTTTTTCTGCTCTGATAGCTGTGGCCAAAACTTCCAGAACTATGTTGAATAGTAGCAGTGAAAGTGGGCACCCTTGTCTTGTTCCTGACTTTAGGGGAAATGCTTTCAATTTTTCACCATTGAGGATAATGTTTGCTGTGGGTTTGTCATATATAGCTTTTATTATGTTGAGGTATGTTCCTTCTAGTCCCGCTTTCTGGAGAGTTTTTTTATCGTAAAAGGATGTTGAATTTTGTCAAAGGCCTTCTCTGCATCTATTGAGATAATCTTATGACTTTTATTTTTCAATTTGTTAATGTGGTGAATTACATTGATTGATCTGTGGATATTGAAGACATATGGATGGCTAACAAACACATGAAAAGATGCTCAACGTCACTCATTATCAGAGAAATGCAAATCAAGACCACGATGAGGTACCACTTCACACTAGTCAGAATGGCTGCGATCCAAAAGTCTGCAAGCAATACATGGTGGAGAGGGTGTGGAGAAAAGGGAACCCTCTTACACTGTTGGTGGGAATGCAAACTAGTACCGCCACTATGGAGAACAGTGTGGAGATTTCTTTAAAATTTCAAATAGAACTGCCTTATGACCCAGCAATCCCACTGCTGGGCATACACACCGAGGAAACCAGAATAGAAAGAGACACATGTACCCCAATGTTCATCGCAGCACTGTTTATAATAGCCAGGACATGGAAACAACCTAGATGTCCATCAGGAGATGAATGGATAAGAAAGCAGTGGTACATATACACAATGGAGTATTACTCAGCTATTAAAAAGAATACACTTGAATCAGTTCTAATGAGATGGATGAAACTGGAGCCGATTAAACAGAGTGAAGTAAGCCAGAAAGAAAAACACCAATACAATTTAGAAAGATAGTAATGATAACCCTGTTTGCAAGACAGAAAAAGAGACACAGATGTGTATAGCAGACTTTTGGACTCTGTGGGAGAGGGAGAGAGTGGGATGATTTGGGAGAATGGCATTGAAACATGTATACTATCATGTAAGAAACGAATCGCCAGTCTATGTTCGATGCAGGATGCAGGATGCTTGGGGCTGGTGCACGGGGATGATCCAGAGGGATGATGTGGGGTGGGAGGGGGGAGGGGGATTCATGTTTGGGAGCTCATGTATACCCGTGGAAGATTCATGTCAATGTATGCCAAAGCCAATACAGTATCATAAAGTAAAAGAAAGTAAAAATAAAAATTAAAAAATAAAAAGGCAAATAGCAATTTTATATACCTTCAATTCTGACTGAATATAACATCTGGACAGAAGAAGAGATGTAAAATTAAATAATATAAACCAGTTAATGTATATTACATGGCAGGGACCAAGTTGAAATGAAGGAGACACTTAGTCCACAAAATTAAAAGGCATTCACTTTCAAGGCCCTTCAAGTGCTCTGATAGGGAAACCTCATTGTCTCACTGTAATTCTGACCCTGGAATGTTGAAGCTAACATGTAGAAAATTATCTTGTTGCTTAACTTAAAAATTAATTTTAATCTTATCAGAAACAAATATTCATTCTTGACTCAACAAAATAAATATTATATCACTGTCCTCAGTTAATATCATCAGTACACTTGGCACAAAGCATATTAATATGTTTCATGTTTTCCAGGTACCAAAATACAGAGGTACATAACAGTAAGAAAACATTTTCTCAAAAGTAATGATTTATCTCCAGAAAAATCAAGCCACTCTGAGTCATGGTCCATAAAAGTGAATCTTAATAATTAACTGAGAGCCTGAATAATATGAGTGAAGTAAAGCAATTTGTGTTGAAGGAGTACAGAACCAAAGGGAAGATAGGTCAGACTGAAGTTACACTGATTAAAAATTCTAGGTGCATTCTTGTAATCTTCAGCATTATAATGCTGTGATCATCATAAGAGTTATATTTCTGGAGGAGAAATAGGACATATAACTGAAAAAAAATCTTAAATATGACCCAAGTTAGCTTAATTAAGCCTATGCATCTTCCCTGGTAGCTCAGACGGTAAAGCGTCTGTCCACAATGCGGGAGACCGGGGTTCGATTCCTGGTCAGGAAGATCCCCTGGAGAGGGAAATGGCAATCCACTCCAGCACTCTTGCCTGGAAAATCCCATGAATGGAGGAACCTTATAGGCTACAGTCCATGGGGTCACAAAGAGTCAGACACGACTGAGCGACTTCACTTCTTCATAAATTGTATCCATGAAGTGGAAGGGGCTTTACAGGGAACAAAGACTGGGAAACAGGATTTATGACAGACTAGTCAAATCTCCTGACTGCTACTTAGTTCACTGATTTTTTTTTTTCCCAAGACGCTAACCTACCTTCTCGATTCATATTACTTCATTTAACTTTATTTAACCAGCAATAATGCCAAGAAGCATACATAAAGATACACGTACAAACACACACACATACACATACACACAATGTCAAACTGCTATTTGGACACATTTTGAAGGCTTACTTTAATTTGTCCCTTTTATTTTTCTATAGAACTCTAATATAGCCATAATCTGATGTTTTTCTTATGGCTGACAAGCTATTTAGAACAAATACATGCTAACTCAAGCAAGTGACAGATTTCAAAGTCACATCAACAGTTTCTCTCCCTTAATAGGATTACTGAAACCCCATTAATTTGATATGATGTATTTTTAAAGCCCATTTATGTCTACACAAAAGTAGTTGATTTTATATTTATTTCTGAAATTTGCAAACACATAGGGACTTTTGCATGTTCATTTATTATGAAATTATGAAACTAGCAAAATCAGAGTAATTAAGCTTATCTCTAGAGGTTGCTTTTTGAAATAATTAATTGAATATATATGTAGAAAAGCTATTATGGACACCCAAATATTCTGGACATAGTAAAATAAGGAGTTTAATCAGTTTACTACTGTCAAGGCAAAAAGGAAAATTGTTATAATTAGAGTATGGAGGTATATAATAATAATTCCCACATTAATACATTTGATAACTCAGTAATTCATTTATTATTTCCTTATCAGCTTTTTGAATTTTATGAATATTTGAATATTTAAAAATAATTATATATTGTGTTTTGTGGGATTCACAGACAGTTGCCAATGTAAGAACACAAAGCAAGTGTAAGTTGGATAAGAAGAATGAAAATTAAGGACATCATTTTACATTTGTAGACTTCTCTGGGAGTCAGTCTTCTTATCTATAAAAAATGAATGTTGCGTTAGTCTTTCCTCACCTAGAAACTTAAAACTACTCATTTATTATCTTACAATTGTTTAGGTCAGAAGTTCAGGCAAGTTTGACTGGGTTCTTTGCCTAGGGTCTCACAAAGCCGTTTTTTATCTGGAGCCCAGGGGAAGAATTTGTTTCTAAGCTCTTTCAGGTGGTGGATAATTTTAGTTCCTGGACTGAGGTCCCATTTTCTTGCTGACTATCTGCCAGGGACCACTCTTAGTTTCTAGAGGCCACTCTTAGGTCCTTAATCCTTGGTCCACTTCATCTCCACAAAGGAAATAGCTCCCATGTGTTGAATCCCTCTAGCATTTCGAATCTCTCTGACATCTTCTGCTACAAGCTAGAGAAAATGGCCTATTTTTAAAGGGGTTATATAATTAGATCAGGCCTACTAATCTTCTTTTTTATGAACTTTAAGCCAGTTGATTAGTAACCTTAATT
This sequence comes from Budorcas taxicolor, assembly GCF_023091745.1. NCBI lineage: Eukaryota > Metazoa > Chordata > Mammalia > Artiodactyla > Bovidae > Budorcas > Budorcas taxicolor. The sequence continues at coordinate 783,029 of NC_068935.1, forward strand.
GCATCTGCCAAATTCCTCTTGACATTATTTTAACACAATCATAGACATCTCATCATATTCCAAGTCCCAGAGAGTCTGATGTACACCTTGAGAGAGGAATTTTAGTATTCTGCCTATCACAAAGGTGTTGAATGAAAATGATCTACTTAGTTCTAAATACACTTATGTTAATTACACATTCTTTATTGTTCTTTCAATGGATATCTTAGAGATTATAAAATATATGATTGACTTTTGAAATGTAATACATATTATTACTTTTAATATTTTTTAAATAATATAGAACATATACCCTCCATTAACTCTTCTCTGACCTTTTGCACTATTGTTATCATGAATTTTAATTTTCACTGTATTTTAAATTCCAAAGGACATTACTATTAATATCTTTTACAATACATTTTTAAAAATATTTACCCACACACACACACAAAATACGCCTATTCTAACCAAACCAGTCTCTGGAAGTAAAGTGGACTCTGGATAACTTATTATACATATTATCAATTTTGCAGGGGTTTTTCATTTTACTTCTACCTCAGGTGAAGAAAGATTAAGCAAAATATACCATTGCATATTCTCTGGCTAAATTAATGTGAGATTGACTTCAACAGATAAGTCTGGAAGAGGTAGGAACAGTATGTATTGTCCTCCATTATTAATAAACAGAAATTTCAGTCTTACTGAAAAGGTAATAAGTCTAACTATTCACAAATGTAGTCTCTAAAATAAATATTCAGGAAAGAAAAGAGGAAGCATCTTATTTGCATTAAGCATGCTGTCAGCTACACTATGGGGTCTGCTGATTTTTTCTTGTATGTTTCTAAAGCCTCAGTATATATTATCTAAGTTAAATAAAATAGTGCTTTATCAGTAGAATACTAAACTTCCTGATAATGCCAAGCATCTAGGTTTTATTGATATTATGGGAACATAAATATGTTTTGTAGAATTACCTAGGCAGAGCATTGAACCATGTATATTTCAATATTTTTGGAGATACTGGGGATACTTCAGTTTAGTTCAGTTCAATCGTTCATTCGTGTCTGACTCTTTGCCACCCCATGGACTGAAGCATGCCAGGCCTCCCTGTCCATTGTCAACTGACAGAGTTTCCTCAAACTCATGTCCATCGAGTTGGTGATGCCATACAACTATTTCATCCTCTGTTGTCCCCTTCTCCTCCTACCTTATATCTTTCCCAGCATCATGATCTTTTCCAATGAGTCAGTTCTTTGCCTCAGGTGGCCAAAGTACTGGAGTTTCAGCTTCAACGTCAGTCCTTCCAATGAACATTCAGGATTGATTTCCTTTAGGATGGACAGGTTGGATCTCGTTGCAGGCCAAGGGACTCTCAAGAGTCTTCTCCAACACCACAGTTCAAAAGCATCAATACTTTGGTACTCAGCTTTCTTTATAGTCCAACTCTCACATCCATACATGACTACTGGAAAAACCACAGTCAAGAGTCTTCTCCAACACCACAGTTCAAAAGCATCAATACTTTGGCACTCAGCTTTATTTATAGTCCAACTCTCACATCCATACATGACTACTGGAAAAACCACAGCATTAACTAGATGGACCTTTGTTGACAAAGTAATGTCTCTGCTTTTTTATATGCTGTCTAGGATGGTCATAACTTTTTTTTCAAGGAGTAAGCGTCTTTTAATTTCATGGCTGCAGTCACCATCAGCAGTAATTTTTGAGGGCCGAAAATAAAGTCTGTCCCTATTTCCACTGTTTCTCCATCTATTTGCCATGAAGTGATGGGACTGGATGCCGTGATCCTCATTTTCTGAAAGTTTAGTTTTAAGCCAGCTTTTTCACTCTCCACTTTCACTTTCATCAAGAGGCTCTTTAACTCTCCATTTTCTGCCATAAGGTTGGTGTCATCTGCATATCTGAGGTTACTGACATTCTCTTGGCAATCTTGATTCCAGCTTGTGCTTCTTCCAGCCCAGCGTTTCTTATGATATATTCTGTATCCATGTTAAATAAGCATAGTGACAATATGCAGCCTTGACATACTCCTTTCCCTATTTGGAACCAGTCTGTTGTTCCATGTCCAGTTCTAACTGTTGCTTCCTGATCTGCATACAGATTTCTCAAGAGGCAGGTCAGGTGGTCTGTTATTCCCATCTCTTTAAGAATTTTCCAGAGTTTGTTGTGGTCCACACAGTCAAAGGCTTTGGTATAGTCAATAAAGCAGAAATAGACGTTATTTTCGGAACTGTCTTGCTTTTTCAATGATCCAACGGATGTTGGCAATTTGATCTGTGGTTCCTCTGCCTTTTCTAAATCCAGCTTGAACATCTGGAAGTTCAAGGTTCACGTACTGTTGAAGCCTGGCTTGGAGAATTTTGAGCACCACTTTGCTAGCGTGTGAGATGAGTGCAATTGTGTGGTAGTTTGAGCATTCTTTGGCACTGCCTTTTTTAGGGTTCAGAATGAAAACTGACCTTTTCCAGTCCTGTGGCACTGCTGAGCTTTCCAAATTTGCTGGCATATTGAGTGCAGCACTTTCACAGCATCATCTTTTAGGATTTGAAATAGCTCAACTGGAATTCCATCACTTCCACTAGCTTTGTTCACAGTGATGCTTCCTAAGGCCTACTTGACTTCACATTCCAGCATGTCTGGCTCTAGGTTGGTGATCACACCATCATGATTATATGGGTTGTGAAGATTATTTTTTTTTTATATTTCTTCTCTGTGTTGCTGCCATCTCTTCTTAATATCTTCTGCTTCTGTTAGGTCCATCCCATTTCTGTCCTTTATTGTGTTCATCTTTGCATGAAAAGTTCCCTTGGTATCTCTAATTTTCTTGAAGAGATCTCTAGTCATTCCCATTCCGTTGTTTTCCTCTATTTCTTTGCATTGATCACTGAAGAATGCTTTCTTATCTCTCCTTGCCATTCTTTAGAACTCTGCATTCAATAGATATATCTTTCCTTTTCTCCTTTGCCTTTAGCTTCTCTTCTATTCGCAGCTATTTGTAAGGCCTCCTCAGACAACCATTTTGTCTTTTTGCATTTCTTTTCCATGGGGATGGTCTTGATCCCTGCCTCCTGTACAATGTCATGAACCTCCATCCATAGTTCTTCATGCACTGTCTATCAGATCTAATATCTTGAATCTATTTCTCACTTCCACTGTATAATCATAAGGGATTTGACTTAGGTTATACCTGAATGGTCTAGTGGTTTTCCCTACTTTCTTAAATACTTGGTAACACGGAATTATGACTTTTTCTGGTTACATTATTTAGTATAAATTACGTTAAGCTGTTTTAGATGAACAGATTTTATCACAAACTTTGTAATATTTATATCAATTTATGAAACTGGAATGCTATAAGACATTACTGTTAGAAAATCTATTTAATGCGTTTTTCCATTGAAACACTTAACTGTAATGTTTTTGATAAATCTTCACATCTTTTAATTTGTTACATTTAAGTATGATGGAATAAGTAAAAGGAAATTACAGTACTATCAGAAATTGATTTTACATACTTTAGACTTTTATCATTTTAGCGTCTATATTTATAAAACTTGTTAACCTACCAAGAAAAAATAAATTAAGGTGATGAAATTAAATAATGAATTAAGTAATGAAATTAAATGTTCTAAAGCAGTAATTTTAAAGAAGGGGTTATACTTAACATAGAGTGACTTGTGAATCATGACTTTTTGGGTATGTGTTCCAGTTCTGTGAGCCATCTCACGCATGACTAATTACTTCATGTGAAGAATGATTTGGATGATGCAATATATTTTTTGAATTATTTCACTTAGCATGTAACCAGACTTTTAAGTCTTCCGAATAAATCATTTAGAAATTTTCAATGTTTAAAGTCAATCTTCTCAAAATAACCACAAGATATTTATGGCACTTTACAATTTCCATATCTCTATTGTTTGGTAAATTCCTAAAGATAAATCTACCTCCACAGAAACAGTAGAGTAAATTTTCTGTCTGATGATATATATTTTGTTGGATTGAAAATTACTTGGATTGTAATGAGTCAAAAACAATAAAGGTATGTGCTGAGGGTCTGTTTTGTACCAGGTACAATGTTGTAATGCATAGATATATATGCATTGTGGTCCCCACTAGAAGAGTTGACAGTCCAATAAGCGATCATAAGTTGCAAAATCAATTAGCTTTGTGGCTTTCTCCTTTTATATATAGCAACTTTAAAGATTTTGATAGCTTTTAATATTCATCTAAGGAGGCTAATTATTTTGAAAATCTGTCTAGCTGATTTTGAGTGCATAAAGAAAGAGCAAGAATGATTGGCGGTCACAACTGTTATGAATATAGCTCTAAAACCATGCCATAGGTTAGAATTTCAAAATTTTGAATCAAAAGACTGATAGAAGACATTCTATGAAAACTCTGTAAATGCAATTGATATATGCTAGAATTATAATCAAGTAATGCAAATTAATACTTTAAGGAAATATTAAGTAAAAATAAACTCATTTAAGGTTAAATAATTAGATATTAGAATTTTGGCATTCTAATATGTGTGTGTGATATACATATATGTGTTTTAGTAACTCAAACATGTTCAGCTCTTTGCGACCCCATGAACTGCAGCATGTCATGTTCCTCTGTCCATGGAATTCTCCAGGCAAGAATACTGGAGTGGGTAACCATTCTCTTTTCCAAGGGATCTTTCCGATCCAGGGCTTGAACCTGGGTCTCCTGAACTGCATGTGGATTCTTTACCATCTGAGCCACTAGGGAGTCCATACATATGTATTCAGTTCAGTTCAGTTCAGTTGCTCAGTGGATTCTGACTCTTTGCGACCCCATGGATGGCAGCACGCCAGGCCTCCCTGTCTATCACCAACTCCTGGAGTTTGCCCAAACTACTGTCCATTGAGTCAGTGATGCCATCCAACCATCTCATCCTCTGTCGTTCCCTTCTCCTCCTGCCTTCAATCTTTCCCAGCATCAGGGTATTTTCCAATTAGTCAGTTCTTCACCTCAGGTGGCCAAAGTATTGGAGCTTCAGCTTCAGCATCAGTCCTTCCAGTGAATATTCAGGATTGATTTATTTTAGAATTGACTGGTTTGATCTCCTTGAAGTCCAAGTAACTCTCAAGAGTCTTCTCCAACACCACAATTCAAAAGCATCAATTCTTCGGCATTCAACTTTCTTTATGGTCCAACTCTCACATCCATACATGACTACTGGAAAAACCATAGCTTTGACTATACGTACCTTTGTTGGCAAAGTAACATCTTTGTTTTTGTTTTTTTTTTTAATATGCTGTCTAGGTTGGTCATATTTTTTCTTCCAAGCAGTAAGATTCTCTTAATTTTATGGCTGTAATCACTATCTGCAGTGATTTTGGAGCCCAAGAATGTAAAGTTATCACTGTCTCCATTGTTTACCATCTGGTTTTTGGTTTTAGTTGCTTAGTCATGTCCAACTCTTGCGACCCCAGGGACAGCAACCTGCAAGGCTCCTCTGTCCATGAGATTCTCTGGGCAAGAATACTGGAGTGTGTTGCCATTTCCTTCTCCAGGGGATCTTCCTGACCCAGGGGTCTAACCCAGGTCTCCTGTGTTGCAGGAAGATTCTTTACCAACTGAGCTACAGGGAAGCCCATCTATTTGCCATGTAATGACGGGACTGGATGCTATGACTGTTGTTTTTTGAATGCTGAGTACTAAGCCAGCTTTTTCACTTGCTTCTTTCACTTTCATCAAGAGGCTCTTCAGTTCATATGTATATATTTTAAGATCATTGTCCTCTTTTTGGAATTGTGTAAACAAAGCAGCAGTTTTTTAAAAAATATTAATTCATTTATTTTAAATGGAGGCTCATTGCTTTACAATATTATAGTGGTTTTTGCTATACATTGAATCGACCATGGGTGTATATGTGTCCACCATCCTGAACACCCCTCCAACCTCCCTCCCCATCCCATCCTTCAGGGTTGTCCCTGGCTTTGAGTGCCCTGTTTCATGCTTTGAACTTCGACTGGTGATCCTTTTCACCTATGGTAATAAGTATGTTTCAATGTTATTCTCTCAAATCACCCAATCTTCACCTTCTCCCACTGAGTCCAAAAGTCTGTTTTTTATATCTGTGTCTCTTTTGCTGTGTTGCGTATAGGGACACCATTACCATCTTTCTAAATTTCATATATATATATACATTAATATACTATACTGGTGTTTTTCTTTCTGACTTACTTCACTATGTATAATAGGCTCCAGTTTCATCCACCTCATTAGAAATAGTTAAACATATAGAGTGTTTATTCACTCTTTCTTCCTTTTAGAGACTAACATTAAAATTACAGATACAAGTAAAATGGATTCAAAAACAAAAAATAAAATAAAATCGAAAGATCCTGAAGTTTGTAAGGAACACAAGACTTTTAGTTTGGCCTCTGTTTCTAACACAAACTTTACCAAACTCATAAAAGAAAGAGAATAATCACTGATTTCTTTTTTTAAAAAAAGTGAATCTATCCTCTTTCCTTTCGTATGTTTTTCTTCCTGAGACTTTTCTAAAACTAATACAACATTGTGTGTGTGTGTGTATAGACCTTTAAGGAGATTTATTTTCAACTGGTAAAGTATCAAATATATTCAAATATTTCTCTCCAAACATAGTATAAGCAAATAAACTTATGCAAATGATTATCTGAACTCAAACTGCAGTCATCCATCTTCTTTGTTCTCTAAAGAGAATTTCTTCACCACTGATTGTTGACATGATGGATTCCTATAAAATCATCAAATATACATAATCAGGTAATAAGATTCCTTTAACTTTGGTTTGCTTCAACTTGTTTTATCTTTCAGTTATTATTGAAGTTGCTTTTGAGTAAAATAAATGGCAACATAAATTTCTGACATTAGCATTGAATTATAACATCATTGAATTAAATATAAGAAGCCATCTATAGTTTTTAATTCAAGCCTTTAAAATTATCTGAATTATTTACATGTAGGAGTCCAAAAGCATAGCAGTCATACAGCTAAGATATATTCAGTTGTATAAATATAGAAAGTTTATTTGGGATGTCTATTTATGCATAACTTTTGATGAGTTTTTCATGTCTTTAATTTTACATCATTTATAGGACATTAATCACAAATAATAGGTTTCTGAGACTTTGAAGTAATACAAAAATAACAAAGCTATGATGATAAACATCTTTCTTTATCACCTTCATATCTATCTGATTCCAAGTTCTCTTCATTTCAAGTCTGAAATAGTTCATATGTTTCTGTTAACAATGTGACCATCTAAATTTAAGATCTTATTTTCTTATTTTTTGGTAATTTTTTTTTTTTTGTATTGAAGTAAAGCATACGTTTTACTATCTTTCATCTTAAATATTAAGATTATTTTATAAATGATTTTCTGGTTTCAAGCTGTGTCCTCTGCAGCCCATTGAACCAATTGGTATGAGAATCATTTTCCTATAGTCAGAGCCTTCCGTCTTAGCTCAGTCAGTAAAGAACCTGCCTGCAGTACAGAACACCAGGGTTCGACCCTTGAGTCAGGAAGATCCCCTGGAGAAGGAAGTGGCAACCCACCCCAGTATCCTTGCCTGGAAAATCCCATAGACAGAGGAGCCTGGTGGGCTGCAGTCCATGGGGTCATAAAGAGTCGGGCACTACTGAATGACTAACAGTTCCTATAGTCACTTTCTGCTAATGTCAACCTCTACTTCAAACTTCTCACTTAATAAAGAGTGTTAAAACTTCCCCGTCTTGAGTTTAAGATCTGTGATCTGGCTCTAACTTAAAATTCACAATTTATTTCTCAAATCACCTTTTATAAATACTATCAAACTGTAACAGATGCAATCTGTAGACTATGTTTATCTAAAGATAATTAAATCATTTATCAGAGTTTTATCCTAAAGAAGTTACAGGTTTTAGATTTTGATTATAGGATTGCAATAATAGATTGAACTGAAGAAATATTAAGAAATTCATAGGGTATCTTTAAACTTTATGATAAAATAATTGCAAGCAACACATTTGTAATAGCACTCTGTATTCATAAAATTTTGATACACTGTACAATGAAGGAGCTAAATTATTTAACTTAAACTTATGAGAATCTTATGTAGTATGTATATTTTAATACATACATTACACTGTAATTTTATAAGACATTAAATTAGAATCATATTAATTTTGAAAAGTAGTGTATAATTAGTAAGAGAATATTCTATGTATGACATCCAATATATTTTCTAAAAATCTTAAAGTTAATATATTTCTGTTAGCAAACATACAAACTTTTGCTAGTTTCTTAATGTAAATCACATGGAGAACTCAGGTTCCCATCCAGAAAATTCTAGTAAAATGAAGTCCTAACTATAAGCTCCTTTTTGTTAGTAGGGTATTGAATTAAAATTGTTTGCCTTGATATCCTACTTTTATTGTTAATTTTTTCATTCATTATGCTTTGATATATTAGCAAGTGAAGGAACATAAAGATTAAAATACAGTGTTTATCCCTAAACTTATCTTGTAGGGAAAAGGAGTATCTAGGAACTATTATTGAGCATAGAACCTTGCCCTACAGAATTGGCCTTCCAATAAAATGAGTATTACCTTTAATATATGGAATTAAGTACTTTGAAGAGAGACAGAATGTGACTTGAGATATTTGATTAATTAATTCTTAAACACATTTGAACCTAAATTTGTTGATTCATTCATAGCTGTATTTAATCAACATTTAATCTCTGCTCAGATTTCTTTCTTAGTATTTACTTGTCACTTACCTTATAACCTGATTGCTTTTTAAAATAATTTCTCCTCTTTTTTATTATTATTTCATTTAATCTTTTGGCCATGCCACTTAGCATGTGGAATCTTAGTTTCCTGACCAAGTATCAAACTCATGCCCCTCCCCAGTTGGAAGTACAGAGTTTTAACCACTAAATCACCAAGGAAGTCCCTACTTGATTTCTTTTATTGTGTTATATTATTATCTCATTTAAGTCAGCTTTTTAGTCTTTCCATCAAGGAAATTGGTGCTGGCGGTGGTTTAGTTGCTAAGTAATGCCCAACTCTTGCAACATCATGGACTATAGCCCACCAGTCTCTTCTGTCCATGGGATTTCCTAGGCAAGAATATTGGAGTGGGTTGCCATTTCCTTCTCCAGGGGATCTTCCTGAGCCAGGGATCCAACCCAGGCTCCTGCACTGCAGGCGAATTTTCTCTGCTGACTGTGCCACCAGGAAAGCCTTCCAAGAAAATTATTGCTTAGTAAATAGTCAATCTTAAGTCTCCTTACAATGCTGTGTATATGTTTGTGTGTGCATGTGCCTGAGGGATGGGGTAGGAGAGTTAAGTGTTGTAATTACTATTCTTATAATGATAGGACACCATACTTACCCTTACATTGGTGGGTTGTACACAAAAATGGCATTGAAGTTAGTTGTGACTCTACCACTAATATCACTGTGAATTTTGTTGCTTTCAGTCTCTTAAACCCTTTCTTGGCAATATATATATATATATATATATATATATATATATTTTTTTTTTTTTTTTCTTGAGACCACATATAAAGGTATTTCACATTTTCTGGGTAAGAATTCCATGGAGAATTCCATGAAGAGTCAGACAAGACTTGGCAACCAAACAAAAACAACAAAGCACAAATGGAATGAGTCATATTATTATTGAAATTTCATTTCAAATACTTATTTTAAGCATAATTTTTCCAGTACAGAAATATATGTTAATCAGAGGAATATAACTTTACTTGATATCTAAACATTGGCAAATAAGAGGAAAAAGATATCTAATAATGGTAGGTAATTGTGAGCTTGATGTGAATCAAGCTTTAGTTGATCAAGAGGCATTCTACCAGGTCTGAAATGTGTTCAGGGAATATTGCTATGGAGATATTTACTGCAAAAATGTTTTTTCACATTTTGTACTAGTGGCGGATTTTCCACTTTTAATCAAGGAAAGTGCTCAATTACTTCATGGAATTTTTGCTTTATTAAACTGCATGGAAAATAAACCTGAGTTTTATGGATTTAGGTATGGGATTTTTTTTTAATTTACCATGGCTACCCCATCATTTTGTGGCAGATAGATGGGGAAACAGTGGCTGACTTTATTTTATTGGGCTCCAAAATCACTGCAGATGGTGACTACAGCCATGTAATTTAAAGATGTTTACTACTTGGAAGGAAACTTATAACCAACCTAGACAGCACATTAGAAAGCAGAGACAGTACTTTGCCAACAAAGGTCCGTCTAGTCAAGGCTATGGTTTTTCCAGTAGTCATGTATGGATGTGAGAGTTGGACTATGAAGAAAGCTGAGTGCTGAAGAACTGATGCTTTTGAACTGTGGTGTTGGAGGAGACTCTTGAGAGTCCCTTGGACTGCAAGGAGATCCAACCAGTCCATCCTAAAGGAGATCAGCCTTGGGCATTCATTGGAAGGACTGATTTTGAAGCTGAAACTCCAATGCTTTGGCCAACTAACCGGAAGAGCTGCCTCACTTGAAAAGACCCTAATGCTGGGAAAGACTGAGGGCAGGAGGAGAAGGGGACAACAGAGGATAAGATGGTTGGATGGCATCACCAACTCAATGGACATGAGTTTGGGTGGACTTCGGGAGTTGGTGATGGACAGGGAGGCCTGGCGTGCTGCAGTTCATGGGGTTGCAAAGAGTCGGACACGACTGAGCAACTGAACTGAACTGAACATGATAAATGACTTCATCCAAAAAGGACTGGTATTCTGATTCTCTCTCCTGAAATATTAAGATAATGTCTAATTCACAGAATAAAACTCAGGACAATACAAACTTAAGAGACGTGCACAAACCAGTGATACTTCCCCTGGGACACTGTTGATAGAATATCACCCTTAGGAGAGGATATAAATCCTTCAGGGAGACTGAAAAAAAATGAAAGCCTAAAATTAGAGAATACAAAGGAACAGATTACTTTTCAATTCAATAAGGGTCTGTAATTCTACACTGCTCAGGTGCAGATGAAAACTACTTAGGTCAGAATCAACTCAGTTCAGTAAGAGATAGCACTATAAGTAATGAGCTGTTCTCTGGTGAGTCAATCACTACCAACTGCCTGTTTAAATGTCAGAGCTGTCAAGGTCAGTTGGCATTCAGCTGATGGCAGCACTGACCTAGTGTCACTTACATACAGTCTTTAAATTAAATTTGAAGTCTCAAAAAAGGATTATCTTTATTTTTAGAGACAATATTTGAATCAATAATTTTGGGGGCACTGCACTCTAAGAGTGATATGGGTTGATTCAGATTTACAAGCTGTAGACAATTGTCCATTAAAGCAATTGTATTAACACTTTGGGTTGGTTAGAAATCAAAATTGAGGCAGAGGCTGAGTATTTGCATATTTTTTTCTCTGTCACTATGTCGTTACCGAATCTTTAAGAAATCAGTGTTTTCAATGCACTTTACACTCCACCACCAGAACTAAAGAGTGAGGTAATGAGAAAAAGAGAATCTACTCAGGAAGAGCAAGAAATTAACAATAGAAATAACTAGAATTAACTTTGGTTAAAAATAACTTTTATTATTATTAATATTAAAGGAACAAATTATGTTTCCTCTGAAATAACTTGATTAGACACTCTTTGTGATTTGTTTTAAATTAGGTACTTTTCAAGCAGATAACTAATGTGAACTCAGCTTGTTGAAAATTTGCTTAGTTACACATTCAACAAGCCTGATGGCTTGTTTTGATTCTTTTTGCCCTTTATGGAGTAAGTGTAAAGTAGCACTAATTAAAAGCTTTTCTACTGAATAATCCATGTGCATTACCTTCCAAAGTTTAGCTTAAGGGGTCTACATTGACAAAAACACATTTTATTCCTTTCACTTAATTTCATTAGCAGGACTCCTCTTTGACTTTATGGGAACATTTAGATTTTCCCCCAGAGCATGTTAGAGCACAGAACGATTAGCAGAGCATTTGAAGAAACCACAGCTCAGGGATAATGGTAATGAGCCCTATAGCACTGGGCAAGCACTGGGGCCATTTATAGATGTTCTGTGCAATGGTGGATAAAATAGGGTTGCACTATATTGTGCCAGAAGCATTTTCTCTAGAGCCCTCAGTAAGTCCCTTCTATGCTAAATAATTCAGAAGTATATTTTGTATTCAGTAAACAATTGCAAAGAAAAGGCAATGAAATTTTAAAAAGAATTTTGCTCAGTCAGTATAAGTCTTTAAATTTAAAAGGAAAGTCAATATGTAAAATGATCCCAAATTGCCTACTGAATTGCTAAGAGTAAGATTAACAGAAATAACAGGCAACATGAAAAATATGTAGGCATTTATGCTTATTAAAATTTGCTTTCTGATTCTTTCTTGACAATTGAGATATTTTAGTCTATATTTATTATTTACATTTTTGAATGAACATAATAGAGTAATGAGAAAAATGTATTTATCTTTTAGGGGTTTTTTTTTCTCCCATTAACTATAATTTTATTGTTACAATGCACATAATTTGAAAAATTATGTCAGGAATCATGGGATCATGTAAATTCTCTTTCACCTGCTCATTAGCAGACCTTCAATTTTAGGTAAATCTCAACTGAGACTTAAGTAGCCAGTTACCCTAATTTGTAATTTAATAATATGGGTGTTTGCCAATAGCACACACTTGAAAAATTTTGGATCTACAAATGCCTTTAACTATGTAGATTTCCAGACAGACTCAAAATATCACCCAGAAAGTTACTAATAAAATTTGCCACAGAGCCCCTTCAGTGATGATTGGTCTGTGGGTAAATTTTTCATTTACAAACTTGCTGTCAGAAGATCTCTCAAAAAAAAAAAAAAAAAAAGAGAACATCTCTCTCCTTAGAAATATTTGATCCTCTTTCATTTGAATATGGCAGCAGATAATATCTCAACCATTTTATGACTCAATGTTTTCTATCATACAGAAGTGGCCTTTATTTTAGTCCATATTCTCCATTACACATGGACATATAAAATTTACATTTTTAAATGAGCCTGTGTTCTATAATATAATTTAGTTCAGTTCAGTCACTCAGTTGTGTTCAACTCTTTGCAACCCCATGAACCGCAGCACACCAGGTCTCCCTGCCAATCACCAACTCCCGGAGTCCACCCACTCATGTCCATTGAGTTAGTGATGCCATTCAACCATCTCATCCTCTGTTGTCCCCTTCTCCTCCTGCCCTCAGTCTTTCCCTGTGTCAGGGTCTTTTCAAGTGAGTCAGCTCTTCATGTCAGGTGGCCAAAGTATTGGAGTTTCCGCTTCAGCATCAGTCCTTTCAATGAACACCCAGGACTGATCACCTTTAGGATGGACTGGTTGGATCTCCTTGCAGTCCAAGGAACTCTCAAGAGTCTTCTCCAACACCGCAATTCAAAAGCATCAGTTCTTCGGCACTAAGCTTTCCTTTTAGTCCAACTCTCACATCCACACATGACCACTGGAAAAACCATAGCCTTGACTAGATGGACTTTTGTTGACAAAATAATGTCTCTGCTTTTTAATATACTGTCTAGGTTGATCATAGCTTTTCTTCCAAGGAGCAAGTGTCTTTTAATTTCATGGCTGCAGTCACCATCTGTAGTGATTTTTGAACCCAGAAAAATAAAGTCAGCCACTGTTTCCACTGTTTCCCCATCTATTTGCAAGAAGTGATGGAAGCGGATGCCATGATCTTAAATTAGTACTTGTAAAATCAGTCAAGATCTATTACTATTATTTTACTAATTTATTTTAAATAACTTCAACATTCATTATAACTTGGTAATAATAGTAAACATGTATATACCACTTAACTGAGTGTCAGACTCTGTTCTATTAACATATATTATTTATGAAATATTTTGAATTCTGTTTTACAGATTAGGAAACTGAGGCATAGCATAGTTAGGTGAAGATAAAGCAATTAGTAAGTGATAAATCTCAGATGTAAACACAGTCAGTTATCTCTAGAATCCATGCTCTTAACTTTGAGACTATAGTAGAAAGTCTTAAGATATTCTGGATGATAGAACCTTAGATCTTTATTGCAAATATCTTTCAGAGCTTAAAAACACTTGTTACATATAACATTTAGGAAAAGCAAGCAATGGTTATGTCTTACTAATTCTTAAACCAGATTCAGAGGATCTGCAATTTCACATAGACTCTAAGAAGGAACACTTCCTGGAAATTCTAAGTCAAAAGAAACATGTTCTTGAATTAATAAAAATGAAAAAACTAACTCATATTTTGTGGGCTTCAATGTAAAAAATAAATGCTGTGCTATGATGAATAATGTCCTCCCAAAGACATTCATGTTGTAATCCTTGGAATCAGTGAATGTGAAACTTTAGGTAACAAAAGCTAATTAAATTTGCAGATGGAATAAAGGTTGCTAAACAGATGATATTAAGATAGGCATAGTAGCCTGAATTATCCAGGTGAATTCCATGTAATCAAAAGTGGAATTAAATGTGGAAGAGAAGGACAGATCAGGAGATCATGGTGATGGGAAGTTGGGCATTCTGACCTCAGGCAAGAATACTGAAGTGGTTTGCCATTCCCTTCTCCAGTGGACCCCATTCTGTCAGACCTCTCCACCATGACCTGTCTGTCTTGGTGGCTCCGCATGGCATGGCTTAGTTTTATTGAGTTAGACAAGGCTGTGGTCCATGTGATCAGATTGGCTAGTTGTCTGTGCTTGTGGTTTCAGTCTGTCGGCCCTCTGATGTCCTTTCTCAGCGCCTACCTCCTTACTTGGGTTTCTCTTACCTTGGACATGGGGTATCTCTTCACGGCTGCTCCAGCAAAGCACAGCCACTGCTCCTTACCTTGGACGTGGGTTATCTCCTCATGGCCGCGGCTCCTGATCTTGGACACAGGGTATCTACTCTCGGCCGCCGCTCCTGACCTTGGACATGGGGTAGATCCTCTCTGTCGCTCTTGCGCCACACAGCCACTGTTCCTGCACTGGCTTATGTGAAGAGTACATCATGAGAAACGTTGGGCTGGAAGAAGCACAAGCTGGAATCAAGATTGCTGGGAGAATACAAATAACCTCAGATATGCAGATGACACCACCCTTATGGCAGAAAGTGAAGAACTAAAGAGCCTCTTGATGAAAGTGAAAGAGGAGAGTGAAAAAGTTGGCTTACAGCTCAACATTCAGAAAACTAAGATCATGGCATCCGCTCCCATCACTTCATGGGAAATAGATGAGGAAACAGTGGAAACAGTGGCTGACTTTATGTTTTGGGGCTCCAAAATCACTGCAGATGGTGACTGCAGCCATGAAATTAAAAACACTTGCTCCTTGGAAGAAAAGCTATAATCAATCTAGACAGCATATTCAAAAGCAGAGACATTACTTTGTCAACAAAGGTCTATCTAGTCAAGGCTATGGTTTTTCCAGTGGTCATGTGTGGATGTGAGAGTTGGACTGTGAAGAAAGCTGAGCACCAAAGAATTGATGCTTTTGAATTGCGGTGTTGGAGAAGACTCTTGAGAGTCCCTTGGACTGCAAGGAGATCCAACCAGTCCATCCTAAAGGAGATCAGCCCTGGGTGTTCATTGGAAGGACTGATGTTGAAGCTGAAACTCCAGTACTTTGGCCACCTGATGTGGAGAGCTGACTCATTTGAAAAGACCCTGATACTGGGAAAGACTGAGGGCAGGAGGAGAAGGGGACAACAGAGGATGAGATGGTTGGGTGGCATCATTGACTCAGTGGACATGAGTTTGGGTAAACTCCGGGAGTTGGTGATTGGCAGGGAGGCCTGGCGTGCTGTAGTTCATGAGGTCACAAAGAGTAGAATACGACTGAGCTACTGAACTGAACTGAACTGAAGCTCATGCAGCATATCTTTGATATCTGTCATAACCTTTCTGAGAATTTCCCTCATTGCTGATGGGGAAGATGGAGGGAAAAAAAAAATACTGAGAATACAGAGAGAGGCAGTGTAACACCTACAGAATCTGTTTTCAGGTTCTGATCTACTACTTAATTAGGCATTGGCTTAGACTTGAGTAGGCTTCATAATTCACAAGATTTTGAAGGGGGAAGTATTTTATTAAGGGCCCATATTTACTAGGAGAGTATTAATAATTTGTCCACCATCAAAAGTTAAACTTAGTCTAATTTATAGTCAAAATAAATGGCCAGATAAAAGTACGTACATTTCTCTGCACTTATTTTTCAGTTAAAAATAAAAAAAGTTGAGATAAATAGACACCTAGACTGGAAATTAAGTTTCAAGATTTATTTTAGTGATTCCCCTTATCTGTACTCACTACTGACAGTAGGCTGTGAATATGTTCTTGACTGTTGCACTGAGTAACACTTCTCTCATTATGCACATAAAAGACTGCACTATTTACCCTGGTGTTTTACAAAATGAAAAACGTAATGAAACTTGACTCTTGTGGTTTGAATTCTTTGCAGGCACCTATAGTAAAAACATAGCCTTATATTATGCAAAGGAGCATCATTTATTCATATATATTATATAAGAAGTGATTGCTTTGAATAGAGAAGATGCCAAAAGGACTATGATTAATTTCATCAGACTTGATGGAGTATATAGTTACTGTAAATCAAGAAAAAAAAAACAAAACTGTAGCCTAAGTCGAATGCAAATATTAGGCTGAGAGGAAGAAAATAAGGATTTTGTTACACTTACTGAAGTTTATATTTTTAAGTTAAATTTATTTATTTTAATTGGAGGCTAATTACTGTACAATATTGTATTGGTTTTGCCATACATCAACATGAATCCGCCACAGGTACACACATGTTCCCCATCCTGAACCCCCCTCCCTCCTCCCTCTCCATACCATTCCTCTGGGTCATCCCAGTGTATCAGCCCCTGGCATCCTGTATCCTGCATCGAACCTGGAATGGCGATTTTCTTCTTATATGATATTGTACATGTTTCAATGCCATTCTCCCAAATCATCCCACCTTCTCCCTCTCCCACAGAGTCCAAAAGACTGTTCTATACATCTGTGTCTCTTTTGCTGTCTCGCTGAAGTTTAAATTTAACAGGACTTTGCCTAGACAGTACACTTTAAGACACTCTCAAACTCTCAAATAGCAGTTTAACAATTAGTTGTTTGATGTGTGTGGAAATGTCTTTATAGCGGGAATTGAATGACTGGCATATCCTAGTTGAGAATGTAAATAACATGTGTAAGAGTTCATAATGAATGATACATGCTCCAAAAATGATACAAAATGCTGTTGACTTTTCAAGTATTGTGATCTGATACAATATCCTTGAAATTGGCATTAAATATTATATTTCAACCTACAGAATTCACTGCTCTAGAATGTTATGGAATTGATCAAATGCCATGGTAGATTAAGGGAATGAATGAATTGTATAAGCTTGTGAACAAAAGTTAAATAGGAGCAAATGAATCAAATATTTAAGTATAGTATATATGCATAAATATTTTAATCTGATTAAGTGGTGCCTAGTTTAAATGGTAATGAATGTTATATTTTCTACACTGTTTAGTAATTTTGAATTAGTAAAGATGAATTAATAAATTCAAATTCTGACAATCAATTAATTCTGTTTAGTCATTTTTTTCTGAAAACTGAAATTACCTGTTTTTCATGTATTTCATAAAATCATTATAATCATTTTGAGAATGATTGTTGGTGTGAATTATTTGGTTATATTTTATTTTAGTTACTGTATTACACTTTAATCCATCTAATGGTCAAACACTTAGAGGGTGTAAAAAGAGTAATAAGAAGGTTTATTAAGTTCTTACTATATACCGAGTACTAATCTAAGCACTTGAATGTGTGTAACATAAGAGCCCTATGAAATACATTTCTGTAAATCCTATCTTTCTGGATTAAAAAAACAAACAAACAAACAAACAAACTGAAGCCCCAAAACACCAGGTAAATTGCTCCAGATCACCAGCCTAGGAAGTAATGGAGCTGGCATTCAAGCCCAAGAAGTCTGACTAGAGAAATTCAGTTTTAACTCTCTTTATTGATTGTTGTTGCTGTTCAGTCGTTAAGTCCTGGCCAACTCTTTGCAACCCCATGGACTGCAGCACACCAGGCTTCCCTGTTACCATCTCCCAGAGTTTGCTCAGATTCATGTTTGAATCAGTGATGTCATCCAACTATCTCATCCTCTGTTGCCCCTTTTCCTCCTGCCTTCAATCTTTCTAAGCATCAGGATCTTTTCCAATGTTTCAGCTTCAGCATCAGTCCTTCCAATGAATGTTCGGGGTTGCTTTCGCTTAGAATTGACTCATTTGATCTCCTCACCATCCAGGTGACTCTCAAGAGTCTTTTCCAGTTCCACAATTCAAAAGCATCATACTTCAGTGTTCAGCCTTATTTAAGGTCCAACTCTCACATCGGTAAATGACCACTGGAAAAACCATAGCTTTAACTATATGGATCTTTGTCTGCAAAGTGAAGTGTTTACTTTTTAATATACTGTCTAGGTTTGTCATAGCTTTCCTTCCAAGGAGCAAACATCTTTGTATTTCATGGCTGCAGTTACTATCTGCAGTGATTTTGGAGCCTAAGAAAATAAAAGCTGGCACTATTTCCTCTTTTTCCCAATCTATTCGCCATGAAGTGATGGGACAGGATGCCATGATCTTAGATCTTAGTTTTTTTTTTTTTTTTTAATGTTCAGCTTCAAGCGAGCTTTTTCACTCTCTTTCACCCTCATGAAGAGCCTCTTTAGTTCCCCTTCATTTTCTGCTATTAGAGTGGTATTATTTGCATATCTGAGGTTGTTTATATTTAACTTAACTGTCTTGATCCCAGCTTGTGATTCATCCAGCCTGGTATTTCACACGATGCTTGCATATAAGTTAAATAAGCAGGGTGGCAATATACAATCTTTTCTTATTCTTTTCCCAGTTTTGAACCAGTCAGTTTTTCCACGTTCGTTTTTACCTGTTGCTTCTTGACCTGCACACAGGTTTCTCAGGAGACAGGTAAGGTGGTCTGGTAATCCTATCTCTTGAAGAATTTTCCACAATTTGTTGTGATTCACAAAGTCAAAGTCGTTAGCCTAGTCGATGAAGCAAAAGTAGATGTTTTTCTGTAACTCCCTTGCTTTCTCCATGATTCAATGAATGTTGTCAGTTTGATCTCTGGTTCCTCTGCCTTTTCTAAATCCAGGTTGTACACCTGGAGTTTTCAGCAGTTAATGTACTGCTGATGCCTAGCTTAAAGGATTTTGAACATTACCTTGATAGCATATGAAATGTGTATAATTGTGTGGTAGTTTGAACATTCTTTGGCATCACCCTTCTTTGAGGTTGGAATAAAAACCAAACTTTTCCAGTCCTGTGGCCACTGCTAGGTTTTCCAAATTTGCTGGCATATTGAGTGCAGCACTTTAACAGCATCATGTTTTAGGATTTTAAATCACTCAACTGCAGTTTTGTTACCACCACTAGCTTTGTTTGTAGTAATGCTTCTAAAGGCTCATTTGACCTCACACTCCAGGATGTTCAGCTCTAGGTGAGTGATCACACCATCATGGTTAACTGGGTCATTTAGATCTTTTTTTTGCATAGTTCTGCTGTGTATTCTTGCCACCTCTTCTTAATCTCTTATACTTCTTTTAGGGCCTTAGCGTTTCTATCCTTTATCATGTTCATTCTTGCATAAAATGTTCACTTGATACCTCCTATTTTCTTGAAGAAATCTCTAGTCTTTCCCATTTTATTGTTTTCCTGTATTTCTTTGCATGATTCCTTTAAGAAGTTCTTCTTATCTCTCCTTGCTATTCTCTGGAACTCTGCACTCAGTTGGATATATGTTTCCTTTTCTATCTTGCCTTTTGCTTCTCTTCTTTCCTCAGCTATTTGTAAAGCCTCCTCAGACAACCATGTTGCCTTCTTGCATTTCTTTTTCTTTGTGATGGTTTTGGTCACTGTCTCCTGTACAGTGTTATGAGCCTCTGTCCACATCTCTTAAGGCACTCTGTCAATCATATCTAATCCCTTGGATCTATTTGTCACCTCCACTGTATAATCGAAAGAGATTTAATTTAGGTCGTACCTGAATGGCCTAGTTATTTCCTCTACTTTTTTCAATTTAAGCCTGAATTTTTCAATAAGGAGCTCATGATCTGAGCCACAATCAGCTCCAGGTCTTGTTTATGCTAACTCTATAGAGTTTCTCCATTTCAGCCACAAAGAACATAATCAATCTGAATTCGATATTGACCATCTGGTGATGTCCATGGTTAAAGTCATCTCTTGAATATTTGGAAAAGAGTGTTTGCTATGACCAGTGTGTTTTTTTGACAAAAATACATTAGATTTTGCCCTGCTTTGTTTTGTACTCCAAGGACAAACTTGCCTGTTATTCCTGGTATCTCTTAATTTCCTATTTTTGCATCCCAATCCTTTATGATGAAAAGCATATATATATATATGTGTGTGTGTGTGTGTGTGTGTGTGTGTGTGTGTGTGTGTGTGTGTTAGTTCTAGAAGGTCTTGTAAGATTTCATAGACCTGGTCAGCTTCACTTTCTTCAGCATCAGTGGTTGGGGCATAGACTTGGGTTACTTTTACGTTGAATGGTTTGCCTGGAAATGAAACAAGATCATTCTGTCATTTTTGAGGTTGCAACCAAGTACTGTATTTTATACTCATTTTTGACTATGAGGGCTACTCCATTTTTTTCTAAGGGATTCTTGCCCACACTGGTAGATATAATGGTCATTTGATTTAAATTCATCCATTCCCATCCATTTTAGTTCACTGATTCCTAAAATGTTGCTGTTCACTCTTGCCATCTCCTGTTTGACCACTTTCAATTTACCCTGGTTCATGGATTAACATCCCAAGTTCCTATGCAATATTATTCTTTACAGCATTGGGCTTTACTTTCATCACCAGATACATCCACAACTGACTGTCATTCTGCTTTAACCCGGCCACTTCATTTTTTCTGCATCAATTAGTATTTTCCCTCCACTTTTTTTTTAATTTTTATTTTTACTTTACAATACTGTATTGGTTTTGCCATACGTTGACATGAATCCACCACGGGTGTACATGTGATCCCAAACATGAACCCCCCTCCCACCTCCCTCCCCACAACATCCCTCTGGGTCATCCCCGTGCACCAGCCCCAAGCATGCTGTATCCTGCATCGGACATAGACTGGCGATTCAATTCTTACATGATAGTATACATGTTTCAATGCCATTCTCCCAAATCATCCCATCACTTTTTCATAGTAGCATATTGAACACCTTCCAATCTGGGAGTCTTATTTCCTGTGTCATATATTTTTGTCTTTTGATTGTGTCCATGGGGTTCTCCAGGCAAAAATCCAGGAGTGGACTGCCATTTCCTCCTCCAGTGGACCACATTTTGTCAGAACTCTTCCATATGACCCGTCATCTTGGGCGGCCCTGCTCAGCATGGCTCATACCTTCATAACTGCAAGGCCCTTTGATACAACAGAACTGTGATCCATGAAGGGGATCTTTATTGATTATCTTGGTTTAATTGGTCCCCAAAGCACATAACATTTTTACCTGTACACTTGTAAAGCGTTCAGACTTGCTCTTAAAACTAGAAATCTGGAACAATTAATGAAATTAAACTTTATAGTAGAGAAAGTGAAAAGGAAGTGAAATAGAAATTAGTACATTTACTAATTTCAGTCATTTAAACAGATTCCAGGAGTCTATATTGAAAGATACATGATAAAGATTTAGTTGACTCTGTAAATTTTGATTCCCAGAAAATTTGTTAGTTTTACCACTGCTGTTCTTCCATTAGTGTTATGCAAATTCATGATATGTTGGTGATTAGATGTTCTTCAGACACTTGGCAAGTTACAAATAATTTCCATTGAGGAAAAGAGTGGATGATCTATTTAAAAAGAAGATGTTAGAAATGACAGAAGGCAAGTTGCAATTCATGCAATAGTAGGAAAACTGATTATTATTAATGCATATAAATAATATCTCAGAATAAATCCAGGAATTAGAAAGAAAATAGAAGAAAATAGACCCAATAAGAGGAGTTTTTAAGGCAAAACACTCTTAAAGATGTTATATAAGTCCAAAGCCTATAGATAGCTCTGAAATATAGGATATTTAGTGCATTAAAATGATAGGAAAAACTTGTTAGAGATGGGTATAAACTCATTTAAATATAAAAAAAGACCAAATTTCAAAGCTTATCTGATAGTAGTGGTGACTGTGTGTTTGTGTGTGTGTGTTTATGTGTGTGTGTGAGAGAGAGAGAGAGAGAGATTAGTAAGAGAATAAAAGAAAAGAATTTCTCCTAAGGACCTGTGGGAAAATACAGTCATGTAATTCTATAACAATAACAGATTAAACAATGCACAAAGGGAAAATATTTGGGAAAAAGAGGAGACTATTCAGACAGAGACTATTCAGAGAGACCGGAGAAGGCAATGGCACCCCACTCCAGTACTCTTGCCTGGAAAATCCCATGGACAGAAGAGCCTGGAAGGCTGCAGTCCATGGGGTCGCTAAGGGTCGGACACGACTGAGCGACTTCACTTCCACTTTTCACTTTCATGCATTGGAGAAGGAAATGTCAACCCACTCCAGTGTTCTTGCCTGGAGAATCCCAGGGATGGGGGAGCCTGGTGGGCTGCCGTCTGTGGGGTCGCACAGAGTCGGACACGACTGAAGTGACTTAACAGTAGCATTCAGAGAGACATTTTTTATTTCTTGATCAGAAGAGAAGGAAACTTTGGGGTACAACTTGAAAGTGAAAAGTGGAGTCAGTAGCCTTTAAATACCAGATACAACAGAGCTGGTGTCCTTCTCACAACCTCCAGCCCATTTAGAGCTTAGTTTTTTACAAAATTCCCAACACAGTGAGAAGTATTCATTTTGACTTGGAACTTGGTTTGATGCCATGACTTGGCCCTTGATGCTGGCACTACAGGGCATGGTGGGTAAGCTCTGAAACTGGCCTAATGTCTTCCCAGTGTCAGTCATTATAGTGTAAATATCACTGTGGTTATGGTGTTCAGACACAAAATCTAAGCATAAAATTTATATGCACATGGACAACTTCTGTGTGGCCATTCTATGGTTAGTGTAAATATCACTGTGGTTATGGTGTTCAGACACAAAATCTAAGCATAAAATTTATATGCACATGGACAACTTCTGTGTGGCCATTCTATGGTTAGTCTTAAGTAGACTTAGGACTCTAAATATTTAATATTTGAAAGTTGAAGAAATTCTAGAAGAAATATTCAGAAACAGTGTTCTGGAAAGAGAACTTAGGTGAACTTAGTCTTTCGGGTTCATTATAGGAAATATTTTCACTTTTTTTTCCCTTTCCCACAAAGGTGTGTGTGTTTGTGTGTGTGTGTGCACGTGTGTGTGTGTGATCATTAAATTTAAATTAACTGTCAGCATAAATTTGCAGGAAAGAAAACCTTTTGGAAACTTTTTCAGTTTGTTCCAATTAACTTTTATATAATAAGATGTAGTAAAATTATGTGCATGTTGAGCTGCCAGAAAAACTTATGAAAGGCAAAATTAATTATGTTGAAACAGCCTACTAATGTATAGGAGTAATTAGTATTAACCTATGAGTGGAGTTTACACAGGCAGATTTTATTTCATTAGAAGGCATGGTTTTCTAATAAAATGGAATGAGCTATCTAATGAGGTGGTGAGATTCTCAATACTGGAATTTAAACAGCAAAGGATAGATGGCCACTTACAAAGGATTCTGTTGAAGAAGTTCATAATAGTGTGTGCTGCATTAATTCTAAGGCTACTCCTAACTGTGTTTTTAGAATTTTATGACTTATTTAATAATTCCTAACTGCAAAAGAAATAAAGCATTTTAGACATGCATTAACCAGACTTTTGTCAAGGGTTGAGTTCAGTAAATAATATCTAAAATAATACTTTTCCATCTTTGATGAATGCAATTGAATCCTAGAAATAAGTCAAATTTTAAAATAAATAAATTTAAATGAAAAAAAAGAAAAGTAAAAAAAAATTATCCACTCAAAAATACTTTCTCTCCTCAACTCTTACAGAAGTATAGGGCTCCTGGAATTACACTCCTGGAATTACACACCTGTTTTGAACCTTGATTCCTTTATGTTTTGGTGGAAAATCCTCCTTTAGTGATCATTATTGAAACAATGCATTTTCTGTAGATGTTGTGAAAAAAATTATCATTAAAATTATTATTTAGTTGTATAATAAGGCTTCCCGGGTGACTCAGATGGTAAAGAATCTGCCTGCAATACAGGAAAACTGGGATTTGATACCTAGGTTGGAGAGTTCCCTGGAGAAGGGAATCTTCTTGCTTGAAGATTCCTTCTTCTTGCCACTCCAGAATTCTTGCCTGGAGAATTCCACAGTCCATGGGATCACAAAGAGTCGGACACAACTGGATGACTAACATTTTCACACTTTCACTTTTTCATATGTATGATATTATTTCAGTTAGTGGATTTTTATTACAATAGAGTCAGTTCAAATACATACAATACATTATTTCAACCTTCAAACACAATTAAGCACAGTTCTCTATGCAAATATTTGAAGATAATTCCACCCTTGATTATTTTAAAACAAATATATCTAGGAAAAAAGAATCCAGCCTATATAGGAAAGACAACATTAATGTGAGCTGGTAATTTTGATATGTTTAGATGCATTTTTTTATTAAAATATATTCTAGTTTCCTAGTTTGTTGATAAAATCAATGAATATTTATGAACTGCTTAGGTAGTAAGCACTTATTTCTAAATTTGTCAGTGAATAAGAATTGCTGAATGGGATAGTTGGTGTGAATAAGTGAATGTTTTAGGTGTCAGACAAGCTTAAGCAAATTGCTTGAAATCAGTGTTAAATTCTCCCCTTAAAAAATTTCTAGTGAGAAAGTAGTAGCAACCATAATATGTGAGCAATAAACACAAATCACATGAAAAAATCAGCTTTTTGAGTAGAAACATTTTTAATGGCCCTTTTGATAAGGGTGCTTTTGAGAAAGAGTGATAGCAAAGTTGGGGTTAAGGACATGTCTCCACCGAAAGAAAATATTCTCAGTCTGTTAATTAGGACAACAGGCCTAAAATCGCAGGCACACTATTCTTTTCTTGAGATAGCTAAATATTTCACCTTAGCTATTTAATTTTTTTTGTAATAATTTTTTTTTCCTTTATTTTAATTTACAATACTGTATTGGTTTTGCCATACATTGACATGAATCAACCACGGGTGTACATGCGTTCCCAAACATGAACCCCCCACCCACCTCCCTCCCCATAGCGTCTCTCTGGGCTATTTAATTTTTATTTCTTTTAAGATGGGCTTTTTCTTCATCTTACTCTTTGCTCTTCCCTTTGTTAGTTGTCCTTGACCATTGGAATGTTACTGTAGAGCTGCACAGTCCAAGTGATAATCATTGATTAATGGCATTCAAATTTTACTGACACCAGGGGAATACTTAGTTCCTCCAGGCTTGAGTTAGACTAAGACCCATAATTAAAGATGTCTGTCAACTGCTATTATGCCTCTAGTTTTAACATTTTAAAAAGATAATCTACTCTTTCTGAGAGCATGGCTTTATGTTCCCTGAGATTTAGAGGTCACCCTTTGTTTCTTGTTCAAATTGGAAATTCTTGGAACAATACTCCTCTATTAGCTAGATTATTTCTGATGGATATAAGGTTCATACACATTAATTCTAGGACATGGTCTATGTATCTCTCTGGGATATGCTAAAATAGGCTGGGGGAGATCCTATCCAGTTCTTCAGAACGTTTTAAAAACAGTTTATGTTAAATGTTAGGTCAATATATGATCTTAAAATCTCACTTTGGAGTACACTAATTCAATTAATCTTTTACACAAAGTCCTGGTAACTTTGTTCTGTCCATCAAATTGTGGGTGTTCATATGCCTGATATGTCACAAACCCACTGAGGTCATCTATTTATTTTTATTTTTTTTCAATAGAGGACTTTTGTTCTGGTTGTCCTTTAACGAATTAAAGGAAATTTGAGTTTTGCTTTTTCCCACCTGAGAGTCTTAGAGAAACAAATGAAGATATATTGAAATCTCACTGTCTATCTGTTAGTATAATTAAACTGAAATAACACTGTGTCTAAAACAAATTATCTTAAAGTTGGAAAATGAACAGAGTTATTGGGCTGTTGGGAGAACAGTTAATTTTATAAGATGCAACTCAGAAAGTAAAAAAAGCAAGGAAATTAACAGACACAGCTTAATGAAGATAAGAAATTTGAAAGAGAAACAAATATATTTCAATATTCGCTAATTCAGGTAGAAAATATCTCAGCAAGTTGTGTTATTGCAATTATTTATCAAATCAAGGAAATTTTAAAAGAGCCATTGTATAAAAACATAGACTATGCTTATGAGAAAGATATTGGAATGCATTTTCAATTTATCATGGCTATAGATATCATGTTACTAGAGATCTACTACTAAAAGTTTTAAGGGTTATTAGGTGAAGGATTTGATTTAGGTCATACCTGAATGGCCTAGTGGTTTTACCTACTTTCTTCATTTTAAGTCTGAATTTGGCAATAAGGAGTTCATGATCTGAGCCACAGTCAACTCCCAGTCTTGTTTTTGCTGACTATATAGAGCTTCTCCATCTTTGGCTGCAAAGAATATAATCAATCTGATTTCACTATTGACCATCTGGTGATGTTCATGTGTAGAGTATTCTCTTGTGTTGTTGGAAGAGGGTGTTTGCTATGACCAGTACATTCTCTTGGCAAAAGTCTATTAGCCTTTGCCCTGCTTCATTCTGTACTCCAAGGCCAACTTTGTCTGTTACTCCAGGTGTTTCTTGACTTCCTACTTTTGCATTAAAGTCTCCTATAATGAAAGGGACATCTTTTTGGGGGGTGTTAGTTCTAGAAGGTCTTGTACGTCTTCATAGAACCATTAAACTTCAGCTTCTTCAGTGTTACTGGTTGGGACATAGGCTTGGATTACTGTGATATTGAATGGTTTGCCTTGGAAATGAACAAAGATCATTCTGTCGTTTTTGAGATTGCATCCAAGTACTGCATTTCGGACTCTTTTGTTGACCATAATGGCTACTCCATTTCTTCTAAGGAATTCCTGCACACAGTAGTAGATATAATGGTCATCTGAGTTAAATTCACCCATTCCAGTCCATTTTAGTTTGCTGATTCCTAGAATGCTGACATTCACAATTCCCATCTCCTGTTTGACCACTTCCAATTTGCCTTGATTCATGGACTTAACATTCCACGTTCCTATGCAATATTGCTCTTTACAGCATTGGACTTTGCTTCTATCACCAGTCACATCCACAACTGGGTATTGTTTTTGCTTTGGCTCCTTCCCTTCATTCTTTCTGGAGTTTTTTCTCTATTGATCTCCTGTAGCATATTGGGCACCTACCGACATGCGGAGTTCCTCTTTCAGTATCCTATCATTTTGCTCTTTCATACTGTTCATGGGGTTCTCAAGGCAAGAATACTGAAGTGGTTTGCCATTCCCTTCTCCAGTGGTCTTCTGTCAGACCTCTCCACCATGACCTGTCTGTCTTGGGTGGCCCCACATGGCATGGCTTAGTTTCATTGAGTTAGACAAGGCTGTGGTCCGTGTGATCAAATGGGCTAGTTTTATGTGATTATGGTTTCAGTGTGTCTGCCCTCTGATGCCCTCTGGCAACACCTACTGTCTCATTTGGATTTCTCTTACCTTGGACGTGGGGTATCTCTTCACGGCTGCTCAAGTAAAGCGCAGCCACTGATCCTTGCCTTGGACTAAGGGTATCTCCTCACTGCCGCCCTTCCTGACCTTCAACGTGGCATATCTCTGCTGCTTTTTACCTTGGATGAGGTCACCCCTCCTGACATTGAACGTGGAGTAGCTCCTCTCAGCCCTACTGTGTCTGGCCAGCTGCCAATCCTTAGACGTGGGGTTGCTCTTCTCGCCCACTAGATCTGATAGACAGAGAACCTGATGAACTATGGATGGAGGCTCGTGACATTGTACAGGAGAGAGGGATCAAGAACATCGCCATGGAAAAGAAATGTAAAAAAGAAAAATGGCTGTCTAAGGAGGCCTTCAAATAGATGCAAAAAGAAGAGAAGTGAAAAGCAAAGGAGAAAAGGAAAGATATTCCCATTTGGATGCAGAGTTCCAAAGAATAGCAAGGAGAGATAAGAAAGCCTTCCTCGGAAATCAATACAAAAAAAAAAAAAAAAAGAGGAAAACAATGGAATGGGAAAGACTAGAGATCTCTTCAAGAAAATTAGAGATACCAAGGGAACATTTCATGCAAAGATGAGCTCAATAAAGGACAGAAATGGTATGGACCTAACAGAAGCAGAAGATATTAAGAAGAGGTGGCAAGAATACACAGAAGAACTGTACAAAAAAGATCTTCACGACCCAGATAATCACGATGGTGTGATCACTAATCTGGTGCCAGACATCCTGGAATGTGAAGTCAAGTGGGCCTTAGAAAGCATCACAACGAACAAAGCTAGTGGGAGTGATGGAATTCCAGTTGAGCTGTTTCAAATCCTGAAAGATGATGCTGTGAAAGTGCTGCACTCAATATGCCAGCAAGTTTGGAAAACTCAGCAGTGGCCACAGGACTAGAAAAGGTCAGTTTTCATTCCAATCCCAAAGAAAGGCATTGCCAAAGAATGCTCAAACTACCGCACAATTGCACTCATCTCACATGTCGGGAAAGTAATGCTTAAAATTCTCCAAGTCAGCCTTCAGCCATATGTGAACTGTGAACTTCCAGATGTTCAAGCTGGTTTTAGGAAAGACAGAGAAACCAGAGATCAAACGGCCAACATCAGCTGGATCATGGAAAAAGCAAGAGAGTTCCAGAAAAACATCTATTTCTGCTTTATTGACTATGCCAAAGCCTTTGACTGTGTGGATCATAATAAACTGTGGAAACTTCTGAAAGAGATGAAATCAAAGACCACCTGACCTGCCTCTTGAGAAACCTATATGCAGGTTAGGAAGCAACAGGATTGTATGGGGAAGGACATGGGAGGGGGGTTCAGGATGGGGAACACGTGTACACCTGTGGCCAATTCATGTTGGTGTATGGCAAAAACAATACAATACTGTAAAGTAACTCACCTCCAATTAAAATAAATAAATTTATATTAAAAAAAAAGAAAGCAACAGTTAGAACTTGACATGGAACAACAGACTGGTTCCAAATAGGAAAAGGAGTATGTCAAGGGTGTATATTGTCTCACTGCTTATTTAACTTATATGCAGAGTACATCATGAGAAACGCTGAGCTGGAAGAAGCACAAGCTGGAATTAAGATTGCCGGGAGAAATATCAAGAACCTCAGATATGCAGATGACACCACCCTTAAGGCAGAAAGTGAAGAAGAACTAGAAAGCCTCTTGGTGAAAGTGAAAGAGGAGAGTGAAAATGTTGGCTTAAAGCTCAACATTCAGAAAACTAAGATCATGGCATCTGGTACCATCACTTCATGGCAGATAGATGGGGAAACAGTGGAAACAGTTTCAGACTTTAATTTTTTGGGCCCCCAAAATCACAGTAGATGGTGATTTCAGCTATGAAATTAAACGACGCTTACTCCTTGGAAGAAAAGTTATGACCACCCTAGATAGCATATTCAAAAGCAGAGACATTATTTTGCTAACAAAGGTTTGTCTATTCAAGGCAATGTTTTTTCCAGTGATCGTGTATGGATGTGAGAGTTGGGCTGTGAAGAAAGCTGAACACTGAAGAATTGATGCTTTTGAACTGTGGTGTTGGAGAAGACTCTTAGGAATCCCTTAGACTACAAGGAGATCCAACCAGTTCATCCTAAAGGAGACCTGTCCTGAGTGTTCATTGGAAGGACTGATGTTGAGGCTAAAACTCCAATACTTTGGCCATCTCATGAGAAGACTTGTCTCATTTGAAAAGACCCTGATGCTGAGAGGGATTGGGGGCAGGAGGAGAAGGAGACGACAGAGGATGAGATGGCTGGATGGCATCACCGACTCGATGGACATGAGTTTGTGTGGACTCTGGGAGTTGGGGATGGACAGGGAGGCCTGGGGTGCTGCGATTCATGGGGTCTCAAAGAGTCGAACACAACAGAGCGACTGAACTGAACTGAACTGATGTGAAGGAAAGTTCCTAAAAGGATAGTGAAAGGAATACCATGAAATAAGTAACAGATAAAAGAAAATATTTCAGTTTTCACAAATAGCTATTTTCTATTCTTTACACTGAAATTTCCCCACTCTGTTGTCACTTATTCTAAAGATATTTTCTGTAAGCATCCTTCATTCCTAAATTTATATTCTATTTTATATTATCAGTGTTTCAGTATTTTAATGATAGAGAATTAAACCTTCAGAGTGACCTAGTGTCTTTCCTTTTGGCTCAGCAGGTAAAGAATTTTCCTGGGTTGTGGGAGACATGGGTTCGATCTTTGGGTTGGAAAGATCCCCTGGAGAAGTGAATGGCAGCCCGCTCCAGCATTCTTGCCTGGAGAATCCCACTGACATAGGAGCCTGGTGGGCTACAGTCCATGGGATCACAAAGAGTTGGACACAACTGAGCGACTAACACACACACACACACACACACAGAGTGACCTAGTACTGAAAATATCTACCAGACTCTGTCACTTTTTTGTGTATTACTGTTCCTTTTGGGGATAAGCATGAATTTCTTTGTTCTATCCAGGAGCTTTATGTTTTTCAATCAAGTTATATAAGATCCAGGAGTGGGTGAGTTGTTTCAGTTGATTGGGATCTACTGGAGTAATATTTCTCCTCAGTACTCTGAAATCAACAGGGTTTAAAAAATTTGGGAAAAATTGAAGATAAATAGTTTTTGGTAGTCTTTCCAAGATGAAAATTAGATTTTCCTGAATAATGCGAACTTTCTTCACACTTACTTGGTTCATACTCATATAGGAACATATTTTATCTCTTATCTCAAACTCCTACAAATTACAACTGTATTTTAATTACTGACTTGTTTATCATTTTGAAATTAAAATTCCCTTTGAAATATATAGCCTGCCCTGTAGAGAGTATAATTTTAATAATATTGGAAATGATTCCTTGCTTATGATTTTTGCCATTTGCTGTTAACTTGGAGGCAAGATTTTATGTTATTTGCTTCGTTTTGGTCTTTGAGAATCTTGAAAAGAAAGATTTATGATTGATTTATGATTTAAGTTCAGATTTAAGTGAAGTTTTTGTATTATCATAGCATTAAGGCTTGAATGAGTAAAGTTCATTGCTTGTCTGTATCAAAGTATTGTTAAGAAAATGATAATTGAATGGACTTAATATTTTATCTCTTTTTTAGATATTCAATGAGGATGCTTATTAATTTCTCACTGTTAGTATTAACTATTATTTCAATAGTTATGGGCTTTCCAGGTGGCCCTGGGTGGTAAAGAGCACTTGTGCCAATGCAGGAGATATAAGAAATGCGTGTTGGATGCATGAGACAGGAAGAACCCCTATAGGAGGGCATGACAGCCCACTCCAGTATTCTTTTTTTTTCTCTTTTTTTTCTTTTATTATTTATTTATTTTTTTACTTTACAATATTGTATTGGTTTTGCCATACATCAACATGAATCCGCCACAGGTGTACATGTGTTCCCAATCCTGAATTCTTGCCTGGAGAGTCCCACAGACAGAGGAGTCTGGCAGGTTACAGTCCATAGGGTTGCACAGAGTTAGATATAACTAAAGCGACTTAGCATGCATGTATGCAAATATGTTATATGTTATTTTAATTATTTAGATAATGACCTAAATACTTTAATTCAAAATCACAACTTGCCAAAAAATATTTTTGTTAAATAATAGCTTTTAAGAGACTAGATTGAAATGCTATATAACTGATTATATAAATTCCACTTAATATGATCCATATTCCTAAAACTATATATTGATTTTATAAAAGAGGATGGGTTTAAACTCACTGACTTTTTTCACTCACTTATCCATATACAGAATAAGAAGGAAAACAAATGAATGGGCATCTTCTGTATGTCTATAACTCAGTTTACATGACTATTTTTCCTTTTAAACAATAATATGCACAAATAGTGTGCTGTTATATTTTCAGAAGCATAGTGCAATTGAAAGTTTTTTCTTATTTAATATATGAAATTCTTTGCCTTCCTCTTAACTACTGTCTGTCCAATTATTTTCTGCAATTTGTAAAATGAACATGCCTGGTGATTTAAGTCAGAATAATGTTTCAGTGCATCATACATAGGAAAAAATATTAAAAGTCCAAAATTTATGCCTCATGAAGGAAGTGAGATATCATTTAGTTCAAATGAATGCAGTAGCATTTAGGAGATTTTTATATTGTCTGCTTGCGAAATTACTGCTATCAGTTTTTCCATTTTATTTTATCCACATTTTCATGAATCTAAAAAATAATATGAGGAAATATATCTGATAGTCCTGTGTTACTTTCAATAATCTTCTGATTTAAAATTTTGACTCTGATATACATAGCTTTTACTATAAGTGTAGAATAGTGATTACATTTATTAGTTATTCTCATTAGTTTAAAGCATTACAATGTTACTCTTTGCCTTCAGTGCCTGTACATAATTTTCTTTCATCCATAGTGCAATTTTAATGTATGATATAATTTATGCCATTTTTCTTTTCTTCATCAATTTAAAAAATTAAGCTCAATTTCCACATGCAAATAAGACCTTTATATCTCATGTAATTGAATTAAATTCATTATATATGTCTATTTGTCTAGTTAGGCCAATAAAGCCACCATTAATTTTAAATTGGCCATTAAATGTTATGCAATTCTTCCCATATTTATAAAACTAACAATAGGACATGACATAATGAAACTGTGTCAATCCCTTCAAAAAATGCATTAGCTTTGATTATGTATATGTCTTCAGGTCAAATTTTCAAAAGAATAATACTATGCATAAATAAATATTGCCTTGAATCAAAATTACGACAAGTTCCCTTTATAGTCAAAGGTTGGAGAAGTCAAACCAGCCTGGAATTTCTGAATTGAAACCTGTTTCCATAAAGTACATCCTCAGAAGCACACTTGTGGCTTTTAAAACTACATAAAAACTCTGCCTCAGCCCAAAATGGAGTAAATGAGATCAACTTTACCATACTATCTGAAACAATGCAAAGAAGGAGAGAAATAATGTAGAAAACAAAACTGTGAATTTGAGGCAATGAAGGATAGTGATCCCTTAGAGACAGGAGTGGGATGAGGTAAACTTAGTCTAAGATTACCACACTGTACAGTCTTGAGGGAGTTTCCAGGGCAAAACACAGTGAGAGACAATCTAGATGGAGCCTGAAAACTCCCTGAGTTGAGGAGACAAAGATGGGAATCCAAAGAGACCAAGATAGCTAGAGTTTCCAGGACACAGTGTTGGAGAGTAGAGGGCTACACAGAAAGAAAGCCCTGGGGATGAGTAGAGGATCTCCTTCATGTATTCTTCAGCTTACTCATCAGTGTATGTGCGAGGAAACCATCCGAGGCCAGTGAAAAGCCAGCCGGTAGTATTAGAAAATGCTGTCAGTTGCTTACATAAAGCTGGGAATAGTACTTGTTCCCACTAGTAAGACTGAAAGAATTCACACTTCTGGGGTATTGAGTAAAAGACTCAGGAAGATCTTGCTTAGCAGTGGGGACTATAGCCCTAGATGGAGTATTACTTTGAATTTGTCTAACAAATAACAAAAGGGAGACTTGAAAGGATCACACAATTTCTAAATAAGTTAAATGTATCTCAGATAAAATGGGAATATCCAACAGCCAAAAATGTGAATGTAAAATGATGGCGTCCAAATAAAGATGACCAGGTATACACAAAAGCAGGAAAACAAATTATAATGAGGTGAATAATGAATGAATAGAAATTGACCCAGAACTGAAACAGATGTGAGAATTAGCATAAAATGACATTTTAAAATGTATTAGAATCATATTCTGTATGTTCAACACTGAAGTTTAGATATGAAAGATATTAGTGCCCAACTCTTTGCAGCCACATGGACTGTAGCCCACCAGGCTCCTCTGTCCAAGAGATTCTCCAGGTAAGAATACTGGAATGCCATTCCCTTCTCTAGAGCATCTTCCCAACCCAGGGATTGAACCTGGGTTTCCCGCATTCCAGGCAGATTGTTTACTGTCTGAGCCACCAGGAAAGCCCCATGAAAGATATTAAAGAGGCTCAAATCAAACTTCTAGAGATAAAAGCTACAATCTTTGTGATGGAAAAATGCACAGAATGGGATAAACATCTGATTAGACATGGAAGAATAAAAGATCGGTTAATATGAAGAAATCACGATACAAACTATTGAAAATAAAATATGAAAAAAGGAGGATTGTTAAAGTGCTAAAAGAAAAAATTATACATATAGCCATTGAAGATATCTTTTAAAACTGAAGGCAAAAATAAAGATATCCTTGACACACAAAAGCTGAAAGAATTTATTACCAGCAGACAAACATTACAAGAAATGTAAAAGGAAGTTCTTGAAGCAAAGAAGGATAAAACCTAAGATAAAAATGTGGGTATATATGAAGGAATGTAGAGAACTAGAAATAACAACAGGTTAATTATATAAGATATTTCCATATTATTTAACTCTCTTTTAAGGTAACTTGACTACACAAAATAAAAGAATATAATGTGGAGTTTATAACACATACAAGTA
The DNA here is from genome assembly GCF_023091745.1 of Budorcas taxicolor. Lineage (NCBI taxonomy): Eukaryota > Metazoa > Chordata > Mammalia > Artiodactyla > Bovidae > Budorcas > Budorcas taxicolor. The sequence goes on from NC_068935.1 coordinate 817,795, forward strand.
AAAAGTAAAGTATATTTCAATAATGGCTAATGAGAGAGGAAAAATGGAAGTATACAATAGTAAATATTTTATATTGCATAAGAATTAGTATAATACCAATTGAACAAATTTGTGAAAAGTTAAAAGACATACAGAATAATTCTAAAGCAATTCTAATTCTAAAGCAAACCCCCCTCCTCCAGGGATCTTCCAGACCCAGGGATCAATCCTGTGTCTCTTACATCTCCTGCATTGACAGGAGGGTTCTTTACCACTAGCACCATCTGGGAAGCCCAAAACTGAATCATAAAGGTTCAATTTAAAAGAAGGCAGTGAAAGGAAAACTTGAACAAAGAACAAGCAGAAAACAAATAGCAAAATTGTTAACAGATATAAATATATCAATAATCCAATTAAACTGAATAGGTCTAAACAATTAAAATGAAGAAACTGTCAGATTTGATTAAAAAAAACACGACTACTATAATGCTGCTAACAAAAAATACATTTTAAATATAAAGATACAAATAATTAAAATGATAGAAAATTATTTACTATGCAAAAAATAGCCAAAAACATAGAATGGCTATATTTACACCACCAGATCTTCCCTGGTGGTTCAGTTGGTAAAGAATCTGCCTGAAATGCGGGAGACCTGGGTTCAATCCCTGAGTCAGGAAGATCCCTTGGAGAAGGAAATGGCTACCCACTCCAGAATTCTGGCCTGGAGAATCCCATGGACTGTATAGTCCAGGAGGTCACAAAGAGTCAGACATGACTGAGTGAGTTTCATTTTCATATTTATACTAGAAGAACAGATATGAGAATAAAGAATGCTAACAGGTATTTGTTGTTGTTGTTCAGTTGCTAAGTCATGTCTGATTCTTTGCAACTCCATGGACTACAGCACACCAGCCTTCTCTGTACTTCACTATCTCAAAGAAAGATATCTCATAACAATAAAGACGTCAGTTCATCCAAAAGACATAGTAATTCTATATGTTTATGCATCCAATAATTTAATTACAAAATACATGAAGCATAGAACTGCCAAAAAAGACAAATCAACAATTCTAATAAGAGATTTCAATAGTCCTCTCTCATTATTTGATATAACAATTATAACGAGAATCAAGAAGGATGCAGTATATATGAACATCACTATCAAACAACTTGACCTTAAGACATTTATTCATACATCAACATGAATCTGTCACACGTACCTGTGGCGGATTCATGCTGATGTATGGCAAAACCAATACAATATTGTAAGGTAATTAACCTCCAATTAAAATAAATAAATTTATATTAAAAAAGACATTTATTCAGCATTCCACTCAACAGAATACATTCTATTCAAGCACTGCCAGAGAATTTACTAAGACTCTGCACTATAATACTTTTCTTTTTTTCCAATAATTTTAAAGAATTCAGGGCATACAAAATAGGTTCAGTTACCACAAAAGTATACATTGATAATTGAAAGACATCTAGAAAATGTATCCAAATAATTGAGAAAACTAAATAACATACATAAATAAATCATGTTTCCAATAAGAAAATGTTTTGAACTGAATAAAACTGAAAACATCAATTTATCAGATTTGTGGGATGCTGCTAAACCAGGAAATAGGAGAACATTTATAATGTCTTTAGTAGTAAAGAAGCAAAGTGTAAAATCAGAAACTTCAATCTCTACTATGAGAAACTGGAACAACAATAACAACAACAACAACAACAAAAAAAGAATTAAACTCAAAGTAATCAGAGAAAAAATATAATAAATACCCAAGTCAGAACCAATGAAATTAGAAAAACAAACAAACAAACAAAGAACCAATCAAACCAAAAGTTAATTTTTAATATTTACTGAAGGATAGGTAAACGGAAAAGTCCTCTATCTGTTAAAGATAAATAATTATGGTTTCAAGCCTTCACACACAAGAAACAACATGAAATTTCTTCACTTGTGATTTCTACCAAGTGTTTTAGAAAGACATAATGCTAATTGCACAAAAAAATATTCCAGAAAACTGAAGAGAGAGTATTTCCCACTTCATTGTATCAAGCCAAGACCATCCTATATCAAATTAAATATAAGCAACAAAAGAAAACTAAAGGCCATACACCTTAATGAATATAGGCACACAATTATAAACAAAATTATATAAATGATATCAAACTCAATGTAACATACATCATCATCAAGTGGGATTTATCCCAGAATAGAAGATAGATTTAACTCTTAAAAATTAATCAATGCATTTTACCATATTAAAAACTTAAGGAGGAAAATAAAACATGGTCATCATAACCGTTGTTGAAAAGATATTTAACAAAATTTATCATCTGATCCTCATAAAAATTCTAAGCAAGATAGGAATAGAAAGGAACTTTTACAACCTGATACAGAGCATCTATGAAAAACTTAAAGCTAACATCACAATAATGGTAAAAAACTTAATGCTTTAATCCTGCTGCTGCTGCTGCTGCTGTTGCTAAGTCGCTTCACTCGTGTCCAGCTCTGTGCGACCCCATAGACGGTAGCCCATCAGGCTCCCCTGTCCCTGGGATTCTCTAGGCAAGAACACTGGAGTGGCTTGCCATTTCCTTCTCCAATGCATGAAAATGAAGTCCCTCAGTCGTGTCCGACTATTAGCGAACCTATGGACCACAGTCTACCAGGCTCCTCCATCCATGGGATTTTCCAGGCAATAGTACTGGAGTTGGGTGCCATTGCCTTCTCTGCTTTAATCCTGAAAATATATTTTTAAAAAAGGGAGAAGGCATTGAAACATGTATAATATCATATATGAAACGTATCTCCAGTCCAGGTTCAATGCATGATACTGGATGCTTGGGGCTGGTGCACTGAGACGACCCAGAGGGATGGTACAGGGAGGGAGGAGGGAGGGGCTTCAGGATGGGGAACATGTGTATACCTGTGGCAAATTCATGTTGATGTATGGCAAAACCAATACAATATTGCAAAGTAATTAACCTCCAATTAAAATAAACAAATTTATATTAAAAAAATTTTAAAAAGGACAAAAATATCTCAGTAGTAATTCAAACATGACTCTAGTGGTTCTAGCCAGTGCATTTAGGCAACAGAAAGTAATAAAAGTTATTCAGATTGGAAATGAATCCTGTTGCCTGTGGACAACATGTTGCCTATGTAGAAAATCTAGTTAAATCTACCTAAGAACTATTTGGCAAATGAATTTAGTACTTTTGCAAAAAACAAGATTAATTTACAAAACTGATTGTTTTTCTTTATACCGATGGAGGGATAAATTAGGAATTTGGGATTAACAGATACAAAAACTACTATATATAAAATAGATAAACAGTAAGTTCTTACCGTAGAGTATAGGGAACTATATTCAATATCCTGTAATAATCTATAATGGAAAATGAAATATGTATATCTTATCACTCTGCTGCAGAGCAGAAACTAATATAGAATCATAAATTATACTTCAATCAAAATTAATAAAAATAAAACAATGCAATTTACTATAGAATAAAAATACTAAGTAGGGATAAAATTGACAGAAACATGCAAGATATTACCAACAGAAGTCAAAGAAGATATAATAAATAGAAATATACTTTGTTCATGGGTAAAAGCCATTGCTATTAAGATATTAATTATCTTACAAGTTTATCTATAGATTAACACAACCTCTTTCAAAATTGTAGATTTGTTTTGAAATTGAGCTGACTCTAAAACTGTTGTGAAAATGAACAAGAACTACAACATCCCAAACAACATTGAAAAAGAAGAACAAAATTTGACAACAATCCAAATTTCAAGACTTGTAAAGTTATAGTTAAGAAATGCAGGTAGTATTTTTTAATATAAATTTATTTATTTTAATTGGAGGTTAATTACTTTGCAATATTGTATTGGTTTTGCCATACATCAACATGAATCCACCACAGGTATACACGTGTTCCCCATCCTGAACCCCCCTCCCTCCTCCCTCCCCGTACCATCCCTCTCGGTCATCCCAGTGCACCAGCCCCGAGCATCCAGTATCATGCATCGAACCTGGACTGGCGATTCATTTCATATATGATATTATACATGTTTCAATGCCATTCTCCCAAATCATCCCACCCTCTCTCTCTCCCACAGAGTCCAAAAGCCTGTTCTATACATCTGTGTCTCTTTTGCTGTCTTGCATACAGGGTTATCGTTACCATCTTTCTAAATTCCATATGTATGCGTTAGTATACTGTATTGGTGTTTTTCTCTCTGGCTTACTTCACTCTGTATAATAGGCTCCAGTTTCATCCACCTCATCAGAACAGGTAGTATTGATAGAAGAGTAGGCACATAGATCAGTGGTATAGAAAAGAGATTACATAAACAAATCTACCTGTTTATGAACCGCTGAATTTTGACAAAAGTATAAAGGTCACGTAAAGGAGTAAGCATAGTATTTTCACTAAATTATGCTGAAAAAATTAGATATCAAGGTGCAAAATATGAATATCAATTCATAAATTTAATATATACAGAAATTAACCCAAAATAGGTCATAGATTTAATACTATGAAAATTTTAGGGGAAAAAAGGATATATTTATGAATTTGCATCATGTAGTGTTATTAAATATGACATCAAAAATCATGATCTGTAAAAGAACAAATTGATCAATTTAACTTCAAAATTTTAAATTTCTTCAAGGGACACTTATGAGGATGAAAATGAAAGCAAATGATTAATAAATAAATTTACAAATCATATATACTGATAAAGGTTGTAGATTCAGAATTTATAGAACGTTCAAAACTCAAAAATAAGGATGAAATTAAAATATAGGCAAAAAATTTGAACAATGCACCAAAAATGGTATGTAGATGGCAAAGAAAGACATGAGAAGATGCTTAGTATCATTAGTTATTGCTGCTGCTGTTAAGTCCTTTCAGTCGTGTCCAACTCTGTGTGACCCCATAGACGGCAGCCCACCAGGCTTCCCTGTCCCTGGGATTCTCCAGCAAGAATACCAGAGTGGATTGCCATTTCCTTCTCCAATGCATGAAAGTAAAAATGTGAAAGTTAAGTGGCTCAGTCGTGTCCTACTCTTAGCGATCCCATGGACTGCAGCTTGCCAGGCTCCTCAGTCCATGGATTTTCCAGGGAAGAGTACTGGAGTGGGGTGCCATTGCCTTCTCCATAATTAGTCATTAAAGTGAAAATGAAGTCGCTCAGTTGTGTCCGACTTTTTGTAACCCCATGATCTGTAGCCTACCAGGCTCTTCCGTCCATGAGATTTTCCAGGCAAGAGTACTGGAGTGGGTTGCCATTTTCTTCTCCAGGGTATCTTCCTGATCCAGGGATCGAACCTGGGTCCTCCTCCATTGTAGGCAGATGCTTTTACCGTCTGAGCCACCAGGATAGTCAGTTACACACCAGTTAAAACTGCTAAAATGTGAAAAATAGACCATAGTGACCAATTATTGACCAAGGTTTGATGAGGGTGTGGAGGAACTGGAAATCTAACTGCTAGTCTAATTGTAAATGGTGCAACCACTTAGGTAAACAGTTTGGAAGTTAATTAAAATGATAAGTGCACACCTGTCATGTGTTCTAGGCATTCCACTCATGATTACCCCAAATAAACGAAACTTTAGGTTTCTATAAATATTTGTATAGCAATGTTTCTAGCTACTTTATTGTTTCGAATCAAAAATGGTAAACAACTCAAAAATATCTATCAATAAGTGAATGGATAAACACACATTGATATATCAATACAACAGAATACTACTTGGCATTAAAAAAAATGAATTAATGGTACATGTACAATATGGATAAATCTCAATTATGCTGAGTGAAAGAGTCTAGATTTAAAAATAGCACATACTGTTTGATTCAATTTACATAAAATTGTAGAAAATGAAAACATATATAATGATAAAAAAGCATAAAACAGTGATTACCTGCAGAGTGGGAAGTAGCAGGGATGTTTGGGTTGATAAAATTTTTCATTATTTTGTGCTCTCGGTTTCAAGAATATCAGTTCACTTTAGTTCAGTTCAGTTGCTCAGTCGTGTCCAACTCTTTGCGAGTGCAGCATTCCAGGCCTCCCTGTCCATCACCAACACCCGGAGTTTACTCAGGCTCATGTCCATTGAGACAGTGATGCCATCAAACCATCTCATCCTCTGTTGTCCACTTCTCCTCCCGCCCTCAATCTTTCCCAGCATCAGGGCTTTTTCGAATGAGTCAGTTCTTCCCATCAGGTGACCAAAGGATTGGAGTTTCAGTTTCAGCATCAGTCCTTCCAATGAGTATTCATGAATGATTTCATTAAAGATGGACAGTTCGGATCTCTTTGCTGTCCAAGGGACTCTCAATAGTCCTCTCCAACCCCACAGTTCAAAAGCATCAATTCTTCGGCGCTCAGCTTTCTTTATAGTCCAACTTTCATATCCATATATGACTACTGGAAAAACCATAGCTTTGACTAGACAAACCTTTGTTGGCAAAGTAATGTGTCTGATTTTTAATATGCTGTCTAGGTTGGTCATAACTTTTCTTCCAAGGAGAAAGTGTCTTAATTTCATGGCTGCAGTCACCATCTGCAGTGATTTTGGAGCCCCCCAAAATAAGGTCTGTCACTGTTTCCACTGTTTCCCTATCTATTTCCCATGAAGTGATGGGACCCAATGCCATGACATTAGTTTTTTGAATGTTGAGTTTTAAGCCAACTTTTTCACTCTCCCCTTTCACTTTCATCAAGAGGCTCTTTGGTTCTTCTTTGCTTTCTGCCATAAGGGTGGTGTCATCTGCATACATCTGAGGTTATTGATATTTCTCCCTGCAATCTTGATTCGAGCTTGTGCTTCATCCAATCCAGCATTTCTCATGGTATGCTCTGCATATACATATTTCAAATCTGACCAAATTGTTCACTTTGTATATGATTTATTATATAACAATTATATCTCAATAAATTTGTTGCAGTTACATATTTTATGAGATAGCTGGATGGCATCACCAACTCAATGGATGTGAGCTTGAGTGAACTCCAGGAGTTGGTGATGGACAGCGAGGCCTGGCCTGCTGGGGTCACAAAGAGTCGGACATGGCTGAGTGACTGAACTGAACATATTTTAGAAATTCGATTTAAATCAGCTCACCAAAATCATACTATTAAATATTTAAGTTAGACAACCAAAAACTTAACTTTTAAAAAGTCATGTTATTTATTTATTGGTAAGAGGAGAGTGAAAAAGTTGGCTTAAAGCTCAACATTCAGAAAACTAAGATCATGGCATCTGGTCCCATCACTTCATGGCAGATAGATGGGGAAACAGTGGAAACAGTGTCAGACTTTATTTTTTGGGCTCCAAAACTACTGCAGATGGTGAGTGCAGCCATGAAATTAAAAGACGCTTACTCCTTGGAAGGAAAGTTATGACCACCCTAGATAGCATATTGAAAAACAGAGATATTACTTTGCCAACAAAGGTCCGTCTAGTCAAGGCTATGGTTTTTTCAGTGGTCATGTATGGATGTGAGAGTTGGACTGTGAAGAAAGCTGAGTGCCGAAGAATTGACACTTTTGAACCGTGGTGTTGGAGAAGACTCTTGAGAGTCCCTTAGACTGCAAGGAGAGCCAACCAGTCCATCCTAAATGAGATCAGTCTTGGGTGTTCATTGGAAGGACTGATGCTGAAGCTGAAACTCCAATATTTCAGCCACCTGATGAGAAGAGTTGACTCATTGGAAAAGACCCTGATGCTGGGAGGGATTGGGGGCAGGAAGAGAAGGGAATGACTGAGGATGAGATGGCTGGATGGCATCTCCAACTAATGGACATGAGTTTGAGTGAACTCCGGGAGTTGGTGATGAACAGGGAGGCCTGGTGTGCTGTGATTCATGGGGTCACAAAGAGTTGGACACAACTGAGTGACTGAACTGACTGAAGAAGTACTTACAAAAGCAGTTTAGATGGAAATTCCAATAGTTTCAAAAGCACAGCTACATTGAAACTAATGCAAAACGTAATGGTCTCTAGTACCTCAGGAATTGTTAAAAATGCTTATATTTGAGTTCAGAAAATGTGGATATTTCCAAAATCAATACATTAACAATTTTAATACCAAGAAACATAAAACATACTAAGGAAGCAATTTTTATTAGATGCTTTTAACGTATTTTTCTTTATCATATTTCCCTTCCTCCATTTGTTTCATGACTTGAAACTATTGTTAAAACAAGTTTAGATTTCTATCCTTTGGAGTCAAAATTGTATCTGATGCATACATAAATCATAAACAGTTGCTTAAAATTATTTTTGCAGGTAGAGTACTAAGAAGGTAACAAAGTAATTTTTAATCGATCAGGACATCACATTTGACATTTGAAAACAGAAAAAAAATTTGACAAACTTAAAAGAGAGCACATAAACTATGTTAAACATGATGTTCTCTATTTCGGACTAGAATGTAAGCAACCGTAACAGCTTAAAGGTTTATTTCCAGCTTTTGATATAATCTTTAAAATAGTTGATATATATGGTGAGAACCATCTGTGATTTCACCTTAGCTTGATTAACTGTTTTTCTCCTTTTAGAACTGCTTGGTCCAAAATGAAATGTCTTCCTGGATTTTTGTTTTTGCTGTTATTTTTCAATGCTATAAACAGACCTACAACGAGGTCTCTTTCCACTTTCAATACACAATTGGGGAAGATTGAAAGCAGGGAGAGAAGGGAACGACAGAGGATGAGATGGTTGGATGGCATCACTGATTCAGTACACATGAGTTTGAGCAAACTCCGGGAGACAGTGAAGGACAGGGAAGCCTAGCATGCTGCAGTCAACTGGGTTTCAGAGTTGAACACAACTGAGTGACTGAACAACAGTTGGACTTCCTTGATCACATCATGATAAAATTAGGGTTAACTATTCCACACACAAAAGAGGAAATTGAAACTAATGTTGAAATGAGTAAAATTGGTATGAAGTACTCACAGAAATAGTTTAGTATGAAATTCTAATAGGAGAACCATAGCTATATTGAAACTGCTGTGGTGAAAAGCAGTGGTCTACAGCATCTCAAAAATTGCTAACATTTTTGTATTTCAGATCAGGCAATAGGAATACTCACCCTCAAAGTCTATACAATACTAATTTTTAAATATTAAAATATATGAAATGATTTTTTAAATGAATTGTGCAGTGCATTTTATAACATCAAATCCTTTAACAAATCCTCATTTTTCTTGAATATTTATACACTAACTCTATCTGTGGAAAATAGCTTGGAAGGAAAATGTTCTAACAGAATGCAAATTGAAATAGTTTATTTTAGTTGATCCCTCAAAATCCCTCAGTAATAGTGAAAGAATTATGTATGTGTTTACTTTTGAAATGGACTTACACATTTAAGCAACCCATGTAATATAAAACTAAGGTGTTTATTATTTAGTGTAATGTTTTTAATATCATTAGTTGACAGAAAATAATCCTTTTGTAGAACTATTAAAAGGACATTTAAAACTATTAAAATGAATAATCTTTAAAACACATATCAAATGCATCAATCTATTAAGTAATCACATGAATAATTAGGTCAAAACCACCACCTAGAGAAGTCAGGAGCGTCTTCATGTTATCAACCTTGACCTTTCTGAGCATGGAGAGCACAAACAAGGAGAACAACTCCAAAGAGAAATCTGAAGAACATACGAGTTGCAAACTTACATCAGTAGAAGCTGAAGAGGGACAGGGAACTTCTGGTGAAGCAGAGAAAGCAAAAAACTCAGCACAGGGGACCAAAAGAAAAAGAGATACAAAAAATAGCACAGCTTGCGGCCCAGGAGACACATCACAATGCTGTGCCGGTGTGAAACCTCCGAAGATGCCGACGCGAATCCCCATCCCCCCTCTACCTGAAGTCCTGCCGCCTGTCAACCTGGTCCACAGGGATGTCATTCGTGCTTGGCGCCAGCAGTTAAAACTGAGCACCAAAGGCCCGAAACTAGATGGATATAAACGACTCTGTGAATATGCTTACCCTCATCAAAAAAACATTCCTGCCACAACACAGGAGGCCAGGATCCTGTCACTATCGAAAAGGATAAAGATAGAAAAGGGGGAACTACCACTGGAATGCTCTGTTGAGAAAACATCTTCTGATGGGGCCGCTCCTCTTGCACGGGGGCCACCTGCCCTTGAGGGAGCTCCTCTGCCTCTTGAGGCAGTTGTATCAACTTCTGCCCCCGACTCAGAAGCTGTGTTTGCCTCCTGGAGCAGAATGACAGCCAGGGCCTTGAAGTCGGAGTCAGTAGGATCGCAAGAGACCTGTGAGGTCCGCTGGTGCGTGGTCCACGGGAGAAGTCTCCCAGCTGACACAGAAGGCTGGGTTCGTTTACAGTTTCATGCTGCGCAGGCATGGGTGCCTGGAAAAGGAAGGAAGGTGTCCCCATTCTTCCTGATACCTTCTGGTGATTTTCCACCCCCACACCTGGAGGACAAGATGCTGTGCCCTGAGTGTGTACACAGGAATAAAGTATTAACAAAAAGCCTGCAGTGAGATCATAATACCAGTAAAAGGGTACAGCTCTGATTATAATTAATGATAGAGAAGTGACTACAGTCAACTCCACGGTGACTAGACAGCTGAACTCTGGGCCGCTCCACTCTCTCCATGCTTCCTGCTTCCAGGGTGCACAGCCTGCTTACGAGGTTACATGAAAAAAGAAAGCCTGTGAACTGATGGGAAACAGAAGCAGAAGTGACTGTCTGTCCAAAGATGCCCAGCCCTAAGGGAGCAGAGGACAAATGAGACTGGGACATTTTAAAAATACTAAGTCACTGAATGGAATTAATTTGCTTTGAAAATGCCTCAAGTAAATCTCTACATTGGACAAGGTGGATCTTATGGGCAACAGTTGAAATTTGGTCATGTACACCTTAACCAGATGCTCCACCTTACCATCACCAGGCACGGTACAAGCAGAAATGTGTTTCCTGAGGTGATACAATGTATCACCGACAATATTCTTGCCCCAAAGAATCTATTCACAGGGAAGCAATCAGTCCTGATTATGCCTCTTGTCTCAGCGTAATTAGGTGAGCTTACCTTCATCTGGGTGTCAGTTACTTAGATGCACCCATCCATATGTAAATATTCACAACCTATGCACTTAAGATGTCTATATTTTATGTGTATTTTATGTGTAATCTTTTAAGTGTTCCGGATTAAATGATACATTATAGTGCCTCTAGTAAAAAGGCAGCTAGAAAATTTTAAACTTAAAACTTTTATTTTAAAATAAAATTCTCTAGGCCAGAGCAGGAGTGAGGTTGGACCAGGGCTGAGGCAGCCAAGGCCCCTCCTTCCCATATCAGCGGATCCTGCCCAGAGTATGGCTGGCTGCTGTTGCAGGCGAAGGGGGCGGAGTATGACTGGGCCGAGACAAAGCTGTTTCCAGTACAAAGCAGGGATCGCAGCAAACACACCCGCCGCAGAAGCACTATGGCATTACCTCTCCCTTCCGCTTAGCAGCCCCCAAGGAGACTAACTGCCTGCTTACATAGAAACTAGTGGAGACTCTGAAGCCCTTTGGGGTTTTTGAAGAGAAAGAGGAACTTCAGTGCAGGATTTTAATTTTGGGAAAATTAACCTGGTGAAAGACTGGATATGAGAAATCAGTGAAAGCAAGAATCTTCCACAATCTGTAATTGAACATGCTGATGGGAAAATGTTTACACCTGGATCTTACAGATTAGGAGTATATACAAAAAACTGCCAATATTGATGCGTTGTGTGTTGCAGCAAGACATGTTGATTGAAGTGACTTTTTCACCTCATTCTATGATAAGTTGAAATTACAGGGAGAAGTAAAACATTTAAGAACTGTTAAAGAGGCATTTCTTTGTACCCGTTATCAAACTGTTTGATGGGATAGAGATTGATATTTTGTTTGCAAGATTAGCACTGCAGACTATTCCGGGAAACTTGGACTTAAAATATGACAGTCTGCTTAAAAGTTTAGGTGTGTATAAGAAGTCTTAATGACTGCACGGTTTTGATTTTGTTGCAAATCAATGGAGTGGTTTTACGAGATGTTCTACATCTAGTGTCGAACACTGACAACTTCAGGTTAACCCTGAGGGCTGTCAGACTGGGCCAAATGCCACACCATCTACGCCAATATACCAGGTGTCCTCAGTGGTATCTCCCGGGATATGCTCGTAGCAGGAACTTGCCAGCTTTTTTCAAATGCAATAGCATCAACACTTGTACATAAATTTTTCTTGGTACTTTCTAAATGATATGTGTTTAGATTATATTAAAATAAAGTTGATTATAGACACTGAAAAATAAAATACTCCATTGTGTATGTGAAATGATCCTTCTGAAATATGTTGGATTATGACAATGCTCAAAACCCTCTCTTGGATCCTGTTGATTCAGAGGGAAAACCAAAATCCTTGTAATGACTTTCAAGGCCTTCCTAAAGTGCCTTATACCCCATGCCGCCTTTTCCATAATACTTATCTCCTCTAATTTAGAATTTGTTTGTCTTCCCCAACAGTATAAAAATATTTGTCAATTTATTTGTGCGTGTGACTATCACAACAACCTCCTAGAATAGCCGAACACGTAGTCGGTGCTCAATAAATGTTTATTCAATGATGAAAAAAAAAAAAAAAACACACCACCTAGCACACAGGACTATAAAGTCATACTTAAAATCTCTATTCGCTGAAAGTCTTTATAATAAATGCAACTGCTTCACTTATTTTTCTCTGTCTTCATAGAACTTATGTATATCTTTTATAATGTCAAGATGATGTCAGTGTTTTCATGTATATTGGAAATTATCAGGTTTTTAAAAACACAGTGTTCCTGTGGAAAGCTAATGTCAAGTTTATATTAAAGTGAAATTACATTCAGATGATAAAGTGAAAAACTCTGTATGAAGTCACTAATTTTATTTCTACTTTATAATCGCTCAGAAGTAAATCTTTAAACCCCACTCCTAAAATATACAAGTAAATCTTCCAATACTAGAGTGACACATAAATTTGTTTTGTTGTCATATGCTAGCAGTCAAAACTGAAACACTAAGATTTCATGGTGGTTAGAAGGAAATATAAATAACTCCGGCCTTTACAAGTAAAGTGAAACATACCCTAAATGAAATTCCTAATTTTCAAAGGCCTCTTTAATCCCTAAAATAACAAAAGACCAGTTTTGTTGTTCATGATGAGCTAGATGCACAATGTCCTCGTACTAACCTTGAAAAATGTAATCTCTATTATTTTAAACATCTTTTAAAATCAGAACACAAGTGCTTTATAATAAATCTGAAAATTTTATGAATAAGAAAGCATGTCTTTTGGTGTTCTGAAAATGCAGTGTGTTCAAAATAGCTTCCCTCATAACTTAGGTGGTAATACATTTTTTGTATGATCAATTATTCCAGTAGTAGCAAAACAATTTTTAGTATGTAGATGTTGTACCTATATAATAATTTTAAATGAGGCACACACAAAATACAGTGGATGAGGAATATTTTGCATGCACATGTGTGCACACATATACACACATATGAAAAAATAATCTCCTTCTTGCAACTCTGAGCTATTTTATTTAGTGCACTAGTGTGTTTGAGTATTTTATATTGATTGTAGTATTCACAATCCCTGCAATACACCTTCGGCTATAGGCGTTATTTTTATCTTCATTTGATAAAAAACAAAGAATACATAGATTATGTTACAGTCCCAGAATCAAATATAGAGGAAGCATTCTTGAAGTGCCCATCCACATTATTTTGCTTCAACTAGACATTAAATTTTATTTTTTCTTCATACTCTTATTGTGGGGATATTATAATTTATACTTTAAACATTATACAATTAATGTATAAATGTTGAAGAAGCTTTCTACATTATAAGTTAGAACACTGTATGGAACAAGAGATTGGTTCAAACTTGAGAAATGAGTACAAGAGGATTGTCTGCTGTCACCCTCTTAATTTAAATTATATGCTAAGCACATCATGAGAAACGCTGGGTTGAATGAGGTACACGCTGGAAGAAAGATAGGCAGGAGAAACATCAACAACCTCAGATATGTAGATGATACTGCTCTCACTGCAGAAAGTGAAAAGGAACTAAAGAACTTCTTTATTAGGGTGAAGGAGGGCAGGGAAAAAACAGCTAAAACTAAATATTAAAAAAGAACTAAGATCATGGCTGTTTGTGCTGTGCTAAGTCACTTCAGTCATGTCCAGCTCTGTGCCACCATATGGCCTGTAACCTGCCAGGCCCCTCTGTCCATGGGATTTACCAGGCAAGAATACTGGAGTAGGTTGCCATGCCCTCCTCCTACCCAGAGGTCGAAACCAGGTCTACATTGCAGGTGGATTCCTTACCATCTGAGTCACCAGGGAAGCCCAAGAATACTGGAGCAGGTAGCCTAATCCTTCTCTGGGGGATCTTCCTGACCCAGGAATCATCATAGCATCTGGCCCCATTGCTTCATGACAAATGGAAGGGGAAACAGTAGAAGCAGTGACAGATTTTCTTTTCTTGGGCTTTAAAATCACTGCAGATGATGACTGCAGCCAAGAAACCAGAAGATGATTGCTTCTTGGCAGGAAAGCTATGACAAATTTAGACAGTGTGTAGAAAAGCAGAAACATCACTTTGCCAACAAAGGTCCTCCTAGTCAAGGCTATTGTCTTCCCAGTGGTCACATAGGGTTATGAAAGCTGGACCATGAAGAAGGCAGAGTACCAAAGAATTGATGCCTTTGAACTTTGGTGCTGGAGATGACTCCTGAGAGTCCCTTGGGCAGCAAGGAGACAAACCAGTCAATCTTAAGGGAAATCAACCCTGAATATTCATTGGAAGAACTGATGCTGCAGCTGAAGCTCTAGTATTTTGGTCATCTGATGCAAACAGCTGACTGATTGGAAAAGTCCCTGATGCTGGGAAGGATAGAAGGCAGAAGAGGGCATCAGAGGATGAGAATGGCTGGATGGCCTCATCGATGTAATGGACATGAACTTGGGAGATGATGAGGGACAGGGAAGCTGCACTCCATGTGATTGCATAGAGTTGAACATGACTGGGCAACTGAACAACAGCAACACTGTGAATGAACATAAAAATTATAAGGGAACTGTGTTTCTGTCTTCCATGCTTGATGTCTGGAGTTTGTATTTGGATTCAAATCTATCTCCTTGTTCTATTTTTCTTTTTTTGTATTTAAAATATTCAATTAGGAAAAGCTTGTCAAAACTATGCAAAGCACAGTTTGAAGCAACGTACATTTTAAACATATAGCAATAATTTGCATTTCATTAATTCTAGATTTCATTCTCTGAACCTCTCTCTAATTCCCACTTTTTCCTTTTTTTCTACCCACTATAGTTATTCAAAGTTCATCCATATTTATAGAGATAGTTCAATACTTCTAGGTGTTTTATAAAGCAGGCTGAGTTAAAATCACTGAAGTTGGACCTTAATACAATCTTCATTTTATTTACTCTGCATATGTTTTCTACCTGAATACACACATCAGTTTTTGGGCTGGGGAGCATGTAATTTAATTCTGAAGTGCCTAATACAACTGTATCTATAGATGATGAAAATTAATTCCAAGTGCCTATATGCACAGAGCAGATTTTGGGTAGTGGTCAACAAGGGGTGCATTTACCATAAAAACCATGCTATCAAATTATTCCCCAGGAAGAATTTTACTTTCCTTCTGAGACCTGTGACAAAAATTTTGACATTAAAAGTGTACACTTGTGCTTGCAAACTAGGGGAATATGTGTGTTTTGGGAGCAGGGTATAGCAGACTGAAACACCTTGATATTGGGGTTCCAGAAACAGTTGTTTTAACTTCACCCAGGTGAAAGTCTTGATATTAATAAGATAACAGAAACTGTGATAGCTCAGTCATGTCCAACTCTCAGGTCCCCATGGACTTGAGCCTGGCAGGCTCCTCTGTCCATGGGATTCTCCAGGCAAGAATACTGGAATGGGTTGCCATTCCCTTCTCCAGGAGACCTTTCTGACCTAGGGATTGAACCCAGGTCTCTTGCATTACAAGCAGATTCTTTACCATCTGAGCCACCAAGGAAACCCAAAGAGACTGTAGGTGTTACCAAATACAAGTTTGTGTACCCCATGAACGTGAGGCCAAACAAACCAAAACATTAGAGTTTGGATCAGAGAAATGTTTATTTCTGGGCTGAGCAAAGAGAATTTGTGACTTGTGTTCAAAACCCAGAACTCCCCAATGGTTTCTGCAAAGAGGATTTTACAGCCAAACTTGGAGTCAGGGTTGCAGGGTGTGTGACTTTTTCTGATTGGTGTTTGGTGAAGTGACAGGGCAGTGCTGCAGGAATGTTGTGTTTAGCCTAAAGGTACCATTCTCCATCTGGCTGTGGGCCTTAGTTCCAGCAGAAGAACTCAAAGGTGTTTTGTTATGTACCACTCCATCACTTCATGGCAAATAGATGGGGAAACAATGGAAACAGTGACAGACTTTATTTTCCTGGGCTCTAAAATCACTGCAGATGGTGATGAAATGAAAAGACACTTACTTCTTGCTTTGAGGAAAAGCTATGACCAACAGCATATTAAAAAGCAGAGACATTACTTTGTCGACAAAGGTCTGCCTAGTCAAGGCCGTGGTTTTTCCAGTAGTCATGTATGGATGTGAGAGTTGGACCATAAAGAAGGCTGAGTGCAGAAGAATGGATGCTTTTGAACTGTGATGTTGGAGAAGACTCTTGAGAGTCCTTTGGACAGCAAGGAGATCCAACAAGTCCATCCTAAAGGAAATCAGTCCTGAATATTCATTGGAAGGACTGATGTTGAAGCTGAAATTCCAATACTTTGGCCACTTGATGCAAAGAACTGACTCATTTGAAAAGGTCCTGATACTGGGAAATACAGGAGGAGAAGGGGATGACAGAGATGAGATGGTTACATGGCATCAGTGACTCAATGGACATGAGTTTGAGCCAGCACCAGGAGTCAGTGATGGACAGGGAAGCCTGCCATGATGCAATACATGGGATCTCAAAAAGTCGGACATGACTGAGCTCTTGAAGTGATCTGAACTGAGGAGGAACAAGGACCCTGTCCCAAGGCTGCACTAGTGCCTCTTGACTGCTCCTCGTTAGTTTCTGTAGTTGTTTCCTTCCCTGATTAGCAACTGTTTGAATTTGTCCTTTGGAATTCAAAGAACTTCAAGGAGGCTGAATAAACCTACAAACAGGAAACCGGGGATTTGTACCTGGAATGATGCCATACAGTCCTGCTCCATTTCACAGGTAAGAAGCAATTTAAGAATAGGGAGGACAGGAGTCATCCATTTCTGTCTCTTCACACTTAGGGAACATATGTGCACTTGCATGATATATTTTACATAAATACTTTCTACAAAAAAATTTATTATTTTTTGACACAGTAGCTGGAGGGAAATTTATGTTTGAAACTCATGTGATACTAGATATTGATCTAATTTTTGAGATACAGATTTAGGCTATAAGTTTGTTAGAGATTTAAATATAATTTTGCCATTAGAGGCTTTAAAGGAATCTTTGTTGTTGTTGTTCAGTCACCCGGTCATGTCCTACTATTTGTGACCCTATGGACTGCAACACGACAGACCTTCCTGTCCCTCACCATCTCCCGGAGTTTGCCCAAGTTCATGTCATTGCATTGGTGATACCATCCAGCCATCACATCCTCTGACGCCCTCTTCTCCTGTCCTCAATTCTGCCAGCATCAGGGACTTTTCCAATGAGTCGTTTGTTCACTTCAGATGACCAAAGTACTGGAGCTTCAGCTTCAGCATCAGTCCTTTCAGTGAATATTCAGAACTGCTCTCCCTTAAGATTGACTGGTTTGATTTCCTTGCTAGCCAAGGGGCTTTCAGGAGTCTTCTCCAGCGCCATAATTTGAAGGCATCAATCCTTCAATGCTCACCTTCTTTATGGTCCAGCTCTCATAACCATACATAACCACTGGGAGGACCATAGCTTTGACTATATGGACCTTTTGTTGGCAGAGTAATGTCTCTGCTTTTCAACACACTGTCTAGGTTTGTCATTGCTTTCCTGCCAAGAAGCAATCATCTGATTTCATGGCTGCAGTCACTGTCTGAAGTGATTTTGGAGCCCAAGAAGAGGAAATCTGTCACTATTTTCACCTTTTCCCCTTCTATTTGCCATATAGTAATGGGATCAGATGCCATGATCTTAGTTTTTTTTTTTTTTTTTAATATTTAGTCTTATGCTGGCTCTTTCACTCTCTTCCGTCACCCTCTTCAAGAGGCTCTTTAGTGCCTCTTTCTTCCATTAGAGTGGTATCATCTGCATATTTGAAGTTGTTGATATTTTTCTCTCCTAACTTGGTGGATCACTGCCTTGTGGAGAAGGGGTATGTGTAACTCAATGAAGCTATGAGCCATGCTGTTAAGGGCCACCCAAGATGGACAGGTCACAGCAGAAAGTTCTGACAAAACATGACCCACTAGAGGAAGGAATGGCGAAACATCCCAGTATACTTGCCATGAGAACCTCATGAACTGTATAAAAGGTGAAAAAGAAATTTTAGGGAGGAAAAATGCCTACAAAGATTTTTCTCAAAAGTGCTATAGAGCAGGGTTCTGTGTTAGCAATTTTTTTTTTCTACCACTCTTCTGGTAACATATAGAGTGATTTTGCCTTAGGCCTCTCCATGGAAACTGTACCAAAATTAGTGAATCTAGTCGTTTCCAGTTCTCTGATTGGTATGTGGGATATGGCCACCTTAAATTATAATCTCTCTAGATATACACATTCAGTAACTTGAACAACCTGCTGGTAGCAGGTAGCAATTACTCAAATTTCTGAAAATCAGAGGGCAAATTCTCTTTCTAGTTCTAAGATCAGACCCAACCACTAAGATAGAAGTGCCTTCAAGGCATTCTGTTGAGTTGTTCCACTCAATCCATTTCACCTTTCTAATCTAGGTGCCTGAAGCCCCTGAAATGTTTTGAATTTTGCAATATGACAATCTTCTTTTTAGAATTTCCTAGAAACAAACCTAAGATGCTTCCACTATTCATATATTTTATTCACATGTAAACAGTCTTACTCTTCTTGGATTTCAAGCTTCCAGTGCTGTGCTTTAACTGAGAGTTTTTAATTGCTATTAGAATAGTTATTTTTAAATGAAATCTTTAATTTTCCTATGAAGGGACGCTTAAACCCAATATTGTATTGTGTTAGTCACTCCGTCATGTTTGACTCTTTGCGACTCCATGGACAGTAGCCCGCCAGGCTCCTCTGTTCATGGAACTCTCCAGGCAAGAATACTGGAGTGGCTTGATATTCCCTTCTTCAGGGGATCTTCCTGACCCAGGGATTGAACCCAGGTCTCTCCTGGACTGCAGGCAGATATTTTACCATCTAAGCCACTAGGGAACCCACCCAAACCCAATATTATCTCCTTTAAAAAGAAATACTAGTAAAATAAAGACACAATAAATCAGCAAGCAAAGCAAGCAAAAGGAAAAAGCTGTATTTAAATGATAGTTGAAGTTTTACCCACTACATGGACAACATGGAGTTGGCAATAATGTGGTGGGTCTCTCACTTGAAGGTTAAGTTGCATGGAAGGGGCAGTAAAAAGGTATGTATGATCTTTGGGAATTGATTACCTCAAGGAACATTCTTACAAAAATGAGTTGAAACAATAGGAACCAAACAAGCACAGGAAATGACTTAAACGGTCCTTTTTTAGTTACTCAGATAAAAATTTCCAAGGATTTTTCAGAGAGGCCTATGTAAGAAGAAATATATACAATAGAAAGTACTTCTGTTTCTAAATAAATGAACTAACCTGAGAGATATTATCGTAGGCTAAAGAGTTTGGAATTTGATTGGATTTTATTATTATAAAATACAGATTAGTGACCAAAAGAAAAAAAAAAGGCAAAATAGTTGTGTATAAACAGGTTTGGTGGAGTGGAAAAATCTTCACTGGGAATCAAGTGCTAAGGCTTCAAACCTACTTCTGCATTTGTAACCTGGATGACTGAGTAAATTACTCAGCTCCTAAGACCCAGTTTTCTCTGCTATAAAATGAGATTAGATTTGAAGATCTTTAAAATCCATTCCAGATATATTGTAACAGTTTAGTCTTTGCAAAATTGATCAGAAAAGGACAATAATTAATTAATTGGAACTATAAAAGTTCAGAGAAGGAGGAAATAAAGACTGAAATGATTGGAAGGATATTACAAATGAGGTAGAATTTAAACTTTATACATCATGGTTGCTTAAAAAGCTGGGCAGGAATTTTGTAGGCAATGAGAAAAAGAAGAACAAAAAGCCAGTACTAGTAAGTAAATGATGAGGAAAAGTAAGGGCATATTTGACAGGAAGGGCAGTTGATTGTAAGTTAGCCACTAAAGAGAACAGCCTCATAGGAGCTGAGAGTTGAAAATGACACATCAGACAGAATTGCATGACTTAGCAATTTATCCTAGCATATTAAGTTTTCATAGAACATATTACAAGACCAAAATATATTTCTACCTTTCAAAATATACTTCAAAACCTAAAATATTTTAAAATACACAGTTATGGGTAGAGTATTTTGCTCTCTCCATTCGTGCGTAAGCTCCATGTGACTATTGTCAGCTTTGCTCCTTCTTTATTCATAACATTTAGAATAGTGCCTAGCATAATATACATTTTACCTAGGTTAAAGTTTGCTTTCAAAAAATCAGAATTCGTTTTCACATCTTGAAAAATGGGATATTGTACCTTAAAGGAGTCTTGTGAAATCACTCCCATGTTTAGAGAGATATAAGGAAGTTACAATTACTATGAGAAGCCTTATTACTTTTTAAAAAAGAGGTCTAGACCTTTTTATAGTATTTCAGCTGAAGGCGTTTATGACTACATCCTAAGTATCAGTAAATAATGGATCTTCATTTTTCAAGTAGAAATGATAAATAGTCAACCATGGTTTGTTATTTTACTCTTGGGGCACTGTATTAAATGTGAGTGTACCTGGACTATAAAACAGCCTCTGTCACTGGAGTGAAAGCCATTTGAAAGTCAGTACAACTGCAACTGCTGTTTGCTATGGAACACTATGTGAGTATATTATTTGAAACGATTTAAAACAGCACGACAGTAGATGTACTCATAGTACAGCATTTGTGTGGACTTCATTTTTCTGCAGACTTGAAGAATAGCCTTTCTATTTTACTATGTGATTTCTAAAGTCATAACCCTAATATTTAAACATAAGAGATTTATAAATTATTTGCATTATTATCAATATTAAGAACAGGGCAGATATTTTTAGGACACAAATTAGAATCATTGAAGACTATTAAATTTTGACATTCTGTGTATTTTGTAAATTAATTTATTTTAATTTGAGGCTAATTACTTTACAATATTGTAGTGGTTTTTGCAATACACTGACATGAATTTTTAACAACACAAAATTTTCGGAAATATTACTGTGACTTCTGACGTCTTCATATTTGTTTTTCACAATTGTCCCAATCCAACAATCGCATGATAAACAGCAAATCAACATGCATGACTTTTCCTCTCATCAAATTAATAAGGCCATGGAGAAAATTGCATTTTCTGTTAATTCTCAGCTAAGGGTTTGGAAATTTATGGCGTTTTCATTATTATAGATGAAGGATTATCCCTCAGCACCGGTGGGAAGGAACGCTTCCCATTGCTCTTTGAGGGTCCCTTGCCTGCTAAAGTTGCAGTAGAAGTGCTAGCAGCAAATCCTAGACCTGCTGGTTGGGATGGCAGCTATTATGTCATTATCATGAGTGTTGTAACTCTTAATGCCTTGTTCTTTCTAAAATACCTCTAAAAAGTGTTGTTAGTTATCAGAGCTGGATGCCAAAAACAAAACTCCCTTAAGTATCCCAACAACATTCCTTACCTCTCTGCCATGCCTCTCTATTGGAAAATAGATTTCACGGAAATTCATTTTATAGCAAACTTTCTAGAAGATCTACCCAATACGAAAGATTCTACTTACTGAAATTACTTTAGAATGACAATTACATTTAAGAATACACATAACAGATGAATTAGGTAAATTTGTTGCAAATGAGAATTGATTTGACAGTGGATGAGTTATTAATCAGTAACCTCTGTTTTAATGTAAACATATTAACACTTGAGTTCTGTTTTGGCACATAAAGTTTGAAATAGATTGAACAAAAACATTTTACGACATTTTCTTGACTACCTAAGTTCAGCACCTAGTAATAGTTTTCTATTTATCATTTTTCTTTGATCAGTTTAATGATTTCTCATTTTTGCTGAGAAGTTACCACTTTTCAACTTTGAAAAATGATAAAATTGCCAATAAATAGACAGATAGATAGACAAATAAAGCTAGGATGCAACAGCTTTTTTGATATTTTGTTTGTGTAACTATATTGCAAGGAAAAAAAAAAAACAACATTTGCTTTGGGACATATCAACCAGTAGAGAGTCTAATCACAATCTAAACAAAGTGATGCAGAAGGACCTTGAAGAGCTATCAGATTGGCTAATGTAACAAAAGTAAAATGAATTGACACATCTGGTTCACTAAATAATTACCAGGGTGTCTGTGTTAGTTATAGCTCTGCCATTTTAATTTCAGAGAAAGTTGGCACAGGAGGGAAAAAATCAGAAAGTCAGCATCCGCTATTCATTTTTCATTAGAGGTCTAGCCACAAATACAAAATGCTTTGTCTCCTTCAAATTTGCATCTTGTTCGTACATGCATGTTAGTATCTTAGCAATAGTTTTCCTTTTTCTATAAACCCTAGGACCAAAGTATCAATGTATCTTAGTATATTACTTAATAGTCTATAATTAGACTGAGAACCAGAGAAGATATATCTGCTCTATCACTATTATTTGGGAGTCGGGTCTGGAAGTCAGATTCTTATAAAGTTTTACTATGTAGTTTGATAACATGATCATGTTAACATCTATAAGAATATAAGATTTATGTTTATTATACATATGAATAGCAGCATTATAGAAAAGTTCGTGATATTAGGAACATTAGTATAAGTCTCAATTTTGAGATATGAATTGATGTTATTAATTAATAATGTTGGACAAAATGCTAATAAGATGACCCTCAAGACAAATTGGCACTGTTCCCACTAGACAGATAATATTTTTATTAGTATCTTATTGATAGCATCTATTGCAGTAGTAACAAATTTATAAGGCTTATTTTTTTCTCCCTGAAGTGATTCAGAGAATTTGAACTTAATTTTTGTTAAAAATGCAAAATTTTCACACTATATGCTTTTTATTAGTTGCCTGACTATAAAGTCATTGAATCTTGCTTAAAACTTTATATTGCAGGCTACATCCAGATTTTTAGCTAGAAAGAAATAAAAGCCAAGGCTAATATGATTAAACCATGTTATATTAATAAACAATAGCATTTTTGTTTGAAAACTTAGCTACTGTGGCTACATGAAGGCCACTTAAAAGAGAATTTTAATGGTTATACTATAAAGTTTTATACCCGTTGAACTTAAATAATGTTTCTACATCCTTTTTTCTATTTGAAAATGGTCTTGCCAAAGTGTGGTTTTCTCTTCTGGACTTTCCTCTATCAGCAGCACTTAACGTATATTTCGTTTAGAGAACTAACAGATTGTGCTAGGTCATGTGCCATCTCGTATCTGTGCCTCTGTGGCCTAGCAACGCGCAATGTGAGATGGCCTGTAATGAGGAGAGTACAAGCTTAGACCCTTAGGTCTTCAGCAACAGTAGATAGCTCTTGAAAAACAGGAGAAAGAGATAAGGCCTGAGCTGAAGGAAACTGCTTACATTTAATTTAAATGGTGCCAAATCTAGCTACAATTTGTGGGTCACTGAGTTTCTATCTTTCTTGCAGATGTTTTTTACATAACGATGAAAGATACTGAATTTGAAGTTGTCAGCATTTTAAAGATGCATGAAAATGGAAAATAGACTGTTCACTTTTGTTTTCAGTGGTGGAAAGTGCATTCTGCTTTTTAAAGGAAAAACAGAGGATGCATTTAAAGTTATCACAAAGAGAAGGAATGAACAAGGATACAAAGTTATGATATTCCTCTAATTTAATGAATTATAATGAGTAGAAAATACATAAAATGAAAGACAGTGAGTGGGAGAGAAGAATATGGAATGATAAGTAAAATTATAGTGGCTAGGAAGGTTGTTCTTTATTGCATTCTATTCTTAAGTTACATTTGAGGGCACAGAAGAGTAGAAATAGAGGTCATTCACACAAACACAATTTATCATTCTTATATGTGAAGCATGGTGATGGGCCCTTGCAGCCCCAGTTTTTGATACTCTTCTTTCCCCTGCATTCATGGCTAAAAGAAGAATTAAAGTCCATGTATGTCAAGTGTGCAATTCTCAACTTTGTCTTTATTGACAGCAGGCATTAAGTTCAGTGCCTTCTAGAGACACTTGTGAGTTAAACTTAATTTATAGTTGAGTAAGAAAGGGACCAAACAATTAAGGGACTTGACAAAGAACACAAAGTCAGTTCCACAAATCATGGAACCTGATTTCCTTATTTCAGTTTAGAAAGAACTGGTTTTCCATTCTCTGTTTCTTTATAGCTATCTCTTAATATAAGTCCAGCTTCAATTAAGACAGTTCTTTAAGTGACTGTTAGTTACATGCTCTGAAGTCAAACACATTGACCTATAAAGGAATGAATGGTACTTTTGGTTCTCTAAGCTTTTTCAGAAGGCAAAATTCTGTGAGCTGAACACATGAATATTTGATGCTTTCCGAGGTAAATTGACTTATTTGGAACACTATTTCCTAGAATATACAGAAAATGTTTTTTACCTGAAGATTTTATCCTATATTTTTTCCTATTGCTTTTGACAGTTTGTTGGGTGAAAGAAAATTAAATTTATGGGAGAGATGTTGGAGGGAACTGATTTTATGTCACTTTCTTTCCTTGCTCTTCCTTTGTTTTTTCAGTTACCTGTATATACTTATTGGAAGGTTGTGCGCAATCTCTGTAGGTGAGACTGCTGTGTGAAAAGGAGATAAGCAGAAATGTTTCTTTATTTCATAGTCAGCTTTCAACATTCCCAGAGAGCTGACAAAGTAGAACAAGGGCAGAACACCTTAACAATATGATATGAGTAGGCATCTTGAATTTGGGAGTGCTTTATCCCATTGTTCCTACTAGACAGATCAATATTTGTGCTTTCTAAAAACTATACTCATAATGACAACTTAATATTTCGCTTGTTTCAAAAGCATGTTCATATTCTTATTTCATTAATAGCTCTGAGAGGGAATATTACTATTCTGATTTTACTGATAAGAAATGTATACTTAGAGTTTTCACTTTTTACCCAGCAACCCAGCTATAAGATACAATGCTGGGACTTGAACAAGGTCTTCTGACTACAGCCTATTTGCTTCCACCCTCATTACATACACACATACACACACACATCTGTACTACAAAATAAATCAGAGCTGTGTAGTGGGTTGGAAAAGGAAGTCTTCAAATATAAACTGATTTAAAAACAACTTTTCACTCAAATAGAAAGCCTTAGCATTTTTTTTTTAATTTTTATTTTTACTTTATTTTGCTTTACAATACTGTATTGGTTTTGCCATACATTGACATGAATCAGCCACGGGTGTACATGAGTTCCCAATCCTGAACCCCCTTCCACCTCCCTCCCCATATCATTTCTCTGGGTCATCCCCATGCACCAGCCCCAAGCATCCTGTATCCTGTATTGAACATAGACTGGCGATTCATTTCTTACATGATAGTATACATGTTTCAATGCCTTTCTCCCAAATCATCCCACCCTCTCCCTCTCCCTCAGAGAGTTTTTAAATCTGATAAGAGAAGAAATTGCTAGCAGTGATGATTTCTGAAGAATGGATTTTGGATAGGGAGTTCACTTTTCTTTATAGTCCTTTCTGAGCCATGTTAATATTTTCCCAATAGGGCCATGCCATTAACTATTAATAGTCAATCTATCTTCAGTATGAACAGTAAAATAAAAATAGAAATACCTTAGATTTGTATGCACAATAGTATTCCCCTTCTCATACTACAAATGCATCTACTTTTCTCTTTCCTTTCCTATCCCCATTCCCTTTCTTTTCCATTTAACAGTTAAAGCAACCGAGTTCTGAGCGAGTAAAGAATGGTACATAAGATTTCACAGCTAGTTTGTGTTCAGCACAAATCTCCCAAACTCATGTTCCTGATTCTAGACCAGAGCCCTTTTGACAGCAAAAGTATATTTTTACTTCTCTTGTACATCTCCTCTTATTCAGTCTTAGCTTAATAGTTCTGAGGCTGACAGGACTTTAACATAATGTGCTTCAGCCATGCTTAACAATTTACCACTCCATGTTATTATGAAATAAACTGATGACCTGAAAAAATTGTTTTAAAAGTGTTATTTTCAACTCCAGAAGAACTTATCAATTTAGAAGAATCTAGTTCACCATGCCACATTGAAATATTACAATAAAACACTATGATTTCTGACCCTATATTGTTATAAATCTAAAAATGAATCACCTAGTTCAGTTGTACTTTGTGGGTTCATTTATAACATATACATATAAAATATTAATTTGCTAAATTTTAATTAATATTGGTAGAATTTGATGTAGCTTAGAACTAAAAAACAGCATTTCTGAACTTTTTGTATCTGTTAGAAAATGTGAAATTTTCAGTTTCAGCATTGAATTTTCACAATTTAATTGAAATATAAACAGAAAAGATGTGTATTTTCTTCCCCTGCTCTCTCACATTTGCATAATTATTGTAGGTTCTAGCAGACACAGAATGTTTAATTATTCAGTGATACATCTTTTAATTAAAATACTATACAGTATAATTGCATAATTCCAACTATCCCATTATTACCCAAAGGAATGCAGGTGATATTAAAAAAATATAGTTGGTTAAAAAGTGGTCACCTCAGAAAGGGTAGCTTAATTATATTTGCATTTTGTTGACTCCAGAGAAGAATACTTTGCAAGCCCAAAGGCAACATTTACAAATATATCCACATGTTGAAGCAGCTTTCCCTGACCAATTTACACTATAAAATTAGTATCCAAATAAGACTTTGTTCATTTTGCATGCAATGTCTTAGAAAATAGTGTTTTGTTAGACAGAAAATAAAGGGTTTTTTTTTTTTTAATATATAGACAATAGTTGTGATTGTTTTAAAACATACTGTCCTCTTAGGAAGTTAAAGACACATTGCTTAGAATTCACTGAGCAACCAAGTAGTAAGGATGGTCAAAGGACTGTCATCCTTTTGGCCGTATGGTCAATGGAAAGTCAATGACCTGGAATCCTGATTCTTCCAGTTCTTGTTATGTGACCTGGGATATTTTAATTAAATGCATTGAGCCTCAGTTTTCTCATTCATAAAATAAATACAATAATACCTATCTTGCATGGTTCTAGTCAAAGTTAGCAGTAAGGCAAATTTCATAGTGAATACTTAGCAGACACTCAATAAGGGCAGTTCTGATTCTTACAGTTTTTTTTTTTTTTTAACATGATGCTTAAAAAACAAAACAAAACAAACAAACAAACAAAAACCCACCACAATGGTTTGGATTATAGGTCAACAAAATGGGAGAGAGTGTCTAATTTATAAATGCAATTGAGAATAATTTTTAATAGTGTCATAGACCTATGACAGCATGAATTCTACTTTGTTTTATGAGTTGTGTGTTCACATGTGATTTCCTTGATTTTATGTGACTCAATTTCTGCATCTCAAAATTGGGCTATAAAGATACCTATTTCATTGAGAGTAAAATGCTATGATACAGCAAGTATACATTATACAGGGTTTAGCCTCATAAACTTTCAGTGACTGTTTTTATTCAGTCACTCCATTGTGTCCGACTCTTTGTGACCCCATGGACTGCACCACACCAGGCTTCTCTGTCCTTCACCATCTCCTGGGATTTTCTCAAACTCAACTTCATTGAGCCGGTAATGCCATCTAACCAGCTAATCCTCTGTCATCCCCTTCTTCTGCATTCAATCTTTCCCAGCATCAGGGTCTTTTCCAAAGAGTCAGCTATTTGCATGAGGTGGCCAAAATATTGGAGCTTCAGCTTCAGCATCAGTCCTTCCAATGAATATTCAGGTTTGAGTTCCTTTAGGACTGACTGGTTTGATCTTCTTTCAGTCCAAGAGACTCTCAAGAGTCTTCTCCAGCACCACAGTTTGAAGGCATCAGTTCTTCAGCGCTCAGCCTTTTCTATTGTCCAGCTCTCACATTAATACATGACTAATGGAAAAACCATAACTTTGACTGTATGGACCTTTGTTGGCAAAGTAATGTCTCTGTTTTCAAATATGCTGCCTAGGTTTGTCATTACTTTTTTCTAAGGAGTAAACCTTATTCTGAAAGAGATGGGAATACCAGACCACCTGACCTGCCTCTTGAGAAATCTGTATGCAGGTCAAGAATCAACAGTGAGAAATGGACATGGAACAAAACACTGTTTCCAAATAGGAAAAGGAGTACGTCAAGGCTGTATATTGTCACCCTGTTTATTTAACTTATATGCAGAGTACATCATGAGAAACGCTGGACTGGAAGAAACACAAGATGTAATCAAGATTGCTGAGAGAAATATCAATAACCTCAGATATGCAGATGACACCACCCTTATGGCAGAAAGTGAAGAGAAACTAAAAAGCCTCTTAATGAAAGTGAAAGGAGAGTGAAAAAGTTGGCTTAAAGCTCAACATTCAGAAAAGGAAGATCATGGCATCCGGTCCCATCACTTCATGGGAAGCAGATGGGGAAACAGTGGAAACAGTGTCAGACTTTATTTTTCTGGGCTCCAAAATCACTGCAGATGGTGATTGCAGCCATGAAACTAAAAGATGCTTACTCCTTGGAAGAAAAGTTATGACCAACCTAGATAGCATATTCAAAAGCAGAGACATTACTTTCCCGACTAAGGTCCGTCTAGTCAAGGCTATGGTTTTTCCCGTGGTCATGTATGGATGTGAGGGTTGGACTGTGAAGAAGGCTGAGCACCGAAGAATTGATGCTTTAGAACTGTGGTGTTGGAGACGACTCTTGAGAGTCCCTTGGACTGCAAGGAGATCCAACCAGTCCATTGTGAAGGAAATCAACCCTGGGATTTCTTTGGAAGGAATGAAGCTGAAGCTGAAACTCCAGTCCTTTGGCCACCTCATGTGAAGACTTGACTCACTGGAAAAGACTCTGATGCTGGGAGGGATTGGGGGCAGGAGGAGAAGGGGACGACAGAGGATGAGATGGCTAGATGGCATCACTGACTCGATGGACATGAGTTTGTGTGGACTCCGGGAGTTGGTGATGGACAGGGAGGCCTGCCGTGCTGAGATTCATGGGGTCACAAAGATTCGGACATGACGGAGCGACTGAACTGAACTGAACCAAAGGAGCAAACCTTCTTTAATTTCATGGCTGCAGTGACCATCCACAGTGGTTTTGGAGCCCAAGACAGTTGTCTGTCATTGTTAGTTAATTGCAAATTTTGAATGGACTGTGAAGTCCAAATGATAGTGAAGGTGCAACACATTGTAAACTGCAGTATTCAGTTCAGTTTTGAATATGCTATCTAGGTTGGTCATAACTTTTCTTCCAAGGAGTAAGCGTCTTTTCATTTTCATGGCTGCAATCACCATCTGCAGTGATTTTGGAGCCCAGAAAAATAAAGTCTGACATTGTTTCCACTGTTTCCCCATCTATTTCCCATGATGTGATGGGACCGGATGCCACGATCTTCAGTTTCTGAATGTTGAGCTTTAAGCCAACTTTTTCACTCTCCTCTTTCACTTTCATCAAGAGGCTTTTTAGTTCCTCTTCACTTTCTTCCATAAGGGTGGTGTCATCTGCATATCTGAAGTTATTGATATTTCTCCTGGCAATCTTGATTCCAGTTTGTGTTTCTTCCAGTCCAGCGTTTTTCATGATGTACTCTGCATATAAGTTAAATAAGCAGGGTGACAATATACAGCCTTTACATACTCCTTTTCCTATTTGGAACCAGTATGTTCTTCCATGTCCAGTTCTAACTGTTGCTTCCTGACCTGCATACAGATTTCTCAAGAGGCAGGTCAGGTGGTCTGGTATTCCCATCTCTCTCAGAATTTTCCACATTTTATTGTGATCCACACATGTCATGCAAAAGGTACTTATCATAATTTAAAAATCACAGAAATTTTCATAAATATGTTTCTTTAGAAGAATGGGTAAGGAAGAAAAGCATAGCTATCTGTTCTGTACTAATTTTCACTACTTAAGAAAACATTAAAGTAACAGTAAGACAAGATGTATAATTCAAGTAAGCAAAGAAAGCTTTCTTTTCTTTTTGATTTTGCACTTGGGAAATTTTTCTTGATCTTTTTCTTAAAAGGGAGCAGCAAATTCATTTATGAGAGCCTGAGGTCACAGTTATAAAAAGGAGTGGCAACCCACTCCAGTATTCCTGCCTGGAGAATCCCAGGGACGGAGGAACCTGGTAGGCTACAGTCCATGGGGTCTCAGAGAGTCGGACATGACTGAGTGACTTCACTTCACTTCACTTTTGCATACTTTGGTAAAAGAAAAGAATTCAATTAAGCTTATTTAGTGTGTTTTGGTGTTTTAGCAAGGTTGGAAAGGACATTGACTTCTGCTTTTAAGGAAGGCTTTAGAGTAATTTATATCTGTACAAACATACTACTTAATTTCCATCATGTGAATAGGCTCTAAACCAGGGAGTTTTGTCAGGTACATAGACAATGAATCCAGTCAGGAAGAAAAATTGTACATTGCAGTTAAGGTGGCTGAATTTCTGATATAAGTGACCGTATGATCATGAGAGCTTTACTTCTAATGATAACACAGCTCTTTCTTCTTGAAAACAGTTACTTCATCCTTAGTGAACAATTTGTCTTATAGACAATGCATTAGCCTTCTAAGTGACACATTTTTTGGCCTGTTCTGGAAACCAGTTGGCAGAATTCTGACAGTGAACAGAAGCTCTCAGACAAGCCCTTGATATTTCTTCAAGTAGCTGATCTGTTCAATTCTAAGCATTGAAAGCTTAACTGAACCTGGAAGAAAACCCGTTTTACTGTATCTAGTATAATTTTTTACATACTTTTAAAATATCACCCTAAACAACGTTAGCTACATGTAAGCTATACTTAAAAAAAATTTTTTTTTAGTTTTTTAAAATATAAATTTATTTATATTAATTGGAGGTTAGTTACTTTACAATATTGTATTGGTTTTGCCATACATCAACATGAATCTGCCACAGGTATACACGTGTTCCCCATTCTGAACCCCTCTCCCTCCTTCTTACCCATACCATCCCTCTGGGCTGTCCCAGTGCACCAGCCCCAAGCATCCAGTGTCATGCATCGAACCTGGACTGGTTATTTATTGCATATATGATATTATACGGGCTTCCGTGGTGGCGCAGAGGTTAAAGCGTCTGCCAGCAATGTGGGAGACCTGGGTTCAATCCCTGGGTCGGGAAGATCCCCTGGAGAAGGAAATGGCGACCCATTCCAGTACTCTTGCCTGGAGAATCCCATGGAGGAAGAAGCCTGGTAGGCTACAGTCCATGGGGTTGCACAGAGTCAGACACGACTGAGTGACTTCACTTCACTTCACTTCATGGTATTATACATGTTTCAATGCCATTCTCCCAAATCATCCCACCCTCTTCCTCTCCCACAGAGTCCAAAAGCCTGTTCTATACATCTGTGTTTAAAACAAATAAATAAATAAAATTACCAGATATTTTGTGAAGCTTCTATATTTGGGGGTATTTCCCACTTGTATCAATTCTCTATTCTCAATTTTACAGTGGTAGAAGGCTTTTTACAAATCTAAATTCTTTTCCTATAATATGAGCAAACCGTTAACAGAAATGTTAAATTGTAAATGGATGACTTTGGTTAATTGTACATCAATCTCATGGACAGTTATCCTTACATTTCCAGGGTTTATTTCACAGTTGTGTATTAATTATCTTAATATACATCATACAACTTATTTTTGAGTGTCATAGATTTTGTGTTAAGTAACCATAGGTGCAAAGCTTGACTATGTAACTTACAAGTTATATGACTTTGTTATTGGAAAACAGGACACATTATGCCATTTTGACGTGGTTGTCATGAGAATAAAATGGGATAATATATGTAAATATCTTAGCACAGTGACTAATTCATTGTAGGCACTTAACACATCATTTATTTTAGTTCCTTTTATTGATAATCATAAAACTAACACCCAGACTCTAAAAACTGAATTTAAATTCCCTGATGAATTGAAGATCCAGCCAGTCCATTCTGAAGGAGATCAACCCTGGGATTTCTTTGGAAGGAATGATGCTAAAGCTGAAACTCCAGTCCTTTGGCCACCTCATGCGAAGAGTTGACTCATTGAAAAAGACTCTGATGCTGGGAGGGATTGGGGGCAGGAGGAGAAGGGGATGACAGAGGAGGAGAAGGGGATGACAGAGGATGAGATGGCTGGATAGCATCACTGATTCGATGGACGTGAGTCTGAGTGAACTCCGGGAGTTGGTGATGGACAGGGAGGCCTGGCGTGCTGTGATTCATGGGGTCGCAAAGAGTCAGACACGACTGAGCAACTGAACTGAACTGAACTGAAGAAGCCACTGTGAGGGTAATTGGTTAACTCAGAGTAGAACAGAGAGCTGTGGCAGGCTGTTATCCAAAAGAGTGAAATAATTTTACTTTAATTTTGAAAGGATCACTTTGGCGGCTGTGCTGAGAATAGTGTCTATGCCTTAATGGAGCAAGTAGAAACTTTGGTGATTCCCAGGAGAGAGAGAACAGTGCTTTGAAACAGGATGTAAACAGCGAAGGTGCTGAAAAGTAGCCAGATTCTATATTTATTTGAAAGTAAAATTAGGATGACGCCCCAACAGACTAAGATGTAAGGTGTGAGAAAAACAGAGATGTCAAAATAACACCAATGTTTTTGGCTTGAGTAACTGAAATAATAGAGTTGCTATAAACTGAGATTGGAAAGAATGTAAATGAGGCACATTTTTGGAAGAGAACAGGATTTCAGTTTGAGACATCTTAAATTTGAAATGTCAGACATCCATATCGAAATATAGTTTTTTAATTTTTATTTTTACTTTATTTTACTTTACAATACTGTATTGGTTTTGCCATACATTGACATGAATCCACCACGGGTGTACATACGATCCCAAACATGAACCCCCCTCCCACCTCCCTCCCCACAACATCCCTCCCCACAACATCCCTCTGGGTCATAGGAATCTGGAGTTTCGGAGAAAACTCTGGGCTGCAAATATACATTTAGTGATTGACAGCATATTGCTGTTATTTAAAGATGAGAGACTGGAATTCACAAAAGGAGTGAATGTGTAGAAACAGGGGAATAAACCTTAGAGTCATCCAACATTTATAGATCTAGGAGAATAACTAGGAGACTGAGGACTGGCTCAGAAGCAAACCTGAGTATATGGTGTCTGGGCAGCCAGATGAATGAAGTTATCTAAGAGAAGGAGGTGATCCAATAGGTTAAATGGTGTTGATGGCATCAGATAAAATGAAGAAAAAACTGGCCATTGATAAGATAGTTTACTGACTTGTAAGAAGCAGTATGACTTCCCAAGTGAAAAGGGACAGTTTAGGGCCTAATAATAGATGGTAAGGTTTGGAGGTCACAATCTTATGGCACACTGTCTGAATCTGGCAAAAGATGGGCTTTTACAGGCAATGTTTAGGGAAAAAAGAAACAAAACTGAATGTGACAGTTATTGTAAGATATGCTTTCTCCCATTGCTCATAGAACCCATCATCTCATATTATTTTGTATTTTGTATTTTACGACTTTTGCTTGGCTCGTGGAAGCTTTGAATTTGTAACCCCTAGATATTAAGTGTACTTTTGCTTTCATGCAGTGAAATTAATTGATGTAATTTTGAAGGCACAGTTATTCCATTCTTACAGATAAAATATCTTGATTTTTAGTTTGGGGTAAGTAAATTTTTCATCCAAATTTATTTCAAAGCTAGATATTCTCTCATTTTACAATGGCACTGAATGTTAGACTGCTTGTTAAAAGGAACTCTTGCTTTGCAATTTGGCCTTCCATTATCCTTCTTCACAAAAGAATTTGAACACAGAGATTAAGTGTCTTATTTAAGGTTGCACAGCAACCAGCTGTGATATGATCAAGGCCCTAAATTCTCATTGAGCTCTTAAATTTTTTAAGCATATCATATCAATCTTCTGACATTAAAGTTTGCCATTCTATTATGCTAACTAACCACTGTTCACTTAACCTATTCATTAACCACCTGACATATATGAGACTTACTATATTTATGTAAATGAAATGTAAATTGCAGTCATTTTTGAAAGCAGGAAATGCCTTTAAATTATATGCTTAAATGTATCAGAATTGCATATGCTGCTTTTTACAATCACATATAGTAGTTTTTAAAATAATATTTATCCATATTACCTCAGTAATAATTTATGATCAGGTTAGTTTAAGTGGGGGAAATCATTTTAACATTCTATATTGATTTTGAGATAACCACCTGTATTCAATCTGTTCTTCTTATTATCCATTAGAATTGCCCTTTTGTCCAGAAATTATTCAACCCTTAGAATTAAGTTTCTGTACTTCCTCAATTATGTTTCTCTCACTTCAAGTCTAGATGGACTCTGTCTGCAATCTTTCCTGCCATACCATGGTTGTAGATAATATTTAGATATATATTTAGATATAGATTGAAGGAGTAAAAGGATTATTTGTATAAAGTTACAGCAGAATTGCAACTGAAAATAACTTTTAATGGTATAGTCATTTTGGGTTTTTTCACTACTTTAGCATAGTTTTTGTTCATTTGTTTTTGCCCAGTTGTTTAATCTAGTTACTGTCCACCTTAAAACAAATACATAATATAAAAAATAAAACAGCTTCTGACTAAGGCTAGTCAATTTTCTGTATTGCTAAGGCCAAGTTACGATTTCAATATTCTTTTTTAAATGGCATTGACTTATATATTTAGTATCTGAGCTTCCCAGGTGGCACTAATGGTAAAGAACCAGCCAATGCAGGAGACATGAGACTCCGGTTCAATCCATGGGTTGGGAAGATACCCTGGAGGAAGAAATGGCAACCCACTCCAGTATTTTTGCCTGGAGAATCCCCAAGAATAGAGGAACCTGGCAGGCTACAGTCCATAACGCCACAGAGTCGGACACGACTGAAATGATTTAGCAATTAAGTATCTGCAGAGTTCTTTCCCACTGGCAGTGCATGAGAAGCAGGGTTTTCTCTCTTACTTTCTCCTTAGCTGTTATTGGATGGAGTCGGTCAGCACACATGGAATTTTCAGTGTATATTGGCTACCCGATGCAAAGAGCTGACTCGTTAGAAAAGAACTTAATGTGGGGAAAGACTGAGGGCAAGAGGAGAAGTGGGGTGACAGAAAATGAGGTGGTTGGATGGCATCGCCAATTCAATGGGCATGAGTGAAGGATAAGGAAGCTTGGCATGCTGCAGTTCAGGGGGTGGCAAAGAGTTGGACATGACTTATTGACTGAACAATAACTGATTTCCTAGGGATTCAGAAGTAGCTGGAACAGTTCTATGTACCACTCAAATAGATCTGGAATTCACCATCTCTTTTGTATTCCTAATTTCTTCATTACATAATTTAAAATGTTATCCTCCTTTTTCCTAGGTAAAAAAAAAAAAAAACAAAAAACTGGCATCCCTAAAACAAATTTTATCCTAAGTGATATTTGGCCTAGATATTTATTTATTTAATTATTTTAATTTAATGTCTGAGGTTAGGGGCAGGGGCAGGAAACAGCTTTACATTTGCATTATTTGCCAGGCCTTTGAAAGCATTTGGTCTTCCCTGGTGGCTCAGACAGTAAAGAATCTGCCTGTAATGCAGGAGACACAGGTTCGACACCTAGGTCAAGAAGATCCCCTGGAGAAGGGAACAACTTCTCACTCCAGTATTCTTGCCTGGAAAATCCCATGGACAGAGGAGCCTGGCAAACTGCAGTCCATGGGTTGCAAATAGTCAGACACGACTGAGAGACTATCACTTGAAAGCATTTGGATTTATAATCTTTGTTTATACTATTGTAACCCAGTCTCCCAATTAATATTTCACCCTTCATTCCTGTAGTCCTCCCTATCAAATTACCCCTCTACACTTTCCTCAGATATACCATTCTAAAAAGCACTTATTTATAAATCCTGTTGACTTCCCTGTTGAATGTAGGGTAAGATCAAGACTCTCTAACATGGTGGATGAGATGTTTCATCATCTAGTTCCAGTCTGCTATTCTATTCTCTTCACTTCTACTTTTTCTTAACCTCCTGTCTCCACAACAGACAGCAAGACCTCCAGCTGAGCATGCTAAACCTAGTCCCTTTAGCCTGAGTACTTTTTCATGTCCCTTTCTTTCACCTGTGCTTTTTTCTGCCTATACTCCTTTTGACTCTCTCCTTCAAGTGGAAAATTCCTATTTTCCTCCTAAACACCAAATCGTCGGATGATCCCCTAGTCCCATGCAGACAGTTTCCTGAGTCTTCTGGGCAGTTGATTCTTGTTTTGGACTACCAATTGCATTTTGCACATAGCTTTTTTTGTAGCACCTATCACCACTAAATGTGATTTAATATTTATGTGTCTATGCTTCACTTCCTATACAAGGAACTCTCTGATAAGCAAGGTTGGGTATAATTCATTTTTGTATCACTAGCACCCAGTAGTGTCTGGTACATAATAAGTACATAAGGCTTGATTCTTGAATAGGTGAAATAGTGATCTCCTGTTTTACCCCTACTTATATTCTGCAGACAGCTGCTATCCCACTGCTTCTTTGCCTGATTCTCAATATTTCCCTCTCATCACTGCTCAGACTTCCTCATGACATCATGCTTATTCATCTTATACCCATGGCCTCTGGTTTGGGAGATGGTGATAAAGACAAGGCCCAGGGCACTGTGATTGATTACATGTGGAAATTGCAGTTTGGTTTAGCTCCAGCATCAGTGACAGCAGCTGCCATCATTTTTTCTCAATTTCTAGGACTTCTTCCAATATCTTGCTGCTGCTGCTGCTAAGTTGCTTCAGTCATGTCTGACTCTGAGCGACCCCAAAGACGGCAGCCCACCAGGCTCCCCCGTCCCTGGGATTCTCCAGGCAAGAACACTGGAGTGCGTTGCCATTTCCTCCTCCAATGCATAAAAGTGAAAAGTGGAAGTGAAGTCACTCAGTCCTGTCCAACCCTCAGCAACCCCATGGACTGCAGCCTTCCAGGCTCCTCCGTCCATAGGATTTTCCAGGCAAGAGTACTGGAGTGGGGTGCCATTGCCTTTTCCGTCCAATATCTTAGGGCATAGTAAAATTCTAGTGATATCTCTGATGATTTGAAGCTTATGGTATGTGTAGTTTAGTATTTCATGTCTGCATTTATTACACAATATGTCTTAAAGGGGCAGTTTTGTCAGTTTAAAATTTAACAACAATTTGTTAATGTGGTGAATTACATTGATTGATTTGTGGATATTGAAGAATCCTTGCATCCCTGGGATAAAGCCCACTTGATCATGGTGTATGATCTTTTTAATGTGTTGTTGGATTCTGATTGCTAGAATTTTATTGAGGATTTTTGCATCTATGTTCATCAGTGAAATATTGGCCTGTAGTTTCCTTTTTTTGTAGTATCTTTGTCAGGTTTTGGTATTAGGGTGATGGTGGCCTCATAGAATGAGTTTGGAAGTTTACCTTCCTCTGCAACTTTCTGGAAGAGTTTGACTAGGATAGGTGTTAGCTCTTCTCGAAATTTTTGGTAGAATTCAGCTGTGAAGCCGTCTGGACGTGGGCTTTTGTTTGCTGGAAGATTTCTGATAACAGTTTCAATTTCCGTGCTTGTGATGGGTCTATTAAGATTTTCTATTTCTTCCTGGTTCAGTTTTGGAACAAATTGAAAAATAAAAGCCATATGATTATCTCAATAGATGCAGAGAAGGCCTTTGACAAAATTCAACATCCATTTACGATAAAAACTCTCCAGAAAGCAGGAATAGAAGGAACATACCTCAACATAATAAAAGCTATATATGACAAACCCACAGCGAACATTATCCTCAATGGTGAAAAATTGAAAGCATTTCCCCTAAAGTCAGGAACAAGACAAGGGTGCCCACTTTCACCACTACTGTTCAACATAGTTCTGGAAGTTTTGGCCACAGCAATCAGAGCAGAAAAAGAAATAAAAGGAATCCAAATTGGAAAAGAAGAAGTAAAACTCTCACTGTTTGCAGATGACATGATCCTCTACATAGAAAACCCTAAAGACTCCACCAGAAAATTACTAGAGCTAATCAATCAATATAGTAAAGTTGCAGAATATAAAATCAACACACAGAAATCCCTTGCATTCCTATATACTAATAATGAGAAAGTAGAAAAAGAAATTAAGGAAACAATTCCATTCACCATTGCAATGAAAAGAATTAAATACTTAGGAATATATCTACCTAAAGAAACTAAAGACCTATATATCGAAAACTATAAAACACTGGTGAAAGAAATCAAAGAGGACACTAATAGATGGAGAAATATACCATGTTCATGGATCAGAAGAATCAAAATAGTGAAAATGAGTACACTACCCAAAGCAATTTACAAATTCAATGCAATCCCTA
Source organism: Budorcas taxicolor (assembly GCF_023091745.1). Classification (NCBI taxonomy): domain Eukaryota; kingdom Metazoa; phylum Chordata; class Mammalia; order Artiodactyla; family Bovidae; genus Budorcas; species Budorcas taxicolor. Next base: position 856,612 of record NC_068935.1, read on the forward strand.
TCAAGCTACCAGCTATATTTTTCACAGAACTAGAACAAATAATTTCAAGAGTTGTATGGAAATATGAAACACCTCGAATAGCCAAAGCAATCTTCAGAAAGAAGAATGGAATTGAAGGAATCAACTTGCCTGACTTCAGGCTCTACTACAAAGCCACAGTCATCAAGACAGTATGGTACTGGCACAAAGACAGAAATATAGATCAATGGAACAAAATAGAAAGCCCAGAGATAAATCCACACACATGTGGACACCTTATCTTTGACAAAGGAGGCAAGAATATGCAATGGAGTAAACACAATCTCTTTAACAAGTGGTGCTGGGAAAACTGGTCACCCACTTGTAAAAGAATGAAACTAAATCACTTTCTAACACCACACACAAAAATAAACTCAAAATGGATTAAAGATCTAAACCTAAGACCAGAAACTATAAAACTCCTAGAGGAAAACATAGGCAAAACACTCTCCAACATAAATCACTGCAGGATCCTCTATGATCCACCTCCCAGAATACTGGAAATAAAAGAAAAAATAAACAAATGTGATCTAATTAAAAGTAAAAGCTTCTGCACAACAAAGGAAAATATAAGCAAGGTGAAAAGACAGCCTTCTGCATGGGAGAAAATAATAGCAAATGAAGCAACTGACAAACAACTAATCTCAAAAGTATACAAGCAACTTATGCAGCTCAATTCCAGAAAAATAAACGACCCAATCAAAAAATGGGCCAAAGAACTAAATAGACATTTCTCCAAAGAAGTCATATGGATGGCTAACAAACACATGAAAAGATGCTCAACATCACTCATTATTAGAGAAATGCAAATCAAAACCACAATGAGGTACCACTTCACACCAGTCAGAATGTCTGTGATCCAAAAATCTGTAAGCAATAAATGCTGGAGAGGGTGTGGAGAAAAGGGAACCCTATCACACTGTTGGTGGGAATGCAAACTAGTACAACCACTATGGAGAACAGTGTGGAGATTCCTTAAAAAATTGCAAATAGAACTGCCATATGACCCAGCAATCCCACTGCTGGGCATACACACTGAGGAAACCAGAATTGGAAGAGACACATGTACCCCAGTGTTCATCGCAGCACTGTTTATAATCACCAGGACATGGAAACAACCTAGATGTCCATCAGCAGATGAATGGATAAGAAAGCAGTGGTACATATACACGATGGAGTATTACTCAGCCGTTAAAAAGAATACATTTGAATCAGTTCTGATGAGATGGATGAAACTGGAGCCGATTATACAGAGTGAAGTAAGCCAGAAAGAAAAATATAAATCCCGTATACTAACACATATATATGGAATTTAGAAAGATGGCAATGACGACCCTGTATGCAAGACAGCAAAAAAGACACAGATGTGTATAGCGGACTTTTGGACTCAGAGGGAGAGGGAGAGGGTGGGATGATTTGGGAGAATGGCATTGAAACATGTATACTATCATATAAGAATCGAATCACCAGTCTATGTCCGATGCAGGATACATCATGCTTGGGGCTGGTGCACAGGGATGACCCAGAGGGATGTTGTGGGGAGGGAGGTGGGAGGGGGATTCATGTTTGGGATCGCATGTACACCGTGGTGGATTCATGTCAATGTATGGCAAAATCAATACAGTAATATAAAGTAAAATAAAGTAAAAATAAAAATTAAAAAAAAAGAAAGAAAAAAATTTAACAACAAATCAAAGATATTGAATTTTCTATATATCTGAATGCATTTTGAAACTGTTTGAACAGCATTCATATAAAATTTAGGTTGAAAACATAGTGTACGAATGATATCTTGTTTATATATCTGTAACAAACATGAATAGGGTATCAATTTTGAATAAATAACCACAGTAAAATCAGTAGATTTATTCTTGACAGTGAGATTACACAAATTCTAAAACATCAAGTCTGCTTTCTAGCAACATATAGAATATGAATAGAGAAAAGTTAATCTTCTAGGGTTGAGATTAATGTATAATTTGTATTGCTTAAACCTATTAAACGCACCTTAATACTTTTGCTAAAGTGTCAGTGCAAGACAAGAAAGAATAATGACAGGCTATTACTTTTTATATTGTCTTCTTTAATGCATTTCTGTTTTTCTTCCTATCAACATTTGTATTAGATTATTTTTACCATGAAAATAGAGCACATAATTTTATAGATAAAGAAACAGAAACTCAGGGAATCTAAATGACTTGCTCAAAGACATACAAGTAGCTAATAACAGGGCTTGGACTAAAATCCAAGTCTCTTTACTCCTACATTGGGAATCTTTACACTATTCCATGCTGTTCCCCTTCATTTGACATTTTTTTCCCCAGAGTGTGTGAAATTTTAGGAAAGATGCTTTTATTTCTCTATAAAGCGATTATAAGTTGCATGGAACTATAGTCATCATACTTGTTCCTACAAATTGAAATACAAAATTTTGGAAATGCCTTATCTTCATAACCAATGGAAGTATAACCAAATGGCAATTACTAAATAGCAAAAGAGTCATATGGCAGCTATTGTCAAATGTCCTACCTGAAAGCAAACATTTTTTGAAAGCAATGATTTCAGGTGAATACAATTTTCCAAGTTCTGATTCATCAAATAAGAATTGAAATTCTCAATAATCAATGGTTAGAGGGGTACATCAGAAACTGAGGAGGCATGGAGGAGTTTACAGAATGATATATTAATATCTTACCCTGGTTTAAAATTAGCAAGAATATGCTCGGTCTCTAATTTCTAATAACTAAAGACAGCTGTGGTTGTTTACTCTAGGACAAAATTGAAGTGAATGAAAGCAAGACGTGGAGTAGAAAATTAAATGTTTAAGAAGCTGACGACTCTAACCTGAACTAGAAGTATTAATCTTTTAATAATAGCTCTGGGATCCTGGATTAAGCCATTCCTTCTTTTCTGAACTTCACTCCACATACATCTCCACCAATGACATACCACATTTCTTCCAAAGCAGAGTCAAGGCGACCCTTGACCAGCCACATCCCTTTTGAATGGTTTCTCAATAGCACTCAAAGTTTCCTCTAGCTCTTTAATGATATCTTTTGATGGACAGCTTAGGAAAGCAATTTTTGTTGTTATTATTGTTCAGTGTCCAACATTCTGCCCAACTCTTCGCGACCTCATGGACTGCAGCTCTTCAGGCCTCTCTCACCATCCCCCAAAGTTTGCCCAAGTTTATGTCCATTGCATCAGTGATGCCATCCAGTCATCTCATCCTCTGATGCCCTCTTTTCCTTCTGCCCTCAATCTTTCCCAGCATCAGGCACTTTCCCAATGAGTTGTCTGTTTGCAGCAGATGACCAAAATACTGGAGTTCAGTTTCAGCACCAGTCCTTCCAAAGTGTATAAAAGGACAAAAAGCAATTTTAACAAGTCATAATTACAAAGAATGAGAGATTTTATAGAGCATTTTGTGTCGCCTTAATGAAGGGTATGTGTAAAAATGATGAAGGTGCATTACCACTTATTTTATATCAGAAAGGAAGGAGAGCTGAAATTATTTTATTAATTCAGTAAATATCATGGAGTGGCTACTATTTTTGAAATTTTCTGCTAGGCTCTGGATATAAATAGTAGGGAAGATTTGCTCCATGTCTCCAAGATGCTCATAGTACAGCAAACATCTTACAATTAAAAAAAATGTTTAATAGTGGACTATACAGTACTATAACTGACAGTATTTTTGTTTGCTTGTTTTATTTTTTTTTTTTAGTAATACCTCCCTCACCATTCAATCATTGAATGATGAATAAGGAAAAAAAAATGAACTGAGTTCCTTCAAACTGATCACTATCCCAGATAAAACTTTTTTTTTTAATCCAACAGAAACATGACTCATAGGGATTTATAGTTGTGGTTTGCTAAGTGGTCTGACAGTCTACAACAACGCAAGATCCGATGAAAAGCATGAGTGGGTACCTGATGAGCCCTCCACTGCCTGTTGTTGTTGTATGAAAGAGGAATTAATTAGAAAAAAATACAAGTCAAAAATTATAGGTATTCATGATCTACCACTTAACCATTTATAGCATCAATGAACCCAATTTAATAAGATGAAAAATGCGTTTGCATGTGGAAGATACATGCTATATGTTATAAACTGCAAACAAGAGTATCATAATAATTGCTCATAATATATATTTATGGAAAATATTCAGCTCTTACCGTGCTCTATTTACATTTAGAGTTTCATTTGAAGTCCTTAATTTGAGTGAATACTGAAAATCATCCAAATTTATTACTATATACTTTATATGGAAAATTGCTTTTCTTTCTCTTTTTTTCTGGAACTACAATTATACATCTAGACTTCCTATACATCAGTGATGCCCTTTAATCTTGGGATTGTTATATTATTTTAAAATCAGAATAAAATCTGAAACAAGGTGAACTCCATGTAGCATGATTGTCTTAACTTTACTACATTACCTGATTAAAAATGTTCTAAATTGATTTTTACTCTTTAAAATCATATTACTCTGGAGATTTTCCCTTTTTGAATAAATATTCTGCTAGATTTTGATTTTAGTAGCTATATATTTATTCTTTTTGCTAGTTTAATTTCTTTTGAAATATGTGTGTTTTGTGATAAAGCGTTATTCTTTGTTTTTAAAATTATTTTATTTATTTAATTAAAGATAATTATTTTCATCTATCTAATGATTCTCAAAATTCCTTGGGGCAACAATAGGGCTATTTGTGTGGCTATTGACTCTTCTCTATGGTAAATTTTGAACTTGGAAATAATCTTTAAAGATAGATGATTTGTCTGCATGAATTATATTTTGCCTGGATTGAATATGCATCCTTCCAGACAAGTTTAGAGTTTACTACTGCCAGGCAACCCAGGAGTATTATGTATTTGGGACCACTGTTTAACTTTTCACTTTGGGCATCCATACACTATTTGAGTAATATAAATTTAGATTACAACTTCTTAAAATACAGTTCTGTATTTATAAATTCTAAAAAGAGACCTTTTCCCGCCCAGAGGTCAAACCAGGAAAATTTTGGATTCTTAGAATCTCACTCTTGTGATGAGTAACTAAAAAAAAAAAAAAAAAAAAAAAAAAACCAAAAAACCCAACCTGTGGATAGTTCTTTAATTAACTTTTTTTTTTTTTTTTTTTTTTTTTTTTTTTGCCATATCATGCAGGCAGGCAAGATCCTAGTTTCCCAACCAAGGATCAAATCCATGCCCCCTGTATTGGAAGCACAGATTGCTAACCATTGGACCACCAGGAAATTCCCAATGTATAGGTCTTAAAGATCCTGGGTTTATTAAGGGATCTCTTGTAGCTCAGCTGGTAAAAAATCTGCCTGCAATGTGGGAGACCTGGGTTTGATCCCTGGGTTGGGAAGATCCTCTGGAGAAGGGAAAGGCTACCCACTCCAGTATTCTGGCCTGGAGAATTCCATGGGGTCACAAAGAGTCGGACAAAACTGAGTGACTTCCACTCACTTCACTTTAGAGGTCTCACCTCATATGAAACTAAGGCAAGGTTTTGTAATGGAATTGCAAACCCTTTTGTTTCCCTTGCCCCTGGAACTGCTAGCCTGGGCCTTTGTGCCGGTTCTTGCATGTGCACTGGCTGACCCAACCAGCGGAAATCCCTCCTCCTCCAACACGATCACCAGGAAAGTCCCAGTCTTCTTTTTATTTTATTATTATTATTTCCCTCCTGGAGGATTGCTTTCCTTTTTTCTTGTGTTCTCAGTGTTATAATTCTGTGAGTTCTGTTAACAGGAGAATTTTCAGATGATCTATTAGAGAACTGAGAAATTCCAGATGTTCAAACTGGATTTAGAAAATGTAGTGGAACCAGAGATCAAATTGCCAACATCTGTTGGACCATAGCAAAAGCAAGAGAATTCCAGAAAAATGTCTACTTCTGCTTCATTGACTATGGATCACAAGAAAATGTGGGAAATTCTTCAAAAGATGGGAATACCAGACCATCTTACCTGCCTCTGGATCTGTATGTAGGTCAAGAAGCAACATTTAGACCTGGACATGGAACAACAGACAGTTCCAAATTGGAAAAGGAGTACATCAAGGCTGTATATTATCACCTTGCTTATTTAACTTATATATGCGGAGTACATCATGTGAAATGCCAGACTGAATGAAGCAAAGGCTGGAATCAAGTTTGCAGGGAGAAATATCAATAACCTCAGATATGCAGATGACACCACCCTTATGCAGAAAGCGAAGAGGAACTAAAGAGCCTCTTGAAAGTGAAAGAGGAGAGTGAAAAAGTTGGCCTAAAACACAACATTCAAGAAACTAACTAAGGTCATGGCCTCCCGTCCCATCACTTTACAGTAAATAGATGTGGAGACAATGGACAAAGTGACAGACTATTTTTTGGGCCCCCAAATCACTGTGAATGGTGACTGCAGCCATGAAACTAAAAGATGCTTATTCCTTGGAAGTAACAATAGCAGAGATGTTACTTTGTCCATCTAGTCAAATCTATGGTGTTTCCAGTAGTCGTATATGAATGTGAGAGTTGGGCAATAGAGAAAGCTGAGCATCAAAGAACTGATGCTTTTGAACTGTGGTACTGGAGAAGACTCTTGAGAGTTCCTTGACCTGCAAGGAGATCCAACCAGTCCATCCTAAAGGAAATCAGTCTTGAATATTCATTGGAAGGACTGATGCTAAATCTGAAGCTCCAATAACTTTGGCCACCTGATGTGACAAACTGACTCATTGGAAAAGACCCTGATGCTGGGAAAGATTGAAGGCAGAAAGAGAAGGGGATGACAGAGGATGAGATGGTTGTATGGCATCACCGATTCAATGGACATGAGTTTGAGCAAGCTCTGGGAGTTGGTGATGGACAGGGAAGCCTGACATGCTGCAGTCCATGGGATCTTAAGGAGTCAGACATGACTGAGCAACTAACTGAACTCATTCTGCCATAACATCAGAAATGGAAGCATAGTAGGTTTACATACTCAAAAGTTTAATTTATGATATACAGGGAAAAATACTCAAAATCTCTATTTTCCTTGTAGTGTATGCTTTCTTTTTTTATTATTTTTAATATCAATTTATTTATTTTAATTGGAAGCTAATTGCCATGTTCAATCATGAACTTGGGGATTTCATGGAGATTTTTTATTTGTTTTCCTTACATTTGGGCTTAACTTTTAAATACACTAATCTTGTCTTTCTTGTTTTCTAAGTTCACAGAGCTACCATTTCAGAAGGAAAGGGTAGTCTTCGTAAAACTAGAAAAAAGCCATGTCTAACTTGAAATCTATTTTATAGGAACATTTAAATTAATCCAGAATAAAAATAAGCCAAATGCTAAGTTAAATGCTGGTATGAAAAACAGTCTTTTTAAAATGTATCATTTTAAGAGCTTGAAATGTCTGGTGGAGAAGCATAATTCTTTCATGAAATGGTTTCATGAAGCACAGATGTTTTTCAGCCTCCCACAGGGATATATCCCACCATGGTGAGGGCAACAGATGCCTCTTCTCCCACTTACTTATCTGGCTCCATTCCTCAGGAATCTATTTCTTTCAGTGGTTAGCTCAAATAAGTTATTTCAGCACAGTAAACTTCAGCTTTTTCTTGAAAGTGGATTTTATGAAATAAGGTAAGGAAGAAATAGACAAGATCATCTAAAAATGCTGGCAGCTCCAACTGCTATCTTTTTGGAGGTACCATTTTAAGTTATACCCACAAAACCCTAAAGAACTCAAATTCTCAGGAAAATTGTTATTATGGATTTAAATTATTGAATCATAAATTTTCTAAGTCTAAGTTAAATTATGTATGTATCAACCATTTTATAACACATTCTCTGTGTATGTCATTAATCCTATGTCAATGTCAGTATGCAGGAACTGAATAATATGTGTATGTGTTTTAAGTTTCTACTGCTGCCATAATAAATTATCACAAATTTAGTGGATTTAAACAACTGAAATATGTTATCTAGGTTTCCCTAATGGCTCAGACAGTAAAGCATCTGCCCACAATGCGGGTAGACCTGGGTTCGATCCCTGGATTGGGAAGATCCCCTGGAGAAGGAAATGACAACCCACTCCAGTACCTTTGCCTGGAAAATGCCATGGATGGGGTAGCCTGGTAGGCCTACAGTTCATGGGCCGAAAAAGTTGGACACATGTCATTAATCCTATGTCAATGTCAGTATGCAGGAACTGAATAATATGTGTATATGTTTTAAGTTTCTACTGCTGCCATAATAAATTATCACAAATTTAGTGGATCAAAACAACTGACATATATTATCTTACATTCTTGAAGATTAGAAGCCCAACACAGATCTCAGTGGGCTAAAAGGATGGCAGTGAGGCCACTTTCCTTTCTGGAAGTTCTATGGGTAAATTTGTTTCCTTGTTTTACTGGCTTTTACAGTTGGCTCACATTTCTTGGCTCATTTGCCTCATGGTCCCTTCTCCATTTTCAAAGCCACAACTTTGCATCTTTCTCAATCTTTTTTTTTTTTTTCTGACGTGAACCATTTTTAAAGTCTTTATTGAATTTGTTACAATATAGCTTCTGTTTTATGTTTTGGTGCTTATTTTTGGCTGCAAGGTATATGGGATCTTAACTCTCTGACCAGGGACTGAACCTGCATTGAAAGATGAAGTCTTAACAACTGGACTACCAGGGGAGTCCTCTCCCACTCTTCTTCTGATAGCTCCCTTTGACTGTATCCAAGAAAATACAGATGTTTCCATCTTCCAAGAACTTATGTAATTAGATAAGACCCATTTTCATTATCTAGAATAATCTTCCATTTCAAGGAATTTAATCACATCTACAAAGTTCTTTTGCCATGTGAGGTAACATAGTCCTAGGTTCTGTGAATGGGGCATGAGCACCTTTGGGTACCATCATTCTCCCTTATTACGTTGTTGTGGTTTAGTTGCTAAGTTGTGTCCAACTCTTTTGTGATTCCATGAACTGTAGCCTACCAGGCTCCTCTGTTCATGGGATTTCCCGGGCAAGGATACTGGAGTGGGTTGCCATTTCTTACTCCAGGGTATCTTCCCAACCTAGATCACTAGCATTGGCAGGCAGATTCTTTACCACTGAGCTACCAGGGAAGCCCAAATATTACCATAAAGTGGCTTTTATTTGCATTTCAAAAATGCATAGAATTTGTGATGAAAGTCAATTTTTGTCTTAATCTAGTAAATCATTCTTTATTCAGAACCAGACATTACATACTGAAATAAAATATAGTACTTAGTCAACAATTCCTTTTGCTTTTCTTCTGTGTGAAGTTCATTATACAATAAACCATTTAAGAATTAAGTAGCTTGCATTTCACTGAGGGTTAAGAATTGAAACATTTTGAAACACACTGTGGTCTATAATAAAACTCTCACAATGGAAAAGTAAATTCCTTTGGAGTGAAACCAAGTAGTATTCATCTTTGTGTCTCTCATGGTGTGATGATTTTGTTGTTATTTAATCTATGAGCTGTGAATATATCAAAGCTATTGTTTTTACAAGTTAAAAGTTTAAAACACAGAGAAAGAAATCTTGGAATAGAATTCCACTTATTAGCACATTTCTTTTTAATAGCAATGTTGCAATAGATAGCGTGATTATCACAACAGATAATATTTTGTATGGAAACTTGTATTTATTTTCTCTTCCCTTTTCTCTCATCTTCCTTTTCCTCCCTTTAATTTCCTTCCTTTTGACTTATTTTTCTTCTTTACTTTCCATTTATTTCCCCATTTATCTCTTGGCTTCCTTTATTTCTTCTTCCTCCCTTTTCCCTACATACAGTCTTCCCCTCTTCTTATACTGAAGTCATTCAAAACCTTGCTATCTAAAAACAGTTAGCTAATACATATTAAAACAAGCATAAGTAATAGTGACATATACCACTAACTTATTTTTCCCTTTATTTGGTTGCTGAGGGTTATATTGTCTTAATCTTTCTTTTCTCCAAAACCCTTATAAAAATTTTACTTCTCTCTCTCTCATACAGATAACCATATCCTAATTATAGTAATCAATTTGCATGCAGTAATAACATTAGCTGTGATAATTATAATATGTATCACCTGAATCTGTATTTGTTTTAATAGGAAGAATCAACAATTCTCAAGTGGGCAAAAGTGTGAAGCTGATTATGTGTTCAAGTGATCAGAGATTAGGCAGCATTTGATTAAATGAACTGCTTGGAGATTTTGCAATTACTTTTAATATGAAAAATAGAAGGTACTTATAACAAATCTAAAATTTAAAATCATGATCATTTTGTACTTGCAGCTCTGTTTTCATTTATTGAGAGAATTAATCTGATATTGATTGTTCACATACCTCCTAATATCTCTATGTCAAATATTAGAGAATAAAAATGTGAAATATATTAATTTCAGTAAAACGGTCTGTATAACTTTTTCACTTATTCTTTTTTAAAAATTAAGCACATTGCCATAGTCTTTTAAACCACTTTAATAAGTACTGAAGGCATAAGAGGAATTCATTAGGAAAAAAATCTGTCAGCATCTTGGGGTATAGAAACATTGATACATTAGATTTGAAGTAGTAGAATGAAATATTAAAATGTCACACAATTAAAAGTAATAAATAATACTTTGAGTAGGTTTTAATTTTTAAAGTAAAATACAACAACATATTCAAGAATGAGTAAGAAGAGGTAAACTTGATGGATTCAGTCAGTAAGTCAGTTAAGGGCTCAGTCGTGTCTGACTCTTTGCGATCCCATGGACTGCAATACACCAGGCTTTCCTGTTCATCACCAACTCCCAGAGCTTACTCAAACTCATGTCCATCAAGTCGGTGATGCCATCCAACCATCTCATCCTCTGTCATCCCCTTCTTCTCCCGTCTTCAATCTTTCCAGCATCAGGGTCTTTTCCAATGAGTCAGTTCTTCCTATCAGGTTGCCAACATATTGGAGTTTCAGCTTCAGCATCAGTCCTTCCAATGAATCCTCAGGACTTATTTCCTTTAGGATGGACTGGTTGAATCTCCTTGCAGGTCAAGGGACTCTCAAGAGTTTTCTCCAACACCACAATTCAAAAGCATCAATCTTCAGCGCTCAGCTTTCTTTACGGTCCAACTCTTACATCCATACACAACTACCAGAAAAACCATAGCTTTGACTAGAAGGATCTCTGTCAGCAATGTAATGTTTCTGCTTTTTAGTATGCTATCTAGTTTGGTCATAGCTTTTCTTCCAAGAAGCAAGTATCTTTTAATTTCATGGCTGCAGTCACCATCTGCAGTGATTTTGGAGTCCAAGAAAATAAAATCTCTCAATATTTCCATTTTTTCCCCTGTTTATCTGCCGTGAAATGATGGGGCCATATGCCGTGATCTTCATGTTTTGAATGTTGAGCTTTAAGCCAGCATTTTTACTCTCCTCTTTCACTTTCATCAAGAGGCTCTTTAGCTCTTCTTTGCTTTCTGCCATAAAGGTGGTGTAATCTGCATATCTGAGATTATTGATATTTCTCCCTGCAATCTTGATTCCAGCTTGTGCTTCATCCAGCCTGCCATTTCAATGATGTATTCTGCATATAAGTTAAATAAGAAGGGTGACTATATACAGCCTTGTCGTACTCCTTTCCAGATTTGGAACCAGTCTATTGTTCCATGCCCAGTTCTAACCATTGCTTCTTGACCTGCATACATATTTCTCAGGAGACAGGTAAGGCGGTCTGCTCTTCCCATCTCTTTAAGAATTTTCCACATTTTATTGTGATCCACAGAGTCAAAGGCTTTGGAGTAACCAATAAAGCAAAAATATATATATTTCTGGAACTCTGTTGCTTTTACTATGATCCAAAGGATGTTGTCAATTTGATCTCTGAATCCTCTGCCTTTTCTAAATCCAGCTTGAACATCTGGAAGATCACAGTTCACATACTGTTGAAGCCTGGCTTGGAGAATTTTGAGCATTACTTTCCTAGTGTGTGAGATGAGTGCAATTATGCTGTAGTCTGAGCATTCTTTGGTATTGCCTTCCTTTGGGATAAGAATGAAAACTGGCCTTTTCCAGCCCTGTGGCCACTGCTGAGTTTTCCAAGTTTGCTGGCATATGGAGTGCAGCACTTTCACAGCATCATCTTTTAGGATTTGAAATAGCTCAACTGGAATTCCATCACCTCCACTAGCTTTGTTCATAATGATGCTTCCTAAGGCCCACTTGATTTTGCATTCCAGGATGTCTGGCTCTAGGCTGGTGATCACACCATCGCGATTATCTGGGTTGTGAAGATATTTCTTGTACAGTTCTTCTGTGTTCACTTGCCACCTATTCTTAATATCTTCTGCTTCTGCTAGATCCATGCCATTTCTGTCCTTTATTGTGCCCATCTTTGCATTACATGTTTTCTTGGTATCTCTAATTTTCTTGAAGAGATATCTAGTCTTTCTCATTCCATTGTTTTACTCTATTTCTTTGCACTGATCACTGAGGAAGGCTTTTTCTTATCTCTCCTTGCTATCCTTTGAAACTCTGCATTCACATGGGTATACCTTTCTTTTTCTCCTTTGCTTTTCACTTCTCTTCTATTCACAGCTATTTGTAAAGCCTCCTCAGACAACCATTTTGCCTTTTCGCATTTCTTTTCCTTGGGAATAGTCTTGATCCCTGTCTCCTGTACAATGTTATGAACGTCCATCCATAGTTCTTCAGGCACTCTATCTATCAGATCTAATCCCTTGAATCTATTTGTCACTTCCACTGTATAATCATAAGGGATTTGATTTAGGTCATACCTGAATGGTCTAGTGACTTTCCCTTCTTTCTTCAATTTAAGTCTGAATTTGGCAATAAGGAGTTTGGGTTCTGTGCCACAGTCAGCCCCTGGTCTTATTTTTGCTGACTATATAGAACTTCTCCATCTTTGGCTGCAAAGAATATAGTCAATCTGATTTCAGTATTGACCATCTGGTGGTGTCCAATGTGTAGAGTCTTCTCTTGCATTGTTGCAAGAGACTGTTTGCTATGACCAGTGTGTTCTTTTGGCAAAAGGCTATTAGCCTTTGCCCTGCTTCATTCTGTAGTCCAAAGCCAAATTTGCCTCTTATTCCAGGTATTTCCTGACTCCCTACTTTTGCATTCCAGTCCCCTATAATGAAAAGGACATCTTTTTTGGGGTGTTAGTTCTAGAAGGTCTTGTATGGAAGTCTCAGCTCCCCACTAATTTCACTGATACACTGTGGGGGCTGGGGCTTGTTATAAGGTGGGGTTAGAAGTCCCTTTTCCCTAAGAGGCCTCTCCTAATACCACCCTGGTTGAGAGAGGCAGAGTTGCCTTACTAATACTCCCTAAGGGGCTCTCACTAAGCTGAGGGAAGCCGGCCTCCTTAGTGTTGTGCAGTGCTGAGAGACCAGGCTTTTCACTAGGTCTTCTCTGACACCATCTACCCCATGGGGAGGGAGAGGGGTATTTTGTTACTGCCTGGTGTGGAGGGAATAAGTCTATGTTTTCCACTCTGCCTTGAGCAGTGAGCTGCTAAGGGTGATTCCTTATTACTGCTAGGATGCGTGGGAGTTTTGCCCTCTCCTCTAATCTGCTGATCCCTCCCTGGCTAGGATGGGTGGGAGTGACTCATTACTGCCCCCACATTGTCTTCCCTGAGATCACTCTGGAAGAATAATAGTAATAGTAAAGAAGAATGGTGAGAGGCATAAGAGTTTAAGAACAGTCTGCCAAAGGTGGAAAACTAGGGGTGCAGACACATACTTTTCTGTGGTGTAGGACTGAGTCAAGAGGCTGCTGTTTAACAATTTCTTTTTTGCTCAGCTGTCCCTTTCCAGAAACTTTTGTTACTGAGAGCAGGCATTTGATGAGATACTTCTGGTCTATGTCTGTTGGTGTTTCCAGGTTACTGACATATCCAGTATAAAGTCTGGATACACAAGGCAAAAAGAAAACCCAGGGCTTCGCCACCATGTCTTTCTTTGGGTTCTGAGGTTCCTGGACTGACCTCTCTCCAACTTTCAGACACTCCTTATGTTAGTTTTATATATCATGTTCAGTAATTGGGGCTGTAGTTAGCAAAAAGAACAGAAAAACATGTCTACTGATATTTTCATCTTTTGATTATATATTTGCTGTGATGTAAGAAATGTTCAGTCCCCAAATCCATTAATACACTGTGGTTGCTAAATGATGATATTACTATTCTATATTTCTTTTAATTCATTTCCTGCAACACTTTTATAAAAGAAATGCTACTCATTTACTCGTGGAATGGGCTTCCCCAGTGGCTCAGATGGTAAGGAATCTTCTTGCAATGCGAGAGACCCAGGGTTCAATCCATGGGTCTAAAGATCCCTTGGAGAAGGGCATGGCAAGCCACTCCAGTATTCTTGCCTGGAGAATTCCATAGACAGAGGAGCCTGATGGGCTACAGTCCATGGGGTTGCAAAGAGTCAAACATGACTGAGCAACTTCCACTTTAATTTACTTTAGTGTTAGTGTTAGTGTTAGCTGCTCAGTCATGCCCAACTCTTTGCAACCCCATGGACTGCAGCCCACCAGGCTCCTCTGTCCATGAGATTTTCCAGGCAAGGATACTGGAGTGGGTTGCCATTTCCTTCTCCAGGGAATCTTCCCACCCCAGGGATCGAACCCAGGTCTCCTGCACTGCAGGCAGATTCTTTTACTGACTGAGCTACTTCTCCTTTATTTGGGCTTCCCTGATAGTTCCGTTGGTAAAGAATCTGCCTGTTATTCAGGAGACCACTCTGAGATCACTCTGGATTGATTCTTGGGTTGGAAAGATCTGCTGGAGAAGGGATAGGCTACCCACTCTAGTATTCCTGGACTTCCCTTGTGGGTCAGCTGGTAAAGAATTCTCCTGCAATGCGGGAGACCTGGGTTTGATCCCTGGGTTTGGAAGATGCCCTAGATAAGGGAAAGGTTACCCACTCCAGTAATATGGCCTGGACTATACAGTCCATGGGATCGCAAAGAGTTGGACACAGCTGAGAGAGTTGTATGTTTCCTGCTTTAGATCTTAAATATGCCAGTATTCCAAGAGGGCTTCTTTTCTTTTAGAGGGTAGTATTTTGAAACCATAGTTCTAGGTACTAGGGATCTTCATTGATACTATTTGGGTCATTCTTATAGGTCTTTGCTTGGACAGAGATATGAAAATGTGTATGTGTATAATATATGTGAAAGTGAAAGAGGAGAGCGAAAAAGTTGGCTTAAAGCTCAGCATTCAGAAAACGAAGATCATGGCATCCGGTCCCATCACTTCATGGGAAATAGATAGGGAAACAGTGGAAACAGTGTCAGACTTTATTTTTGGGGGGCTCCAAAATCACTGCAGATGGTGACTGCAACCATGAAATTAAAAGACGCTTACTCCTTGGAAGAAAAGTTATGACCAACCTAGATAGTATATTCAAAACGAGAGACATTGCTTTGCCATCTAAGGTCCGTCTAGTCAAGGCTATGGTTTTTCCTGTGGTCATGTATGGATGTGAGAGTTGGACTGTGAAGAAGGCTGAGTGCCAAAGAATTGATGCTTTTGAACTGTGGTGTTGGAGAAGACTCTGGAGAGTCCCTTGGACTGCAAGGAGATCCAACCAGTTCATTCTGAAGGAGATCAACCCTGGGATTTCTTTGGAAGGAATGATGCTAAAGCTGAAGCTCCAGTACTTTGGCCACCTCATGCAAAGAGTTGACTCACTGGAAAAGATTGTGATGCTGGGAGGGATTGGGGGCAGGAGGAGAAGGGGACGACGGAGGATGAGATGGCTGGATGGCATCACTGACTCGATGGACGTGAGTCTGAGTGAACTCCAGGAGATGGTGATGGACAGGGAGGCCTGGCGTGCTGCGATTCATGGGGTCGCAAAGAGTCGGACACGACTGAGCGACTGAACTGAACTGATATATATAACAGAAAACACTTCACAGATTTACACTGATACTTCAAATTCAAGACTACAATATGTTTTTTTGTTGTTGTTGTTTTAATATAATATCTTCCGTATTCTATCCATGCCTTCTTTCAGATCTATTATCCTATTTCTCAAGGACATAAGTTATGAAAAAAATCAATTGTCTCTAATTATCATTTGCTTCATCCCATATTGCATGCACCTTCAATTATTTCAGAATAATAATACATATACTAACATGACTAATATAATCATTAAAATAGTTAAAATATTTTTGTCTATAGTCCCTCACTGAGCACTATTTTAAAAATAGTTTTAGTATATCTATGTTTATATAGCACAGAAATATACTTGCTACATTCTCTTTGTTTTAGTCTTAATTTACTCTTCTTTCTACAATAGCTATATGTTTAATGCTTAGTATTGAATACTGGTGTCTATTTTTAAGCCTCTCCAGTCTAAAGCTTATTCTCTAATGGAATCTTGGATTACTTGTGGAAACAATGTTCCTGAGTTCTTTCATATTGATAAACATAGTTTATGATTTTTATAACTGTAAGTCAGTTTTACTAGATATAAAATTACTATATACTCCATGTCCTTCTGTCATAATTCCTACTGAAAAGTCTTATGATGGTATGTTTTAAAAAATTATGTTTTAATTCACTCTCTTAGGTGTTCTGAGTTTTTTCTCTTTTTCTTTTGTTAATTCTGGTACTTTTTAAAGAAAATATAATGGTGTAGGTCATTCTAGGTTAATATTTTCAGGCCCATAGTGTCATGGTATTTTCTTTCAATATGTAGTTTCAATTTTTTTATTCAGTTTGTATTTGTTCTGTTCCTTTGGTTGGACTTTCTTCTTCAATGAGTCCTATTGTTTGTGTACTGAATCTTCTTTACCTATTTTCAATAACAGACACTTTCTATTAAACCATTATCATTTCTTTAAATTTGTTTATTGTGTCTAAAGTTTTCTTCAATTTAACCTTTATCTCTTTTCTAAATAAAATTTTATTAGAGTATAGTCGATTTATAATGTTGTGTTAGCTTCAAGTGTGCAACAAAGTGAATCACTTATCTGTATATATATATATATCACTTAATGTATATATATATATATATATATACACACACATTCTCCACTCTTTTTCAGATTCTTTTCTCATATAGCTCATTACAGACTGTTGAGTAATGTTCCTTGTGCTATACAATAGGTCCTTATCAGTTATCTATTTTTATATATAGTAGTGTGTATATCGGAGAAGACAATGGCACCCCACTCCAGTATTCTTGCCTGGAAAATCCCATGGACGGAGGATCCTGGTAGGCTGCAGTCCGTGGGGTCGCAAAGAGTCAGACACGACTGAGTGACTTCACTTTCACTTTTCACCTTCATGCACTGGAGAAGGAAATGGCAACCCACTTCACTGTTCTTGCTTGGTGAATCCCAGGGACAAGGGAGCCTGGAGGGTTGCCGTCTATGGGGTCGCACAGAGTCGGACACGACTGAAGCGACTTAGCAGCAGCAGCAGTGTGTATATTTCATTTCCAATCTCCCAGTTTATCTGTCTCCCCACCCTTACCGCTTATCCCTTAGTAACCATAAGTTTGTTTTCTACATCTGTGACTCTATTTCTGTTTTGTAGATAGGTTCATTTATACTCTTGTTTTTTAGATTTCACATATAAACAATATCATATTTTCTTTCTCTAACTTACTGCAATTTATTTTTTAACGTTTAAAAGGAACATTTTGAGATTAATTTGTTTCTATTTTTTCCTGAATTCTGTCTCCTTATGTTTTTTTAACAACTTATAAGTCTGTTTTATATTGTTCTTTCATGCCTTGTGTAATTTTCTTAATGTCTTTTAGTTCATTTTAAAATAGTAAGTTATATAGTTTTAGTACATTTTTATGAACTGTAAGAATACTATTCTCCTTATTTTCTTTTGTCTTATAATAACTTTGTATAAGTTTACCTCAATAATATTTTACTGTTCTTATGTAAAATTATTTTTTTTTGAACTTTTAGATGAAGCAGTATACAGGGTAGTTCATGGGTGCTACCTACTTCAGAGAGCTCATTTTCTCATCATTGTGTTAAAAATGATGGCTTCCACTTTTTCATTATTAGTGTATAGGAATGCAAGGGATTTCTGTGTGTTGATTTTATATTCTGCAACTTTACTATATTCATTGCTTAGCTCAAGTAATTTTCTGGTGGAGTCTTTAGGGTTTTCTATGTAGAGGATCATGTCATCTGCAAACAGTGAGAGTTTTACTTCTTCTTTTCCAATTTGGATTCCTTTTATTTCTTTTTCTGCTCTGATTGCTGTGGCCAAAACTTCCAAAACTATGTTGAATAGTAGTGGTGAAAGTAGGCACCCTTGTCTTGTTCCTGACTTTAGGGGAAATGCTTTCCCTTATCTTCAACAAAGGAGGCAAGAATATACAATGGATTAAAGACAGTCTCTTTAACAAATGGTGCTGGGAAAACTGGTTAACCACTTGTAAAAGAATGAAACTAGAACACTTTCTAACGCCATACACAAAAATAAACTCAAAATGGATTAAAGATCTAAATGTAAGACCAGAAACTATAAAACTCCTAGAGGAGAACATAGGCAAAACACTCTCCAACATAAATCACAGCATGATCCTCTATGACCCACCTTCCAGAATATTGGAAATCAAAGCAAAAATAAATAAATAGGACCTAATTAAAATTAAAAGCTTCTGCACAACAAAGGAAAATATAAGCAAGGTGAAAAGACAGCCTTGAGAATGGGAGAGAATAATAGCAAATGAAGCAACTGACAAACAACTAATCTCAAAAATATACAAGCAACTTATGCAGCTCAATTCCAGAAAAATAAATGACCCAATCAAAAAATGGGCCAAAGAGCTAAATAGACATTTCTCCAAAGAAGACATACAGATGGCTAACAAACACATGAAAAGATGCTCAACATCACTTATTATCAGGGAAATGCAAATCAAAACCACAGTGAGGTACCATTTCACGCCAGTCAGAATGGTTGCGATCCAAAAGTCTACGAGCAATAAATGCTGGAGAGGGTGTGGAGAAAAGGAAACCCTCTTACACTGTTGGTGGGAATGCAAACTAGTACAGCCACTATGGAGAACAGTGTGGAGATTCCTTAAAAAACTGCAAATAGAACTGCCTTATGACCCAGCAGTCCCACTGCTGGGCATACACACCGAGGAAACCAGAACTGAAAGAGACACATGTACCCCAATGTTCATCGCAGCACTGTTTATAATAGCCAGGACATGGAAGCAACCTAGATGTCCATCAGCAGATGAATGGATAAGAAAGCAGTGGTACATATACACAATGGAGTATTACTCAGCCATCAAAAAGAATACATTTGAATCCGTTCTAATGAGGTGGATGAAACTGGAGCCGATTAAACAGAGTGAAGTAAGCCAGAAAGAAAAACACAAATACAGTGTACTAACACATAACACATACATATGGAATTTAGAAAGATAGTAACGATAACCCTGTATGCGAGACAGCAAAAGAGACACAAATGTATAGAACAGTCTTTTGGATTCTGTGGGAGAGGGAGAGGGTGGGATGATTTGGGAGAGTGGCATTGAAACATGTATAATATCATATAAGAAATGAATCGCCAGTCTAGGTTTGATGCAGGATACAGGATGCTTGGGGCTGGTGCACTGGGATGACCCAGAAGGATGGTATGGGGAGGGAGGTGGGAGGGGGGTTCAGGAGTGGGAACTTATGTACACCCGTGGTGGATTCTTGTTGATGTATGGCAAAACCAATACAGTATTGTAAATTAAAAAAAGAAAAATGATGGCTTCCTTTCTGAGATAATATGATATTCTTTCTCTCCCCTACTTTATCTGAATCTTCTCTTGCCTTCATCATTATTGTCCCTATCCTGCTCAATTTTGATTCCACACCCAGAGGTTTTGTCTCAGTGTAGGGTCTTGTCCTGAAAGGGATCCTTGATTGGTCATTTTTCAAAAGTGAGTCAGGGGTCACTGCTATAGTCCCTTATGCTACAAATGATGGCCTCTCACACTCACTCATGTTGGGAGTGGGCTAAACCCTTATCAACTTCAGCTGCTCTCTCAACTTTATTCACTGTCCTTACCAGTGAATGCTTCTTTACTATTTCAGGATTACTTTGTTCTCAGGTCCATCAGCCATCCTTCACTTCTGCTTTTTCCGTAATAACATGCTGACCTTATAATTTTTGGTGTTTTTTCCTCATTCACTTTTATTTTGAGAATCATGTGAATATTTTGTCACCTAATGCACTTGTAAATATTTTCCCATTTTTTGGTTTTGCAAACTAGGTGCTCTGTCTGTTTTTCTATGCAGATTCTGGAAGTTTCAAAAACTACCACCATCTTCCCATACTCATCCTCTATTATACTTACTCTGGGCTCACCGGGGGAGAAATATTTTCTTGCTTTGGCTTCATAATAACTTTATGGGGCAAGTATTATTATCACGTCATATTTTAGATGAAGTAATTGAGGTTGAGTGATTTAAACCATACAGCTAATAAATGGTGGAGCAATGACTTGTCTCAGGCCAGGTCAGCATGAAGTCCCATGCTTTTAATTTAATAGAGACTACTTATCTACTACTGTAAATCGCAACCTAGTGTGGGTAGAACTTGGGAGCAATAACTTATGTTTCTCATCAGTTAATTTATGCATACATCAAACATGTAATGAATACATCATATGCTAGATATTGGGCTTGGCCCTGGAAATGTAAAAGTGAAAAATAGTGCCAGAGCCCTTGTTAACAAGAGGCAATCAGTTCAGTTTAGTCACTCAGTCGTGTCCGACTCTTTGCGACCCCATGAATCGCAGCAAGAGAGGCAATAGATACCATTAAATCAAAGATGACATCGGCCACATAAAATTTGTACCAATGTTCATTTGCAGGAATAACTAAACGTTTTGCAAACCAGCTTAGATCTACTTGCAAAGATGAACATACTGAGTACACCCAGGTGAATTTTGTTGAAGTTTAGAGTCTTTTCGAATTATCAAGTTTGCCAAGACTGTTCTTGTTAATTAGTTTCACAATGTGATATGTTAACAGTAGAATGGCTTATATTGTATGAAAAGTAATTTTGAACAAATACTACCTAAAGCTTTTAGCAGCCAAACAGAAATTGGAACAGTGTATCTTCTGTTAACTTTTCCTCACCTATAAGGACTGTGATTTATTTCAAAGATTAAAGAAAAGTTGCTATGACTACCGCTGTTCTGAATTATCCTTTTACAGATGGAAAGCTGCAGGTTAAATGAATAATATACATATTTTAAAAAACTTTATGCGATGGATTCTGTTAAAATTCAGATTAAAATCTTGGCTTTTCTCTCCCCTTCTTTAATAAAAAGGAGTGGAGTTGGGGTGTGCCAGTGTATTAAAGTTGTGTTCCTGTGAAGTAACAAATGTACAGCTGACAGAACTAGAAAAAAACTAATTTTCCTCAGGACCTGAAAATCTGCAGGATGGCTGACAAAACTGTTTTAACAAGGCTGCTTTCAGGGAAATATAAAGAAATAGGCCTGTTGGGGTCATCTTCTCTTCTCCTTGGTTGTAGGAGTAATGTTCCTTTCTGGTAATTAATCTGACTTCATTTATACTTATATTTATTATTAATGTCAAGAATACAATTTTCTGTTACTGTGCCTATTCAGTGTGTACTGGTTTTCTGCAACATTTGGCCAATTATTGTACAGTGCTTTAGTTTTTATTAGTGAGGCTGCTGCTGCTGCTAAGTCACTTCAGTCGTGTCCAACTCTGTGTGACCCCATAGACGGCAGCCCACCAGGCTCCCCCGTCCCTGGGATTCTCCAGGCAAGAACACTGGAATGGGTTGCCATTTCCCTTCTCCAATGCATGAAAGTGAAAATTTAAAGTGAAGTCACTCAGTCGTGGCCGACTCTTGGCGAGTCCCCATGGACTGTAGTCCACCAGGCTCCTCCATCCATGGGATTTTCCAAGCAAGAGTACTGGAGTGGGGTGCCACTGCCTTCTCCATTAGTGAGGCTAACAGAAGGTAAATATAGTATTCAATGTCTATAATTGATTTAGGATATAAGAAGTTTAAAATTATTCTTTTACTACTGGAAAAGCATATTAACCCTTATAAAACATAGAAAAATAAGAACTAAGGCTGTCGAAATCCCCAGAGTATCTTGCAAGTTTATATGAAGTAAATTAAAATTACAAACAGATAAGCATTTGAAATGCTATAATTAAAAAAGTAATGTCTACAAGGGGAGAATGTAGGAGAAAAAGATTTTGCATAAAGATCTATATTTATACCGTAGGTATATCTTGATGTAGGAGATGATGTCTTATCTAAATTTAATGTTTATATTGTGAGCAGATAGACTGAATTAATATGCCTTCAGACTGTCCATTTAAACCCATGCCACTGTTGCTGTTCCCAGAACATTTCATAGCTTTCTCATTACCTTTTCATCAGGGTTGCCTAAATAAAAGACTAACAATATAAGCAGAAAAAATAGAATACTTATGTTTACGTAGTCTTCCCTCTTAGCTCAGTCAGTAAAGAATATGCCTACAATGCAGGACACTGGGTTTCGATTCCTGGATTGGGAAGATCCTCTGGAGAAGAAAATGGCTACCCACTCGAGTATTCTTGCCTGATATATACATATATATGTATGTATATATGTTGGTGTGATATATTATATATGTATATATGTTGGTGTGTATGATTTTGTTTATCATATACATCCAATACATTGATCACATATTCTACTAACAGTAGCCAAAAGTTAAAAACACACATTCAACTGATGAATGGATAGGCAAAATGTGATTTATCTATACAATGGAATTTTATTCAGTCATAAAAAAGAAATGAAGTAATTTTACATGCTACAAAATGGATGAACCATGAAAACATTATGCTAAGTGAATGAAACCAATGACAAGGATCTATAAACCATTTAATGAAACATTCAGTATAGTCAAATCCATGGAGAAGAGAAGCAGATTAGTGGCTGCCAGGGGCTTGGGAGATGAAGGAATGGGGAGTGACTGTTTAATAGATATGGGATTTCTTTTCAGGTTGAGGAAAAAGTTCTGAAGCTAGATAATGGTGATGGCTGCACAACATTGCGAATGTATTGACTGTCACTGAATTGTGTACTTTATAATGGTAATTTTATGTCATGTGTATTCCCAGAAAATGAAAATACACAATATGAATATTGTAGACTTACTGTGTATACTGTCCTGCTTTAGAATGGAAGCTCATCAGGAGCAAAGGTCATTGACATATTGCATTCCAATCTTTCTTTAATTGAAGAATAATGTATGATTTAAATGATTTTGTGAGTATTTTATCATCTCTATTATTGTTTCTGTATTGCTATTGTAGAATTCGCTTATATTAATCTCACATAATTTTACTATATACTCTGTAGTTTTGGTCCATTCAGACTAATCCTTTCTTTACAGTATGTATCAAAACATTTTGAGTGTGTGTGTGTGAGTGCTTGTGCATATCTGTGTATTTTTATTTGTGTATCCTTTGACTGGGGATTCCCTGGTGTCTCAGTGGTAAAGAATTTGAATGCAATGCAGGAGACCCAAATTTGATCCCTGAGTTGGGAAAATCCTCTGGAGATGGAAATGGCAACCCACTCCAATATTCTTGCTCTAGAAATCCCATGGACAGACGAGCCTGATGGGCTACAGTCAACGGGGTCACAAAGAGTCAAACATGACTTAGCAACTAAATAATAAGAACAACCTCTTTTAACTATACACACACACACATCCTTTGACATGATTATTTTCTCTCCAACCAAATTATAAGCTTCTTGAAGGTTAGGATTTATAAGTTCAGTTTTTTCTGTTCTATCGTCATGTCTAATACAGTAATGAACATTTACTAGGTATCAGTAAGTCTATTGCCTGATTAATAGCACATTTTCATAAAAGAATAATACAACAACACTTCACTTAACTGGCATGTTGGTGACTATGGTATTTTGATATATTAGTTTTTTATTTAATAATTTTCATCATTTGATGCAGTACACTTATTTAAGATAGGTTATCCCCCAAATAGAATACTGGGATCAACCACCAAAACACTAAAATCTGTGTATTGATATTTGCTTGCACTCTTAATTATCTTTTTTTGGGGGGGGGGAGACAACTATGTTTCTCATAAAACTTCAGTCAGAGAAATATGCTTAGAAATAGTCTATATAAAAATACTCAACTTTGTTACTAAAAATGATACATAAATAGCAAGAAATTAGAAGAAAAAAGTAAAATATTTCCTCCAAAATTCACATGGCTTAGAAGAGCAGAGATAATGGATCTTCAGGGAAAAAATGACAGCTTCAAATTTTTTACTTGAAGAATATAAAGTTAGCACTAGTCATGCTTGAGGATGGAGAGATTAGGAGGTATTCATGGAATCAGATGGGTAGAAGAGTGACCCATTTATGATAACTGATTTAATTACTGGTGTTGATTTAAAATAATATAGCAGGGCATATCTTTCTTTCTTATTATTTCTTTCTTTTTTTTTTTTTTTTTTTTGCTTTTTTCAAACTTGCCAAAGTTGCATAGTCTTGGATTAAGGCTATAGGAGTAGCTGGCTTGCTCCCATTAGTCATAGTAAGCAGATTGAACATGACAGCATTGAAATACAAATCTAAAAGCAAAACAAAACAACAACTCTAGTATTGGCCCTAGTTCTCTTTTCTAGAGAACAAAGCTTAAAATTATGACTGAAAAACATGAGACAATTGGCAGGCAAACAGATTCTATTCTTCCCAGGTGAAAAAGTAATCATTATGTATGATGAGGGCAACATTATATACAGGCTACTCTGAAGCTACACTCCTTAATTAATGTGAATATTTTAGTTATCTAGAACTCAGTCCACCGGCAGCTTGAAAAAAATCTGTGAGAAATGGGTTCCAGGTAACTAAGGTATTATCACAAACAATGAAGTAAAATGATATTTTACATATTCAATTTCTATCATATTTAAAGTTATATTTAACTAGGTATCTTGTTTTTTAATTAACAGGTTTCCTTTCTGTACATTTCTCAGCAGATTAAGTATTCATTATAACATGAATGGCACAGATTGTTGTACAGATCAAAAGTAAAGTATATTTAAAAATAAATCAACACCAACTTATCATCTTTAGATAACAGGTGAATGTGAGCAAAATTCTGACTAGTTGATTTTATGGGTATGCCTCTGATGCTTAGGCACTGATAAAGAGAACAAACACTCTCAAATAGAGTATTTCCATCAATAATTTATTTCACACAAATAATAATTTTAGCCAAATATGAATACACTAAACACAACTGTGTTTGTAGATAAGGAGTAAATTCTCTATCTCCTTGTTACTAACTATATTAAAAATTCTAAGTTTATTCCCATGATTAAGATTGGACATGGTTATGATTGGATTTCCCTTCAAAAGAAGTATAAAAGAAAAAAGAGGTATTTTAGTGCTATTCTCCTAGCTTCCAGGTAAGAATAATGGAAATATTAAAACACAATTGCTGTTTGGAAAAATTATGCAGGATATTTTATGATCCAGTTCTAAAATAATTAAGATCATAATTTTATGACTTTGGACTTTAATTTTTTAGCAAGGTATTCTCTCCTAAAGCTCAAATATACTATCAATAAAAAGCAACAAAATGGCTTAGAATAAAACCACTGTTAAGGAAGTTGTGAAATAATTAAAAGTATATGTCTTTTTACATACACTGAGGCAATGTCATTATCACATTAAAAATAAAATGGAAGACTTTTTATCATTGATTTATCTTTGCCTCAATATGTTCTAATTATTCTGCTTCTGTTTTCATGTAGTTTTGATATAGTTACTACAAACTTAAACGTTTATCCCAAAAGTTAGATTATATTCTTTTTATGATTAATTATATATATATATATTTTTTTAGCATCTGGATTTTTTTTTAATTTTTATTTTTACGTTATTTTACTTTACAATACTGTATTGGTTTTGCCATACATTGACATGAATCCACCACGGGTGTACATGCGTTCCCAAACATGAACCCCCCTCCCACCTCCCTCCACACTAATTATATATTTTAGATTAAGAAATTTCTTATTTAACAAGTTATTTTCTCTTGAAAGTAATATTATGGAGCATTTTTACAGATAAATAATTACTGAAAGCTATAATTTTACCAAAAATGTTAATACCATTCAATAGTATTCAGATTAATTTTTTTCAATATATACTTAAAATGGAACAAACTGTACTTTGTGATGGGATTATATTACACTAAATTATTAGAATTTTTTCCATTGATCTTTTATGAAATAAAATAGAATTGTAACATAATTACAAATATTTCAATATTTTAAATGTAACATTACCTTGGAATTTCTCACAAAAAAATACTCAAATAGGAATGTGTGTTTTTAAACTAATGAAAAAATAATGATTTCCTTCATCATAATAAATACAAAATACTGTGTGGAGCAAAAGTACTTTCCCAAATTATCAACTTTCACTTAAAATGGAAAAAATATAAGTTGCATTATTCTCCTAATATGAATTGGCCTTCAGATTTTTAACACTGGAACCAATTTACAGAGATTATCTCCCAAATATGCCATCTTTGGTGATTATTAAAATTTCTAAAGTGATTATATCTCCTATTTCTCGTTTTGCTTATTCTGTGCTTACAGACATATCCAATAACATGACATTCTCTCACCCCTACAGTTCAGTTCAATTCAGTTCAGTCACTCAGTCATGTCTGATTCTTTGCGACCCCATGGACTGCAGCATACCAGGCCTCCCTGTCCATCACCAACTCTCTGAGTTTACTCAAACTCATGCCCGTTGAGTCAATGATGCCTTCCAAAGATCTCATCTTCTGTCATCCCCTTCTTCTCCCACCTTCAATCTTTCCCAGTGTCAGGGTCTTTTCAAATGAGTCAGCTCTATGCATCAGGTGGCCAAAGTATTGGAGTCTCAGCTTCAACATCAGTCTTTCCAATGAATATTCAAGACTGATTTCCTTTAGGATTGACTGATTGGAGCTCCTTGCAGTCCAAGGGACACTCAAGAGTCTTCTCCATCACCACAGTTCAAAAGCATCAATTCTTCGGCACTCAGCTTTCTTCACAGTCCAACTCTCACATCCACACATGACCAAAGGAAAAACCATAGCCTTGACTAGACAGACCTT
Organism: Budorcas taxicolor; assembly: GCF_023091745.1. NCBI lineage: Eukaryota > Metazoa > Chordata > Mammalia > Artiodactyla > Bovidae > Budorcas > Budorcas taxicolor. The sequence continues at coordinate 883,824 of NC_068935.1, forward strand.
TGTTGACAATGTCTCTGCTTTTTAACATGCTGTCTAGGTTGGTCATAACTTTTCTTCCAAGGAGCAAGCGTCTTTTAATTTCATAGCTACAGTCATCATCTGCAGTGATTTTGGAGCTCCCAAAAATAAAGTCTGACACTGTTTCCACTGTCTCTCCATCTATTTCCCATGAAGTGATGGGACCGGATGCCATGATCTTAGTTTTCTGAATGTTGAGCTTAAAGCCAACTTTTTCACTCTCCTCTTTCACTTTCATCTAAAGGCTCTTTAGCTCTTCTTGCTTTCTGCCATAAAGGTAGTGTCATCTGCATATCTGAGGTTATTGATATTTCTCCTGGCAATCTTGATTCCAGCTTGTGCTTCTTCCTGCCCAGAGTTTCTCATGATGTACTCTGCATACAAGTTAAATAAGCAGGGTGACAATATACAGCCTTAACGTACTCCTTTTCCTATTTGGAACCAGTCTGTTGTTCCATGTCCAGTTCTAACTGTTGCTTCCTGACCTGCATATAGATTTCTCAAGAGGCAGGTCGGGTGGTCTGGTATTCCCATCTCTTTCAGAATTTTCCACAGTTTATTGTGATCCACACAGTCAAATGCTTTGGCATAGTCAATACAGCTGAAATAGATGTCTTTCTGGAACTCTCTTGCTTTTTCCATGATTCAGTGGATGTTGGCAATTTGATCTCTGGTTTTCTAAATCCAGCTTGAACATCTGCAAGTTTTTGGTTCACGTATTGCTGATGGCTTGGAGAATTTTGAGCATTACTTTGCTAGTGTTGAGATGAATGCAATTGTCCAGTAGTTTGAGCATTCTTTGGCATTTCCTTTCTTTGGGATTGGAATAAAAAGTGACTTTTTCCAGTCCCTTGGCCACTGCTGAGTTTTCCAAATTACAAACTGAGGAAAGTGTAAATTTTACACTTCAAAAGAATTTTTCTGACAAAAGATTTAGATGATACCATTCCCTGTTTTCATGTCCCCTAGAATGACTGTTTAATGTATAAGGCGGGCTTCCCTTCTGGTTCACCCCTACATATGTTATCAATTCATTACAATGATTGGTATATCAGTACTGCTTTACTATCCCAAAGAATTGTTTCATTACCTCATTAGTTAATAATCCTCCCATTTTTTTCTTCCCCACGGGTATGAAAAAGTTTGGTTCCATGTGTTCAAATATTTTTAAAAAATCCTACAAGATTGGTATATACAGGTCTTACTTCTTTTTTAGATGAATACTGAAAAGTCAGAAGCTAGTGAAAAAGTAACAGTTACTTTTTCATCCAGGGCCTTGTATCATAGTATATCATTTAACTAACAGTATAAATTGGAGTTCATCTGGAAAAGGCAAATATTTCTGAAAAAAAATTCTAATTTACTTTGTGTGACCAACCTTCTTACTTAAGAGACCAATCCAATACACAAAGTGTACAATAGTATATAGAAAATAAAGTTTATGGCCTTGAAGGATTTGACAAACTGAGGAAACTGTAAATTTTACACTTCAAAATAATTTTTCTGAGAAAAGATTTAGATGATGCCATTCCCTATTTTCATATCCCTTGGAGTGACTGTACAATGCATAAGCTGAGCTTCCCTTGTGTCTCAGATGGTAAAGAATTCGCCTGAAGTATGGGAGACCTGGGTTGGATCCCTGGATTAGGAAGATCCCCTGGAGGAGGGCATGACAACCCACTCCAGTATTCTTTCCTGGAGACTCCATGGACAGAGGAGCCTGGAGGGCATGGAGTCACAAAGAGTCAGACATAACTGAAGGACTAAGCACAGCACAGGAAATTAGAAAGATAGATAGATGATAGATACAAAGAAAGAAAAAATTTTGTTACATAAGTGATAGAGAAAATTTGATTGATAAAAACAGAGAAAACAATACCTCTTAGAGATGAAGCCTCTAAAACCCAAAGAACAACAGTGGCTTACCCAAAGTCCAAATCTTGTTAGAAGTAGAGTCAGTTTTAGAATCTAGACCTTTCTTTCAACTCTTGGTCAAGTCTTTTCCATAAGCACTATTTCTGATATATTTTAAAGTCACCTTAGTGAATCTTCTAATATCTAAAATTTAATTCTTGATTTTTATGATAGCTTAAAAAAGGTAACTTTGATGTTCATGGCTATTACAACCTAATAGGTACATCTAGTATATATCTTTTTTAATCTAAAAAATTCAGACACAACTTGATTCTTTGCTTTGCATGAAAATAATGAATTGGTAGTGAATGCATCGAACAGCTGTGTGTTCATGAAGACCATATGTTATTTGTGTTTAAAGTTGTAATGTTTTGATGTGCTGCTGAGTGGCTTGTCTTGGGAGACAATAAAATGGCAGCTGGTTTTACCCTAGAAGACCTCTTACTAAATAAATTCCAGCTGTGAATATATGATACTTCCTTAAATGGGCAAAGAGAAGTCAACCCATATGTAAAATTGTTCTGCACATCTATACTACTTTAGGAACCATATTCTCTTGGCTTCAATAGGAAGCTTTTTTTTTTTCTTGAAAATAAAATACAGAAAATTGAATTTGTACCAAAAGTGTTTAAATAATTTGAAGGAAGGTTTTAAAAACAACTTTCGCAAGTGTGGTCTTCTTGAAAGCATAAATGTATACCAGTATTTGAATAGAGCTAGGTACAATCAATCTTACGGTGAGTAATTAAATTAATGTGTGTCTTACTTCATAAAATTCCTGCTTAAAATTGCTTGTGGGCTTAAAATGCTAAGCCTGGTGTGGGTCCATAGTCTCATTGGGAAAAATCCCCTAGATTTAACAGAAATGTTACATTGTCTCATCTTAATAGTAAATAGATATTTACATTTTATACAAAATAGGAGACATTTACTTTACCAGGTTATGAAATGTATGGATACAAACAACCGTAAAATTAGCCAAATGGTTAAACGGAGGCAACTACCTAGAGGCTTTAGTAGGTACTTGGCATTTGTTTGTCTCATTTTTACTATTAATGTTTGCTGCCAGAGCTGATGGGGAATATTTAAAGGGATTTACCACAGAAATGACTGGAGAAAGATTATCTGAAGTCTTTATGCATTATCAGTTGAGTTTCAACCTTAAATTATATTAAAGTTTGTTTTATGTATATATTAAATAAATGTCAATAAAATTGTGTACATCTTTTTTAGTTTTAATGATAATTCAGAATTTAGCTAAAAGAATGAAAAAATAAATGTTTACATTTGATGGAATTATAAATGGAAATACAATGTTATGTATCTGGCACAGATGGTAGGTGAACCAGTGAAATTGCTTAATCATGCCTTTGTGATCCCAAGGATTGTAGCCTAGGAGGCTCATCCATCCATGGAATTTTCCAGGCAAGAGTACTGGCATGGGTTGCCATTTCCTTCTCCAGGGGATCTTCCTGATGCAGGGATCGGACCCAGGTCTCTCACATTGCAGGCAGATGCTTTACCATCTGAGCCACCAGAGAAGCTGCCTTCAGTGCAGAGACCTGAGTTCAGTTCCTGGGTCTGGAAGATACCCTGCAGAAGGGAATGACTACCCACTCCAGTATTCTTGCCTGGAGAATTACATGGAGTAGTCTAGTGGGCTACAGCCCATGGAGTAGCGAAGAGCTGGACACGACTGAGACTGATAATTTTTCACTTTCACTTTCATTATCAAGTAAGAAATTATATAAAGGTAATTCTAATAGCGTTTAAACAAATATACCAGAATGTACAGAGTCTGAAATGCCATTGGTTCATAGCAGTTACTTTGAAATACAATCTCAAATTAAACATTCCAAAAATGGTGTGAGCAATGGAAGCCTCCTTGTGAGTAATGACTACAACTTCTCAGGATAATCACTTGGAAATGGCATTTATTCAAATACAAATGTTCTGGTAAGTTTGTTAACCACCAGTTGTATTAACATAAAGCCATGTCTCATTTAGTATCTAACAGTATTGTTTGTGCAGAAGTATGCATACACCTCATTGCCTGTCTTCCAGTCCCACTCTGCTTTTAGTCAGAATCTTACATGTGCGAGAGAGGACCTCAGATGGTAAATATAACATTGGCAAACTATGATTCCTGAGCTATATCCAGTTTCCCTGTCATTTAAGAATTGTTTCTACATTTTAAAAATGTTGAAAAAAATTCAAAAGAAGGAAGATGCTTTGTGATTTGTTAAAGTTATATGAAATTCAAATTTCAGTGTCTATAAGTAAAGTATTATTGGAACACAGTCATATTTGTTTATATGTCGTCCATGCTGCTTTCACAATACTATGCCAGACTAGAGTAGTTGCAACAAAAATATGGTCTACAAAGCATAAATTATTTATCATCTATTCCTTTACAGAAAAAAAAAAAAAACATTACTGAATACTTATCAAGTTTTTAAGTCATCCACTGAAGTAAAAAGATAAAGTGAGTGTAACAAGCAATATATTTTCCCCTAGACTTAAGGAACACTTAATATCCAGGCTTGAGATAAAATTGTATGGATTTAACAAGTGATATATAGTAAACACTCTCTTCGAACAACACAAGAGAAGACTCTACACGTGGACATCACCAGATGGTCAACAGCAAAATCAGATTGATTATATTTGCTGCCAAAGTTGGAGAAGCACTATAGAGTCAGCAAAAACAAGACCAGGAGCTGACTGTGGCTCAGATCATGAACTCCTTATTGCCAAATTCAGAATACACTGAAGAAAGTAGGGAAAACCACTAGACCATTCAGGTATGACCTAAAACAAATCCCTTATGATTATACAGTGGGAGTGAGAAATAGATTTAAGGGACTAGATCTGATAGACAGAGTGCCTGATGAACTATGGACTGAGGTTCATGACACTGTACAGGAGACAGGGATCAAGAGCATTGTCATGGAAAATAAATGCAAAAAAGCAAAATGGCTGTCTGGGGAGGCCTTACAAAGAGCTGTGAAAAGAAGAGAAGCAAAAAGCAAAGGAGAAAAGGAAGATACAAGCATCTGAATGCAGAGTTCCAAAGAATAGCAAGGAGAGATAAGAAAGCCTTCCTCAGTGATCAATGCAAAGAAATACAGGAAAACAACAGAATGGGAAAGACTAGAGATCTCTTCAAGAAAATTAGAGATATGAAAGGAACATTTCATGCAAAGATGGGCTCGATAAAGCACAGAAATGATATGGACCTAACAGAAGCAGAAGATATTAAAAAGAAGTGGCAAGAATACACAGAAGAACTATACAAAAAAGATCTTCATGACCCAGATAATCACGGTGGTGTGATCACTCACCTAGAGCCAGACATCCTGGAATGTGAAGTCAAGTGGGCCATAGAAAGCATTGCTATGAACAAAGCTAGTGGAGGTGATGGAATTCCAGTAGAGCTATTTCAAATCCTGAAAGATGATGCTGTGAAAGTGCTGCACTCAATATGCCAGTAAATTTGGAAAGCTCAGCAGTGGCCACAGGACTGGAAAAGGTCAGTTTTCATTTCAATCCCAAAGAAAAGCAATGCCAAAGAATGCTCAAACTACTGCAAAATTGCACTCATCTGACATAGCAGGAAAGTAACGCTCAAAATTCTCCAATCCAGGCTTCAGCAATACGTGAACCGTGAACTTCCAGATGTTCAAGCTGGTTTTAGAAAAGGCAGAGGAATCAGAGATCAAATTGCCGACGTCCACTGGATCATTGAAAAAGCGAGAGTTCCAGAAAAACATCTATTTCTGCTTTAGTGACTATGCCAAAGCCTTTGACTGTGTGGATCACAATACACTGTGGAAGATTCTGAAAGAGATGGATGGGAATTACAGACCACCCGACCTGACTCTTGAGAAACCTATATGCAGGTCAGGAAGCAACAGTTAGAACTGGACATGGAACAACAGTCTGGTTCCAAATAGGAAAAGGAGTACGTCAAGGCTGTATATTGTCACCCTGCTTATTTAACTTGTATGCAGAGTACATCATGAGAAACTCTGTACTGGAAGAATCACAAGCTGGAATCAAGATTGCCAGGAGAAATATCAATAACCTCAGATATGCAGATGACATCACCCTTATGGCAGAAAGTGAAGAGGAACTAAAAAATCTCTTGATGAAAGTGAAAGAGGAGAGGGAAAAAGTTGGCTTAAAGCTCAACATTCAGAAAACGAAGATCATGGCATCTGGTTCCATCACTTCATGGGAAATAGATGGGGAAACAGTAGAAACAGTGTCAGACTTTATTTTTGGGGGCTCTAAAATCACCGCAGATGGTGACTGCAGCCATGAAATTAAAAAACGCTTACTGCTTGGAAGGAAATTATGACCAACCTAGACAGCATATTGAAAAGCAGAGACATTACTTTGCCAACAAAGGACTGTCTAGTTAAGGCTATGGTTTTTCCAGTTGTCATGTATGAATGTGAGAGCTGGACTGTGAAGAAAGCTGAGCACCAAGGAATTGAAGCTTTTGAACTGTGGTGTTGGAGAAGACTCTTGAGAGTGCCTTGGACTGCAAGGAGATCCAACCAGTCCATTCTAAAGGAGATCAGTCCTGGGTGTTCATTGAAAGGACTGATGCTAAAGCTGAAACTCCAATACTTTGGCCACCTCATGGGAAGAGTTGACTCACTGGAAAAGACCCTGATGCTGGGAAGGTTGGGGGCAGGAGGAGAAGGGGATGACAGAGGATGAGATGGCTGGATGGCATCACTGATTCGCTGGACATGAGTTTGAGTGAACTCCAGGAGTTGGTGATGGACAGGGAGGCCTGGCATGCTGTGATTCGTGAGGTTGCAAAGAGTCGGACACGACTGAGCGACTGAACTGAACTGATGAATGAAACAATGTAGTAACTTCATGCATTTCCCTTGGGACTTGAAGGAAAAATACTTTCCCAATTTTAGGCATTAAACCACTATGACTGTGTGTTTCTGAGTACTGTGGTTCTTATATCAAATAGGGTAAGGTGTGGGTAGAAGGACGAAAAGACTGCTTGTGATTCTACCCTATTTTCTGATTTCTTCGTCTTCCTATGTATGAGGGTAGAAGCTGTATGTGCTTCAAGATGAGTTTGGTTATTATTACCTGGGGGTCCTATTGCTTGACTGGAATGCAGGTACTGGGAGGCAAGTAGCTGCTCTGAAGCTGCAAAGAAATTCTTCTAGACTCAAAGGGGAGAATTGTATCTGCTTGCACTTAAGCCTGTTTGATGAACCTCTGCTGCTGGGGTCCAGCCCCAGTGGATCCAGGGTAATTCAAAGCGGGGATGGTGTTGGTGTCTAGAGGAAAATTGTTTAATTAAAGATATGGAGAGAGATTAGAATAGTGTAGTAGGAAAATTAGTGGAGAAAAGAGGCTGAATAACTTGGTTTATGTAGAAAACCAATAAAACCCCGAGACAAGGGGTTTGCACCGCCTATGTAGGCCACGGGTGTTTCCCGGTCTCCCGGAGGAGCAGAGACACAAAACGCCTCCCCATTCAGATCTTAGAAGCCCAGGCAAAATTAGTAGGCCCGGCGAGCCTCCACGCTCCATATGGGAATTCAGCCAGAAAAGGACAGTGAGAAACAACGACACGGGGAAACCAGTCTTTCCGGTAACTGGTCCGTTTCTTTATATTCCAGGGCCACTTTTATACTTTAAGTCATACATAGAGATAAATGGAAAATACAAAGTCACACGGGGTCAGCATTCCTGACCCTTATTGAAACCACGCTTTCTTTCTGCATTCCTTCCGATATACCAAGTTCTCAGGTGATTTACATTGTCTTCTGGCCAAGAGGCCTGCTAACATTTTATGACCCTTTCTGATGATGATTAGTCAACCAGGAAACTTATTTTCTCCAAAGGTGATTTTTCTTAAGTCCGGAACCACCCTCCGAAGGCACCAGATAAAGTTGCTTTCCTACAGGGCAAAGGTGCAGTGGGCTATAATCAAGAAAAGAATTTACTTAGCCTAAGGTCTAACGTGATTAATATCAGGGTTAATACTTATTTCTCCTATATGCTAGTTATATCAATTAGTGTATATAAGGGGCAAGGGATATGGAGGCTTAGCAGCAAGTATTGGCTCAACAATGAAACCCTCCACCAGTATAATTTATAACTAACTCACTAATACTATACTAATAATTTTCTAACTTCTCAAAGAATCTGTATTTAGAAAGTTTATGTTGGTAAAGAATTTGCCTGCAGTGCAGGAGACCCGGGTTCGATCCCTGGGTTGGGAAGATCCCCTGGAGAAGGAAATGGCAACCCACTCCAGTATCCTTGCCTGGAAAATCTCACGGACAGAGGAACCTGGTGGATTGCAGTCCATGGGGTCGCAAAGAGTCAGGCACAACTGAGCGACTAACACACACACACATGCCTCTTACAGTTGGGAGGCTGTGAACAATCACATGTGGCCGGATAAATCTGTCAGGCAGTCTAGACAGCCATCAGAGGAGCTTGTGGACTGAAACACTCTTGTCACATCCAGGATATTTATTAACTGGAGCTCTTAGTTAGCTCCTTTTTAGAGAGAGGTGGTGGAGGATAGCCCCCCGTAATGTCAGCAGTGTAGTAAGGCAGGCAGACTCTGGTTTTGGGGGTAGATGCTCAAGAATGTCCAGGGGTAACCCTGAGGCCTGATCCCACCTTTGCGTATGTCAGGCCTCCTTCCTCATGACCTTTGCCATGGGCGGGATTCCTCACGCTGGCTCCCGGCACTTCGCCTTTTATTTCATGGAAATATGATTGTGATTAATATTTATTTCTCACAATCATCAGCATTATTTACTGCCATTTTTGTGACCATGTCTAATCTTTTTTGAGGAATATGTTCTAACTTCTATCTTGTGCTAAAATCTGTGTGTGTGAGTGTATTCATGTGTATTCATGCATACCCACAGCACACACATAAATGTATTCATATACATAATGTGGATTATTTGGATATTATATTTATGCATGTATGTGTCCCAATGATTCTATCCTTGTCATAACAACATGGTGATTATTGGTATGATCTAATAAAATTTAGCTTTCTTATTTCACTGGAATACAAGAGCCAAGAGTCTTGTTGATCTGTATAACGAAACTCCTAATTGGTATCTAAATGCCCTCACAGTAGCTAAATTTCCATCTACTAGCTGTATAGAAGCCAAGTAATATAGAGCACGGGGAGCCAAATAAATTTTCATTGATTGCTTCTTAGTTGAAGGATAGGAAATATGCAGAACAAGTTAAATAGCTGAAGGTGAAGTCGCTCAGTCATGTCCGACTCTTTGTGACCCCATGGACTGTAGCCTACCAGGCTCCTCCGTCCATGGGATTCTCCAGGCAAGAATACTGGAGTGGGTTGCCATTTCCTTCTCCAGGGGATCTTCCCGACCCAGGGATTGAACCCAGGTCTCCCACGTTGAAGGCAGACGCTTTAACCTCTGAGCCACCAGGGAAGCCCCAAATAGCCCTAGGGACTGTGTGTATTATCACCAAGAAAGACAGAAGTGTGAGTCATAAATTAGGTTTATTATATCTTGTATCTGTTATAGCAAAAGAAGCATGAAGGTGATACCATATCACTTTTCTTTTCATTCATCCATGAATATTAGATTTATCAATTATGCTTAATGATTAGTCCATGCATGAAAGAGGCATTAGAAAATCCATGTAATCCTATAGTATAGCTGCAAACTATAGTTAAGTATCTCACACTCACTTATATAAACCAAACTATAATATTCCAGAGAGAAGTGAGTTAACATTCAATGTTTCGGCTAGGATATGAAACTTCAGTTATTGTTATATGTGTATGTGTCCATTTCAATGACACTGAATTGCAAGAAAATATGCTATATAATTTTCTTACCATCTGAGTTATGCATTTTAATGTTAATGTTTTTTGCTAAAAATTATAGGCCTTTACCATTTAATTTCATTTTCTTTCTTACAGTTTGTCATAGATAAATCCTGACTGATCTGTCTCTTTCTCATTAAATTCCTTAATAGTTGATGTATGGCAAAACCAATACAATATTGTAAAGTAATTAAGCTCCAATTAAAATAAATAAATTAAATAAATAAATAAATATGTGTAAAAAAAATAGTTCTTCTGGCAGCTTTACTATCAACTAGCCTTCCCTTTCCAGTCTGAGTACAGAGTTTTCTAAATATTATTATTTAATTATCTAAGTGTCTAGTGTAAAGCTTCCTGCACAGAAAGTGCCATCAAAATCTTATTAACTAACTAAGATAAACAAAAGTAAATGTTAAAATTTATTTTAAGATCACAGTTAAGTAAGTCTCTGAACATTGGCTGAAACTTCCCCAAAGCTTCTCTGTGAGTTCCATTACATATTTCATATTCTTTTAGACAGTGATAGCAAAAATTAGGGCCAGCTTAACAATCTGATTTATTTTAAAGCTTCCTACTTGTGACTTTAAGTCAGACCTAGAATTTATTAAGCAACCAATTTCTCATCACTTTTACTATTTGTAGGACTTTTACTATTTGTAGGCTAACCTGAGCCACTACTATCTCTCACCTGAATTATTTCAACAGTTTCATAATCATCTCTGTATTTTCCCACTTGCTTTCCACACTCTATTCTCAAAAGAACCTCCATAGAAAGACTCTCAAAAAGAAAGCAGCTAATCCTTCTGTTGATATCTCTAATAACTCTCCTCATTTAAACCAAAACCTAAGGTCTTTACAATAGTCTAGACTAGCCCTATACCATCTTCCTTCAAATTACCAGTATGAGTCATTTCTATTTAACTTCATCTCCTTCTACCTTTTCCTCATTCAAATTAGGCTCTGTTCTCTTCTCTATGAATTATTGTGTATGAGTTCTTTTGCATATTTCCTTGTTTTGAACCTCATGAAGCTGAAATAGTCACGAATTACTTTCTGCTTTGTGGTCTTCTGAATAGTTTCCTTAAGATTCAATAGGTATAAACAATTGTACAAAGGAGGCCCCAAACGCAGGCAGAGCAACAACATGTTGTCTGTTCTCTCCTTTTGAGATTTTTTGCTTAAACTACAAATTATGCCAGATTGGAATGGAGACTCAATGAGCCATTTTGAGCAACCTACATACACTGTTGATTTTGACATTTTCTTTCCTTTTTGGTGGGCCAGAGGATACCATTGAAAATTACTGCTTCAGTGCCTGAAAGAATTAATGTAGTTTCCAGAAATGATTATTATACTCCCCAGGAGTAGCTTATGTATCTGGAAAATCTGGCTTAGTTTGTTGGTAAAATGCACATCTTCTACAAGAAAGGATAGGGATGACTACTGATTAAAGGAGACTTCAGTGACTTTGCTCCTTAGGAGAGCACTAGCAAAGCAAGTTTACTGATTATGAAGTGCTTAAAGATTATACTCAAAGTCCAATGTGCCTTTTATCATCCCTCCCACAGGTAATTAAGTGAACATAATCAGTAATACTTAAATGCACAAATCCTCCCCACATTCCTTTTTAACTGCCTTTTCATCTCAGTTCACTGTATTACTACTCATATCCGCCTCATTTTGGTCAGTCAAGTGAGGATGAAATTTCTCCCTCTATGTAGTTAAAATCTAAAATATGTGACATCATCAGAAATTGGAGGAGATGAGGCATTTATAGTGGATATGAGATTATGGGACTGCCATATCATTTAGATTCTTTTGTCATAATGTTCCCAGATCCATCATATTTCTGGGATTACCACATCTAGTTTGTTTAGTTTACCAATTCAATCTGATATTAGTAGAGTTATTTTTTAGACTTATTGTAACATATGCTATTTCAGGAATCTTCTTTGCAAAGAAATCAGGAAGAAGGAGTGCATTTTGAAACTGTTAGGTAGCTTTAAGTGTTTCTGAAAATCAAGAGAAAACTTTTGAATTTCAAAAATGTTATCAAATATTTAATTCATAAATTTTCATGGTAAAACCTTATTTTATCACTTATTACACAAAAAGAAATCTTATCTGATTTGTTTGCTCATTTTATAATGAGGTATTGATTAATATTGAAAAATTATGTCAAAAAACATAAAAAGCTACAATAAGTAAATTTTAAGGTTTTGTATTTCTAAATAGTAATTGAGATGTTTTACATTTTTACATTTTCTGGTGGAGCAAAGATTGCACTAAAGATTAATGCATTTTGAAAATGATAAAAAACAATTCTTTTTTGTTTGTTTGTTTGTTTGTTTTTACTTTATTTTACTTTACAATGCTGTATTGGTTTTGCCATACATCAACATGAATCCTCCACAGGAGTACATGTGTTCCTAATCCTGAACCCCCCTCCCACCTACACAATGGAGTAAAACAATTCTTTTTTCAGTAGTTTCAAAACTTTGGCATTATAGTTCATGATTTTGAGATTATAATATAATAATAATATAGTAAATTCAGCCTTCTGAATGGGAGAAAATAATAGCAAATGAAGCAACTGACAAACAACTAATCTCAAAAATATACAAGCAATTTATGCAGCTCAATTCCAGAAAAATAAACGACCCAATCAAAAAATGGGCCAAAGAACTAGATAGACATTTCTCCAAAGAAGACATGCGGATGGCTAACAAACACATGAAAAGATGTTCAACATCACTCATTATTAGAGAAATGCAAATCAAGACCACAATGAGGTACCACTTCACACCAGTCAGAATGGCTGCGATCCAAAAGTCTGCAAGCAATACATGCTGGAGAGGGTATGGAGAAAAGGGGACCCTCTTACACTGTTGGTGGGAATGCAAACTAGTACAGCCACTATGGAGAACAGTGTGGAGATTCCTTAAAAAATTGCGAATAGAACTGCCTTATGACCCAGCAATACCGCTGAAGGGCATACACACCGAGGAAACCAGAATTGAAAGAGACATGTGTACCCCAATGTTCATCACAGCAGTGTTTATAATAGCCAGGACATGGAAGCAACCTAGATATCCATCAGCAGATGAATGGATAAGAAAGCTGTGGTACATATACACAACGAAGTATTACTCAGCCATTAAAAAGACTACATTTGAATCAGTTCTAATGAGATAGATGAAACTGGAGCCGATTATACAGAGTGAAGCAAGCCAGAAAGAAAAACACCAATACAGTATACTAACACATATATATGGAATTTAGAAAGATGGTAATGATGACCCTGTATGCGAGACAGCAAAAGAGACACAGATATGTAGAGCGGACTTTTTGACTTTGAGGGAGAGGGAGAGGGTGGGATGATTTGGGAGAATGGCATTGAAACATGTATACTATCATGTAAGAAACAAATCGCCAGGCTATGTTTGGATGCTTGCGTCTGGTGCATGGGGATGATCCAGAGAGATGATAGGGGGTGGGAAGTGGGAGGGGGGGTTCAGGATTGGGAACTCATGTACACCCGTGGTGGATTCATGTCAATGTATAGCAAAACCAATACAGTATTTTAAAGTAAAATAAAGTAAAAATAAAAATTAAAAAAAAATGTGATACCATTCTCCCAGTATTGTAAAGTAATTAACCTCCAATTAAAATAAATAAATTTATATTAAAACTGGCCAAAAATATATATGTGATAAGAACATGAGCTTGAATATTTCCCATGTATTCCCATGCATTCATTAAAGTTTAATGTTCAATATTAGGAAATAGTGTCTATAAAAAGCCTATAATATCTTAAAATAATCACTTACTAAATTAGTATATACTGTGGAGTGGGGTGCTGTCATGTTCTTTACTGAATGATCAGAATTTTGTCTTGAATAAATATGATCTATGCTTACTTTTAAAAAACATATATATAGATGTTAGTGGAAAATTAATCTTTATTAAATGTATCTTTCTCAAGAGTTCTTTATGTAAAATACATGACTCAGATGAAAATATATCTGTTTTTTTTCTTCTAATGAACATCTAACATGAGTTTTTATAGTAACATATATACTATACAATGATTTTCTATCAGTGAACTACATTTTGCTAGTGAGTAGCTATTTCCAAATGCAAATAATTCTGAAAAAAACCCAAAAACCCTGTAATTCAGGAAGCAGTACCATTGTTAATTTTTTAAATAACACTTTTCAGTGATTTTCAGTTTATTGTACCATTGTAGGTGACTTACATATAATTATGCATTTTTCAGATGATAGATACTTTCATGCTGTTATTTAATAAAAATGCCCTAGCTTTCTTCTTGAAAGGGATGATCCTCGTATATTAATGTTGATACATGTGTAGTTAAAAAGTAATAGAGTATATTATTTTTTAAGAAATTAATTATTGTCTCTGGTATGTTAGCACACTAAGAACAAAAGTGCTTAAATATACAATTTCTTTAACACATTTTACTTCTATTGACTTTTTTTTAGTAAAGTTTCATTGCAATTAGTGCAATTAGTGGTTATTGCTCTATTTGTTTCCTTGTCAGTGCACCTGTGCAATGGTTTATAAAATGTAGAGGACTGGAGTGTAAATCATTGAATGTATGCACAGCAGAGGGCCTAAAATATCTTTAGGAGACTGTTAGGCATGCTCTCCCATAAGGCCCATAATTTTGAAGCTATTTCAAACATTGTGTTTAGGAATTAACATTTTTCCAAAATAGAAATACTGATATTCTCTGAGTCCTTCATCAGAGCACTAAATTATCTTTCCTTCTCAAGCTTTCATGGGCAATTGGCCCACAGTGATAAATCTAAAACCTAGAGTTAGAAAAAAAAAATTAATACACACAGAATGAAAATCCCTTGGCTGCTATAATTTATAAGCAAATGTTCACTATGGAAAAAAAAAAAAAACTTCACAGAAATAGCAAGTTGTCAATTTATCAGTCAAAATGACATATAATCCTCACAAAAGTTCAGTCATATACAAATCCAATATAAAAATTTAATTTGCCTTTAAGTGGTTGAGCTTTACTGACAACCATACTATAATAGATATAACTTTCTGGAGGTCTAAAATAGCAACATCAATGTATTAGGTATGTATAATCTTGTATGTATAGATGATTGATAGAGTTAATGAGAAAAATTCCACTTATTTAAAATCTTACAAGGCTGAAATACTAGGTAAAGTATTTATTCAATTTGTCAATTTAATATAAGTATGTTGTTGATATTCCTAAGGATAGAGCCTAGTTCATCTGGCAATGGGTTGTAGTGAAATTCTTTTAAAGTTCGTTGAATATGGGAAGGATGTAATTTATTCAAGTCCCCCACTTATAAATCAGGATTTAATTTTTCAAAATATTTATTTTTTCCAACTAATGAAATAGACTTGAAAAGAATCAACAAAATCTCTGCAGAACTGTGACAAAGTAATTCTGATGACTATGTTGTCTATTAACGTTTTCACTGACAGGAGCTGAAGGCCAAATTGAGATGAATATATGTATATTGTTGTACAGAGGATTTGTTTTTGTTTTGATTTATTTTCCAAAAAGAAATTTAGTTGCAAATGCTTTATAATGTTGCCAACTCCTCCCTTTCTAGATAAAGTGTGATCATATATCTGTATATTTAATGGATATATATAGTTTAAAAAAAGTTTAGAAAGGGATTCCTGAATTTGTAAATACATAACTAATAATATAAGTAAGAAGAGGAAGACAGTTTCCATGGCTTTATTATAATGCTAAATAAACATAGACTTTTAAAGTGTAAATATGTGGCAGTTAAAAATCTGTACAATTTTAGCATCTGACTTTGAGTTTGCTTTTTCCCACCTTATACTTTTGATTACACAGATGTTTATTGTATTTGTTGTGGTGGTTGTTATTCTCTGCATGTAGGTTATCTACCTGCTCATAGCCAGTAGCTGTGAGGATAATACATAAGCATTTGGTGTGTTTCTTATCAACCTATGGTCAGGACCAAATGAGTGAATTCTTGTTGTTTCAAGAAATGTCCTGTGATTTAGTGCAGTTACCACTACAATGTTTTCTGATTAATGTTAAGTATAATGGTGCTAAGAGTCAAAGCATTAGACAGGAAAATGAGTTATTTGGGGACTCCTTTATTTGCATCAAATAATGTGTGTGGTATATAACCGCATCTATATGGTCACATGTTCTCAGCCCTCTCATGCCCATTTCATCTTTCACTGAATTACAGAAGGGATACCTAGGCATCATATTTAGCAATAACCAATAAAGAAAAACTTAAATTAAATCTTGAAAGAACCAATAACAATCTTACATTTCCAAATATAAATTGTAGTATTATCATTACTGAAATCACTGTAGCATATTTTATATAGCCTTATACTGCATATTGTAACAGATGATATATCAAGCAAAGAAGATAACATTTCAAAAAACATTAAAATATAAGATATCATTATAAAGATATCTTGTTACTCTCACAAGCAGGTACTAGTCAGCTCGAGCCACACCACTGCATTCCTTAGGGTCATTAAAATCATATATTTGTGTTTCAGGTTTTCCTGGGAAACGCTGGGATTCCACTTCAGCCATTCTCTTTTTGTCTTATTTAGTCTTGTTCTATACACATAGATTGAGTCACTACTGGGCCTCTGGATCAATCTAGCTTCCAGCTTCTTTGATCATCAGTACATTCAAGATGATTCTGTTTTTTATGTACTTTAGCATTGTCCCTTTGCTTAGTTGTATTTTCACTTGTTCTGGGATGTGGTGTGATCAATGCATGTGTGCTAAGTTACTTCAGTCATTTCTGACTCTTTGTGACCCTGTGGACTGTAGCTCATTGGTTTCCTCTGTCCATGGGATTCTCTAGGCAAGAATATTGGAGTGAGTAGCCATGCCTTCCTACAGGGAATCTTCTCTACCCAGGGATGAAATCCAAGTCTCTTCTATCTCCTGCATTGGCAGGCAGGATCTTTACCACTAGCACCACCTGGGAAATCCCCATGTGTGATCATACTATATATTAAAAGCTGATATGTGGCATACGGTAACATAAACAGGGTATATTTATGGCTTGCATTCCCAGGTAACATATAGAAAGGTGAATAATATTTTCTCTTTTGTTGTTGTTGTTGTTTCTAAGAAGTCGTAGTAAATAGTTTCCCGTATCAGTCTTCAAGAGAGAAATTTGAAACCCATGGTGGTAAGAATACAGAGACAGGTTTTTGGAAGTTAAATTTAGAAACATTCACACAATGCATTTTCAAGCAGCTAGAAAAGAAGGTTTTAACAGCCTTGAAAAAAGCAGACGTTATCCAGCTCAATGAATTGTCAAAATCAAAGCAGATATATGCACAGGAGCCACTTTGGGCTACACAGTCCTCCTTTTGTGGATGCACCTTAAATGAAAGATGAATTTGCTGACTACTTTTTTCAGATTAAAGTAATATTAATCTCAATATCAGATGTTGAATCTTAGTTAATTATATACCAACTTGTGAATGTCTTCAGGTTCAGGACTTCCATATTTCAGGAGAAATGATGGATAGTCTAATTTACTGAGGTTTGGAGATGTCGTATGACCATCTGAAAATATATCCTTCCAAAATACTATTAATTATTGCTTACAAAGTGATGTGAAACTTTTGTTTTCAAGAAAATACATTTTATCTCCTCTTCTACAGCTACTTTCTCACTTTGGTCATGTTAAAAATGTTCTTTCTCTCAAAAACTCATTTCTTTTAAAGTTTTGAGACTACAGAACTTCCAGTTTATATGATACAACTCAAAATAAATGAAACAAACAAACAAACAAAAACTCTCTCTTGGTGACCAAGCTATGCAGTTTTAATGAGTGAATTCAAAGTACTTAACATTTAATCTGGAAAGCTCAGCAGTGGCCACAGGACTGGAAAAGGTCAGTTTCCATTCCAATAACAAAGAAAGGCAATGCCAAAGAATGCTCAAACTATGGCACAATTCCATTCATCTCACACACTAGCAAAGTAATGCTCAAAATTCTCCAATCCAGGCTTCAACAGCAAATGAACTGTGAATTTCCAGATGTTCAGGCTGAATTTAAGAAAAACACCAATACAGTATACTAATGCATATATATGGAATTTAGAAAGATGGCAATGGTAACCCTGTATGTGAAACAGCAAAAGAGACACAGATGTATAGAACAGTCTTTTGGACTCTGTGGGAGAGGGAGAGGGTGGGATGATTTGGGAAAATGGCATTGAAACATGTATAATATCATATAAGAAACAAATTGCCAATCTAGGTTCAATGCAGGGTGCAGGATGTTTGGGGCTGGTTCACTGGGATGACCCGAAGGGATGGTGTCGGGGCGGGGGGGTGGAGGTGAGAGGGGGATTCGGGATTGGGAACATGTGTATACCCGTGGTGGATTCATGTTGATGTGTGGCAAAACCAATAAAATATTATAAAGTAAAATAAAATGAAATGAAAGATACTCAAAATAAATAAATAATTTTTTTTTAAAAAGGCAGAGGAACCAGAGATCAAATTGCCAACATTTGCTAGATCATTGAAAGAGCAGGAGAATTCCGGAAAAACATCTACTTCTGCTTTATTGACTATGCCAAAGCCTTTGACTGTATGGATCACAACAAACTGGAAAATTCTTAAAGAGATGGGAAAACTAGACCGCCTGACCTGCTTGAGAAATCTTTATGCAGGTCAAGAAGCAACAGTTAGAACTGGACATAGAATAACAGAATGGTTTTAAACTGGAAAAGGAATACGTCAAGGCTGTATAATGTCACTCTGCCTATTTAACTTACATGCATATTACATCATGCGAAATGTGGGGCTGGATGAAGCACAAACTGGAATCAAGATTGTCAGGAGAAATATCAATAACCTCAGATATGCAGATGACATCACCCTTATGGCAGAAGCAAAGAGAAACTAAACAACCTCTTGATGAAAGTGAAACAGGTTTAAAAAGTGAAAAATTGACTTAAAACTCAAAATTCAGAAAACTTAGATCATGGCATCCAGTCCCATTACTTCATGGCAAATAGACGGGAGACAGTGGAAACAGTGAGAGACTTTATTTTTCGGAGGCTTCAAAATCACTGCAGATGGTGACTGCAGCCGTGAAATTAAAAGATGCTTGTTCCTTGGAAGAAAAGCTATGACCAACCTAGACAGCTTATTAAAATGCAGAGACATTACTTTGTCAACAAAGGTCCGTCTAGTCAAGGCTATGTGTTTTCCAGTAGTCATGTATGGATGTGAGAGTTGGACTATAAAGAAAGCTGAGTGACAAAGAATTGATGCTTTTGAACTGTGGTGTTGGAGAAGACTTTTCAGAGTCCCTTGGACTGCAAGGAGATCCAACCAGTCCATCCTAAAGGAAATCAGTCCTGAATATTCATTGGAAGGACTAATGTTGAAGCCGAAACTCCAACCGTTGGGCCCCTGATGCAAAGAACTGACTCACTGGAAAAGACCCTGATGCTAGGCAAGATTGAAGGCAGGAGGAGAAGGGGATGACAGAGGATGAGATGATTGGGTGGCATCACCGACGCGATGGACATGAGTTTGAGTAAACTCCAGGAGTTGGTGATGGACAGGGAGGCCTGGCGTGCTGCAGTCCATGGGGTTGCAAAGAGTCGGGCATGACTGAGTGACTGAACGGAAGTGAACATTTATGTGTCACATATTTATTACCAGAAAATTCAATGCTTTGTTTTAGTAAGTACTAAAATGGAATGTACTTACTTTTTGCATATTTTCTTACCCAGAGAAGCTAAATGTGGCAACTTTTGGCTGCCACTTTTTGTTTCTGACTTTTTGGTTAAAGATCACACTTTTTTGTTAAAATACCATCTGAAAATATCTATTAGAAAATAAATTAATTTATAGCATTAGCTGTTATATTTTCATGTTGAATGCATTTTTAAGGGATCTCCTAGGGTATTTAAGGGGATTCAGAAAATTAAAATTCTTCTTATAGCAATAGTGAACTGAGCCTTTGAAAGATATGAATTGCATTTATATATGGAAAAGACTGACATCTGTAGAGAAAAATGCATTTTTTATTAAAAATAAATATATCACCAACATTTTATATTTGTTAAAATGATTGCTCCCTTTCATATTTATTATAGTATTTTCCATAATTTATTAAATAAAATTAATGATTTCAGCACACTGAAAAACATTTTGTTCATTATATTAAGTTTAACCTTAATGATTATTGGTATGACTTAAATTTCAAAATTAACAAATATTTGGCATCAAATTAGAGCTCTTATTGATACTTACATGCCAAAGTTTCAATGACCTGAAAGACAAGTTCACTCATTTGTTCTTTTTTAGTTACTTGAGTAAGAAATGGCAATTTACTCTAGTATTCTTGCCTGCAAAATTCCATGGACAAAGGAGCCTGACAGGCTACAGTCCATGGAGTCACAAAGCATCAGACACAACTGAACAACTAAACACACATGCACGGACACCATTAAGTCTTATAGCTATGAGAAATGCAATTATTTTTACTTTGTAGGAAAGCTGGAATTCATACTTCAAAAATATATATTTTCATAGCATATAGCAAGATACTGATGTGAATGGAAGTTTTGTCTTTTTTTATACTGCTTATCATTTTATTGACATAAATACGAAACACGGTTGAATGATTTCCAGGCATAAAATTCCATAGTCTACTGGAGTTATGTTCTAATGCTTTCTTTACTTATTAAGTATTCACTATAGAAAACACTTTATGTACAGAGCCCAGTTTTGTAAAAGTATGGACTCTGGAGCTAGACTGTTTGAGTCTGAATTCTTGCTCCTTGAGGCTTTCTAGTTGTGTGACCTGGGACAAGTCAATGGACAGTTCTGAGCATCAGTTTCCTCATGTTTTTAAATGGAGTTTTTAATAATAGTACTTTGCTTTCCATAAAAGAGTATTTAACCTAAATACCAGAAAAGTAGGTTATAGATCCTGCAAGTGTAAGGCTTTTACATAACTGTCTTTATATATACAGTACCTAGGAGCATACCTACTAAGTATGATAAACAAATAATAAATATTTTGAATGAAAATAAATGTCCCATTGCATATTGGAAATTACTTATAATTTCTTTGTAATTTGTGGCTCAAATTGCACTGGAACCCAATGTAACACCATATTGTACCACATTTGCTGGTTTACATTCTAATCCAATGCAAGAAATATTTTTTAAAGAACTTCATAACATGATGAACCCCTTTCCTCTGTTTGTATCAACACCATTAGATGATATTCTTTTTCTTTTTTACACAACAAATGTTCAAAAATTTATTCATACTAATTTCTATAACATGGAAATTAGTATTCCACAATTCAATAGAACCAAATCATAGGCTGAAGGATAGATGGATTGAGGGATAAATGGTTGGATGCAAGGACATACAACCAAATGCAAAATATAGAATTACTTTTAAACACACTGTCTAGGTTTGTCATCACTTTCCTGCCAAAAAATTATCATCTGAGTTCGTGGCTGCAGTCACCTTCCGTAGTGATTTTGGAGCCCAAGAAAAGGAAGTCTGTCACTATTGACACCTTTTCCCCCTCTATTTGCCATGCAGTATTGGGGTTGGAAGCATTGATCTAGTTTTTCTTTCTTTCTTTTTTTAAAATACTTAATCCTAAGTCAGCTCTTTCACTCTCCTCCTTCACCATAATCAAGAAGTTCTTTAGTTCCTCTTCATTTTCTGCCATTAGAGTGATATCATCTGCAAATCTGTGGTTGTTGTTTCTCCTGCCTATCTTGATTCCAGCCTGTAACTCACCCAGCCTGGCATTTCTCATGACGTGTTCAGTGTAGAGATTAAACAAATAGGGTGACAGCAGACAGCCTTGTGGTACTCCTTTCTCGATTTTGAACCAATCGGTTGTTCCATACTGGGTTCTTTTTTTTTAAATATAAATTTATTTTAATTGGAGATTAATTACTTTACAATATTGTATTGGTTTTGCCATACATCTAACTGTTGCTTCTTGACCCGCATACAGGTTTCTCAGGAGACAGGTAAGATGGACCGGTGTTCTCATCTCTCTAAGAGCTTTCCACAGTTTGTCATGATCCACACAAAGACTTTAGTGTAGTTAATAAATCAGAGGCAGATATTTTTTCTGAAATTCCCTTGCTTTCTCTATAATCCAGTGAATGTTGTCAATTTGATCTCTAGTTCTTCTTCCTTTTCTAAATCCAGCTTGGAGATTTGGAAGCTCTTTTTTCGTATAATGTTGAAGCCTAGCATGCAAGATTTTAAGCACGACCTTACTAGCATCGGGTCACAGTAGGTCAGACGGAGGGCTTCCCTTGTGACTCAGCTGGTAAAGAATCCACCTGCAATGCAGGAGACCCTGGTATGATTCCCGGGTGGGACGATCCCCTGGGGAAGGGATAGGCTACCCACTTCAGTATACTTGAGCTTCCCTAGTGGATCGCTTGGTAAAGAATCTGCCTGCAACATGAGAGATATGAGTTTGATCCCTGGGTTGGAAAGATCCCCTGAAGAAGGGAATGGCTACCCACTCCAATGTTCTGGTCTGGAGAGTTCCATGGACTGTACAGTTCATGGGTCCAAAGAGTTGGACACAACTGAACAACTTCACTTTCACTTTTACTTAGCATGGAAGATGAGTGCAATTGTCCAATGGTTAGCACATTCTCTGGTTATGATTTTTTATGATTATATTATGATAAATGACCCAGAAAGGATTTCCAACATAATATGTTCTAAATTCCAAGCTGATGAAAATGCACTATATGTTAATCAATTGTTTATGATATATGGTTAGGAACAAAATATCAATTGTTGAGACACATGAATACATGTAGTTGATATTCTTTTTTTCTATTGTCATTAACAATACAATGAAAATATGAAAATATGCATTATTTTTTCTAACAATATGGAAGCTGTGAGATGAGTGCAATTGTGCGATAGTTTGGACATTCTTTGGCATTACCTTTCTTTGGGATTGGAATGAAAACTGACCTTTTCCAGTCCTGTGGCCACTGCTGAGTTTTCCAAATTAGCTGGCACATTGAGTGCAGCACTTCCACAGCATCATCTTTCAGGATTTGAAATAGCTCAACTGGAATTCCATCAGCTCCACTAGCTTTGTTCGTAGTGATGCTTTCTAAGGCCCACTTGACTTCACATTCCAAGATGTCTGGCTCTAAATGAGTGATCACACCATCGTGATTATCTGGGTCATGAAGATCTTTTTTGTACAGTGCTTCCGTGTATTCTTGGCACCTCTTCTTAATATCTTCTGCTTCTGTTAGGTCCAGACCATTTCTGTCCTTTATTGAGTCCATCTTTGCATGAAATGTTCCCTTGGTATCTCTGATTTTCTTGAAGAGATCTCTAGTCTTTCCCGTTCTGTTATTTTCGTCTATTTCTTTGCATTGATCACTGAAGAAGGCTTTCTTATCTCGTTTTGCTATTCTTTGATACTCTGCATTCAGATGTTTATATCTTTCCTTTTCTCCTTTGTTTTTCCACCTCTCTTCTTTTCACAGCTATTTCTAAGTCCTCCCCAGACAGCCATTTTGCTTTTTTGCATTTCTTTTTCTTGGGGATGGTCTTGATCCCTGTCTCCTGTACAATGTCACGAACCTCTGTCCATAGTTCATCAGGCACTCTATCTATCACATCTAGATCCTTAAATCTATTGAACTTCCTGATGTTCAAGCTGGTTTTAGAAAAGGCAGAGGAACTAGAGATCAAATTGCCAACATCCGCTGGATCATAGAAAAAGCAAGAGAGTTCCAGAAAAAAAAAAAACACATCTATTTCTGCTTTATTGACTATGCCAAAGCCGTTGACTGTGTGGATCACAATAGACTGTGGAAATTCTGAGAGAGATGGGACTACCAGACCACCTGACCTGCCTCTTGAGAAATCTGTATGGAGGTCAGGAAGCAACAGTTAGAACTGGACATGGAACAACAGACTGGTTCCAAATAGGAAAAGGAGGACGTCAAGGCTGTATATTGTCACCCTGCTTATTGAACTTATATGCAGAGTACATCATGAGAAACCCTGGACTGGAAGAAACACAAGCTGGAATCAAGATTGCTGGGAGAAATATCAATAACCTCAGATATGCAGATGACACCACCCTTATGGCAGAAAGTGAAGAGGAACTAAAAAGCCTCTTGATGAAAATGAAAGAGGAGAGGGAAAAAGTTGGCTTAAAGATCAACATTCAGATAACGAAGACCATGGCATCCAGTCCCATCACTTCATGGGAAATAGATGGGGAAACAGTGGAAACAGTGTCAGACTTTATTTTTGGGGGCTCCAAAATCACTGCAGATGGTGATTGCAACCATGAAATTAAAAGATGCTTACTCCTTGGAAGAAAAGTTATGATCAACCTAGATAGCATATTGAAAAGCAGAGACATTACTTTGCCGACTAAGGTCTGTCTAGTCAAGGTGTGGTTTTTCCTGTGGTCATGTATGGATGTGAGAGTTGGACTGTGAAGAAGGTTGAACGCCGAAGAATTGATGCTTTTGAGCTGTGGTGTTGGAGAAGACTCTTGAGAGTCCCTTGGACTGCAAGGAGATCCAACCACTCCATACTGAAGGAGATCAGCCCTGGGATTTCTTTGGAAGGAATGATGCTACAGCTGAAACTCCAGTACTTTGGCCACCTCATGCGAAGTGTTGACTCACTGGGAAAGACTCTGATGCTGGCAGGGATTGGGGGCAGGAGGAGAAGGGGACGACAGAGGACGAGATGGCTGGATGGCATCACTGACTTGATGGATGTGAGTCTGAGTGAACTCCGGGAGTTGGTGATGGACTGGGAGGCCTGGCGTGCTGCGATTCATGGGGTCGCAAAGAGTCGGACACGACTGAGCGACTGAACTGAACTGAACTGAACTGATGGAAGCTGTGAGGATGTATGGGATTTCATTCTTAAGAGTGTACAATGTTTTTGTTGTTGTTGTTGTTGTTTGTCTCATCAATCCCCAAAGCATCATGTAGATGTTAGGGTGGTAGTTTTTAAAGCTAAAGGATATTAAAACATGATGAGAAGTTAGAGTCTGGGTTAATAACTGAGCCTTCAAAAGAGTAACCAAAAGACCATGTTTGATAGTGCTGAAATTAAAAAAAAAACAAACAAATTGTACACATAAAAGTGTGAACTTTATGGCCTTTTTATTATATCTCAATAAATCTGTTACGATACTCATACAAACACTTTAAAAAATATAAACTGTAATCTGAACACTTTCAATTCAGCTATCATATAAAGCACTCTACATTAGTCTCTGCCTCTGGCTCCAGTGAAAACCAACATTGACACACTGAGAAGTAACAAAGTAGTAAAATCCTATTCTCATTCTTCCCAATTTGTCCCTCACATCATTTTTAAATCCCTAAGTAGCACAAAGCATTTAGAATGAATATCCCATCTCTCATTTCTCCTGCCTTGGTAAACCTGCTTGTTTAGATAGTATGGATTGACTCATGATTTCGAATTTAGATTCCATATAATTATAATAACTGGTAGTCACAATATTTTTGAAAATTGGTGATTATTGCAGTAAAAATGGGAAATATTCTTACAAGGGACTGTTTATTAAATTATATGTGAGTTTTGTTAAAATGAGGAATACTAGTCATGAAAATGATTTGTTTTATAAAAAATATATAAATTTGTGCTGATTTTCAACTCTTCATTGATTAATTTTCCTTCTTTAATATACTATAAATCACAGAAGAATAAAAATCATGGGTGAAGATATTAAATTTTGAGGGGAAAAAGAACTGTGCAGAAAAGAGTATTATATGTATAGCCCAGTTATGAATCATTCATTCTCTCTCTCTCATTCTCTCTCTCAATTCAGTTCTAGAATTATACTAAGGCTACTGAAATAGAGTAGAAATTAAACTCCCAAACACATTCCTCAAAATTTCAGTCAACCTAATAAGTATAGATTTTTCTATATTTTACTGAGTTTAGTTTTTTCTTTCTAAACCATCACGAACACTATGTTAAAAAATAAATTTGCAGATTATATCTACCTGTGATGTATTTGAACTCCATTATATCTATAATTTTGATTCTTTAAAAGTATTATTTCCCAAGGAATTCTAGCTTTCTCCTCTCTGTTTAAGCTCTCTAGTGTACTCTCTGTCAAAGCTTTATGAAGTAAGAATTTTTTCTTATTTACTATGAAGTTTTTGAATTAAAGTCAAAAAATAAAAAATATATATTTTATTTTTCCTGCTGAAGTTAGAAGCAGAAATATTGTTCTACTGTGAAAAGAAAGATCTGTGAATATTCATTTTATTAATATATGTTCATCGAGTGGTAAATCTATTTTTATTCACAGAATTTTTTATTTCATGTGTGCTAATGTTAATTACAATACCAATCATGTTTGAGTTGTAATTTGAATTTTGAAAGTTATTAGAAACAGCTTTAATACATTTCAGGTGTTTCTCAAAACTTCTGAGTGTGTAATTGATTAGGTTAACAGAAGACAATTTATGTTTTATTGGCATATTGAATACATGCTTTAAGTGCATGAGGAGGCATAGGGCCATGAACTATGTTAACTCAACAGGCAATGGTATGATAATAAACCCCAGGAGTCAACCTATTATTTATAAAAATAGCTATAAAATTGGCTTCATATCAGATTCATAGCATTTTGTATTTTTCTTAATGGTGATTCATAATTAGTGACCTATTCTTCTATAATTATTAAAAATTTCATAATATGGCATTATCAGGGATGTTCTGAAAATGACAAAACCCTAAGAGGATTGAATAACTCGCATTTTGTGGCAATAATTTTTCAGATAGGTGGCAGAAGGCCCAGCTAACATTGAAATGAGAGTTTGATACCTTTTAAGTTTCATGCTAAGCATTTTCATCTGTGCTTACTAAGTAATCGTCATTTAGATTTTCAGAATAGTTGAGGTTGATGCTGCTATTCCCATTTTCGAAATGAGAAAATGAAGGCTCAGAAATAGTATGAAACTTGGCCAAGGTCATGGAACTCATACTTCGTAGAACCTAAACACTTGCTCCTTAATTAAAAATGTCTAACCTTTCAACACTTAACATTACTATGAGGATAATTTGAAGTGTGTCAAGAGCTTATATAAATGCCTCATTAGTTCCTAAATCATTTACAAGTTGTAAATTTGGCTTAACTTTATCTATTTATATTTATTTTGGACCCAGAAGTAAAACAGTGCACTTTATAAGGAATGGACAATATCAGTGTTCTTGTCATATCCTGGCTGTGCAAACTTTTTAAAGTCAATTCATCTGTTAAAATGGCCTATGGGGATGGCATATGCCCAACTCACGGGATTTTGTGGGACTCCAGTGAAATATTTCTTATGAAAATTTTTACTTCATCATTCAAAGCCTCATCAGTAAGAAATTTCTACCTTAGTTTAATGTGGTCATTGTTACTCCTCCAGTTCAAGGGAAAAGAACTTGGGATTAAAAAGTAAGCTCAATGTGATTTATTTGCCTTTGAAATGAAAAGCAAAACAAAATGTTTAAAGGAAAGGAGTTGCTCAAGAGAAATTCAAAATGTAAAAGTATAAGAGAATTTGCATTGTAAAGATAGAAAATACCCATTATGTAGATATCAAGAGCTCTTAACTGGTATCCCAAAGCCTTGCATTTCCTATTACAGAAAAGGTAAAACGGAAGTTTTAAAGTAGTCTCATAACTTTAACTTTTCCTAGAGGAGAATCTCTATAATGAGGAAATAGACCTACTGGGATATATTGGCAATGAATAAATATGCCTGAATAAAATTTGAGCTAGGTTCTTTATTTAACTTTGATTTACACTATCACTTAACACATATTTGTATACTCATTGCAGGACCATTTTATTACTATGTCTGTTAGAAAAAGACCAATTTAAGAAGCATCTATTGACAGTAAATTTAAAATTTTATTTTTGAACAAAAAGTCAGTCAGTTCAGTCACTCAGTTGTGTCCAACTGTTTGACCCCATGGATTGCAGCAAGCCAGGCTTTCCTGTCCATCACCAACTCCCAGAGCCCACTCAAACTGATGACATCCAACCATCTCATCGTCTGTGGTCTCCTTCTCCTCGTGCCTTCAATCTTTCCCAGCATCAGGATCTTTTCCAATCAATAAGTTCTTCACATCAGGTGGCCAAAGTATTAGAGCTTCATGTTCAGCATCAGTCCTTCCAATGAATATTCAGGACTGATTTCCTTTAGAATTGACTGGTTTGATCTTGCTGTCAAAGGGACTCTCAAGAGTCTTCTCCATCACCACGGTTCAAAAACATCAATTCTTTGGCACTCAGCCTTCTTTATGGTCCAACTCTCTCATCCATACATGATTACTGGAGAAACCATAGCTTTGACTAGATGGACCTTTGTTGGCAAGAATGTCTTTGTTTTTTAATATGCTGTCAAGTTTGGTCATAGCTTTTCTTCCAAGGAGCAAGCATCTTTTAATTTCGTGGCTGCAGTCACCATCTGCGGTGACTTGGAGCCCCCCAAAATCAAGTGTGTTTCACTGTTTCCATTGTTCCCATCTATTTACCATGAAGTGATGGGACCAGGTGTCACGATCTTAGTTTTTTGAATGTTGAGTTTTAAGCCAGCTTTTTTACTCTCTTCTTTCACTATCATCTATAGGCTTTTTAGTTCCTCCTCACTTTAAGTCACCTCAGTCATTTCCAACTCTTTGTACTCTATGGACTGTAGCCCGTCAAGCTCCTCTGTCGATGAGATCCTCCAAGCAAGAATACTGGAGTTGGTTGCCATGTCCTCCTCCAGAGAATCTTCCCAGCCCATGGACCAAACCTATATCTCCTGCACCTCCCTCATTGCAGGTGATTCCTTACCACTGAGACATCAGGGGAAGCTAGACTCGATATCATTTAACATTATCCCTGTGATTATCTATATCAGTCATTACCCCATGGAAGAGGAGCTGTTTTTCTGATGATAATTGATACAGTTGCTACTACAAACCTGCCACTGCTATGAATAAAACTTGTTTTCTTTTCTTAGCATTACAAAAGTTTTGGTTACTTTAACCACCATTTATCTGTTCAGTCATGAAGCCCCTAAAGGCACATTAAGATGACAGATATTTAAATCTCCATACTTACTCTAAAATCAATTTCTTATGCATATAGTTTAAAAAATAAGTTTATAGTGTCTACGAAAATTCAATCTAGAGATGTTAGAGTGTTGTGAAGAATTGTCTTATAATATGCCAGGCATGCCTATGAATAATAGTTTATCAAACTTGCAAAGTCCAGTTATTATAAATTTTCAGGGCTCAAATATGCATTGACTCTTCAAAATATAGCCATTCATATAAAACAAATTATCAGAAATTTTTCAGAAATAAAATTTAAGCCATACAGGAGTGGTAAAACAGGACCAGATACACTGCCCATTGTGACCAGGAAAAGTGGCAATGTACTTCATAAAGAAAAATGTGTACCCTAATTCTTTTACTTTAAACCAATGCTGAAAATGAGGCAGACATTGATCATTTCCTATCTAATATTGAGTGGAACACAGAAAGCCAACTGACAAAAGTGTAATAATAAGGTAGGCTATTATAACCATGTTTCATCTACCTTAGCCACTTTTTATTTTCCAAGTGTCTGCAGAGCAGTCATAGAGGAACCCTGAGGTGATGGAGGGGAATAAACTTGTCTGTGTAAACAAATGCAAGACAGATTGTGAGATCAGTAAGTATCTGTTGGTTATTTTCTGGAAGGTCATTTCTTTTAGATACAGTATGAGCCCAGATGAGGTACGTAGACTCACTGGTGATGGGAGTGTTAATCAAGATGTTTCAAGAATGGTGGGAGTTGTTTGCTTTGTATAGGAAAACAGCTGGATGACTAAAGTACTGGAAGAGTGCACCTATTTTGGAACTGTAGAAGGTGAGAGTAACATAGATCAATCCAGCTGAAGCAAAAGTTATAAACGTGTATGTTATGGTGCTATTTCCAAGTGCATTACATATGTAATAGAATACAACTTGATGCTCACTAGGTTCATTTATTTATTATGATGTCATTCTGATTTGCTCATTGAAAGCAGCTTTATTTCCATTAGATATGTTTCTCAAAGCATGATCTGTAAAAATCTGAAGAAGAATTCTCTGGGGAACATGATAAAAGCATAATTTTGATTCAGGTGGTTGCTGGATCCACAAGAATAAACGTCTATCTCTTTGATTTCTTTCTGCCATAGTGCTATTCTGTATCAAAATTTTTCTCTTGTTAGCAATTGATTGTGAAACTTTTGTAATGTAAGATATTTTAAAACCAAACTGAGACATTGGAAAAATACAGAAATGATGAGTTATTCTGTATTTCAATACAATAAAGTTATAATGAGGCCAAATGAAGAGACATAGCTCAGTTTCAGATATAAAGAAAAGCTTGTGCTAGGAAAGTTTTGCTATTTTTAGGAAATTTAACTGAACTTATATATGTCTAAAACTGAAGAAGTAAAACAAAAATCCATGTTTCCTACTGTACATAATGATTTGTTAAAAAAAAACTTTTAAATATATTAGTGTATCTTATAATAGAATTATCTTTCTTGGTGTGTTTTAATCCTCATTTTCCACTACCTGTAGGTCTTTGTGTAGAAATCGTTCTACTTATTTACCTATTGTCCACTCAGTTTAGCTTATTGGAAAACATCTCTCTTTTTGCAACTGATGTTATAGAGACATAAACCAGGGATGGAAACAATGCGATAGAGCATCTATTCCATTGCTAAATAGTCAATAGTGCTTCCATATAATGCTCTTCTGAGATTTTTTTCTACCCAATAATTCATTTCACAAGTAATAATTCATATATTTATTTGAAGGGTGTTAATTCCAACTAAAATCATTGTTTTATTTTCTGTATTTAGAAAAATTGCTTTTATTTCCCCCTTTTTAGTTTTCTTTCATAATAGTATTGCAATATTCTTAATTCTATTTACTGTTTGTTGTTGTTGTTCAGTCATGTCTGACTCTTTACAACCCCATGGACTGTGGCATGTCAGGCTTCCCTGTCCTTCGCCATCTCCCAGAGCTTGCTCAAACTGATGTCCATTGAGTCAGGGATACTATCCAATCATCTCGTCCTCTATCATCCCCTTCTCCTCCTGCCTTCAATCTTTCCCAACATCAGGGGCTTTTCTAAAGAGTCAGCCATTTGCATCAGGTGGCCAAAGTATTGAAGCTTCAGCTTCAACATCAGTCCTTCTAATGAATATTCAAGATTGATTTCTTTTAGGATGGACTGGTTTGGTCTCCTTTCAGTCCAAGGGACTCTCAAGAGTCTTCTCCAACACCATAGTTCAAAAGCATCAGTTCTTTGGCACTCAGCCTTATTGGGGGCTGGAGGAGAAGGGAACAACGAAGGATGAGATGGCTGGATGGTATCACCGACTCAATGGACATGAGTTTGAGTGAACTCCGGGAGTTGGTGATGGACAGGGAGGCCTGGCGTGCTGAAATTCACGGGGTCGCAAAGAGTTGGACACAACTGAGTGACTGAACTGAACTGAACTGAACAGCCTTCTTTATGGTCCTACTCTCATATTCATACATGACTTCCGGAGTTTACTCTGAAGTTAAAAGGTATTGTGTAATGTGACATCACAGCCACTGAATTAGTTCATGTTAACAGCCTTTCCCAATTCTGTCTCTGTATCTATGTACTCAAAGGACATAGATCTTATAAGTTAAAAAGCAATACCAAAAATGTGGTAAAGCCAAATTGCATGATATATGCATGGGAATACTTTCATTCTTTTTTTATAATATAGATTTATTTATTTTAATTGAAGGTTAATTATTTTATAATATTGTATTAATTTTGCCATACATTGACATGAATCCATCATGGGTGTACATGTGTTCCTCATCCTGAACCCCCCTCCCTCCTCCTTCCCCTTGCCATCTCTCTGGGTCGTCTCAGTGCACCAGCCCCAAGCATCCAGTATCATGCATTGAACCTGGACTGGCGATTTGTTTTATATATGATATTCTACATGTTTCAATGCCATTCTCCCAAATCCTCCCACTCTCTCCTCCCACAGAGTCCAAAAGTCTGTTCTATACATCTGTGTCTCTTTTGCTGTCTCGTATACAGGGTTATTGTTACCATCTTTCTAAATTCCATATATATGCATTAGTATACTGTATTGGTGTTTTTCTTTCTGGCTTACTTCACTCTGAATAATAGGCTCCAGGTTCATCCACCTCATCAGAACTGATTCAAATGTACTTTCATTCTTATAGTAACTATAAGGTGGGATTATTTTCTCCCTCATCCAATGCTGGACTCCAAATTCAAAGATCCTTGAAATGCTTTTTTTTTTTTTTTTTTTTTTTACCTAAATCTCATCATAGAGGCCTAAACTGAAATGATATAATAACTAGCCATTTTATTTTCTTAGAATATGTAGTCTCAAAGTTTTAGAGTTCAGAAAAATCACCTGAGAATCTTGATAACACATAGATTTGGTGGTCAGAGGTCATACACAAAAAGCTGCATTGTAAAAAGGTACCTCAGCATCCCTGACAACAGATGGTTCTTGGACTCATCTCTGAGAAGCAAGATCCTGGGCAAATATTTGGTATGGGATTTCTATTTGAATAAAGAAATAATACTCCCTCTATGGCACCTCAATGCTATAGTGTGAAAAAAAAATGTCTTGAAGAAAAGCAACTTTCAGAAATTGACTCAGTCTATATATTGTTTTAGAGATTTCTTTATTTCCCCTTTGAGTAAACCTTACTTTCTTCAAGCATATTTTAAATTTCTCCAACTTAAATAAAGTATGTATTCCAAGGTCATTCTGGTTCTTCGAAACAAATTCAAACAGAACCATGACACAAACTTGGAAGAATTGAACAAATTTCAATGAAATTTTAAAAATCTGATTTAATCCTCACAAAAATTCATGAGTAACTATCAACCTTCTCATTTTACAAAAGGGTAAATAGAACTTCAGTATTATCAATTTTCCCAAGCCAAACATTTAGTAAAAAGAAGTCCATGTTTCAGGTATATCCACTGTAGACCATGACTCTTTCCACTGTATTAAGCACTGTGTACAAAGACATAGTGGATAGTACATTAGAAGCTGTTGGAAAGTATGAGTGCCCTCTTTCTGGTATTCCATTCTTTATCGTGGAAATGAAGTAATAGTAAGACTTCAGTGAAATCAATACAGCTGGAAGACTTGGGGCACCATCCTTATAACTACAACTATCTCTCTGAATGAACCAAGGAGGTATTAGAGAAACTTGCTAGTAAAAGATGAAGAGAAAGGAAGTCTGTGGAAGGAAATATGTTTACCTCTAGCTCAAATATGGTTCCAATGGCAGCAGGTTTATGGTATCTAAAACGGTTATGCATCATTTTACTTGAATCCTTTTTCTAACATTTAGCCTGTCTCCAAGAGAAAACCAGTGAAAGACTACAGCAACTGTTCATGATTGTCATCATCAAATGAAGATGAGCCAAACTTAGAAATCATTCCTAGTGCAATGTAGTGAGAAGCCAATGTTTATCACCCAGAAAAGGAAGCAAAGGACCCAGTTATAATTTGTTCAGGAATTTTTCCAGTAAGGTCTGTGATCAGTGAAGTGGCTCCTCTTTTGGATTTTACTGAGATCATACTTTGATGCTCACAATGTGGAACAGACATATTAAAAGTGTTGGAAAAGGATCAGCATCATAAAATCAGAATTATACCAAAAGGGAAATATAACAGGAGCCCCATAGCGTTTGTGGGACTGAAGTTTCCCTTATCAAACATGTAAAATCTTCAAATGGCATTATTTCAGTAAAACCCAATATGAATCATTTATTTTTATTGGCATTTGGTGATTTTGTTTCCTGCCAGCTAACACAATATTCTTATCTGAATACATAGTGAAAGTGAAGTCACTCACTCATGTCTGAGTGTTTGTGACTCCATGGACTGTAACCTACCAGGCCCCTTGGTCCATGGGATTTTCCAAGCACAAGTACTGGAGTGGGTTGCCATTTCATAAATATGATGAAACTGACATCTGCCCATCTGGATTTACTCAAAATTTCTAGATCCTCAGTTTTTATTTTCTGGCATTAAAAATACAGAAAAACCTTCCTCTGTGCATTCCAGTGATCTCCTAGATGCAAAGTTAGATCTAGTGTTTTAGAGGTATGGGCTGAAAATCTTTTGGGAGGAATAGACTTACTTGGTAAAGAAAGCTCTTTTCACTTGGAATATTACAAATAATTTCATAAACTCCCTCTATCTTCTAAAGCAGTAATGTTCAATGAAACGGGCTCATTGTCTTTCATTTATCTTGCTAGTAAATCTTTTCTTACACATCATTCAAACAACAAAACTCTTTAGGAACTACCATGGGTTGAGAATTGTACAAGGAAATAAAGGTGAGCAAGACAAAATTGTTAACTAGCCCTCATAGAGTTCCTCATAGGTATCCCAGACAGCTTTTCAGGACTCTCCACAGCCATTAACTGCTCTCATCTTTTTCTTGATGGTACATGTTGTGACAAAAGCTACTCACATATAGCTGGTGACTGATGTGCTGCAGTCCATGGGGTCCCAAAGAGTCAGACATGACTTAGTGACTGAACACCAACAACATATAGCTGGTATTACGGTCAGAAAATAATTACCCTAGTATGCATCTTTCTTTGGTGAGTTTATACATGTCTTAAGTCATTAGCAGTTGTTTCACATGTGTAAAATTAAATACTAATTACTGTCATTTAAAACCTTAATCTCAAAACTTTGAGTACTGACATGAGTCAGCCCCAAGATCACAGTAAATTTTGTAGAAAATCCATGCATTTTTTTCCATAGCTTTCACGTGATTCTTGGACCTTAGTAAGCAGTCAGAGCATCCTTGTTGCGTGAATAGAAGACAGCATAATGCAGTTATGCAATTGGAGGAACACCTGAGTAGAAATAAGGAGATACTCATTCTAGCTTTAATTCTACTACTGAATTGCCATGTGATATTTGTGAAATTGTTTCCACTTCATGGTCTTCGACTTCTTTAACTGTAAAATCAGGAGAGTGAACTTCATGGGATTTATTTCCTTCTAGCTTCACCAATCGGAGAAGGCAATGGCCGGAGGACCCTGGTGGGCTGCAGTCCATGGGGTCGCTAAGAGTCGGACACGACTGAGCGACTTCCCTTTCACTTTTCACTTTCATGCATTGGAGAAGAAAATGGCAACCCACTCCAGTGTTCTTGCCTGGAGGATCCCAGGGATGGGGGAGCCTGGTGGGCTGCCGTCTATGCGGTCGCATCTCTGGGGACATGACTGAAGCGACTTAGCAGCAGCAGCACCTTCACCAATATAGAATGATGTAATACTGAGAATGTCATTTGAAAGAAAGTATTTCTCGTTGTTTCCACAGCAGTTCTCTTCCTTATTGACCACATAATAAATACTTCAAAAACAAAAAGACGAGAGCAATGAGGAAGGAAGGGTAGAAGGAAAGAAGGGTAAAGAAACAAGTGTAAACAAACTGGTCACATAAATCCCACCTTAGCATATAGTTCATGCTGCTGCTTCCGCTAACTTGTTTCAGTCATGTCAACCCCATGTGGACGATCCCATGGAGAATCCCGGGATTCTCCAGGCAAGAACACTGGAGTGGGTTGCCATTTCCTTCTCCAATGCATGAAAGTGAAAAGTGAAAGGGAAGTCGCTCAGTCGTGTCCGACTCTTAGCGACCCCATGGACTGCAGCCCTCCAGGCTCCTCCGTCCATGGGATTTCCCAGGCAAGAGTACTGGAGTGGGGGTGCCATTGCCTTCTCCAATATAGTTCATAAACTCCAAAAAAGTAAGAAACACAGAAAGATATAACTGTTAATTTTTTTTAAAGGAATTTAAACTAAAGCTTGGAGCTAGATATTTCCAATTAGGCAAAATCAGGAATAGCTTTATTTCTGTTAAGACTTTGGACCTCCAAAACCTTAATCAAACATTTTCACAATTTTTCATTATAGTAATAAAAAGGTTAAATTCTTATTTATAATCATATTTAAACTGTCATATTTTGAGTGCCTCAGTAAGGAAAATGACTGCCTTATAGCTATTAATATTACTGTTCTCATTAGCACTGGGCTTGTTCCTGGAAATAAAGTAGAGAAGTATTTCCCTGTGGACTCAACAGATTATCAAAACTATTTTCACTATTTCCTATATGTTTTCAAAAAGTTAATATTCTCACCTACACTTTGAGCAGAAATACATATATTGCTAAGGCTTCATTTTTATTTTAATTTTTGTAATAATAATAGTTATGAATAAATTTGTCTCTTACTGAAAATTGAACTTTTCTTTTAAAATGGAGATGCTGGAAAATTTGGCATCCCTACAATATTTTAGTTTAAGCATTGCAAAGATTTGCTCACATTGCAAAGTATTTATAAAATGTTTTAGCTGAATCTCAATAGTATAGAAAGCTTAAAGCCATTCTTTCTCTTTTCCTTTTTCACTTGTATAGATAGTATACTCATTTTAGGCACTATTTGCTTTACTTTTTAAAATTCAGCGTTAGAGATGTGTTTACAAGTGTTGTTTTTAAGTAAGTTTTCTTGAGATTTGCTTGTAATATTTGCAAGGAGTATCAGCTTCAAGTTGTTTAAAGGCTGCTAATGAGTGATTCTTAGAATTTTTGGCAGAATGAGGACAGTTATAAAAAGGAACAGCAACACTGTCTGTATATCATGGTACCACTCTCCCGATTAATGGTACTTTACATTAAATCTTTTGCTCAGCTGAGCAGCTGACTATGCTAATTCTTCGGAGTTGTGTTAAGCCTCACTCATTTTTTTTCCCCCCAAGCCTACTTTCTGGGAATAGCAAAAGAAAATTAAATTATTCAAGGTTAGAGAAAATGAGATTACATGGCTGTTTCATTGGCATTGTCATTCAGTGTATTCTTGCATATTTACATTTCTGGAGATATCCGTCCAGCTCTTCCATGATCTTGCCTCAGCTGTGTCTGGTTTTTTGTGATTCTATGGAGTGTAGCCAGCTCGGCTCCTCTGTCCAATGAATTTCCCAGGCACGAATACTGGAGTGGATTGCCATGCCCTCCTCCAGGGGATCTTTCTGACCCAGGGATCGAACCCAAGTCTCAGGCATCTCCTTCATTGGTAGGTGGGTTCTTTACCACTAGTGCCACCCACATAGAAATTCCATGGATGTCTCTATCTACCTATTTTCTTATTCTTTAACTTATCCTCTGTGTTGTAAGATCAAATCTGTTTCTCTCTCTCTCTCTCTAGAACATAGAACAATGCTTGCTGCACAGTAAGTGCTTAGAAAATAGAGCTGATCTTCATTATTTGCAGTCCACATTTGCAAATATACTTCATTAAAATTAATTTGTACTCCTCAAAGCAACAATTGTGGCATTTTCACAATCATTTGTGGACCTGCAGAGTGGAAATGTTTGAGTTGCTAGTGTGTGCACTCAGCTGAGATTCACCAGATGCCTTTCTGCCTTGTCTCAGCTCTAAGAAATGACCAGAAGATGGGGGTGGTGGAGGGGCACTGCAGTGTAACACAAGCACTGACTGGGGCCAGTTGAATGGAATTTAATCTCAACTGTGGTACCTGTTAATGGTTCTCCTGAAGCAAATCATTTAATGTGTATGAAAGTCCTTTTCTCTTTTGTCAAATAAATAGAATCTACAGGGAATTTCAGGCCTGTTGTTGTTCAGTCACAAGTCATGTCCAAATCTTTGCAATCCCATGAACTGCAGCACACCAGGCTTCTCTGTCCCTCACCATCTCCCAGAGTTTGCCCAAGTTCATGTCCAGTGAATTGATGATGCCATCCAGCCATCCCATCCTCTGACACCCTCTTCTCCTCTGCCTTCAATCTTTCCCCGCCCCCCCCCCCCCCCCCACACACACACTCACACAGAATCTTCCCTAGGTATGATTCAGTATTCCCTATTTTGGCTTCCCTGGTGGCTCAGAGGTTAAAGCATCTGCCTGCAATGCAAGAGACCTAGGTTCGATCCCTGGGTTGGGAAGATCCCCTGGAGAAGGAAATGGCAACCCACTCCAGTATTCTTGCCTGGAAAATCCCGTGGACAAAACAGCCTGGTGAGCTATACTCCACGGGGTAACAAAGAGTTGGACATGACCGAGCAACTTCACTTCATACTGCCTATTTCAGTGTTCACAGCAACTTTATAGAACTATTGCAAATAGAAACAATTGTAATCGCTGAATGAAGGAATGAATCACTGACCCAGAAACTGTAATTCATATTATTTATTTAATGATCAGTTTACATGAGTGAGCTCTAATTATAGCTCAGTGATTTTCCAAAGAACCTTGTGGTAGGCAGAATAATGGCCTCCCAAGGATGTCCCCATCTTAATCTCTGGTAAATGTGAATATGTCAGGATACATGGCAAAAGAGGTTTATGGTTGCAGATGTAGTTAAACTTACTCTTGAGCTGACTTTAAATAGGAAGTTTAGAAACTTTCCTGGCACTCCAGTGTTAAGACTCTGTGCTTGCATTGCAGGTGTAAGGAAACAATCTTTAGTCAGAGAATTAAGATCCTGCATGTCGTGCACTGAGGCCAAAAAAAAAAAGGGGGGGGGGGAGGTTATTTTGGATTATCTTGGTGCACCCAATGTAATCACAAGGATCATTAAACGTAGAAGAGGAGGCAGAAGAATGAGAACAAAAGATGGCAGTGTGATAAAGACTCAGCCTAACCCTGCTGACTATGAAATTACTGCTGCTGCTGCTAAGTGGCTTCAGTCGTGTCTGACTCTGTGCGACCCCATAGACGGCAGCCCACAAGGGTCCCCTGTCCCTGGGATTCTCCAGGCAAGAACACTGGAGTGGGTTGCCATTTCATTCTGCAATACATGAAAGTGAAAAGCGAAAGTCAAGTCGCTCAGTCGTGCCCGACTCTTAGTGACCCCATGGACTGCAGCCTACCAGGCTCCTTCGTCCATGGGATTTTCTAAGTAAGTACTGGAGTGGGTTGCCATTGCCTTCTCCAGTTAAGTCTGTAGTAAATTATTTACAATAGTAATAGGAAATTGTCAGGGAAGTTTATAATTTCCTCAGTTCTGTCTCACCACATCAAAACTTTGAAGGGATGGACTGGCCAATGTTACAGCTCCATGTTATAGCTCAATTTTATTTGACAAGCAAGGGAAAATACATCCTCGAGGCATGAAGGCATGCCAACTCAAAAAATGTGAAGAGAAGAGAAGCCTCCAGCTCAATTGTGTCTCCTTTTTTTTTTTTTTTTTAATATCTTTTTTTCTCCTCCCCCCTGAGCCTGCCCTATATAAATTGGGCTAGCCAGGAGGGCTGTTTGCCTCACCTCAGGTTCTCACTCCAGTCTCTGGACCTTCCTTTGTTCTATTTTCACGGGCTTTTTCCCTTCTTTGTCTTTTAGCCACCACCATTTTGGACTTCTTTTTCCTATTCTAACTATCTAACACAATAAATACAAATGTCTTCAAATAATAAGTT
The DNA here is from genome assembly GCF_023091745.1 of Budorcas taxicolor. NCBI lineage: Eukaryota > Metazoa > Chordata > Mammalia > Artiodactyla > Bovidae > Budorcas > Budorcas taxicolor. Next base: position 923,262 of record NC_068935.1, read on the forward strand.
TTTTTTTTTTTTTGGCTTTTTTGATGTCATTTTTGTCAAAATGATAAAATTAACTGGCATTAAAAGAGTCAAATGAGAAGAACCTTTTAGCTGAAAACAATTTCACTTTCAATATTATTTGTTATCATGGAGTAGAGAAGTTTGAAGATGATAGCACAAGTTGGGAACTTTACCAGGAGTAATTATTGGATACAGATAATGATTTACCCTGACACCAATAAAAACACACCTCTCATTTCAAGTCGCAGAGGAGGTTGCTCTACTATCAATGTGTGATATGGATCATACATTTTTGCAAAATTACAAATATAATATAATTAAAGTAATATTACTAAAACACTAGAAAGTGTCTCTCACATAATTTTCAGGGCCCCCCAAACCTGGATGCAAACCTGCTTGAATACCTGATTGGGAAATATATATATATAGAGAGGGGTGGGGGATCGACTCTGACCAAAACTATGTCAGCAAAATGAAACACCTGTGCCTCATGTACACTTGTGCATGTTTTCCTCTCAAAATTAATTTTCTATTGTGAAGGATTCATATGACAATGATATATGAGGAGTGAGATAGAGATGGGGAACTGGAACCAAATACATAATTCATCTAGTATTGATCAATTAAGTACTTACTATGTGGCTAATCATTGTGGCCACAAAAGAGATCTATGACTCACTCCAATTTCACTAATAACTTACAGTCTAACTGGGAAGATAAAATGCACACAGACATATCATCATTAGTATGATCTAATACATAATTAAGCAGTAATATGTAAGAAACTGAAAATTAGAGAATAACATAGTAAGATTCAGCTTTAGCTTAACCAAAAGCACACACACACACACACAGAATTGGATATTGGCATCATAGAAGAGGTAAGATGCAGACTTTGACTTAAGAGATGACTATGATGTGATGTCTATTTAATTTGCAGCAGCCATTCAAATAATAGAACAATAGATGAAAAACAATACCATAAGGAATGGCTTGCTTTAGAAAAAGCCAAGATATCTGACAGGCTGAGCTCCTTACATTATTTATTTAATTGTATCTTTGTTACAATCCTCTGGGGTGGGTACTATTTACTATCTGTTTCCTTGATGGAGAAACAAGACCAAGACTATTTTAACAGTTTTCTCAGGGTCATGGATCTATTATGTGACATAGCCAGGGCTGAAACTCAGGTCTGTCTGACACCCTGATATTATTCTACTCTCACACACTTGAGGAGTTGGGATATAGAGAGGAAATAAGTTTGGGTAGGTTTCAAACACTTAATAAAGCCTTCATTCAGTTTGTAGGTAAGCATACTTTCAAGTAAGGCATATTTTTGCATGTATGAACACCTAACCTTTGAGGAATTATTATTTCTTCAATAGATTAATCTAGCAATACCCAGGAGGCTTCTATATTTCTTTGACATAACTATGTAAATTGCAGAAGTACACATTAACATCTAAAATCATTTGTCTCTGTGGGAGAAGGCGATGGTGGGATGATTTGAGAGAATAGCATTGAACCCTGTATATTATCATATGTGAAATAGATTGCCAGTCCAGGTGTGATGCATGAGACAGGGTGCTCAGGGCTCACCGTGCACTGGGATGACCCTGAGAGATGGGATGGGGAGGGAGAGGAGAGGGGGGTTCAGGATAGGGAACACATGTACACCCATGGCTGATTCATGTCAATATATGGCAAAAACTGCTACAATATTGTAAAGTAATTAGCCTCCAATTAAAATAAATTAATTTAAAAAACAAACAAAAAAAACATCATTTGTCTGAATGTCATATAAATAAAGTTAATGGTGTGATAAGCTTTACTGTTGTCACAAGGATAATATGGAGTATGTGAATAATTTGGAATACATGAAATTATAGGACAGTGAGATTAAATTGAAAACTTTATAAGTCATATTAAAAAGATGAGTGTCCTTAGGGATATTGCTTTTTCAAGAAGTAAAGAAATGTCAATTAATGTTCCTTAAAGCAAGTGGGTAGATGACTTGAATTAGAGAAATTTCACTGCATATGAAAGCTAGTACATGACTAATAGCCTATAAAAATACCAATTATTAAAGATTAAATATGAAGTGCTTCAGAAAATGTACAAAATTTTATTGTTTGTCAATAATTATAGAGACATTAACAAATGATGGAATATACTATTAATCTCAGGTTGAGAAGTGGAAGAAAAATGTATTTTGATAACTAGCAGCTTTTCTAGGCTTTCCAACTTTTTCTTCACTGTCTTAAACAAACAAACAGAAAAAAACTATTACCTTCACAAATATGCAGATATCAATAGCACAATTATTGCAGAATTTAAAGAAGATGCAATAAATATGGTAATGTACTTAAACTATGAATATGTAAAGTTTGATATGTGAAGGATTAGATCTCATCAAATACATAAAAGCATGAAGTATATTGGATATAAGAGTTTGCATTCATCTTTTAGAGCACTAATGCTATGTGTAAATGAAAAAAGAAACTTGCTGTTAATTTTCATTATGTATTTCCCTGCAATGGGAAGATATTTGGGAAAAACAAGTCCTTATTGTTAAGTCACTATATTTATTACTAAAATTAAACAAGTACAGTTACTATGTTTAGTAAGGTATTTGATATGAACCATGAAGGTAAAATTCAGACTTAAATTGAAGAAAGTAGGGAAAACCAGTAGACCACTCAGATATGACCTAAATCAAATCCAATATGATTATACAGTGGAAATGACAAATAGATTCAAGGGACTAGATCTGATAGACAGAGCGCCTGAAGAACTATGGACAGAGGTTCCTGACATTGTACAGGAGGCAGGGATCAAAACCATCCCTAAAAAAAAGAAATGCAAAAAGGCAAAATTATTGTTTGAGGAAGCCTTACAAACAGCTGAGAAGAGAATCTAAAGGAAAAAAAAAGATATACCCATTTAAATGCAGATTTCCAAAGAATAGCAAAGAGAGATAAAAAAGCTTTCCTCAGTGATCTTTGCAAAGAAATAGAGGAAAACAATTGAATGGGAAAGACTAGAAATCTCCTTAAGAAAACTAGGGATACCAAGGGAACATTTCATGCAAAGATGGACACAATAAAGGACAGAAATGGCATGGACCTAAGAGAAGCAGAAGATATTAAGAAGAGGTGCCAAGAATACACGGAAGCACTGTACAAAAAAGATCTTCATGACCCAGATAACCACCGTGGCGTGATTACTCACCTACAGCCAGACATCCTGAAATGCCAAATCATGTGGGCCTTAGGAAGCATTACTACGAACAAAGCTGGTGAAGGTGATGGAATTCCAGTTGAGCTATTTCAAACCTAATATATGATGCTGTGAAAGTGCTGCACTCAATATGCCAGCAAATTTGGAAGACTCAGTAGTGGCCACTGGACTTGAAACGGTCAGTTTTCATTCCAATCTCAAAGAAAGGCAATGCCAAATAATGTTCACAGTACTGCACAATTGCATTCATCTAACACACTAGCAAAGTAATGCTCAAAATTCTCCAAGCCAGGCTTCAACAGTATGTGAACTGTGAAATTCCAGATGTTCAAGTTGAATTTAGAAAAGGCAGAGGAGCCAGAGATCAGATTGCCGACATCCACTGGATCATCAAAAAAGCAAGAGAGTTCCAAACAAAAATATGGTTCTGCTTTATTGACTATACCAAAGCCTTTGACTGTGTGGATCACAATAAACTGTGGAAAATTAATACCAGGCAACCTTAACTGCCTCCTCAGAAATCTGAATGCACGTCAAGAAGCAACAGTTAGAACTGGACATGGAACAACAGACTGGTTCAAAATTGGGAAAGAAGTAGGTCTAGGCTGTATATTGTCACCCTGCTTATTTAACTTCTATGCAGAGTACATCATGAGAAACGCTGGACTGGAAGAAACACAAGCTGGAATCAAGATTGCTGGGAGAAATATCAATAACCTCAGATATGCAGATGACACCACCCTTATGGCAGAAAGTGAAGAGGAACTAAAAAGCCTCTTGATGAAAGTGAAAGAGGAGAGTGAAAAAGTTGGCTTAAAGCTCAACATTCAGAAAACAAAGATCATGGCATCCGGTCCCATCACTTCATGGGAAATAGATGAGGAAAGAGTGGAAACAGTGCCAGACTTTATTTTTTTGGGCTCCAAAATCACTGCAGATGGTGATTGCAACCATGAAATTAAAAGATGATTACTCCTTGGAAGAAAACTTATGAGCAACCTAGAGAGCTTATTCAAAAGCAGAGACATTACTTTGCCGACTAAGGTCCATCTAGTCAAGGCCATGGTTTTTCCTGTGGTCATGTATGGATGTGAGAGTTGGACTGTGAAGAAAGCTGAGTGCTGAAGAATTAACGCTTTTGAACTGTGGTGTTGGAAAAGACTCTCGAGAGTCTCTTGGACTGCAAGGAGATCCAACCAGGCCATTCTAAAGGAGATCAGCCTTGGAATTTCTCTGGAAGAAATGATGCCAAAGCTGAAACTCCAGTACTTTGGCCACCTCATGTGAAGAGCTGACTCATTGGAAAAGACTGTGATGCTGGGAGGGATTGAGGGCAGGAGGAGAAGGGGACGACCGAGGATGAGATGGCTGGATGGCATCACTGACTCGATGGACATGAGTCTGAGTGAACTCTGGGAGCTGGTGATGGACAGGGAGGCCTGGCGTTCTGCGATTCATGGGGTCACAAAGAGTTGGACACGACTGAGTGACTGAACTGAACTGAACTGAACTGAATTATATAATCATAAGGGATTTGATTTAGGTCATAACTAAATGGTCTAGTGATTTTCCCTACTTTCTTCAGTTTAAGTCTCAATTTGGCAATGAGTTCATGATCTGAGCCACAGTCAGCTCCTGGTCTTGTTTTTGTTGACTGTATAGAGCTTCTCCATCTTTGGATGCAAAGAATATAATCAACCTGATTTTGATGTTGACCATCTGATTATGTCCATGTGTAGAGTCTTCTCTTGTGTTGTTGGAAGTGTTGTTTCTAATTGAAACAAATTAGACTAATGCTAATTTTAGAATAATCTAAACAACCAGTATTGTGTTTTAATTTCAGCATTAGAACACTTGTCACCTAATATCAGCACAGCTTCTACCTAGCATGACCCTGGAAAATGAACTTCTTAAGTCTACTAGCTTCATTTCTTCATCTTTCAAATGAGGTGATTGATTAGATTTTTATCCAGGGTATATCGTGCCCTAAAATTCTAAGATCCTTTGATTTTGTTGATATTGGCTTATGTCAAGCATTCCACATTCTCAAGAAAAAGATAAAACTCAGTTGGCTATATTTGAAAAGTAAAATTGGACACATTTATTTCTTCTGTGTTGGTAAAGATCATACTTTCCTTTCTATTAATGTTAATAGAAATTACAAATTAATAATTTCAAGATTAATGAGGAAAAATACGTGACATTGTTTAGCAATTCAAAATATTGGATCTTTAGATGCTATTATATGACAACACTTCTTATTACAAAATAATTTTAGTGGAATATAGATTTAAAATATTTCAGGACCACAACAGTGCTTAAATGACAAGATCACTGTTATGGTTGCAGGCCTGGATAATATTAACACTATGAATGATCACAGTTAATACTAATACTGTAATATTTGAAATGGGTATCTTGTTATGTATGATGCATTTATCTAGGAAATATATAGTCAGATGGAACTGTGTTAGAACTGGTAGGAGCCACCAGAATTTTTTGTGAAGTATGCAATTTTTAATTTACTATTATTTATTTTTAAATTGTGCTAAGTGCTGACGCTGTGTCTCATGAAAACCTTACTGTAATGAGATCTTGGCTTAAGCTACTGGTTAAGAAAAGTGTATTTCAGCCTTGAAACTGCACCTAATTTAAGCTTTGTGCCCATTTAAGAAGAGTATAGAATAAACCCAAGAAATAAACTGAAACAGACTTACAAAATTCCAACCACAAGGAATATTTGACTTTGAAAATTAAACTAAATCACACTTACTCTGCATAGTTTTAGACTCCAGAAAAAAATATAAAACTGTCTATTTTAAATACAAGATGAATTTTTAAATACATAGTCATGTAAACTGTAAACTAGGAAATGTAGAAATTTTAAGCATACATTCCCCTTGCATAGCACTATTTCTTATATCCACATTAACAAATGTCAAAGAACTCTAAAAGTTTATCTAACCATTATTTTGGGTTGTGTGTGGGCTTCCCTGGTTGCTCAGTTGGTAAAGAATCCGTCTGCAATGCAGGAGAACCTGGTTCCATTCCTGGGTCAGGAAGATCCCCTGGAGAAGGGATAAGCTACCCACTCCAATATTATTGGGCTTCCCTTGTGGCTCAGCTGGTAAAGATCACACCTGCAATTCAAGAGACCTGGGTTTGATCCCTTGGTTGAGAAGATCCCCTAGAGAAGGGATAGATTATCCACTCCAGTATTCTGGCCTAGAGAGTTCCATGGGCTCCATGGGGTCACAAAGAGTCACACACTGTTAAGAGACTTTCACTTTTAAACAAATAAGGCCTACTTCTGAACCCCAAATTAAATTTATTTTACTTGATTTGAAGATGTGAATATGTAATAACCACTACTTTACAAAAGGCATTTTACAGAGGGAAGAAGCATTTAGTAAAACCATATTGAGTAGCTTACTTTATATTATTTACTGGAATATTTTTTGTGGTCACCCGTTCTAAATCAAAGTGGTCTAGTGTTTTTGAGAACTTAGAAGAGTTCAGTTAATATGACTGAATTAACTTCTGAACATCTTGCTTCTCTGCAATAGTCTAATATTAACAAGAGATAAAAAAATTTTGACTAATAATTTATATGTATAAAATTTAAAAAGATTTGATTATACTAATAAGAAAATTCAGGGGTGTATGTAGGTAGCATGCAGTAATTGCACCTCTTGAGAATTACAGGCACTTGATTGGACTACCAGAGTTGGAACTCATCATAACTTATTCAATTCAATTCAGTCACTCAGTTGTGTCCGACTCTTTGTGACCCCATGGACTGCAGCACGCCGGGTCTCCCTGTCTATCACCGACCCCCGGAGTTTACTCAAACTCATGTCCATTGAGTCGATGATGCCATTCAATCATGTCATTCTCTGTCATCGCCTCTCCTCCTGCCTTCAATCTTTCCCAGTATCAGGGTCTTTTCCAATGAGTCAGTTCTTCACATCAGGTGGACAAATTATTGGAGCTTCAGCTACAATATCAGTCTTTCCAATGAGTGTTCAGGACCGATTTCCTTTAGGAGTGACTGGCTGCATCTCACTGCAGTCCAAGGGACCCTCAGTTAGAAAGATGGTAACAATAACCCTATATGCAAGGCAGCAAAAGAGACACAGATGTATAGAACAGTCTTTTGGACTCTGTGGGAGAGGGCGAGGGTGGGATGATCTGGGAGAATGGCATTGAAACATGTATATTATCATATGTGAAATGAATCGCCAGTCCATGTTTGATGCATGATACAGGATGCTTGGGGCTGGTGCACTGGGATGACCCCAAAGGATGGGATGGGGAGGGAGGTTGGAAGGGGGTTGAGGATGGGGAACACATGTACACCCATGGCGGATTCATGTCAATGTATGGCAAAACCAATACAATATTGTGAAGTAATTAGCCTCCAATTAAAATAAGTAAATGCATTTTTTTTAAAGAGTCTTTCCAACACTACAGTTCAAAAGCATCAATCCTTTGATTCGGCTTTCTTTATGGTCCAACTCTCAAATCCACGCATGACTACTGATAAAACCATAGCTTTGACTAGTCGGACCTTTGTCAACAAAGTAATGTCTCTGCTTTTTAGTATGCTGTCTAGGTTGGTCATAGCTTTTCTTCCAAGGAGTAAGCATCTTTTAATTTCATGGCTGCAGTCATCATCTGCAGTTATTCTGAGCCCCCAAAATAAAGTCTCTCAATATTTTCATTGTTTTACCATCTATCTGCCATGAAGTGATGGGACTGAATGAAATGATTTTAGTTTTCTGAATGTTGAGTTTTAAACCAGTCTTTTCACGCTCCTCTTTCACTTTCACCAAGAGGTTCTTTTAGATAAGATTGTTTTTAAAAGAGCCAATACATAATGGCACATTGGTGGATATAGTTACATGATTACTTGAAGCTGTAGTTCTGATTATAAATGAAGTTAGCTTACTTTCATTAACACCATCTGAATCAATTACTCATTTATCCATAAGTTTTAAATTGATATCTTAAATATTATTTACCAACCTAGACGGCATATTAAAAGCAGAGACATTATTTTGCCAACAAAGGCTCATCTAGTGAAGACTATGGTTTTTCTAGTAGTCATGTATGGATGTGAGAGGTGGACTAAAAAGAAAGCTGAGCACCGAAGAACTGATGCTTTTGAACTGTGGTGTTGGAGAAGACTCTTGAGAGTTCCTCGGACTACAAGATCCAACCAGTCAATCCTAAAGGAAATCAGTCCTGAATATTCATTGGAAGGACTGATGGTGAAGCTGAAACTCCAATACTTTGGCTACCTGATGCAAAGAACTTACTCATTGGAAAAGACCCCGATGCTGGGAAAGATTGAAGGCAGGAGAAGGAAGCAACAGAGGATGAGATGATAGGATGGCATTACCAACTCAATGGAAATGAGTTTGAGTAAACTCCAGGAGTACGCAATGGCCAGGAAGGCCTGGCGTGCTGCAATCCATGGGGTTGCTGAGAGTCAGACACGACTGAGCAACTGAACTGAACTGAACTAAATAACTTGTTTGGAATTACAATTAACCTTTCATTAGGTTGTGAAACTTCAAGTTAAAACTGTCTCCCCCACCACCTCCAATCTGACTCCTCTTGTGATAGAAATTTATTGTTAAAATTCTCTTCTTAACTTGGTTGCAAAAAAAAAAAAAAAAAAAAAGCCACCCACATGCCATGGCTCCCTGTGTTCTTTTACCCTGGAATTCTACCATTACTGAACAGTATCTGCTCAGCTTTGTTAAATCTTTTACAACCCCCACCCGCATATTGTAGAAGCAAAAGCAAAAAACCAAAAAAAAAAAAAAAAAAAAGTCCAGAGAATTTCAACTGTCTGGCATACTGAGACATTGAAAACTAAAGAAGGAATCCTAAGTTATGGTCAGACCATCTTTCTTTTTTTTCCAAATAGCACGAATGCAAGAAATCAAAACAAAAATATCACAGAGATAGAACTTCAGAGGCTTAATTCACTTATAGCAATCAAAGTAAGATACTGTTGCAGAGGATCTTTTCCATCTGTAGTGGTCAGTATGGTAGCTAGTAGTCATGTGTGACTGTTAAGCATTTGAAATATAGCAAGACTAAATTGAGATATGCTTATAAATATATGTATAATATATATATTTTTACATATATATATATCATTATAAAAACTGCTTTAAAAGTAAGAGATTAAATGGATTTAATAAATTTTCATGGTTATAGAACCAGTAGACCATATAATTCTAAGGAACACATCTTTTCCTTTGAATATTTTCAATTGCCTTAATAGTTGCAGCAGTTTTTTTTCCTTTTTTGTTATTACTTTAAAAAAAAACTATGATAACGATTATGTCATTATTTTAGATTAAGTATTAAATATTCCTCCTTCTAAGGAATTATTATTATCTTTTGATATTTTGATCGAATCCTGGGAAATCGTTAACTCATCTGCACGTCTGCTCATTTGGTTAGTCCAACAATTATCTGACAATTCTCATTTTAAATAAGTAAGAAATGGGCTATAAGAAGAGAAATTACTTTTGCTTATTACAATTCCCCAAAATTATGCTCTAAAGCTTAAAGACACTTTCAATTTATTAGCTAGTATGTGATTGCAGGAGCCAGTGTACATCTGGGAAATATCATATAGATTCAAATCAAAATGCCAGAAAACAGAGATAGTAACTAACTGGATTTCCCTAGTGCAAAGTGTGTTTCTTTCTGCAAGTTGAGTGGGAAAAGCTCCAATAACTTTTTATATTATTTTATTTCCCCAGTTCTATCAGAATTGGGATTTCTTCCCATTACATCTTTAGGTTTATTTATTTTTGGCATATTCACCAAAGGTAGTGTCCCACAAAATATCACCATCTTAAAGGTTTTCATATATTCAGTTAAGTTCAGTTCAGTCCAGTCACTCAGTCGTGTCCGACTCTTTGCGACCCCATGAATTGCAGCATGCCAGGCCTTTCTGTCCATCACCAGCTCCTGGAGTTCACTCAAACTCATGTCCGTTGAGTCAGTGATGTCATCCAGGCATCTCATCCTCTGTCATCCATTTCTCCTCCTGCCCCCAATCTTTCCCAGCTTCAGGGTCTTTTCCAATGAGTCAACTCTTTGCATGAGGTGGCCAAAGTATTGGAGTTTCAGCTTCAACATCAGTCTTTCCAATGAACACCCAGGACTGATCTCCTTTAGGGTGGACTGGTTGGATCTCCTTGCAGTCCAAGGGACTCTCAAGAGTCTTCTCCAACACCACAGTTCAAAAGCATCAATTCTTCGGTGCTCAGCTTTTTTCACAGTCCAACTCTCACATCCATACATGACCACTGGAAAAACCATAGCCTTGACTAGATGGACCTTAGTCAGCAAAGTAATGTCTCTGCTTTTCAATATGCTATCTAGGTTGGTCACAACTTTTCTTCCAAGGAGTGAACGTCTTTTAATTTCATGGCTGCAGTCATCATCTGCAGTGATTTTGGAGCCCCAAAAATAAAGTCTGACACTGTTTCCACTGTTTCCCCATCTATTTCCCATGAAGTGATGGGACCAGGTGCCATGATCTTGATTTTCTGCATGTTGAGCTTTAAGCCAACTTTTTGCCTCTCCTCTTTCACTTTCATCAAGAGGCTTTTTAGTTCCTCTTCACTTTCTGCCATAAGGGTGGTGTCATCTGCATATCTGAGGTTATTGATATTTCTCCCGGCATTCTTAATTCCAGCTTGTACTTCTTCCAGCCCAGCATTTCTCATGATGTACTCTGCATATCATGAGAAACACTGGCCTGAAGAAGCACAAGCTGGAATCAAGTTTGCCAGGAGAAATATCAACATATTAGTGTCCCCCAAATATTTTCACATTGTTATGCTCAGATACCAGAAAAGAAGAAATTACTAAAACAAAATAAACTTACGACAGATTGTTCTACTAAAGAGAAAAGTGGATAATGAAACCTTTGGAATGAGGAGACATCTCATCTGAGCATCTGAAGACAATTTCTTGTTACTAGGCAATGTGCAGCAACCCTTTCAGATACATACAAATGTTATAAGCAATGTTCATAACAAGCATAAACATACTGGTTTTCCAATTCTATACCTTGAATATAAAGTATTTGCAAGGCACATACAAGCTTTGATATAACTATGCATATAATATAGGAGGTAATAACATGCTTTAATGCAGATAGAATTATGGTATACATTCATTAAACTGAAGAACATTTACTCTTCCTAAATAATTATCAATTTAAATTCTATATGCTCATTTGATTTCTGAATAGTCTAATATGGGTAGATGCTAAATTATTTTTGCATCATATGATTATGTATAACTATATGGTATTAGTCATTTCATTTTTTAATGTTTCATGGTCTCTTGAACCTAGCTTATTAGGAACATCTAAAATAAAATAAAAGCCTATATTCTACATTCCTGTGGGGTTAGTGGGGCCATACCTATCATAAATAATTTGTCTTTTGAAACCTTTTCCTGCTTGTTTAGAAGGGGATATAGCATAAACATGTGACAGCAGGAGATTTGCAGTTTGATTAAATGAACTGACAGACTGCTCAGAGACTGATTCAGCATCTTATTGTTATTGCAATAAATCTTTTGCAATTTACTCCCAGTTTTCTTCAAGATCAGCATCTCCATTATAATGTTGGTGAAGTCACATAGCTACTTCACTCGTTTTTTATACAGTCTCTATTTTGAACAACATTTGGAAAGAATAGACTAATTGAATGGCATTGCTATACTTCCTGGTGGCTCAGATGGTAAAAGCATCTGGCTACAATGCGGGAGACCTGGGTTTGATCCCTGTGTCGGGAAGATCCCCTGGAGAAGGAAATGGCAACCCACTCCAGTACTCTTGCCTAGAAAATCCCATGGACAGAGGAGCCTGGTGGGCTGCAGTCCATGGGGTCACAAAGAGTCGGACACAACTGAGCAACTTCACTTCACTTCACATGGCTAAGAGTGGCAGACATTAGAAATGTCAAGATTTACCATTGAGTGTATGAAGAGCTATACAGAGAAATGAACACTTTCAGATACGATTTAGATACATTGCCACCATTTTATTGAGAGCATGACATGACATTGCAATTTTTCAGAATTTTGAATAATGGTAAATTTTCCAATAATAAGAGCGGCATGAAAGGAACTTCTTGCAAGAATGGGTTCCAAATAATCTTAAGAGCTAATAGATTACTTAAATTTCCAACCATATCAATTGGTAGCCTTTACAAACACCTAGAAAATGCCAGTTCTGATACTGATATTCTAACTTTAGCTTCAAAGGTAATTGTCCTGATTTTAAAATGGTAGAGTAAAGCTTTACTGATGTGAATACAAATAAAAGCAAAAAGTGGGGAAATAGTTGCATGAGTGACTCAGACATAAGAAAGTGGAGTCTAGGCCTTCATGTTTTTCAAAAGTAAGCATTACTGAGAAATGGAGACATACTTGAGATAAACTAGAGACCGCTGAAATAGGAAGTACATAACAAGTTGTTTTAATTGCTAATGCCTGTGTATTAACAGGGCAATCTGTGACAATTGTGCTATCAATAATTACTGAGACATCGTTAAGGAATAGACAAAGCAACAAGAGATGATACTCTCAGACAAATGGAGATCTGGTAATTGTCTACAGTATCAAACTCTCATGTATAATGATTTTTGAAGTTTGAGGTTTATGAGAGCAGTTAATTATGTATTTCAAACAAAGCTCTATTTTGCTATTGTTCTTCCATCGACTGGAGTAGTAAGCACTGCATGTGAAATTGTGCCCAAGGGAATCCATGTCTACCAGTTGGTTAACCTTGTGACATTCCACTAAAAAGCTCTAGGTTTTTTTGAAGTACATAATTCATGAATCTCTCTGATTGTTTAGCTTTGATCAGCACTTGAATAAATTGAGTTGCTATCATAATAATGCAAGTTGTAATGCTTTAGTGAGGCTTTTGCTTTTTATTTTCTACAGTCGATTAAGTGGTTAAGGGATTTCTAGTTCTTAAAACAGGAATTCAGTTTAGAATGCTGCAGAGTTATGAATCCAGCAATGATAGCAGAAGCATGTGAAGTACATCCCTACAACTGTTTGCATATTTCATTTAAACTCCCAGATTAGGTTGCCGGTATAGATTTGTTCTCAGACTTCTTGTCTTCTCTGTTGTCAGATATGTCTATCTTTGCATTTTTCAGCTCTATACATGATTATTCCCGAATTTAGGTAGGTTGATGTGGTTATGTAATTGCCCAATATGACAGCAGGCAAGGAAATGTAATTTATATCCTTCAGGACCTGACAAGGTAATGCACTGAAAACATCGGTCTTTCTCTGCTGCTGCTGCTACTGCTAAGTCGCTTCAGTCGTGTCCAACTCTGTGTGACCCCATAGACGACAGCTCACCAGTTTCCCCATCCCTGGGATTCTCAAGGCAAGAATGCTATAGTGGGTTGCCATTTCCTTCTCCAATGCATGAAAGTGAAAAGTGAAAGGGAAGTCGCTCAGTTGTGTCCAACTCTTAGCGACTCCATGGACTGTAGCCCATCAGGTTCCTCCATCCATGGGATTTTCCAGACAAGAGTACTGGAGTGGGGTGCCATTGCCTTCTCCACAGTCTTTTTCTAAGGAGTACAAATGGAGATAGTAGTGATCTCTATAGATATGGAGAAATGCGACTCTTGTGTGCCAAGTGCCTAGGTATTCATCTTCACATTTTGAAGAGTGAGAAGAAGAATCTATTTGAAATTGTGCTTTAATGACTAGGTATCATTTCACTGTTTTTCTTTTTCAGCATAATTTGCACATTTTAAACCAGGTAACTATTTTAGCAAAAAGAAAACATTTTAGTTATGAGATGCTATATACTGTTTGAACTAAAGAAGAAAGTTATTACCATATCAATACGAATTGGGCCATGTTTGAATAGATCATTTAAGACTCAGACAAATGGGTCCCACAGTGGTAGTAAGAATTTCCTCAGTGAAACTGCACGTATGCTTGGGACAAAGACATCCCACCACTGTGAAAAGTAAATAGGCACAGGCATTTCATATGATTTTGTGCCTAACCACTGTCCCTTCTAGAAGCTCATTAATGTGTACCCAGCCCTTCAACTGTAAAATCTTTAGGGATACTTCTGTATGAAAAGCAGTAGCCTTGGAAAATTAGTTGCAGATTGCCAGCAAGCATGCTGTGTCTAGTGATGCCAAAAGGAGGCATAGGATATCCTCCGATTTATCAGAGAAAGCAACTCAATTTTCCAGTGTATCAGCATTCGTGTGTGTGTGTGTGTGTGTGTGTGTGTGTGAGTTGCTCAGCTGTATCTGACTCTTTGTGAACCCCATGGACTGTAGCCCACCAGGCTCCTCTGTCCATGGAATTCTACAGGCAAGAATACTGGAGTGGGTTGCCATGCCCTTCTCCAGGGAACCTTCCATACCCAGGGAGTGAACCCAGGTCTCCTGCATTGCAGGCAGATTCTTTACCATTTCAGGTACCTGGGAAGTCCATCAGCATTTGTAGGACAAATATATGGTGATACAAAAGTGATTAACTCTAAAAATTTTAAAACTCATTTTGGTCCAAAACATCAAAATGTTCACATTCCTCATTTAGTTAGGCTATTATTGGTAAGTCATTTAATACACATTTGCTTACACTCATGCCTTATTTTTGTCCTAAATATCCTTGTTTTGGTTAAACATAAATTACGTTTGAAATTTTTATTCATGAAGCTTTATTCTTTTCCACTTATTTAGATTTTGCTCTTCAAAATATTCATCGTAGTGTTTTGGTTAACATCCCACATATACTGGTTTAAATAACTGAAAAAATGGACAAAAACTTTTTGTCAAACCTTTTGTTTGAAAAATATTTGTAATAAATACATAAACAGGGATAAATTTAGCAATCATTATTGAATCTATTGGAAGTAGGTATTTAAAATAAAAATTTCAATTTGAACCATCATCCCTTGTTTAAAAAATCTTCTGAGGCCCTATGATATGCATGTGTAACTCAATTTAATTGCTTATATGTAACTTTGAGGGTATCAAGGTACATTTGAATAGTAGCTCCCTTTTTTCTCTTTTCCTTCTAAAGCAATAGACTTTCAGACTGTGGAAGTGATTTCAGATGGCCTCAGCCTGCAGGAGGTTGAAACAAAATTTTGGTTCCCTGGTCAGAGACTGAAGTCAAGCCACGGAGTGGCTAGTGACAAGGCCCTGGCCCATCAGCTTTGTAGAAATGAATTTTTACAGAGACAGAAAATAGTGAAACAAGTAAAGTGTTTATTAAAAAGAAAAAGAGTACATGTGAATAGACACAAGCAGACCCAACCACACAGAGTCACACGCTCATGGTAGTCTGAAGCATTTATATTGCACAATTTCCTCTGGTTTCCTCTGGCCAATCATTTTGTTTTCCCTTCTCTGAGTCTGTATTTGGCTTTATTCAGGGTCCTCCCCAGTGTGCAAGGGCAATTTTTAGCCAGATAGAGTCTAGTGAAGAGGCTTATGGGTAGGTCGACATCACCTTCTATGCAATGGAGCCCCCTCCCTTTTTGACCTTTTTGCACATGTGTAGTTGGGAAGGTCTCCTTGACCTTGAGAATGAGAAATATGTGGCCTCTTTATCCTTTATTTGCCCAGGGCTCAGCTCTTCTCTTGGCCTTTGCCATTGCTGTTATCTTATCTTAAAGTGTCCACCAGAGGCAAAGGCTAACTATTTAGCTTCTTCTTGTTATTTCTTTACCCATGGAAAAGAAATGCAAAAAAGCAAAATGGCTGTCTGGGGAAGTCTTACAAATAGCTGTGAAAAGAAGAGAAGCAAAAAGCCAAAGAGAAAAGGAAATATATAAGCATCTGAAAGTAGAGTTCCAAAGAATAGCAAGAAGAGATAAGAAAGCCTTCTTCAGTGATCAATGCAAAGAAATAGACGAAAAGAACAGAATGAGAAAGACTAGAGATCTCTTCAAGAAAATTAGAGACACCAAGGGAACATTTCATACAAAGATGGGCTTGAGAAAGGACAGAAATGGTCTGGACCTAACAGAAGCAGAAGATATTAAGAAGAGATGGTAAGAATATACAGAAGAACTGTACAAAAAAGATCTTCACAACCCGGATAATCACAATGGTGTGATCACTCATCTAGAGCCAGACATCTTGGAATGTGAAGTCAAGTGGGCCTTAGATAGCATCACTACAAACACAGCTAGTGGAGGTGATGGAATTCTGGTTGAGCTATTTCAAATCCTGAGAGATGAAGCTGTGAAAGTGCTGCACTCAATATGCCAGTAAATTTGGAAAACTCAGCAGTGGCCACAGGACTGGAAAAGGTCAGCTTTCATTCCAATCCCGAAGAAAGGCAATGCCAAAGAATGCTCAAACTACTGCACAATTGCACTCATCTCACACACTAGTAAAGTAATGGTCAAAATTCTCCAAGCCAGGCTTCAGCAATACGTGAACCGTGAACTTCCAGATGTTCAAGCTGGTTTTAGAAAAGGCAGAGAAACCAGAGATCAAATTGCCAACATCCACTGGATCATGAAAAAAGCAAGAGAGTTCCAAAAAAACATCTATTTCTGCTTTATTGACTATGCCAAAGCCTTTGACTGTGTGGATCACAATAAACTGTGGAAGATTCTGAAAAAGATGGGAATACCAGACCACCTGACCTGCCACTTGAGAAACCTGTATGCAGATCAGGAAGCAACAGTTAGAACTGGACATGGAACAACAGACTGGTTCCAAATAGGAAAAGGAGTATGTCAAGGCTGTATATTGTCACCCTGCTTATTTAACTTATACGCAGAGTATATCATGAGAAACGCTGGACTGGAAGAAACACAAGCTGGAATCAAGATTGCCGGGAGAAATATCAATAACCTCTCAGATATGCAGACGACACCACCCTTATGGCAGAAAGTGAAGAGGAACTAAAAAGCCTCTTGATGAAAGTGAAAGAGGAGAGTGAAAAAGTTGGCTTAAAGCTCAACATTCAGAAAATGAAGATCATGGCATCCGGTTCCATCACTTCATGGGAAATAGATGGGGTCCATCACTTCATGGGAAATAGATGGGGAAACAGTAGAAACAGTGTCAGACTTTATTTTTGGGGGCTCCAAAATCACTGCAGATGGTGATTGCAGCCATGAAATTCAAAGACACTTATTCCTTGGAAGAAAAGTTATGACCAACCTAGATAGCATGTTCAAAAGCAGAGACATTACTTTGCCGACTAACGTCTGTCTAGTCAAGGCTATGGTTTTTCCTGTGGTCATGTATGGATGTGAGAGTTGGACTGTGAAGAAATCTGAGCACCGAAGAATTGATGCTTTTGAACTGTGGTGTTGGTGAAGACTCTTGAGTGTCCCTTGGACTATAAGCAGTTCCAACCAGTCTGTTCTAAAAGAGATCAGTCCTGGGCATTCTATGGAAGGACTGATGCTGAAGCTGAAACTCCAGTCCTTTGGCCACCTCAGGTGAAGAGTTGACTCATTGGAAAAGACTCTGATGCTGGGAGGGATTGGGGGCAGGAGGAGAAGGGGACGACCGAGGATGAGATGGCTGGATGGCATCACGGACTTGATGGACGCGAGTCTGAGTGAACTCCGGGAGTTGGTGATGAACAGGGAGGCCTGGTGTGCTGCGATTCATGGGGTCACAAAGAGTCGGACACGACTGAGCGACTGAACTGAACTGAACTGAACTGAGCTGTTATTTCTATCAGGAGGTGTAAAGAGGAGGCTGGCTGTAAGTGTCTAATCTGGTGCCCATCTATCTCCTGCTCCAGAGATAAGTCTTATGTCTTTCTCATTTTATACCCAGAGACAATTTGAGACGCCTAACTTCCAACTGCTCTATCATCTCCATTACTCAGCTGTCTGCAAACTGGATGATCATACTTTCCAATTTTCTTAGCCGCTAGTAATTCAGCATTACACTAATTCAGACCAGTTTGATTTTGCCAACAGAATTCATCAAGACAATGTGCTGTGCCTTCATGAGTACTTCCTCACTTTAGAAAGAAAAAAAAAAAAAGCAATTACTGCTTTTAAAAATATGCCTGGAGAGAGTATCACAATAATTGTTAAAATCAAGAGATTAAAAATTAAAAATTCCTTTGTTTTGATTGCTTGCAATGACATACACACAAAAACACGTATACATTATTATCAACACAAATACATTAAAAGTACTTTTTTCAAGAAGAAAACATTTTCATTACAATGTATATGGTAACATTTTGTTTCACCTAGTGAACATAGATTAACAACAGAATTCTGTGGGAGATCTCATTCTAAAGAAAATGCAAGGTCAAATCCTAAATTTCTGTACTTGAAAGTCATTCAATTGATATCTTTTCAATCCTCATACCCCCATGGCATTTTTGCCACAGAAATACCTAGGTTGCCATTAGTGTTTTGTTAAAAGCTAATGCATTTGCTCCCCCAATATCCACTACTTGTCAGGTTTTCTCTGTATTTTATATCTTTGCTTCTTTGATTGACTTTTTGTTCTCTGGTTACTTTTATGAAGTGTTTTACTATGTCTTCAGAATTCAGTTCTTAATACATGATATGCTTTTATTCTCCAATAACAATTTATTTATTTCAGAATATTTTAGATTGTTGTCTAGAAGTATATATCCCCCCTAAAGTTATGCTTTTACTTTGTATTTGATTAAAAAAAAAAAAAAAAAGATTTCATTCTGGGAATAGTGTGGCAGTGTTTGCAGTATTTCTCATCTAGAAGTAACTTCTTTTTCATGTAGTGGTCTCTATGAAGTGACCTGAAGTGAAGTCGCTCAGTCGTGTCTGAGTCTTTGCGACCCCATGGACTCTAGCCTACCAGGCTCCTCTGTCCATGGGATTTTCCAGGCAATAGTCCTGGAGTGGATTGCCATTTCCTTCTCCAGGGGATCTTCCCAACCCAGGGATTGAACCCGGGTCTCCCGCATTGTAGGCAGATGCTTTACTGTCTGAGCCACCAGGGGAGTCAAATTAAGTCCAATTCAAAGTTTAAAACCATGAGAAATCCTAATCGAGTTATTACTTGTCAGTTCCTCATATTGAAGTTTGAAAATTAAAAGATCCATAATATTAAAAGTTGTGCCATTTAAAACTTGTGCCCTGCACTTCAACAGTAGTCACTTTGTGCTTCCTAGTAATTAAATTTGTACACATTGTGAAATTGCTTTTGGATATTGACAAGCCAGATATTTCTACATTGGGAAATCTCCCTGTTCCCTAGAAAATCTTGGAAATTTTCTTCAAATGGCAACAGTGTTGACTCAGATTTGCTTTTGACTATTCAATTTCCTGGACAAAGAGGATCATTGAATGATTTTACGCAACCATTAAGCATATTTTTGTTGGGAAAAAAAAAAAAAGCTCACGTGTTTTACATTGTTGGCAAATTCTTGAAAGCAATGCAACAATTAAAACTTATAAATTTACAAATAACAGAAATAGTCACCAACAAGTCACTGCTTGATCACAGTGGGCATCAAGAACAAGGAATTTTCCTTATATATACAAGGTGAATTTAAATTTTTCATATGTTCAACAATAGAGGTCACTTGCTAGATCAATCTTTATCCAAGTTTAATATAACCAGGGGAACGTTACCTGATTCACATATGGAAGAAGTAGAGATCCATTCTGAATTATATATATATTATAATATATATATATAATAATATATATAATATATATATATAATAATATATATAATATATATATATATATGAAAGCTTTCACTGTTTTGAGCTAAGATAACAAGGCACTTTGAAGATATTACATCTCCTTGATCTCACAGAGACTATCTGAGAAGATTGAATGAGCAACTACGCTTACATATAGTTGAGAGGGCCCAGGGCAGTGTCTCTGTGTGTGTGTAGTCTAGATGAAAATTTGAGTGAAGTTGGAATTAACATGGGAATTAAACTTAATAGATCTGTCAAACACAAACCAATCACTATTAGACAGGGATGTTCATCTTGTGATAATATTTTAATTAATAAGAAGGTGTAAAATATTGATAATGTTATTTCAATCTGCCTTTAATTTTATTTATTTTCTCCTCTCAGATTAGAAAGCAAAATTTAAAAAGTCCTCAGGGAAAAAGTAAAGAAATACATTTCACTAAACAGTTCCCCCAACACTAACAAATTTTCTTTTTACTTCTTCCTAAGCTTTTTAATTCTATAATGATAGTGTATATTCGTGAGAAAAATTTATTATTAAGCAGAATTGACACTGTTAATATACAAGTTATAGATTAAGATTCTATTAGCTAAAAGAGTGTTAAGTAGAACTACACAGAATTTTTAGACATGAATCTTTATTTTGCTTGTGCTCTCCTTCTTTCTTTATATATATGTGTTTTATATTTGCATATGAATGCATATTTAAACATATATTTTATATTATATATTCATAGTTAAATACGTTTTATTTATAGTCAATTATATCAGTCCTAAAACACAGATGTTTAAGAAAAAATTAATAAAACTTATGCTGTCTCATTGATCCTAAGGATTTATTTATTTTTCCTTGTTGAACTAGCATTTTCTGAGTGATACTAATGAAACTAGTGAAAAATTACGTTTTATGCTATGAAGTTATGTGATCCGAAATTGAGCACAGGAACAAATTTAGGTGGATTTAGACTTAATTCTAAATATAATTAAGTTCTTAGTAAGTGTGTTTCTAAGGTATGACACATAGAACTAATAAGATAAATGATTGTGATATCATGCATCTTTATTTTGATTTTGCTTTTAGTAAATATTAAAACCCCTTATTTAAATAAACATGTAGTTGGCCATTTAAACCAAAAAGCAAAGCTGAAACATCATGTTTGAATTTGCTCATCATATTTTTCTTCCTTTGGGGCACTAGCTAGAACCTTATCCATGTTAAAAGCACAAGCACAATTCTGCAAATGTTCTTAGGAATGCCAAATTCAACTGAGCAGGCTGTGTTTGTCCAATTAAGCTCCAAATGCCCTCTTGTATTTAATCATTGCAAATACATAAGGATCTGCGTGCTCCTAAAAGCTTAACACCAAGCCATATTGGCCACATCAAGGAAACTACTACCTTGTAATTCATATCTATTTTAGAGAAACATATCTAAAAACTGCTCTCATACTTTAATCACTTTTTTGTTCTTGGATTTCTTTCTCATTTCTGTTTGAGTTGTTCATTCACAACTTGGTTCAATAAGTACTTTGTATTGTTATTAATTCCATGTGTACAGCTGTTTAGAAACTTTTACAGAAAGTCTGTATTTGTTTGGAAATGAATCCAATTAAGAAATATGAATGACATATCTTTCCAGCTTGGCAGAAAATGTGAGAGAAATTATTGCCTAAAGTTTATTGCTGTGTCTTCTTTTGAGTCTGTTCCCTTCAAACTTTGTGGCAGTAAATGCCAAAGAACCTCATGTATCAAACTTATAGCAAGCTGTGAGCCAGGTGTCTTCAACTGCAGGCCATATACTGAGCTAGATTAATCATTTTAATCTTTTGAATACAATTCCCACAAATTGAGTAACCTTAACATAAGTAAAGCTATGGTTGCTAAATTCTTTATTCTCTCCCTTCTGAATTCTGTTACACTTTCAGCCTGCAATAACCATAGGAAAAAAAAAAAGGAAGTTGTTGCTTTTTTTTTTTTCCTATAGAAGAAAGGCAATATGTGTTTTGAGTAAATTGAGACTGTTAGCACCTTGCGAATAGGAGCCAGAGTGACATTTTTATACAAAACTCGATCATTTAATCTATTGCTATGTCTCTTACTGTCACTCAGTAAAGATCTGCTTATATCTACATGCTAAAAATTTTTCCATCATTTTGTATTATCTTTGATAGTCATCAAAACCAATTGCAATATGCACTATGGTATTGTATGCTGTTTAGGTGGAAAGAAGAGGTCTTCTCTGTAATTTCTCTGAAAACCAGAATCAAGATATAAGGAGCAAAAATGAATGATGACCGAACTCAACAGTTCAGTTCAGTGCAGTTGCTCAGCTGTGTCCGACTCTTTGTGACCCCATGAATCACAGCACACCAGGTCTCCTTGTCCATCACCATCTCCCGGAGTTCACTCAGACACACGTCCATCGAGTCTGTGATGCCATCCAGCCATCTCATCCTGGGTCGTCCCCTTCTCCTCCTGCCCTCAATCTCTCCCAGCATCAAAGTCTTTTCCAATGAGTCAACTCTTCACATGAGGTGGCCAAAGGACTGGAGTTTCAGCTTTAGCATCATTCCTTCAAAAGAAATCCCAGGGTTGATCTCCTTCAGAATGGACTGGTTGGATCTCCTTGCAGTCCAAGGGACCCTCAGGTGTCTTCTCCAACACCACACGTTCAAACGCATCAGTTCTTTGGTGTTCAGCCTTCTTCACAGTCCAATGCTCACATCCATACGTGACCACTGGGAAAACCATTAGCCTTGACTAGACGGAACTTAGTTGGCAAAGTAATGTCTCTGCTTTTGAATATACTGTCTAAGTTGCTCATAACTTTTCTTCCAAGGAGTAAGCGTCTTTTAATTTCATGGCTGCAGTCACCATCTGCAGTGATTTTGGAGCCCCCCAAAATAAAGTCTAACACTGTCTCAACTGTTTCCCCATCTATTTCCCATGACGTGATGGAACCGGATGCCATGATCTTCGTTTTCTGAATGTTGAGCTTTAAGCCAACTTTTTCACTCTCCTCTTTCACTTTCATCAAGAGGCTTTTTAGCTCCTCTTCACTTTCTGCCATAAGGGTGGTGTCATCTGCATATCTGAGGTTCTTGATATTTCTCCCTGCAATCTTGATTCCAGCTTGTGTTTCTTCCAGTCCAGCGTTTCTCATGATGTACTCTGCATTTAAGTTAAATAAGCAGGGTGACAATATACAGCCTTGACATACTCCTTTTCCTATTTGGAACCATGATCCAGCAGGTGTTGGCAATTTGATCTCTGGTTCCTCTACCTTTTCTAAAACCAGCTTGAACATCAGGGAGTTCATGATTCACGTATTGCTGAAGCCTGGCTTGGAGAATTTTGACCATTACTTTACTAGTGTGTGAGATGAGTGCAATTGTGCAGGAGTTTGAGCATTCTTTGGCATTGCCTTTCTTTGGGATTGGAATGAAAACTGACCTTTTCCAGTCCTGTGGCCACTGCTGAGTTTTCCAAATTTACTGGCATATTGAGTGCAGCACTTTCATAGCATCATCTTTCAGAATTTGAAACAGCTCAACTGGAATTCCATCACCTCCACTAGCTTTGTTCGTAGTGATGCTTTCTAAGGCCCACTTGACTTCACATTCCAGGATGTCTGTCTCTAGATTAGTGATCACATCATCATGATTATCTGGGTTATGAAGATCTTTTTTGTACAGTTCTTCCATGTATTCTTGGCACCTCTTCTTAATATCTTCTGCTTCTGTTAGGTCCAGACCATTTCTGTCCTTTATCGAGCCCATCTTTGCATGAAATGTTCCCTTGGTATCTCTAATTTTCTTGAAGAGATCTCTAGTCTTTCCCATTCTGTTGTTTTCCTCTATTTCTTTATCCAAGTTACCCAAGTCTTTGTCCCAACCAGTAACGCTGAAGAAACTGAAGTTGAACGGTTTTATGAAGACCTACAAGATCTTTTAGAAGTAACACCCAAAAAAGATGTCCTTTTCATTATAGGCGTCTGGAACACGAAAGTAGGAAGTCAAGAACACCTGGAGTAACAGGCAAATTTGGCCTTGGAATGCAGAATGAAGCAGGGCAAAGACTAATAGAGTTTTGCCAAGAAAATACTCTGGTCATAGCAAACACCCTCTTCCAACAACAGAAGAGAAGACTCTACACATGGACATCACCAGATGGTCAACTTCGAAATCAGATTGATTATATTCTTTGCATCCAAAGATGGAGAAGCTCTATACAGTCAACAAACACAAGACCAGGAGCTGACTGTGGCTCAGATCATGAACTCCTTATTACCAAATTCAGACTCAAATTGAAGAAAGTAGGGAAAACCACTAGATCATTCAGGTATGATCTAAATCAAATCCCTTATGATTATACAGTGGAAGTGAGAAATAGATTTAAGGGTCTAGATCTGATAGATAGAGTGCCTGATGAACTATGGAATGAGATTTGTGACATTGTACAGGAGACAGGGATCAAGACCATTCCCATGGAAAAGAAATGCAAAAAAGCAAAATGGCTGTCTGGGGAGGCCTTACAAATAGCTGTGAAAAGAAGAGAGGTGAAAAGCAAAGGAGAAAAGGAAAGATATAAGCATCTGAATGCAGAGTTCCAAAGAATAGCAAGAAGAGATAAGAAAGCCTTCTTCAGCTATCAATGCAAAGAAATAGAGGAAAACAACAGAATGAAAGACTGAACTCAACAGATTAATTCAAATTATGTTTAAATCAAATATGTTTTTGAAACATTTCTACCATATTGTCAGGACTACCATTTATAGCATTTAGTAGATTATATATTCTGCAACTTTCTCTTTTTTCAGGTTTTTAATGTCTTAAAATTTAGTTTCTTGGTGTTTAAATAAATAGTGTATTTGAATGGTTCAAAAAATCAAAACCATATAACAAGGTACACACCTAAAAACCTTACTTCCATTAACAGTCCCCATTTATTCTGCTTATCCTTATCTCTCTAAGCAATCACTTTGTTTTCTTATTTGTGTTTCAAAGTTTCTTTATGTAGATATAAGCAGTTTCATAGTATCTATCCTATTTGTTATATACAGCCCCTAATAGATGGATACAAGGATTTAACTACAATCTTTAAATGGTAAAGAGTGAGGTAATAAATAACATTGCACAGACATCATTCATACATATTTCCAGAAGTGAGATCATTGGGTCAAGTGAAGTTTAAAAATCAACTTATCTAGTTCTAGAAAAGTGTTACTATTGTTTTGGGGAATAATATAAGGAGAATAATCAGCTTTATGATTTTGAGCCTTCTTACAAGATTACAGCCATGTATTTTCCCTTGTTCCATTTTAAAGTTTTGTACTGAAGTATTTTAAAGTTTTTTTCTTATTACCACTAAACAATTCCAGTTGTATTTATATGTTCCTACTGTAAATGGGAGTCCCAAGTGGCTCTAGTGATAAAGAACCTGCCTGCCAATGCAGGAGACATAAGAGATGTAAGTTTAATCCCTGGGTGGGGAAGATCCCCTGGAGGAGGGCATAGCAACCCACTCCAGTATTCTAGCCTGTAGAGTCCCATGAATATAGAAGCTTGGCAGGTTACAGTCCATAGGGTTGCAAAGAGTTGAACACGACTGAAGTGACTTACCATGCATGCATGCACTGTAAATGTCCTTGCAGTCTTAGAAAAATAATTTCTGTGAATGTAAAAAATATAAGGATAATTGAGCAAAATTGGTAGTAGCACACAGTATAATTTTTATCAAATATGTGCTAATCCAAATACTTTATATGCATTAATATTTAATGAACAATTATTTCTCTTGCTAAGTTTATGCTACCGTGGTAAAGGCCTGGGAATTCTTCAAATACTTGCTGATTAATATATTATCATAAAACTTTTCAAATTGGAGAAAATAAAAAAAGCCTTATTATTGTTTAGTGATTTGTCTCTTTAAATAGATTCAAATAATGAATTAATTCTATAGTTAACATCATTTACACTTTCCAAGTTGTTCACTAGGATTTAGCTGTGTGACACCCAGTTAATGGGATCCAGTGCCTAAATCTCCATGAGCAGCTTGGAAATATAACATGTCTCTGAGGCAGTAATGTCATAGCTGCTGCATTTTTAATGGATGTCTTTATTCACTTCATTTCATATATGTGTATACATAATAGCAATATTAAGCACTTTTCATCACTGCTAACTTGTTAAGTCTAACACCTTTAAATAGAGAATAAATAATTTTATCTTTGTTTTAACAGAAGGACAGTAAATTACTGAGACCAAGTAATTCACAATACTGTAAGAAAAGGTGGCTATTTGAACTGCACTGCTGTTGGATGTAGGTAGAGACTAAGTCAGAAGTAAAAACGTGAAGCAGAAAACTAGCACAAGAATTTTTCAGGTAGTAGCATTACTTGATCTCAACTACCTAGCCCACATGCTAGCCTGGCTATCCTTGTATCTGCTGAGCTTAACTGGTCACTTTCTTTTATTTCTTTCTCAGCTCCTGCTGTATAATGACTCAAGCTCACCCCAGTTTCTAGAATAGTATTGCAAAATTTAAAAATATTTTTTTAAAGTGTGTGGTTTCATATGATAAACTACAATTTTAGCTATTTTTTGTTGTTGGTCATAACAAACTGCTTTCCACAAAAAAAATTGGAAGCCAGGTAGTTTTAGTATAACATTTTAGGAGAAGGGTGAGGAATGGCAGCCCAAAGAAGAGCTATGAAGGCAAAGCTTAATTAAGATATGGAATACCTCAAGTGTAATATTTAGATAGAATATTGTATCACCAGATTTTAAAAGTTTAACTTCTTTGAGATAGTAACCTTTACAATATACATAGAAAATCACTAATTGGATTAATTTATCAAGATTATTTGATAGTTTGCAAAGTGTTTTTGTGTGTGAATAATATGAACTGATAAAGAGAAAATATAATTGTGATTACTCGGAAGCAGAGTTCTTTGACAAGTCAAATGAGTAAAAATTATTTAATAATAAAGTCTTGGCTGTTGCTTAACCTTGTCAGCATCATACAGTCCAAGATGTGTCTCTGAAAAGACACCAGATACAAAGCACAGATTTTCTCAAAATGTCTGCATAAGTATGAAAGGACATATATTACAATTTAGTTCTCTAGTTTTTCCTTTTTTTTTTAATTAAAGTGCTGCAATGACAGTAGACTGGAGAGTGTATTCAATCAAGCTGGACTTGGAATTCACTCAGAAGAATTTAACAATATGATAAGAAATGGAATTTAGTATTTTCAAGTCTGACTGCCTTGGGAAAACACTGTATTTTCAATCAGCATGCATCAATTTTGAATATTAAGAAAGGAACTGAAGCAAATATTCAGCAGAGGCTTAGAAAAATGCAAAACACTATTATCCTGTGGTTAGTTTTCTGCTGCATTGAGTCTTACTTTCCACATTTCAATATGATTAAAAAAACTTTCCCTCAATCTATCAATTCTTGCCTGGAAAATCCCATGGATGGGGGAGCCTGGTATGCTGCAGTCCATGGGGTGGCTAAGAGTCAGACACAACTGGGCGACTTCCCTTTCACTTTTCACTTTCATGCATTGGAGAAGGAAATGGAAACCCACTCCAGTGTTCTTGCTTGGAGAATCCCAGGGATGGGGGAGCTTGGTGGGCTGCCATCTATGGGGTCACACAGAGTTGGACACAACTGAAGTGTCTGGCAATCTATCAATATAAAGTTTCACCACTGTGGTATGAAAAAATGTAGAGTGTTCTTTTTCCCATTCTGACATTTATAACCAAACTCTTTTTCTTTTTTCTTTTGAAACTATGAGAGGAAATATTTAAAAATAGAATTTCAGTAGTGCATTTGTAAACATAACCTCTATCCTTTGAACTACTAAATGTTAACCTTGCTATAAAAAATGTTATTTCTTTAGGTTTTGAATAAGCTGTAAGGAGTAAGGACATAGAATTAAAATGCAAAGGTGATTATGGTTAGAATCATCAAATATTGTCTAAAATGTGTATTTCTAAGCATTAAATAATGTTATGTAAAATATTTTATTGCCATTACAAATTGTAAAATAGGATTAAATTTTTCTTTATTGGTCTTCCCTGATAGCTCAGTTGGTTAAGAAACTGCCTGCAATTCAGGAGACCTCAGTTCAGTTCCTGGATCAGGAAGATCCTCTGGAGAATGGATAGGCTTCCAACTCCAGTATTCTTGGGCTTCCCTTGTGGCTCAGCTGGTGAAAAATCCACCTGCAATGTGGGAGACCTAGGTTCGATCCCTGGGTTGGGAAGATCCCCTTGAGAAGGGAACAGCTACCCACTCCAGTTTTCTGGCCTGGAGAATTTCATGGATTGTGTAGTCCATAGGTTTGCAAAGAGTCAGACACAGATGAGCAACTTTCGGTTTTTCTTTGATGGCCCATTTTTTTGAAGAAGACATTATATAATTCAGCTATTGGCCAATTGAGCTGCAATTCTTCTTAGCAGTTTCTCTTTTCCAAAAGTTACTTCAATAAAGGAGAGAGCAAGCTAGCCATTAATCACTCCTTTATTGATTCCACCTCATCTCAATTGGGTCACCTCTAACTCCCTCCCTTTTCTCTTCTCCATGTAACCCTATGAACCTCTCTGGGTGTCCCTCACTGTGGAGAAACTTTTCATCTTTAATCTAGATGTTTTATCAACAGTGCTATGTAGAAGGAGAAGTCTGGAGACTACTGTGAAAATAAGACTGAAAACCAGAAGCAGGAGGCTTAAGTCCAAACCTTGAGAACACCAGAGAACTCCTGACTCTAGGGAACATTAATTGACAGGAGCTCCTCAAACTCCTCCATATCTACACTGAGACCAAGCACCACCCAAGGGCCAACAAGTCCCAGAGCAAGACATACCACACAAATTCTCCAGCAACACGGGAACACAGCCCTGAGCTCCAATATACAAGCTGCCCAAAGTTACTCCAAAACCATTGACATCTCATAACTCATTACTGGACACTTCAGTGCATTCAAGAGAGAAGAAATACAGCTCCACCTACCAGCACACCAACACAAGCTTCCCTAACCAAGAAACCTTGACAAGCCACCTGTACAACCCCACCCACAGCAAGGAAACTCCACAATAAAGAGAAATCCACAAACTGCCAGAATACAGAAAGGCCACCCCAAACTCAGCAATATAAACAAGATGAAGAGACAGAAAAATACCCAGCAGGTAAAAGAACAAGATTAATGCCGACCAAACCAAACCAAAGAGAAAGAGATAGGGAATCTACCTGAGAAAGAATTCTGAATAATGATAGTGAAAATGATCCAAAATCTTGAAATCAAAATGGAATCACAGATAAATAACCTGGAGACAAGGATTGAGAAGATGCAAGAAAGGTTTAACAAGGATCTAGAGGAAATAAAAAAGAGTCAGTATGTAATGAATAATGCAATGAATAAGATCAAAAACACTCTGGAGGCAACAAAGTGTTAAATAACAGAGGCAGAAGATAGGATTAGTTAAGTAGAAGATAGAATGGTAGAAATAAATGAATCAGAGAGAAAAAAAAAAACGAATTAAAGGAAATGAGGACAATCTCAGAGACCTCCAGGACAGGGTTAAATGCACCAACATTCAAATCATAGGAGTCCCAGAAGAAGAAGACAAAAAGAAAGACCATGAGAAAATACTTGAGGAGATAATAGTTGAAAACTTCCCTAAAATGGGGAAGGAAATCATCACCCAAGTCCAGGAAACCCAGAGAGTCCCAAACAGGATAAACCCAAGGCAAAATACCCCAAGACACATATTAATCAAAGTAACAAAGATCAAACACAAAGAACAAATATTAAAAGCAGCAAGGGAAAAACAACAAATAACACACAAAGGGATTCCCATAAGGATAACAGCTGATATTTCAATAGAAACTCTTCAGGCCAGGAGGGAATGGCAACACATACTTACAGTGATGAAAGAAAATAACCTACAGCCCAGATTACTGTACCCAGCAAGGATCTCATTCAAATATGAAGGAGAATTCAAAAGCTTTACAGACAAGCAAAAGCTGAGAGAATTCATCACCACCAAACCAGCTCTCCAACAAATGCTAAAGGATCTTCTCTAGACAGGAAACACAAAAATGGTATATAAACTCGAACCCAAAACAAAGTAAATGTCAATGGGATCATACTTATCAATAATTATCTTAAATGTAAATGGGTTGAATGCCCCAACCAAAAGACAAAGACTGGCTGAATGGATACAAAAACAAGACCCCTATATATGTTGTCTGCAAGAGACCCACCTCAAAAAAGGGGACACATACAGACTGAAAGTGAAGGGCTGGAAAAAGATTTTCCATGCAAATAGAGACGAAAAGAAAGCAGGAGTAGCAATACTCATATCAAATATATTAGACTTTAAAACAAAGGCTGTAAAAAGAGACAAAGAAGGACACTACATAATGATCAAAGGATCAATTCAAGAAGAAGATATAACAATTACAAATATATATGCACCCAACATAGGAGCACCACAATATGTAAGACGAGTGCTAACAAGTATGAAAGGGGAAATTAACAATAACACAATAATAGTGGGAGACTTTAATACCCAACTCACACCTATGGATAGATCAACTTAACAGAAAATTAAGAAGGAAACACAAATTTTAAATGATAAAATAGACCAGTTAAACCTAATTGATATCTATAGGACATTACACCCCAAAACAATGAATTTCACCTTTTTTCTCAATCTCACGTGGAACCTTCTCCAGGATAGATCACATCCTGGGTTATAAATCTAGCCTTGGTAACTTCATAAAACTTGAAATCATTCCAAGCATCTTTTCTGACCACAATGCAGTAAGATTGGATCTCAATTACAGGAGAAAAACTATTAAAAATTCCAACACATGGAAGCTGAACAACACGCTGCTGAATAATCAACAAATCACAGAAGAAATCAAAAAAGAAATCAAAATATGCATAGAAACTAATGAAAATGAAAACACAACAACCCAAAACCTGTAAGACACTGTAAAAGCAGTGCTAAGGGAAAAGTTCATAGCAATACAGGCATACCTCAAGAAACAAGAAAAAAGTCAAATGAATAACCTAACTCTACACCTAAAGCAACTAGAAAAGGGAGAAATGAAGAAGCCCAGGGTTAGTAGAAGGAAAGAAATCTTAAAAATTAGGGCAGAAATACATACAAAAGAAACAAAAGAGACCATAGCAAAAATCAACAAAGCCAAAAGCTGGTTATTTGCAAGGATAAATAAAATTGACAAAGCATTAGCCACACTCATCAAGAAACAAAAGGAGAAGGATCAAATCAATAAAATTAGAAATGAAAATGAAGAGATCACAACAGACAACCCAGAAATACAAAGGGTCACAGGAGACTACTATCAGAAATTATATGCCAATAAAACGGACAAAGTGGAAGAAATGGACAAATTCTTAGAAAATTACAACCTTCCAAAACTGAACCAGGAAGAAATAGAGAATCTTAACAGACCCATCACAAGCATGGTAATTGAAACTGTAATCAGAAATCTTCCAGCAAACAAAAGCCCAAGTCCAGATGGCTTCACAGCTGAATTCTACCAAATCTTAGAGAAGAGCTAACACCTATCCTACTCAAACACTTCCAGAATATTGCAGAGGAAGGTAAACTTCCAAACTCATTCTATGAGGCCACCATCACCCTAATACCAAAACCTGACAAAGATGCCACAAAAAAATAAAACTACAGGCCAATATCACTGATGAACATAGATGCAAAAATCCTTAACAAAATTATAGCAATCAGAATCCAACAACACATTAAAAAGATCATACAGTTTGACCAAGTGGGCTTTATCCCAGGGATGCAAGGATTCTTCAATATCCTCAAATCAATCAACATAATACACCATATTAACAAATTGAAAAATAAAAGCTATATGATTATCTCAATAGATGCAGAGAAAGCCTTTGACAAAATTCAACATCCATTTACGATAAAAAAAAAACTCTCCAGAAAGCAGGAATAGAAGGAACATACCTCAACATAATAAAAGCTATATATGACAAAACCACAGCAAACATTATCCTCAATGGCGAAAAATTGAAAGCGTTTCCCCTAAAGTCAGGAACAAGACAAGGGTGCCCACTTTCACCACTACTATTCAACATAGTTCTGGAAGTTTTGGCCACAGCTATCAGAGCAGAAAAAGAAATAAAAGGAATCCAAATTGGAAAAGAAGAAGTAAAACTCTCACTGTTTGCAGATGACATGATCCTCTACATAGAAAACCCTAAAGACTCCACCAGAAAATTACTAGAGCTAATCAATCAATATAGTAAAGTTGCAGGATATAAAATCAACACACAGAAATCCCTTGTATTCCTATACACTAATAATGAGAAAATAAAAAGAGAAATTAAGGAAACAATTCCATTCACCATTGCAATGAAAAGAATAAAAATGCTTAGAAATCTTTCTACCTAAAGAAACAAAAGACCTATATATAGAAAACTATAAAATACTGGTGAAAGAAATCAGAGGACACACATAGATGGAGAAATATACCATGTTCATGAATCGGAAGAATCAGTATAGTTAAAATGAGTATACTACCCAAAGCAATCTATAGATTCAATCCAATCCCTATCAAGCTACCAACGGTATTTTTCACAGAGCTAGAACAAATAGTTTCACAATTTGCGTGGAAATACAAAAAAACTCAAATAGCCAAACCAATCGTGAGAAAGAAGAATGGAACTGGAGGAATCAACTTGCCTGACTTCAGGCTCTACTACAAATACAGTCATCAAGACAGTATGGTACTGGCACAAAGACAGAAATATAGATCAGTGGAACAAAATGGAAAGCCCAGAGACAAATCCACGCACCTATGGACACCTTATCTTTGACAAAGGAGACAAAAATATACAATGGAGAAAAAACAATCTCTTTAACAAGTGATTCTGGGAAAACTGGTCAACCACTTGTAAATGAATGAAACTAGAACACTTTCTAACACCATACACAAAAATAAACTCAAAATGGTTAAAGATCTAAATATAAGACCAGAAACTATAAAGTTCCTAGAGGAGAACATAGGCAAAACACTCTCTGACATAAATCACAGCAGGATCCCCTATGACCCGCCTCCCAGAACACTGGAAATAAAAGCAAAAATAAACAAATGGGACTTAATTAATATTAAAAGCTTCTGCACAAGAAAGGAAGCTTTAAGCAAGGTGAAAAGACAGACTTCAGAATGGGAGAAAATAATAGCAAATGAAGCAACTGACAAACAACTAATCTCAAAAATATACAAGCAGCTTCTGCAGCTCAATTCCAGAAAAATAAAGGACCCAATCAAAAAATGGGCCAAAGAACTAAATAGACATTTCTCCAAAGAAGACATACAGATGGCTAACAAACCCATGAGAAGATGCTCAACATCACTCATTCTCAGAGAAATGCAAATCAAAACCACAATGAGGTACCATTTCACACCAGTCAGAATGGCTGCGATCCAAAAGTCTACAAGCAATAAATGCTGGAGAGGGTGTGGAGAAAAGGGAACCCTCCTACACTGTTGGTGGGAATGCAAACTAGTACAGCCACTATGGAGAACAGTGTGGAGATTCCTTAAAAAATTGCAAATAGAACTGCCTTATGACCCAGCAATCCCACTGCTGGGCATACACACCGAGGAAACCAGAACTGAAAGAGACACATGTACCCCAATGTTCATCGCAGCACTGTTTATAATAGCCAGGACATGGAAGCAACCTAGATGTCCATCAGCAGATGAATGGATAAGAAAGCAGTGGTACATATACACAATGGAGTATTACTCAGCCATTAAAAAGAATACATTTGAATCAGTTCAATGAGGTGGATGAAACTGGAGCCGATTATACAGAGTGAAAAAGCCAGAAAGAAAAACAGCAATACAGTATACTAACACATATATATGAAATTTAGAAAGATGGCAATGATAACCATGTATGCGAGACAGCAAAAGAGACACAGAAGTATAGAACAGTCTTTTGGACTCTGTGGCTGAGGGAGAGGGTGGGATGATTTGGGAGAATGGCATTGAAACACGTATAATATCATATATGAAATAAATCATCAGTCCAGGTTCAATGCATGATACTGGATGATTGGAGCTGATGCACTGGGACTTCCCAGAGTGATGGTATGGAGAAGGAAGTGAGAGGGGGTTTCAGGATGGGGAACTTGTGTATACCTCTGGTGGATTCATGTTGATGTATGGCAACACCAATACAATATTGGTTAATAAAGTAATAAAGGTTAATAAAGTAATTAACCTCCAATTAAAATTTAAAAATATATATTTAAAAAAATGAAACAAGAAAAAATTGTCCTGCAGAAGGGTAAGATTACAATGACTTATCTTGGAAAGAGTACATAACCTAACTACATACAACTTCTCAATGGAAAAAGAAATGATAATGTCAGAAATATGAATTGACTGTCAAAAGTATGTAAAACCAACTCTATAAGTTGTGAAATTGAAGTCATACGTCTGTTCTGTGACATGGTAAAAAATTACACTTCTAATAAAAATTCAAAACACGAAAAAAAGTTACTTCGTAATTCAAATGGCCATTTTTAAACAAATTGCTTCAGTTCAGTTCAGTTCAGTCACTCAGTCGTATCCGAATCTTTGCGATTCCATGAATTGCAGCACACCAGGCCTCCCTGTCCATCACCAACTCCCAGAGTTCACCCAAACTCACGTCCATTGAGTCGGTGATGCCATCCAGCCATCTCATCCTCTGTCGTCCCCTTCTCTTCCTGCCCCCAATCCCTCTCAGCATCAGAGTCTTTTCCAATGTGTCAACTCTTCGCATGAGGTGGCCAAAGTACTGGAGTGTCAGCTTTAGCATCATTCCTTCCAAAGAAATCCCAGGGTTGATCTCCTTCAGAATGGACTGGTTGGATCTCCTTGCAGTCCAAGGGACTCTCAAGAGTCTTCTCCAACACCACAGTTCAAAAGCATCAATCCTTCGGCACTCAACTTTCTTTATAGTCCAGCTCTCACATCCATACATGACTACTGGAAAAACCATAGCCTTGACTAGATGGACCTTTGTTGGCAAAGTAATGTCTCTGCTTTTCAATATGCTATCTAGGTTGATCGTAACTTTCCTACAAAGAGTAACCGTCTTTTAATTTCATGGCTGCAGTTACCATCTGCAGTGATTTTGGAGCCCAAATAAATAAAGTCTGACACTGTTTCCACTGTTTCCCCATCTATTTGTCATGAAGTGATGGGACCGGATGCCATGATCTTCATTTTCTGAATGTTGAGCTTGAAGCCAACTTTTTCACTCTTCTTATTCACTTTGTTTAGTCCCTAAATATAAATCAATTATATGTTTAAAAGGGTTTTAATTTTAAACTTATGCCTATAGATAAAACTAATTAGAAATTCCAGCTTCTTAAAAATGAAGAGAGTTGTCCATGTGGTTTAAGTAATTTAAGTGGAAGAAGAAATCTTGGATTTTTCAAAGAAAGAGAAAGATAAAATTCAAGATCAAGAATTCACAATATGAATGCCATTATAAATTACACATCTAAAATATCAAATAAAAAATTTTGAATTTCAGAAGACATCATATATTTGACAGCTGTCAGTATCTCTGTCAGTTTTTGCTTCATTTTCTTAGTGAAACCAGGGCCCACAGATAAGCTTTCTTAAGGCAGGTTATTCTATAAATCCAGTGAGCATTTGGGGTTTTCTGGAAGTTTGGTGACTCCACAAAAAAAATATTCTCACCTGAAAAGAATGTCTCTATCCTTAGACTTCTTGGCAAAAGAAAGATTACTATGTGTCTGATTTAGTTTAATCTGCATCAGTGGTATTTTAATGTTAACAGTCTCTCTAAAGGTTTGGAGGCTATGAAAAGTTAATCTGTATTAGCCTTAAACATTCTGAGCTGGATTTGAATCACTTAAGATTAAATAATTTTTTTTCTCCTTTTTTTAACTACTTAGGAAGTTAGTATGTCTTTTCCCAAAACAGTTGAACACTCAGAGTAAAAAAAAAAAAAAAAAATTAAAAAGCATCTACCTAAAAATTTCATATCTTACCTGAATGCTCCTAGCTATCAGTAAGAAAGTTTTTCATGAAAATATGGTTGTCTCTCTATTACAAACCAGTTCAAAAAGACTTTATTTAATAGTCTCAGAAAGATGATATGATAACCCTGTATGTGAGACAGCAAAAGAGACACAGATGTATAGAACAGTCTTTTGGACTCTGTGGGAGAAGGCGAGGGTGGGATGATTTGGGAGAATGGCTTTGAAACATGTATATTATCATATGTGAAACCAATCACCAGTCCAGGTTTGATGCATGATACAGGATGCTTGGAGTTGGTGCACTGGGATGACCCAGAGGGATGGTATGGGGAGGGAGGTGGGAGGGGGTTCAGGATGGGGAACACATGTACACCCGTGGTGGATTCATATCAATGTATGGGAAAACTAATACAATATTGTAAAGTAATTAGCTTCCAATTAAAATAAATACATTTATATTAAAAAAGACTTTATCTAATAGTCTCAAACCAAAATATAATGTCATTTGATGAAAGTAAATTTCCTCAAATAATAATCAATATTCTATATAGTTATTTAGCTATAAGATAGCATTTCAGGAGGAAATGCATAAGAAAGAAAATAATCATCAGATATTCATTGTTTTCTTTAATCACACAGTCACTAAGTTGAAAGAGCCCTAGAATATGTAGTTCAATGCCATCATTTTATAAAAGATAAAATTGAAATCCTGAAAGAGAAAATAATTTTTCCAAGTCACATACTTAGTGACAGATCTGGGGCCAACCTTTATCTTGCAGCCCTCAACCAAATGCTCATTTCCCTAAACTGCACTGACTGTCAATCAACTAATCATTGTAAAAAATGCAAAACCAAAAAATGATATGTTATAATCTTTGATCTTATGAAACTTATTCTTTAGTAGGAGAGATAGTAATATATATTAGACAAAAACTGCAAATGATCAGGACAGGAAATCTATGTTTTATTTGTCCAGAAGCCAGATAATATACATTATGGTGGGTTTGTAGTATTGCAGGAGGCTTGACAAATGGGTAGTATCTGGGAGTAAGATGAGACTGTGGTGAGAAATATTACTTTATAGTAATTATCATATCATATCATATTGTTTTAAATTTTTTAAATAAGTAATTTCCTCAAAGTTTAAGAAATATTTAGTATTTTGCTTTTTCTCCCAATGAAAAAGACAACTGAATTAAAACATTAATGATTTTGATGATATAATTGCTACTTATTGTCATTTGTGTGGATTATTTGAATAAGCATGTTCATTTTCTACTTAAAGAGATTCATTATGATGTTTTCATATGTCATTGTTATATCATCATGTTGTTTCCTTATATTACTCTAAAAATTATTTGCTTCTCTTTTTTATCCTACCAGGATACTTCATTTAGGCAATTAATTCACTATTATTAAACTTTTAACCATGAGTTAAGAAAATTTTTGCTATTAATTTGTTCAGCCATTTTTCTCCTTTTTAGGGAGGAGTATTGGGTCAAGACATTTGAGTTTTATTAATTTTTGAAGCTGATCATTTGGAGATTTCTTGAAGAAATACTCAAGTTGTTTCACTGCAGTTTTTTTTTAATTTCAAAAAAGACATTAATTTATATTTTGCATTTTTAGTGTGAGGGATTAACACTGGAGGTAGATTGCTTTCATCTGAGACATTTATTTTATTGGTCAATAAAAAATATTTATTTTTTCTGCACAAGAACCTATAATGACACTTTTTAGCTTAAATGGACATTTAAAAAATATTTGCACATCCTAAATATTTCAGGGAGGTTAGTGAGTTTATGTGGGGTAGGTACAGGGGAGCAGGGACTACTTCTACATCAACACAATAGTGGCACTTTTATCTATTTTCTATATTGTGACTTCGATTCTGCAAAGTTTCTTTTTAAAAACGTGGGAAGACCTTTTACAAAGTTTAAATTTTTCAATTTTTGAAAACCCTTTGCCTAATGGATGAAGATCAAAGTTATTCAAGATTCTCCACATTCTCATTACTTTTTCTACTTCTTCCTCTATGCAAACGCTTTGTCTCATCTAAGCTTATTTCCTAGACATTGTCTAAACATGCCTTGTGGGGTTATTTTGCTCTCTGCTTTTGAATCTATTTGCAAAACTCCTTCTTGAAAGCTCTACTTTACTACTCTCCAATCTCTACACTTCTATCCAAATGTCATCTGCCCTTCCAATGTTTTATTGAAGTTAAACTTCTCCCATGAAGTCTTCTAAATTATAATAGCTGGAAGTGACCTCTCTATTCATTGAATTCCAGTACCATTTATCAGAGAAGGAAATGGCAACTCACTCCAGTATTCTTGCCTGGAGAATCCCATGGACAGAGGAGCCTGGTGGGCTACAGGCTATAGGGTTTCAGAGCTGGACACGACTGAAGTGACTTAGCAGTAGCAATAACCCTTGGGTCCCTTCAATGTAGTGCTCTAATTTATACATCAAAGTGAGAACAAGCATGCTGAAACATTAGGCCTGAAGAAAGAACTCAGTGTTTCTATCAAAATGTAGTTCAGCAGCTACACAGCCCATGAAATGCTCATTAACAAGTCAAGGCAATATGCAGTTTATGAGTATACAGGTTCACTTTGCATATTAATGAGCAATGTGTAATAACATTTATAGATCTTGCTGCTCCACATGCAGGGAACATTGAGATTAGAGTTGGGCTATATAAATGTCTAATGGATTTATGGTCATGCAATGCTGCTGTTTTAGAACAGTAGTCTCTTAACAGCCATAAATGTCCCATTTACATGCAGGTACTTGGCACCTAACTTATTTCTTGAGCCACAGATTATTTTTACTATAGATTTCCAACCTACAACACAGATCTACCACCAACAGCTTTATGAAAAAAAAAATACCTTTTATAAACAAGGCAATTGGGGTTTTCCTGTTATAATAATGTACATTATCCTAATGTTTCATAAAAATCTTTCATTTAAAGGGGAGAAGCCAAGATGTCAGAAAAAAAAAAAAAACAAACATCTGGCTAACATGTAACTAAAGTGAAAGTGAAATCACTCAGTCATGTCCAACTCCCTGCAACCCCATAGACCGCAGCCCAGCAAGCTCCCCCATCCATGGAATTCTCCAGGCAATAGTACTGGAGTGGGTTGCCATTTCCCTCTCCATGAACAGTATGAAAAGGCAAAAAGATAGGACACTGAAAGATGAAAGCCCCAGGTTGGTAGGTGCCCAGTATGCTGCTGCTAAGTCTCTTCAGTTGTGTCCAACTCTGTGCTACGCCATTGACAGCAGCCCACCAGGCTGCCCCGTCCCTGGGATTCTCCAGGCAAGAACACTGGAGTGGGTTGCCATTTCCTAAATAAGACTGTAAATGTTGAAATTTCAATATGGTTTTCTGGTTTACTAGCAGCCTGTGATTTAAAAACTCCAATCCCACCCACAAGAAAGGGAGAGGGTGGAATATACACACGTATTCATTCATTTCTAAGCATGCTTAAAAGACCTCAAAACCAGAAAACAATGATATCAACTTCTTAGCTGCTATCTCCATTTCTGGGAAGTCTTGCCTGATAAGCCTTCAGTCTCACAGCCTTCCTCCACATGTGCTTTACAGTATGAATTAAAAATATATCTTTAAAAATCAATAGTTCTAGAAGCATATTCTTTCAGTTTCATCACATTTCAAAATTTATTAAATTTTATATGCAAACTAGGCCTGCACAGTTTTTAGTTTGGTTGTAAGCAGTATTGAGAAAAGCTGATAAATAATTTTTAAAAAATCAAAGTGATGTGATAGAATCAGACCTTACCAGCAGCAAAATCTTATGTGGCATAACTTTTTGGAATATACTATTTGGTATAGATATTCCACATAAACCAAAAGCACTTCATTAGAATAAATAGAAAATTAGAAAAAATGGAGGAATTGTGGAAGGCCCAAAGAAATTCAATAATCTCCTAAACTGAAGTTAACTTATTAATAGTAGATCCCATTATTTTTCATTATTATTTCCATATTTCTATTCTTTCCAAATAAAATTCTTTGCAGAATACATGCATTTAAGCTAGCCTGAATGGGTAGCACCTTGCTTAACAAATTCTGTGTGCTCTTAAATGTATGTCAATACCTAAAGTATATGTATGCATTTTAATATTTTATGTATTTCTTCATTTATCTATGAGGGAAGACACATTTTTAATTTTTTTGCGAAAGTGAACTAGAGGTTTTTATACAATAAAGATCTTTTTGTCTTCTTGTATTTTTGGAGGGAAGAAATAATTATGTGTTCTTGATTGTCAAGGACATCAATATGATATATCATAAAACTGCTTCAAAATACACCATCAGAATAGAGTAAGATGAAAAGGGGCAGAAAAGTATGTTATGATATTTTTCTAATAATGCAAAGTTATCCCTATGGGATCCACAATATATTTTTTCAGGTAAAAATAATCACATGTAGAATGGCACCATTTTCTAAGTTTTCCTTAGATGTTCAGGTAAGTGAAAAAGTAAGTATAGTTAAAATGGAGATTAACAATAAATAGGATTTCATTTCTGATTAAGTGATTTTAGATGCTAATTGCCAAATTCATATTTTATACTCTTTGAACTTAAGCATTATATGTTTAGTGATATTGCATTGTAAGAGTAATGCCTTTAAGACCCATAAATGAAAATAGGCCATATGAATTTGGAAGCTAAAGTCTTGTTGCAGAAAATGACTTGTCTTTCATTAAGTGACAATTATAACATGACTATGATTGGTGAAAATAAAATTTATTTGAACTTAACTTTCTTCTCTCAAACATAAGTGTTTTGTCTGAGCAAAATAAAAAAAATAGGATTCTCCATAAGCATTCAATATTTGTAGTATATACACTGGATTGTGACACCTTTTAATCATGTGGCCTTTATGTAAAAAAAAAATGTATTTCAGAGATCTAGTACACATGCATGTATTTTTTCACTTCAGTCATTTATGAAATTCTCTGATCATATTCACTGTATTGATACTATGAACATTGTCCAATAAGCAACCTTAGATAATATTTTGTAATAATTAGCTTCTACGTGTTACATGATACTTACTTTCAGAGAATACTTCTAATTTTTTAAGAAAATAACTCTGACACTCAACTAAATAATTTAGGTCTTTATAAACATTATGTTAAGTCACTAGGGTGTCTGTACTCTCAATACATGTCTTTCCTAATCTGTGTGTCATCTGTTACACAATGCTTTGCCGGGGTCCAGCCCCAGTGGATCCAGGGTAATTCGAAGCAGGGACAGAGTCAGCATCCTAAGAAAGAACTATTTAATTAGAAAAGAGAGATTAGGAAAAAATAGTGTAGTAGGAAATTTTAGTGGAGAAAAATATGCCAAATAACTTGGTTTATGTGGAAGACCAATAAAACTCCAAGACAAGGAATTTGCACCATCTACGTAGGCCACTGGTGCCCACTTGAATAGCAGAGGGTGCCCTGCCTTGGGCTCCCTCTCGCGTGGGTCTTAGAAGCCAGGGCAAGTAAGTAGACATGGCGAGCCTCCACGCTCCAGATGAGAATTCAGCCAGAAAAGAAGAGAACGAGAAAAGACCACATGGGGGAAACCACTCTTTCCAGGAACTGGTCCGGTTTCTTTATTTTCAGGTTTGCTTATATATCTTTTGTTACACATAGAGACAAATGGAAATTTTAAAGTCACGCGAGGGTCAGCAGTCCTGACCTTTATCAAAATCAGATGCTTCATATAAATGTGTACAAAAGGTCTTCGGGGTTTTACATCATCTTCTGGCCAGGGGGCCTGCTAACACTTTATAATCCTTTCTTTCTGATAATGGTCAGTCAACCAGAAAACTTATTTTCCAGGAGTGATTTTTCTTAAACCAGGTGCCACCCTCTGAAGGTACCAGATAAAGTTGCATTCCTATAGGGTGAAGGTGTAGTGGGTTACAATTAAGAAAGGGATTTACTTAGCCTAAGGTTTAACATGATTAATCTTAAAGGTTAATACTTATTTCTCCTATATGCTAGTTATATATTCATTAACGTGTATAAGGGCAAGGGATTTAGTAGCAAACATTGGCCCAATAAATGAAAAACCCTCCACCAATATAATCCCTAGTTAACCCACTATACTAACAATTTCTAATTTCCCAAAAGAATCTGTCTTTGGAAAGTTTGAAACATCTCATGCCTCTCACTGTTGGGAGGCTGTGAACAATCACATGTTTCTGGACAAACCTGTTCAGGTAGGCTAGATAACCTTCAGAGGAGTTTGTAAGTTGAAACACTCTTGTCACGCACAGGAATTTTTATTAACTGGAGCTGTAGGTTAACTCCTTCTCCGAGAGAGGTGGTGGGGGACAGCCCCCCGTAAAGTCAGAGGTATA
Source organism: Budorcas taxicolor (assembly GCF_023091745.1). Lineage (NCBI taxonomy): Eukaryota > Metazoa > Chordata > Mammalia > Artiodactyla > Bovidae > Budorcas > Budorcas taxicolor. Next base: position 965,724 of record NC_068935.1, read on the forward strand.
GGTGAGAACATAAAGCAGTAAAGTAGGCAGACTCTGGTTTTGGGGGTAGATGCTCGGGAACAGGGGGTCTCCTGAGGCTCGATCCAGCCTTTGCGTATGCCACACCTCCTTCCTCATGATCATTGCCACGGGTGGAGTTCCTCACGCTGGCTCCTAGCAATGCTTCTCTTACCTCTTAGAGTGCTTTAGGAACAATTTACAGTTGGGACAAAATATAATTCCTTTATTCAAACAAAGATAGCATTTTTTTTTTCTTTTTTAAGTGGTTTTACTTTTTCACTCATATTTGAATAATTAGAAATTAAATATGTAATCTTTAAATATATTTAAAGATTGAATATTTAAATATTCAATCTTTAAATATTTAGAAATTAAAGAAAGTTAAATAGTAAGTTTTGGGTTTGGGTGGAGGTTATATGATTAGTAGGAAACAATATATTTTTTTATCCAAATAATTAGTATAGATATACTTTTAACTTTTAAATATAAAAGGTAATTCTACAGTGGAATATACTTTTGTAATCCATTAACTCTCCCCCATAAAATAAAGCAATTTAAAAAAATTAAAAAACGATGCCAAGTGAATAGACAAATGAATAATTTAAAATGGAGGTAGAAAGGCAATCTATGACATCAATCTGCAAAGGACAAATGAATATAAAGAAGCAGCTACCTCTTGAAAAACCAAATTCAATTAGAATTTCAACCACATTATTATTTCTACATCTGAAATTAGCATAATGGGACTATTTCAGAAACAATTTTTGAAAGTACTGAATTTTGAACTACTTGTTTGCTTGGTCTACATGTAACTAGTTTCAAAGTGATTTCTATGATAAGAAACCTCTAGTTCATAATCTTCGCTGTTTCTTTTATATTTACCATGGGTACTATATTTATAAACCTGGCTAGAAATTACTCAACTAATAAAAGAGATAAAAGGAATCAACAAATATCACACTAAGTGGTGGTATAGTGAGAATGAAGATCAAGCAATACTCTTTGAGTACTTAAAGTTTATATCTAAGAAAACTATAACCTCAAAGTATCACCCTTCATTCACCCTATGCTTTCACCAGTTAGGTGACCTATGGTTCCTGCAATGTGAGCTCATTTGTGCTGCATCCTTATTTTGTGGGAAAATTTATCCTGACCTCATATCCTTTCCTTTTGTTGCCATCACCTCTACATGTTGACCTGCATGACTTTTTTCTCTAATACCACATCGACTTTCTCTACCAAGAATTTTTCTTTGGTTTCCCCCTCCTAGACGAATATTTTTTCCCTTCTCTCTTATCTACCACACTATACTGTTACTGTTCCCCAGTCTATCATAATCCAATGATTTTATATCTGTGTGTGTGTGTGTGTGTGTGTGTGTGTGTGTGTGTGTATAATTAGACTGTAATCTCTTGGTGAGGAAGAACCATAGTCACAGCATCTACTCAACCTGTAAATACTGTTGTTCCTCAGATCTTGGTGCTGCGGCACCATCTACTTTTCCTCTGTGATCTGTCTTGGTGTTATTTTCTAAGGCATTAAGTACTATCTATATGCTGATGGTTCTCATCTCTCAAGATATGTATTAACTGCCTACTTTATATCCACACTGGTATAAGTCACAGGTACTTTACATCTTAACTGCCTCTCTGCTGTACAAACTTAGCTCCTCCTTCATTACACCTTTCTCAATAAAGAGTACAAATATCAGCTAAGTTTATCTCTATTTCCACTACTCAGCCTCCATTCAGTGCATCACTAAAACCTATTAATTCTGCCTCAAAATTCTGTCTTTCATCAACTTCTAATTATCTGCACTGCTTCTGCCAGGCCTTTGTCCATCTGGTACACACTATTGTATTAGTTTCCTAAAATATCCCCAACTAAAAATATCCCCAACTAAAATTCTCACATCTCTTCACAACTCGTTTCTTTTCAAAACAGCTAGAGTGATGGTGAAAAATATAATTCAGATTAGCATGATTTTCCAATGCATTTAGAATAAGCAACAGATCTTTACTATGATCGACAACACTCTGCATGGATTTCCCTGGTAGCTCAGCTGGTAAGGAATCCACCTGCAATGCAGGAGATGTGGGTTTGATCCCTGGGTTGGGAAGACTCTGGAGAAGGGGATGGCTACCCACTTCAGTATTCCTACCTGGGAAACTCCATGGAGAGAGGAGTTTGGTGGGCTATAGTCCATGGGGTTGCAAAAAGTGAGACACGACTGAGCAACTGAAGACACACACACACACACACACACACACACACACACAACAACCAACATGATTTGACTGACTCTTGTCATTTCATTCCCTTTTCCTCTTTGCTCAAAATGTATTCCAGGCACACTGACTTCCTTTCTTTATTTTTATGAAATAAGGAAAACTTTGTCCTGCTTCAGTGTCTTTGCCCTTGCTATGTTTTTTTCCTAGGATACTGCTGCACCTTCCATTCTTCTCAAAATTCAGGTTACAACAGCCTCAAAAAAATTGTCCAGAGCCCTACTATTCTATTAAGTAGACCTCACCTTAATACATCATTCTTTTTTTTTTTCTTTTACTGTCTGTGTCAAAATTGTAATTAAGATGTACTTCAGAGATTATAAACTCCAGTGCCACAGGAGCCAGTCAAGTAAAATAAATGGGTTAAATAGCTCTGCTTATAAAGCTCTATGAAGTTTGGCAACGATTCTGGCCAATTGGATATGACATTCTGGGTCTAAATTGGGCAAGAAATATTTGGTATCAGGCCACTTGTAAACAGGACTGTAATGTTTGAAATAGTGTAAGATCTTCAATAAACAATGGACTCTAAATGTTTGTATAAATGTTCCATATTTTTTAATGTGGTAAAACAATATTTTTGGAACAATGTATAGACCAAATGAAACATGTCTGTGGCCCATATCTGGCCCTGGGCCTTAGGTTTGTAACCTTCAATTCATTCATCCACTTGTTTTCCTGTTTGTTGTTTGTCTTACCTGCTAGATTATGTACTCAGTGTGCATTAGGAAATGTGTTTGTCTTACTCATAACTGCATCTCCAGTGCCTAACAGGTATCCGGCACATAATGTGAACTCAGTAAATATTTATTTCATGAATGGATGTACATATTTGAATTTTATGTACATACTGTTTAATCATGCACTCTTCAGAGTGCATGAATAAAAGTATAATTTAGTATTAAATTTTTTGAAAAAAACAATACAGTAGAGTCAGATAACATTTAGCTTCATGATCCACTATAAATTGTCCCAATCATATATGAAGTTATGTTAACAGGCTAATGCTCATAATTATATCTTCTACATAGCAACATCATGTTCTTTCAGTCAAAACAGTAGAGTTAGTAAAATTACAATGGTATATGCATCTAAGCAAGTTATTTATGTTGGTTGTATGTGTTTTATATTCGTATAAAAATCTCAAAAGTGACATTGCCACAAGCATACTGTTCTGTATTCAAACACAAAGGAAAGTCCTGTTTAGCACTGCTACATAAGTGTAACTGCAAGTAATGGCATTGATTTTCATGCCTCATTAAATTCCATCTCATTGCTTTATAGACATAGCATAAAGCAGTAGGCAACAGTGGTTATTGCAAACATCTTAAATTAAATCTTTTTAATGAACAAAACTATTACTAACCTAATGATAAGTGTTTGATCTTCCCAAAAGATGTTATAGTAAAATAATAGTTATAGGACATTTGCTCATTTTTTCCAAATGTAAGCTTAGTTATAATCTGACCTTTATGAATCAGTTCAAGAAGGCACCAAACTAATTCTTAATAATTAAAAATGAATAATATATATGCCAGTCATACCTCCATAAAATGATTTTAAAAATACGTTGATATCATAACTGAAAAACAAAAGAGGACAAGCTGTTTCCTAAGCACATCTGCATTTTTATTCTGCTATTGTTTAAGCAGAACCCTTACATTTCATTGAACATATCATGGTAATCACAAATTTTTAATTAAATGCTGAAAATGTAAATATTCCTTTTTTTTGATTTGGAATAGTTTCACCAGAATGAAGATCTGTGTGTGTGTATGTGTATATCTTTTATGTTAGATTTTAAAGGAAAGAACTTTAAAATGTTAGAGAACGCACACATATTTTTAATATTCTAAAAAATATGTTTTAGGAGGAATATGCTCCTTTTGTTTTTTTTGAACTATGTACACAAAAAGTTTCACTGCTAATGATGTCAATATTTCAATCAGGAAAGCTGAATTTTGTTGTCAAGTAGCAAGATTTTGATTACGTACAACGTTTGATTCAGTCCTAATCCTAGATAAGTCTTTTCTTTTTCGTTTTAAACTTTCTTATGGGCATATCTGATACAGAATGCTCATAATTGTCTGAAAACTGATTCCACATGATGAATGAAAGCTTTTTCGGTATAATATGATAAATTATGTAAGCTTAATTAATTACTGTTTCTGGGAAGTGCATATATTTTATTTGATGTATTCATTGCCAAACCACTAAATCTATTTATTGTTAAATTGTTATAAATATTAATAAATATCTATAATATTTTATGAAAATGTTTTGCAAAATTTATTAGTGTTCTCATTTTCCTTCAATATAGAAGTTGATATCTATTGCTGGATTCATTTCTTTCCTCCACTGTTAAATTAGACTAATTATCTTTATTGTATTTGATTATAATTATGCTAAAATTTTATTTTGATAATTGAAATATTAGTCTTAAGTCCTTTAAAAGGATTTAAATATTGCATCAGGAGCAGCCACATGCTTACACTTCACTTTTTTTTTTTTCACATTTAACTGTATACCTCAATCCTTCTAAATTCCATATATACTGGGATGACCCAGAAGGATGGTATGGGGAGTGAGGTGGGAGGGTGGTTCAGGATGGGGAACACGTGTACACCCATGGTGGATTCATGTTGATGTATGGCAAAACCAATACAATATTATAAAGTAATTAGCCTCCAATTAATATAAATTTATATTAAAAAATTGTATACCTCAATCCAAGTGTAAAATATTGTCCATGCAGAGCTATTAGTTATATGTTACTGCTATTGTGATTATTGAATCAGATTAAAGTAGAAGAGGGGAGCTGGTTATTAGAAAAGAATAAATGGCCAAGAGAGTTACATGGTCTCAGTAGAGAATATTTTGATTCAAATTAGGCTCATTCTCTATGCTGTATGTGAAGATTTGTAAGTAGCTTCTCAAAATACTACTCTTCAGACTCCAGCACCAATGGGTTTCCAAGTAAGGTATTGCAGTTAATTACAATGCATGTGGAAGCAACTTGAGAAAATAGTAAATGCTATATGAATGTAAAACATTCTGGTGGGAGTCTGAGCTCAGCAGTATTTACAGAAAGATAAAAGAAATCATTGATCTGACATCTCTGGACTCATTCTCCTGGGATTTCAGTCAGTTAGCAACATACTTGGGTGAAGAAATAGTGTTCTGGGAATTATGTGTGCCTTGGACAGGGAAGGAAGACCTAGATAAATTAAAAAAAAATTTTTATCTGAAATTTCTCAGTATTAGTTCTTTAAGATGATTCCTGAGTCATCAGAAAATATTTTTCACAAATTAACTGAATAATTGAAGAGAGGAGAGATTATTCATCAAAATTCATTTTCTAAGACAATGATTGCTATTAAAAAAACATATCTTTACAGATGATATCATCAGTAATAAGAGAACATAATGTTCAAACAAACACACCTAAAAGTCCAAACATTACATTAATAGCTATTCTAGTTTTCATTGTTGGAATTAATATTGCCCTATATATCCAGAAAATAAGTTAATAAAAATAATGAATTTTTCTTATTTTTATCCAATTATTATATAGAGATTAACATAAAAAAGGAGGATGTATGGCAAAACAAATACAATATCTTGCCTGGAATATCCCATGGACGGAGGAGCCTGGTAGGCTCCAGTCAATGGGGTCGCTAATAGTCGGGCACGACTGAGCGACTTCCCTTTCACTTTTCACTTTCATGCATTGGAGAAGGAAATGGCAACCTACTCCAGTATTCTTGCCTGGAGAATCCCAGGGACAGAAGAGCCTAGTGGGTCGCCGTCTATGGGGTCGCACAGAGTTGGACACAACTGAAGCGACTTAGCAGCACCACCAGCAACAGCAGCAGGATATATATCATATGTAATATGCACATTATAGAATACTAGGAAAATCAATAAAAATTTTTGAAGATTGGTAATCTATTAGTGTTGCACATATTGGCAAAGTTCTTCTCTGTATTATTGTTGCAAACAGTTTCACATATTTATTCCTGTGTTCCTATATCTTAAAAGACTCCTTTGGATAATCATCTAGGCTGAGCCACATTTTAGTGTCTTCCTACTATATCAGTAGACTAAATGACATTAGTCTATCTCCTTTAAGAAACTTTTATTATTAACTCAGTTTTATTATTATTATAGAAAAAATAGACATTGAAATTTTCTTTCACTTAGCTTTTATATATGTTTCACATTAATTATGATTCATATTTCTGATTATTTGTGATCAGAATATGTATTTTTATTTTGATGAAACCTATATTACATCATTACTCTTTGATATATTCAATACTCTCTTTGTAGTTCAGTAGCTAGAATGACCTAGAAAAAATAATGTTAACTCATTTAGTGCACAGATGCCCTTCTACAGCTTGTAGAATATAATTATCTGAGGAAACATATAGAAGAAACACATGCATCTGTTTATTTGGACTGAAAGTTAGAATGCTTTCTTCTACCCTAATGTGAATAGACATTCTTGCTTTTAAAAAAGTTCATGAAGACTGTAACAATATCTACTTAGTTTACTTGTAAATCTCTAGGAACAAACAGAATACCTGGTATGTGATAGGTATTACTAAAGATTTGCTGAACAAAAACGAGTGATCGTATTGTTTCCATGAAGGTTTGGGGAAATAAATAATTGCTTCAAAAATATCTTATGTTGCATATATCAGTTCAGTTCAGTCGCTCAGTCATGTCCAACTCTTTGTAACCCCATGGACTGGAGCTTGCCAGGCCTCCCTGTCTACCGGCAACACCCGGAGTTTACCCAAACTCATGTCCATTGAGTAGATGATGCCATCCAACCACCTCATCCTCTGTCATCCCCTTCTCCTCCCACCTTCAATCTTGCCCAGCATTAGGGTATTTTCAAATGAGTGAGTTATTCACGTCAGGTGGCCAAGTTATTGGAGTTTCAGCTTCAACAATCAGTCCTTCCAATGAATACTCAGGACTGATCTTCAGAATGGATTGGTTGGATCTCCTTGCAGTCCAAGGGAATGTCAAGAGTCTTCTCCAACACCACACTTCAAAAGCATCAATTCTTTGATGCTCAGCTTTCTTTATAGTCCAATTCTCACATCCATACATGACTACTGGAAAAACCATAGCCGTGACTAGATGGATCTTTATTGGCAAAGTAATGTCTCTGCTTTCTAATATGCTGTGTAGGTTGGCCATAACTTTCCTTCCAAAAAGTAACTGTCTTTTCATTTCATGGCTGAAGTCACCATCTGCAGTGATTTTGGAGCCCCCAAAAATAAAGCCTCTCACTGTTTCCATTGTTTCCCCATCTACTTAACAAGAAGTGATAGGACAGGATGCCATGATCTTAGTTTTCTGAATGTTGAGCTTTAAGCTAAGTTTTTCACTCTCCTCCTTTATTTTCATCAAGAAGGTCTTTAGCTCTTCTTCACTTTCTGCCAGAAGGGTGGTGTCATCTGCATATCTGAGGTTATTGATATTTCTCCTGGCAATCTTGATTCCAGCTTGTGTTTCATTCAGCCCAGTGTTTCTCATGATATACTCTGCATATAAGTTAAATAAGCAGGGTGACAATATACAACCTTAACGTACTCCTTTTCCTATCTGGAACCAGACTGTTTTTCCATGTCCAGCTCTAACTGTTGCTTCTTGACCTGAATACAGATTTCTCAAGAGGCAGGTCAGGTGGTCTGGTATTCCCATCTCTTTCAGAATTTTCCAGAGTTTGTTGTCGTCCACATAGTCAAAGGCTTTGGCATAGTCAATAAAGCAGAAATAGATGTTTTCCTGGAACTCTCTTGCTTTTTCTATGATCCAGCAGATGTTGGCAATTTGATCTCTGGTTCCTCTGCCTTTTCTAAAACCAGCTTGAACATCTGGAAGTTCACAGTTCATGTATCTTTGAATCCTAGCTTGGAGACTTTTGAGCATTACTTTACTAGCGTGTGAAATAAGTGCAATTGTGAGGTAGTTTGAATATTCTTTGGCATTGCTCTTCTTTGGGATTGAAATGAAAACTGACCTTTTCCAGTCCTGTGGCCACTGCTGAGTTTTCCAAATTTGCTGTCATATTGAGTGCAGCACTTTAACAGCATCATCTTTTAAGATATGAAATAGCTAACCTGGGATTCTATCACCTCCATTATATTTGTGCATATATGAACCTAGGAGTAATTTCTGAGCTGAAGAAATTGAGGTCATTCTTAGATTTTTAAAGCTAAAACAATAAAAATATAGTGTTTTCATATCAAGTTCAAATATTTTCTATGCTTTTATGAATATCCTTGGAGAAAATTTCAGTTATGAGTGCAAAATATATTATGAATTAGCAGAATATTATACTGAAAACAATACATGTATGAATCACTTGACTTGATCTTACTGAGTTATTGTCTGGACAAGATAATTTTCTGATGTCTTATATCACATCATTTGGAAAGTGGATAGTTTTATTCTATTGTGTTAAGTTGTGATTAATATATATTGGGTTTAGAAATATGTACAGTGTTCATTTTACCTTTCAAAGTCTTAAGGTCAGACTAAAATTTTTATGGATTTGAATGTTAAATCTAGACAAAAAAATAAATAAATAAAGATTAAGGGGATTTACTTACATGAGACACAGCAAAAGTTAGAAACTTCCTCTTCAGTCTGATGAGAAAAAACCTACTGTGACATGAAATAATTTTAATTTTTTTTCATGTGCAACTTTATTCACAGTTTGATCTAATCTAAAGTATTAATAGGAAAAGTAAACCATTTGAATTAAGAATTCATGTTTTTCAATTAATAATTTAAAAATCTGACATTTCTTAACACTTAAAAATGTCATCAAGTTCATATTTAGAAGCAAAACAATACAAATTCAATGTTCCTGATTTATGTTTTTTTGAGGATTTCTTAAAAGGAAAGCACTTTGCTTTTTTTCATTTCCATGTAAAATTATCCCCCAATTAATGACACTGTACACTAATTTATATATAAAGAGAATATAATCATACTAAGTAGATGTTTTTATTTTTAAAATCATAGTAATTAGCTTACAAGGTTGTCTAATACTATTACATTGACTAGTTACAACTTTCTCTACAGTTTGTGAATGATTGTATTTTGCAACTATCACGTCCAAAAGTTTTGTTCACATTAATCTTAATAAAGTTCAGATACTTTTGAAAATTTATTTTGAAAGTTTCATGGATACCTTGTATTATAGGAAGATGTAATATTTTTGGCTGTTTATTTTGATAAATACAGTTTTATTAAAAATCATATACATTAGAATATAAGGACAGTGTATATGACCTATACAGATAGATGGACAGACTCTTTCAGAGGGGATTAGAATACACATTCTGGAACAGGTTATACATCCTTCATAATAAAACTGATTGCTATGACATTATGTTTCAGAAAAACAGCCCTCAAAAAAAAAAAATGTTTTCTCAGAAACATATCTTTGTTTTAGATGTTACAAAGAAATGTTACAAAGTAACAAATATCTGAAAATAAAACTAAGATATGTGAGAGTGTTTCCATACTTTCAAAAGATGGTTGTCTATTTGGATTTTTGTTCTTCATTTTATTATGAACTAACAAGACAGCATATTTAATGTATTTTATAATGCAATTTTATTATTGGTCTTCTCTGAGTCCAGAGTTTATTATTATCCTGTGTCTGTCCCTCACGTCAATGTAGCTTAACTAAAAGGGAGATTAGAATCAATCATTGTCTCATCACATCCAATTTGTCACAATGATAGCTTAAATTAAGTGTGATATTTCCATTCAATGAATATCCTATCCAAGAATGAAAAATTTCTTCAAGTATAATAACAGTGAAATTGAAAGTGAAGTCTCTCAGTCATGTCCAACTCTTTGAGACCCCGTGGACTGTAGCCTAACAGGCTCCTCCATCCATGGGATTCTCCAGGCAAGAGTACTGGAGTGGGGTGCCATTGGCTTCTCTGGGGATCTTCCCGACCCAGGGATCGAACCCGGGTCTCCCACATTGCAGGCAGATGCTTTACCCTCTGAGCCACCAGAGAAGCCCAGTGCTTTTTACTAAATGGGCAATGATGCTTTTGTTCAGTAAAAGGTCCTGTGTGAAAAGCCTTAATTTTTTTTGCAAGTAACTCAGATTGTAGTTCTGTGATTATGATGTGTATACGTGTATGAGCATGCGCGCACGTTTGTGTGTGTGTGTCAGTGTGGTGGAATGCATGAAATCAATTGGAGAATTTCCCTTCTGAGTACAGTAATTGGAATGAAAATTATAATTTCGGTGAAGAAAATCTGAGCTTTCAGTCTTTGGTAATGAGAAAGAAATAATAGAGCCAAGAACACACATACTGTAATTTGAAGATGACAGTAGCAAAAATGTCATTAGCTGTAAACAAAAATATTTGGGAGGGGGTGATAGGTTGCTCATTGTTATTATTCAGTCAGTAATTGGTTTTCATTTACAAATTACAAGCACATGGCAAAGAAGTCTTCTTATGTGTTCAAATTAAGACACTAGAGTGCTAAATAGTCCCACATTAGCTTTTAACAACTACTGATTAGCAAAGCAAAGAAACAAGAGTCAAACTTCTTGTGGATATTGTATGTTGCAACTGAGCGAAGATTTGAAAGAGATGAGGGAGTAAACCATGTGACGGTCTGGGGTGAGCTGGTTCCTTGCAGAAGGAACAAAATCACAAAGGCATGAGGTAGATGAAAGAAGATCAGCTTCTCTGAAGCAGAACTAGCTAGGAGAAGAGGAAGTGGAGACAGGGCAGGAGAGACAGCAAGAGTCAGCAAACTATGCCTGGTTTTGGACAGCCTATGAGTTTAGAATGATTTTTACGTTTTTAAAAGGTAAAAAGTATCCGAGAAAAATAATATTACTTCCCAGGCAAAAATTGTATGAAATTCAAATTTCAATTTCATAAATAAAGTTTTATTGAGAAACAGTCATGCTCATTATTTTATGTGCTGCCTATGGCTGCTTTCATCCCACAATAGCAGAAATAAGCAGTTGCAAAATGCACCTTCAGTTCAGTTCAGTTCAAAGGCTCAGTCATGTCCCACACCAACTCCCGGAGTTCACTCAGACTCATGTCCTTCGAGTCAGTGATGCCATCCAGTCATCTCATCCTCTGTCATCCCCTTCTCCTCCTGTTCTCATTCCCTGTCAGCATCAGGGTCTTTTCCAATGAGTCAACTCTTTGCATGAGGTGGCCAAAGTATTGAGTTTCATTCAGTTTCGGCATCAGTCCTTCCAACGAACACCCAGGGATGATTTCCTTTAGGATGGACTGGTTGGATCTCCTTCCAGTCCAAGGGACTCTCAAGAGTCTTCTCCAACCCCACAGTTCAAAAGCATCAATTCTTCAGTGCTCAGCTTTCTTCACAGTCCAACTCTCACATCCATACATGGTCACTGGAAAAATCATAGCCTTGACTAGAGGGACCTTTGTTGGCAAAGTAATGTCTCTGCTTTTGAATATGCTGTCTAGGATGGTCATAACTTTCCTTCCAAGGAGTAAGCATCTTTTAATTTCATGGCTGCAAGCACCATCTGCAGTGATTTTGGAGCCTAAAAAAATAAAGTCTGACACTGTTTCCCCATCTATTTCCCATGAAGTGATGGGACCAGATGCCATGATCTTAGTTTTCTGAATGTGGAGCTTTAAGTCAACTTTTTCACTCTCCTCTTTCAGTTTCATCAAGAGACTTTTTAGTTCCTCTTCACTTTCTGCCATAACGGTGGCGTCATCTGCATATCTGAGGTTGTTTATATTTCTCCTGGCAATCTTGATTCCAGCTTGTGTTTCTTCCAGTCCAGCGATTCTCATGATGTACTCTGGATAGAAGTTAAATAAGCAGGGTGACAATATACAGCCCTGATGTACTCCTTTTCCTATCTGGAACCAGTCTGTTGTTCTATGTCCAGTTCTAACTGTTGCTTCCTGACCTGAATATAGGTTCCTCAAGTGGTAGGTCAGGTGGTCTGGTATCCCCAACTCTTTCAGAATTTTCCACAGTTTATTGTGATCCACACAGTCAAAGGCTCTGGCATAGTCAATAAAGCAGAAATAGATGTTTTCTTGGAACTCTCTTGCTTTTTCGATGATCCAGGGGATGTGACAATTTGATCTCTGATTCCTTTACCTTTTCTAAAACCAGCTTAGCACCCTGTAGAGTCAGAGTCTGAAATATTTTCTACCTTTCCCTTCACAAAACTGTTTGCATACTGAAACCCCTATTGTAGAGCCTTGCAGGCCATTTTTAAAGACCTTGAGTTTTAGTAAGAATGAGATGAGAAACTTCAGTGGTTTTTGAGTGAGGAATGATATCAGCTTATCTCCTTTTAAAATCAGGATCCCTAAAAAGATAAAAAATAAAATAAAAAAATAAAATCAGGATCCCTTTGTTATCTGCTGTATTACTAACTTGGTGGGAGGCCTAGGGTGAGTAGTTTTTATTTTCTTTCTTCCTAAACATGTTTATCTTCCTAATAAGAAAACAAATCTTGTAATAGGTCTAACTTTCCCTCTGCTGGTCATTTTACATACTTGTCATTGTTCTGTCACTAGATCACGTCTGACTCTTTTGCGACCCCATGTATGGTAGCTCGACAGGCTTCTCTGTCCATGGGATTTCCCAGACATTCTTCTTATACCATATGCAAATATATACACAGACAGCTATGTATACACACATATGTGTACCAATATTTTTATATGTGTATGAATATGAAGTATATTGAAAAAACTGATTTTTGTTAAACTGTAGAATGAAGGAAGCCTTTTCATTTGTCCTTTAAAAACGTCACCTTGGCAAGCTTGCAATTCAAGCTGAAAAACGTCTACAGTAGCAAAGATTCAACTTCAAGTGACTTTCAGTTCAGTTCAGTTCAGTTCAGTCACTCAGTCGTGTCTGACTCTGCGACCCCATGAATCGCAGCACGCCAGGCCTCCCTGTCCATCACCATCTCCCGGAGTTCACTCAGACTCATGTCCATGAAGTCAGTGATGCCATCCAGCCATCTCATCCTCGGTTGTCCCCTTCTCCTCCTGCCCCCAATCCCTCCCAGCATCAGAGTCTTTTCCAATGAGTCAACTCTTCGCATGAGGTGGCCAAAGGACTGGAGTTTCAGCTTTAGCATCACTCCTTCCAAAGAACACCCAGGGCTGATCTCCTTCAGAATGGACTGGTTGGATCTCCTTGCAGTCCAGGGGACTCTCAAGAGTCTTCTCCAACACCACAGTTCAAAAGCATCAGTTCTTTGGCGCTCAGCCTTCTTCACAGTCCAACTCTCCCATCCATACATGACCACTGGAAAAACCATACCTTGACTAGACGGACCTTAGTCGGCAAAGTAATGTCTCTGCTTTTGAATATACTATCTAGGTTGGTCATAACTTTTCTTCCAAGGAGTAAGCGTCTTTTAATTTCATGGCTGCAGTCACCATCTGCAGTGATTCTGGAGCCCCAAACAATAAAGTCTGACACCGTTTCCACTGTTTCCCCATCTATTTGTCATGAAGTGATGGGACTGGATGCCATGATCTTCATTTTCTTTAATGGTTGTAAATTATATTGCCCTTAGTTCCAGCAGGCAATGAAGTATACAGACATCTCATAAGATGTTTCTCTAAGTGCTTAGGTATATGAAGTCCTTTTTTTGGTAACATATTTGTTGAGATATAAATCGCATGGTATACAATTTACAGATTTGGTGTACAATTCAATGTTTTATTATATTTGCACAGTTGTGCAAACATCATCACAATTAACTTTAGAATCACCTATTAGCAATCATCCCTCCCTCTGCCATCTAGCTTTGGACCACCACTAATTTGATTTCTGTCTCTATAGATTTACTTGTTCTGAGTGCTGCATATAAATGTAATCAGACAATACATGGTCTTCTGTCTCTAGCTTATTACATTTAGCATAATATTTTGTGAAACTTTTTTAATGGCATGTCCTATAATAAAAACTGGCTTGCTCCCCTTCAGTTTTACTCTAGCCTCAGAATTTATTTTCAACTTCATAAAATTGTTGCAGCATAGGCACTTGGCAGAAATACCGTTTAATATGTGCATTGGAAATACAGCATCAAATGTGGTATGTAGTATACTCTCTGAATTTTGAAGTAGCCTAGATTGTCAATTTGTAATTGCTAGTTTTTATACTAGACTTGACTTAAAGAAGTCTCTATTGTATCAGAACCATGAAATTAAAGGAATACAATGTAATTGCAATATGCAATGGCTGATGATTTGTTGTATTTTACTCAGATCCAAATATTTAGTCTAATGTTAATCTATTTAATTAGTTTCTCCAATCATTGCATAATGTATTAAACATCACTCACATACAAAAATAATCAACCAAGATTCAAATTTTGATTGTGTGCAACAAGAAATCTTAAGGTGAGGACAACCATCAACTTTATTTTTTCACCAACATTCTTTGTAGGATTTTCACACATGCACAACACATTTGAATTTGATTGGACAAAGGAGAACGTTCAATTTGGATGCTAATGTTTGGCTAATTGTTAATAGCAGTAGCAGGGCACATGTCCTTGAAAAAGTATTTACACAGAGAAAATGTATTTACACTTTGCCTCTTTGATTGGTAATGTAGATGTGAATTAATATCATGATTTTTCATGAAAATTAAGCTCATTTTCTTCCCTTTTTAAAACTCCTGACATTAAGATTATCTACAGATAATGTTGAACTTCCCTGGTGGCTCAACAGTAAAAGAATCTGCCAGGAGACGCAGGTTCCATCCCTGGGTTGGGAATATCCCCTGGAGAAGGAAATGGCAACTTACTCCAGTATTTTTGCCTGGGAAATCTCATAGACAGAGAAGCCTGGTGGGCTATACACTATGGGGTTGCAAGAGTCAGATATGACTTAGCAACTAAACTACCACCACTATATCATATGGTTAGAGTTTGCTCACCTTTAAGTGATACCAAGGAACATTTCATGCAGAGATATGCACAATAAAGGACAGAAATGACAAGAACTTAACAGAAGCAGAAGAGATTAAGAGAAGGTGGCTAGAATACACAGAATTATACAGAAAAGGTCTTAATGACCCAAAAAGCCACAATGGTGTTGTCACTCACTTAGAGCCAGACATCCTATAGTGTGAAGTCAAGTGGGCCTTAGGAAGCATTGCTACCATCACTCCAAATCTTTGTTGTGACAAGACAGAACCGAGGAGTATACACTCGACTGACACTACAAACAAAGCTAAGGGAGGTGATGGAATTCCAGTTGAGCTATTTCAAATTCTAAAACATGATGCAGTTAAATTGTTGCACTCAATAAGCCAACAAATTTGGAAAACTCAACAGTGACCACAAGACTGGAAAAGGTCAGTTTTCATTCCAGTCCCAAAGAAAGGCAATGTCAAAGAATGTTCAAACAGATGCTAGCAAGATTTTATTCAAAATCCTTCAAGTTTGACTTCAGCAGTATGTGATCTGAGAACTTTCAGATTTACAAGCTGGATTTAGAAAATACAGGAACCAGAGTTCAAATTGTCAGCATCCACTGGATCATAAGAAAAGCAAGAGAATTCTAAAAAAATTTCTACTTCATTGACTATGTCAAAGCCTTTGACTGTGTGAATCATAACAAACTGGAAAATTCTTAAAGATGGGAATGCCAGATCACCTTACCTGTCTCTTAAGAAACCTCTATGCAGAAGCAACAGTTAGAATCATACATGGAACAATGAACTGGTTCAAAATTGGAAAAGGAGTATGTCAAGGCTGTATACTGTCACCCTGCTTATTTAACATTTATGCAGAGTACATCATGTGAAATGCCAGGCTGGAAGACTACAAGCTGGAGTAAAAATTTCTGGGAGAAATATCAACAACCTCAAATATGCAGATGATACCACTATAATGGCAGAAAGTGAAGAGGAGCAGCTTGATGAAGATGAAAGACAAAAGTGAAAAAGTTGGCTTAAAATTCAACATTCAAAAAACGAAGATCCTGGCATTCAGTCCCATCATTTCATGGGAAATAGAAGGGGAAAAAGTGTTTTCACTTTTCAGTAACAGATTTTATTTTCTTGGGTTCCCAAATCACTGCAGATGGTGACAGCAGCCATGAAATGAAAAGACGCTTGCTCCTTGGAAGAAAACTTATGACCAACATAGACAGCATACTAAAAAGCAGAGACATCACTTTGCCAACAAAGGTCCATATAGTCAAAACTATGGCTTTTCTAGTAGTCATGTACAGATGTGAGTGTTGAGCCATAAAGACGGCTGAAGGTCAAAGAATCGATGCTTTCAAACCATGGTGCTGGAGAAGACTTATGAGTCCCTTGGACTGCAAGAAAATCCAACCAGTCCATCCTAACAGAGATCAGTTCTGAATATTCATTGGAAGGACTGATGCTGAAGCTGAAGCTGAAGCTCCAATACTTTGGCTACGTGATGTGAAGAGCGGACCCATTGGAAAAGACCCTGATGCTGGGAACCACTGAAGGCAGGAGGACAAGGGAACAACAGAGGATGAGTAGGTTGGATGGCATCACCGCCTCAATTTACAGAAGTCTGAGCAAGTTCTGAGAGTTGGTGATAGACAGGGAAGCTGGGCATGCTACATTTCATGGGACTGCAAAGAGTCAGACACGACTGAGCATGTCTTCAACTTTTAATTGAAGTTATATCTAAGAGACTTTACTAGTTATGGATTTTATTGAGGAGGAGCCCACTAAAAAATATATGTTTTTCTGAGCTCTTGTATAGTTCACCCAAAAACAGCAAATGAAATAAAACAGTACATAAAAACAAAAATAATGATTGCTTTTACCACACTTTTTTCTAATCTTGAAGTGAAGGTCCTTTTACAACTTTTTTCTTGTGTAAGAAACACCCAGTCAAGAAAAATCAAACATCTTGAGAAATAAAAGAAAGCTTAACACTAAATTTACAAAACAAATGGCCTTTTTTCCCCCAAATTAGTTTTCCTGTGAATATATACTCCCCTCAACCCCCATGAACAAAGTTTATAAACACAATCAGCTCTGTGTTGTAACATCTGGTTGTCCAAAAATGTTTGCTTAGTATTAGTTTTAATATATACGTAGCTTGTGTTTCATCTCCTCTCTTAGCATTCAATCAAAGAGGTACACGAGAAATTTTACAAGAAATTGAGAGGGTAACAGGCAGGGGTCCTGTAACACAGGGTCCCCAATTGGTACTTTAGGGGTCCCCAAGCAGAGGAAATAGGCTGCAAGTATCAGTTTTGTTTTTCTTTTTTTTTTCCCCTCTCTCTCTTAATTGGCAGGAGGAAATAAACCAAAAGTGTCAGACTTTGTTAAATTTTATTTTTCCCCTTCTCTATACAAAATTAAAAGGAGATTTCTTCTAAAATTCTGTGTTGGCATGACAACACCTGACTCCACCTAAACTTAACTTTTCTCAAACCTTGAGATAACCAATGCATTTTTCTTATGGAAATGTTTTTTTAAGCTATATTAATGAACTATGCATTTACTTGGAAATCTGCCTTTCTTCAAGATTCATGTCAGCTGTTTTATGGCCCTGGATTACTCAGTTTGTGCCAATGATATCTCAAAATGCCTGCTGTGGGTGAGGGGCCTGGTGTCACTCTCTGAGTTTTGAGATATTTCCTTTCTCTAAATAGCAGCACACTATTAATATTAATAATAAAAAAAAAAGTCTGAAATGCAGTACTTGGATGCAATCTCAAAAACGACAGAATGATCTCTGTTCCTTTACAGGACAAACCATTCAATAGTAATGAAGTCTATGCCCCAACCAGTAATGCTGAAGTAGCTGAAGTTGAATGGTTCTTGAAGATGTACAAGACCTTTTAGTACTAACACCCAAAAAAGATGTCCTCTTCAGTATGGGGGACTGGAATGCAAAAGTAGGAAGTCAAGAAACATCTGGAGTAACAGGCAAATTTGGCCTTGGAGTATGGAATGAAGCAGGGCAAAGGCTAATAGAGTTTTAACAAGAGAGCACACTGGTCATAGCAAATATCCTCTTCCAATAGCACAAGAGAAGACTCTACACATGGACATCACAAGATGGTCAATACTGAAGTCAGATTGATTATATTCTCTGCAGCCAAAGATGGAAAAGCTCTATATAGTCAGCAAAAACAAGACCAGGAGCTGACTGTGGCTCATATCATGCACTCTTTATTGCCAAATATAGAGTTAAATTGAAGAAACTAGGAAAAACCACTAGACCTTTCAGGTATGATCTAAATCAAATACCTTACGATTATACAGTGGAATTGACAAATAGATTCAAGGGATTAGATCTGATAGACAGAGTACCTGAAAAACTATGGACAGAGGTTTATGACATTGTACCTGAGGCAGTGATCAAGAGCATCCCCAAGAAAAAGAAATGCAAAAAGGCAAAATGGTTGTCTGAGGAGGACTTAACAATTAACTGTGAATAGAAGAGAAGCAAAAGGTAAAGGAAGAAAGGAAAGGTATATCCATTTGAATGCAGAGTTCCAAAAAATAGCAAGGAGAGATAAGAAAGCCTTCCTCAGTGATCAGCGCAAAGAAATAGAGGAAAACAATAGAATGGGAAAGACTAGAGATCATTTCAAGAAAATTAGAGATACCAAGGGAACATTTCATGCAAAGATGGGCAGAATAAAGGACAGAAGTGGTATGGACCTAACAGAAGCAAAAGATATTAAGAAGAGGTGGCAAGAATACACAGAACTGTACAAAAAAGCTCTTCATGACCAGATAATCATGACGGTGTGATCACTCACCTAGAGCCAGACATCCTGGAATGTGAAGTCAAGTGGGCCATAGGAAGTAACATTACAAACAAAGCTAGTAGAGGTGATGGAATTCCAGTTGAGCTATTTCAAATCCTAATAGATGATGCTGTGAAAGTGCTGCACTCAATATGCCAGCAAATTTGGAAAACTTAGCAGTGGCCACAGGACTGGAAGAGGTCAGTTTTCATTCCAATCCCAAAGAAGGGCAATGCCAAAGAATGCTCAAGCTACTGCACAAATGCACTCATCTCACATGCTAATAAAATAACACTCAAAATTCTCCAGGCCAACTGTGAACTTCCAGATATTCATGATGGATTTAGAAAAGTCAGATGAACCAGAGATCAAATTGCCAATATCTGTTGGATCATTGAAAAAGCAAGAGAGTTCCAAAAAAACATCTACTTCTGCTTTATTGAATATGCCAAAGCCTTTGACTGTGTGGATCACAGTAAACTGTGGAAAATTCTGAAGAAGATGGAAATACCAGACCACCTGACTTAAGTCTTTTGAAATCTGTATGCAGATCAGGAGGCAACAGTTAGAACTGGACATGGAGCTGGTTTCAAATAGGAAATGGAGTACATCAATGATGCATATTGTCACCCTGCTTATTTAACTTACATGCAGATTATATCATGTGAAATGTGAGGCTGGATGAAGCACAAGCTGGAATCAAGATTGCTGGGATAGAAATATCAATGACCTCAGATATGCAGATGGCACCACCCTTATGACATAAAGTGAAGAAGAGCTAAAGAGCCTCTTGATAAAAGTGAAAGTGGAGAGTGAAAAAGCTGGCTTAAAGCTGAACATTCAGAAAACGAAGATCATGGCATCTGGTCCCATCACTTCATGGCAAATAGATGGGGAAACAGTGGAAACAGTGAGGGGCTTTATTTTTGTGGGCTCTAAAATCACTGCAGATGGTGATTGCAGTTACGAAATTAAAAAACGCTTGCTCATTGTAAGGGAAGCTATGACCAACCTAGATAGCATATTAAAAAGCAGAGTCATTATTTTGCCAACAAAGGTCCACCTATTCAAAGCTTTGGTTTTTCCAGTAGTCATGTATATATGTGAGAGTTGAACTATAAAGAAAGCTGAACACCAAAGAATTGATGCTTTTGAACTGTAGTATTGGAGAAGACTCTTGAGAGTCCCTTGGACTGCAAGGAGATCCAACCAGTTCATCTTAAAGGAAATTAGTCCTGAATATTCATGGATGGACTGATGTTGAAGGTGAAACTCCAATACTTTGGCCACCTCATGAGAAGAACTGACTCATTTGAAAAAGACCCCAATACTGGGAAAGATTGAAGGTGCCAGGAGAAGGGGACAACAGAGGATGAGATGATTGGATGGCATCACTGACTCAATGGACATGAGTTTGAATAAACTCCGGGAGTTGGTGATGGACAGGGAGGCCTGGCGTGCTGCAGTCCATTGTCCACTAAGAGTTGGACATGACTGAGTGACTGAGCTGAACAGAATAGGCATATAACTTTTTTCTAAACACTAGCAACAGGGCACTGTTTCTGTTTCCTTCTGATGTCTATGTCAGAAGCTTTCTCTATCTCTTTGATACTTTAATAAAAGTTTATTACACACAAGCTCTGAGCAATCAAGCCCCATCACTGGCCCCGGATCAAATTCCTCTCCTCCCAATTCCAAGAATTCAGGCGTCGTTCACAGCTCATGGCAGCAGCGTTTCAAAATGAAGATATGCTATTAAATGTGTATTTTTCTTCTATAGTTACAGAGAAAAGATAGGTGAGTATGTAAACAGAACTGTAAGAATCGCCTATGCTTCTGTGCTCAGTTGCTAACTGTGTCTGACTCTTTGCAACCCTAAGGACTGTAACCCACCAGGCTCCATGGTATTTCCCAGGCAAGAGTATTGGAGTGGGTTGCCATTTCCTTCTCTAATAAGAACAGCTCATGTATGTAATATAGGTTTTATTCATTATCACTCTGTCTTCCTTTTTCGAGGGGGCAGAAATCAAACATCATCATTCTGTTTCATTTGTTTCTGGATAAGATGCCATGCATCTATAGAATGCTTATAGTTATTATTAAAGGAAGGGAAACAGGTGGAGAGTAGAAAAATACCTTAACTTGATTTAACTTTTTTCCTTAGCATTTTTCTCACATGAGTGAATTAAATTAATTGAAATTTGATATGAATGGCAGGGCATATTACTGGTAAACAATGGTATTGAATACTGCATAGAATTTTTAACTTGAGATTCAATTTTTCATTGTTTATGCCATTTACCAGAGTGTTAACATTGCAAATTAGCAAGCCATGTTAATATGGGACCATATCTTGATGGATTGCTGGATCAGTAGGTATAAAGTGGAACGTGACAAATTACTTAGTTTATTGAAAACATAAAAGCAAAACAAGGGAATGCTGTTAAGAGATGATCACATCTTAATTTAAGCCAGGCAAAGACAGAGTTTTGATTTAAAAAAAATAAGGATATAGCCTATATTAACAATGAAATTTTTCCCTTCACATTTTAAATTTCATATTGTTTGTAAGATAGTTGATGCAACAAAAAGATCGTTTAAGTCCAATGTTGGCTTTCAAATACCATTTTCTTCCTCACATCAATTGCATTACCATTTTATAGTTTAAATGAATCCATGTGCTTTAGTTAAACCTATTAGCATTTAAAAAAATAACTTTGACTGTAATATTTTATTGATACAATGCATTGATTAAGTAGTATTCTGGGAAACCAAGTTAGAGTAGAGATAGGTATTCAAACAAAACTCAACAAAGTTAATATTGAAAAATAGCTATATATTTAAGAATATGTTTCTAGTCACCTATAATTTGAATATTCCACATGTCCTAATACTATGGGTAAGTTTTAAGATGTGACTATTCACTACATAAAGTTCTGCATCATTGCCTAATGTTGTTCTATATGTGGACTTGTTTGGGCACATCTTATCAGACAAGGTAAATGTACATGGTTTATAAAATGTTATGATAATAACTAAATGTATAAATTTAGCTGAATACTTTTTAGAGATTGTCTCAAACTCATCAGATAACTCTAAAACATCACTGTCTTACTATGGCCATGTATAAAAGTGCTTCTGAAAATCAAGTGGCTCAGTTCTTTGTAGGTCAAGTGCAGAGATAGGGAGTAAATGAGTCTATTATAATGACTGAAATAACTAGAGCACAATCTGACAACTAAAGTATTTCATAGTTTTAGCATTTAACTGAAGAACCTGGGCAAAAGTTCTGTGAATTTCACACCCACACACAGATACACAAGGCATGCCCACATACAACACATTTAAAATACTTAATCCATTTGCCAAATAACTTGTATTTTTTTTTGCAGTGAATTTACTAGATCATGTGACATCCTTACTTACTGTCCTTTAATTTTTAAATCTTGACAGCCTTGTATAGGACGCTTCCAATCTTTATTTCAAAAGTTTCCCTAAACTTTTTCATATACATACACATATATGAATTTAAAATTCTGTGCAACTTACTTTCTCCACTCTACTTTTCCTAATTTCCATTTTTTTCTTCCTTCATTTGACATATTTTAAAAGTTTGAGAAAATATGACATATTTTTATAAATTATTAAATATACATTTTATATTAATTTTATAGTTTAGATTAAGATCATTAGTATTTCGTAGGATGTTTCAGAATTATATTGATATATGTTGTCTCTGTTTTATTCACATGTGCGAAGTCACTTATCTTTTTATTTATTTTTATAAATATAAATTTGTTTATTTTAATTAGAGGCTAATTACTTTACAATATTCTAATGGATTTGCCATACATTGATATGAATTAACCATGGGTTTACATGTGCTCCCCATCCTGAAAGCCCCTCCCACATCCCTCCCCATCCCATCCCTCTGGGTCATCCCAGTGCACCAGCCCTGAACACCTCTCATGCATCGAACCTGGACTGGCAATCTGTTTCACATATGATAATATACATGTTTCAATCCTATTCTCTAAGATCATTGCACCTTCACCTTCTCCCACAGACACCAAAAGACTGTTATATATATCTGTGTCTCTTTTGCTGCCTCACATATAGGGTTATCGTTACCATCTTTCTAAATTCCACATATAGGCGTTTGTACACTGTATTGGTATTTTTCTTTCTGGCATACTTCACTCTGGTATTATTTTTGGTATTAGGGTGGTGGCCTCATAGAATGAGTTTGGCAATTTACTTTCCTCTACAATTTTCTAGAAGAGTTTGAGTAAGATAGCTGTTAGCTCTTCTCTAAATTTTTGGTAGAATTCAGCTGTGAAGCCGTCTGGTACTGGGTTTTTGTTTGTTGGAAGATTTCTGATTACAGTTTCGATTTCCATGCTTGTGATGGGTCTGTTAAGATCTTCTATTTCTTCCTGGTTCAGTTTTGGAAAGTTATACTTTTCTAAGAATTGGTCCATTTCTTCCAAGTTGTCCATTTGTTGACATATAGTTGCTTATAGTAGTTACTTATGACCCTTTGTATTTCTGTGCTGCCTGTTGTGACCTCTCCATTTTCATTTCTAATTTTGTTCATGTGATCCTTCTCCCTTTGTTTCTTGATGAGTCTGGCTAATGGTTTGTCAATTTTATTTATCCTCTCAAAGAACTAGCTTTTGGCTTTGTTGATTTTTGCTATAGTCTCTTTTGTTTCTTTTGCATTTATTTCTGCCTTGATTTTTAAGATTTCTTTCCTCCTGCTAACCCTGGGGTTCTTCATTTCTTCCTTTTCTAGTTACTTTAGGTGTAGAGTTAGGTTATTTATCTGACTTTTTTCTTGTTTCTTGAGGTATGTCTGTATTGCTATAAATGTTCCCCTTAGCACTGCTTTTATAGTGTCCCATAAGTTTTGGGTTGTGTTTTCATTTTCATTCGTTTCTATGCATATTTTGATTTCTTCAGTGATTTGTTGGTTATTTAGCAGCGTGTTGTGCAGCCTCCATATGTTGAAATTTTTAAGTTATTCTCCTGTAATTGAGATCTATTCTTACTGCATTGTGGTCAGAAAAGATGCTTGGAATGATTTCAAGTTTTTTGAATTTACCAAGGCTAGATTTATGGCCCAGGATGTGATCTATCCTGGAGAAGGTTCCATGTGCACTTGAGAAAAAGTTGAAATTGATTGTTTTGGGATGAAATGTCCTATAGATATCAATTAGGTCTAACTAGTCTATTGTATCATCTAAAGTTTGTGTTTCCTTGTTAATTTTCTATTTAGTTGATCTATCCATAGGTGTGAGTGGGGTATTAAAATCTCCCACTATTATTGTGTTATTGTTAATTTCCCCTTTCATACTTTTTAGCATTTGTCTTACATATTGTGGTGCTCTTATGTTGAAAGTGAAAGTGAAGTTGCTCAGTCGTGTCCGACTCTTTGTGACCCTGTGGACTGTAGCCCACCAAGCTCCTCTGTCCATGGGATTCTCCAGGCAAGAGTACTGGAGTGGGTTGCCATTTCCTTCTCCAGGGGATCTTCCCGACCCAGGGATTGAACCCATGTCTCCTGCATTGCAGGCAGGCGCTTTAACCTCTGAGCCACCAGGGAAGCTCTTATGGTGGGTGCATATATATTTATAATTGTTATATCTTCTTCTTGGATTGATCCTTTGATCATTATGCAGTGGCCTTCTTTGTCTCTTTTCACAGCCTTTGCTTTAAAGTCTAGTTTATCTGATAAGAGTATTGGTACTCCTGCTTTCTTTTGGTCTCTTTTTGCGTGGAATATCTTTTTCCAGCCCTTCACTTTCAGTCTGTATATGTCCCTTGTTTTGAGGTGGGTCTCTTGCAGACAACATATATAGGGATCCTGCTTTTGTATCCATTCAGCCAGACTTTCTTTTGGTTGGGACATTCAACACAGTTACATTTAAGGTAATTATTGATAAGTTTGATCCTGTTGCCATTTACTTTGTCGTTTTGGGTTTGAGTTTATACACCCTTTCTGTGTTTCCTGTCTAGAGAAGATCCTTTAGCATTTGTTGGAGAGCTGGTTTGGTGATGTGAATTCTCTCAGCTTTTGCTTGTCTGTAAAGCTTTTGATTTCTCCTTCATATTTGAATGAGATTCTTGGTGGGTACAGTAATCTGGGCTGTAGTTTTTTCTTTTTCATCATTTTAAGTATGTCCTGCCATTCCCTTCTGGTCTGAAGAGTTTCTATTGAAAGATCAGCTGTTATCCTTATGGGAATCCCTTTGTGTGTTATTTGTTGCTTTTCCCTTGCTGCTTTTAATACTTGTTTTTGTGTGTGTGTGTTTGATCTTTGTTAATTTGATTAATATGAGTCTTGGGGTGTTTCACCTTGGGTTTATCCTGTTTGGGACTCTCTGCATTTCTTGAACTTGGGTGACTATTTCCTTCCCCATTTTAGGGAAGTTTTCAACTATTATCTCCTCAAGTATTTTCTCATGGTCTTTCTTTTTGCCTTTTTCTTCTGGGACTCCTATGATTCGAATGTAGGGGCATTTCACATTGTTCCAGAGGTCTCTCAGGTTGTCCTCATTTCTTTTAATTCTTTTTTTTTTTCTTTTTTCCTCTCTGCTTCATTTATTTCTACCATTCTATCTTCTATCCACTTACCCTACCTTCTGCCTCCATTATTCTACTGTTGGTTCCCTCCAGAGGTTTTTTTTTTTTTTAAATCTCATTTATTGCATTATTCATTATATACTGACTCTTTTTTATTTCTTCTAGGTCCTTGTTAAATATTTCTTGCATCTTTTCAATTCTTGTCTCCAGGCTATTTATCTGTAATTCCATTTTGTTTTCAAGATTTTGGATCAATTTCACTATCATTATTTGGAATTCTTTATCAGGTAGATTCCCTATCTCTTCCTCTTTTGTTTGGTTTGGTGGGAATTTATCCTTTTCCTTTACCTGCTGAGTATCTCTCTGCCTTTTCATCTTGTTTATATTGCTGTGTTTGGGGTGGCCTTTCCATATTCTGGCAGTTTATGGTTCCTCTTTATTATGGAGGTTCCTCGCTGTGGGTGGGTTTGGACAGGTGGCTTGGTAAGGTTTTCTCGTTAGGGAAGGTTGTTTTGGAGTTCTGGTGGCTGGAACTGGATTTATTCTCTTTGGAGTGCAATGAGGTCTCCAGTAGTGAGTTTTGAGATGTCAGTGGGTTTGGCATGACTTTGGGCAGCCAGTATATTGACGTTCAGGTCTATGTTCCTGTGTTGCTGGAGAATTTGCATGATATGTCTTGGTCTGGAACTTGTTGGCCCTTGGGTGGTGCTTGGTTTCAGTATAGGTATGGAGGCTTTTAATGAACACCTGTTGACTAATGTTTCCTGGAGTCAGGAGTTTTCTGGTGTTCTCAGAATTTGGACTTAAACCTCCTGCCTCTGGTTTTTAGTCTTACTCTTACAGTAGCCTCAAGCTTCTTCATCTTTACAACACCAATGACAAAACATCAAGGTTAATGATGAAAGGTTTCTCCACAGTGAGGGACACCCAGAGAGGTACACAGAGTTACATGGAGAAGAGAAGAGGTAGGGGGGAGATAGAGGTGACCAGGAGAAGAAGAGGGGGAATCAAGAGGGGAGAGAGCAAGCCAGCCAGTAATCACTTCCCTATGTGTTCTCCACAGTCTGGATCCCTCAGAGATGTTCACAGAGTTACACAGAGAAGAGAACAGGGAGGAAGGAGACAGAGGTGGCCAGGAGGAGAAAAGGGAGAATCAAAAGGAGAGAGACAGATCCAGCCAGTAGTCAGTTCCTTAAGTGTTCTCCACAGCCTGGAACACACAAGGAGATTCACAGTGTTGGGTAGAGAAGAGAAAGGGGAGGGAGGAGATGCGACCTGGTGGAGAAAAAGAGTTAAAAGGGGGAGAGAGCAGTCAAGCCAGTAATCTCACTCCCAAGTAAAAATGGGTACTGACGATTGGGTTCTTAAAGGTACAAAATTGATAACAAATACCAAAAAGCAAAGATTAAAAATCTAGAGTGAGGTTGGATTCTCAAAAATACAATATTAAAAAAAAAACAAAGTCACAAAAATTATAAAATCTATTTATATGAAGTTTGCTTTAAAAATAGGGTCTTTTTTGCAAGGTAATAGTAGGTTATAAAAATGAAAATTAAAGGAGTAATAGAGGACTTAAAAAAAGATAATAGTAAAAATATATCTAGGACTTTCTCTGATGTTGTTGTGGACAGTGTGGGGTCAGTTCATTTTCAGATAGTTCCTTGATCTGGCTTATACTTCTCAAGATCTATAGGCACCTTCCTATGTAGTTGGTGCTAACTACAGGGTTTTAATCTATTGCACATGTCACTTCCAAAGCGGTTCCCTCTGTTTATTTTAGCTTCTTCTAAAAGCTAAAAGCTTCTTCTGTTTGCTGGTCTCTTCAGTGTTGAATTCCCGCCCTGACACAAGGGGTCGGTGGTGGTCACTTTTTTAAGGCTCATTCGTTCAGTCGTGCTTTGGGGAGGAATACTGCAAACAAACATCAGTGGCGTGTGTGGGGAGTGCTCGCAGAGTTTCATCTACACTGGGTTTGCCCCTGCTCACGGCATGTGTGCTTTCCCAGTCTATACTGCTCAGGCTCTAGGTTGTTCTGCAGGGGAACTGTCTGAGGCAGGCCCTGGGTTGTGTACACTTCCCAAGTCTAAGCCACTCAGGTTCAGGTTCTTGTGTACTCCACAAAGGCACAGACTTGGTTGGGCCTGCGTTTTGTGCCCTTCCCAGGTCCAAGCAGCTCAGGTTACCAAGTGCTTGGCGAGCACATTTGCCCCCAGTTCGAGGCTGCGTCTTATCACCTCTCCCATCCCAGTAGCTAGGTTTTCTGGGTGTATAATGGTCATGCCTTCTTAAGTGTGCCGTGTGTCTCTTCTGGGGAGCTGATCTCTGGCTGCAACCCTCCTGGCAGATGTCAATCGTCCAGAATCCCTAGAAGTCTTGGTTAGCAACAAAGCCTGCTTACAGTTTTGTAGAGGATGCCTCCCTGGGGCTGTGATTGCCCCCTTCTGGCTCTGGCTGCCCTTGCCTGCCTGTCTCCTTTGGAAGATGGGCTGGTCTGCAGTCACCTAGCTCTGTTCAGTCCTTTGTTCTGTGAGCGGGCCTGGGGGTGTCTTAGGTTAGGGTTTTCGCAGGATAGCTACCGCACAGTCTGGGTTGCTATCTCAAGGCAGTTCTCTCAGATTGCCCTCAGGGCATTCAGACCTGGTCCTTACCCTAAACAATGCAGCCCATGCCTTCCTGTCCATCCCTGCTTGCTACTGGCCGGGCGAGCTTCTATGCTGCTTCTCCGCTGGGAGTTGCCATTGGGCACGTAATCTGTGGGTTTTAATTATTTATTTTTCCTCCCAGTTATGTTGCCCTCTGAGATTCCAAGGCTCACCACAGACCTGTTGGTGAGAGTGTTTCCTGGTGTTTGGAAACTTCTCTCTTTTTCAAGACTCCCTTCCCGGGATGGATCTCCATCCCTACCTCTTTTGTCTCTCTTTTTATCTTTTATATTTTGTCCTACCTCTTTTTGAAGACAATGGGCTGCCTTTCTGGAAGCCTGATGTCCTCTCCTAGCACTCAGAAGTTGTTTTGTGGAATTTGCTCAGCGTTCAAACGTTCTTTCGATGAATTTGTGGGGGAGAAAGTGGTCTCCCTGTCCTATTCTTCTGACATCTTAGGACTGCCCAGGTCACTTATCTCTTTAAAAACCTCATCCAAAAAATGCCTTTCAATATTATAAGAATTTTAAAAAGATATTATTCTGGTCAAAGGAGAAATTGTTTTCATTGGTATTGTAGAAATTTTAAAATCAAGAAAGAGGATTGCTGTGTGCGTGGATTCCACACTGATCTCAAGATGCTAAATATATACTGAAAATGCAAATGAGTGAATGCCCTGAATATTCTTATTATGTTAGTAAATTTCTACTCTGGTGTAAGTGTTTTAACAGTGATACCTGTAGATTCATGAGCAAACTCCAGAGAGGTCATTTCCATTGTCAATTTTTTCTTTTCTATAGTAGGAGATGGAAACCAATTCCCTAGGATCTTCATTGTCTTTCAGAAGACAAAATATTTTAAATCTATTTCAAAAACATTTATTTTTTATTTTCCAGAACATAACCTGAACATCATTTTGATGTGATAACACATAACTCATAGGTTTCTGTTCTGCTTTTTACCATCCAAGAAACTAAGAATGCTGGAGTAGGTAGCCATTCCCTTCTCCAGGGGATCTTCCCGACCCAGGAATTGAACCTGCGTCTCTTGCATTGTAGGCAGATTCTTTTATCGTCTGAACCCCCAGGGAAGCCCCTTTCTTTCTATAAGAGGAGATAGAAACAAATTTCCTAGAATTATCATTCTCTATCACAAGATAATAAAATTTGAATCTACTTAGGAAACTTTTTTTTTTTTCCCAGAACATAACCTGAGCATCATTTTGATGTGACAACACAGAACTCATGCATTAGTGTTCTGTTTCTCATGGTCAAGGATGCTAAAGTCCTGAAAGTCATGGTTATTTCAGCCAGTCGTAGGGTTTCCCTGATAGCTCAGTTGGTAAAGAATCTGCCTTCAATGCAGGAGACTGGTTCAATTCCTGGGTCAGGAAGATCCCCTGGAGAAGGGAAAGGTTACCCACTCTGGTATTCTGGCCTGGAGAATGCCAAGGACTGTATAGTCCATGGGGTAGCAAAGAGTCAGACTCGACTGAGCGACTTTCACTTTCACTTTCAGCCAGTCACGGAGAGAGTAATAGAGAGTAAGTCATATTCAAATAAGTCCAGTTAATTGAAGGGGGGGGGGGGGGGGAGGATGGAATATGCACTTTACAAAGCTCAAGAAATGCTGTTGTTCTATTAGTTCTACATGTAAATAAATACTATATTTTAAAATACCATTACAAATTTAGTTAACTTTGGCTGTTTTCTCTTGGTTATTTGGCAGTTTTGTACTTTGACAATTTCAGACAGTATCACCCAAACACCTTCAGCTTTGTTCTCCTCTTATTGTATAATCCTGGATAACCAGCCATCCTAATGTCAGTATTACTAGGCTTTCATGGAACTTCAGTCTTTACTTCTGAATTTTTCTTTATTTTTCGTGAAATCAGTGGAGAGGAATGACATGATACCACTGATGTGTTAAAAATATGTATTGATAATTTTCTACCTTGATTTTGGCCAGTTGATTTAAACTTCTAAACTTTGAACTGGAGCTACAGTATTGCTTGCTGCATATAGAAAATCTAAGTGACATCATGCCACTGATTATATATAACATCTTTGAGGAACTGCCAAACAGTGCTACCATCCTACCGCACACTTATTCGGCTATTTTGATTGCTTTATCTATTTAAAATCATTGCATAATCACCATAGTGTCAGTTTGGGCAATAAGCTTGGCTTTCACATAAACATAACCTGTTGACAGTGAGATGATTGTGCAAAGTAAATGACTGCTTATATTTAATTCAAATACATATGCAATGGCTCCAATTTTATATTCATTAAATATAAACAAAGGGAATCAGGAAAGTGTGAAGACAACCCTTGAACAGATGAAAAAGAATTGGAACTTTTGGAGAAGTGTTGCTATAGTCACTTGATGAATATTTATTAATCCAAATATCTGCAGCTGTTATTTGTTTTATTTTTTAAAATTTATCTTGATTTTTGTGATGAAACTGTAGAAACAGGAAACTATTTTGCAGGAAACTGTAGAACAGAATTTAGACTTTATGGAAATCATCTGACTTTGCAAGTAAAGTCTACATTTCCCAGAGACTTAAAACTATATTAGCAAAAGACTTTTGTATCAAATAAGGTATTTTTGCTCTATAAATGGCACATGTAGAAAATGCCCGTTATTTTATTTTAAAGATAAATAATTGTGGCTAGATTTTTTTTAAATTCTGCATGTTAATTAGAGGTAGCAGACTGGAACTCCTATTCAATATTTTCAGTTAAAACAAAACCAAAACACAGAACCAAGCTTCTATCAGTGCCTGACACAGGCAGGTACTTGAAATTTGTGAATAAATAGATGAATGAAATGGTCTTATACACTAAACTATAATTATAAAACTTTGCTAATTTCCTTGGAAATAGAGACTTGAAAGTCAGATTTAATTTTGTATAGCTCCAGAATTCCCCTACCCCACTGGATTTTTGAATACATTCCATGATGACTTAATATTTCTTTTTTTTTTAGCAGTTTTACAATCTCTCATTTTTGGAATAATTTCACTTTTATTTATTTATTTTTTAAATATAAATTTATTTATTTTGATTGGAGGTTAATTACTTCACAATATTGTATTGGTTTTGCCATACATCAACATGAATCCACCACATGTATACACGTGTTCCCCATCCTGAACCCCCCTCCTTCCTCCCTCCCCGTACCATCCCTCTGGGTCATCTCAGTGCACCAGCCCCAAGCATCCAGTATCATGCATTGAACCTGGACTGGCGATTCATTTCATATATGATATTTTACATGTTTCAATGCCATTCTTCCAAACCATCCCATTCTCTCCCTCTCCCACAGAGTCCAAAAGACTGTTCTATACATCTGTGTCTCTTCTGCTGTCTCGCATACAGGGTTATCGTTACCATCTTTCTAAATTACATATATATGCGTTAGTATACTGTATTGGTGTTTTTCTTTCTGGCTTACTTCACTCTGTATAATCGGCTCCAGTTTCATCCACCTCATTAGAACTGATTCAAATGTGTTCTTTTTAATGGCTGAGTAATACTCCATTGTGTATATGTACCACTGCTTTCTTATCCATTCATCTGCTGATGGACAACTAGGTTGCTTCCATGTCCTGGCTATGGTAGACAGTGCTGCGATGAACATTGGGGTCCATGTGTCTCTTTCAGTTCTGGTTGTCTCCATGTGTATGCCCAGCAGTGGGATTGCTGGGTCATAAGGCAGTTCTATTTCCAGTTTTTAAGGAATCTCCACACTGTTCTCCATAGTGGCTGTACTAGTTTGCATTCCCACTAGTTTCTTTAGGTAGATATTTTCCAAAGTATTTTATTCTTTTCATTGCAATGGTGAATGGAATTGTTTCCTTAATTTCTCTATTTTCTCATTATTAGTGTATAAGAATGCACTGTGTTGATTTTATATCCTGCAACTTTACTATATTCATTGATTAGCTCTAGTAATTTTCTGGTGGCGTCTTTAGAGTTTTCTATATAGAGGATCATGTCATCTGCAAACAGTGAGAGTTTTACTTCTTTTCCAAGGTTCAGTTCCACATGCTTAGTAACTATTTTTCAAATAAAAATGTCAAACTGTTCCAAAGTTTTTGCTTTTTTAAAAAATGTATAATGTATCTATTTGGAGAATGCAAAAGCATTAAAATATTCCACTGCCTCTGGTCTAGTGCCTCGCAAATGTGCTTTGCACATAACAGACAACTCCTGAATATATATTTTTTCATCATCAAAATCCTAAGACCTAGGTTTTTTCATAAACATCACATTTAGTGGCTGTTTTAGTATACTCTTCTTTTCTTCCTTCCTATGATGAAGAATAAGCCAATAAAAACTGAACTATTATTTTGAAATTTAATTTTGACAACTGAGAATCCCCAAAGACATTCCAGTAAGGTACAACAATATTTCTTTCACTCTGGGAGTCTATTAAACTGGAAAATGTTGCTGTGTACAACTGCTTGCTTTTTGGAGATGGCAGGGACAATGTAGAGCCCTTATATATGAGCAGTTTGTGTTGTAGCTAAAAATCCAAATGCATCACAGAAAGGAACAATAGACAATGCTGGCTTTTTCACCATTAATTAAGATCTTTATTATCTCAAAATGCTTATTTCTTTTTTTTTTTCTTTCTCTTCATTAAGCATTTTGGGGTGGACTTTTGAGGTATCGATGAGCAAGCCCACATTGGAGAATTCTTCTGGTAATTCTTAGTCTAAGTACACTCTTAAAATTGTAGAAGACCTGTTAATATAGCATAAATGCCACATAGAATTTGCAGTGTGGATAATTTGGAGGTTAAACTATAGCTTTAGTAATATATACTCATAGAATGTAGCTAATAGTTGTAAGGGTGTATGATATAGGGGTATATATTGATTTCTCTTAAATGGGAAAGAGATAACTATTATTTGAGGGCCTATTATTTTGAGGAGAAAGAAATTGGAGTTTGAGATGATACATTTTTTTAAAATCATCAGCAGAAATAAAAGTGTGAATGGGACTATTTAACTACTTTAGGTCTAAAAGAATTATCTTTTTAAATGACAATAAAACCTGATAAATTTAATCCTCTTATTTGATCATAGTCCCTAATTGCAACGTTTTCTGGATAACTTTATATCTTCAGATATTTTGGAAACCTTTTCAAATTTAATTTCTGGGGGACTTCTTTTTAGATTCTACTTTAATGTGTATTAGAAAAGAAGACTGTGGGTATTGATTGGGTTTTGGGCCAACAAAGCTTGGTTGTACAATGACAAATAATTAAGGGGTGGGGGAAAAAGGAAGAACATCCCTTGTAAATCTTGCTTGCTTGTTTAACCTATTGGCAAGATGTTCACAGGTTTTTCTAAAATCCAACAGAGAACTTGATGACACTTTGACTTCTTTTAGTGATAAAACATTTACTTAAGGTTAATTGAATTTCTTAATTTACTACACACCTATGTATCAAGAGGGAAATTACCAAAATTGCCAGACAAGTTGACAACTTTGGAGCAAAACACTGAAGAAGTATCAGAGCTGTGATAAAAGACAGTAACTCATTTTCTATTCTTATTGTCAGGACAAATAACTGAATTTTAAAATTTTCATTGTATTCAGTGCAGCATAGATTTGAGATAAATACAAGCAAGTACAAGTATTTATAAATTAGTGGTAGAATAATATAGTTCTGTAATATTTTCTATTAAATTTTAGACTCTGTCTATACTTGTACATAGTTAGTGCTCTAATATATTTCAGGGTCTTGAAAGGTTGTTGTTGAATTACGACGCCAGGATTCTCGGTCCCCGGAGGAGAATTCAATCCGGGGCCAGAGACGAGGCTTGATCGCTCAGAGCTTTTGTGTACCAAAGTTTTATTAAAGTATAAAGGAGATAGAGAAAGCTTCTGACATAGGCATCAGAAGGGGGCAGAAAGAGTACCCCTCTGCTGGTCTTTAGCTGGATGTTATATAGTCACCAGCAGTCTGTTAATGAAAGAAAGGAATGTCTCAAAACTTAGAATGGCACCAGGCCCCTCACCCATAGGATGTATTTTGGGATAATCTTGGCTCCAAATGGTTCATCTTGGGCCATAAAAGGATTAGCTTGAATCTTGAAGAAGGGCAGAGCCCCATACAAATAGTGTCGTTTACATAGATTAGAGGAATGATATCGGAGTATAACATACTGAGCCAAAAGGCGGAACCAACTTGAAGACAGAGTTTGGGGTAAATGCATAGTATATTAGCATAGCTTAAGATAAACATTTCCATAAGAAAAAGGCATTGGTTAACTTCAGGTGAAACCAGGTGTCATGGCAACACAGAATTTTAAGAGAAACCTCCTTTTAAATTTGTATAGAGAAGGAAAAAATATCGCTACTTTGTTTCCTCCTGCCGCTTAAGAGAGATAAAAAAGTCTGACACTTGCAGGCTATTTCCTCCATTTGGAGACCCCTGGCCTTCCTGCCTGTTACCCTCTCATTCCCCCCTTTTCTTTTAGGAGAATTATGTTGCCTAGGGAAAATGGGCGTCGTTTTCGTTCCATAACTGCTTCGGAGCTGAGAAGGGGCGTTGTCCCTAAATTGGGGAGGCAACATATTCTCCTAATCCTTATATTGAAGATATCTGATCCAGGGGCCCCAAATAGTAGCTGGAGGGAGCTGCAACAGTAGCAGGAGTTTGAGCAACCATTTGTAACTTGAAAGCTTTCATGCGGCTAGAAACAAATCCAGTTATACAGTTACAGATGCAGAGAGCAAACAATAAAAACAAAACAATCAGAATTATTGTAATTAAGATAGTTGTCCACCATGGGGAACTACTTAATGTCTCCCAAAGTGAGGCAATTGAGGCTTCAGGAGTATCCATGGCCTCAATCATCTTGTTCATGTGTTTAGTAAAATGAGTAACATTTGTGCTCATATCAGGTATATATGGACAGCATTGGGTATGAATAATAGCACACGTTCCTCCTTGCACAGCTGTCAGAATATCTATAGCCAATATGTTTTGTAAAACCACCTTTTTAATTTGTGTTTATTTAGCATTAAGAGCTGAAATAGCCTTTTGAGAATCTTGTAATGCCGGTTGAGTAAAATTAGTCAAAGCATCCACTTGTAGCATAACATCTGTAGTTCCCAAAGAGGGAACAAAGACTGCAGCCAAATAATCATACCAGTGAAATACAGACCTTGCCCACCGAGTTTTAAGGTGGGGTAAATTAGCAGGCTTTTCTGGGAGCTCTGAAAATATAAAGCCGAGAGTAAAGGCTAGACCCAGGGTGCATCTCCCTATCCAACCAGGGGGAAGCCATGCCCATAGGTAAGAGCCACATATCCTATAAGTCCCATTTGGAGCAAGCCAGCATGACTGAGATATCCAGTCCCAATCAGTGCCTGGCCAGACAAAGAGAGAACCTGAACTGGGGTCGGAAAACATGGGAATGATTACATTGCATCTGTCCTGAGGCAAAAATCCCAATTGTTTCCAATCATTGTAATTAAGTAGTTGGCTAACTTTTGGGGATGGCTCTGTTTGTTCCCAGCATATAGGGGCAGTAGATATTAAACATCCTTTTTCAGGAGTTAGCCACATAACCTCATCCCATATTTGATAAACGTCAGGTAAAAAACCATTAGATCTAGACCTATTTGCCTTATGTGTAGCAAAATAGTCATTGAACCGAGACAATATATAATCAAAATTAAAAGTCACATTATGTCCATAGTTAAAGTACAAAGTGCTGCACCAGTCCATTTTAGGATTGGTAGATGTCATCAGATGAAGAAGAGGCATCGCATGTAATTGTTGTCGAAGGTATTTACACACTTGGTGAAAGTCTTTTCCTTGAAGTGGAGATGTCCACCACGGGAAGCCTTCCACTGATGAAGAGGGGAGTGTTCCACAGACCCAGCAGTTAGACCGATTGTGGAATGCAGCGTAGGAGTGAGCCCAGGACAGGAAGGCATTGTCTGGAGGATCAAACGGCAGACTCAGGATATTTGGAGTCAGCAGAAGTAAGCTCACATAGGTTATCAGGCCCATCTGAAAAGTACAAAGTCAGAGCATAGAAAGTAAAGACATAAAAAGATGTCACTTAGTTCTGGTCAGGGTGCCACCTCTTTACTCGAGTGTGATGTACCCACGAATCAATTCCTGGCACTTTGACAGCTGTGGGAGAAGAAAGAATAACCTGGTAAGGGCCTTCCCAGAGGGGCTAGAGGGATGGGCCCCTAGATCCCAATGTTTTTATGAGGACCTCAGTTCCTGGCTCAAATAGAGGCTTGCTTGACTCAGAGGTGGGGTCAGGAGTTGTCTCCAGGAGTTCTGTTAATGCCTGTTGAAAAGCTGAGAGCTGAGTTACCTAACTAGTTAATTCCAAGGCTTCAGGGTCTATAACAATGTCTGTGTGTAAGAAAGTCCTTCCATAAATACATTCAAAGGGGGACAGTCCCTCCTTTCTGGGAGCAGTTCGAGCCCTCATTAAAGCTATGGGTAGGACTTTAATCCAACTGTCCTGCGTCTCTTGAGTTAATTTGCGCAGATGTCTTTTGATAGTATCATTTGCTTTTTCAACCTTTCCTGAGGATTGGGGTCTCCAGGAACAGTGTAAGTGATATTCTATTCCTAGAGCTTTAGATACCCCCTGAGTTACAGCAGCTTTAAAGGCAGAGCCATTGTCACTCTGAAGGCTCCGTGGCAGCCCAAACCTGGGGATAATTTCATGGATTAAGATCTTTATAACCTCCTTAGCCTGTTCACTGCAACAGGCAAAAGCTTCAATCCATCCAGTAAACGTATCTACCCAAACTTATAAGCAAGAATATCCATTAGCTTTTGGCATATGAGTAAAATCAATTTCCCAGTCCTCTCCAGGATACTTCCCACTTCTTTGTAATCCAGATTTTGCTAGCTTTTCAGTCTTTGGGTTATTTTTCTGACAAACCTCACACCTTTTGATTATATTCTTTAAAGTTTTCATTACATTTTTACCTTCAAACAAACGAGAAGCCATTTGGTAAGTACTCTGCACCCAAATGAAAACTCTGATGTAAACCCTTAAGAATTTTCCATTGAGCATTTTCAGGAATTATTAATCGTCCATCCTCAGACTGTAACCATCCTTTATCAGTAATCTGTGCTCCTCTTTTTTTCATATCTTTCTAATTCTTCCTCAGTATATTGTGATTTTTCCTGTTCCACAGGACCTGTCCTGATCAAAGGCATCTGCAGTGAAGGGGTTTCGTAAAGTGCCGCTTTTCTGGCTTGAGTCAGCCAGCTGATTACCTTTGGCTACTTGACTCCCATCCCTGCTGTGCCCTTTGCAATGCATAACAGCTACTTCTTTAGGACAATATATAGCATCGATCTCTCTGAAATGCTTAATAGGTTCACCTGTTGCTGTTTTAAACTGTCTTTCTTTTCATATTGCAGCATGAGCATGTAAAGTCAAATAAGCATATTTAGAATCTGTGTAGATATTTACCCGCTGCCCTTTGCTTAACTCTAGAGCTCGGGTCAGAGCCACAAGCTCTGCTAACTGAGCACTGGTTCCCTGGGGGAGAGATTTTGCTTCCAAAACCTGTTCAGCAGTCACCACGGCATAACCTGCTTTACACTTTCCATCTTGAACAAAAGAACTGCCACCTGTAAATATTTCCAGGTCAGGATTGTCTAATGGGGTATCCATTAGATCTTCCCGAGCTGCATAGTTTAAAGTTAGGAATTGAGAACAATCGTGATCAGGTGTTTTATTTTCCTTCTCAGGAAGGAAAGTGGCTGGATTTAAATTTCCACAAACTTTAAGCTTAGTTACTGGTCCTTTTAACAACAATGACTGATATTTAAGAAGCCTACTGTCTGTCATCCAAATATTAACCTTAGAATTTAAGATTCTACTCACATCATGAGAGGTCAGTACAGTAAGGTTTCACCCAATAATTATTTTTAAAGCTTCAGGTGCTAATAAAGCCGCTGCCCCAATTACTCTTAGGCAGTCGGGCCACCCAGGTGAAATTACATCTAATTCTCTGCTTAGATAAGCAATAGGTTGCTGGTGAGGCCCTCGGGGTTGTGTCAAAACTCCCAAGGCCACACCTTTTTTTTCAGTGACAAATTAAGTTCTGACCCTGTGGGCAAGCTCAGAGCAGGAGCTTGCAGGAGAGCAG
Organism: Budorcas taxicolor; assembly: GCF_023091745.1. Lineage (NCBI taxonomy): Eukaryota > Metazoa > Chordata > Mammalia > Artiodactyla > Bovidae > Budorcas > Budorcas taxicolor. Next base: position 1,004,210 of record NC_068935.1, read on the forward strand.
TCTGAAGAATCTTAAAAGCCTTTTGAATTTCTGGTGACCAAACCAGTTTGTCAGTTTGGGCCTGCTGAGTTTCAGCTATAAGTTTATATAAAGGCCGGGCAACTTTCCCACAACCCGGAATCCAAATGTGACAGTAACCTGTGATTCCCCAAAATCCTCTCAATTGTCTTAAAGTCATAGGTAGGGGATGATTTAGTATAGGCTTAATTCTCTCAGGGCCTATGGCCCTAGTCCCTTCTGATATGATTAGGCCCAGATATCTAACTGATTGTTGACAAAGCTGAGCCTTTTCCCTTGATGCCTTGTAACCACAGCCTGCCAGAAAGTTTAAGAAATCTTCTGAGGCTCGCGAATAAGCTTCCTCTGTCTCAGCACAGAGCAAAATATCATCTACATATTGTAACACCACCGCTTCAGAGCTATTAAAGTTTTGTAGATCCCGTGACAAACTTTGTCCAAATAAGTGAGGACTGTCACGAAATCCCTGGGCAAAACTGTCCAGGTTAACTGAGAAGCTGGCTGCGTAGGGTCTTCAAAGGCAAATAGAAATTGACTTTTCTCTGCCAAAGGCACTGAATAGAAGACATCTTTTAAATCAATTACTGAGAAATATTTGGCTCGTTCAGGAATTTCTGACAATAGAGTATGAGGATTAGGCACCACAGGCTGTAAAGGAACTCCAGCCTCATTTTTTATCCGTAAATCTTGAACTCGTCTCCATTTACCATTTGATTTCTTTATACCCAAAATAGGAGTGTTGCAAGGACTGTTACAGGGAATTAATAGTCCCTGTTCCTTTATATTTTCAATGATGGGTTTTAACCCTTCCTTAACTTCAGGTTTCAGAGGATACTGCTTCTTATGTGGAAATAAGTGGGGGTCTTTGAGCTTGACAACTACAGGAATAGCATTTTGTGCTCGACCCACAGATTTTCCATCAGCCCACACTCTAGGATTTACATTTTGTTCAACTAGAGGGAGAGAAAGGGAGGGCTCCATATTCATAAAAACAGAGGCATGGACCTTGCTCAGTATATCCCTCCCCAAAAGGGGTGAGGGAGATTCTGGCACTATCAGAAACTTGTGTGAAAATAGCACAGAATCCCAGTTGCAAGATAAAGAATAACTGAAATAATACCTTTTGGCTCATCCAGACAGTCCCATTATGGAAGCGGATCGGGAAGAAAGTGGGCCAGGGGCTTCAGTAAGCACAGAGTAAGTTGCCCCAGTATCTAAAAGGAAATCGACGGATTGGCCCCCCACAATTATTAATACCCAGGGTTCCTCAGGTGTAATTAGGACGGGAGCTTGTGTGGGGACCCCGGGGCACCTTCAGTCCTGATTGTCTTGAGAGTCCGACCCCGGAGACCTACACCTCTGAGGGCAGTCTCTCTTCCAGTGTGGTCCTTTGCAGACCGGACTTGGAGCCGGGGCCGGCTTAGATGCCTGAGGGCAATCGCGCTTGAGGTGCCCCTCCTTTCCACAGTAATAGCAAGCCCATCTCTTTTCACCTGGGTCCCTCTGGGCATTTTTCTCCAGCTGCTTAAGAGCGTTTTTCCTAGCCATTGCGAAGGCTTCCGCCCTTTCTTTGCCTTTCTTTCTTTTCCTCATATTCCCTACCGTAATAGACCCTCTAAGCCAGTTGTAACAGAGTATCTAAAGACTGATTTGGTCCATTCGCCCATTTTTGTAGCTTACGGCGGATCTGGAGCCAACTGAGTGAGAAATCTATCTTTTAAGATCACTTTTCCTTTGTTCCTTACAGAACCGGTCTAATTGTAAAACAGCATTATACTTAAGAGACCCTCCAACCGGCCACCGTTCACCGTCCTCCGATGAATACCATGGCCATGCAGTATCGCATAGGAAGACCAGGTGTGTCTTCTTTAAGGCCTGGGGATCGAATCTATCCCAGTTTTTCAGGATACAGTTCAAAGGAGTGAGGCTGGAATTGTTAGCTCCCATCTGGAAGAGAGAAAAAAGCAACCAGCGCCATTTTTCTACTGGAGGCGTCCCTCCCTGCTCTAGATGGGGGTGTAGACAGACTTTACACCAAAAGCTTTTCCTTCCTGGTCAGACTTAGTCTGTCCCTTACCGATGCAGTGCCGTCTTGACCCTCTCGGTTCTACCACCGAGACGGGGTGGGGATGTACCAGGGGGAGACCTCATAGCATCTCTACCTGATGTCCAGCTCTTCACCTTTAACCTTGTTTGCCTCTGATGCCACCCGGGGTGCAATCAGAGTAACCTTCCGGAATGCCTCCCAAGCTAAGACCACTGGGGGAAACATTCGTCCCCTGAGTGCCTGTGCACGACCCTGAGTATACTCCTGACCACAATAAGACCGATATGAACATAAAGCTGGGATGTTCTTTTCAAGCATCACCACACCAGTATGAGAGCCTCCTCTGGTCCACTAAGAGCCAGCGTTACCAAAGGAAGAAACCCCATTGCAGTCCCAATCTGAGTAACCTTTAACCTCAGAAATGTTCTTGGGGCCAGAGCTCCATCTAGCTTCTGAACTTGCGATTCCTAGCGAGGCTAGGCGCTTTCTTGACTACCAATTCAAGTTTGCCACAGTACACAGGAACAGTATAGATCACAAGTCCCTGGAAAGTCTATGATCCGATAGATTATGTTAGTACTTCTAATTCCCAAGGAGTTATGAAATGGTCAAAGAGACCGAAAAGTTTGACCGAGAAAGGAGAGTTCGGTCCACACGCTTTGCCCATTTCTGGTCGGTTCCCAAAGGAGTCATTGGGTGCCTCTTGGCCTTGGCAGGTCGGTATAAACCCCCGACAGGTTTCTGCCATAAGCCGTATGAGATCACCGTGGAACCGCAGAGCAGGGCTCCTCACTTGCCTCACACAGGGCATGTCATTCATTCACACAAGCACACCGTAGAGTTAGTAAAGCACAGCAGAGAATGTGTTCTCTAAGAGAACAAAGAACTAGAGCTCCAAGCATCCTTACCGTGTCCTGAAGGATCCCGGACGAGCCCCCAAGATGAAAGGTTGTTGTTGAATTACGACGCCAGGATTCTTGGTCCCCAGAGGAGAAGAATTCAATCCGGGGCCAGAGACGAGGCTTGATCGCTCAGAGCTTTTGTGTACCAAAGTTTTATTAAAGTATAAAGGAGATAGAGAAAGCTTCTGACATAGGCATCAGAAGGGGGCAGAAAGAGTACCCCTCTGCTGGTCTTTAGCTGGATGTTATATAGTCACCAGCAGTCTGTTAATGAAAGAAAGGAATGTCTCAAAACTTAGAATGGCACCAGGCCCCTCACCCATAGGATGTATTTTGGGATAATCTTGGCTCCAAATGGTTCATCTTGGGCCATAAAAGGATTAGCTTGAATCTTGAAGAAGGGCAGAGCCCCATACAAATAGTGTCGTTTACATAGATTAGAAGAAGATATCGGAGTATAACATACTGAGCCAAAAGGCGGAACTGACTTGAAGACAGAGTTTGGGGTAAATGCATAGTACATTAGCATAGCTTAAGATAAACATTTCCATAAGAAAAAGACATTGGTTAACTTCAGGTGAAACCAGGTGTCATGGCAACACAGAATTTTAAGAGAAACCTCCTTTTAAATTTGTATAGAGAAGGAAAAAATATCGCTACTTTGTTTCCTCCTGCTGCTTAAGAGAGATAACAATGTCTGACACTTGCAGGCTATTTCCTCCATTTGGAGACCCCAGGCCTTCCTGCCTGTTACCCTCTCAGTCTTTAGGCCAGGGAAACTGTCTAAAATCTTTGAAATCTTGGCAGTACTGAAACTTCTAGCCACATATGATTATTGAGGATTTGAAATGACAATGGTCTGAATTGAGATATATCAGATAGTAAGGATTTAGTGTGAAAAACAATCTCATGAATAATTTTCATATTGATGGTACTTTAAAATCATTTTTTGTGTCTTGGTTCAATAAACTATATTGTAAAAATTAATTTCACCCATTTCTTTTTACTTTTTATAGCGTGGCTAATAAAAAGTTTAAAATTGAATACATTTCTTTCATTTGAGATTTGCATTATATTTCCATTGAATAACGTTAGTCAAAAGGTAGAAGCAAAGTTACTTTTCTAAGGTGGAAAAACTTCTAATGAAGGGAAGGTTAGTAGGACAATCTTGAGTATGGGAAGCTTCTTTTGTACTTTGTTAATTAGAAACGTAATAGTCACAGGCAAGGTCCAAGGAGAAGGGAAGAGGTAATGAAAATAAGCAAGCAAAAAAGGAAGCAGATAATAGCTTGGAGGTGGTGGCAATCCTTACTGACAGAACAAAATATTCATCTCATGAAGGTTACTTATGTAGAAGCAATTTTAGAAATATAAATCTAAGAAATTCAATTAACCTTAAAATTATACAATCTTAAATCTAACAGCTGTTCAACAAGATCACCTAAGTACCCAAATTGTAATAAAATGTACAGTATTATGTAATTTGAATTTGACATTTTAAACTATACCTTTACCCTATTTTTACTCCTTTATGTATTAAATAAACAAGATTTTATGCTCTTGTTTTCTCTTTAGCTTCAGAAGACAGCAACTTGTTTGGGAGCTTTACCTATTTAATTCTCTTTAGAATAGACCATAGTTTTTCATTAGTACAGAATAGACTATGGTATGTTATTGTTTGTGTTCAAAAATTACTTACAAAATTTATTTCAAAAATGGTATATGTTGCCCTAACAGAAATCTAAAAATTTTCTTCTTTTTTCCTTCTATTTAGCTATATGCCTCACTTACTGAAATTCTTCTTAGGGTACAGGAATAACATTTATGATAGACTACAATACAACCACTTACTTAGCACACTTATTGCAAGCACATCTAGATTTACATAAAATATACATTAGGAAATTATTTTATTTCAAAAACATGTTCTTCAGCCACTTAAAACACTTTTTCTTTTATAAGGTCATCTACAAGAATAATTTCAGGAATTCAATTTGCATAATTTGACATATATGCAAATATTAATGTGATTGGATCTTGAATTTTTAAAATGCTTTTTCTGCATTTACTGAAATAATAGTCTTTATTTTGTTAACATGGTATATTATATTTATTTTTTAGTGTAATTTGGTTGTGAAACAAGTTATTGATTTGTAATCTTTTGCTTCTGTTTTGGAGATAAAATCTGAACAAAGCTTCATTTTAGTATCTGCTGGGAAAGATTGAGGGCAGGAGGAGAAGGGGACAACAGAGGATGAGATGGCTGGATGGCATCACCAACTCAATGGACATGGATTTGGGTGGACTCTGGGAATTGGTGAGGGACAGGGAGGCCTGGAGTGCTGCAGTTCATGGGGTTACAAGGAGTTGGACACGACTGAGTGATTGAAATGAACTGAAGAGTTATTATTTATTATTATTACATTTAGTTTTATTTCACCATAATTGTAGACATGACTAGTGAAAAGGTTTTTCACTTTTATGAGACAATCTTATAGAGTTCATTTATATATGAATATTAATAGATATTATATCAATCCAATTCATTTCTGTAGAACTCTATATCTGAAAACTTGAGACAGTTTACATATGGCTATGTGGTTTAAACATTCTAGATCTAAAATTTCAGGAGAAAAATTGCATAAACATATAAGGTAAGATACCACAAACGCATTACAATTAGTAAGAAAAGCACAAGGTGACGAAAACAGAGGTAGATGTGGTTTAACACCTCACCTACGTTGGTTTTGCACCTACATATTTTCACTTTGACATTACAACTTTTGGATGGCATCATGTCATGCTAACAGATATGTTAATTGTTTAGACCTGTAAATGAAACAGAATGTGCTTAAAACTGGAAAGAATTTGTGCTGATGATTAAGAGTACTTCACTGCAGTGTCGAGCTGCTTTTACAAACATCAGTGAACACATTTTTATATTTGAATAGTTCTATCCAATACAAAATCACATTACAGCAGAAACTGCTTAAGATATCAGTTATTTTTTGGTTTGTTTTTAACATTAGTCAAATAATCTAGTAAAAATACTTTAATTTTATGTCCTTTTCAGTTGTAATTCAACATAGGACACTCCCAAAAGCTTATATACTGGAAGACTGGAATTCGCTTGTTTAGTTTCAGTTACACTTCACGAATACTTTATGAGTACTTGGAACACTAAAATGTTTAGAATGGTGGAAAGGAAGTCGTAAAGAAAATGTGCTTTAGAATTGTACTTTAAACTTTTATTTCAAGAGTCTTTGCTTATTTAAAATAGATGAATGTTTTTATATGTTTATCTATATACACAGCCACAAAACAGTGATGGATAATTTTATGAAGTCCACCTCAGAACAGCAAAGCTTTCTTCAAACTTCGTGAACAAAAGTCTAAAAACATGTAAAGATTCACCTCATCCCTTTTGATAATAGTCATATTACTATTACTAATGAGATACAGTGAAAATCTTTTGAAAATACAATTTTCTGCCAGAAGGTGTACTTGGGGGACACATTAAAATCTATATCACAAAGTCTGATATTTGACACACAATAAGATGCATCTGTACAGTTCCCTTATATGGAGTTTTCTCTTTCATTTTTATGAAGCAAATCCAATTGGAATAAAATGTCATTCCTATCTTAGACTGTGATGCCATCTTATATGGTGCCTATACAAAGAACATAATCCTATGAAACAGAGCCTCATTAGACTTTGTATGCAGTTTGAAAACAATCTTTTTTTTTTTTTTTTCCCAGTGATTTGTTGTGGCTTATTTTGATCAGGTTGACAATTTGGATAATGTAAGAGCAAATTTAAGAACAATTAGGGGTATATTGAAATTCCAGACACTTCTTTTGTAGGCAGTTTATACATATATTTAAAATTTGTATTACTTTTTATTAGTTAAAGGATTTTTCCCATTCACTATAAGTGAGAGGCTTACAAAAGACGCATAGGTATCGGGGTGGTGAATATGGCAGGGACTATAAAGAATTCTATCACTAAATAAATCTAAGATTTTTATAAGGACTATATACTTTTAATATCAACGCTAATTTTACAAGAATCAGCAGACATAACAGAAGTAATAAGAACAAAATGTTCTTGTCTGTAAATAAACCTGATTTATTACAGATTTATTTATTGTTGTTGATGAAACCAATAACAAAAGAGGATAAAAGCCCCATGAAAATAAACAAGAAAGGTAGTTATACAATGAGGAAAATACCAAAAATTAATGGCTGTGGAAATTTTTTAAAAAGTAAGACATAAATGAGCAGCATCACTACAAATAAAGCGTCAGCATATTTAGGTTAAAAAGAAACATGTAAGATCTATACCATAAATTTGTTATTCAGATTTAATGAATGAAATTTGCTGTGACTAGACATGTATTTGTAGATGGAAATTCATCTGCTTATCTATTGACTGGGAAGTAGGAAATCTGACCACCAGTTTTCTCAAGTTTCGTTCCATTATTGATTAACTCTGTTATATAATGGTATTACAATAGTTTAAATGATTTAAGATACTACAGGAGATACTTCAGGAAAAGATATTTAAGGAGTTCCTATACAAAATCTCTTCTATGTCATGAAGAAGGATTCGATTTACTACATGACAAATTAAATTCCAAGTAGTTAGTCTTTGTCTTAATCTACTTTTGCTTCTTTTTCTGGGATGGTGAAGTTTACGTCTGTTGCTGCAGTATAATATATTTACATTGCCTTTCACTTTTAAGAGTTTACTGGTTTAATGATCAATCATATGTTCTCTTTATATATTAATTTCTCAGAACAAAATATTTCAGTGAAGCACCATGCATCATAGACAAAGGTCTACCATTTCAAGCTGTAACTCTAGGCTAAATCAAGGAAAAATATTTCTAAAGTGAATCCAAGTTAGCATTTTAAAATAAAACCTGGTCTTTCAGTTATCTTGTAATCAGCAAATGTCAATACTGTCTTTTCAGTTGCTCAAGTCAAAAACTTTGGCTTGAGAAGTTACTCTGTTTCTTTGTACATAGGTGAACTTTACTGCTTCAAAATCATACACAAAGAATAAGTTCACACTCATGAAATTAATGTCCTGACTTCCTGTTGCATAAGAAATCAAAAGATAGCAATGGTACTTGAATTTAACTTCTTCTTGAATGGGTTTTACATGACATGCACAACAGATTTTGAAAATACTTTTGGTGAAGTAGGTGCTTCCCTGATAGCTCAGCTCGTAAAGAATCCACCTGCAATGCAGGAGACCCAGTTTGATTCCTGGGTTGAGAAGACCTGCTGGAGAAGGGATAGGCTACCCACTCCAGTATTCTTGGGCTTCACTTGTGGCTCAGCTGTAAGAATCCACCTGCAATGTGGGAGACCTGGGTTTGATCCCTGGGTTGGGAAGATCCCCTGGAGAATTGATAGGCTACCCACTCCAGTACTCTGACCTAGAGAATTCCATGGATTGTATAGTCCATGAGTCTGTCAGACACGACTGAGCAAATTTCACTTGTGTATGCTTTAAAAGCTCCTTTGTTTCAAAAAGGGTCTCCTGGTGGCTCAGAGGTTAAAGCGTCTGCCTCCAATGCAGGAGACCCGGGTTTGATCCCTGGGTCGGGAAGATCCCCTGGAGAAGGAAATGGCAATCCACTCCAGTGTTCTTGCCTGGAGAATCCCATGGACGGAGAAGCCTAGTAGGTTACAGTCCACGGGGTCTCAAAGAGTTGGACACAACTGAGGGACTTCACCTTCACCTAAGTTAAATAAGACAGGTGCTTTATTTAACTAACTCATCCATTCAGTTCAGTTGCTCAGTCGTGTCCAACTCTTTCTGACCCCATGAATCGCAGCACACCAGGCTTCCATGTCCAGCACCAACCCCAAGAGTTCACTCAAACTCATGTCCATCAAGTCGGTGATGCCACACAGCCATCTCATCCTCCCTTCTCCTCCTGCCCCCAATCCCTCCCAGCATCAGAGTCTTTTCCAATGAGTCATCTCTTCCCATGAGGTGGCCAAAGTAATGGAGTTTCAGCTTCAGCATCACTCCTTCCAATGAACACCCAGGACTGATCTCCTTTAGGATAGACTGGTTGGATCTCTTTGCAGTCCAAGGGACCCTCAAGAGTCTTCTCCAACACCACAGTTCAAAAGCATCAATTCTTCGGCACTCAGCTTCCTTCACAGTCCCACTCGCACTTCCATACATTACCACTGGAAAAACCATAGCCTTGACTAGATGGACTTTTGTTGGCAAAGTAATGTCTCTGCTTTTCAATATGCTATCTAGGTTGGTCATAACTTTCCTTCCAAGGAGTAAGTGTCTTTTAATTTCATGGCTGCACTCACCATCTGCAGTGATTTTGGAGCCCCCCAAAATAAAGTCTGACACTGTTTCCACTGTTTCCCTATCTATTTGCCGTGAAATGTTGGGACCAGATGCCATGATCTTAGTTTTCTGAATGTTGAGCTTTAAGCTAAGTTTTTCACTCTCCTCTTTCACTTTCATCAAGAGCCTTTTTTGTTCCTCTTCACTTTCTGCCATAAGGGTGGTGTCATCTGCGTATCTGAGATTATTGATATTTCTCCCAGCAATCTTCATTCCAGCCTGTGCTTCTTCCAGTCCAGCGTTTCTCATGATGTACTCTGCATATAAGTTAAATAAGCAGGGTGACAATATACAGCCTTAACGTACTCCTTTTCCTATTTGGAACTAGTCTGTTGTTCCATGTCCAGTTCTAACTGTTGCTTCTTGACCTGCATACAGATTTCTCAAGAGGCAGGGTAGGTGGTCTGGTATTCCCATCTCTCTCAGAATTTTCCACAGTTTATTGTGATCCACAGTCAAAGGCTTTGGCATAGTCAATAAAGCAGAAACAGATGTTTTTTTCTGGAACTTTCTTGCTTTTTCTATGATCCAGCAGATGTTGGCAATTTGATCTCTGGTTCCTCTGCCTTTTCTAAAACCAGCTTAAACATCTGGAAGTTCATGGTTCACATACTGCTGAAGCCTGACTTGGAGAATTTTGAGCATTACTTTACTAGCGTGTGAGATGAGTGCAATTGTGCAGTAGTTTGAGAATTCTTTGGCATTGCCTTTCTTTGAGATTGGAATGAAAACTGACCTTTTCCAGTCCTGCGGCCACTGCTGAGTTTTCCAAATTTCCTTGCATATTGAGTGCAGCACTTTCACAGCATCATCTTTCAGGATTTGAAATATCTCAACTGGAATTCCGTCACCTCCACTGTCTTTAGTGAAAGTGAAGTTGCTCAGTCGTGTCTGACTCTTTGCGACCCGTGGACTGTAGCCCACCAATCTCCTCCATCCATGGGATTCTCCAGGCAAGAATACTGGAGTGGGTTGCCATTTCATTCACCAGGAGATCCTCCCGACCCAGGGATCGAACCCAGTTCTCTCACATTGCAGGCAGACGCTTTAACCTCTGCATCACCAGGGAAGCCCTTAAATACAAGAATACAGTCTCTCAGAAAACCTCCTATAGAGACACAGAACTTCAAATCCAAGTACTAACATCACAGATTTCAAGGGAGGAAAGGAACCCATGTTGAAAGAAGAAGGGGGAGGAGGCGGGAGAGGGAGAGGGGCAAAAGGGGTGGCCTTACAGACATCTCCTGCCACCTACAGATGCCCAGGCATTATGGGACTTTTCCCTGGGCCTCCAGAGAAGGGAGGACTGGAACTCGGCCCTACCAGAAATCAGACCAGACCAGAAACAGAATTCGAGTTCTCTGCCAAGAGGAGGTGATCAGTCTCCAATCCTCAGCTCAGGCTGAGGGCCCTTCGACCAGATTCCTGCGTCCAGGACCAGGGGACTAGAAAAACAGGGAAGGATAGGATGGATTAAGGAGAGGAAAGAGAGAGGGAACGGGAGAGAGGCCACTATCTTTACAGTCCTCTTAAATTAGGTAATAAGTCCTGTTTTCCAATTTTAAATCAATAATTTTATGAGGAAAATAGTTTTTAATTAGTATTATTATCTAGTTTTCAAGGATCCTGAACCTTGCAGAAACTTAGAAATAATATTTATAGCACCACCTTCCAGTTACTGAAATAAAAAGTATGATTGCTGGGCTTTTTAACTTTAAGTTTTATTTTATATTAGAGTATACCACTAGTTCCACCTGGCTTTCCCGGTGTTGCTAATGGTAAAGAATCTGCCTGCCAATGCTGGAGACCTAAGTGACTGCGGTTTGATCCCTGGGGCAGCAAGATACCCAGGAGGAGGAAACTGCCACACAAGCAGTACTCTTGCCTGGAGAGCCCCATGGACAGGCCAGCCTGGTGGGAGACAGTCTATATGGTCACAAAGAGTTGGACATGACTGAAGTGACTTAACACATAATTGATTTGCACAAAGTAGTGCTGTTTCAGGTGTACAGTGAAGTGATTCAGTCATACATATACATATATCCATTACATTACATTGCTTTTTTTTTTCTAGTTTTGTTTTATTTTGGTTTACTAACTAGAAGGACTTATTATTGAGTCAGAATGTTAGAAAAGTAACATTTAGCCCATATAAAGAGGACAAAGTAAAAAAATTTTTAGAGAGGAGTGTACCATAATTATTTCTCTTTATTTTTCTTACTAATTATAAGTAGTTAAATTTTGCTGTGTATTGTCTCATTAGAAATAGTCTGAGATATGCCAGGAGTGAATGACGTATTTATGAATATATTTGAGTGGAAGCTTTGAAGTGAACTATGAACATACATAAAAAAGCAATGAAAATGTGAATAAGACTAACAACAAAGTCAGTTGCTTCAAATAAATATTAACACATCCATCTGACCACGAATTCTTGAGTTAAAAAACACAGCATTCTTGATGCAAGAACTCGATTTATAGTATGATGTATGAGAAACTATCCTCATTATAGCATTTTAAGATTGAGTCATTGATTTGAAAAAATAATTTTAAAATGTCATGACTAGATGTAATAAAGAGTTCCAAATATATAAGAACACAAAAAGAGTTGCATTGCAGACCCAGTGTAAAATCTCTGTAATTTAAATATGCTCTGATAAGCACCAATCTTTATGCATATTTTGAAAGATGAAAATGAGTTGAGATTGTATTTGGTTGATATTGTTAACAATGAACATGGACTTCCTCAAATAAAGCAGCCTCTGTACTACCCTTAATGTATTCTCAAGTCATCTTGCCTATGGGATTTTGATGTCTATACAGGGTATTTGTCATAACAACTATCTTTTTTTCTTGCTCTATTACGTATGAAATGCCCGACTTAAACAGAATTAGGCAGCACAAGTGAAAGAGATTTAGTCCAAGGGGCTATTGGCTTTGTTGTAAAGTGCCATGGAGGTACCATAATTATAGACAACTCTACATTGCCGCTGATGTTCCATAACTATGACCAGTGATGTATATTATTGATTTTAAAGCAATTTAGAACTGGTCCATGCTCAGATTTGAGTAGTTAGGTGCCTTGTAATTTCTTTGGTAATGTGTCTGGTGTTATATTTAAATGCTTAAGGATGGCTTTCCAGCTAATGAAGAATCATTGTTTGCACTTTTGCATTTCTAGTACTTCCTGTTATAAATGCATCTTAAATAGCAGGAAATAATTTTCATGAAATTCCTAAAAGGATTATGTGACTATCACTAGACACACAGAATTTGCAAAGGGAATTTGGCCAAAAAAGACAAACTAATAAAGTTATATCATTTGCATTGCAAAAAGACTTGAATGCCCAACACTAGCTCAAGGACGTTTACCTGATTCTTTTAGTTACAGTGGGGATAGTATGTGTGAATGACATTACTTCTGTTCTGTAAACTTATGAAAATATGTGTAAAAACAATGTATAGCTAAATATAGTATACAGTAATATTAATATTTAAATATAAATTGAATTTCCAAGTATTCCTTTATATACTATGTGTTTCTCTTATTAAAGCTCGGAAGCTAACCACTGCATTGTTTTATTTCATTATATAATAATGAAATATATTTTCAATACTTTAAGGGGAAAAAAAGCTATCATTGGTATATATTAGTACTTATGAGATCAAGTGTTCAGACAATGCACACACTGTACTGTATATAGTTAATGTAATTTTTATATCAATCTTATTTTTACAAAATGATGTTCTACTTTTAATTTGATGTTACTTCTGATCCATAATTATTTTCAGTAGATATGACTGCTTTTTAATAAAAGAAAATAATTTCTAATTTTATAAACTCTTTATTTAAAGTATGGGTTTCCACAAACTTCACAATTCTATATTTTGTATAACAATTCACATGGAGCTCTTGCTGATAAATGCCACCTTAATCATCTGAACACTACTTATATATATTAAAAAAATTGCCTAAGCAGAAATTTTTATATATCAGAACTTTTGCCCAAACGGAATTTCTTGCAACATTTCCGTTGTAAGAAATTCATCTGACAAAGGAGGCAATTAGTTTGGTGAATGACAACAGGAAATGTCACCAATGGTTGTAAATTGATGACTCTATTCATTATCATGTTGGCAACTCTCCTTATTATGAACATTAAAATGATCACTTTCCTGTCATTTAAACCTGCACCTCCATTTCTTTTTGCTGAAACATCTTAACCTCAATTGTATACTGTAGTTTTACCTGCTAATTTTTGTTTCTTTTTACTCACTCAATATGAAGTGCCATATTAAACATTAAAACATTTATTAAAAGGATTCTCCAAAAACTATAAAAACTGGAAGTTATATGGCTAAAAATGAAGCTTCTCTGAAGTTTTAAAATAAACACTGAATAACACTGCAGATGAATAATTTTAAGTCTAGATCAGAAAATAAGGAATCTAGAGACTCAGCCATAGAATCATGAAGAGAAATATTTATTTATATTTCAGTAGAAAATGGAAATACAGTAATAATTTATTTCAGTAAAATATATGGTGTCTATTTTATAAGACATCTAATGATATTTAATTTCAGGGAATTGTGTTCTTGAAAGAGTCAAAATCGAATCTCATTTTCCAAAATCTGCTTTTTATTCATGTTCTTTGTAACTACTAATTTCCTATGTTGCCTTAGGATGAAAACAAAATTCTTATCATAGAAAATGGTTATAGGTATTTCCTTGCTTTTTAATGATAGATGACTTTGACTAGTTAAATTCCTGGAAAGATCTTGCTACCTGTTTTGTTATTTAGTGATTTCTTATCATAATCGTTGGTCATGTTTTCTTCCTCTCCTAAAAATGAGGCAGTTGGAAAAAATTAGAGACATAATTGAATAGGCAGTATTAAAAGTGAATTCCATGCTTGTATCATGTTATCTTTTTTTTTTTTAACTTATTCGGAAAGCAGTTAGAAATAATACGGTTGTAAAAATCGGAAAAAATGTTTGGATAGCCTGAAAGACATCTTATATCACTTCCAATCAGGAGTTTCCCCTACTACTCGGCTGAAGTAGCTATAGCAAGATCAATACTTATCTCTCTGTGGCTATATATAGTGAACAGTTCAAAATTCCCATCTTACTTGATCTGTTTTTTGCATTTGGTTAGATTGGTCACTCACTCCTACTTGAGTGACTTTCTTCCGTTGGTTTCCTGGACCTTACTGTCCCTTACTGTTCTAACCCCAAAGCCATTCATTCTCAGGTGTCTGTTGCTGAATCGTCATCTTCTCAGCCTCTCTCCATTGCAGTGGAACGGGCTTGAACTTCTCTTTCCTATCAATTCTCCCTCTCTTAGTGGGCTTACACTGCCTCATGGCTTAAATAACATCTGCATACTGATGATTTCCAAATGTATATCCCCCAGTTGTCCGTCTCCCCTAAACTCCAAAGTTTGTACCTGAATGTGTTTCAGGCTTTTCTAACAATACACCCAAGATTCAATGCCTGATTTCCTCTCTCCAAATCTGCTCTTCCTGAGATTTTGCCGTCTCAGTTGGTCCTGTAGAAACTTTGGGATCCATCTTTACTCCTCTGTTTCTGTAGCATCACATATCCAATCATTTAACAACTCCTGAGGGCTCTGTCCGGAAAAGGCAATGGCACCCCACTCCAGTACTCTTGCCTGGAAAATCCCATGCATGGAGGAGCCTGGTGGGCTGTGGCCCATGGGATCACTAAGAGTCGGACAAGACTGAGCGACTTCACTTTCACTTTTCACTTTCATACATTGGAGAAGGAAATGGCAACCACTCCAGTGTTCTTGCCTGGAGAATCCCAGGGATGGGGGAGCATGGTGGGCTGCCGTCTCTGGGGTCGCACAGAGTCGGACACAAGTGAAGTGACTTAGCAGCAGCAGCAGCGGGCTCTGTCTTTAAGGTATATAGAAGCCAACTGGTTTTGACTACCTTATTGATAACCCCTTTGTCCAAACCATCATCATGTCCCTCTTGGATTATCAAAATGGTTTTCTAACAGGTGTCCCTACATTTCCTGTTGCCTTCCAATCTATTTACATGCATGTAGAGAAATCCTTTCAGAACTCAAGTCAGATTATGTCTCTCCTGTGTTCAAAATGTTCCATTTCCTTATCACTCACTCAGAAAGAATGTCAGTGTACTCAATGGTCTGAAAGACTACATGATTTTATAGGCCTTGTGTCTCTTCTCTAACCTCATATATTTCTGTCCTCCTTAATCATTATACTCTATATACACGGGCTCCCTTACTGTTCATTAGACACATCTAGCATATTATTCTTTTGTGTTAGGAATATTATTCTTGCTGCTATATTTGCTTAGGATTCCCTTTACCCAGATATCCCTATAGCTTGCTTAAACAACAACAACAACAACAACAACAACAACAACAACAACAAAAGCTCCTTTAGGTCTCTCAAAAATCAGATCTTCAATAAGACTTTCCTTAATCTTTCTATGTAGAATAGCAACCATACTCTCTAGAAATTTCTGTCCCTCTGATTTGCATTAAATTTTGTCCCACAGCATTCAGTGCTGGTCAGTTCAGTTCAGTCATCTCAGTTGTGCCCAACTTTTTGTGAACCAATGGACTGCAGCAACTGCTGGAGTTTCCTCAAACTCATGTCCATTGAGTTGCTGATGTCATCCAACCATCTCATCCTCTGTCATCCCCTTCTCCTCCCACCTTCAATCTTGCCCAGCATAAGGGTCTTGTCTAAAGAGTCGGGTTTTGCATCAGGTGGCCAAAGTATTGGAGTTTCAGCTTCAGCCTCAGTCTTTCCAGTGAATAGTCAGGACTGATTTCTTTTAGGATGGACTGGTTGGATCTCCTTGCAGTCCCAGGGACTCTCAGAATCTTCTCCAACACCACAGTTAAGCAGCATCAATTTTGCGGCTCTCAACTTTCTTTGTGGTTCAACTCTCACATCCATATATGACTACTGGAAAAGCCATAGATTTGACTTTTGTCGGACCTTTGTCGGCAGTGTAATGTCTCTGCCTTTAATAGGCTGTCTAGGTTGGTGATAGCTTTTCTTCCAAGGAGCAAATGTCTTAATTTCATGGCTGTAGTCACCATCTGCAGTGATTTTGCAGCCCAAGAAAATAAGGTCTATCACTGTTTCTATTGTTTCTCTGTTTGCTATGAAGTGATGGGACTGGATGCCATGATCTTAGTCTTTTGAATGATGAATTTTAAACCAGCTTTTCCACTCTCCTCTTTTACTTTCATCAAGAGGCTCTTTAGTTCCTCTTCACTTTCTGAAACAAGAGTGGTTTCATCTGCATATCTGAGGTTACTGACATTTCTCCTGGTAATCTTAAATCCAGCTTGTGCTTCATCCACCTGGGCATTTCACATGATGTATTCTGCATAAAGTTAAATAAGCAGAGTGACAACATGCAGCCTTGATGTACTACTTTCCTTATTTGGAACCAGTCCACTGCTGCATGTCCAGTTCTAAATGTTGCTTCTTGACCTGCATACAGATTTCTCCGGCAGCAGGTCAGGTGGTTTGGTATTCCCATCTCTTGAAGAATTTTCCACAGTTTGCTGTGATCCGTGAGTTGGTGATGGACAGGGAGGCCTGGCTTGCTGCGATTCATGGGGTCGCAAACAGTCAGACACGACTGAGCGACTGAACTGAACTGAACACAGTCAAAGGCTTTGGCATAGTTAATAAGGCAGAAGTAGATGTTTTTATGGAACTCTCTTACTTTCTCAATAATCCAACAGATGTTGGCAATTTGATCTCTGGTTCCTCTGGCTTTTCTAAATCCAACTTGAACATATGGACATTCTCAGTTCACTTACTCTTGAAGCCTAATTTGGAGAATTTTGAGCATTACTTTGCAAGTATGTGAGATGAGTGCAATTGGTGGTAGTTTGAACGTCCTTTGGCATTGCCTTTCCTTGGGATTGGAATGAAAACTGAACTTTTCCAGCCCTATGGCCACTGCTGAGTTTTCCAAATTTACTGGCATATTGAGTGCAGCACTTTAACAACATCATCTTTTAACATTTAATTATATCACCTCCACTAGGTTTGTTTATAGTGATGATTCCTAAGGCCCGCTTGACTTCGCTCTCTAGGATGTCTGGCTCTAGGTGAGTGATCACACCATCATGGTTATCTGTGTAATTGGGGTATTTTTTTCTATAGTTCTTCTGTGTATTCTTGCCACCTCTTCTTAGTATCTTCTGCTTCTCTTAGATCCATACCTTTTCTGTCCTTTATTGTGCCCATCTTTGCATAAAATGTTCCCTTGGTATCTCTAATTTTCTTGAAGAGATCTGTAGTCTTTCCCATTCTATTGTTTACCTCTTTTTCTTTGCATTGTTCACTTAGGAATGCTTTTTTTTTAATCTCCTTGCTAAAAGCACACAGACTATGCATTTTGTTGATTTTATTTCTTTCACACTCGCTACAGAATATAAGCTCCATGAGGCAGAGATTTTGATGGTCTTATTAACAACTGTCCATATGTGGAGCAGTGTATAGTACTTGTTAGGTGCTTATTAAATATATACTGAATAAATGAGTTAATGAATGTTCATGTGAAGGATCCTTAAGTGTCCTGCACAGTTCATGGTGACCTGTATTCATGAGATTTTTTTTATTATGAGCTTTAGTGGAAATGTAGATACTGTGCTGCCAAACCCACTGAATTTCCTTACATCCCAACAAATCAGCACTAGTCAGGATTTTCAAGGCTGTCGTTGCCATTTAAAATGTTTTGTATCTAACCTATATATTTACATATTTCAGAATATCTATAGTTTAAACTCACCATGTGGTAGGTGTATTGGCTTCCTATTGTTACTATAACATATACCACAAAACTAGTGCCTTAAGACAAAAAATATTATTAATTTACACTTCTGGACATCAAAAATACCAAATGTTTGTTTTTTTTTTTTTCTTTTACTTTATTTTACTTTACAATACTGTATTGATTTTGCCACACATCAACATGAATCTGCCACGGGTGTACATGAGTTCTCAATCCTGAACCCCTCTCCCACCTCCCTCCCCATACCATCTTCTCTGGGTCATCCCAGTGCACCAGGCCCAAGCATCCTGTATCCTGCATTGAACGTAGACTGGTGATTCGTTTCTTACATGATATTATACATGTTTCACCATTCTCCCAAATCATCCCACCCTCGCCCTCTCCCACAGAGTCCAAAAGTCTGTTCTATACATCTGTGTCTCTTTTGCTGTCTCGCATACACGGTTATCATTACCATCTGAAATCAAGGTGTCAACAGGCCTATATTCCTTCCAGAGGCTCTTGGGGTGAATCTGTTTTCTTGTCTTTTCCAGCTTCTAAAGACTGCTTGCATTCCTTGGCCCGAGGCTGCATCAATTTGCCCTCTACTTCTCTCTTCACATCTTTTTCTCTGACTCTCCTTCTTCTTTTCCTTCCTAAGGACACTTGTGATTATATTGCATCCACCTAGATAATCCAGGATAATCTCTCCAACTGCAGGTACCTAAATTTAATCCAATCTGCAAGTTAACATTTTACAAATTCAGTGTTTAGGATATGGACAGGTTAGGACAGAGTCATTATTCTACCTCCTATAAAATGTTGAACTTTTAATGGAATTAATTTGAAGTGGTGATGGGAAACACTGCCAACGTCTAAGCAAATAATTAAATCTTTCCTAAGATAAAATGCATATCTTAATATTTTAAGAAATTAGTTATAAAAGTAGAATTTTTATGCTGTTTATAATTCTGCCAGTACTGTTGAAAGAATAGATCCTGTGAAGTAATCTGCGAGTTTAGGTTTTTATTTCAGTAAAGAAAAAAATTGCAGACACTTCTGAATATGTGATTTAAAATGTTATCATATCTTTATTAAATAACATGAATAATTTGTTTCCAGTGAGGGATGAAGGCTCAAGTGATTTTTGTTTGCTCTAAACTATGGTTAATCTTGTGTGTGTGTGTGTGTGTGTGTTTTTTTTTTTTCTTGACTGCACTGCATACAGGATCTTTGTTTCCTAACCAGGGATCAAACCCACACCCCGTGGATCCCCATGGCTAATCTTGGATATAAACATGAGGGTACTTATTCTTCTCTGTGTTATCAAAGTTGTGAAAATCCCCTATATGGACTTTTACAGTCAGTGAAAATAAGAAGCAAAAGGTGATGACTTAGATGAAGTATACAAGGAGAGTGAAACTTATATTTGAAAACTGATTACATAAAGTTCTTGAAAAGTCCAGGATACTAAACAACTGATTGAAACAATTGTCACCTCATTCCATGGGTGGGTTTTATATTCATATATATCCATGAGGAGAGTTAGGAATTCCTATAATCTATGTGGCAGAGGATGAGAAAGCTGTGACTAGATATCATGAATGGCGTGATTGGGAAAATGATGAGATAAAACTGGGGGGTCCTATCTCCCTAATTTCCTGCTTCTCTGTTTTTCTCTCTAGGTTCTTCCCTCATTGGCATTTCCAGCCTCTACATAGCTCATTGTTATAGTTATTCAGTTGGATTAAGACTTTAGGTCTCTACGAATTCAGCCTAATAAGAATTAGCATAATAAGAGATGAATACTTTAGGATATATTTATCAAATTAGCCTGTGATTGACTACAGATGGTTCTGAGAAAACAAAACTCTAAAATCTATCTGACGGAAAAATAGAGAAAGGAAATTTATACTTGCTGAGGGAAAACAAGTCTAAATGGGGTTTATAAAAAAGGGAATCCTAGGGCAGCTACTCAAACCTTTTTTGTTATGATTAGAAAAAACTGGCATCATTGCAAATAGCTAGAGAATATTGCATGGGAGGAAGACATTGCCTATTAATTTTTATTATTATTTCATTAATATTTTCTTTTTTTATTCATATTTTCATATTTGGCCATGAGAGATGATGGATGAAATGAGACTGAAATGTACTCTGGAGAATCTCAAAGGTCTTAAGTAGGGAAATTAAATGAACATCTTTGTCTCTACTTTTTCAACACCCACATTTAACAAGTTTATATACAAAAGTGATCTCAAAGATGATGCCAAAGGTATTGATTTTATGACATTTACAAGGGAAGAACTTGAATAATGGAAAATCTTTCATTGTGGTAAAATATGTTTTCAGTATAATCACATATCTGTGTGATTTTCACCATGACTATACATACCTGGAATATAATTTCTCATGGTCAAGTTTGGTTAGCAGAAATCCAAATATAAGTGATTTTAATATAGCAATATGACTGAGATTCTCAGTCTGAAAAGTAGTTTTTATATATTGAATTATTTTAGCACTTTGAATATATATATGATCTATCTTAAGTTTCTATAGGAATGATAATGGGAAGCAAGGACATTTAAAGTTTAAATTTAACAATAGATTTGCAATTATTATTGCTCAAGCATTATACAGATACTAAACTATCAATGGTTAAATTTTTGTCAGCCTATTACATAGTGTGCATTCACATTGCAGAAATTTTCTTTAAAAGTTTGCATATTGGCACTGTAGCAAATCTCTGTTGATCATCCTCTTGGTCTAGAAAATATTTCTTAGAGATGCAACGTTATTTTTTATATCAAGCATATTTTAAAGCATATACTGCTAAGCATATTATTTTGCTTTCTTCTTAGTATATCATTTTATAATTTCATTTAACATTTTATATGATGTTTTTATATCTGGCATGCTTTTTAGTGTAATCATATGCATTTTAGTGTAATCAAGCTAAGACATTAATATTCAGCTCTTATTCTTGACAGTGTGTTGGGAGTATCTGTAAAATAATATCTTAATGAAAATAGAGGAGAAAGGTTAGTTTTTCGGATGTCTCTAAATCTTTGAGGCAATGACACTGAACGGGAACACATCAAACATTGTATAGTAGTGATGACACAATCTCAGACAGCTATGTTCTTTGACTACACCCTACAACTCTGTTTGGCATATAGTGGCTTCTCAGTTAATGTTGATTGAATAATTAAAGGAAATGATCCTATTTCTCCTTAACCCATAGCCTTAACATCAGCTTGCTCATTTGTAACAAATAAATTATTCAAAGTACTTACTACTCCAGGAAATGAAGTGACTATGATTTTTTTTTCCTTTCTTTTCTTTCACATGTCTATACTTTTGGCTTCAAAGGCTTTACTCTTTTCTGTATTTCTTCACACAGTCTGACCTTATTTTCAAATTCTCTTTTCCTGTTTTTTTTTTTCTTTCTTTCTATTTTTGGCTTCAATTATCTTGATAACCTCTGTGTCTCATACACATCTTCTTTTTCATTTATTTAACACATACTTATTAAGCTCCTGTGTGTGCCAGAAATTGGTCAAGGCACAAATATAAACAACAACAAAAAATTTAACCTTTGTCATGGACAACATTCTAGTAGGGGGACACTGAGAATGAAAAAATAGATGAATAAATAAATATAGATAAACACATTTACACTAAATTAATCTAGTGGATTAATATGTATCCTTCCAAAAAACATGTCCAAGTCCCAATCCCCAGTACCTATAAATATGACCTTATTTGGAAAAAGAGTCTTTGCAGATATAATTAAGAATCTCATGTATTGTGGGTGGGGAGTGAGTTAGATTCACTGACAGGTCCTTTAAAAGAAGAGGGGAAGACACAGAGACACAGAAAAAAGGCCATATGAAGGAGGCAGAGATAGGAGTTATACAGCCCTAAGGTAAGGAATGCCAAAGGTTACCAGTAGCCACCAGAGGCCAGGAGAGAGAAGGCATGGTACAAATTTCCCCTCAGAGCCTCCAGAGGGGATCAAATATGCTAGCACCAAAATTTTGGACTTATGACCTCCCAAACTGTGAAATTACGTTCGGTTGTTTCAAGCAGTCAGGATTGTGGTAATTTGTTATAGCAGCTTTAGAAAATGAAGACAGTCAACATATTAAGTACTATTGAATAAAATAGAGAAGGAAGTTAGAGATTGTGAGAACATACTGACAAACTGCAAATTTAAATATGTGTTATTGTTCAGTCACTAGGTCATGTCCGACTCTTTGTGTCCCCATAAACTGCAGCACTTAAACTGTGACTGTGTGGATCACAATAGACTGTGGAAAATTCTGAAAGAGATTGGAATACCAGACCACCTGACCTGCCTCTTGAGAAATCTGTATGCAGGTCAGGAAGCAACAGTTAGAACTGGACATGGAACAGACTGGTTCCAAATAGGAAAAGGAGTACTTCAAGGCTGTATATTGTCACCCTGCTTATTTAACTTACGTGCAGAGTACATCATGAGAAATGCTGGGCTAGAAGAAGCACAAGCTGGAATCAAGATTGCCAGGAGAAACATCAATAACCTCAGATATGCAGATGACACCACCCTTATGGCAGAAAGTGAAGAGGAACTAAAAAGCCTCTTGATGAAAGTGAAAGGGAAGCGTGAAAAAGTTGGCTTAAAGCTTAACATTCAGAAAATGAAGATCATGGCATCTGGTCCCATCACTTCATGGGAAATAGATGGGGAAACAGTGGAAACAGTGTCAGATTTTATCGTTTTGGGCTCCAAAATCACTGCAGATGGTGACTGCAGCCATGAAATTAAAAGACACTTACCCCTTTGAAGGAAAGTTATGACCAACCTAGATAGCATATTCAAAAGCAGAGACATTACTTTGCCGACTAAGGTCCGTCTAGTCAAGTCTATGGTTTTTCCAGTGGTCATGTATGGACGCAAGAGTTGGACTATGAAGAAGGCTGAGTGCCGAAGAATTGATGCTTTTGAACTGTGGTATTGGAGAAGACTCTTGAGAGTCCCTTGGACTGCAAGGAGATCCAACCAGTTCATTCTAAAGGAGATCAGCTCTGGGATTTCTTTGGAAGGAATGATGCTAAAGCTGAAACTCCAGTCCTTTGGCCACCTCATGCGAAAAGTTGACTCATTGGAAAGACTGTGATGCTGGGAGGGATTGGGGGCAAGAAGAAAAGGGGATGACAGAGGATGAGATGGCTGGATGGCATCACCGACTTGATGGACCAGATTTTGAGTGAACTCCGGGAGTTGGTGATGGACAGGGAGGCCTGGCGTGCTGCGATTCATGGGGTCGCGAAGAGTCGGACACAACTGAGCGACTGAACTGAACGGAACTGAAACTGCAGCAGGCCAGACTTCCCTGGCCTTCATTATCTCCCAGCGTTGAGTCAAACTAATGTCCATTGAGTCAGTGATGCCATCTAACCATCTCATCCTGTGTCACCCCCCTCTCCTCCTGTCCTCAATCTTTCTCAGCATCAGGGTCTTTTCCAGTCCATTGGCTCTTTATGTCACGTGGCCAAAATATTGTAGTTTCAGCTTCAGCATCAGTCCTTCCAATGAATATTCAGAGTTGATTTCCTTTAGGATTGACTCGTTTGATCTCCTTGTTTTCCAAAGGACTCCCAAGAGTCTTCTCCAGCACCACTGTTCAAAAGCATCAGTTCTTCAGTGCTCAGCCTTCTTTATGCCCCAACTCTCACATCCATACATGACTACTAATAAAACCATGAAGTGAAGTGAAGTGTTAGTCTCCCAGTCGTGCTCGACTCTTTGTGACCCCATGGACTGTTGCTCTCCAGGCTCTCCTGCCCATGGGATTCTCCAGGCAAGAATACTTGAGCAGGTTGCCATTTCCTTCTTCAGGAGATCTTCCTGACCCAGGGATGAAACTTGGGTTTTTTGCATTACAGGCAGACTCTTTACCATCTGAGCAACCAGGGAAGCTCAATAGCTTTAACTTTGCAGACCTTTGTCAGCAAAATGATGTCTCTACTTTTTAAAACGCTGTCTAGGTTTGACATAGCTTTCTTTCCTATGTCATCAAAGATCTGAAAGCAGTAAGTGAAGTGAAATGAAACCACTCAGTTGTGTCTGACTCTTTGCAGGCCGCTGGACTATAGCCTGCCAGGAGCCTCCTTTCATGAGATTTTCCAGGCAAGAATACTGGCGTGGGTTGCCATTTCCTTCTCCAGGGATTGAGACATATGGAAATCTAGAGGAAGACATTTCCAAATGCACAAGAACAAGGAGCCCGAAAATAGTTATATAGTAAAAGGGAAACAAGGAAGACAGTGTGGGCCAGTATGAGGAAGGCAGAGAGAAATATAATTAGTAATGTAGTCTAAGGCTGTTTCATAGGATGTCTTGTAAGTGATATTATGTGGAATGAAATGTAAATTGTTACAGAGTCATTCTCAAAGAGGTGATATGTTATGACTGAAGTGCTGTATTGGACTATCATTTTCTTCCTTCTCGGAGTCTATAAGAAACTAAAGTAGACCTCTTATGCCCAAACATTGATTATGGATCAAGGTGATTACATTTGCTTTGGACTAACATGAAATAGATGGCAGCATCTATTGAATACTAATGATATATGCCAGACACTATTCTAATTGCTGTGCACATATATCTGTTTAATCCTTATTCCAGTCATTTTTAAAGATGAGGAAATAGAGATTCAAATAAATTAACTAACTTGTACAAGTCTTTAGAATATGTTAACATGCACAAAAGTCATTTGGTTCAGGTCTGTGTGATTCTAAACCCTGTGTTCTGAAACTCTGTTATTTTTACCTATCAATTCAAACTATTTTTATACAAAATATTTTGTTGCACCATAGCCAAATTGATTAGATACTTGAAATTTAAAACATAATATGCTTTCCTTGGTGGCTCAGATGGTAAAGTCTCCCTTTGCAATGCAGGAGACATGAGTTCAATCTCTGAGTGGGGAAGATCCCCTGGAGGAGGGCATGGCAACCCATTCCAGTATTCTTGCCTGGAGAATCCCCATAAACTGAGGAGCCTGGTGAGCTACAGTCCATGTCACAGTCAGACACAACTGAGCAGCTAAGCATGCACCACATAGGTCTTGAGCTAGAAGAATCATTACGTTCATATCTTCTTTGAAAACCCCTATTTGGTATATTATTTAATCAGGTTAGGCTAGAGTTAAAGTAGGCATCTTAAAAAATAATAGTTCAAGATCTTTGCTATTAATTTAGTGTATATCTGCAATCACTTTACCCACTAAACACTGCCAAACTATTGCATTTTCCCTTGACTTCAAAAGGATTTCAACAGTCCTGTCTTTATCAGTCTAAATATTGTTCCCATGTATGTACATAATGAGTGCTCATTTCTCTTAAGATTCCAATGAGTCTAGTAAATAGATGTTTCCTCAATACATTCGATGGGAAAATAATAATAATAATACATGATCATACATGTCTTGATATATGAAATGTTTGCTTTCTCAGAAATATAGATTATTTATTTTTACGTTTTCCCTCTTTTTAGCTAGTCCTTAAAGACCACTTTCTATAAAATCTACTGTGAAATAAACTTGAGATTTTAATCTAACATAGGTTTAGAAAATTTCTTATAAAGAGACATAATTGTGATGTTGTTACTTTGCTAATGCTTTTATTACTTTTATTATAATTTCATAATATGCAAATTTTCCCTAAAGTCCTAATATAAAAATAACCAGTGCTAACTTTCTACTCTTTGTAAATTAATTCCAATTTTAACATTCCATTTTCACATTTGTTTGTTATTCCTTTTGTTTTGGTCAAGGTAAATTTGCTCTAATTAAGCTAATATGGACTCTATTTAGCTTTTGTTGTTGACATTGGGATATTTCCCCTTTGCCTTACTATCCATCTAAATTCAGTAATCGCTTAGGATAGGGGCCCAATTATATAGGTTATGTCTCTATTTCACCTACAGCATTTCCTGTCATATTGAAGACAGCTAACTTCTTTCTTCACTAATTATATTTATTATTTTTCCATTCTTATTTATTTGTATTATTCTCCATTCCTTTATTTACTCTTTGTTTCCGGTTTTTAGCTGATTGATGTAGGTTGTAGACAAATTCAGGTCAAAACATTTGCTTAGCATATCACTTGAGATTTCCAGAAAGATCTCTTGAGGAGTTAGAAATGTCATTATTTTATGAAGGACTTTAGTATAATCATATTAATATAATATTCTGCAGGTTCTTACAAGAGGAGATTAGATTTAACAATACCTTAGTCTAGCATACTTTTTAACTGTAGAAATCACCTTATTTCATTACTGATTTATTAATATCAACCTAGGAATTGGAGATATGTATGTTTAGCAAGCAATACTGATGAATGCTTTTAAAGTAGCTAATTAGTAAGTTTTCTAATCTTGAAAGCTAATTTTAATTAGTAGCTTAAATAGGGTCTACATGGATTGCTTTAATTCTTTAATATTGAGTTTATACTTACAAAGCCAAGTTCTCATAGTGGCAATGAGGATCCCTATTTGATCGTGCCATGGGGTTGCAAAGAGCTGAACGTGACCAAGAGACTAAGCACACACACATGTTGCCAAAAAATTCAATATAAGTAGCACCTTTGAAAAACTCAGAAGACTTTCATGACAGCAATCTCATGAGATAGTTTTCTTTTGGACAAGAAATCTAGTAAGACTTTGTTTCTTTATTTGGAATGAAAACATATTTTCTAAATTCTTAATATACCTTCACTAAATTTTCATGGTTGGGAAGAAGTCTCTTTTTATGCCTTATGATACAAATCCTGAGGGAAATCATGATTTCCATAATGAAATAGGACAATTTGCTCTCTCTGTCCCACACTTGAATCTAATGTCCTGATATTAGGAGACAAAAAAGCATATAATTTGTAATTTTTGACTTGCAATTTGATTTTTGGAGAAGAAAGCTAATTCATAATTGCTGCGACCACCAGCTGTCCAACAGCCCTTTTCCCATAGATTTTGTGTTCATGGGGGAAACATTAGAAGAAAAAATTAGAAGTCCACAATTTCATTCTCTATTTAAATAACTGGTGTCATCATTTTCATGTCTGAATGATGGCCAGTTAGAATAGATACAGATGATACAAATATAATTCACTTATAGTTAAGGGCAAACGTGTTTAACATTCAGGAATTACCAATTCAGATTTTAGTATGTAACTGAAAGAGAGATTTTGCATTTGACATAATCATTAGGAAAACTTACTGTAAGCAAGATTACAAAGACTGGTGGTAGTGATAAAGACATTGTTTTATGTGTGTGTTCTTAAGAAAGGTTAATTTATCTTTACCAGAGATTGTCAGGGGATGTGGATATTAGTATTTCTGATATACATCATATCCTCTTCATGATGGCATCTAGTTTATATACTGATCTAGTTCCTTTATTGGAGACAAAAAAGATGCCAATAACTTAAACAATTTTTATTGTGTCATGTTTTTCATTGTAGGAAAGAGTTAAATCTTTAAGAGTTTAGCTTCATCTATACTGTGTTTTGGAGAAGGCAGTGGCAACCCACTCCAGGACTCTTGCCTGGAAAATCCCATGGACTAAGGAGCCTCGTGGGCTGCAGTCCATGGGGTTGCTTGGAGATGGACACGACTGAGCATCTTCACTTTCACTTTTCACTTTCATGCATTGGAGAAGGAAATGGCAACCCACTCCAGTATTCGTGCCTGGAGAATCCCAGGGACAGGGGAGCCTGGTGGGCTGCCATCTATGGGGTTGCACAGAGTCGGACATGACTGAAGTGATTTAGCAGCATACTGTGTTTCAGAGAAGGCACTGGCAACCCACTCCAGTACTCTTGCCTGGAAACTCCCATGGAAGGAGGAGCCTGGTAGGTTGCAGTCCATGGGATTGCTAAGAGTTGGACATGACTGAGAGACTTCACTTTCACTTTTCACTTTCATGCATTGGAGAAGGAAATGACAACCCACTCCAGTGTTCTTGCCTGGAGAATCCCAAGGACAGAGGAGCCTGGTGGGCTGCAGTCTATGGGGTCGCACAGAGTCAGACACGACTGATATAACTTAGCAGCAGCAGCATACAGTGTTTATTTCTGTGAATAATAGGAATACTACAGTTCTTGATAAATTGCAATCAAATTTAGTATTTTAGCATACATTTGGCCAAACTTGCTGTATTTTTCTTTCCAATTGCAGAATAATATTTATATTTAAACTGAAACATTGTTATAACATGTATTAAATTATCATATATTTCTCCATTAAAGAGATTTATGTAGGGGAATGTTTCCAAGTGAAAGACACATGTTTTAAAATGTGCGATAAATGCATGAATTATTTCTGCTCCTACATGTCTTAGAAAAATTATAAAAATTAATGTTTATATAAAAATTACCCTACATTAAGCTGCAAAATAATCAGTTAATCTCACTCTTTAGAGCTCTTTCAATTCCTATTAGAAGAAGTATTTTAGAGCAAAGGTTTACTACCAATCCCATCCTTTACCTAACAATTTATAAAATCTTTGAAAATGTATAATTGTTATTTCTGAATTGTAAGCTTAGAATATTTTTAATGCTTTCATAGCCACTTTTAAAGAATTTGAAATCATTTAAGAGATTAACCCAGATTCTTCTTACATGGTGTATTCCTGGAATTTATGGTAACTGCAATGACAATAATTACTTTGAAAATGATTACTAAATGAATTTTATAATTGTGTGTGTGTGTGTGCGTGTGTGTGTGTGTGCATGTGTATGCTTGTGCATGTACATTTGCTCAATCATGTATGACTCTTTGAGACGCTATGGAGTGTAGCCAAGCTCCTTTGTCCATGGAATTCCTCAGCCAGAATACTGGAGTGGGTTTCCATTTCCTTCTCAAGGGGTCTTACCCACCCAAGGATCGAATTTGAATCTCCTGTGTCCTCTGCATTGGCAGGCTGATTCTTGTACCACTGACAACCTGGGAAACCCACGCATGTACATACTTGTGTCTTATTTGGGTCTAGTTCTTGCAAAAAAGTTAGCAATGATTTGTTTGAAATATCCATGTCTACTTTGAGGAGTAATTTCCAGTCATTATCAGAGAGTTGAAAGCAAGAATTAACCTCAGTTCAGTTCAGTTGCTCAGTCGTGTCCACCTCTTTGCGACCCCAAGAATCGCAGCACGCCAGGCCCCCCTGTTCATCACCATCTCCCAGAGTTCACTCAGACTCATGTCCATCGAGTCTGTGATGCCATCCAGCCATCTCATCCTCGGTCGTCCCCTTCTCCTCCTGCCCCCAATCCCTCCCAGCATCAGAGTCTTTTCCAATGAGTCAACTCTTTGCACGAGGTGGCCAAAGTACTGCAGCTTCAGCTTTAGCATCATTCCTTCCAAAGAAATCCCAGGGCTGATCTCCTTCAGAATGGACTGGTTGGATCTCCTTGCAGTCCAAGGGACTCTCAAGAGTCTTCTCGAACACCACAGTTCAAAAGCATCAATTCCTCAGCGCTCAGCCTTCTTCACAGCCCAACTCTCATAACCATACATGACTACTGAAACACCATAGCCTTGACTAGATGGACCTTAGTCGGCAAAGTAATGTCTCTGCTTTTGAATATGCTATCTAGGTTGGTCATAACTTTCTTTCAAAGGAGTAAGCATCTTTGAATTTCATGGCTGCACTCAATATCGGCAGTGATTTTGGAGCCCCCAAAAATAAAGTCTGACACTGTTTCCACTGTTTCCCCATCTATTTCCCATGAAGTGATGGGACCAGATGCCATGATCTTCGTTTTCTGAATGTTGAGCTTTAAGCCAACTTTTTCACTCACATTTCAGTTTCATCAAGAGGCTTTTTAGCTCCTCTTCATTTTCTGCCATAAGGGTGGTGTCATCTGCATATCTGACGTTATTGATATTTCTCCCGGCAATCTTGATTCCAGCTTGTGTTTCTTCCAGTCCAGCGTTTCTTATGATGTACTCTGCATAGAAGTTAAATAAGCAGGGTGACAATATACAGCCTTGACGTACTCCTTTTCCTATCTGGAACCAGTCTGTTGTTCCATATCCAGTTCTAACTTTTGCTTCCTGACCTGCATACAGATTCCTCAAGAGGCAGGGTAGGTGGTCTGGTATTCCCATCTCTTTCAGAATTTTCAACAGTTTATTGTGATCCACACAGTCAAAGGCTTTGGCATAGTCAATAAAGCAGAAATAGATGTTTTTCTGGAACTCTCTTGCTTTTTCCATGATCCAGCAGATGTTGGCAATTTGATCTCTGGTTCCTCTGCCTTTTCTAAAACCAGCTTGAACAGCAGGGAGTTCACAGTTCACATATTGCTAAAGCCTGGCTTGGAGAATTTTGAGCATTACTTTACTAGCATGTGAGATGAGTGCAATTGTGTGGTAGTTTGAGCATATTTTGGCAATTGTGCGGTAGTTTGAGCATATTTTGGCATTGCCTTTCTTTGGGATTGGAATGAAAACTGACCTTTTCCAGTCCTGTGGCCACTGCTGAGTTTTCCAAGCTTGCTGGCATATTGAGTGCAGCACTTTCACAGCATCAGCTTTCAGGATTTGAAATAGCTCAACTGGAATTCCATCACCTCCACTAGCTTTGTTTGTAGTGATGCTTTCTAAGGCCCACTTGACTTCACATTCCAAGATGTCTTGCTCTAGATTAGTGATCACATCATCATGATTATCTGGGTCGTGAAGATCTTTTTCGTACAGTTCTTTCTGTGTATTCTTGCCACCTCTTCTTAATATATTCTGCTTCTGTTAGGTCCAGACCATTTCTGTCTTTTATTGAGCCCATCTTTGCATGAAATGTTCCCTTGGTATCTCTAATTTTCTTGAAGAGATCTCTAGTTTTTCCCATTCTGTTGTTTTCCGCTATTTCTCTGCATTGATCACTGAAGAAGGCTTTCTTATCTCTTCTTTCTCTTCTTTGGAACTCTGCATTCAGATGCTTATAGCTTTCCTTTTCTCCTTTGCTTTTCACCTCTCTTCTTTTCATAGCTATTTGTAAGGCATCCCCAGACAGCCATTTTGCTTTTCTGCATTTCTTTTCCATGGGGATGGCCTTGATCCCTGTCTCCTGTACAATGTCACGAACCTCATTCCATAGTTCATCAGGCACTCTATCTATCAGATCTAGGCCCTTAAATCTATTTCTCACTTCCACTGTATAATCATAAGGTGTTTGATTTAGGTCATACCTGAATGGTCTAGTGGTTTTCCCTACTTTCTTCAATTTAAGTCTGAATTTGGTAATAAGGAGTTCATGATCTGAGACACAGTCAGTTCCTGGTCTTGTTTTTGTTGACTGTATAGAGCTTCTCCATATTTGGCTGCAAAGAATATCATCAATCTGATTTCGGTGTTGACCATCTGGTTCTGTCCATGTGTAGAGTCTTCTCTTTTGTTGGAAGAGAATGTTTGCTATGACCAGTGCATTTTCTTGGCATAACTCTATTAATCTTTGCCCTGCTTCATTCCATATTCCAAGGCCAAATTTGCCTGTTACTTCAGGTGTTTCTTGACTTCCTACTTTTGCATTCCTGTCCCCTATAATGAAAAGGACATCTTTTTGGGGTGTTAGTTGTAAAAGGTCTTGTAGGTCTTCATAAAACAGTTCAACTTCAGCTTCTTCAGTGTTACTGGTTGGTGGATAGACTTGGATAACTATGATATTGAATGATTTGCCTTGGAGATGAACAGAGATCATTCTGTCATTTTTGAGATTGCATCCAAGTACTGCATTTTGGACTCTTTTGTTGACCATGATGGCTACTCCATTTCTTCTGAGCCTAGTGCGCCGGCTCTCCACCAATTATATTTTAAAGGTGTTAAACATAATGTATTGGCATACATTATGGAATACATTATATATTTCATTTAGTACTCATTTTCATTTTCTGTAACTGTTGATATTTAAAAGAAGAAAGTTTAAACAATCTGGTGTTAAATAACCTGATGATGGCATAACTCTTCTACTGCATATTTGAAGTTCATTATTATGGCACATACCTTAATCATACGAAAATACATACAGGATTATAGTTCTGTGTATTACCTTTTTGGTCTTTTGTGTGCTAATAAGAATATGTATTTTTAATGTGCAGTAAACTTAAATTATGTAAAACTGAGAAAAAATGTCTTCTCCTTCAAATAAATTCAGTAAGCTGGGACTAAATATAAACTACCTGGTAAATAAATATTATACTTTATTTTTTTCTAGTAAATGTCTGTGACAGACACAATGTCTTTCAAGTGCCCTGGGGCAAGCCACCTCCTAGTGATAAGGTCACTGGGTCTTGTTATCTAGATCTGATTGCTTCTCTGGATCAGAGTTCTTCAAAGAAACATTAAGAAAAAGATTTTGCAATGTGAATATTTCAACATGTGCATATAATCTGTGTGAAAATCATTGTTTTTCAATGGATGACCTCTTTTCATAGAGTGATAGCTTTATCCATTTTCACATCATTATGTTTGCTGGGGGAAAAATCCTGCTGTGCTACCTCATAATAACATGTAATCTTCTTGCTCAGTTTAGCTGAAATTTAAGGAAACTCTGTTCATAGAACCTGTTCTTTAAAGGCTGATCTATAATTTTGCAGAATCACCATAGCAGAAGAGCAAGAGGCTTCATAAAAGATATACAATCATTAAAACTATTAAATGATGATTAGTTTCAAGTTTTACAATCCAGTACCAAAACCATCTGGCAAATCTCATGTCAGGTTTTGTTAAACCTTTGAGCTTTCTAAGTGTTACTTCATCCCCCTTCTATAACACTTCCCCCCTTCCCTAAACATACAGGATGCACTTGACTTATTGATGATTAAGAAAAAAGATCTAATTAAGTGCTCCAAGCTTGTTGATTTTTCCACCTGGTGATCTGTTACCCTTGAAGGCAATTTCAAAATAGTTGTTTGCTTTTGGCAGAACCATTGGTATCTTCATGGATCAGTGAATATATTCCTCAAAGCCTACTCCTTTCTTTTTGTCACATTTTTCTTAGGCCTAACTAAAACCAGAAGGAGGGTCAGAATATTCTTGAAATGCCAAAATACATCTGAGGGACTCAGACCAGTCTGGAAAACACTGGATATGCCTAATGAATAATTCTACAGTGTTTTCCCTAAGTCTTCATCCTTTAAGCTTTGATGATAGCAGTTATCATAGAAAAACTATATATTCTTTAAAAGAAATAAGTTTATATTAATCTGGTGTTCTCTGGCATCGCCTTTCTTTGGGACTGGAATGAAAACTGACTTTTTCCAGTCCTGTGGCCACTGTTGAGCACTCCCAACTTGCTGGAATATTAAGTGCAGCACTTTCATAGCATCAGCTTTTAAGATTTGCAGTAGCTCAACTAAAATTCCATCAACTCCACTAGCTTTGTTCATAGTGATGCGTTTAGAAAAGGCAGAAGAATCAGAGAACAAATTGCCGGCATTCATTGGATCATCAAAAAAGCAAGAGAGTTGAAAACAAACAAACAAACAAACAAACATCTGCCTTATTGACTATACCAAAGCCTTTGACTGTGTGGATCACAACAAACTGTGGAAAATTCTTAGAGGTGGGAATACCAGACCACCTTACCTGCATCCTGAGAAATCTGTATGCAGGTCAAGAAGCAATAGTTAGAACTGGACATGAAACAACAGATTGGTTCCAAATTGGGAAAGGAGTATGTCAAGGCTGTATATTGTCACCCTGCTTATTTAACTTATATGCAGAATACATCTTGCGAAATGCTGGGCTGGATGAAGCACAGACTGGAATCAAGATTACCAAGAGAACTACCAATTACCTCAGATACATATATGACATCACCCTTATGGCAGAAAGAGAAGAAGAACTAAAAAGTCTCTTGATGAAAGTTCAGTTCAGTTCAGTTGCTCAGTCATGTCTGATTCCTTGTGACCTCATGAACCACAGCACGCCAGGCCTCCCTGTCCATCACCAACTCCTGGAGTCCATGCTAACCCATGTCCATCAAGTTGGTGATGCCAACCAACCATCTCATCCTCTGTCGTCCCCTTCTCCTCCTGCACTCTATCTTACTTAGCATCAGGGTCTTTTCCAGTGAGTTAACTCTTCACATCAGGTGGCCAAACTATTGGAGTTTTAGCTTCAACATTAGTCCTTTCAGTGAACACCCAGGACTGATCTCCTTTAGGATGGACTGGTTGGATCTCCTTGCAGTCCAAGGGACTCTCAAGGGTCTTCTCCAAAACAGCAGTTTAAAAGCATCAATTATTCGGTGCTCAGCTTTCTTTATATTTCAACTATCACATCCATATATGACCACTGGAAACACCATAGCAAAGTGAAAGAGGAGAGTGAAAAAGTTGGCTTAAAACTCAACATTCAGAAAACTAAGATAATGGCATCCACTCCCATCACTCCATGGCAAATAGATGGGGAAACAATGGGAACAGTGAGACTTTATTTTCTGGGGCTCCAAAATCACTGCAGATGGTGACTGCAGCCATGAAATGAAAAGACACTTGCTCTTTGGAGGAAAAGAGGTGACCAACCTAAACAGCATATTAAAAATCAGAGACTTTACCTTGCCAACAAATGTCCCACTAGTAAAAGCTATGGTTTTTCCAGTAATCAAGCATTGATGTGAGAGTTGGACCTTAAATAAAGCTGAGCGCAGAAGAATTGATGTTATTGAACTGTGGTGTTGGAGAAGACTCTTGAGAGCCCCTTGGACTGCAAGGAGATCCAACCAGTCCATCCTAAAGGAAATCAGTCCTGAATATTCATTGGAAGGACTGATGCTGAAGCTGAAACTCCAATACTTTGGCCACCTGATGTGAAGAACTGACTCATTGGAAAAGACCCTGATGCTGGGACAGATTGAAGACAGAAGGAGAAGGGGATGACAGAGGATAAGATGGCTGGATGGCATCACCAACTCAATGAACATGAGTTTGAGCAAGCTCTGGGAGTTGGTGATGGACAGGGAAGCCTGATGTGTTGCAGTCCATGGGGTCTCAAAGAGTCATACACAACTGAGTGACTGAACTGAAATGAACTGAACATGGTAAATCTTTCTACACCATTCCATCTACCACTAACAAATGTGCACTTTTCTTTGAGAAACCAATGACTCTTAACACCAGCTTGCAAGTGAAAAAGAGAGGAAAAAAAAAAAAAAAAATCCAAACAATAAAGAAGAGTTAATCATAGGGCATAACGTGTTCCAGAACCACAGTGTGCTATGTATACCAGAATGTGGATAAACATAGGTTTTCATAACTTTTTAACTAGGACAAATGAGTCCCAATTACCATGTAGAAAGGAAACATAGTAAATTGTGTATTTTATGGCCTTACTTCCTTGCCCAAAAATGTGGTATAAATTTAGTCTGTGAGTTTATATGGGAATGCTTTACTCTGTATAATTTATTAGTTAAAATTAAATTTGTCATATTTCTTCAAGTGTATAATTGATACAGTACTTTTGGGGACAATATTTTAAGGAAACTTGAAAAATTTTAATGAATACCAAGTATCAAACTCTATCTTTAAATTTGAATCTAAACTCTATCTTTTGTGCCTCAATCCAAAAAAATTTTTTTCATTGAAATTTCAGCAAATTTACACACGTTCTGTAACATTTTAATTAGTCAATTTATTGAAAAATTTTAAATGGTCAATTTGGCTTTATTTATCTTTAGACATTCATAAACATGATTAATGTCTCTCAGACTCTGAAGATTTCACAAAATCTCGGGCTCTATAAACCAACATTTTTGGAAACACCAACAAAATTCACAAATAATTTATTTGTATGTTGCTAAGAGGAACTTTCTGATGTTGAAGCTGGTTTTAGAAAAGGCAGAGGAACCAGAGATCAAATTGCCAACATCCGTTGGATCATGGAAAAAGCAAGAGAGTTCCAGAAAAACATCTATTTCTGCTTTATTGACTATGCCAAAGCCTTTGACTGTGTGGATCACAATAAACTGTGGAAAATTCTGAAAGAGATGGGAATACCAGACCACCTACCCTGCCTCTTTAGAAATCTGTATGCAGGCCAGGAAGCAACAGTTAGACTGGACATGGAACAACAGACTGGTTCCAAATAGGAAAAGGAGTACGTCAAGGCTGTATATTGTCACCCTGCTTATTTAACTTACATGCAGAGTACATCATGAGAAACGCTGGACTGGAAGAAGCACAAGCTGGAATCAAGATTGCTGGGAGAAATATCAAGAACCTCAGATATGCAGATGACACCACCCTTATGGCAGAAAGTGAAGAGGAACTAAAAACCCTCTTGATGAAAGTGAAAGAGGAGAGTGAAAAAGTTGGCTTAAAGCTCAACATTCAGAAAATGAAGATCATGGCATCCGGTCCCATCACTTCATGGGAAATAGATGGGGAAACAGTGGAAACAGTGTCAGACTTTATTTTTCCGGGCTCCAAAATCACTGCAGATGGTGAGTGCAGCCATGAAATTCAAAGACGCTTACTCCTTGGAAGAAAAGTTATGATCAACCTAGATAGTATATTCAAAAGCAGAGACATTACTTTGCCGACTAAGGTCCGTCTAGTCAAGGCTATGGTTTTTCCTGTGGTCATGTATGGATGTGAGAGTTGGACTGCGAGGAAGGCTGAGTGCCAAAGAATTGATGCTTTCGAACTGTGGTGTTGGAGGAGATTCTTGAGAGTCCCTTGGACTGCAAGGAGATCCAACCAGGCCATTCTGAAGGAGATCAACCCTGGGATTTCTTTGGAAGGAATGATGCTAAAGCTGAAACTCCAGTACTTTGGCCACCTCGTGCGAAGAGTTGACTCATTGGAAAAGACTCTGATGCTGGGAGGGATTGGGTGCAGAAGAAGGGGACGACCGAAGATGAGATGGCTGGATGGCATCACGGACTCGATGGACGTGAGTCTGAGTGAACTCCGGGAGATGGTGATGGAGACGGAGGCCTGGCGTGCTGTGATTCATGGGGTAGCAAAGAGTCGGATACGACTGAGCGTCTGAACTGAACTGAAGAGGATAATCAAAACAAGTTTCTCCCAATTAGAGGCTATGCAATAATTTGAAGAAGTAGAGAATAATGTCTGCCTTTCTTGTGCCCTTTATCTTCAATCATCAGATTACTGTGCTATTTATTGTAGTGGTTTATAATTTTTCAAATATGCAAGAACCTTTTGTAAGTAATTGAAATTAGTAGTTTCAAAAACGTTGAAGTTAAAAAGAGAGAAGAAGGAGGCGGAGAGAGAGAACCACATGATGGATGGCTTTAGATGGTTTCCACTTCATATGATTAAGGAAGATATATCCATAAGTTCAAGTGAATAGGATACTTGTAAATTGTCAGGCACTCAGGGGCTCATATTATACTCATTTCACAGATAATGGAACTGAGAATCATCTTTAATTTGACAGAGTTCATAAAACTAGTAGGAGGTAGAGCCAGAAGCAGATTCCAATAGCCCTGCATTTTCTATTATAACACTGTGTTGCTGAGTAGATGTTAATTCCTTTTAAATATTTAATACCTATCTTTTCCTTCTTACCCATTGCCAACCACTTTGCTAATTGTGAGACAGGAAAACACACAGAAAGACCTTATAAGAAACTTTAAAGAAAGTAGGAATTAACTCAGGAATTTTTCCTATTTCAGGAACTTTCTGGGGTGTATTCTCTATCATTGAAAATTATTTCTTTTAAAGAAGTAAATGAGAATGAGGGAAAATTTTTGTAAATATTATCTCTAGAAACATCACCTGCATACGTACATTTCTTTAGGTATATATCTTTGTGGTAGATATTACATAAGACTCTCTTAAAATTGTCTCATATGCTAGTTTGAGGAGACTTTTTTCCCCTAATCTGTCAATATGTCAAATATACGGCAATAAAATAGCAATAATCTATGAGTTAAATTCACTTGTAGTCTTTGGTAGTTAAATAAAGGGATGGTTTTGACAATTTAGAATGTCACATTTCTGCAAAATTTGAGATTCCTGGAGTGCATATGATTACCAAGAAAATGGAAACATCCTTGCATTTCTAATGGGAAACCAGCTATATTTGAGAAAGAAATGCAATTGCTGAATCATTGAAGCTCCTCTGGATTCTCTTTTTGTTAGATTTTGAAACAATGATATAATGTTGAGACTCTAGTCACAGATATCATGATCTTATTTTAACTATGATTTTCTTATCTTATGTTGCAAGAAGGGGGACCCCTTCCAGGGCCCGGAACTGGGCTTTTATCTAACCCTCAGAAATGAATTTTCTGAGGAGACACATGTGCTGACAAAGCGAGAGATTTTATTGGGAAAGGGCACCCAGGTGGAGAGCAGTAGGGTAAGGGAACCCAGGAGAACTGCTCTGCCTCATGGCTCACAGTCTCAGGTTTTATGGTGATGGGATTAGTTTCTGGGTGGTCTTTGGCCAATCATTCTAATTCAGAGTCTTTCCTGGTGGTGCACGCATCGCTCAGCCAAGATGGATGCTAGTGAGAGGGATTCTGGGAAGTGGACGGACACACGGTGTCTCCTTTCGACCTTTCCCGAACTCTTCCGTTTGGTGGTGGCTTATTAGTTCCGTATTCCTTATCAGGATCTCCTGTCATAAAACAACTCATGCAAATAGTTACTATGATGCCTGGCCAGGGTGGGCGGTTTCAATCAGTGTGCTTCCCCTAACAATTAGATTTAAGTGGCAATAAAATTTTTCAACAGGGAGAATAAGGGATGCATTCCACATTTTACCTTAAAATGATCACAAAATCAGTCTGGGTTTGCCTGGCCCAGTAATTTGGGGATTAGTCAGGGGAAGGTATGCAGTCAATGTGTTAAGCCCCTGAAGCTCAGCTTCTGTGTGACACTGTCAGGAAAATATTTGAGAAGAGTTAGAAGGTCTTGCTGTATTTAGAGGGTTCAATCAAATCGTGTTGCTTCATAAGCCTTTTTTTGGCAAGGCACTTAGGTTAAGTTGAGTTCAGTTCAGTCTCTCAGTTGTGTCTGACTCTTTGTGACCCCATGGACTGCAGCACGCCAGGCCTCCCTGGCCATCACCAACTCCCAGGGCTTGCTTAAACTGATGTCCATCGAGTCAGTGATGCCATCCAAGCATCTCAACCTCTGTTGTCCCCTTCAGTTGGGGAAGTGAATTTTACTCTTGTAGGTCACCTGTAACAGTCTCCCATTACTTTTTGAAAGACTAAATCCTGTGGCAACTGAAAATACGTTCCTGACAATCACAGAAACTATATCATTGTATGTATTTTGAGCTATAATTCACATTTCTGTGAATAGAAATTTGGCTGAAATTTCCTTACTTCTTGCCTCAGACCTGCCCCCCTCCCCCCAAATTGGGGGAGATTTAATAGAGTTTTGGTCATTTACACTGAATCAATACTTTTTATTAGCTGGACTCTTCCCACATTTGTAGGTAAAATCATTCAACCAGACTATAGACCCATTTTTAAGCTATAAAATTTCTGGATTCTGAAAGGTGAAATAAGATAAATGAACTTTTTTTTTTTCTTTCACATATGACTATTTTATTAGACCAACAGAACATCACGGGTGAAATATTAGTGTTTAAGGATTTAATATATTTTAAAATAACATTGAATTCCTTTCCAATGTCTAAGCTATGAACTAGTAATATCTGACTCAAGAATGATAAGGAGATCCAATATCTATCCATCATTCTCTTGAAAGTATTATTTTTTTACTTTTAGCAATAATGCCAGTGACACTTCTCAAAACTCTTTATGCTCAATAGTAAGACATACTTCTCACTTTTTACTATTGAGCACTGTCTTAATATGAACTGGATTAAAATGAGGCTTAAATCTTTAAAGATACTGATTATTATAAAGCACTTACCCTTTACTTGACATCTGATTCCATAAAAGGGAAAATGCAGTTTGGTTCAGTATGTGGTACATGTAAGGGGACAGAAATGTAGATCAGCATATTAATTTTCAGATGTCAATGATGAACCATATTTCATTTTTTTAAAAAAGTAAAATACATATTTTTCATCACTAATATTCCTAGAACTGTCATTTCTCTTACTTTCATTGTAGTTAACGCTCAGCAGTTCTGTGTGTTAGAGCTACTTTATTGGACTATTTCCTAGTTATTAGCATTAAAACTGTGGGGCTTGGTAGAAGGGGAAGGGGTAATGGAAGAACATTTTTTTGGGGGGAGTATTATTTTAACTTTAATTTGTTATTTTTGTACAAAACAAATTTCAATAGATTTTTCTTAATGTTTGAATATTGAAGCATAGTTTACAATAGAGATGTGTAATTGCCAGATTTAAGTGGAAAAGATACATTCACATAGCTTTAAGTATTTGACCACCTAAAATATCATTCTTATATAGTTCAGTGAACATTTGAATGTTGTCAGAGAGGAAATGGACTTCCCTGTTGGGTCAAATGGTAAAGAATCTGCCTGCAACACTGGAGACCTGGGTTCAATCCCTGGGTTGGGAAGATGCCCTGGAGGAGGGCATGACAACTCACTCTAGTATTCTTGCCTGAAGAATCCCCATGGACAGAGGAGCCTGGTGGGCTACAGTCCATGGAGTTGCAAAGAGTCGGACATGACTGAGCGACTAAGCACAGAACAGAGAGGAAAAAATTTTACTCTATCTTTCTAAGTTCTTCTGGCTAGTCTAAGAATTAAATTGACATGAGACAAATTAACAGGCAAAAATTAAACAAAAATTGAATAACATGCATACATAGGAGAGACCTAGAAGACTCTTAAGGGTCCCTTGGACTGCAAGGAGATCCAACCAGTCCATTCTGAAGGAGATCAGCCCTGGGTGTTCTTTGGAAGGAATGATGCTAAAGCTGAAACTCCAATACTTTGGCCACCTCATGCGAAGAGTTGACTCATTGGAAAAGACTCTGATGCTGGGAGGGATTGGGGGCAGGAGGAGAAGGGGACGACAGAGGATGAGACGGCTGGATGGCATCACCGACTTGATGGACGTGAGTTTGAGTGAACTCCGGGAGTTGGTGCGATTCATGGGGTCGCAAAGAGTTGGACATGACTGAGTGACTGAACTGAACTGAGGGAAACTGAATAACTCACCAAAATGGCTGACAGTCTCACCTTAAATACCATCTTCAGCTCTACACAGAGAAGGATCTTAGGGGTAGTGATTTGAAACTCCGAAGCTGAGGAAGGCAATTCACATGGAGATGGAAAAGCAAATCTTTGGTAAATAAATGTTTCCTGGACCCTTCAGAGAGGGTGGGACACAGAGGCCCTGCTTAGTTTCCCCCATCTCATCATGCTTATATTCTTTGCAAATATCTCTAGTGATAGCTCTGTTCTGGGAATAGGCCCTTTATCTAAGTTCTTTTAGGAATTTAAGGGGGAAGGAAAAGGAAAAACTTCCTGAGCCCTCTGTTTCTTAAAAATAATCAGCCTAAATTAATCCTCATGTCAAAAAAATATATGTTAGGGTGGCATTTTGCTCGTCTACAATGTGGCATGATACATTTAACAGATAGCTCCACAGACAGACATAAAACTGCTTACAATTGACAGAAAATGTTAAAAACAAATGGTTAAAATGTGCATGGGAAATGTAACACTAGTAGACTTGGTTTAATAATAAAGCTTAATCTGAGACCTGAACACAAATCTGCCTAGAAACTCCTATGGCACAGGACACTTTGCTCAAATACATTTGAGTATTTCTGCTTTTTTTAGTGTATAATGAAAACATGAAAGTGAAAGTCACTTGGTTGTGTCTGATTCTTTGCAACCCCATGGACTGTAACCCACCAGGCTCCTCTGTCCATGGAATTCTCCAGGCAAGAATACTAGAGTGAGTAGCCATTCCCTTCACCGGGGGATCTGACCAACCCAGGGATCAAACCTTAGGTCTCCTGCATTGCAGACAGATTGTTTACATCTGGGCCACTAGGGAAGCCCCTATAAAATCACCAGTTGACTTTACAAGTCCATCAGGAGTATGTGCTTAATTCACTTTCTCATGTATTTGTCCCATCATTCAGTTACATCTTCCATCATATAAAACACATCTTGGATTTCCCTAACTTAGACTAAA
Source organism: Budorcas taxicolor (assembly GCF_023091745.1). Lineage (NCBI taxonomy): Eukaryota > Metazoa > Chordata > Mammalia > Artiodactyla > Bovidae > Budorcas > Budorcas taxicolor. The sequence continues at coordinate 1,046,483 of NC_068935.1, forward strand.
TTGCCAGAAAAACTCTCCTCTTCACCCTCTGTTTCTAGGTGCTAAATTTATTTCATAGACTTGTCCATCAATTATAGTTACTAGTGTTTCTTTTCTTTTCCTCTAGATCAGAGGTCAGCAAAGTTTTCCTGTAAAGGGTGAAGTAGAGAAGAATAGCTTTACTGCTTTGCCAGGCAAAGGAAGCCATTGCAGGCAAAGGAGGCCACAGTGGGCTAATGACATCAAAACTGTGTGTCCCATTCCAAGGGAGCTTGTGATGAGTTTTTTAGTAGTGGTTCAAGGAGCAAGGATGCTGAAAAGGATCAGGGTGCACGCAGGGCCTGCATTCCTTCAATAAACAGCTCACCTGGCATCGTGTGTTCTTATGAGGGGATTCTGTGGTTCTCAAGGTTATCAAACTCTGACTTTTTCTCTGGAATGAAGAATATTTCATCAAATAGTTAACATCTTCCATTTGGTTGGGATCTTAGTTCCAGTAGAAGAATTCAAAAATATTGTTATATATATCCCTTGAGGAGGAACCAGGACCCTGCCCCAAGGTTGCATTATTGTTTCTCCTCCTTTTTCTCCTATCCCTTCCTTTCCCTGATTAGCAACTGTTTGAACATGCCCTTTGGAACTAGGGATGGTCATGGAGCCTGGGTGAAGCCTATGTCCTACAAATAAGAAACAGGGGAAATAGAAAGTCTTTTGTGTCCAGGAGCCCCACAAGGCCCCACAAGTTTCAGAAAGTTTTATATATAACAAAAGAGAAACCAAATTTCCATAAAATTTCAACTGATGATATTTACATCGTCAAGTGTAATAATAATGAGTACAAAGTTTCATGTAGCAGAGAACTACTAGTTAATGGACTTCTGTATCTGATCTTGGAAAATGTCTTTTCACACAGATAGGTACTGCCAAATACTGATATCAGTTCAGAAGCATATAGTTTTAACTCAACATATCTGTCCTTAGAAGACATGTGAAAAATTCTATTAGATTTGTCCTTCATATCTGCCATTTAGTCCGACTCGATTGAAGCGACTTAGCAGCAGCAGCAGCAGCCACTTAGTGTGATTATATTGAAGATTAATCATTTCTTTTTTTAAAATATTTATTTATTTGTCTGTGTTATGTCTTAGTTACACCACAAAGGATCTTATGTTGTGGCACATGAGGTCTCTAGTTGTGGTGCACAAGTGCAGTAGTTGCAGTGCACAGGCTTAGTTGCTCCATGGCATATGCGATCCTAGTTTACCGACCAGGGATTGAACCTGAGTCCCCTGCACTGGAAGGTGGATTCTCAACCATTAGACCACAAGGGAAGTCCCAAAGATTAAACATTTATAATTGACAGTTAGGTAAAGGCTCCTTAATTCCATATTTACTGCAATACATTGCAAATTTGTGTGTGTGCACAGATGGAGATTTTGCTTATTTGAACTTCTAGAGGACTGGAGTGAAAATGACTTTACTGTAATGTAAGTTTTGCATATAAGCACTCATTAACCTTATAATTTTAGACCGATTTATTGAGACATTATCAAGTTTGCAGTAAAAACTAACAGCCAGAGTGAGTCAGTATTCAATAATAGCGGTCAAGGGAACTTCCAATTCAGCAAAATTCCAGTCTTGGCTTTGAGCTCAAAAATAAACCTTTGCCACTTACAAGACAATTTATATTCTAACTACTCATACAGTAGGGCAAGTCAGAATATTCAGCTTGCTGTTTAGATGAAAGTTCACAGAATGAATATGGTTCCATTATCAGTAGTGAATAAAGTTCACTTTTGACACTCCTAGTTCAATAACACATGATACACTCAAATATTTTGCAGAAAATATCTGCTGATGTACAATAAACATAGGCTTTGAACACCTTACATTTTCCCAAGTCTTGTATATTTGTCCAGTTAAACTTATTTTCTGTGTCACATTTATGTTATCCACCATTAATTGTAAGACACCTTAGCAGATTCCAGATCAGGTTTTGTCAAATTCTTTGAAAATATTCTTGTCTATTCTGTTCAGCACAATTCATTCTTCAGTCACTTCAAACTTGTTATTGCTTCCTCAAGTAAGTATCAATAATTAAAAGTTGTTGGTAGCATCTGTTAACTCATGAAGAAGACAAAGAAAATTACCCAATATCATTTGCCTTAAAAAAAAAAAAAATCACCATTGATGTTACTCTCAATGTGGTGAAATGCTAATAGTCTTAAGTTTATGTTATCTAGACCCGTTTCTTTGGTTATCTAAGCGAGCGTGATTTAATAATTCACATCAGTAAGTGGTTCTCTCTGATTGGCTAATAAATGAAACTTTCTGAAACTGACTTTTGTCACTCATTTTTATTTATTTTTGTGATGAAATTCTAAGATGATATGTTTCATTTTAATTTCCTAGTTCTTCTGTTGCTTTTCTGTGAATTGGAATGTTGTGATGAGTGCTTAGCCTGGTAATCTCAGTGCGTATTGAATTCTTTTTGTCACAGCTATAGTGTCATTGCAGAATAAACATAATTTGCATTTAAATGAAAGCATAATAATTTTTGTTCAACCGAACCTTAAAAACGGGATTTTCCGAACCCTTTATCCCACATACTAAGTTCACACATATAGAAAATATAGTCAGTTGCTGGGGTCCAGCCCCGGTGGATCCAGGGTGATTCGAAGGGGAGACGGATAGGCAAGGAAAACTTATTTATTTAATTAATTAGAAATATAAGATTAGATTAGGAAGAAATAGTGTAGTAGGAAAATTAAGTGGAGAAAAAGATGCTGAATAACTTGGTTTACGTGCAAAGCCAATAAAGTTCCAGACAAGGAGTTTGCACCATCTATGTTAGGCCACCAGCATCCTCTTGAATAGCGGGGGGGGGGGGGGGGGGGTGCCCCACCTTGGGCTCCCCCTCTCGTGGATCTTAGAAGCCAGGGCAAGTAAGTAGACATGGCGAGCCTCCACGCCCCAGATGGGAATTCAGCCAGAAAATAGAGTAAAGAGAAGACATGGGGGAAACCAGTCCTTCCAGTGACTAGCCTGGCCTCTATTGTCTAGAAAGGCCTTTTATACCTTTTAGATTGTACATAGAGATCAATGGGTAATACAAAATTATGCAGCGTTAGCAGCCCAGACTCTTATCAAAACCAGGCTTTTCTCTCTGCATACCTAATTGTATATACCAGTCTTAGGTAATTTACATCATCTTCCGGCCCAAAGGGCCAATTAACATTTTACAGCCTTTTTTCTGATAAGGGTTTGTCAACCAGAAGACTTATTTGTGTTGTTCTTCTCAAAGTCTGGTACCACTCTCAGAAAGCACTAAATAAAGTTACATTCTTACATAGCAAAGATACAGCAATTTATAACAAGTAAAAGGAGTACAGTGATTTATAACAAAGGAAAGTAATTAACTCAAAAGTCTAGTGTTGCTAACATCAGAACTATTATATATCTTTTACCATATCCCGTTTACATTGATTAACATCCTCCCAGGTGCCTAAAAGATAAAGAATATGGAGATCTGGCAGCAATCATTGAGTCAACAGTGAAACCCGTCACCAATATGATTTTTGGCTCTTTAGAAAAGGCTCTGTATCTTTAAGATGTTTTTAAGCTTTGTGCCTCTCACGGTTGGGGGGCTGCAAGCAATTCACAAGCTGTAAGAGGTCTGGGGGAACCTGTTAGGCAAGTCAGAGAGTTATCAGAGGGGGTTTTAAGCCGAGACATTCTTTTGCAGGAGACTGAAGCCCTGAATTAACTTTTTCTAGAGAGTGTCAGAAAAGTAGAAAAATAAAATAAGGCAGGCAGATTCTTATTTTGGGGGGGTACATGCTCAGGAAATACCAGGGGGAAAACCTGAGGCCTGATTCGCCTTGCCCATCAAGGCCTCTGCCACATGACCTTGTCACGGGTGGGATTCCTCATGCTGGCTCCTGGCAGTCAGTCAGTTCAGTCACTCAGTCGTCACTCAATCGTGTCTGAATCTTTGTGACCCCGTGGACTGCAGCAGGCCAGGCTTCCCTATCCATCACCAACTTCCAGAGCCTACTCAAACTCATTTCCACCACGTCGGTAATGCACATTCAACCATCTTATCCTCTGTCTTCCCCTTCTCCTCCAGCTTCAGTATTTCCCAGCATCAGGTTATTTTCAAATGAGTTAGTTCTTCACATCAGGTGGCCAAAGTATTGGAGTTTCAGCTTCAGCAACAGTCCTTCCAATGAATTTTCAGGACTGATTTCCTTTAGGAGACTGGTTGGATCTCCTTGCAGTCCAAGAGACTGTCAAGAGTCTTCTCCAACACCACAGTTCAAAAGCATCATGTTCAGTTTTCTTTTTTAAAAATATAAATTTATTTATTTTATTTGGAGGTGAATTACAATATTGTATTGGTTTTGCCATATATCAACAAGAATCTGCCACAGGTATACACGTGTTCCCCATCCTGAACCACCCTTGCTCCTCTCTCCCCGTACCATCCCTCTGGATCATCCCAGTGCACCAGCCCCAAACATACAGTATCATGCATCAAACCTGGACTGACAATTCATTTCATATATGGTATTATACATGTTTCAATGCCATTCTCCCAAATCATCCCACCCTTGCCCTCTCCCACAGAGTCCAAAAGACTGTTCTATACATCTGTGTCTCTTTTGCTGTCTCACACACAGGGTTATTGTTATCATCTTTCTAAATTCCATATATATGTGTTAGTATACTGTATTGGTGTTTTTCTTTCTGGCTTACTTCACTCTGTATAATAGGCTCCAGTTTCATCCACCTCATTAGAACTGATTCAAATGTATTCTTTTTAATGGCTGAGTAATACTCCATTGTGTATATGTACCATTGCTTTCTTATCCATTCATCTGCTGATGGACATCTAGGTTGCTTCCATGTCCTGGCTATTATAAACAGTGCTGCGATGAACATTGAGGTACACGTGTCTCCTTCAATTCTGGTTTCCTTGGTGTGTATGCCCAGCAGTGGGATTGCTTGCAGTCCAGCTCTTACATCCATACATGTTAAAACCCTAACTTTGACTAGATGGACTTTTGCTGGCAAAGTAATACCTCTGCTTTTTAATATGCTCTCTAGGTTGGTCGCAGCTTTTCTTCCTAGGAGCAAGTGTCTTTTCATTTCATGGCTGCAGTCACCATCTGCAGGGATTTTGGAGCCTACAAAAATAAACTCTCACTGTTTCCATTGTTTCCCCATCTATTTGCCACGAAGTGATGGGAACAGATGCAATGATCTTAGTTTTCTGAATGTTGAGTTATAAGCCAGATTTTTCACTCTCCTCTTTCACTTTCATCAAGAGGCTCTTTAGTTCTTTGCTTTCTGCTATAAGTGTGGTGTCATCTGCATATCTGAGGTTACTTGATATTTCTCCCAGCAATCTTGATTCTGACTTGTCCTGCCAGGCATTTCTCATGATGTGCTCTGCATATAAGTCAAATAAACAGGGTGACAATATTAAACCTTGACATACTCCTTTCCCTATTTGGAACCAGTGTGTTGATCCATGTCCAGTTCTAACTGTTGCTTCTTGACCGGCATACAGATTTATCAGGCGGCAGGGCAGGTGGTTTGGTATTCCCACCTCTCTAAGAATTTTCCACAGTTTGTTGTCATCCATACAGTCAAAGGCTTTGTCGTAGTCAATTAAGCAAAAGTAGATGTTTTTCTGGAACCATCTCACTTTTTCAATGATCCAGCGGATGTTGGCAATTTGATCTCTGGTTCCTCCGCCTTTTCTAAATATATTCATCATTATTAAAACAGAGAATATGGTCTGTCTTGAGAAATATAAAATGTATATAAAATGTCTTTTCAAGATTGTGATAATTATTCTGGGTTGGTATGCTAGTATCTGTGTACCAATTCATAAATTTCTTGGCATTTATGACAACTATTAAATATCTTCCTATGATAAATAGCAAATTTGTGATGTGGTGGCACTCCCAGGATAGACTTTAATTTCAGACACTGTAAATTTGCAAACACAAGTTATTGAAGCCATTGAGTTGTAAAAGCATTGGATTGAAAGTATCTGCAGCTTAAATTTCATCCCTTTAAATATTTAAAAATCGCCCTTCACAATCCTTTTCATATGTTTAGTGGAACTCTTAAATGTAACACTGATATATAAGCTTTATGAGAAAAATAATTCTTTTTTCTCTTGTTTATTCCTTTACCTAGAACTGTGCCTGTTACATTGTAAATCCTCAATAACTGCAATATCTGGAAAGAGATATTTACTCAGGCACTCTTTTACTTACCTGTGTTTGATGCTCATGTGCAATGTACTATGTTTTTCACTTTTAACGAATCATTTAACAAATACTTCTGTTTTTTCCGTCTTTAAAGCCAATGAAGGAAGTTGTACGACCTCAAACACCCATGAAAGAAACAACTACTGTGGAGATCTGGACTCATCCCCAACCACAGGTTTGAAAGGAAACACAGTGTTTCCCTTTAACTGATTTTTATGAATGTATAAAAAAAATCTTGTTATATTTCTCAATATATGTTCTTTGAAATTTCTTTAGGTGACTTTGCCCTCGACTCATGTGAAAATATGACTGTAAATACCTATTTCTTTCTAGTGTGGTTGGATAATAATAGTGGAGGTAGTTAACTTGTTAGATAAGATGCAAGCATCACCCAAAAAGTATCTTCTAAATGATTGTTTCACTGATGTTTAAGTCTAGTCACAAAGTAGTGGAAGAACAACAATAACAGAAATTGAGAACAACTGTTTTGTAGTATGACTTAACTTCAAGGTATATATGCATGCATGTTCAGTTGTGTTAGACTCTGTGACCCTATGAGCTGTAACTTGCCAGTCTCCTCTGTCCATGGGATTCTCCAGGCAAGAATACTGGAGTGGGTTGCCATTTTCTCCTATAGGGGAATCTTCCAGACCCAGGGATTGAATCTGGGTCTCCTTCATCTTCTGTGTTGGCAGGTGAATTCTTTACCACTGAGAAACCTGGGAAATTTAAGGTATAAAACAATTTGATTTTATGTTAATTTGGCAAATTTTAATATGACCTCCTTGAAACAAACCAGTGTGAATTTAAAAAGAAATTAAGCTATAAGTTATTTTTAAAGAATCCACTTTTACTCATCTCCATCAGGACAGCTCAGAATGAGACTGACAAAGCCAAGCACATTTGTTTTCTTCGTAGAGGCCTTAAGGGATTTTAAAAATGAAATGAGATCAATCTAAACGTTTGTTTGCAATTTGTTATTATGTAGCTGGTTTACCTAATGTTGCTAATAACAGAGAGGTCCTGCATCTGACCCCTTGGGTGCCAAATTAATAACCATAAATTATCCTCTACCCAGATATTTTCAAATGTCTTTTACATGTTACTAAGGAAGTAAATTTTTAAAAGGTAGATACATAAATGTATATCTAGAGTATTAGAAAAACAACCCAAAAGGAGTGAGGAGAGGATCACATTGTTTATTATTTGATGAGTGCTTCTGAAACTCATGGAAGTTATGTGTTCTATAATAATAATATCCTAAAATATTTTACAGAGTTAATTTATCCTCTTTAGGAAGAGTTGCAAAATTAATGCATGCACTGTGGGTAGAAATGATTAATTAAAGTTCATTGCAACCCAGGAACTGTCCAAAATTACTTGAATCCAAATTCATGAAGTTCTGCCAAATTTCAAACCGACTTTCTACTCTTGTACTTCTGATTCAGTCTCAATAAAACTGATGAGAATGTAGAATACATGGTGATATAATCCACATCTATATACTTAATTAAGAACCTATGTAGTCTTCCGAATAGCAGTTTTGAGGAAAAGTACACAATTTTAAAATCTGTACTTTAAGGTCCAAAGATTTGAAATACTAGTCTAACATGAAGTGGGATATGGTAAATAGATGTCAAGTGAAATTAGACATTGTTAAGTAAGACTCTTCCTCTATGAATAAGACATTGCTCTATCAGCAATACTTTTTTCAGCCAGTTACTCCTGATTGTATTCTACTAAATTGAGTGCAACATAATTAACGGTACTAATTTCTTGCTGATTACTGATTCTCCTGTTTAAATCTTGTTAGACACACAATTGTTTCTTATACATTACGTTTTACTAGAGACTCTTTTATTAGGTAAATCTTGTAGGTATCTGACAGCTTTGAGTGTCCTTACTGCCTGAGATTTCAATTGAAATTTAAGATGTGTCAAAGAGTGGTGGATTGCATTGCATACTATTATTATGAATATGATACAGATAGGGACTTTCCAACCTTGTTTTTGGTAAACACTGTGCTTGCCTCTGAAAAGTTTAAAGAAAATATGTGTTTTATAAATAAGTTTTATAATTCCTTATACTTAGTAAGATATTCACTACTCATTTGTGGGATTTTAAAAGCAACGATCTGAAAACAGAAACTACTGAAATAGAGCATAACCTTAAAATTGAATTATGTTTATTCCTCCACTGAAATCTGTAAACTCTTTGATAATGCTTCCTTCTGCCATTCAGATGACAATTAATTAAGACTCATTATACAGATAGTGACTTGGAGGGTTTATTTCTTTTAAATGGGCAAATGCTGCAATGGTGTCCCATTAAGCAGAATTGTTCTTATCTGTAAAGCTCAACTAATTAAAGTAACTTGTGAAACATGAAGTAGTTCAGCTTATTCTTTAATAATGAAAATCAAAACATAAGTGTCCATTTCCTTATAAGAAAAAGCCTTATAAGTAAATTTTTAGATTTTTATTACAATCTTTAGAAAATTATTAATACAACTGGGGTGCAAGTCTTGAAGTTCCAAGTTGGATTTTTAAAAATTAACATTATTTTTAAAAAATATTGAAAAATAAAGCAAATCATTTACAGTAGCTTTTTAGTGTGTAGGGGACAACTATGGGATCATAAATATTCACTGCAGCTAACATCCTAGCATCTGTGTAGTACTGGGGGAAATAGAAAGCTACTCAGAAATGGTCATTTTCCAGTTTTGCACAAGCTGTTTACATATGTCAGTTCATGTGGAATTCTTAATTTTTGGTAATGCAGCACTTTATAATAACTTGATCTTTTCCCCTTGGATAATAAATTCTCCCAGCTTAACCACCTTTTCTGCCCCCTGATTCTTAGTAATTACAATGCTCAGCATGAAGCAAGTCTAAAACTGAATAATATTCTGTCAAAAACTTAAAACAAAAGAAAACTAGTATATGTGGGAGGAATCTTTTTATGGTTTTCTATAACTTTCAATAACAATGGCCTTGCTTGTGAAAAAATTCTAAGGATAGTCTGAGTATGGATATAGACATTAACTTGGTTGCTACTGTACTTCATTAAATCCAGATGTATTGTGATCATGACTTATATTCATTAATAAATCAGTAGTATTAAGTAACTGCTATAGAATATGTGAATGAGGAATGGACCCATTCAGTTCAGTTCAGTTCAGTCACTCAGTCATGTCTGACTCTTTGTGACCCCATGGACTGCAGCATGCCAGGCTTCCCTGTCCATCACCAACTCCCAGACTTTGCTCAAACTCATATTCATCCAGTCAGTGATACCATCCAACCATCTCATCCTCTGTTGTCCCCTTTTCTTCCTGCTTTCAATCTTTCCCAGCATCAGGGTCTTTTCCAATGATTCAGTTCTTCACATCATGTGGCCAAGGTACTGGAGTTTCAGCTTCAGCATCAGTCCTTCCAATGAATATTCAGGACTGATTTCCTGACTAGTTGGATCTCCTTGCAGTTACTTGCCATTAACTCCCCAAACCTTCACACCCACAGCTAGTGACTCAAGTCTCCCACAAAGAACACAACTGACCTCTGACACAGAAAGTAAATAAAATAGTGCAAACTCTGTAAAGTGGTACAGGGGAATAGGAAAAAGTGTTGGGATGGCCAAAAAGTTCATTCGAGTTTTTCCATAACATCTTATGTACCCATTTTACCTTGGGAAAAATGAAGAAAGTCATATGTAGCAATGGAATATGTTTATTTTATTTCACAAAATCTATATAAAAGTTACCCCATAGCAGGTAGCATTTTAAGCAGTTACAACATTGACTCATTTAATTCTCATTACAAACTTATAGCTATTACTAAGCCTATTATCTACCAGATCTTGACCCTTAAATCTATTTCTCACTTCCACTGTATAATCATAAGGGATTTGATTTAGGTCATACCTGAATGGTCTAGCGGTTTTTCGTACTTTCTGCAATTTAAGTCTGAATTTGGCAATAAGGAGTTCATGATCTGAGCCACAGTCAGCTCCCGGTCTTGTTTTTGTTGACTGTATAGAACTTCTCCATCTTTGGCTGCAAAGAATATAATCAATCTGATTTTCGTGTTGACCATCTGGTGATGTCCATGTGTAAAGTTTTCTCTTGTGTTGTTGGAAGAGGGTGTTTGCTCTGACCAGCACATTTTCTTGGCAAAACTCTATTAATCTTTGCCCTGCTTCATTCCTCATTCCAAGGCCAAATTTGCCTGTTACGCCAGGTGTTTCTTGACTTCCTACTTTTGCATTCCAGTCCCTATAATGAAAAGGATATCTTTTTTGGTGTTAGGGATCAAGACCATCCCCATGGAAAAGAAATGCAAAAGATCAAAATGGCTGTCTGGGGAGGCCTTACAAATAGCTGGGAAAAGAGAGGCAAAAAGCAAAGGAGAAAAGGAAAGATATAAGCATCTGAATGGAGAGTTCCAAAGAATAGCAAGAAGAGATAAGAAAGCTTTCTTCAGCGATCAATGCAAACAAATAGAGGAAAACAACAGAATGAGAAAGACTAGAGATCTCTTCAAGAAAATTAGAGATACCAAGGAAACATTTCATGCAAAGATGGGCTCGATAAAGGACAGAAATGGTCTGGACCTAACAGAAGCAGAAGATATTAAGAAGAGGTGGCAAGAATACACGGAAGAATTGTACAAAAAAGATCGCCACGACCCAGATAACAATGATGTGATCACTCATCTAGAGCCAGACATCTTGGAATGTGAAGTCAAGTGGGCCTTAGAAAGCATCACTATGAAGAAAGCTAGTGGAGGTGATGGAATTCGAGTTGAGTTGTTTCAAATTCTGAAAGATGATGCTGTGAAAGTGCTGCACTCAATAAGCCAGCAAATTTGGAAAACTCAGCAGTGGCCACAGGACTGGAAAAGGTCAGTTTTCATTCCAATCCCAAAGAAAGGCAATGCCAAAGAATGCTCAAACTACCACACAATTGCAGTCATCTCACATGCTAGTAAAGTAATGCTCAAAATTCTCCATGCCAGACTTCAGCAATACGTGAACTGTGAACTCCCTGATGTTCAAGCTGGTTTTAGAAAAGGCAGAGGAACCAGAGATCAAATTGCCAACATCTGCTGGATCATGGAAAAAGCAAGAGAGTTCCAGAAAAACATCTATTTCTGCTTTATTGACTATGCCAAAGTCTTTGACTGTAGGATCACAATAAACTGTGGAAAATTCTGAAAGAGATGGGAATACCAGACCACCTAACCTGCCTCTTGAGAAATCTGTATGCAGGCCAGGAAACAACAGTTAGAACTGGACATGGAACAACAGACTGGTTCCAAATAGGAAAAGGAGTACGTCAAGGCTGTATATTGCCACCCTGCTTAATTAACTTCTATGCAGAGTACATCATGAGAAACGCTGGACTGGAAGAAACACAAGCTGGAATCAAGATTGCTGGGAGAAATATCAAGAACCTCAGATATGCAAATGACACCACCCTTATGGCAGTAAGTGAAGAGGAGCTAAGAAGGCTCTTGATGAAAGTGAAAGAGGAGAGTGAAAAAGTTGGCTTAAAGCTCAACATTCAGAAAACGAAGATCATGGCATCTGGTCCCGTCACTTCATGGGAACTAGATGGGGAAACAGTAGAAACAGTGTCAGACTTTATTTTTTTGGGCTTCAAAATCACTGCAGATGGTGACTGCAGCCATGAAATTGAAAGACGCTTACTCCTTGGAAGAAAATTATGACCAACCTAGATAGTATATTGAAAAACAGAGACATTACTTTGCCGACTAAAGTCCATCTAGTCAGGGCTACGGTTTTTCCAGTAGTCATGTATGGATGTGAGAGTTGGACTGTGAAGAAGGCTGAGCACTGAAGAATTGATGCTTTTGAACTGTGGTGTTGGAGAAGACTCTTGAGAGTCCCTTGGACTGCAAGGAGATCCAACCAGTCCATTCTGAAGGAGATCAACCCTGGGATTTCTTTGGAAGGAATGATGCTAAAGCTGAAACTCCAGTACGTGGACACCTCATGCGAAGAGTTGACTCATTGGAAAAGACTCTGATGCTGGGAGGGATTGGGGGCAGGAGGAGAAGGGGACGACTGCCAGGGTCCAGCCCCGGTGGATCCAGGGAATTCGAAGGGTGGACGGCATTGTCGTGAGAAAAATTTATTGATTGATGCAAGATTCGATTAAGAAACAATAGTGTAGTAGGAAAATTAAGTGGAGGAAGAGGGCTGAATAACTTGGATTACGTGGAAGACCAATAAAATTCCAGACAAGGAATTTGCACCATCTATGTTGGGCCTCCGGCGCTCGCTTGAATATCTAAGGGTGCCTCACCTTAGGCTCCCTTTCACGCGGGTCTTAACAGCCAGGGCAAGTAAGTAGACTTGGCGAGCCTCCGTGCCCCAGATGGGAATTCAGCCTGAAATTAGAGTGAAGAGGAGAGGAAAGAGAGAGAGACACGGGGGAAACCAGTCCAGCAACTAGCTCCGTCCTCTATTGTTCAGAAGGCCTTTTATACTTTTGATAAAACATGGAGATCAATGGGTAACACAAAGTTATGCAGCATTAGCAGTCCAGACTCTTATCGAAACCAGGCTTTTCTCTCTGCATACCTAATTGTATACACAAGTCTTAGGTAATTTACAGCATCTTCCAGCCAAAAGGGCCAATTAACATTTTACAGTCTTTTTTCTGATAAGGGTTTGTCAACCAGAAGACTTTTTTGTGTTGATCTTCCCAAGGTCTAGTGCCACTCTCAGAAAGCACTAAATAAAGTTGCATTCTTACACAGCAAAGATACAGCAACTTATAACAAGTAGAGGGAGTACAGTGATTTACAGCAAAAGCGAAGCAATTAACTCAAAAGTCTAGTGTTGCTAACATCAAAACTACTATGTATCTTTTTCTACATCCTGGTTACATTGAGTAACATCCTTCCAGGTGCCTAAAAGATAAAGAATATGGAGGTCTGGCAGCAATCCTTGAGTCAACAGTGAAAACCCGTCACCAATATGATTTTTAACTCTTTAGAAAAGGCTCTGTATCTTTAAGATGCTTTCATGCTTTGTGCTTCTCAAGGTTGGGGGGCTGTAAACAATTCACAGGCTGTAAGAAGTCTGGGGAACCTGTTAGGCAAGCTAGAGAGCTATCAGAGGGGGTTTAACTGAAACATCCCTTTCAAATGCAGAAGGCTAAAGCCCTGAATTGACTTTTTTTCCAGAGAATATCAGAAAAGTGGAAAAGCAGAGCACAAAAACCAGCAGATTTTTTGTTGGGGTACATGCTTAGGAATTTCCAGAGGGGCCCCTGAAGTCTGAGCACGCCTTGCGTATGTCAGCTTCCTTCCTCATGACCTTGTCACGGGCAGGATTCCCCACACTGGCTTCCAGCAGACGACCGAGGATGAGATGGCTGGATGGCATCAGTGACTCAATGGACGGACGTGAGTCTGAGTGAGCTCTGGGAGCTGGTGATGGACAGGGAGGCCTGGCGTGCTGCGATTCATGGGGTCACAAAGAGTCGGACACGACTGAGCGATTGAACTGAACTGAAGCCTATTATCATTAACTCTATTTTGTAGATGAGGAAGTTGCAGCACTGAGATGCTGGAAAGTACCAAAGACAGATTGCAGATATCCTGGGTCTGGCTCTAAAGCTCATCTTTGTAACATCTGCTTAATAATTTCTCACCAGGAATGAACAGTGATAATGGAAGGCAGTCCCTAGGGCCAGAGATATTTTAAAAGGAGTCTCTTTCTAGTGTTAAACTAGCATAGTTTTCTATTCAGCTAGAACACCTGCATGTATTTGCATATGATAAAGTAGGATGACCCCTTTATGATGCTAGAATGAAAATAAAAGAACAATAAGACGTGGATTGTAAAGAATATGAGGTTTTAAAAATAATCAGAAAAAGACAATTTTTAGAAATATTAAATCTACAATGATAATCTTTAATGAAATTCTTTCTTCACGAAGAGAAAGGCTAAATAACAATGATAGAAAGTGAGAATTCCCATGGTTTTAAAGAATTACCTTGTAATCTTGAAATAGTGGCTAACAGGATCACTAAGTCGATATGTTAAAAGTAAATCCATTTGATGGAGGAATTGCTACACTAATCTCATATTTTACCACAGCATGGTTAGGAAATCCACAGGGCTTTGATGAATCAGTTTTCATAAAGCAAAATAAACTCTTACAATTCCTTCATATTTTAAATGGCTTATGATACTGATTTTTTTTGTTTTGTTTTGAAATAAAATTACACCAAAGGAAAGTTTAGGTGCTCAGGTCAATACTGATGTCTTTGCTTCCCTTGCAAGGAAAATAAATAAATAAATATTCAAGAAAACTTCCTTCTTAGACTGTGTATAATTGAATTCTGAAATGTTAGAATACACTCAGGCAGCATTTTGTATTGATTTCAATATGTGTCTACTCAGTGGGGCCACTTATGTTTCTTCATTAGCAGCAGAAGTATCTTGAAAAAAATTCACTGGGGTCATGAAACCTCAGAACGATTTCCAAAGTGTACATACCACTAATTTCCTTTAATTGCCAACCTTGGTTTCATATCAGATGATGTTTTTGATGCTTTTAAGATGTACACTAATTAAAAAAATTTTTTTGAACCACACACTTCATAATTCATATTTTCCTCAAAGCCCAAAGCACTTATCTTTTGGCTCGAAATTCAGGATGTTCTTTGTTGTTTTGGTTATGATTCCTTTATGTTGTAAAGTATATGTCCTATTGGAATGTAAGCTAATTATGATCATACAAGTATCTGAGATCAAAATTTTCCCAAAGCTTAATCTGGGAACTTTTGAAGTTTATTTTCATCCTCAAGGGTTATTTTGTGGAAAGCCTTAAAATGCCAAGCCAACTTCTGATTTAAGTCTTGACATGATAAAAAGCTTGGTAAAAAATAAAGAAAAAAGAAATCAACATGCCTTGATGTGACATTATATATAAGGCCTTATTTTCACACATATGGAAAATATTCAGCTTTGTTCTATGACCAGAGTCCTAGGAGTTTAGCCTTTGTCCTTGATCTTTAGTGGTGTGAGTACTTTACTTTTAATCATTAATGATTTTATTTTTAAGTGACTACTAGAGTCATCATGCTAGGTGCTCCACAGCAATTTTTTTCTTTTTCTTCAGTCCCTACAGCAGCTTTGTTGAGGTATAGCTATAATATCTGCTTTTCTTAATGAGGAAACTGGGGCTCAGAGAGATTGAATAATGTGTGTAAGGCTACACAGGTTGAGTGTTAGAGGGATTCAGACTCTAATGTTCTGATTCTAAAGTTCATGATTTTCCCCCAACCATACACTGCCTCCCATTCTTATATTCATAGAGAACGTCTCTTCAGTGAAACATGCATCCCATATGTGACCTAACATCCCACTCATTCCCATGGCATATTAGTGAATCTCAGCAGCATAGCAGATTTGTGCCATGTCCACAGATAAAAGGCTTGTAAACACCCATTGCAGATAAATACACACTGCAACAGATGGGAACCATTCTTCTGGAACTCTTAAACTACAAAATATTGACAACCAGTTTTGAAAAATTGATAACTATGATGTTAATATCCACTGGCTATGAAGTTTTAAAGTAGAATATGAATATGGACCAAAAATACCATTTGGTGTAATAGTAATTTTTATGAATTAAAAAGTCTCAATTTTCAAAATATAAGAAAGAAATCAAGGATGAATATACTTTTTATCATATTAATCATTTCTTTACACAGAATCTGGATTATGACTTAGCTTGCACATGAGTCCCCTAGCAATGTCTACCTCTCAAGCAAAATAAATTGTATTTATAATCACAGATGAAACTTTTTGATGACACTGAGATCACAGTGTTAAAAGCTCATCACTTGGTGCACTCTATCATGTGAGGTCATGAATAAAGTATGTTGGGAATTAAATGTTGACTGTACAAGAAAGGAATAAACATCAAATTAGGTGGGGTAGAGTTGGGGACACCATTCAGGGTGAAGGTATGATCCTTAAAAGTGAACTGTCAGCAAGCAAGTTAGAATGCCCAAGGGAGAATATGATAAACTTGGACTAACTTTCAGAAGCCAGGTGTCCTGAACTAGTGGGAAGGATTCTGTAGAAAAATTATTTAAGCAATGCTGGTAATTCATCGTTAGGCAACCATATAATTGGGTTCTCTTTATTGTAAGACTCCAGCCAATGGCTCTTCCATTACTACATGTGAAGTTTGGGGTCGGTGATAAAGCATCTAAATTTGTTTTCACACCTGTAATATGAGGATGTTTATATCATTCTTATAGAATTGCTATAAGTGTTAACACAGTAGATTCTAAAGCAGGCACACAATAGATGTTCAATAGCCAGCTATTCAATTCCTTTTCATTTTTCTACAATGCCATCTACAAATTGGAAAGTAAAGCAAGAAGTTAGTGATAATTCCAGGTATATGAGTTGACTGAGTGAAACTGGCAATAGCAAACATGGACACTCAGGTTCCCATGGCCTGCCCTAGTATGTAACACTCTGCCCTTAGGTAGTAAGATGACTGAGCATCTTAAAATACTCCCACATACGACACAGATAATTTCAGGGCCAATGTAGAGTTGGTTTTCATCTCCTACAGTTCAGTGGGCTAACAACCTTCAGAAGTATTTATAACGGAAAACTAGATTATTGCCAGAGACATCATACTTTCATTCTTCTTTATTTTCATAGCTGATATACTGAAGGAAAAATTCCAGTTAATTCAAGTTTATATATTATTTTCTCAGATTAGCACGAGATTATATGCTTAAGAGATTTCCTTTTAGCTAACCTAAAACTATCATAAGCAAATTAAAGAAATCTTATTAGAAGAAGCACTGCTGAGTTTGCACAGGTTCATAGTAACAAGTGCATATGGTCTCTAAGTTATTTTGATCCACCTGCTGATATAACCTAGAGCTAAGTTAAAAATTAGTAAAAATAAAGGATACACATATATGTATGGCTGAGTCTCTTCGTTGTTTGTCTGAAATGATCACAACATTGTCAATTGGCTATACACCAATACAAAATAAAAAATTAAAAAAAAAACTTTTCAAAATCTCATCTCTAGGTCTATTTTATTACCTAGTCATTAGACCAATTGTTGATTTCTACCATAAATGTGGAAAAAAAACTGGAAACAGTTTATGCCACACTTATGCTACACACACACACACACACACACACACACACACACACACACACACACACTTCCTTGGTGGCTCAGATGGTAAAGAATCTGCCTGCAGTGCGGGAGACCCAGGTTCGATCCCTGGGTATATATGTGAGCTTTCCAGACGGTGCTAGTGGTAAAAACTCACCTGCTAATGCAGGAGATTTGAGAGCTGCAGGTTCGATCCCTGGATGGGGAAGATCCTCTGGAGAAGGGCATGGGAACCCATTCCAGTATTCTTGCCTGGTGAATCCAATAGACAGAGGAGCCTGGCAGGCTACAGTCCATAGGGTCACAAAGAGTTGAACATGAATGAAGTGACTAATGCACATGCTTACACATACACATACACACATACATACATAGAACATATAATGTTTATAATCTATAAAACATATAGAACATCACATTCCTTAATGTGATGTGAAAGTACTTCACCTCATGAATTTGACAGAAAATCTAAGTAGTAAATCTGTCATTCCAAGCCTTATTTGTTTAAAATATATTCTGTTTCACATGCAACAATGTCAAATCGCTCCATTCTATGTTAGTGCCCAAATGTCAGAGAAGCAATACTAGAGCAATTTAGCAGTTTACATGCCCCTGACAGTAAAGATTTTCCTTTTTTCTTTTGTTTTCTGTTTTCTTTGACTTTGCAGTAGCTAGTCCTTCTCCCCTTCTCCTATTTCCAGCTGCTAATTCCTATTAGCAAACATTGTAGAGCATCTTGATCCCTCTGCAGTTGTCAGCCCTTCTCTGTGATATAGAGCTCTTTTTTTGTTAACTAAAGTTATTGAAAAATGAGTATGGCAACAGAGGGCTTTATACTCATATTGAAAATCTCACCAGGTTTCTACCAAAGATCTTTGGTCAGATTTGATGTACCTTAGAATTTATTAAGGTGAGTTTCCAAATATATTTCATCTATATGTTCTTTCTGATAAAGCTGCAAAAGCACACCTGGAATACTGCTGTAAAACTCCCACTCCTCTCCCCTATAGAGTGAAGTAAGTCAGAAAGAAAAACACCAATACAGTATATTAATGCATATATATGGAATTTAGAAAGATGGTTATGAGGACCCTATATACAGACAGCAAAAGAGACACAGATATAAAGAACAAATTTTTGGACTCCATGGGAGAAGACGAGGGTGGAATGATTTGAGAGAATAACATTGAAACCATATTTCCATGTTTTGACCCAAACTTTCTTTCTGGTCTTTCTACACTTTTCTTTCTGGCTCATTGGTCAATGCCTACCATATGTTCCAATCAAACTAGACTCTTTATTCTTCCTTCAGTTTTCTTATCCCCCCCTACTTATTTGTTTGTATCTATTTCTCCACTTCCAAACAATGTTTCTCACTTATCTCCTCCTGTGCTGAACCACTGGCATAGTATTCATCTTTTAAGGTACCATGTGAAGTGCTTTTCAGTCTACCCAGCTGACTATTACCTCTCCTTTTTCTGAGCTCCCAGAGCACTGTGTATGTACCTATCAAGGTTTTTATGACACACAGGCTTACATTTCAAATATTTGTGCCCGCATTTATTCTCCCTCTTTAATGTTAGCTCTTTGAGAGCAAGGATGGATTTCAACTCATGACTCCATATCTAGTACTGTAACTTGAATTCCGTAAGAGTTCTCCAATGAGAGGCAAAATATTCTCCCCCACTTAAGGACTGGTATTCACCTACACTTTTCTTGAAGAGGCTTCCTAAGTGGCGCTAGTGGTAAACAACCACCTGCTAATGAAGGAGATGAGGTCATATATCATATTGGATTAGAGTTTGCACGTTGGAGTCAGAAAAGTCTGGGTTTGAATATCAGCATTGCCACAGACTAGTTATGTAATATTTGCCAAACTGTTTAATAGCTCTGAGTTTTATTTTCATTGTTTATCATGGCAATACTAATACATTTCTTTTATCAGAAATTGGTGTAAATTATAGGCATAACCTATGCAAATTACTTAGTACAATGTCTGACATACTGTAAATATTCAATAAAAGTTAATTTTATATATGAACATGTGTGTGACTTTGTGTGTGTGTACACAGTTTGACTGTTTGAACTCCAGGCCACAGATCAGTGTTTTCTGATTTAATGCAACATTGTTTATTTCTTAATCCATTTATTCTCAAGAAGTCCATGTTACTCTGTCTTTCAACTTATTTTGTCTCACAACGTGGTTTCCATTTTTCTTTCAAAGTCTCCAAAGTGGAAGATTCAGTTCAGTTCAGTTCAGTTCAGTCACTCATTCTTGTCTGACTCTTCACGACCCCATGAATCACAGCACACCAGGCCACCTTGTCCATCACCAACTCCCAGAGTTCACTCAAACTCATGTCCATTGAGTCAGTGATGCCATCCAGCCATCTCATCCTCTGTCGTCCCCTTCTCCTCCTGCCCCCAATCCCTCCCAGCATCAGAGTCTTTTCCAAAGAGTCAACTCTTCTCATGAGGTGGCCAAAGTACTGGAGTTTCAGCTTTAGCATCATTCCTTCCAAAGAACACCCAGGGCTGACCTCCTTTAGAATGGACTGATTGGATCTCCTTGCAGTCCAAGGGACTCTCAAGAGTCTTCTCCAACACCACAGTTCAAAAGCATCAATTCTTCAGTGCTCAGCTTTCTTCACAGTCCAACTCTCACATGTTTACCTAGTCTCTAAAATAACTAATTCATTAAACTCTGCCCTTCTTTGGCAAGAGGTCAAATAGTAGGACATAATAGAACAAGAGACCCAAGAAGCAAATCTGTCTTTCACTTTCTATTCATCATCACTGCTGCTCTTGAAAATTCCATCAGTGTTCCTGGTAGTGAGGCTAAATCTGAAACAGGATCAAATGAACTCTGATGCTTGGCGGCTTCAATAATTGACATCCTAATTAAAGCTACATTTGAAAAATCAACTATAAGTAATTTGCTCAGTGCTATCGAGTGATCTCTTAATATACTCCATAAAATCATTTTGAGGGTGAATTCTTTCTAAAGTATCTGTTTATATGTGAGCTACTCTTGTACTCTGTGGATTTACAGAAATGGGAACCTGCTTCCTGGGCATAAATACTGAAGGTACACAAATAGTGGATTTAGTGATCTGCCTTGTCTCTTTAATACGCATGTATTTGGACCATGAAAGATAACTGTGGGACTCTTGGACCATTGTTTTTCAGTTTTATTGAGATATATGTAACTGACATGTGGTCTTCCCAAGTGACACTAGCCGTAAAGAATCTGCCTGCAGGAGATGCAAGAGATGTGGGTTCTATCTGTGGGTCAGGAAGATCCCCTGAAGGAGGACATGGCAACCCACTCCAGTATTCTTGCCTGGAGAATCCCATGGAAAGAGGAGCCTGGTGGGCTACAGTCCATGGGGTCGCAAAGAGTTGGGCAGGACTGAGCGACTGAACTCAAATGACATGTAACTGTGTGTAAATTTAAGGTGTGCTTCGTGCATAGAGAAAATGAGCTGTTGTAAGGGAGTGTCTCAAGTGTTCTGATGCAAGGAATAAGAATGGCAACACCTCTGCATCCCAGCCTCCAGCCTCCCTTCCCCATTGACCAAAGGAAACCTGAACAAGTATCTAATCAAAGTATGTTGAGAGTTCAAGCAAGATGAATAATCAGTCACACATCTGTGCTGACTCTTTTGAGGCAGTGGTGCTTACTAAGACTTCTGATACTTGAAGGCAACACTGAGGTCACTTAACCAGCATAGCATGTCTCCTCCCTGATGCCCTAAAGAGATGGTAGTAAAGAATGTTTATACGGAAAGGATGATACAAAAACATTGCAGACTTTTTGGATCCTTGAAGGCATTTAATGCATGCACTTCAACAAGAAAATAATTAAACGAAAAACTCCAGCAACTCCTTAAGAGTGGCACTTAATCATGGAACACATGCCTTAGGTATCATTTACCTTAGCTCTGCCTAAAATGTTTGTCTTGGCTAATCAGGTGTGCTTTGGGAATTCTGTGGGTGTTCTCCACCAATATAATTGCCTTTCCTCTTCTCCCTTGCCTCACCTCTGAGTGTCAGGCATTATTGTTAATATGTAGCATGGAAACATATTGAGCTTCTGTTGATATTTTTTCCATTACAACAACTCTTAAAAGCTTTGTTGTTAGTTTGAAAAGGAGTTTTACAACATATCAAATGCAATTTTTTTAATATTCTAATAAAAAACACCTTTGATAATTACCTCTTCTGAGGCAATATAATTTACACTTGTAAAAAATGCATTTTGCTCTAAATTAAGGTAAATAAATAATATGTGCAGTATGTCCCACAATAATAAATCAAAAACAGCATTTATTGAGTGTTTAGTTTGTGAGAACTCCTGAGGCAAATACTTGTAATATAATAATGATAACAACAACAACAAAATGCAACCCTTGTCTTCCAGTAGTCTATAGCTTAGCAAGAAAAAGGTATGCTAACCACTAATTATAAAATAACAATAAAAAAGTGCTAAATATTTGAATAAGGAGGGTGACAATATACAGCCTTGAGGTACTCCTTTTCCTATTTGGAACCAGTCTGTTGTTCCATGTCCAGTTCTAACTGTTGCTTCCTGACCTGCAGATAGGTTTTTCAAGAGGCAGGTCAGATGCTCTGGTATTCCCATCTCTTTCAGAATTTTCCACAGTTTATTGTGGTCCACACAGTCAAAGACTTTGGCATAGTCAATAAAGCAGAAATAGATGTTTTTCTGGAACTCTCTTGCTTTTTCCATGATCCAGCAGATGTTGGCAATTTGAACTCTGGTTCCTCTGCCTTTTCTAAAACCAGCTTGAACATCTGGAATTTCACGATTGATGTAATGCTGAAGCCTGGATTGCAGAATTTTAAGCATTACTTTACTAGCGTGTGAGATGAGTACAATTGTGCAGTAGTTTGAACATTTTTTGGCATTGCCTTTCTTTGAAACTGGAATGAAAACTGACCTTTTCCAGTCCTGTGGCCACTGCTGAGTTTTCCAAATTTGCTGGCATATTGAGTGCAGCACTTTCACAGCATCAGCTTTCAGGATTTGAAATATCTCAACTGGAATTTCATCACCTCCACTAGCTTTGTTCGTAGTGATGCTTTCTAAGGCCCACTTGACTTCACATTCCAGGATGTCTGGCTCTAGGTGAGTGATCACACCATCGTGATTATCTGGGTCATGAGGGTCTTTTTTGTACAATTCTTCTGTGTATTCTTGCCATGTCTTCTTAATATCTTCTGCTTCTGTTAAGTCCATAACATTTCTGTCCTTTATCGAGCCCATCTTTGCATGAAATATTCCCTCGGTATCTCTAATTTTCTTGAAGAGATCTCTAGTCTTTCCCATTCTGTTGTTTTCCGCTATTTCTTTGCACTGATCACCGAAGAAGCCTTTCTTATCTCTCCTTGCTATTCTTTGGAACTCTGCATTCAGATGGGGATATCTGAAGGCTGTCTTCTTTTTACCTTGCTTATAGTTTCCTTTGTTTTGCAGAAGCTTTTGAGTTTAATTAGGTCCCATTTGTTTATTTTTGCTTTTATTTCCAATATTCTCGGAGGTGGGTCATAGAGGATCCTGCTGTGATGTATGTCAGAGAGTGTTTTGCCTATGTTCTCCTCTAGGAGTTTTATAGTTTCTGGTCTTACATTTAGATCTTAATCCATTTTGAGTTTATTTTTGTATATGGTATTAGGTAGTGTTCTAGACTCATTCTTTTGCAAGTGGTTGACCAGTTTTCCCAGCACCACTTGTTAAAGAGATTGTCTTTAACACATTGTATATTCTTGCCTCCTTTGTCAAAGATAAGGTGTCCATAGGTGCATGAATTTATCTCTGGGCTTTCTATTTTGTTCCATTGATCTATATTTCTGTCTTTGTGCCAGTACCATACTGTCTTGATGACTGTGCCTTTGTAGTAGAGCCTAAAGTCAGGCAGGTTGATTCCTCCAGTTTCATTCTTCTCTCTCAAAATTGCTTTGGCTATTCGAGGTTTTTTTGTATTTCCAGGTGGCTGCAGCCAGCGCACTAAGTGCAGGCAGCTGCGGCCAGCGCACTAAGTGTGGCTGAGAGGAGTTACCCCAAGTCCGAGATCAGGGGCAGTGGCTTAGAGTGCCAGACTGCGATGGTGTAGGAACGTCTGAGAGGAGTTACCCCAAGTCTGAGGCCAGGGACGGAGGCTGGGAGGAGTTACCTGATGTCCGAGGTCAGGGGCGATGGCCGAGAGGAGCTACCTGGCATCTGAGGTCAGGAACGGCGGCCAAAAGGAGCCACCCCGAGTCCGAGGCCAGGGGCAGCGCCCGAGGCCAGGGGCAGAGGCCGAGAGGAGCAACCCTCTGCCTGAGGCCAGGGGCAGCAACCGGGAGGAGCAACCTCACGTCCAAGGAGCGGTGGCTGTGTGGGCTCAGGAGGGCCTAGAAGAGCCATCCCACATTGAATGTCAGGAAGGGCAGCAGTGAGGAGATACCCCTCATCCAAGGTAAGGAGCAGTGGCTGCGCTTTGCTGGAGCAGCTGTGAAGAGATACCCCACACCCAAGGTAAGAGAAACCCAAGTAAGACGGTAGGTGTTGCAAGAGGGCATCAGAGGGCAGACACACTGAAACCATACTAACAGAAAACTAGTCAATCTAATCACACTAGGACAACAGACTTGTCTAACTCAATGAAACTAAGCCATGCCCATGGGGCAACCCAAGATGGGCAGGTCATGGTGGAGAAGTCTGACAATGTGGTCCACTGGAGAAGGGAATGTCAAGCAACTTCAGTATTCTTGCCTTGGGAACCCCATGAACTGTATGAAAAGGCAAAATGATACGATACTGAAAGAGGAACTCCCCAGGGCAGTAGAGGCCCAATATGCTACTGGAGATCAGTGGAGAAATAACTCCAGAAAGAATGAAGGGATGGAGCCAAAGCAAAAACAATACCCAGTTGTGGATGTGACTGGTGATAGAAGCAAGGTTCGATGCTGTAAAGAGCAATATTGCATAGGAATCTGGAATGTCAGGTCCGTGAATCAAGGCAAATTGGAAGTGGTCAAACAAGAGATGGCAAGAGTGAACGTCGACATTCTAGGAATCAGTGAACTAAAATGGACTGGAATGGGTGAATTTAACTCAGATGACCATTATATCTACTACTGCGGGCAGGAATCCCTCAGAAGAAATGGAGTAGCCATCATGGTCAACAAAAGAGTCTGAAATGCAGTACTTGGATGCAATCTCAAAAATGACAGTATGATTTCTGTTCATTTCCAAGCAAACCATTCAGTATCACAATAATCCAAGTCTATGCCCCAACCAGTAACGCTGAAGAAGCTGAAGTTGAACGCTTACTATGAAGACCTACAAGACCTTTTAGAACTAACACCCAAAAAAGTCATCCTTTTCATTATAGGGGACTGGAATGCAAAAGTAGGAAGTCAACAAACACCTGGAGTAACAGGCAAATTTGGCCTTGGAATGAGGAATGAAGCAGGGCAAAGACTAAGAGTTTTTCCAAGAAAATGCACTGGTCACAGCAAACACCCTCTTCCAACAACACAAGAGAAGACTCTACACATGGACATCACCAGATGGTCAACACCGACATCAGATTGATTATATTCTTTGCAGCTAAAGATGGAGAAGCTCTATACAGTCAACAAAATCAAGACCAGGAGCTGACTGTGGCTCAGATCATGAACACCTTATTGCCAAATTCAGACTTAAATTGAAGAAAGTAGGGAAAGCCACTAGACCATTCAGGTATGACCTAAATCAAATCCCTTATGATTATACAGTGGAAGTGAGAAATAGATTTAAGGGTCTAGATCTGATAGATAGAGTGCCTGATGAGCTATGGAATGAGGTTCATGACATTGTACAGGAGACAGGGATGAAGACCATCCCCATGGAAAAGAAATGCAGAAAAGCAAAATGGCTGTCTGGGGAGGCCTTACAAATAGCTGTGGAAAGAAGAGAGGTGAAAAGCAAAGGAGAAAAGGAAAGCTATAAGCATCTGAATGCAGAGTTCCAAAGAATAGCAGGAAGAGATAAGAAAGCTTTCTTCAGTGATCAATGTAAAGAAATAGCGGAAAACAACAGAATGGGAAAGACTAGAGATTTCTTCAAGAAATTTAGAGATACCAAGGGAACATTTCATGCAAAGATGGGCTCGATAAAGGACAGAAATGGTATAGATCTAACAGAAGCAGAAGATATTAAGAAGAGGTGGCAAGAATACACGGAAGAACTGTACAAAAAAGATCTTCACGACCTGGATAATCATGACAGTGTGATCACTCACCTAGAGCCAGACATCCTGGAATGTGAAGTCAAGTGGGCCTTAGAAAGCATCACTAGGAACAAAGCTAGTGGAGGTGATGGCATTCCAGTTGAGCTATTTCAAATCCTGAAAGCTGATGCTGTGAAAGTGCTGCACTCAATATGCCAGCAAGTTTGGAAAACTCAGCAGTGGCCACAGGACTGGAAAAGGTCAGTTTTCATTCCAATCCCAAAGAAAGGCAATGCCAAAGAATGCTCAAACTACCGCACAATTGCAGTCATCTCACATGCTAGTAAAGTAATGCTCAAAATTCTCCAAGCCAGGCTTCAGCAATACGTGAACCATGAACTTCCTGATGTTCAAGCTGGTTTTCGAAAAGGCAGAGGAACCAGAGATCAAATTGCCAACATCTGCTGGATCATGGAAAAAGCAAGAGAGTTCCAGAAACACATCTATTTCTGCTTTATTGACTATGCCAAAACCTTTGACTGTATAGATCATAATAAACTGTGGAAAATTCTGAAAGAGATGGGAATACCAGACCACCTACCCTGCCTCTTGAGAAATCTGTATGCAGATCAGGAAGCAGAAGTTAGAACTGGACATGGAACAACAGACTGGTTCCAGATAGGAAAAGAAATACATCAAGGCTGTATATTGTCACCCAGCTTATTTAACTTATATGCAGAGTACATCATGAGAAACGCTGGACTGGAAGAAGCACAAGCTGGAATCAAGATTGCTGGGAGAAATATCAATAACCTCAGATATGCAGATGACACCACCCTTATGGCAGAAAGTGAAGAGGAACTAAACAGCCTCTTGATGAAAGTGAAAGTGGAGAGTGAAAAAGTTGGCTCAAAGCTCAACATTCAGAAAACGAAGATCATGGCATCCTGTCCCATCACTTCATGGGAAATAGATGGGGAAACAGTGGAAACAGTGTCAGGCTTTATTTTTTTGGGCTCCAATATCACTGCTGATGGTGCATGCAGCCATGAAATTAAGACGCTTACTCCTTGGATGGAAAGCTATGATAAACCTAGATAGCATATTCAAAAGCAGAGACATTAGTTTGTCAACTAAGTTCCGTCTAGTCCAGGCTATGGTTTTTCCAGTAGTCATGTATGTATGTGAGAATTGGACTGTGAAGAAGACTGAGTGCTGAAGAATTGATGCTTTTGAAGTGTGGTGTTGGAGAAGACTCTTGAGAGTCCCTTGGACTGCAAGGAGATCCAACCAGTCCATTCTGAAGGAGATCAGCCCTTGGTGGTCTTTGGAAGGAATGATGCTAAAGCTGGAACTCCAATACTTTGGCCACCTCATGAGAAGAGTTGACTCATTGGAAAAGACTCTGATGCTGGGAGGGATTGGGGGCAGGAGGAGAAGGGGACGACAGAGGATGAGATGGCTGGATGGCATCACTGACTTGATGGACGTGAATCTGAGTGAACTCCGGGAGTTGGTCATGGACAGGGAGGCCTGGCGTGCTGATTCATGGGGTCACAAGGAGTCGGGCACGACTGAGAGACTGAACTGTACTGAAAATTGTGAAATTATTTGTTCTAGCTCTGTGAAAAATACCGTTTGTAACCTGATAGGGATTGCATTGAATCTATACATTGCTTTGGATAGTATACTCATTTTCACTTTATTGATTCTTCCAATCCATGAACGTAGTATGTTTCTCCATGTATTAGTGTCCTCTTTGATTTCTTTCACCAGTGTTTTATAGTTTTCTATATATATGTCTTTAGTTTCTTTAGGTGTATATATTCCAAAATATTTTATTCTTTTCGTTGCAATGGTGAATGGAATTGTTTCCTTAATTTCTCTATTTTCTCAGTATTAGTTTATAGGATTGCAAGGGATTTCTGTGTGTTGATTTTATACCCTGCAACTTTACTTAGTCATTGATTAGCTCTAGTAATTTTCTGTGGAGTCTTTAGGGTTTTCTATGTAGAGGATCATGTCATCTGCAAACAGTAACAGTTTTACTTCTTCTTTTCTTATCTGGATTCCCTTTATTTCTTTTTCTGCTCTGATTGCTGTGGCCATAACTTCCAAACTATGTTGAATAGTAATGGTGAAAGTTGGCTTCCTTTTCTTGTTCCTGACTTTAGGGGAAATGCTTTCAATATTTCGCCATTGAGGATAATGTTTGTTGTGGGTTTGTCATATATAGCTTTTATTATGTTGAGGTATGTTCTTTCTGTTCCAGCTTTCTGGAGAGTTTTTATTATAAATGGATGTTGAATTGTGTCAAAGGCTTTCTCTGCATCTATTGAGATAATCATATGGCTTTTATTTTTCAATTTGTTAATGTGGTGTATTACATTGATTGATTTGTGGATATTGAAGAATCCTTGCATCCCTGGGATAAAGCCCACTTGGTCATGGTGTATGACTTTTTCAATGTGTTGTTGGATTCTGATTGCTAGAATTTTGTTAAAAGGATTTTTGCATCTATGTTCATCAGTGATATTGGCCTGTAATTTTATTTTTTTGTGGCATCTTTGTCAGGTTTTGGTATTAGGATGATGGTGGCCTCATAGAATGAGTTTGGAATTTAACCTTCCTCTGCAATTTTCTGGAAGGTTTTGAGTAGAATAGGTGTTAGCTCTTCTCAAAATTTTTTGGTAGAATTCAGCTGTGAAGCCATCTGGACCTGGGCTTTTGTATGCTGAAAGATTTCTGATTACAGTTTCAATTTCTGTGCTTGTGATCCGCTTGTTAAGATTTTCTATTTCTTCCTGGTTCAGTTTTGGAAAGTTGTACTTTTCTAAGAATTTGTCCATTTCTTCCATGTTGTCCATTTTATTTGCATATAATTGCTGATAGTAGTCTCTTATGACCCTTTGTATTTCTGTATTGTCTGTTGTGATCTCTCCATTTTCATTTCTAATTTTATTGATTTGACTTTTCTCCCTTTGTTTCTTGATGAGTCTGGCTAATGGTTTGTCAGTTTTATTTATCCTTTCAAAGAACCAGCTTTTGGCTTTGTTGATTTTTGATATGGTCTCTTTTGTTTCTTTTGCATGTATTTCTGCCCTAATTTTTAAGATTTCTTTCCTTCTACTAACCCTGGGGTTCTCCATTTCTTCCTTTTCTAATTACTTTAGGTGTAGAGTTAGGTTATTTATTTGACTTTTTTCTTGTTTCTTGAGGTATGCCTGTATTGCTATGAACTTTCCCCTTAGCACTACTTTTACAGTGTCCTACAGGTTTTGGGTTGTTGTGTTTTCATTTTCATTCGTTTCTATGTATATTTTGATTTCTTTTTTGATTTCTTCTGTGATTTGCTGATTATTCAGCAGTGTGTTGTTCAGCCTCCATGTGTTGGAATTTTTAATAGTTTTTCTCCTGTAATTGAGATCTAATCTTACCACATTGTGGTCAGAAAAGTTGCTTGGAATGATTTCAAGTTTTCTGAAGTTACCAAGGCTAGATTTATGGCCCAGGATGTGATCTATCCTGGAGAAGGTTCCGTGTGCACTTGAGAAAAGGTGAAATCCATTGTTTTGGGGTGAAATGTCCTATACATATCAATTAGGTCTAACTGGTCTATCATATCATTTAAAGTTTGTGTTTCCTTGTTAATTTTCTGTTTAGTTGATCTATCCATAGGTGTGAGTGGGGTATTAAAGTCTCCCACTATTATTGTGTTATTGTTAACTTCCCCTTTCATACTTGTTAGCATTTGCCTTACATATTGTGGTGCTTCTATGTTGGGTGCATATATATTTGTAATTGTTATATCTTCTTCTTGAATTGATCCTTTGATCATTATGTAGTGGCCTTCTTTGTCTCTTTTCACATCCTTTGTTTTAAAGTCTATTTTATTGGATATGAGTATTGCTACTCCTGTTTCTTTTGGTCTCTATTTGCATGGAAAATCTTTTTCCAGCCCTTCACTTTCAGTCTGCATGTGTCCCATATTTTGAGGTGGGTCTCTTGTAGACAATATATATAGGGGTCTTGTTTTTGTATCCATTCAGCCACTCTTTGTCCTTTGGTTGGGGCATTCAACCCATTTATGTTTAAAGTAATTGTTGATAAGTATAATCCCATTGCCATTTACTTTATTGTTTTGGGTTCGAGTTTATACACTCTTTCTGTGTTTCCTGTCTAGAGAAGATCCTTTTGCATTTGTTGGAGAGCTGGTTTGGTGGTGCTGAATTCTCTCAGCTTTTGCATGTCTGTAAAGCTAATGAACTCTCCTTCATATTTGAATGAGATCCTTGCTGGGTACAGTAATCTGGGCTGTAGGTTATTTTCTTTCATCAATTTAAGTATGTCTTGCCATTCCCTCCTGGCCTGAAGAGTTTCTATTGAAAGATCAGCTGTCATCTTTATGGGAATCCCCTTGTGTGTTGTTTGTTGTTTTTCCCTTGCTGCTTTTAATATTTGTTCTTTGTGTTTGATCTTTGTTAATTTGATTAATATGTGTCTTGGAGTGTTTCGCCTTGGGTTTATCCTGTTTGGGACTCTCTGGGTTTCTTGGACTTGGGTGATTATTTCCTTCCCCATTTTAGGGAAGTTTTCAACTATTATCTCCTCAAGTATTTTCTCATGGTCTTTCTTTTTGTCTTCTTCTTCTGGGACTCCTATAACTAGACTGTTGGAGCGCTTCATATTGTCCTGGAGATCTCTGAGATTGTCCTCATTTCTTTTAATTCGTTTTTCTTTTTTCCTCTCTGATTCATTTATTTCTACCATTCTCTCTTCTACTTCACTAATCCTATCTTCTGCCTCTGTTATTCTACTATTTGTTGCCTCCAGAGTGTTTCTGATCTCATTTATTTCATTATACATTATATATTGACTCTTTTTTTTATTTCTTCTAGGTCCTTGTTAAACCTTTCTTGCATCTTCTCAATCCTTGTCTCCAGGCTATTTATCTGTGATTCCATTTTGATTTCAAGATTTTGGATCATTTTCACTATCATTATTCAGAATTCTTTATCAGGTAGATTCCCTATCTCTTCCTCTTTTGTTTGGTTTTGTGGGCATTTATCCTGTGCCTTTACCTGCTGGGTATTCCTCTGTCTCTTCATCTCATTTATATTGCTGAGTTTGGGGTGGCCTTTCTGTATTCTGGCAGTTTGTGGAGTTCTGTTTATTGTGGAGTTTCCTCACTATGGGTGGGGTTGTACCAGTGGCTTGTCAAATTTTCTTGGTTAGGGAAGCTTGTGTCGGTGTTCTGATGGGTGGAGCTGTATTTCTTCTCTCTGGAGTGCAATGAAGTGTCCAGTAATGAGTTATGAGATGTCAATGGTTTTGGAGTAACTGGGCAGCCTGTATATTGGAGCTCAGGGCTGTGTTACTGTGTTGCTGGAAAATTTGCATGGTATGTCTTGCTCTGGAACTTGTTGGCCCTTGGGTGGTGCTTGGTTTCAATGTAGGTATGGAGGCATTTGATGAGCTCCTGTCAGTTAATATTTCCTGGAGTCAGGAGTTCTCTGGTGTTCTCAAGGTTTGCACTTAAGCCTCCTGCTTCTGGTTTTCAGTCTTATTTTTACAGTAGTCTCAAGACTTCTCCTTCTACACAGCACCATTGATAAAATATCTAGGTTAAAGATGAAAAGTTTTTCCACAGTGAGGGACACCCAGAGAGTTTCACAGAGTTACATGGAGAAGAGAATAGGGAGGAGGGAGTTAGAGGTTACCCGAATGAGATGAGGCGGAATCAAAAGAGGAGAGAGCAAGCTAGCCAGTAATTACTTCCTTATGAGAAGTCCACAACTGGACCGCTCAGAGGTGTTCATGGAGTTATATAGAGAAGAGAAGAGGGAGGAAGGAGACAGAGGTGGCCAGGAGGATAAAAGGGGGGAATCAAAAGGAGAGAGACAGATCCAGCCAGTAATCAGTTCCCTAAGTGTTCTCCACCTTATGGAACACACAGAAATTCACAGAGTTGGGTAGAGAAGAGAAGTGGTAGGGAGGAGACACAGGCGACCTGGTGGAGAAAAAGGAGAGTCCAAAGGGGGAGAGAGCAGTCAAGCCAGTGATCTCACTCTCAAGTCAAAATAAAGGGGGAGAGAGCAGTCAAGCCAGTGATCTCACTCTCAAGTCAAAATGGGTACTGAAGATTGGGTTCTTAAAGGTACAAAATTGATAGCAAATACCAAAAAGCAAAGATTAAAAATCTAGAGTAGAGTTTGGAATTTCAAAAATGCAATATTAAAGAAAAGAAGAAAAAAAAGAAAGAGAGATAAAAGTCACAAAAATTATTATATGTATATATATATATGAAATTTGCTTTTAAAAAATAGGGTCTTTTTTTTTTGCAAAGTAATAGTAAGTTATAAAAGTGAAAATTAAAAAAAAAGTGAAAATTAATGGAGTCAGAGGGGACTTAAAATTTTTTTAAAAAAAATTAAAAAAAAGAATGATAGTAAAAATAGTAAAAATATATCTAGAACTTTATCTAGTGTTGTTGTGGGTATCATGGGGTCAGTTCGTTTTCAGATAGTTCCTTGATCCGGCTTATATTTCTCAAGATCTACAGGCCCCTTCCTATGTAGTCAGTACTAATGACAGGGTTTTAATCTATTGCACCTGTCACTTCCAAGGCAGTTCCCTCTGTTTTAGCTTCTTCTGTTTGCTGGTCTCTTCAGTGTCTGATTTATGCCCTGATACAAAGGGGGCAGTGGTGGACACTTTTTTTTTGGCTCACTTGTTCAGTCACACTGTGTAGAGTGAGGGACGCTCCAAACAAATAACACTGGTGTGTGCTCGCAGTGCCTCAGCCACAATGGGCCTGCCCCCACTCACAGTGCGTGTACCCTCCCTGCCCACACTGCTCAGGCTCTAGGTTGCTCCTAGAACAGTCCGGGAACAGTCCGAGGCTGGCCCTGGGCTGCATGCACCTCCCAGGTCTAAGCCACTCAGTTTCAGGCACTCGGGTAGTCCTCAGAGGCACAGACTCGGTTGGGCCTGCGTTTTTTGCCCTTCCCAGGTCCAAGCAGCTCAGGTGATGAGGTGCTTGGCGAGCACAGTTGCTGCAACTTATCGCCTCCCCTGTCCCTGCCTCTCGGTTTTCTGGGTGTACAACCGGCGCACCTTCTCAGGCGGATGTTGACTTTCCAGAACACCAAGAAGTCTTAGTTAGCAAAGAAGCCTGCTTACAGTTTTATAGATAATGTCTCTCTGGGGCTGTGATCGCCCCCTTCCAGCTCTGGCTGCCTGTCACTGGAGGGGGATGGTCAGCAGCCAGCTATCTCTGTTCAGTCCTTTGTTCTGTGCGCAGGCCTGGCAGTGTCCTAGGTTAGGGCTGCCTTTTCGCATGTTAGTTATCCCACAGTCTGGTGTGCTAGCCCAAGTTAGTTCGCTCTGATGGTGCTCAGGGCATTCAGGCCAGATCCTTACTCTAAGCAATGCAGCCCACGCCTCCCTGCCCAGCCCCCGCTTGCTAGTGGTGGGTGCAGGCATCTCTGCTGTTTCTCCGCTGGGGGAGTTACCACTGGGCTCGTAATCTGTGGGGTTTAATTATTTATTTATTTTTCCTCCCTGTTCTGTTGCCCTCCATGCTTCCAAGGCTCACCACAGACTCAGCAGTGAGAGTTTTTCCCTGTGTTTAGAAACTTCTCTCTTTTTAAGACTCCCTTCCCAGGACGGAGCTCCGTCTCTACCTCTTTGTCTCCTTATTTTGTCTTTTATATTTTTTCCTACCGCCTTTCAAAGACAATGGGCTGCTGTTCTGGTTGCCAGATATCCTCTGCCAGCATTCAGAAGTTGTTTTGTGGAATTTACTCAGCGTTTAAACGTTCTTTTGTTGAATTTGTGGGGAAGAAAGTGGTCTCCCTGTCCTATTCCTCCACCATCTTCTAATTTATTCCCACCTATTCTTAATATCTTCTGCTTCTGTTAGGTCCATACCATTTCTGTCCTTTATCGAGTCCATCTTTCCATGAAATGTTCCCTTGATATCTCTAATTTTCATAAAGAGATCTCTAGTACTTTCCATTCTGTTGTTTTCCTCTATTTCTTTGCATTGATTGGTGAAGAAGGCTTTCTTTTCTCTCCCTGCTATTCTTTGGAACGCTACATTCAGATGCTTATAGCTTTCCTTTTCTTCTAGGCTTTTCACTTCTCTTCTTTCCAAGCTATTTGTAAGGCCTCCTCAGACAGCCATTTTGCTTTTTTGCATTTCTTTTCCATGGGGATGGTCTTCATCCCTGTCTCCTGTACAATGTCTCGAACCTCCGTCCATAGTTCATCAGGCACTCTATCTATCAGATCTAGTCCCTTAAATCTATTTTTCACTTCCACTGTATAATCATAAGGGATTTGATTTAGGTCATACCTGAATGGTCTAGTGGTTTTCCCCACTTTCTTCAATTTAAGCCTGAATTTGGCAATAAGGTGTTCATGATCTGAGCCACAGTCAGCTCCTGGTCTTGTTTTTGTTGACTGTATACAGCTTCTCCATCTCTGGCTGCAAAGAATATAATCAATCTGATGTCGGTGTTGACCATCTGGTGATGTCCATTTGTAGAGTCTTCTCTTGTGTTGTTGGAAGAGGGTGTTTTCCATGACCAGTGTGTTCTCTTGGCAAAACTCTATCAGCCTTTGCCCTGCTTCATTCTGTGCTCCAAAGGCCAAATTTCCCTGTTATTCTAGGTGTTTCTTGACTTCCTATTTTTGCATTCCCATCCCCTATAATGAAAAGAACATCTATTTGGGGGTGTTAGTTCTAAAAGGTCTTGTAGGTCTTCATAAAACCGTTCAACTTCATCCTCTTCAGGATTACTGGTTGAGGCATAGGCTTTGATTACTGTAATACTGAATGATTTGCCTTGAAGAGGAACAGAGATCATTCTGTCGTTTTTGAGATTGCATCCAAGTACTGCATTTTGGACTCTTTTTTTTTTTTTTTAACATGATGGCTACTCCATTTCTTCTAAGGGATTCCTGTCCACAGTCTTACATGTAATGGTCATCTAGCTTAAATTCACCCAAGCCTTTGACTGTGTGGATCACAATACACTGTGGAAAATTCTGAAAGAGATGGGAATACCAGACCACCTGACCTGCTTCTTGAGAAACCTATATGCAGGTCAGGAAGCAACAGTTAGAACTGGATATGGAACAACAGACTGGTTCCAAATAGGAAAAGGAGTACGTCAAGACTGTATATTGTCACCCTGTTTACTTAACTTCTATGCAGAGTACATCATGAGAAACGCTGGACTGGAAGAAGCACAAGCTGGAATCAAGATTGCCAGGAGAAATATCAATAACCTCAGATACGCAGATAACACCACCGTTATGGCAGAAAGTGAAGAGGAACTAAAAAGCCTCTTGATGAAAGTGAAAGAGGAGAGTGAAAAAGTTGTCTTAAACCTCAACATTCAGAAAACGAAGATCATGGCATCCGGTCCCATTACTTCATGGGAAATAGATGGGGAAACAGTGGAAACAGTGTCAGACTTTATCTTTTTGGGCTCCAAAATCACTGCAGATGGTGAGTGCAGCCATGAAATTAAAAGACGCTTACTTCTTAGAAGAAAAGTTATGGCCAACCTAGATAGCATATTCAAAAGCAGAGACGTTACTTTGCCAACAGAGGTCCGTCTAGTCAAGGCTATGGTTTTTCCAGTGGTCATGTATTGATGTGAGAGTTAGACTGTGAAGAAAGCTGAGCACCGAAGAATGGATGCTTTCGAACTGTGGTGTTGGAGGAGATTCTTGAGAGTCCCTTGGACTGCAAGGAGATTTAACCAGTCCATCCTAAAGGAGATCAGCCCTGGGATTTCTTTGGAAGGAATGATGCTAAAGCTGAAACTCCAGTACTTTGGCCACTTCATGCAAAAAGTTGACTCATTGGAAAAGACTTTGATGCTCAGAGGGATTGGGGGCAGGAGGAGAAGTGGATGACCGAGGATGAGATGGCTGGATGGCATCACTGACTCGATGGATGTGAATCTGAGTGAACTCCAGGAGTTGGTGATGGACAGGGAGGCCTGGCATTCTGCAATTCATGGGGTCGCAAAGAGTCTGACATGACTGAGCGATTGAACTAAACTGAACTGAACTGATTCCAGTCCATTTTAGTTCGCTGATTCCTAGAATGTTGATGTTCACTCTTGCCATCTCCTCTTTGACCACTTCCAATTTGCCTTGATTCATGGACCTGACATTCCAGTTTCCTATACAATATTGCTCTTTACAGCATCAGGCCTTGCTTCCACATCAGAGGCATTGGACACTTTGGAAGCTTCCACATCAGACCAGTCACATCCACAACTGGGTATTGTTTTTGCTTTGGCTCCTTCCTTTCATTCTTTCTGGAGTTATTTCTCCACTATTCTCCAGTAGCATATTGGGCACCTACTGACCCGGAGAGTTCCCCTTTCAGTATCCTGTCATTTTGCCTTTTCATACTGTTCATGGGGTTCTCAAGGCAAGAATACTGAAGTGTTTTGCCATTCCCTACTCCAGTGGACCACATTCTGTCAGACCTCTCCACCATGACCCTCCCATCTCGGGTGGCCCCACCAGGCATGGCTTAGTTTCATTGAGTTAGACAAGGCTATGGTCCATATGATAAGACTAGCTAG
The DNA here is from genome assembly GCF_023091745.1 of Budorcas taxicolor. NCBI lineage: Eukaryota > Metazoa > Chordata > Mammalia > Artiodactyla > Bovidae > Budorcas > Budorcas taxicolor. The sequence continues at coordinate 1,082,787 of NC_068935.1, forward strand.
TTTTCTGTGATTATGATTTCAGTGTGTCTGCCTTTTGATGCCCTTTCACAACACCTACCATCTTACTTGGCTTTCTCTAACCTTGGACGAAGGGTATCTCCTCACAGCTGCCCCTCCTGACCTTGAACATGGAGTAGCTCCTCTCGGCCCTCCTTTGCCCACGCAGCCACCACTCCTTGGACATGGGGTTGCTCCTCTCAGCCGCCTCCCCTGACATCAGGTGTGGGGTAGCTCCTCACGGCCGCCGCCCTGACCTTGGGCATGTGGTAGTTACCTGATTTATTACCTTACCCAGTTGTTCCTTCTGCTGTGAACTCTCATCTTCCCTTACATGAGGCAAATTTGTTGACATCTGTTTTATTATGGGAGGGGGGCCTCCCATACACAATTTCATACAGAGAATAGCCATGGGGCCATGGGGTCATCCTGAGTCTGAGAAGAGTCGTTGGAGACAAGTCCACCCAGGAGCACAGTCTCTATGATCCACTTGGAGTGTGTCTCTTTAAGTATCCGGTTGTTTCCTTCCACCATCCCAGAACTCTGCGGCCTATATGCTGTATGTAATTTCCATTTCATTTTTAAAGTTTTGCTTACTTTTTGTACTAAATTAGCTATGAAAGCTGGGCCATTGTCTGATCCAATGCTGGCAGGAAATCCAAATCTAGGAACTATCTCCCTAAGCAGGTACCAGACTACTTCTGATGCTCTTTCAGTCTGGGTAGGAAAAGCTCCTGCCCATCCCGAGAACGTACATACAATGACCAGCAGATAACAGTAGTATCAGTGAGGCTTCATTTCAGTGAAATCCACTTTCAGGTGGTCAAAGGCCAACGTATCTTTTAGCTGAATCCCCAGAGGTTTCTCTCTGTGCTGAGAGGCAGCCTTGACTGGTGAGCATGCCGTGCAGTTCTGAGATTCTGTCCTGCATAGGGAAGGTGGGAGGGGGAGGGACCAAGAAATATTTTTGAATTATCTCTTCCAGTTTATCATGGCCTAGGTGGGTCGCTTGGTGTGTTTGTCTTACCAGAGTGGGTGCCAGATCCTCTGGTATGAATAATTTGCGACTTGGCAATTCCCACTGTCCCTTTTCAGTCTGGATGGCCCCTTACACTTTGGCTAGTTGGTTTTGGGCTTCACTGCATTTTGGAGAGTCCAGTGTTAGCTCAGATAGCTCTGCAAATATAAAAGCTTTAATAGGGGCTTCACTTGTCACCCCCAAGCCCTCAGCTGCTTGTTTGGCGGTCTTATCTGCCAGTCTGTTTCCCCGAGCTCGGGGGTTATCCTCTTTTTGATGTCCTCCGCAGTGTATGACTGCAACCCTTTCTGGCTCCCAGGCACCATCTATTAGGGTCTTAATTTCTTCCTTATTTTTAATATCTTTTTCACTAGCTGTCAAAAGGCCTCTCTCCTTATACAGAGCCCAGTGTACATGTAGTGTGGCAAAAGCATACCTGAACTCTGTGTAAATGTTTGTCTTCTTACCTTTTGACAGCTGGAGGGCCCTGATTAGAGCATATAGTTTGGCCCATTGAGTGGACCAGTGTGATGGCAGAGAGCTAGCCTCAACGGTGGTTTCTTCCATGACTACTGCATATCCCGAGTCGTTGTCCTTGCTTCACCAGGCTGGCGCCATTGGTGTACAGGACCAAATCTGGGTCCAGGATTGGCTGGTCTCTCAAGTCAAGTCTGCTGGCATATTTCCTTGCAATCATGTGAGGGCCCACCTTTTCCCACAGGAAGGAGAGTGGCTGGACTCAGGGCCTGACACGGCTCAATAGTAACATGGGGGTTCTCACATAACAGTCCCTGATATTGAGTAATCTGGGATGATGTCAGCCATTTATGGGGATCCCCTCGCAGAAGAGAATTGACCTCATGAAGGACTTTTATGATCAAATCTTTGCCCAAAGTCAGCTTGGTTGCCTCCTAGACAAGTAAGGCAACTGCAGCAACTACCCATAAGCATCCCTAGCCAGCCAGTGACAACACTGTCCAGTCGTTTCGGGAGATAAGCCACAGGTCTGTCCCATGTCCCCATAGTCTGGGACAACATTCCCATAGCCACCTTGTCCTTTTCACTCATGTAAAGAGTAAACAGCTTAACAAGGACTGGCAGGATCAAGGCGGGTGCTGACGTAATTGTATTGAGTTTGAGTTCTATTACCAGTGGGACTTGTTTTGCAAGCCTGGGGGAGGGGGTTGTCTTCCATCCAGACCACAGGGAATTGTTGAGTAAACTTTCTCTCTCTCGAATGTTTAGCCATTCTAGGAAATCGTGCAACCTCCATTCAACTTGAGGGGTTACTGAGAGGAAGAGTAAATGGGTGGTTGAGCACACTCAAAGAGTGCACCTTTCATGGTGGGGGGAAGGTCACTTGTGCCCCCAATTTAGACAGTGAGTCTTTTCCCAACAAAGGTATTGGGAATTCAGGGATGTATAAAAATTCATGAATCATGTTGTGTCCCCCATCTGACATTTTCAGGGTAGGATTGAGACATAAGGTTGCACTTAGCACCATCTGAGACCCAGCAGCCTCTGGATCTATTGGTGTATAAAGTCTACAGGCTTCGCACAGTCTTTTTTTTTTTTTTTTTTAATAAATTTATTTATTTTAATTGGAGGTTAATTACTTTACAATATTGTATTGGTTTTGCCATACATCAACATGAATCTGCCACAGGTATCATAGAACTCAGAGGGCAATTCACTTTCCATTTGAATCACTTCAGAGGGTTTTGCCATACTCATAGGTTTTCGGGCCCCCCTCTTGAGGCCTTGTAAAGTAGCTACCTGATATCTCTCCAGGTGGCCCCTCCCTTCCTCTGTGTTACAGTCCCAGTTGGGCCTTTCATCCAGGGTGGCTAGTTCTGCCCACTGCTGGGGGTTTGCAGTACCCTCAGGTGCCATTTCTCTTAACCATTTTCTGTCCTCAGTTAGGATCCTATGTCTTTCCTCAGTGCTGGAAAGGGAGACTAGTAGTTGGATTATGTCATCCCATGGAGGGCGGTGGGTTTGAAAAATAGCCTCCGTTAGCCTAATCATGGCTTGCGGCTCTCCTGAGTATGGTGGAGTGTGTCTCTGCTAGTTTAATATATCCATAGAGGAAAATGGCTGGTAATAATAAGCTACAGGGGGCTGATGGTAGTGCCCACATGCATCCTGAATCGGAGGATGTTGTAGTTCTCTGAGGGGCATCTGTAGTGGGGTTCATTCCCCCTGTTGCTTGGCGGAGGGTAGCATCTGTCTAATTCCTGTGTTTTCTTCCCCCATTCCATCAGTACTCACTGGGAGAGGTGGATACAATCTAGGCAATCCGGCTGAGGGAATTCTGGGGGCATTGACCAGAGTTCTCCATTGCTGGGATCGAGCCTGCCGAAATGGCTCTATGATATCTGGGAGAGTTGGTAGAAGATTAGCGGCTGCTGCATGAACTTCGCCTGGCCCTGGATCAGGCATTAAGGCGGGCTCTGGTCCTGATGGAACACTGGGAGGCAGGTGTGTCATTCTCCAGTATGGTGGAGGGGTCAGGCCATCCCCATCCAAATCCTGTAGAATTTCCATTTTTATCATCAGTCAATTTTTGCGCCATTAGTATTTTTCCCTTTCCCTTCTGGATACAGAACCTTGTCCAAGCAGGAGGGTCTTGAGGTAACCCTAGCCATGAGTCAATAAATGGATATTGATCTGGGTGTCCTGGCTTTCCTGTGACTACTGTATAGACTGCTTGCATATTTTTAAGTGCATGGTGTTCTTTGGTGGCCATCCTACTCCCATAGGGGACCATTCGACCTCACAGAGTATGTGGAAGTGGTTAGGCGTCATCTTCACCCCATAATCTCCTCCAAATCCCTTCTTTAAAATTTTAATCATGCACTCCAATACAGTTGCCTTAGATTCACTTCCCCCCATCTTGCTTACCTTCTCGAACCTTCTTCTACTTTTGCTTTTCGTTCTGTCTATGAAGTTCTCCGTACCCTGTGTACTTCTGATATTTCCACTCAATGAAACTTAAATTGCCATTCCGCCTCTTTCCTAATTGGGGTGAGAAAAGCCTTACCCGCCAGATCCCAGAGGGAGAGGGGGATCGGCGTGTCTTCACCGGCCGGTCAGCGTGGCCTAACCAGAACACCACGTGGTCCAAGACTGTTTCTCCCTTAACTTTTAAAGTCCACTCTGGCTTGGTGGGCTTGATCGGGTGTGGATGAAAACACAGATGGATTAAATATCCCACATCCCAAGCCATCTCTGGAAAAGCCATTTCGTACTCACTTATGTATCCTCCTCCTTCTAGCCTGACGATTCTGAGAGCCTCAAGAATTTCACAGCAGATTGGATACCACCTTGGGAAGGGCAGAATATAAGCACACAAAGACCAAGTTTCTTCTCCTAACAATTCCCTGACGATTGCTCGGTATTAATTTCCCCTAAGATGGCATGGACACTACCTCCTAAATGACCTTCACAAATTTCCTTCCTAAGCTCTAACACACTTGTCAACCCGTGTACTATGCAATCACTGCCACCTGCCTATTCCAGGCTCCTCTGGGTCTACGCCCCTTCTAGTCCCTCCCAGGGGGGTGATCAGGCCCCGTCTTCCATCCTGCAGAGTGGGTTCCTCCTCACCTGAGTGCTCAGTTCCCCTCCTTCTGTCCACTACCTGCTAACGTGAAAAGTCTGGGCATCGAGAAGCAGAATCCTTCCAGAAGGGCAAGGTGCCTTTCCCCACTAGAAGATTCAAGCTGCAAGGCCTCAGAGTAGTCCCAAATGGGACTTATCTCCTCAAAGTGAGGAGTTTCTGGGCCAGTGCACCAAATGTTGTAGCCACGCATTCCGAGAAACAAACTCATTCAGAAAGACAATGCAGATAGTGGAGTGCAGTTTATTACACCAGTGGCCCCAAGGCAGAGTTTCCTCTTAGCCAAGGACCCCGAACAGTTTTTGTAAAAACCTTATGTACCCCAGGTGTATGTGTTCAAACCCACCTTCCCAAATTCTCTGAAACTACTCTGGACAAAGGAAAAGAAAGATACATTCAGAGTTAACCCATGATTCTTATGCCTTAAGCCTAGGTAGTAAACAGTGGTCAATTATCAATAGGCTTGTGATCACACCCCAATAAGCATAATAGAATTTATGATTCTATCCAGTTATAGAGATAATTAAGGTATTCTTTTAGGCGATGGAGAGTCTAGGTACGAGCCCTGAGGCTCTTCCATCCATCCGAGGCGTCTGGTTTTCCAGTTGGTATGTCGTTTCCATAGATACTGGTCATATAGCTCAAAGTCCACAGTCCGGCCCAAGATGGAGTCCTGCTTTCAAGATGGAGCCCTGCTTTCAAGATGGACCTTGTTCTGTTTGTTTCCTCACTCAATGTTTTTCATGTTCTCTAACAGATACTTAGAAAATGCTTAAAATGCTGGCAAGAGAGAGAAAATGGGTGCTTAAATTTTGGGGTTCACATAGTAAACAAGAAGATGAAATGCTCATTAGTTATTTGAAGTACTGTTTCATCAAGTAATTTAAGTATTATTAACAGCATATAATTAAATAGTATAAGAACTATTGGTACTAGTTTTATAATAATATAGGGGCATGTTATAGGCAACAAACATGTTTTGTCACCTTTGATACTTCTTTCACATATTGATAAATTCCTGTGATTCATGCTACAGAAGAGGTAAAAGTAGTTTGTTGAGTGAATAGATACTGAATTTAAGGAAATTTACTGTAGAGATACTACAATTTGTACAAACTTGTGTAAAGAGAATTTACATAACCTGTAGTCAATCTAAAAATCTTTAGGTTGAACTGCTTTTTAAAGGAGAGGCTAGCATATAGTACCAAATGGGCTCAGTAATAAACTAAATAAATGATGTATTCAGAACAGAACACTAATTGAAGGAATAATTTATATTGCCCCAAAAGGACGGACTAAGAATAGACTTATTTTAGTGGATCTCTCTTACCTTTATTTTTTTTTTAATTATGATTAAGCTATTTAATAGATAAAAAGAATAAACTTACACTTTTCTGCTTGAGGCATAGAACTTAAGGCAATGATATAAAAGTGATAGAAGCAGACACAGAATCTTAAAAATTCTACAGGAGTTCAAATTCCTTTTATGTCTAGACCATGTTTGGAAACACCCATAACTGGCACTGCTATTCAAACATCTGACATCTTACACAATGCCTAAGAAATCTGAGAACCTGTTTTTTTCTTTGGGGCTTCAGTTCAGCAGCTTTGGTACATACAATCAGTTAATTTATAAGTCAGATCAAGTAATTTTGAAGATTAAATAAGAAACAAGGATTTAGCAGAGAGGACTTCCCTCAGTTTCTCTTTCCTCCTTTAATAAATGTGTCAAAATGAGAAGGTAATTGTTTAAGTCACAATCAAATGGGAAATTCAGAAACTGCTTTTGAACTGCCAAAAGAAAATAGATCCAGGCAGGGAGACTTCAGGGTATCTCTAAGGTCTGCCCCTTTGATTCTATTTACATTCAAATTTGAAAGCAGGAATTCTGCATTTACTCCCTCTCCATTGAATTCACAGAGAAGGAAATGGCAACTCACTCCAGTATTCTTGCCTGGAGAATCCCAGGCACAGAGGAGCCTGGTGGGCTGCTGTCTATGGGGTTACACAGAGTCAGCCACTACTGAAGCGCCTTAGCAGCAGCAGCAGTAGCCATTGAATTCAATTTCATTTGGGGGAGGCAACAGAACATGCTTGATACTTAAGAACTTTGAGCTTTGTAAATCGGGAAACTGAAGTTTGAATCTTAATTCGGTGTTTATTAACTATACAACAATGGACAAACTAGTTAATTTCCCTAAGTCTCAGTTTTCTCATCAGCAAAATGGAGATAGTAATACCATACTTGCTGCAGAGGGCTGTTGGAAGGATTAAATTTAACAATACATGTCAAACAATTGGGCCAGTGATAGGACACAGCCAAAGCTCTTAAAACTGCAGCTGTTATTGTTCCTTAAATCTTTTTATTCAACATTAAAAAGGGATATTATCTGGCTGCTTGCTCTATTTACCTCCAAGGACAAGTAATGGACCTTTTCCCCTTCCTGAAAAATGATGATTAACTCTTTCACTATGTGAGACCTTATCAATTCCTATAAACATCTCACTCAAAGCAATTCATCAGATTTTCAGATGTGCATTGTATAGGCTAAGGGATATACAGATGTTCAAAAATTAATTCTTTCTTACAAGAAACCTATGCCTTGAATGGGGATCTCTCTCTCTTTGTCAATTGTGTTCAACTCTTTATGACCTCATGCACTGTAGCCCAGCAGGTTTCCCTGTCCATGGAATTTTCCAGGCAAGAATGCTGGAGCAGGTTGTCATTTCCTCCCCCAGGGGATCTTCCCTATCCAGGGGTTGAACCTGCATGTTTTGTGTCTCCTGCATTGGCAGGCAGATTCTTTACCATCGTGCCACCTGGGAAGCCCCAGTGTTACCAAGCAAAAGTTTGTGTGCCTGAATGCACAATGAGGTCAAAGAAACCAGAAAGCTAGAGTTTCAGAGCAAAGAAAGTTTCCTGCAGGGCCATGCAAGAATGAGTGGCTTGTTCTCCAACAATCAGAACTCCCCGAAGAATTTCAGCAGAGCAGTTTTAAAGGCCATGTGAGGGAGAGGCATCCCAGCGTATGTGATCACCTCATGAACAATTCTGATTCATTCATGGCAATTGATCCTTAGGCACCAAAAAGTCTGGGAACTAAATGTTCATGACCATCAAGTAGTTAATTTCTTCCCTTTGGTGGTGGTTTTTAGCATCTGGGAAACTCCAGAAATATACATGAGATACTATTATCTGAATACTTCAGAGACGAGCTATAGATGAGGATATGGGGGAAGATGTCTGTCCTGGGAAGTTCCCATAGGGTCCTGCTAGGTTACAGGGAGAAAAATCACATTAAAAGCCACAAATCTGCTTTAATTAAGTGCTAAAATTTTGCATTGCCGAGGCAAAGTAGTGTAGGAGTTACAGACTGATGTCACTGATAGTTGCTATAGTATCCAGTAAAGCTTCTTAGAACAGGTGAGATTAGAGCTGGGAGTTCGGAGATGAATAGATTTGGATAGGAAAAAAGAAAAGGAGAATATTCTAGTGAGATCTAAAGTGAGAAAATTGTCAACAGCATGAGTAAAGTTGTAGTAGGAGAAACAAAAATGGCATCTGTGGTGGTAAGAGTAGCAATCAGATCATAAGGACAACATGCAGTAGCCATTAGGGCCCTCCTCATTTTGCGAACATCTCATTTTTCTTCCCAGACAATTCCCGAAGATAACTGAGTGGTAGGATTGCTTGGCACAGAAGAATTTTAAACTTGTTTTCTTCCCTGCTAAGTGATTCTGAAATATAAATGCTAACGCTTAAAGAGCTGTACTTTCAGCTGAGTGTGCAATTCCATTAAGGAGCCATTAATACTGTCAAGATGCACTAACAGCCCAGAGTGGAGAAAAAGTCTAGACTTTAAACTTTCATGACAGCACCTGAAATAAATAGTTAGCTAATATCAGAAAAGTGGCAGCATTGACATAAATTTTTTCTGGGTATAATTATATCTTAGCATTTCCAATTTTATAATAACTCATTAACCATTCAGGCCACTGACAAGTCAAAAATCAGATTTTAATGTTTATTTTGGGTAAATTGAAATAAAATAAAGAAGTTGTAATTTAACATATTGATTTATTAGAGAATGACCTCAGTTGCTATGCAGCCTAGGCTCTGGAATAGTCAGTGAGCGAAGTTATATGATTTTTGTTTTACAGTCTTACTTTATTGAAAAATAGTTTCTGGCCACCCTAAAAAGATTTCTAAAAAAAATGCCTAGTTAGGCATGGTTCACAATACCGATAAAAGAGTATTAACATTGTTTTCAAGTAGAAGAACTCAGAACTGTTGATGACTTTTCTTTAACTAATGTCCTATTGATCACATTAGGTAATTAAAGTCATTGGAGGGCAATCACAGAAAATTTGGATAATCTGAAAGTGAAAATATCCCATCTTTGTAAAGCAAAAATCTTATTCATATTCTGAAAGTATACTTATGATAAAAATATTTGAGAACTATTTTAAGTATAAGGAAAATTGTATGAGAACAATATCCATGTACAAAAAGAATTAGCTTTTTTATTTTTTTGCAATTTGGACACCAGATAAGGTAAAACATAACCTTAAGATAACTTGAACAGGCATACTCAGAGCATGCCTTGGTCCTTACATTGCTCTCCCATTGTCTTTTTTTTTTTTATATCCCAATTTTATTCTAAAGCATTTCTGTCTATGCATATGAATTAATATATCTCTCATGTTGGAAGGCAGGGGCATTTCTCTACCCAAAGTTATCTTGATTTGGTGAATATGAATGTTGCTAGAGTGACCAATAGAGTTGATGTCCAGGGATCTTGTTCCTTCACTTTTCAGTGACAAAGAGACAACAGGAGGAAGTTGCTATACAACTTGCAGAACTGTTGACAAATATTCTGCCACTGTCAGCAAATATTCCGGAGAAATCATACACTGCAAGACATTCCAATTTGATTCTCTGTTGCTAGTCTTACCACAAGAGAAAATGGCTGTGCAGAAAGGCGATGAAGTACATTTGTCACTGTTTCAGGGATTTCTTATTTTCAGTCTGCCACAAGTATAGAATAGAGTCTGAAAGTACAGAATGTAGCAACAGGGAATAAGCAGTGAAATCACTGCAGTTCTTCACTGAAATCTGAGAATATGGAGAACAGATAGCAGCTTTAGACATTTTTCAATAAACGCTTCATTTCTAATAGAGAATCTGTCTATGTATAGCAGGTAACTTCGACCAAAGTAAAAATAGAAAGAGGATTCTAATTTTCTTCATTAACTCTGTCTTAGTAGAGAAGAGCATTTTATTTTTTTCTTTTTGTTTTCCCAAATATACCCATTTTGAGGTAAGTAAATAAGTATTAGTCGCTCAGTCGTGCCCGACTCTTTGCAACCCCATGGACTGCAGCCCACCAGGCTCCTTTGTTCATGAGATTTTTCCAAGCAAAGATACTGGAGTGGGTTGCCATTTCTTTAGAAGAGAATTAGATATAAGCTATTTAATTTTTTACTAACTGAAAAAGTATGCTATAGAGGAAACTTTTTATTTATTTAAAATAATTTATAGCTCTTCTGTGTAATGTTTCATATTCTATAGCTGAAGGTCTAAGAAAAAAAATCCAAATTATCTTGAAGAATGAATATCCCTGAAAATCTCTTTCTCTTTTTCCCCCATTATTTCAAACAGTTCTAATAATAGCAATAAAAATATCAGTCAGAGTTTAAGTTGGTAAACTGGGGAAATTCTATTCTGGATTAAGGTAACCAAGTGCTAGGAGCCTTATTGTTTGTATGAGGCCTGCAAGGCCTTTAATATGTTTATATTTGCTCTTTGTAGCTGTGTAGAGATATAGTTATATACTTCTACAGCTAAATATGCAGTTTTCTGTTCTTTAGACATTAACAGGAGTTGAATGTGAATCTTAAGATTTGTGAAAAGCATCATCTGGCATGTGAAAATGCATGCAAAATAAGAAATAACTAGACACATGTCAATTTTAAGTTCTATGAACATGGGCTAGTAAGATACACTTCTCTCCCAGGATGTAATTGGTCATGGGAAGTCCCAATTCATAATCCTATATTATTCTGCAAAGCCTCATGGAGCCATCATGAAACTCTTGAGTACATCTTTGGGCTGAGTAAACAAAGAAATATTTCAAGTCAAATGTGACTATGAAGACAAAATTCCAATGTAGGCTTGACAGTTGATTTGAGAAACTATGAGGAAGGCAAATGTCCATATACTGCTCCAAACGTAACATTAGTTTTGTGAGGGAAGATGGATGATTGTATTTGGGACTCACCCATTCTTTGACCATGATCTATATCACAGCTATTATTATTGCATGAATCAGTGTCCCTGATGAAGTTTCTATAGTTTAAGATGAACAATGACAGAACAGATTTATGGAAGGGGATAGTATAAACGCTATGCTAGCTGTGTTCATTTCTCTTCAAAAGAATGGAGCACTATGGCGAATGGCAATAAAGGCAAACAGAAGGGATAACACAGCTGTGAAACAACTGCAAAACAAGAACTCGGTGCAGTCGAACACTAGAAAATATTGTCATGTGCTACACTGAACCACTAGATGGTGCACTCTGCAACTTTGCTGCTGCTGTTGCTGCTAAGTCGCTTTAGTCATATCCGACTCTGTCAGACCCCATAGACAGCAGCCCACCAGGCTCCCCCGTCCCTGGGATTCTCCAGGCAAGAACGCTGGAGTGGGTTGCCATTTCCTTCTCCAATGCATGAAAGTGAAAAGTGAAACGGAAGTCTCTCAGTCGTGTCTGACTCTTAGCGACCCCATGGACTGCAGCCTACCAGGCTCCTCTGTCCATGGGATTTTCCAGGCAAAAATACTGGAGTGGGGTGCCATTTGCTACATCTCCAAAATTTTAAAAGATACCCCAAATGCCCTGTGCATATAAAATATTTGAATTCCTTCTGAAATTCTTAGAAATTGGAATATCTGTTTTACTTGTAACTCTCTAAAGGCTAGTGCATACAACTCTACTTGCCAATTAATATGATTTTGTTGCCCATAGGGGAATTACACATGGCCATGTGTAAGTGCATATATTCACTTATTTTATTTTTTTCCAGGACATAGAGTTATATACAATGAGTCCAAGGTTGACAAGGAGTTTCTCAGGTGGTACTAGCAGTAGAGAACCCACCTGCCAATGCACGAAATGTAAGAGACATGGATTTGAGCCCTGGGTCAGGAAGATCCCCTTGAGGAGGGCATGGCAACCCACTCTAGTATTCTTGCCTGGAGAATCCCATGGACAGAGGAGCCTGGCAGGCTACAGTTTATGGGGTCACAAAGAGTTGCAAGCAAGGTTGACAAGCAAGGTTGCACACAAGCAAGGTTGACAATGTAATTTAGAGACTCGCAACAAAGAGAAAGCTTGTTCATGCTGACATTCAGGCATGGCCTAAATATAGGTCAGCAGTAAAATTTGACTTCATCCGAACTCCTTGCCTATTTTTATCCATTGCTTCTTCCAATTCTTTGCACCCTAAGCCCCACTTAATGCCTTCTAGAGCCTCACACAAATGCACTTTCTTAAGAAACAGCTCACACTGTGGATTGCTTCCTTATATTTGGTAGTATACTATCATAATAACCTATGACCTCTTTGATTATGTTTATTTCTTTTTTTATTGTCATACTTAGTACCTATTAGCACATAGTATTTTCTCATTTGTTTAATAAGATAGAAATTATTATACAACATTTTACATAATTTAATATGCAACTCATATGTTCCTAGAACTGCATGCCATAGGCCTTGATAGTAACTTATGATTTTTTGTGCTTTCTTTGTCATGCAAGGTCAGAGCAAATTTCATTGATTGACTATAAAATTAAAACACCTATGAGCTATGGTAGTATGTATTTCTCATGTCCTGACATTATAATTTTTCCATTTTTGCTAATGGTTTCTCTATTTTATCCTATGCTTTATGGTATAAGGCTAATTCAAATCATTGTTGGAGCTAGTCATCTATGTATGTGCTTTAGCTCAAAGAGAAATTATTTTCACTTCTAAATTTTTGGATATATACATATATATATATTTTTAATTGAAACCAATGTAATGAAGAATATACATTAAAACTATGGGTACTTTTGACTCTATAGAGTAGCTCTACTATCCACAGATATTTCAAGTGTGTTTGAGTCTTAACTAGTAAAGACTACTCTGAGTCATTGATGCAAGAGCAGTGCTGTTTCAATTATACCTTTTTACATTCTTTACAACATACCTCATGCTTTTTGCAGTACTCATTGAAAGGCATGCTCCCAAATGAAAGGAAATTCCAAGTTTATGACTATATGAAAACATAGTGGTTTCAATTTCCTATGTCAGTACTCACTTGGTTTAACAGCTTGACTTTCATAGAATAATACAATATTTTTAGACCTCATGTTCTAGGAGGTCAAGGAGCCAAGACAATCAGATAATTCAATAATATTGTTATAATTAGTGTCTAAAATGGGAGATATACTTACTTCTTTTCTAGGAAAAATATGTTCTTTTTAAATGCATCATTTGCTTTTGATTGGCATAAACTCTACAGCATTAAATAGCACAGTCTATATTTCTTGGGCTCCAAAACCACTGTGGACTGAGACTGAGACATGAAATTAAAACCACTTGCTCCATGGAAGAAAAGCCATGAAAATCCCAGAGAGCATATTAAAAAGCAGAGACATTACTTTGCCAACAAAGGTCCGTCTAGTCAAAGCTATGGTTTTTCCAGTAGTCATGTACGGATGTGAGAATTGGACCATAAACAAGGCTGAAGCCAGAAGAATTGGTGCTTTTGAACTGTGGTGCTGGAGAAGACTCTTGAGAGCCCCTTGGACTACAAGGAGATCAAACCAGTCAATACTAAAGGAAATCAACCCTCAATATTCATTGTAAGGACTGATGCTGAAGCTGAAGCTGCAATACTTTGGCCACCTGATAAAAAAGAGCTGACCCAGAAAAGACCCTGATGCTGGGAAAGGTTGAATGCAGGAGGAGAAGGGGACGACAGAGGATGAGATGGTTGGGTGGCATGACCAACTCCATGGACATGAGTTTGAGAAAACTCCTGGAGATAGTGAAGGACAGGGAAGCCTGGCATGCTGCAGTTCATGGGGTTGCAAAGAGTTGGACACAACTGAGCAACTGAACAAACAGACAAATGAATGGTGTGTCAATAGTTGTACTGAGTTAAAAGTTACCTACAAACGGAAGACTGGCTAGTCAGAGCATGCAGAGAAAGTGATAACTACATAGATTTGACAAGCTGATCTGCCACAGCAGCTGCCAAAATGGAGAAAGAAGGGCCTTGCTTAACCATACCAGAGGAGATTCAGGGGACAATATTCTCTGCAGAGTTATCATTATTAAGGCATGACAGCATGTACTCAATGCAGATAGTTCAAACAAAGTACTCAAAACCAGAAAATATCAAATCTAATGTATAAGGTAGTTTTAGCATGCATCTTCATATTGGCATTCAGCAAACTCATCATAGTTGTTCATTTTTAAGCCTTCTTTCTCAAGGAACTTGTGCATATACATGATGAGTATGAATTGTACCATTTTATGACAAAGTTCACAGAATACGTAGAATATCACATTGTTTGTTCTAAATGGAACAATGAATAATGTAAGGATTATCATTCTTTTTATAGCTTCAAAAGCACTTTTTCTTTTTCCTATTGTGAGCATTTACATCTGGGGAAAGCTGTCACTTTAGTAAGTGGACCATGGAGGAGCCAATATATTTTACTCAAGTTCTCAGAAAGAAGAATTTTTATCATTGGTTAAACATGTCTTCCTTAAGAATTGGTGCATTAAAAGGTAATAAAAAGAATTCCTTCAGCTAGGTATTGCAAAGGATAATATATATATTCTTTATAAATTATATACCTTCAAACTATTAACATAGTAGGAAACAAAACCTCAGAAGCATGATTTTTTTTAATTGAAAATACTCATTGATACAATAAGAAATAAAAATAAATACAAGCACAAAATGTATTCTTTTCTCTTTTTTTATAGTTATCTTACAGTCTAGGAATGCAGTAGTTTGCTGACATAGATGATTCTTGTTTGTATTCTTGGATTTTCAAAAATAATCCTGAGACTCCCGGAGGCTTTGCATGTTTGTGTTGCACTGAATTCCAGCTGTCAGGTTCGGGTTATGATTTCAGTAACATTGTAATATTGTCACAGTGACATTGTTAGTTCTTGACCAATTATGTAAAAATTTTGACAAATAAGGATCCTTACCCTAATAAACATGTTTTCTGATAAGGGTGGTACAGTGTAAATGATAACATGAAACAGAATATAAATAAAATCAACTTGAAAGTATTTTCTCCCTTGTAATACAAGAGTTCTAATTTTGCTTTTGTAGCTAGTGTAATCTCTCAAAGTTTTCTGCAAATGGACTTTGTTATTTCATTATCATGACTAGAAACTTATAGTGTTGGTTTATATCTCTAGAGCTTTGATAAAGCCAGCAGAGCAGCCCTCCACCATTCAAAGCTGCCTTTATATTCCTTCTCCCATAAGGGAAAGAAAAAGGAAAAAGTGGTCAACTTATTAAAGAGCCAGTTTGGAAACCCATATAGTGGGATCATGTTGAAAGGAATTCATCTTTGCACTTGCTTGAACTGCAAGTGCAGTTCTAATTTTGCTTTTGTAGCTAGTGTAATCTCTCAAAGTTTTTGAGAGATTGTTGATCAAACAATAGCTTGCAATGCACCCCAGAACTTGCTGTTGTCCCTTATGTACATCTATGTGCAGGATTTTGGTTTTTCTTCTTGAAAAACTTGTCAACTCAAGTTTCAATTGATGTATTCCTAAGAAAAATAGATACTATCAGCTTAGATGGCATAACCAACCTCTATTGTTTTACCTTATCCTGATATTTCCATAATAAAAAGTTCTTTACCTTTTAGATGCTAAGAAGCTAAAACTTCCTATTAAGTATATTCTATTTCTCACAATGTTAACAAATAAATCTAAGACTTTTGCTCTGTTAAGTACATGTTAAGTAGATTTAAGTACATTAACTATTTTAAACATGTGAAGATTAAAGAACTCATATATTGTGGTGATTAATCAAGTTAAGGCCCAGTCAACTGAGATCTGAGAATAATTCCAGATCCCCTACTGTAGTCTTGACTAAGTAGTATTGTTGATGAATGGGATTTAAAACTTAGAGATGGGAAAGTGGGGTCTTTTTTTAATGAAACATAATTTTGGAAGTGATCTATATTAATTTGCATTTTAGACGATGAATGGGCAACAAAAAGTGAAATCAATTATTTTATATATATTTTTAACAATTTTTTTTTTTTTAAATTTGTAATAGTAGCCGTAGTCCTTGTGTTACTTTCCTAACCAGTTCCTCTCATGACTCACTGACATTTCTGAGTTTCTAAAATTTCACCTGACTGCTGTAATACCCCACTAGAATAATCAAACAAAGGGTTATTGATTGGGAAAATGTATACAAGATAAAGAAGATATAATTGTTTTAAAGCTAAAATAATTTCCCAAAATTGTTAATAAGAATCAAGCCAGTAAAAAGAGAAACCTGATAGGGTGATGCTAGCTACACTGGCCTTTTTTACTATGCACAACAAAGTCTAGAAAAGAGTGTTTACTTTATTACAGAAATATCATAGCTAAGGTAAAATCTTTTATCTGGTTAATATATTGGTACTTTTTAATAGGCTCACAAAGAGAAAATAAATTTCTATTAAGTGGCCTTATTAGGTACTGTCCACAATATCCAAGTGAAATACTGTTTTAGGGAGCTTGATACTCACTGGCATTATCAATAAAGAGATCTATTAATTTGTTTTTTTCTTCTCTAATAAAGATAATTTTGGATGGCAAAATCATTTGCTAAATAAATGACAATTTTAGATCCAACTTAGAAACTGTGCATTCAAATCCTTAAAAGTTGTCAAAGAACAAAAATAAAAAGACATCCCCCAGGATATACCTATTAGGTTGTAATCTGTGTGAAAAGAGACTAATTTCATTTTTAAGTCATTCCTAAAATCTGAATTTTATATATAGAGATCAACTAGTATTCCATTGTTCCTTTTCACTTCTATCAGTTGTGACATGGTGACTTTCACAAAGAGCATACTGTTCTAATTTGACACTGGGAATAAATTCACTCAAAATGAGTATTGTAAATTTCAAGGTTAGAACTCTTTTATAGGCAATCATATGTTTTAGTAGATATTTAATGAAATTTTAATTTAAACACGAGTGCTATTTATGTTTAAATCACCCATTTTATCTTACATCTATGTAATAATGAGGTATTCTGTAAGGAATTCATTGTTTTTAAAAATTGTAATAGTTCATTCCTCATTTTTCTTTTTTTCCAGATTAAATACACCTTTTGTTTTTTAATGTTTCCTCCTATATTTTGTATTATCTTGATTTATTTATGCTTTAAACTTATTTCAAAAGTGGAATTCATTTTCATTTTCATTTTTCATTTACAGAGGAAAACATGGTCTTCTGTAGGAAGAGGTACTTGGTTTTTAAAAAAATGCACCTATAAAATTGAATAGTGAAATACTCTTTACCATTTACCTGAAATTTATAATTAGATTTAGATTTGGGAAAATGAAATCCATAAAAATCAATAACTTTATCAATTACTTTAATGCTGTCAGTAGAGCAAATTTTGGAATCAGATAGTTTTGTGTTGGAATCCTCTCTCTGCTCAATTTAGCTTTGTCATTATGAGCAAGGTTTTTTTTTTTTTTACTTCATTTAATCAGTTAAATATGTTTTTTCCTTGTGGCTCAGATGGTAAAGAATCTGCCTGCAATGCTGTTGACCTGGGTTTGAAGCCTGGGTCTGGAAGATCCCCTGAAGAAGGGCATGACAATGCACTCCAGTATTCTTGCCTGGAGAGTCCCATGGACAGAGGAGCCTAACAGGCTACAGTCCATCGGGTAGCAAAGAGCTGGACATGACTGAGTGACTAACACACACACACATACAATCGGCTAAATTCTGTATGATTCAGTTAATTCATCTGTAAAGTGGGATAGTGACAATTCTTAATGCAAAAGTGTATTTGGAGAGTTTAATAAGATAATGCATGTACAATTAAAGAATAATGCCTGACACAATGTAAGTCCTCAATAAAAGAGTTATTACTATTTAAAATGAAATTTATTTCTATGATTGTTGTAATCCATCTGTCAGTACCAGGATACAAATTCAAAAGAATATATAAATTCCTTTTTCAATACCCAGTAAGTAGTTATAATGAGTACCTCCTTAATCTTGCTCTATGTTCTAAAGCAAAGACTTTTTTCAGTTTTCAGTTCCATATTTATTGTTTTTTCCTTTGGTTTCTGGGCCCATACTTAATTACAGATGGTGAAACAAGTCCATCATCTATGAAATCATTTATACTGAGGCATGGTTAAAACAAATCAGCAACTTAGTACAGAATTACAGAAGGCTAATTGTTTGCAGCTTCAGAACAGTAATGAGTTTACCTATTGAGGGCATTAAATTAGTCTGTGGTTGAGCAGTCTATCTACATGTTTTCATGTTCCTGTCTGTCATGATGAAAGTAAGTGTATTCCAGTATTTTATCCACAGAAAGCTCATAGACTTAAACAAGTGCCTTATTTACAAGATAAACTTGCATGTCTTTGGAATAAAACAAACCTCAGCCCAAATTGTATGTTTTGAGCATATTAGGATGTTCTCACAATTTTTAGAAATTTTTGAAAACAGACATTTTAAAACAATACCTCATTATTTTGAAAAATGTTGACTTTTTATCTTGCTTTGAAATACTTTTAATGTGTGTACTGTGAGTATTTTATATAGATATCTAACTGTCAATGATCATATTATATAATATAGTTACTTGTGGACAATATACTCACTAGGCAGACTAGCATATGCATGATGATAAAATTCAAGCAGATATACACTGACTAATTTGGGGTGAGTTATATAACAACTTGGAGCTACACTTTCTTCATCTATATAGTGGAAGTTTAAAAACAAAATAACCGTCTCTTTGAGTTATTGCACAGATTAAATGAGATAATACAGATAATAATAACACAAGGGCTCATAATAATATCTGACTCTCAATAAGTACTCATAAATTCTAGCTTTTGTTATTGTTTATAATTGTTCTCAGTGTTTTCCATCTATATGATTAAGTAGGCTAGACTGTGAAAACAGTTATATCTAACTCTTACCATTACATTAATAGTGCAAATAAAATACATGTAAAGTGCAGTGCTTCGTAAATAGTAAGTGGTCAATAAACTGTACTTTAAAAATTATAAATATTGCATATACTTACATACCCACAATTTTCAGAAGCTCTTAATAGAAACTTATATGTTCAGTCTGTGACTGGTGGCTCATAGATGCTTATGACAAAACATTCATTTATTTATTTTAGAAAAATTCATTAGTTGGTTTGCTTTTTATAATTCCTTTCTATCCATTGTTATATACTTGTTAACTCTCTGCAAGTCTTTGAAATACGTGCTTTATTTAATTTGCTTATAGTCCTTTTACTTCATTTCACCAGATATCATCTGTCTTTATTTCCAGCCACCATTCATTCCTCATTCATTCGTGTTCCACGTCCCATATATTGGGTTTTGGAATAAGAGTTTATGAAATGAATGGGTCACTCCTTAAATATTGATTCAAGAAGCAAGGATATGAAATCAGTATTTTGCATTTACTCTGAAATCTGCTATCGAAAAGCATTCTGTGAAGCACTGGACTGATATTTGGCCATTTCTTTTTCTTGTTTAGTTACTTCACATATAGCTTGTGGTTTTGGAGTCCACCAGGCATAGATTTAGCAGTAGCATAGATGATTAGTGCTATGCAGATGCCAAGTTTAAAATCCATCTGCAGAGAAATAAACTGATTTCAAATGGAAAGCATTATGTTTTGCAATATAATATGCATGGTAAATTTTACTTTCAATAAACTTTAATATACCTAATCATGAAAATTAACTTAAAAGTACTAATACAGAGGAACTGCAATTGAAATGATATATATATATATATATATATATTTGTCTATGAGACATTTTAAATGATCTTCACTGAATCATGCAGCTCCATATCATGGACAATAGACATATTCTCTTTCCAGACAGCTAAGGAGATTGATATGCCAACCTTTAGCTCATACATTAACTGACCCAACTGTCTGATTGAACATTGTAATGCAACTTAGGACACTTTTTTTTCTCCTTCATCATGCACCATACACTGTAGTATTTCTTATCTGCACCCTCTGGCACAGGCTCAGGTGAATTATGCTTGAAATTAGTAAACAGCACCCTTTTTTTTTTTAATGAGACCAAAGTTTATTGTGAAGATTAACAAGCTAGTTCCCTGATATTGTTCAGCCTTTTTCTTCTTATCTCAACATTTAATTAAGAGAATATTTAAATATATAACAAAGTTGAAATAATGTTCCAGTGAATACTTATATAAGCATCAACTTGCTTTCTCTTGCTAGCTAACACACCATTTTTTTTTTAACCTGATAGTTTCTGTGGGTTGGAAGTCCAGTCACAGTGAGTGGATTCTCTGCTCAGGGACTCACTGGCCTGAAATTAAAACATGGACCAGGCTTGTGATTTTCATCTGGGGCTCAAAGTCCTCTTACCAGCATACTAGTTGTTGCTAAAATTCATCTGTGGTTGTAGGACTGTAGCCCTCATTTATCTGCTAGCTGTTGGCTGAGTTTAACTCAAGAATTCACTCCCAGTTCCTTGATATGTGACATTCAACATAGGCAATTCACAACAGGAATTATATTTTTTCTTCCAGAAAAACTGTTCTGCATCTCTTTGACTTCTGTTTCTTTGACGAGTTGGAGAAATCTCTGCTTTTAAAAGGCTCATGTGATTAAGAGACGCAACCAGGACAATTCCCCTTTTGTCATATACTATAATCATAAGTGTGACATCTCATAGGTTCTACCTACGATTAAAGTACAGGGACTTAGAGAAAGGTGAAGATCAGCTTCAAATTCTGTCAAGCAGAACTGATCACCTAGAATGTCCTTAGCATTTTTACACTTTCATTGAAGTATAATTAAATATACAATAAAATTCACCTTTACCTTTAAAATTTTAAAGACTACATTTTAAAATTTTATTTTATTTTATTTTGCACTTTAAATAATCATTTGGTCAATTTTCCCAATTATACTGTTGGTCAAATATGTGACTCTGCTAATGAAAAATTGTACATGTCTTTGCAAAAGTTGCTATATAATTAGTATTTTTTTAAACAGTTAACTTTTCTCAATCGCTTGAGGCTTGCCATTTGACTAGACTAGAAACAGGCTAAAAAAGTGTCTCCATGTCAGACAATCACAGTTTAATACTGCTCTAGGAGTTTTCAGCTTTTATTAATCTCAGCAAAAATTTTGAAATTATGAACAAGAGGATAGTTTGTGTATACATTTTTAATGCAGGTTACTCTGCCCAAGAAAAATGTTGCTTAGTATATATTCATGTGATGATACAAGGAGCTGATATTGAAATACTAATGATAAAGTTGCACTGATTTTAATAGTATGCATTTAAATATAAGTGAGAATAGTGGTCCAAATAAATTGCATCATATTTTATAAATAGTTATTATAAAATAGGTTCACCTTGCAAAAAGTAATAATAAAAAAAAAGACCCATTGACTGTGATGTTACTGAGGATGACACAAATGAGAATAACTCTAAACAAAAAGAATGGAGATATGTATCATCTTATTTTTTTCTTTAACAAATGCTAAAATAAAATTAGAAAGAAATAAATGAAAGCATCAACAAAGAAATGGTGTGCAGTGACATGAAACACAATATATTCTTCCTACTGTATCTTGTCACTTACAGCACACATGAAAGATGTGCTACAGTTGTGTCCAAATCCAATACTTCCCATGATGAACTCTTTCCAGCCTTATCACATGTGTATATTTATGTACCCACCACCACAGTCAATAAATCAAACAGTTCCATCACCAAAATTTTCCTCTTGTTGCCTTTTTATTAGCATACTCATCTCCTTCACACCATTCCTTCCCATGTGTACTCTCTGGCAACTACTAATCTATTCTCAAATTTTATAATTTTGAGATTTTTAAGAATGTAATAAATCAAATCATACAGTTTATAACCCTAGGGATAAATCACTCAGCATAATTCCTCGGAAGTTCACCCAAGTTATTGTATGTTTCAGTTGTTCCTTTATATAGCTGAGTAGCATTTCATGGTGGAGAAGGCAATGGCACTCCACTCCAGTACTCTTGCTTGGAAAATCCCATGGATGGAGGAGCCTGGTGGGCTGCAGTCCATGGGGTTGCTAAGAGTCGGACACGACTGAGAGACTTCCCTTTCACTTTTCACTTTCATGCATTGGAGAAGGAAATGGCAGCCCACTCCAGTGTTTGTGCCTGGAGAATCCCAGGGACGGGGGAGCCTGGAAGGCTACCGTCTATGGGGCGCGCAGCGTCAGACACGACTGAAGCAACAGCAGCGGCAGCATTTCATGGTATTAATACCATGACACCATAATTTGCCTAACCATTCACTTGTGGATGGGCATCTGACTTGGTTCTAATTTTTGACTATTACGAAATAAGGTGCAATGAACATTAGTGTTCAAGTTTTGGTGTGGATGTAAGTTTTAATTTTTCTGACATAAATGTCCAAAAGTGTAATTGTTGGGTCACATGTTTAATTTCATAAGAAATCATCAAATTGATTTCCACAGTGTATGTACAATTTTTATTCCCATAAACAGTGAATGAGTGGTCTATTTTCTTTGAAATCTCTCTGATATTTGGCGTTGTTACTTTTCTTTTTTAACTTTAGCCATTCTGATAGATGTGTAACACTATTTCACTATGGTTTAAACTTGCATTCCCCTGATGGCTAATTGCCACGGTGTGAATATTTGTGTCCCACCCCCCATACATATGCTGAAATTCTACCCCTCAAGGTGATAGTATTAGGAGGTGAGGCTTTTGGATGATAATTAGGTCATGAGACCAGGGCATAAGGGGAATTAATGTCCTTATAAAAAAAGTCTGAGAAAGCTCCCTTGCCCTTTCACCATGTGAGAACACAGCAGAAAGACCTTCTACAGACCAGAAATTAGTCCCTCACCAAACATCGAATCAAGCAAATCTTAGACTTATCAGCCTCCAGAGCTGTGGGAAAGAGATATTTTTTTGTGTCTAGTTTCCTAGTTTATGTTACCTATTTATTGCAACCCAAAAAGACTAAGATATTAATGATGCTGACAATCTTTTCATTTGCTATCTGTATATCCTTTTTAAGGAAACGGTTGTTCATATCTTTAGTTCATGTTCTAAATAGATTACCCGAGGTTTTTTTTTGTTTGTTTGTTTGTTTTTGTTTTGTTTTTATAAGTTGCACTTAAGAGTTCTTTACTATACTGTAGATACTATCCCTTTGTCAGATATACGAATTGCAAATATATTCCCCCAAAACACAGCTTGTATTTTCATCCTCTTCACAGGGTCTCACATAAACATTTTAAATTTTGATGAAACATGATTAATTTTACTTTTAGGAATTGTGCTTTTGGTAGTTTAATGTTTAATATTTTTGAGGAGTCTCTATATATTTTTTCCATAGTGGCTGCACCAATTTACACTCCCACCAACAGTGCACGAAGATTCCTTTTTCTCCACATCCTTGCAATACTCGTTATTTGTTGTCTTTTTGAAAATAGCCAGTTTGATGCTGAAACTTGGCCTCTGTGCACTGGTGCTGAATTGAATCTCAGAGACAGAGTTTTGGGTGTTGTAGGAAAAAAAAAAAAAGCTTTATTGCTTTGTCAGGCAAAGGGGGACACAGTGGGCTTGTGCCCTGAAAACTGTGTGTCCCAACTCAGGGGTATTAAGTGAGGAGTTTTATAGCAATAGTTCAATTGTGGGGTTGCTGATAAGGATTAGGGTTATGTGCAGGGTCTGCATTCTTTTAATCTAGCCTCAGGTGGTCTCCTGATGAGCTTCTGTGGTTCTCAAGGTTATCAAACTGTGACCTTCTCTCTGGAATGAAGAACACTTCGTTGTGGGTTTTAGTTCTACTGAAGCTCAAAGATCTTGAGGCAAAACCAGAACCCTGCCCGAAGGCTGCAGTATTGTTTCTTGACTGCTCCTCCCTTGCCTCTGCATGTTTTCCCTTCCCTGATTAGCAACTGTTTGAACTGCCCCTTGGAACTGAGGGAAGGTCATAGAAAGTGAAAGTGTTAGTCACTCAGTTGTGTCTGACTCTTTGTGACCCCATGGACTGTAGCCTGCCAGGCTCCTCTGTACATGGAATTCTCTAGGCAAGAATACTAGAGTGGGCTGCCATTCCCTTCTCCAGGGGATCTTCCCAACCCAGGGATTGAACCCAAGTCTCCTGCATTGCAGACAGATTTTTTTTTTACCATTTGAGCCACTAGGGAGGCCCTGAAAGTCATAGAGGCTGAAGCTTATTCCCCGTAAACAAGAAACAGGATACACAGAAAGTTTCTGTGCCCAGTAACCCACATGGTCTAACTTGATTTCAAAATGTGTTTTCTGTGTCAGTTGATAGGTCCATGTAATTTTCTTCTTTGGCTTGTTCTGATGGTGGATGACATTATTTTTCCAAAGTTGAACAAGTCCTGCATACCTGGAATACTCTTTATCATGGTGTGTGATTATTTTTATAGATTGTTGAATTTGATTTGCCAACACACATGAAAGATATTGGTTAGTATTATGGCTTTGTTTTATTAACACTGCTTTTGGTTAGTGTTCAGTCAGGGTTATAATGTTCACTCTTACCAACTCCTGTTTGACCACTTCCAATTTAACTTGATTCATTCACCCATTTTCTATGCAGGATTGTTCCTTACAGCATTAGACTTTACATTCACCACCAGAAACATCCACAACTGGGCATAATTTTTGCTTTGGCTCAGTCTCTTTTCTCCTTCTGGAGCTATTTCTCTGATCTTATCCAGTAGCATATTGGACACCTGCCAACTTGGGAGGTTTATGGTTCAGTGTCATATCTTTCTGTCTTTTCATACTGTTCATAGGGTCCTCAAGGCAAGAATGCCAATTTGTTTTGCCATTCCCTTCTCCAATGGACCACATTTTGTCAGAACTCTCCACCATGACTTTTGTGTCTTGGGGGGCCCTACATGGCATGGCTCAGAATTTCATTGAATTAGACAAGGCTGTGATCCATGTGATCATTTTGGTTAGTTTTCTGTGATTGTGGTTTTTATTCTGTCTGCCCTCTGATGGATGAGGCTGAGAAGCATGTGTAAGCTTCCTAATGGGAGGGAACAGTATCAGTTCAGTTGCTCAGTTGTGTCCGAATCATTGGAACCCCATGAACTGCAGCATGCCAGGCCTCCCTGTCCATCACTAACTCGTGGAGTCCACCCAAACCCATGTCCATTGAGTTGGTGATGCCATCCAACCATCTCATCCTCTTCAGTCCCCATCTCTACCTGCCCTCATTCTTTCCCAGCATCAGGGTCTTTTCAAATGAGTCAGCTCTTTGCATCAGGTGGCCAAAGTATTGGAGTTTCAGCTTCAGCATCAGTCCTTCCAATGAACACCCAACTAATCTCATTTAGGATGGACTGGTTAGATCTCCTTGAAGTCCAAGGGATTCTCAACAGTCATCTGCAATACCACAATTCAAAAGCATCAATTTTTTGGCACTCAGCTTTCTTTATAGTCCAACCCTCACATCCTTAACATGACTACTGGAAAAACTATAGCCTTGACTAGACGGGCCTTTGTTGACAAAGTAATGTCTTTGTTTTTTAATATGTTGTCTAGGTTGATCATAACTTTCCTTCCAAGGAGTAAGTGTCTTTTAATTTCATGGCTGCAATCACCATCTACAGTGATTTTGGAGCCCCAAAAAATAAAGTCAGCCACTGTTTCTTTTGTTTCCCCATCTATTTCCCATGAAGTGATGGGACCGGATGCCATGATCTTAGTTTTCTGAATGTTGAGCTTTAAGCCAACTTGTTCACTCTTCTCTTTCATCAAGAGGCTCTTTAGTTCTTCTTCACTTTCTGCCATAAGGGTGGTGTCATCTGCATATCTGAGGTTATTGATATTTTTCCCGGAAATCTTGATTCCAGCTTGTGCTTCCTCCAGCCCAGCATTTCTCATGATGTACTATTCATATAAGTTAAATAAGCAGGGTGACAATATACAGCCTTGACGTACTCCTTTTCCTATTTGGAACCAGTCTGTTGTTCCATGTCCAGTTCTAACTGTTGTTTCCTGACCTGCATACAGGTTTCTCAAGAGGCAGGTCAGGTGGTCTAGTATTCTCATCTCTTTCAGAATTTTCCACAGTTTATTGTGATGCACACAGTCAAAGGCTTTGGCATAGTCAATAAAGCATTAATAGATGTTTTTCTGGTATTTACTTGCTTTTTTGATGATTCAGCGGATGTGGCAATTTGATCTCTGATTCCTCTGCCTTTTCTAAAACCAGCTTGAATATCTGGAAGTTCATGGTTCACATATTTCTGAAGCCTCGCTTGAAGATTTTTGAGCATTACTTTGTTAGCGTGTGAGATGAGTCCAATTGTGTGGTAGTTTGAGGATTCTTTGGGATTGCCTTTCTTTGCAATTGGAATGAAAACTGACCTTTTCCAGTCCTGTGGCCACTGCTGAGTTTTCCAAATTTGCTGACATATTGAGTGCAACACTTTGAAAACATCATCTTTTAGGATTTGCAATAGTTCAACTGGAATTCCATCAACTCCACTAGCTTTGTTCATAGTGATTCTTCCTAAGGCTCACTTGACTTCTCATTACAAGATGTCTGGCTCTAGGTGAGCACACCATTATGATTATCTCAGTCATGAAGATCTTTTTCATACAGTTCTTCTGTGTATTCTTGCCACCTATTCTTAATATCTTCTGCTTCTATTAGGTCCATCCCATTTCTGTCCTTTGTTGAGCCCATCTTTGCATGAAATTTTCCCTTGGTATCTCTAATTTTCTTGAAGAGATCTCTAGTCTTTCCCATTCTGTTGTTTTCCTCTATTTCATTGCATTGATCTGTGAGGAAGGCTTTCTTATATCTCCTTGCTATTCTTTGGAACTCTGCATTCAAATGGGTATACCTTTTCTTTTCATCTTTGCTTTTTGCTCTCTTCATTTCACAGCTATTTGTAAGGTCTCCTTAGACAGCCATTTTGCTTTTTTGTATTTCATTTTCTTGAGGATAGTCTTGATTCCTGTCTCCTGTACAATGTCACAAACCTCCGGCCAAAATTCGTCAGGCACTCTATCTATCATATCAGTCCCTTAAATCTATTTCTCACTTCCACTGTAATGTCATAAGGGATTTTATCTAGGTCATACCTGAATGGTCTAGAGACAGAATGTGGTCCACTGGAGAAGGGAATGGCAAACCACTTCAGTCTTCTTACCTTGAGAATCCCATGAAACTATGAAAAAGCAGAAAGTTAGGCCACTGAAAGATAAACTCCCCAGGTCGGTAGGTGCCCAATATGCTACTAGAGATCACTGGAGAAATAACTGCAGAAAGAACGAAGGGAAGGAGCCAAAGCAGAAATAACACCCGTTTGTGGATGGGACTGGTGATAAAAGCAAGGTGCGGTTCTGTAAAGAGCAATATTGCATAAGAGCCTGGAATGTTATGTCCATGAATCAAGGCAAGTTGGAAGTGGTCAAACAGGAGATGGCAAGAGTGAACATCGACATTCTAGGAATCTGTGAAGTAAGATGGACTGGAATGGGTGAATTTAACTCAGATGACCATTATATCCACTACTGTGGGCAGGAATCCTTTAGAAGAATTGGAGTAGCCATCATAGTCAACAAAAGAGTCCAAAATGCAGTACTTGGATGCAATCTCAAAATCGACAGCATGATCTCTCTTCGTTTCCAAGGCAAACCATTCAGTATCACAGTAATCCAAGTCTATGCCCTGCCCAGTAATGCTGAAGAAGCTGAAGTTGAATGGTTGTAGGAAGACCTACAAGACCTTCTAGAACTAACAACCCCAGAAGATGTCTTTTTCATTACAAAGGACTGGAATGCAAAAGTAGGAAGTCAACAAACACCTTGAGTAACAGGCAAATTTAGCCTTGGAATACAGAATAAAGCAGGGCAAAGGCTAATAGAGTTCTGCCAAGAGAATGCACTGGTGATAGCAAATACCCTCTTCCAACAACACAAGAGAAGGCTCTACACATGGACATCACCAGATGGTCAACACCGAAATGAGATTGGTTATATTCTTTGCAGCCAAAGATGGAGAAGCTCTATACAGTCAGCAAAACAAAACAGGGAGCTGACTGTGGCTCAGATCATGAACTCGTTATTGCCAAATTCAGACTTAAGTTGAAGAAAGTGGGGATAACCACTAGACCATTCAGGTATGACCTAAATCAATGGGAGGTACTGGCTGTGGGGAAAACTGGGTCTTGCCCTATTGGGCAAGGCATGGCCAGTAAATCTTTAATCCAATTTTCTGCTGATGCTATGCTCCCTCTTTGTAGGTTGGCCTGAGGCCACCCAGTCCCATAGTATTTCTATCATAGATTATAATCTCTATGGTCAGGGTAATAAACTCTCCTCCAAGAGGGTTTGCACCAGTACTGCTGCTGCCAGTGCCCCTGAACCACTGTCGATCCACGCCTCATGTCTCCTCTTACTTTTCTTGGAAAATACTTGGAATCAACTCTTCCTCAAACATTTGACAGAATTCTCTACAATTCTAATCATACCACTGTACTTTTTCAGCTAACATAACTTTCTTCTTTCACTTGACACTTGTTTTGATATATCTTCATTCCGAGTAAATGTACCTATATTAAATTCTGCTTATTTTATCCAGGACCTTATTTAGGGAAACACTGAGACAGTCCTGATCTTTTAATATTGATATGCTACAACCTGGAAACATGTCTTCGTGCTGAACAAACATGTCAGACTGTTAACTCACCTTCAAACAGCATGCTATTAAGGTAAAACTTCTGGAGATTATCAGACAGAGCTGACTGAAAATCACTGTCTACCTTTTTTTGGAGTAAAGACAAACAAAATAAAGCTAAGTTTGCCATAATAGTGAAAGAAAAAAAAAAAAATGGTGGCCCCAAGGGTAAATTTGACCTTCAAATTTAAACCAGATTCAGACCTTCACTGAAATTAAACCAGATTTTATTAGGGCATTTCTGATGATTTGTTTTTTCTGGCTTATGATATCAAGCACTGTTTCTGTAGCCCATTTTAATATTTTGCTATCTATCTTTAAAATATTAGTTATAAAATATTTTGCTTTCTGCTATTCTTTTCTTGCAATGATTAATTCCTACTTAGTTGTTGAATATGAATAAAGGGTGGCAATTACAATTTCTTTAATCACTTAATAATGTGGTCCAGGTCTCTCTCAATTGAGATTTTAGACATATATCCAAAGGAATTATACTGAATTTTCTATTAATCACTGCATCCTTAGTGCTGACAAGGTCTCTTCCTAACAATAGATTTAATCATTTCAAGATGAGCCACAGTTAGAATGAATATGATAAAGAGCTCATCATCTGGGCCAAGATTCTGATCCCATGAGCCCAAGATAGAAACCTCTGTTTCACTACTTGATTTAACATTAAGGGCCATGTATTAAATCTTGTGACTCTGGAGATTTATAAATGTTTAAAGCCCTTAATAAACTTAGCTTTTTACTTTTGGACCATAGTCACTAGCTGAATAAAATGTTTGATTTTTTTTTTTAAACTGGGACTTTATATTATATGCTTCAGGCAAACTAGATCAGTATTATACAGTTTTCTATAATTCATTTTTATGAGATAGTGATTCACTTGGGAGCTCAAAGCAAAAGTTTTCCTTCTCACAGTCTTTTACTACCACTCAAGACACTTTCTTATATATCAGCATTTAATTCACTGATAATCTCTAAGTATTTTTTAGTAGCTAATTTGGTCAGTGGATTGTAAGATTCTTCCTTGTCTGTTATAGTGTACTCAAGGTTTCCCAGTGCATAGTTAAAATAATGATTATGATATAGATATTAACATTAACAGACAGTGTTTGTTGAGAGCTCACTGTATGATAGTGTTAAATGCTCAACTGTATTAACTCAATTAGCCCTCACAAACACCCTATTATAGAGCTGCTATTTTTATTCTTGGTGTTTTACAGATAGACAAGCTCAAGCAGGAAATAGAGAAGTTAAGCAGCTGGCCCAAGGTCACACAGTTAATAAGTGGTAGAGTTGAGTTTTAAGCTAGGCAGTTTACTTCCAGAGCCCACGATCCTAAGTACCATGC
The DNA here is from genome assembly GCF_023091745.1 of Budorcas taxicolor. Taxonomy (NCBI): domain Eukaryota; kingdom Metazoa; phylum Chordata; class Mammalia; order Artiodactyla; family Bovidae; genus Budorcas; species Budorcas taxicolor. Next base: position 1,112,833 of record NC_068935.1, read on the forward strand.
CTGTCACATAGTAGATGCTCAATAAATATTTGTTGACTGATAAAATTCTATTGTTAAAGCTCCCAGAATTACAACTCTCTCATTCTTCTAAAAATAAGGATAAATAACCAATCATAAAAATAAAAATGTCCTATATACAGAGCTCTGCTGAGAATAAATGCACCCAGAGAGATAAATGAAACCATCCACTGTTTTATGTTGAGCTGGACGCTGAAAATAACAATGCCAATGTGGTAAATGCATCAATGTGATAAATTGTGAAAAAAATACGAAAATCTATATGGTAGATTCACAAAGCAGTAAAAAATGTACAAGCTTAAAATATTTTAGATACTTCAGTAGGACTAAAACCCACAACAGATGGAAGATGCTAACTACTTGATGAAGAGCTAAATACTGGGAAGACACCTGAGGCAGATAAACCTCTAGGGTAGTGAAATACCTTTTTAAATAAAGCTCAGACCCCATGTTATGCAGTTTTGATGCAAGTCTTTGATAATTCAATCAGGAGGAGTTCTTTTATTTCCATATTATAGAAATCTGGCAGCATCATAGATATTGGAGTTTACCTACAGTAAATATTTAGTTGTACTATTAATTAATGTTCACTTTATAACTCTGTTGTTACAAAGATTTGGACAAGACTGAACTACTAACACTAACAAAGCTGTAACTAAATGATTAGAAATTATTCTCTGGGAAATAAAATTATAAAGGATACTTCTGTTATTGAGTAAAAAGCTACCAAACTATTTTGAGATCATAAGTATTGTAATTATCTATATACTATAATCTCTGTAAGCAAAAGCATGATTGCTTCTATCTTGCCGATCACTGTATCTTAATAACTAGCCTGGTGAATGAATGGATAAAGAAGCTATAGGAGATTGAAGAAGCAAGAATTCATTCTAGCTTGTATTTTCCCAGCATTGCCACACTGAATAGTCCTTCTTACCCTAAAGGGGTACTAGATTGTGAATCCTTGGTCTTTTCTCCACAAATAAGATGCTCTCTTCACATATATGATGCATCTGAATTAACCAGATGGAAACTGAACAAAGAATTAAAATGCTTAAATTGGAAAATCCCCAATTAGACTATTTATTAATAGTAGTCTTGTCTTCCCAAGTGGTGCTAGTGGTAAAGAATCTGCCTGTTAATGCAGGAGATGCAAGAGATGTGGGTTTGATTCCTGGGTCTAGAAGATACCCTGGAGTAGAGTATGGCAACGCACTCCAGTATTCTTTCCTGGAGAATCACATGGACAGGGGAACCTGGCAGGCTACAGTCCATGGAGCCATAAAGAATCAGACACAACTAAGCGACTGAGACCCTGACGCTGGGAAAGATTGAAGGTAAGAAGACAAGAGGACATCAGAGGATGAGATGGTTAAATAGTATCACTGACTCAGTGGACATGAATTTGAGCAAAGTCTGGGAGATAGTGAAGAACAGGGAAGCCTGGCATGCTATAATCCATGAGATGGCAAAGAGTTGTCATAACTTAGTGACTGAACAACAACAAAATAGTAGTTTGCCTACATTATATAAAATAAACTAGTACTGGAGGCTCCACATTGTACAGCTGGCCATGTTGCTTGTATATGTAAAAGCACTGAATATTCTTACAATTAATATAAATGTAATTGTAAATTTTAAGGGAAAATTAGCTTAGAGAAATCCAGTAGGTAAATACTAATATAATTGCCTACCATTAAAATCAATGCATATGACTACTTCATAGAAACACAGAAGAATGTTCTTTCTGAGCTAATAAAGTACTATAGGGAATATACAATATTTATCTAGTTGGAATTGTTCATCATCTAATTTATTATTAGATATCGAGGCACATAGAACATTAACTTCTAGTAGTATAATATTTATTTTTTATGCATTTATACCTAACACTTACAACAGGCTTAGATGAAAAGAATATTTCCTTCCTGATTTATGCAATTTTGGCACATAGTATAAATCCTCACACCTTGATTTCTGAATATGTAATATTAACACAATTTCATTTACCATGATGAACTATTTTAAGGGTAATTCAAATAATGCATATTAAATACCTAAGAGAGAGTCTGATTCATGGGTCTCTTACAATGTTAGGTTTTCAAAACAGTTGGGAAAGAAAAATATAGAAGGAAGGAGGGATCAGAGGAGGAGGATTTTATTTTATTTCATCTTCAAAATAATCTTCAGAGGTAGGAAGGCTATGAATTGTTACTGTTATCTCCATTTTACAGATCAATAAACATATTCAGAGATCTCAAAGGACTTGCTCAGCATTAAACAGCTATTTGCTCTCTTATGGTATGACAGTATTTTATTCATCTGCCCATTGTAACACTTAATATGTAATATTGTATTTATTGATTACTACCTCTGGCTTCCCTATTAAACTCTGAGATCCTTTTGGGCAAGGGCCTTATTCCATTCATTTTGCTATAATTTAGAATATGTGTACATAGTACCAAAGAGGCTTCCGCTAAATGTTTCACAGATGAGTAAATGATCTGAAACAGGAACCTGGTATCTATTTATTCAAAACTGGATATTCTGTTTCTATTGTATGATATGCTTGCTTATGATTATGCCAGTCCTCCATAAATTTACATATTATATAAAATACAGTGATTGGTGTTCAATAATCTTTCAATGCATTTTTGTTTGATAATCAGAAAATAAAACAATCTATTTTATATCCTCGCGTTTTCTTTTTGTTGGAATAGGAGCATAGTCCCTTCATTATTTGTTTGCACCAGAACAAATTACAAAAAAAAAAAAAAAAAAAAAAATTGGGTAAAACAGCAGAAATTTATACTCTCACAATTCTTCAGATTCAAATTCTGAAATCAAGGTATCCTCAGTGCCTCTGAGAGCCCCCAAAAGAATGCTTCTTTGTTCTTTCCAGCTTCTGGGGGCACTTGACAATTTTTTCATTCCTTAGCTTGTAGCTGCACCCCGCCAATCTTGTCCTGCCATTATTTGGTTACCTTCTTTCTTTTGATGTGTGTCCTCTCAGTTGGTAAAGAATCTGCCTGCGATGCAGGAGACCCAGATTCCATCCTTGCACTGGGAAGATCCTCTGGAGAAGGGAATGGCAACCCTCTCCAGTATTCTTGCCTGGAGAAGTCCATGGACAAAGAAGCCTGATGTGCTACAGTCCACAGGTCCCAAAGAGTCAGACATGGCTGAGCAACAAATGCTTTCAAGTTTCTTCTTAAAAGGACACCAGTTATTGGATTTAGGGCATCTCTAAATCCAGGATGGTTTCAACTGAAGATCCTTATCTAACTGACATCTCAAAAATTTTTTTTTACAAATAAGATCAAATTTTGAGTTTGGAGTGGAGATGAGTTGTTGGAGTACATTATTTTATCCACTAAAGCTATTATGCTTTATTTGAATTGACATTATTAAGACAAGCTTAATGAATGTTGCAAACCTAAAAGCAATTCATTCAGCTGGGGGAAAAATGAAGGGATTCGAGTTTCTGTTTTTTTTTTTTTTAATGATTTGAAATAAAGCTGAAATTCCACAGAAAATGCACAAAAGTAGAAATTCAGCATAGAACTGCTAGAGGAGTTTGAAATAGGGGAGAATATATCAGTTATCAGCTAAAAGCTCAAGAAAACTGAATGATAATCTTAAAAAGGAATATTTTTCCCATCTAGAAAATAAGCCAGAAATGACAGTTGATATCAGACAGTTGTAATAACTTACTCTTCTCTAAGCTAGGTAATATTAGTTTAAAAATAAAGCCAAAGGATAAATTAAGTATCTTAGTTTCAAGTCACAATCAGAAAGTCACGTTTAACTAGTATTTATATAAGGCTAACATTTAACTTTCACTTGAAACAATGCTAATGAACTAATAACACTACTTTCAAGTAGTCTTTGTTTATCTTAGAGTTTGATATAAAGGCAGACACATAGGTTGCTTTTAAATTTTTATTTTATCGTAGATCTAGTTACACTTTCATCTATTATATATATACATATAAAAGGCCTTCACAGAGGTAAGCAGTCTGGTAGCTACTGCACTTTAAAAAATGTTTTCCTTCTAGAAAAAAGGAAAGATCATTCGTATTCTGATGTTTATTCTCATAATCACTTTATTACTTTGATGCTTATATTGTAACATCTACAAGTTTAATAGACACAATGCAGCATTGTCAGAGTTTTACATTTCATGAGCAGGACATGTTAAGATGATCTGTAATTTAAAATGACGATAAAGACAACTGCATACATTTTTTAGCAGCAAACAGAGGTATTTTTATGCAAAATTCAAACAAAACTGAGACATTGTTTCAACTGACATGCAATATTTTCAGAAAGCAGATGTGTTTGTCACATTGCTTTTGTTACTGTCACAGTATAAGTATGTATCAGGGCAAGAGTAAGGTTTTAAATAAGTCAGAATGATTATGTGAGAGCAAGTGCAATAGTATTCTAGCCCAACTCTATCTTCAATAAGAAACTGTGGATTTGGTATCATCCATAATATTCTGCTTCTAGGTCATTTTGAGAATATTTTACTCTTGTTTAGCTTTGTTAGATCAATTCTAGTATCAATTCTGAATAAAGCACTGTTTTTTTTTCCCCCTTTTGTTTGGCTCTCATTCTGGTACTGCATATAATCTCTGCATGTTCCAAGATTCAGGACCCATAAAAAATCATTTCAACTGGATTTAATCAAGTACTCTCAATCCCTTTCCCCCATATTCAGCAAATGCAATGTCTTTGTTCCATGGGCTTCCCTGATGGCTCAAGGGGCAAAGAATCCTTGGAATGCAGGAGACAGAGGAGATGCGTGTTTGATCCCTGGGTCAGGAATATCCCCTGGAGGAGGAAATGGCAACCCACTCCAGTATTCTTACCTGGAAAATCCCATGGACAGAGGGACCTGGCAGTCCATGGGGTTGCAAAGAGTCAGACATGACTGAGCGTGCAAGCACACTAGATAGTAGGTGGACTTGAATAAATAATAATTTGGCAACCATTTTAAAAAGTTTCATTAAGAGAGAATTTCCTTAACGTATTTCAAATCATGTGTAAATTCATATCCGGACTAATGGAGGGGGTAGTCATTCCCCTCTCCAGGGATTCTTCTTGATCCAAGGATCAAACCCAGATCTCCTGCATTGCAGGTAGATTCTTTACTGTCTGAGCCACAAAGGAAGACCTATATCAAGACATAGGTAATTTTTCAACCCTTTGAATGGATGAGTTTGGCAATCTGTTCACTGATATCTTAGTAACAAGGAATAGTACCTTAAGTTCATATATTAATAGTAGAATAGTTCATGTACCATAGCTTTACAGACCTAATTAAAATAATTTTGAACTCTAGCATATAGTTTAAAAATATTTAGACAGATATTTAATTATAAATTTTCTAATACTTAATCCTAATATTTAGATGGTCTTTAATTCTAAAGTTAATAAGTTAAAAATAAAATTATATTGTTGGGAAAGGTGTGGAGAAATTGGAACACTTGTAGACTACTGACAGGAGTGTAAAACAGTGCAGCTGGTTTGGAAAACTTTCTAGCATTTCCTCAAATGATTTAGCATAGTTTTCAGCCATTTCACTCCCAGGTATACAAGTATAACCAAGGGAAATGAAAACATATGTCCAAGCAAAAACCTCTGTATGTGTTTACAAGTAACATTATTCGTAATACCCCAAAGGTGTAGATAACCCAAATCCCCATTAATTGATGAGTGTTTTAACAAAATGTGGTATATCTATAGAGTGAACTATTACTTGGACATAAAAAGGAATGACTTATTGAAACATGATGCAACAAATCTTGAAATCGTTATGATAAGTGAGAGAAACCAGCCACAAAAGGCTGCATATTTAATGATTTTATTCATTAGTCCAGAACAGAGAAATATAAAAAGAAAGGAGATTAGTGGTTGCTTAAAGCTTAGGAGGAATGAAAGGTTGGGGGTGACAATTAAAGGGTGTGGGGTTTCTTTTTGAGGTGACAAAATACTCCAAAATTGACTATAATAATGGTTGTAGGTACCTGTGAATATACAAAAGAACACTGAATTTATCCTTTAAATGGATGAATTCTACATTATATAAGTTATATAGCAATAAATGTGTTAATATGAATCACCAGCAATAATTAACATATATATATATACTATTAAAACTGCCAACTACTGTTCAATGCTCCTAGTTTACTTTAACCCTTGTAACAAATGCTGTAAAAAGTAGGAACTCATATTTCTGTATTCTATAGATGATTAAACTAAGCCAAAATGACAAGAAGAAGCATGCCTGGGGTCACATAGGTAATAAGTGATCGAGGCAACAGTTGAATCCAATCACTGAAGCTCTAAAATTTGTACTTTCCAAGAAGAGTCATAGTCAATTATGCCACAACTCTAATTATCTATGCAATTAAAAAATGGAGGACTATCTTGTTATTTAATTCAATCTATAGATATTTATTGCAGGTCTTCTTAGTACCAGGCGCTCTTTTAGGCGTTAAGAACATAGCAGAATTTCAAAACTCAAAATGACAAAATGTGTGCTGCCATGGAGCTTACATTCCAGAACTTTAGAATCCAGAAGAGCTGAGTTGAAAACTTCTCTACCTTACAAGGAGAGTGACTAAATAAGTTTCTTCACCTCTTTGATTCACATATTCCTCTTTGTAAAATAGGATTGATAGTTTTCTCACATCAAAGGGTCACTATATCAATTCAGTGAGATGATATTGTAAAGTATTTACTGAAATGCTTCACACTCAATAAATGAAAGGTGATGATACCAGTGGCGGTGAAAGTTATAGTAATATTATTCCTGTCATTGTCACAATCATTATCACCATCATCATTGAGTGTAGCCTCTGAGTTGTGTCCAACTCTTTGGGGCTCCTTGGACTATAGCCCTCCAAGCTCCTCTGTCCATGGAATTTTCCAAGCAAGAATACTGGAGTGGGTTGCTATTTCCTTTTCCAGGGGATCATCCTGACACAGGGATTTAACCTGGATCTCCCACACTGCAAGCAGATTTATCATCTGAGCCACCAGAGAAGCCCATCATGATCATCATTAAATGTAGCTAATGCCCTGGTTTTAGTGTAGGAGGAAGATACCGCCTTCTAAAGTTTTGCTTGGATAAGTTCATATAGCTACTTGTGAACTTAGGGCTGAAACCCAATCATCCTCTGATTTCAAATTTCATAATCTCTTTACTGATGAGTTGACACTATGTATACAACTTTTATATCAATTCTCAAATTTAGAAAAAAAGAGAATAAGGCAATAAAAATACCTAGATACATTCTCATAAATGTGTTCTTTTGAAATGGTGATTTATATTTTAGAAAGAAAATAGTAAACATGTTGAGTACATTTAAGTTTATTATTTTTATTAGATTCACCATTATCTTTCTCCTGAACCCAACAACACTCTAAGTTGATAATTGAATAAATTTCTGAAATACAATGTCACATGTACCAGCCTACCAAAAAAATTTAAACTAGGCCTGGTAGTTACATGGAGATTTAAACCAAGTAAAAATTATACTCCACATTCTGATACTTTTAAAGTATATTAGGGGGAGGGGTAAGCTTACCTGGTATAGTATTAATATTACACCTGATTCCTTAGGCTTCTAATTTGTTATATTATAAACGCACATGCACCATAAAGATTTTTTTTAAACTTCTCACCCAGTTTTGGCCATTTGTTAGACAAATATTTATTCTATATCTACTCTGTGTATACAGTCATAAATGCTTTCATTTTGACTATGCAATTCAGAAAAGTTACAATCACAGCCCTGCTCGTGTCATCAGAAGTGTTTTTTTGTTATTTTTGACCACAGTGAACATCTCAATTTGCTATTGCACCTGATCCATCTGACAAAAACTGAGTCACAGTTGGATGGACATAGAGATTATCATACCAAGTGATGTAAGCCAGGGAGAGAAAGACAAATATCATACAATATTTCTTATATATAGAATCTAAAAAATAATAAATGATACAAATGAACTTATATGGTGGTGGTGGTTTAGTCCCTAAGTCATGTCTGACTCTTGCGACCCCATGGACTATAGCCCACCAGGCTCCTCTGTCCATGAGAGTTCCCAGGGAATAATATTGGAATGAGTTGCTATTTCCTTCTCCAGGGGCTCTTCCTGACCTATGGATCGAACCTAGGTCTTCTGCATTGCAGGAAGATTCCTTATCAACTGAACCACCAGGGAAGCCCATGAATTTATATACAAAATAGAAATAGATACATAGACATATAAAGCAAATGTACAGTTACCAAAGGGGAAAAAGGGGAGAGACAAATTAGGAATTTGGGATTATCATATACAGAACACTATATGTAAAATAGATAACCTACTGTATAACACAGGGAACTATACTCAATGTTTTGTAATAACTTATAAGGGTAGAGTAAGAAAAGAATAGATATATATGAATGCATGACTGAATCACTTTGCTGTACACCAGAAACTAACACAATATTGTAAACCGACTATAATTCAGTTTAAAAGAAGTTAATGATGGTTGATGATTTATTGAATGATCATTGTAATAAACTTTTAAAATCTATCTTCTTATTAAATGCATTGTCTCTGAACACATATTGTTCTATTTCTTTCTTAATCAGCAGGCAGGGTAGTAATTAAGGATAAGCTCTGGTGTCTTTGTTCTCTAACATATTTCTTCCTCTTTCTGTTACCTGTGTTCAGAGATGTGGTGTCCTTGGCTTCTGACTTTATTTCCTCTGCCTTTTACTCTATCACTGGGGCTTCTCTGGTGGTTCAGGTGGTAAAGTATCTGCCTGCAATGCGGGAGACCCAAGTTTGATCCCTGGATCAGGAAGATCCCTTGGAGAAGGGAGTGGCTGTCCACTCCAGTATTTTTGCCTGGAGAATCCCATGGACAGAAGAGCCTGGTAGGCTACAGTCCATGGGGTTGCAAAGAGTCAGACAGGACTGAGCGACTTCACTTCATCTACCATTAGCCTTAGTGATCAGAAATTCTTAACAGTTATACTCAAGAGGACATATGCTCTGCAAGCAGCAGCAATACATGAAGGCAGAATGAAGGTAAAAAACTACTGTACACATATAAGCAAAGGAAGAGAAGTGATAAACCTGGAGATGGGTAAAAGAAGGAATTAGAATTTCTCAGAGAACCTGCAGGGAGGCCATATTCTTTTGGGTTAGAGATCATTTCTTGTATTGACCTCATACTTTGTTCTTGCTGTGTTTCTTCTGAATGCACAGGCTGAAAACAGATAAAGCTAAAATACAAAAGCACATAGATATTGAGGAATACCAAAATCATTTGATCTTATTTCTTTCGATTGTACCAATACAGTTACAGCCTCAGTGTATACTTGAATAACTCTTCACTGTGATGGCTTATTTGCCACCATATTCTACTACACTAATTCTATGTGATACAGAAGAGAGCTAACTAAAATTTGAGGTTGATCTCCTAGTTGGATCATTCCATTGATATTAACAAACTTGCTTCTCTTCTGCTCTATATCTTGCTCCTCTTTTTAATGGGTCAATCAGCTCTATCAATCTTGAAAATTAGATAAAATAGGAGAAATGCTTATTTATTGGTAGTAAGAGAATTTATTCACACCTAGAGGTTGATAAGAGTGTGTGCAAACTACTTGACTAGTGCATATTATAAAATTTCTGAGCTTATAAAGTTCAGACTGGTGAACTTTTGTCCCTCCTTCACTGTATTTAATTTAGTTTGGACAGTGATTTTGTTGATTCAATACTCATCTCTTGGGGTTATTTTAAAAAACATAAAATGATTAAAAATCCATGTCCTCATCAAAATAGAAGTTGCTATTCAGCATGTGTTTTCCCTTCCAGAATTGATTTTTTTTAAATGTTTCTATCATCAAATCTGGTATCAACTTGTGAATCTACTCACATGCATGCCAATATATTTCTGTGTTTTCTTTTATTTCTAATGCTTGTCTAGTTGTCATGAGAATGGCCCACTTATAGTGACAGATTGTGTTACGTCTATTTGGTAAGAAAAATGCAAAAACTATGGTTTCAATATTTCCCACTTGATCTATTTTGAGCTTTTCTCAATAGAAATTCTCAAACAAGGGCAAAAGTATCACAGCATAGGCTATTCCTTTTAATTAAAATGTATAATTTAATTAAATAAACACATACTCTGGAGTTGTCTTTTTTTCACTGCAGTGATAAAGAAGTGTTCTCCTCAATATTTGACTAGCCTTAAATATTCTCATTAATTTTTCAATAATTTACTAATTTACCGAGGTAGATATAACTAATGTTTTCATATTTTCACTTGTCTTGCTAAGGATTTTGAGTTGCTCAGTAATAAGTGGTAAAACATCTAACTAAAATCTACTGTGTTCTTGAAAGTAAATTCTAATGGAGCAAATATAGAAAGATCTATTGTTGTTCTATAAAAGAAAGAATGAATGGTATTTTTATTTTTTAAAATCTATTTATCTTAACTGGAGGCTAACTACTTTACAGTATTGTAGTGGTTTTGCCATACATTGACATGAATGTCATATTCTTAGATATGGATAAAGTTTTGAGTGTTTTTTTGTACATAGTATTATTTCTGTAGGAAAGTTAACATTTGTAACCTGTTATTTAAGAATTATCACTCATATAAAGGGAGATGTAAATACCAATTGTATAAATACATTAAAATCCAAGGACTTTTTCTTCGAAGAGATTATTCAAAGCATTATGCTCAGGCTATGCCTTCAAACACAAATGAAATTCTAACACAGAGCCACTGATGGCTGAATTTGATCAACACATAAGAACAATATGAATATTTAAGGCTAAAAATAACTATCTAAAGAGGAAAGAAAAAAAAAAGCACACTTTGATTTCCTTATATAATAGAATTGTGGCCACATCAGGATATCTGCCTCAAATGTCAATTTTGCAAACTTAAGTTATATTAAAATGACAGAAAAAATATATAGATAGATAGATATAGATATAGATATACCTTTTTTGGTCTGAGAATAAGTCATTGAATAACAAAATATAGAGCCTTTGTTTCATTTCAAGGCAAATTATGCTCAGAGAATGAGATTATATTTGCTAATATTTTATTTAACACATGTCTACTCTGGGAATTATAACTTCACAAGCCAATAGCATACAGATAATGTCCCTTAATAAGTCAATAAATAAATAACATACTCCAAACCAATGATAGGTTAATTATACTATTTTTCCAGACGAAGGGCACGATGAAAGGAATAAGGTCCAAATTTATCTGAGGTGTACCTTTCTGTTGCAGGAAGGGGGGCCCTTTCCAGGGCCTGAGAGTGGACTCCTGTCTAACATTTGGAAATAAAATGTCCAAGGAGACACATGTCCTGACAAAGCAAAAGACTTTATTGTAAATGGGCTCTTGGGTGGAGGGCAGGAGGGTAAGAGAAGCCAGAAGGACTGCTCTGCCACATGGTGTGCAGTCTCAGGTTTTATGATAATGTGCTTAGCTTTTGGGTTGTTGCTGATTAATCACCTTTCTTGGCTCATATTTGATCTGACTCAGGGTCCTCCTTGGTGATGTTTGCATCTTTCAGCCAAGATAGATTCCAGTGTGAGGGTTTCTGGGAGATTGGCAGGACATATCATTTTCTGTCCCTGTCTTTGATCCCTCCCAAATTCTCCCAGTTAGTTTTCAGTGGCAGCATCACATTCTTTATCAGGACCTCCTGTTTCAAGACAACTCAGGCAAGAGGTTATCATTGCATCTGGCCAAAGCAGTGGGTTTCCTTCAACAGTTCCTTAACATTTCTGTGAGATGGTTTTGGGAGAGAGAGCTTAGCCAACTGAGAACTGATGTTCAGTTGTTAGTGCAAAGATGAAAGTCCCTTGTTACTAGAGCATATCACGAGAAAATGAAGGCATTAATGCTGGCCAGCATGATAATCTCCTTCTTCCAGGCCACTGCATGATTTTCACCACTGCTAAGCAGAGATCCACTTTCCTAGGCAGGAGTTAATACTCCAAAGTCAGAGAGCTATTTAGATCAGCAAGAGTCACCTTGTCTGGACTGAACACTCTCAGATGGTTCTCATAGACTCTGGATATTTGTACTCTTAATATCTCTTTGCCATAGTTGCATCTTCATTTGTTCTTAATTGATAAGACCCCAGCAGTGCCCCTTAGTATCTGAACTACTACTGAGTACTTATCAACAGTTGCAAATGTTGATGATGACACTTTGACATAACAACTTCAACTCTCTTATCAAAACAATATTACTTTTAAAAACTTTGTTCTTAGATCAAAAAAACTTCATATTTGTCATGAACAAGTAAATATGAAATCATATCAAAGCACTGTACAACACCATTCATTCTCTTACTATACTTATTGTACTACTTTTTGTACATACCCTTATTTCAAATTCAACCCTATCTCATCCCCAATTTTCTGTGATGCTCAAAGAAACGTTTACACAACTGTAACTATTATAGGAAACTGTAATAAAATATTAGGAGAAAGGACTTTGGGGAACATAATTAGCTAGAAATGTTAGATACATGATACTTTATCATATGATGTATTCATCCCATACAAAGGAGAATGAATTCAAGGGATAAATGGCCTAAATGCTTACAGAGTCTTCAAAATCAGTTTACTGCCCATTTCCTGAGGTTGAAGTCTTAAATAAAAGCGAAAAGAATGATTTTACCAGGATGGCTGCAAAAAGGATTTAGTTGAATAGAATTGAATTAAAGTGTTCCTAAGACCCACAAAAATCAACATTTAGGTATTTAGGGATAGTATCCAAAACTGTATAGATATTTATGTTTACTTCTAAATCATGAATCTCCAACCAACTTAGATTTTTTTTTTTAAGAAATGTGTTCATGCTCGAGATAAAAACTCACCCATTTTAAAATGAATGGAAAATAAATGATATAATGAGAGAATATCTTACAGGAAAGATGTCTTTTCTTGGCTAATGCTTATGTGAGCTAAGCGTATAACAATTTATGATGCCAATCGAAGGTTTTATATTGTTCTACATATTGTTGCATGATATTTACAATGTTGTTATATACTTTTCCTGGAACCACTGAAGAATGCAACAAATAAAAATAGTTTCACTAGAAAACCAAAATTGTGTATTATTGCACTGAAAATATTGACATTTTTTAAATGTACTTGCAATAACAAATTGAAACTGATTTTTTGTTTTTGTTTTGTTTTACTTTGCTTCCTTTGCCTACATTTTATCCTAAATCAGCGGAAATCCGAGGGGAAAAGGACAATAAAGGTAAGATGCCAATTTCGAAGAAAATTGACTTCAAAATTCGTTGCACTATCTTTTTTTAAATTTCTGAAGCTACAGTAGCTATTAAGTGCAATTAAAACTGTAAGTATTTAAGATGACATATGTTGTAGTTCTGCCTTTAAGGAGCTTCAAGCTGAGCTGTCTCTACATGTTGTATTACTTACACAGTCCTGGAAGCAATTTTCAAGGCTTATTTTATTTTATTTTTCACCAACATTTTCTTCTCCCAATGTGCCAAAACAACATACTGATGACAGCATCACTTTGTGAATGTTCTGGTTATACAGTTATTTTATGATAAATTTTAGCAATAGAAGGGACCATGTTGGTGCCAGTTCACAATTAACAGTGACAGCAAAAGTTAGTAAATATGAAGCATCATGATGTTGGATAAGGTCACTGAGAAAAATACTATAAACATGGTTAATCAGTAGGTTGATGTTCTCTGAGAAACTGGGCTTTAAAATGTCATATTTCAAAAAAAAACAATAAAAATAAAATGTCATATTTCAATGTGAATTTTTTTTCTAATTGAAATGTAGTTGATGTACAATATTATGTTAGTTTCAGATATATTACATCGTGATTTGACATTTTTTACATTATGAAATGATCACAACCATGATAACTCCAGGAACCACATACAACCATATAAGTTATCACAATGTTATTAACTATATCCTTTATGCTGTATATTACATCCATATGACTTACCTGTTTTAAAAGTGGAGGTTTCTATCTCTTGATCCTCTTTACCTTTTTCATTCACTTCCCTCTCCTCTGCCAACCACTTTTTTGTTCTCCATAGCTATGAGTCTGTTTTTGTTTTGCTTTGGTTTTTAGATTCTGCATATAAGATCCTGCAGTTGTTGTCTTGTCTGATTTATTTAACTTAGCAAAATACTTTCTAGATGCATCCATGTTGTCAAAAATGACATGATTTTTAATGATTGAATAATGTTCTTTACATATATACATACATACCGCATTTTCTTTGCCCATTCATCTACTGATGGACACTAAAGTGTCCTCCATATCTTGGTTGTTGTGAATGATGCTGCAGTGCGAGTTGGAGTGTATATATATCCTTCTGATTTAGTGCTTTTGTGCTGTGCGGTCGCACAGAGTTGGACATGACTGAAACGGCTCAGCAGCAGCAGTGCTGTATCATATGACAGTTCTATTTTTAATTTTTTGAGCAAACTTCATAATGTTTTCCACAGATATCTATACCAATTACATTCCCACCAACAGTACACAAAAGGGTCCCCTTTTCCATAAATCCTCAGCAACATTTGTTATTTGTTTTCTGTTATGATAGCCATTCTGACAGGTGTGATTTGAAGTTCCCTGATGGTTAGTGATGTTAAGCATCTTCTCAGGCGTCTGTTGACCATTTGTACGTCTTTGAAAAAATGTCTCTTCTGTTCTTCTGCCCATTTTAATCAAGTTGTCTTCTTGTGTTGAGTTATAAGTGTTCTTTGTGCATTTTAGATATTAACCATTTACCAGTTATATCATTTGCAGATATGTTCTCCCCTTCAACAGGTTGCCTTCTCATTTTATTGATGATTTCCTTTGCTATGCAAAAACTTTTGAGTTTGATGTAGTCCCATTTGCTTAATTTTTGCTTTTGTTTCCCTTCCTTGAGAAACAGACCCCCCCCCCCCCCAAATATTGTTAACAGCATGCTGCCAATGTTCTCTTCTAGGAGTTTTCTGGTTTCAGGTCTTACATTAAAGTCTTTAATCTATTTTGAGTTTATTTTTCTATATGGTGTGAGAAAGTAGTCCAGTTTGATTCCTTTACATGTAGCTGTCTAGTTTTCCCAACATTTTTTTTGAAGAGACTTTACATGTATATTTTTGCCTCCTTCAATGTGAAAATTTTAAGTTCTGCTCACGTATATATGAACAGTCTAGCTTTCTAGAAAAATTTGAAGTTTTTTACTATTAAAAAAATAAACTAGGCCACACATATTGTTAAATTTTAATTACCTCATTGATTAGACTGCACCACCACTAAAAATAAAAATAATTCACTGACATTTATTTCCTAAAATTTATGCCTTGGTTTCTTCACCATGTTTTGAGATTGAAAGAAATAGGTTTCCCTTAAGCTTCTGATGGAAGACATTTTGGAAATTAAAATCAGTAAGCCTTAAATGCTGTTTATATTATGAACCAAACATTGCCGTAACCATATGCTAGGTTAAATGTGATTTTTTTTTGTAAGTTTTTTTTTTTTTTTTGTAATATCCTCCTATAGTTTGGAAGACTAGATTTTGTCTTTGAAAAATAACTTACCAAAGGATGGTCTAGACTATGCTCGAGGTACTCTGTTAGCCCTGGATGGGTTTATCAAGTGTGAGAATTACCAGAAAATGGTGCCTGAGTAGAATGTCAAAATGTATTTTCATTAGTGTTTGAGAGATAATCAGCATTATAAAATTTTCACTTTCTGAATTTCCAAATGCCTTTGTGAACTATCTTATCACTGTGACCTTGGAATGATGACCTTTTTAGAATTAACTCCTCCCAGATGTCAAAAGGTCATAGAAGAGTTCTACAATTAAAAGGAAGGAAGCAAGGGTAATGAAATGTTACTAGCTTTATAAAGTGAAAGAGAGAAGCTCTACAGATTTTAGGTGTTCCAACATTCTCAAAATTTGTTCCATCTCATAATGTGAGAGGGCCCTGGGGGATACAGTTTGCTAATTTTTGTGGGCTAGGTAATTTCATAGGCTAACAAGTGGATTATTCCAACTATTTCTGGGAAGGGGCAGAGACTTCCAAGAATTGGGATATCACCAACTTTTGGGTCTTTCACTGTTGGCCTCCAAGCTATCATGGTGCCAGTAGGTATGTCATTTAGCATATGCTAATGCATTACAATGAACATACAATGAGGCTCGAGGTCCCCTGGAAGTGAAATCTTCCGCCATCTTGGACCTAGAAGGTTCTATCCAGTTTTTGCGGCATCCTGTCTTTCTCAACAGCTGTGTCATTCTTTTCATGGTTGTGCCCTGCCTACTTCTCTCCTGCCTCAAAAGCAGAGGATAAAAAAGGGACAGCTGTGAGCAATTGGTCATTTTTTCCCAGCACCATTCTATACCAAAATAAACACAATAAAATTAACTCACTAATATTGTGCTTACTCTGTTCAAAGCATTGTGTGTGTGTATGTGTGCATACATATAAATGCATATATGCATATATCTATACTTCTATTCCCACATCTGTGTCTCTATACCTACTACAAATTTAGTCCTAACATGAGTCCTATAAACTCTTTTACAGATGAAGAAATCATGGTACAGAGAACCTAAGTGACTTGCCAGAGTATAGAGCTCACAAGTAGAAGAGATATGGTTTGAATCCAGACAATTTGTCCAGAATACCTTCTAACAAAGAAAAAAAAAAACAAAACTGAAATCGTAAAACAAATACTTCTTTCATATCAAAATTGTTTTTTATGTATGTGTGTGTTTTAGTAATTACCCTGAATATGCTTCATGTTTTAAAATGCTTCTGGAAGAATAATATTTTTTGAAAATTTTACCTCTGACAACTCTGATGATGCTACAGACTCCTTATCAAACCCTTTCACTCCATGCCTAGATTGATGTAATATGGTTAATATATACTATGGAGATTAGGTCTGTTCTGTGATGCCCTTTGTTTTTGGTTCATTGCATTTATATATACATTTGATGTTGGATATTAAATTCAGGAAGCTATATACCTTAAATATATGGTGTCAGAATGTTCATTAACTTTGGATTTATTGCAAATGTTTCCATAAAAAGTTCAATAATCTCTTGAACTCTTGAACTTCACCTATGTAGACTTTTAAATTTAGATGATAAAATATGACTTTTATTATCAGTTTAATTCAAAGTGAAAAATATAAGGTTCCTGCATTTGTTTAAAATAAAAAAAAGGGGGCCCCGTATTAGCCAAGAAAGAAGTATCTAAATGAATGCTTTTTCTTAGAGTCTCACACATCAAAGGATCTAGAAACTCAAACATCAAAGGACCTAGAGTTGCTCAATGACTGCCCCAGCTATTTACATTTAAATGACTTCAGAGGCCTCACCAAACAGACTAGTTTTAGATTCCAAATCAGAGGTTTAAAATACAGAGATAGACAAGTTTTTCTACCTCCCTTTTAAAAGATTACATTTCATAGAGAAGCTAGTGACATACAAAGAGAAAAAAAAAAAAAAAACAAAAACAAATGCCATAGTCCATAGTGCCATCATTCTAGTGTGGGAGGGCTAAGAATTAATTAAGGGGAAACCACATTTCAACACATAACCACGTGTGATTGAATAAATTACTGTTCAGTTCAGTTCAGTTCAATTGCTCAGTCGTGTCCGACTCTTTGTGACCCCATGAATCGCAGCACGCTATGTCTGTCTATCACCATTTCCCAGAGTTCACTCAGACTCACGTCGATCGAGTTGGTGATGCCATCCAGCCATCTCATCCTCTGTCGTCCCCTTCTCCTCCTGCCCCCAATCCCTCCCAGCATTAGAGTCTTTTCCAATGAGTCAACTCTTTGCATGAGGTGGCCAAAATATTGGAGTTTCAGCTTTAGCATCAGTCCTTCCAATGAACACTCAGGACTGATCTCCTTTAGAATGGACTGGCTGGATCTCAAGAAGAGGTGGAAAGAATACACAGAAGAACTGCACAAAAAAAGATCTACACGAACAAGATAATCACGATGGTGTGATCACTCACCTAGAGTCAGACATCCTGGAATGTGATGTCAAGTGGGCCTTAAAAAACATCACTATGAAGAAAGCTACTGGAGGTGATGGAATTCCAGTTGAGCTATTTCAAATCCTGAAAGATAATGCCATGAAAGTGCTTCACTCAATATGCCAGCAAATTTGGAAAACTCAGCAGTGGCCACAGGACTGGAAAAGGTCAGTTTTCATTCCAATCCCAAAGAAAGGCAATGCCAAAGAATGCTCAAACTACCGCACAATTGCACTCTTCTCACATGCTAGTAAAGTAATGCTCAAAATTCTCCAAGCCAGGCTTCAGCAATACATGAACCATGAACTTCCAGATGTTCAAGCTGGTTTTCGAAAAGGCAGAGGAACCAGAGATCAAATTACCAAGATCCGCTGGATCATCATAAAAGCAAGAGAGTTCCAGAAAAACATCTATTTCTGCTTTATTGACTATGCCAAAGCCTTTGACTGTGTGGGTCACAACAAACTGTGGAAAATTCTGAAAGAGATGGGAATACCAGACCACCTGACCTGCCTCTTGAGAAACTTATAAGCAGGTCAGGAAGCAATGGTTAGAACTGAACATGGAACAACAGAATGGCTCCAAATAGGAAAAGGACTATGTCAAGGCTGTATATTGTCATCCTGCTTATTTAACTTATATGCAGAGTACATCATGAGAAATGCTGGGCTGGAGGAAGCACAAGCTTAAATCAAGGCTGCTGGGAGAAAAATCAATAACCTCAGATATGCAGATGACATCCCTCTTATGACAGAAAGTAAAGAGGAACTAAAAAGCCTCTTAAAGTGAAAAAGGAGAGTGCAAAAGTTGGCTTAAAGCTCAACATTCAGAAAACGAAGATCATGGCATTTGGTCACATCATTTCATGGGAAATAGATAGGGAAACAGTAGAAACAGTGTCAAACTTTATTTTTTGGGGCTCCAAAATCACTGCAAATGGTGATTGCAGCCATGAAATTAAAAGACACTTTCTCCTTGGAAGGAAAATTATGACCAACCTAGACAGCATATTGAAAAGCAGAGACATTACTTTGCCATCAAATGTCCATCTAGCCAAGGCTATGATTTTTCCAGTGGTCATGTATGGATGTGAGAGTTGGACTGTGAAGACAGCTGAGCACCGAAGAATTGATGCTTTTGAACTGTGGTTTTGGAGAAGACTCTTGTGAGTCCCTTCAGTTCAGTTCAGTTCAGCCGCTCAGTCGTGTCCGACTCTTAGTGACCCCATGAATTGCAGCATGCCAGGCCTCCCTGTCCATCACCAACTCCCGGAGTTCACTCAAACTCACGTCCATCGAGTCAGTGATGCCATCCAGCCATCTCATCCTCTGTCGTCCCCTTCTCCTCCTGCCCTCAATCCCTCCCAGCATTAGAATCTTTTCCAATAAGTCAACTGTTTGCATGAGGTGGCCAAAGTATTGGAGTTTCAGCTTCAGCATCATTGCTTCCAAAGAACACCCAGGGCTGATCTCCTTCAGAATGGACTGGTTGGATCTCCTTGCAGTCCAAGGGACTCTCAAGAGTCTTCTCCAATAGAGTCCCTTAGCAATGTTTATTTTCAACTTGAGAGAAGTACAATTGCTTGAACCTGGTTATTATTAAAACAAAGTAATATTTCTTGCTCAAACACAAAGTGGTTCCCTTAGAACTAACCTAAAAATTTCCACTTAGACTTTTTTTTTCAAGATCCCTCCCCCTTTAGCTAAAACTAAATCCAAATTGCCCTTAGGGTTTGCCCAAATGGCCATGCTTGTTTAAGAGTATGTTCATAAAAGTGGGAAACTGAAAATGACAGAAATAGAACTGAATGAGATCCTCAAATAAGTATATTTCTTATTTATTTATATTTGCCTGAGGTGAATTTACAAAATGGCTTCTTTCAGACTAGGCTGGCATGTATCAGAAAGAGTAACTATAGTCAAAAAGCAAATAAAAGACATTGTCTGTCATTGACCTCTCCTCTTCCAGACCTCTGGCGCTTGTGTAGCCATTTGCTCCAAGGCTACATGAAGAAGAGGGAGGTAATGAGAATGTAAAGGAATATATATATATTAACCATTTTACTGGTGTCTCCAAGGCACTTCTTCCCTTATCCTATTCAATAATCCAAGAATATTGGGAAGTTTCTTCGTCATAAATTATTCTAACTGTATAATTTAAGAATTTGAATACAACACAGCATATTGAGATATTTTTTAAAGGTTATCTCTAAATGAAACTAATTCTAAGGGTATGTTTATGAAGAGATATATCCACAGGCCTTGGCTTTAATGAAAGATTATTTTTATAATACTTTTTGCAGCATGATAAACTAGCAAATACATGAAGCTAAATCTGCAGCAATTGTGAATGCCATTTCTTCTATATTAAACAGTTTTTTTAATATAAAGCATTCAATTGAATGTTAATAATGCTATGAGAAAGTTAAATCACACTAAGTGCTCTAATTTAGCATCACCACCTACAAGCAAACCTATTTACCTTTTTCCTACATATGTTCCATAGATAGGCTCTTCCAGGGACATTGTACTGCAGGTATACTCTGAGTCCTTTGGTAGTGTCTTAACAGCTTCTTATTTTGCTTTGGAACTGATTATTTAACTCAATGGGTAGTGAATGAAAATTTAGTCTTTCTATGCTCCTTTTCATTAACTTTATGTCCTGGGGCTTGAATGACTGTCCCAAACCTTTTCAACTATCTTCAAATTTCTTTTACAACCTCCAACCCTGAATTACTTTAGGTCCTACGTCCTAAGATGGAAACCATCTTTGTAACATCAATATATCTCTGATTTTCTTTCTAGTATCTCATTTGTTCCCTTTTAATTGCTGAAGTATCTAGCTCTTTAGTCTCTTTCTACACTCCACTTCCATTTTTCCTTTAAATATACATAAATATCATTTGTCAAGGAAAATAAATATGAAATAGCTACCCTTCCAAGTAGACTGAATACTCTTTAGCCATTGCTACAATTCACTACTAAATTGAAGGAATCATCTCTTTTAACTGCATTTTCCCACTACACATTTCTTGCTATAATCTTTCTTTTCAGTTCAAATATAACCCTTTCATCATTTGCCCAAGATTTTCTGCTTAATATCTCCAGAATTTCTGTTACATTTGACATTTTAAAAACTGTCCCTCTCTCATTATTTCTGGAAACCTTTCTTCCATAAAGCCATCTGTGATCTGTCCATCCATTTCTACACATAAACATAGTGTTTACAGCTGGATTGTGAGTTCATGTTAATAAAGTACATATTTCTTCTGCATCCTTTCAATTCCTAGTGTAGAAAATGAAAACTTTTCCATGTTAGATTCTTTGGCTGGTCTAATAATTAAATTGATATAAGACAGATTAACAGGAGAAAACCAAATTTAATTTCATATGTATGGGGGCTCATAATGCTCGAAGAAGTAACCAAAGCAGGCAACTTTTATACCTTTCAGATAAAGAAACAATACATTTGTGAAGGATTAACAATACGCAGGGATTTGGGTTTGGGGTAGTAAGCTTAGTAAAGAAGTAAGGTAACAAGGTTTTTCTGTGTAACCTCTCATCCCCGACTTCTCTGAATCTGGTCATGAGAATCTCTATCTTTCTCCTGGAACAAGAAAAATATCTTTCACATTGGAGATTCATTTCCTGTTGTTAGAGGGACAAAGGAAGGTCAGAGTTTCCTTGTACTTGCTGTTTCTTGTTACTTTCATTCAAAATAATTAATATGCTGAAGCAGTATGTCTTGGGATGCCCTGCCCTGAGCTTATCACTAGCACACTATCCTATCTTGTTTACTTTTTATAAATATTTGCTGTATTTGTCTTATTTTAAATTTCTAAATTTTAATGAGCTTAACTGAATCGACTTAATCCAAAGGAAACTGACTTCTACTTTTCCAAAATAAAATGTGGAATATTCAACTAATGTAGTAGCAAATGCTTGATTATATAAGGATTTATAAATCTTTTTAAGGTCCTCTGACTACATGTAAAATACAAGGAAATTGATATCACAAACAGTGAGCTACTCCTTAGCCCTAATTCAGGCAGTTGTAACCTGTTCTTTGCTGTGTATGGAGGTATCTAGGAAAATCAATGCTGAGAAGAGTCTTCTTTTTAAAACTCTGATGCTTTAAATTTTTTTTTCAAGTATTTTTCTGTAAGGTCCCAGTTGACTAAACTGTCCATTTTGGGCTATTTCTTTAAAAATGTTATTTTTCTTTCCTCTTATGCCAAAAAAAGTGAATGGGATAGGGGGTGCCTGTACCGTGTCCTCTTCCTTGTCCCTTATTGAAAAACTCTAAGCCTCTTTTGAAAATGTTCTAAGTATTTTGCCTATCCATTGTCTCACCTTGCAGAATCAAAATTCACCCATTATATCTCTGAGAAACAGATGTTTTCACTCTGTGTGTGGCATAGTACTGAGGACAGTCTGAAATAAAATCATACATATGCATTTCAGAATGTATGGGAAACAATAGACAGTGACATCTTAAGTAAAATAAGTCAGAGTTTTAAAAGGTTTTGAAAAATATTTTATTCAAAGAAGTAGAAAAGGAGAAAGCAATTTCAAGGTGTATTTGAATAGTACTTTTATGTGTATTAAATGCACTATTCCCATGCCTTTATCTTTACAATACTGTTAGATGTAGTTGCAAATTCAGCCTATCCTGTATTGGGTTAGGGTTAGGGTTAGATTGGGCAGTTTTCCATTCCTTTTTCTCTAGTGACTGTTGAAAGTCTTTGCTTCTGTTCAGTCAGTGCCATCTGAGTCAGTACATAATTTAGATGCCTTGTTTGGTACTGTCTATGAATAACTCAACCACTGGTACTTTGAAACTGATACTCTAAACTATACTGTTCAGATTGGGATTTATGCCTCTGATCTCAACCAAACAATTGAAACTATTACAATTCTATTCTAAATTTAGATTTTCATATCAGAAACAGTGACATGGATGTTTTCACTGCTAAATTAATGACACTTTTGAAATGGAAAATTCCCCTTGTTTTAGTTTATAAAAAGATTTATTTTGCTTTCATCTTCTTTTGGTTTATAAGTTTATTGGAGATATAATTCATCCATTTAAAGTGTTGGTGTTTTTTTTTTTTTTTAAGTTTACTTTCCTATTGTTTTTATTGTTTTAACCGAAGTATAGTTGATTTACAATATTGCTTGCACTTTAGGCATATCTCTTTCTTATTTCATATATTTTGATTTCTGAAAGTAGTTAGGAGAGGAAGCTTTCTTAGGCAATTTATTGGATAATGTTTTCTAATAAACTATGCCAATATCATTGCTATAGAGATATCTGCTGACCACTTTCTTTTGAAATACTAGATAAATCATGTTTATTTCATTCAATCGTATATTTTTCTCCATGACTGAGCTGAGGCTTAGTTACTCCATGATCTATTGCTTTTTTGCCACCAGTAGAGGACAGATTCTTATTCAGTTTATACTGCATATATGAGTCACGTTCACATATGTTATACCATGTTCTTTTGCAGTGATGCTAACTTTTCATATTTTTCTAATATCCATAATTCTGTGAACTTTATAGTAACAAGATATGTAGAATTTTCATTGAGTCTTTCAATCATCAAAAACTCCTTTATTATCATATTTTAAATATTTATTGTATGTGTTATGTCCCTTAAGCAGCATGATTTGAGGACTAGAACAAGCACACACTAATGACAAATGTTATAAGTAGACTGGACCCATGAAGATAGATGAAGTCTGGCAATGCATGACAGTACTGATTCAAATATTTTATCTTCTTCTATGACAAAATATCCAGATTTAAGAGTACAGTGTGAGTGTGTTAGTCTCTTAGTTATGTCCAACTCTTTGGGATCCTATAGACTCTAGCCCACCAGGCTCCTCTGTCCATGGGATTCTTCAGGCAAGAATACTGGAGTAGGTTGTCATTTCCTTCTTCATGGGATCTTTCTGACCCAGGGATCAAATCTGGGCCTCCTGAATTGCAGGCAGGTTCTTTACCATCTGAGCTATAGGGAAGTCCCATTAGAGTGCAGTATAAGTGGAGTAATAGTGCCAGTCATCTCTTTTTTGTCAAGCAACATTTATATTGGAAGATTCAGGAGTTTTCTTCTGAACATACATTTCTCCAATAGAAATAGTTAGCAAGTGTTGCTAAATCAGATATTGAGACATTTATAAATAAAAACAAAAAATTTAGAGTCTTGTATCTTGTGATCATTAGGTTAGATACATTATCTTTGACATACTTCCTTGTATTCTTTTATTTTTCACATATTTGCCCCTCATCATGCATTTAATTTTTAAGGTGGGCAAATATCCCACTTAACTCATAGGGAACTCAAAGGGAAGCCTCTGAGAATTAATCATCAGATGTTATGTTACCAAAAAACTATGAACATGTTAGTTAATTTCCTAGCCCATCTATTGAGGATTCCTGTGAAACTAGTCTGCCTCATTTACTTGAATTATTTCTTTATACCCTAAAAGATGCTTCTAGGGTTATGCTTTAGAGACACTAAAGTGATAAATTTTACAATATAATGTTGAGGTATAAAGAATTAATAATTCAAGATGTCTTATAACTTTCTTAGTTTATGGCTATCATGCTACTTGAAACCTTATAAATATTTAAGGAAAATTTGTCATTTATTTAACAAGCATAAACAGAATGGCTTCTGTGTGTCAGACTGTGCTTTGTGATGAAAATATCTAAGGGTTCAGATAGTTTCTTTGACCTCAAGGACCCCCTTGTGTAGTAAGGAAAATATATATGTAAACTAAAAATTCAATCTTATTTAACAATCTTATTTAACTATTATAATAATCTATTATTATAAATATATATATTATTATTCTTGAATAAAGATAAATTCCACTCATGTTTACTTAAGTTTTCTATCAGGGTTACTCATTGAGAGGTAAGAGCTTCCGTATATTCCATAACCTTTCTTTAACATACAATATCTTCTTGTTTGTGTTTTTGAGTACCTACATTTTGGTCTCTTTTTAGCTTATATCAGTCACATAAACCATTGCATTTTTATTCTGTTCAACTAGCATACCCTTTCCTATTATATTTAACTCCTCCTGGCCTACAGTATTTATCAGATACCCTTTAACAGCTTGTTTTAATATTTATGAGTGAGAGCTACTGTTATCCAAATATACTTTAAACACTGATTGTCGAATGAATTGAGTTTTCTCCTTGAAGTGCATAATGCTTCAAACAGTGCATCTCATTTCTAACATGACAGATTTTCCTCCTTATTTTCATTAAAACAAGATGTGTAGCGGAGCAAATCTCAAATACTGACCTTTAGTTGTTGTTGTTGTTGTTGTTTTTCATAGTAAGCAGTTGTGAATGCAATGCTGTAAATCTCTAGCATTAAACGAACTGTCTCTGGGATCCGTTTCATATTCTGTAATAAAGGTGATTGTTGAGAATTATTTTCTGTGTAACTCAGAACAGGTTAAGTATCATTTTTATTGATGAGAAGATACTATCTCTGTAATGCCTATGTAAAGTTGTCTGGGTGTTAAACTGATTGAAAACGTTATGCTTTGGATTAGCCATAAAAACTTCAGTGACTATTGCAAAACAGGAAATCCTGTTAAACAACTGAGGAAAGAAGGCACCTGTCGCAGGAAAAAAAAAAAATCACACTTCATAGCAGAAACCAAAGTAATAAACTTAGTAAACAAAAGTTCTTAGTAGGTAAAGCTTTTAGCTTTTGTTGGGTTTTGTGAAGCAAGTAGGTAGCAAACGCTCAATTAGTCCAGTTGCTTCTCCCAATCTTATTACGATTGTCAGCTAACATGGCTCACTGCACAGTGATTCTCAGGTGGGGAGGTAGTTTTTGTAGTGCTTCTCAACTCTGACTGTATGTTAGACTCACCTAGGAACAATTTGAAACCTGGCAATGCCCAGTTTGCATCCCAAGCAAGCACATCAGTATCTCTAGAGTGGGACCCAAGCATGGGTAGTCTCTTAAGCTCCCTAGATTTTTCAAATATAAGACAACTTTGAGAACTACTTTATTCAATTCTTACTGTCTTTAAATTAGATTTATCAAATTTTATTTGTTTCTGTGGCAAAGCCTCCATATAAAATCTTAAGTTTGAGGAAAAATTGGACTGATTGGTCCTTTCATGAATGTTATGAAAATAGTGCCCTAATTTTATTGACATAAAATATAGGTTGCATGCCAAAGTAGGACCAGTAATCACAGAAAGGGCAAGCAATGACCAATAACATGTTTGTCAATGAGGTTAATCAAGCCTAGTAAATATATGCACGTGTGATTGTTAACCATATGCTGCTGCTGCTGTTAAGTCGCTTCAGTTATGTCCGACCCTGTGCGATCCCAGAGACCACAGCCCACCAGGCTCCCCTGTCCCTGGGATTCAGGCAAGAACACTGGAGTGGGTTGACATTTCCTTCTCCAATGCATGAAAATGAAAAGTGAAAGTGAAGTCACTCAGTCGTGTCTGACTTTTCCATTCCAGTACCCTTGCCGGGAAAATCAATGGACAGAGGAGCCCTGTAGGCTACAGTCCATGGGGTCGCAGAGAGTCAGACATGACTGAGTGACTTAAATGTACTCATTAGAAATCTATAAACATAAAATAGTTGAATAACGTTTCCATTTTTCCTGTGATTATATCGTAGCACCACTGGATAAGTAAAAGTTTTGTCAAACAGAAAAGATTGCTGGAAAATGATTAGAGTAGGAGTTAGCCAGCTAAAGGCGGAGTTCAAATGAATCCTGAGGATGAATTAAAGACAATGGTAGTGAGAGAAGTGCATAAGAACTGAATGGCAAGAAAACACTGGATGCTCATGAAATAAACTCTGGAAACTGACGATATATAGAGTACTCTTTGACCTATTTACAAAATGTGCAAAAAATCTCAAGATTATATTGCTTTTACTCAAGAGTGTGAACTGTGAATCCTTGATCTCTCTCTCTGCACTCATTATTCAAGTGGCTGTTATCAAGACATCTGTTTAAATATGAATGGCACCCCACAAATCCTTGATGTATTCTTGGCAGTGTTTTGTAGGATTAAAGAAATTTCTTAGATATAGAACCTCTTAAAATAAGTGTCATTACCTGCCTGGCACATACTATTCAATATATAAAACTTGTTTGCACGACACATAATAATATTTCTGAGAGATATATTCACTGTGCTTTGAGGTGTTACAACACTCTATTATTAATACTTTTTGTAGCAGAGAATATTATTGCTATTTCAGCATCCCTATTGATATTTTAATATAAAACAGAAATTCATCCTCACTGGAACACTTTATACCAAGCATTAACCATACTTAATATTTAGTGCAAATCTTTATCATCAGCACTATCAAGAGAAAACAAGCAATGTCATTTTCTTTTATATTCTATGTGCTTTTGGTTAAGTTTATTTCGCCATATGCTTTCAGTAGAGATAAGAATATTCTCAATAGAGGGAATCTATAATGTCATAGGAATAACATCTTATCATTGCTTTCTCATTCCATTCTGTTACCGTCACTGCTTGGAATTACTTCAGCATGTTGTGTTTAAGATATGTGGCAACTTTTGTTAAGAAAATAAATGCTCGACACTTCCCTGGTGGTCTAGTTGTTAAGAATCTGCCTTGCAAGGCCGGGGATGTAGCTTTGATCCCTTATCGAGGAACTAAGATCCCACATGCCCTGGGCCCACACATCACTATTTGAGAAGCCAGAGGGTCACAACTACTGAGCCCATGTGCTCCAGAGCTCATGCTCTACAACTAGAGAAGCCCTAGCGCTGCAACCAGAGAGAAGTCCCTGTGTACTGCGATGAGAGAAAGCCCGAGCACCGCAAGGAAGACCCAGCACAGCCAAAATCATAAAAGAAAGAAAATATATGCTTTTAAACTAAGCTTTCACTGAAATTTGAGGAGTTGTGGCTTAGGAGATTAGAAATTTGGAAAGAAAGAATATTATTATTGAGATCTGAATGTTATTCAGCTTCAACTTTAACTTTTTCCTTTGGAGGTGTGTAACTTGACACAGACGTTGCAACTTTTCAAGTGGAGATCTTAACTATATTGAGAAAGGGCTCAAGAGTACTTTCAATGTTTTCTTACATCAAAATCACAATTCAGACATTGGCCATTGAAAAACTATTACAACTTTGCTCATTGAACACCTTTCAGGACAAAAATTAATCTATACTTCTTCTACTCAAAAGGAAGGAAACTCATATGATATATAATAATTTATTAGTCAGGAATTATTCATCCACTGGGAATGCACCATCTTAATGTTTTTGCCTTGTTATGTTTTAATCTATTAAAGCAAATGTAGTTCTCTTCCTAAGAAGTCTTTTTCCCTAAGTAGAAAATTCAGCTTATATAACACACAAAATTTCCTGTTTAAGTATATTAACACACACACACACACACACACATATATGTAATTTTGGAGAAGGCAATGGCAACCCACTCCAGTATTCTTGCCTGGAAAATCCCATAGATGAAGGAGTCTGGTGGGCTGCAGTCCATGGGGTCACTAAGAGTTGGACACAACTGAACAACTTCACTTTCACTTTTCGCTTTCATACATTGGAGAAGGAAATGGCAACCCACTCCAGTGTTCTTGCCTGGAGAATCCCAGGGATGGAAGAGTGTGGTGGGCTGCCGTCGAAGGGATCTCACAGAGTCAGACACGACTGAAGCGACTTAGCAGCAGCATATGGAATTTAGAAAGACGGTAATGATGGCCTTTTATACAAGGTAGCAAAAGAGACAGATGTAAAGAATAGACTATGTGGGAGAAGGTGATGGTGGGACGATATGAGAGAATAGCGTTGAAATATGTATATTCAGTTCAGTTCAGTCTCTCAGTCGTGTCCGACTCTATGTGACCCCATAAATTGCAGCTCGCCAGGCCTCCCTGTCTATCACCAGCTCCTGGAGTTCACTCAAACTCATGTCCATCAAGTTACTGATGCCAACCAGCCATCTCATCCTCTGTCTTCCCCTTCTGCTCCTGCCCCCAATCCCTACCAGCATCAGAGTCTTTTCCAATGAGTCAACTCTTCGCATGAGGTGGCCAAAGTACTGGAGCTTCAGCTTTAGCATCATTCCTTCCAAAGAAATTCCAGGGTTGATCTCCTTCAGAATGGACTGGTTGGATCTCCTTGCAGTCCAAGGGGCCCTCAAGAGTCTTCTCCAACACCACAGTTCAAATGCATCAATTCTTCAGCCCTCAGCTTTCTTCACAGTCCAATTCTCACATCCATACATGACTACTGGAAAAAACATAGCCTTGACTAGATGGACCTTTGTTAACAAACTAATGTCTCTGCTTTTGAATATGCTATGAAGGTTGGTCATAACTTTCCTTCCAAAGAGTGAGTATCTTTTAATTTCATGGCTGCAATCATCATCTGCAGAGATTTTAGAGCCCCCCAAAATAAAGTCTGACAGTTTCCACTGTTTCCCCATCTATTTCCCATGAAGTGATGGGACCAGATACCATGATCTTAGTTTTCTGAATGTTGAGCTTTAAGCCAACTTTTGCACTCTCCTTTTTCACTTTAAGAGGCTTTTTAGTTCCTCTTAATTTTCTGTCATAATGGTGGTGTCATCTGCATATCTGAGGTTATTGATATTTCTCCTGGCAATCTAGATTACAGCTTGTCCTCCTTCAAGCCCATCATTTCTCATGATGTATTCTGCATATAAGTTAAATAAGCAGGGTGACAATATACAGTCTTGACATATTCCTTTTCCTATTTCAAACCAGTCTGGTTCTATGTCCAGTTCTAACTGTTGCTTCCTGACCTGCATACAGATTTCTCAAGAGGCAGGTCAGGTGTTCTGCTATTCCCATTTCTTTCAGAATATTCCACAGTTTGTTGTGATCCACACAGTCAAAGGCTTTGGCATAGTCAATAAAGCAGAAATAGATGTTTTTCTGGAACTCTCTTGCTTTTACGATGATGAAGCGGATCTTGGCAATTTGATCTCTGGTTCCTCTGCCTTTTCGAAAACCAGCTTGAACATCAGGAAGTTCATGGTTCATGTATTGCTGAAGCCTGCCTTGGAGAATTTTGGGCTTTACTTTACTAGCATGTGAGATGAGTGCAATTGTGCGGTAGTTTGAGCATTCTTTGGCATTGCCTTTCTTTGGAATTGGAATGAAAACTGACCTTTTCCAGTCCTGTGGCCACTGCTGAGTTTTCCAAATTTGCTGGCATATTGAGTGCAGCACTTTCACAGCATCATCTTTCAGGATTTGAATTAGCTCAACTGGAATGCCATCACTTCCACTAGCTTCATTCGTAGTGATGCTTTCTAAGGCCCACTTGACTTCACATTCCAGGATGTCAGGCTCTAGGTGAGTGATCATATCATCATGATTATCTGGGTCGTGAAGATCTTTTTTGTACACTTCTTCTGTGTATTCTTGCCACCTCTTCTTAATATTTTCTGCTTCTTTTAGGTCCATACCATTTCTGTCCTTTATCGAGCCAGTCTTTGCATGAAATGTTCCCTTGGGATTTTTAATTTTCTTGAAGGGATTTCTAGTCTTTCTCATTCTGTTCTTTTCCTCTATTTCTTTGCACTGATGGCTGAAGAAGTCTTTCTTATCTCGTCTTGCTATTCTTTGGAACTCTGCATTCAGATGCTTATATATTTCCTTTTCTCCTTTGCTTTTCGCTTCTCTTCTTATGATCAGTGCAAGTTCGATACATGAAGCAGGGCACTCAAAGCTGGCACTCTAAAACAACCCAGAGGGATGGGGTGGGGATGGAGGTGGGAAGGGGGTCCAGTATGGGGGGACATATGTACACTGGTAGCTGTTTCATGTTGATATATATGCAAAAACCACCACAATATTGTAAAGTAATTAGTCTCCAATCAAAATAAATCAATTTTAAAAATTTCCTTTTTAAGTTCAATATATTGGATTTTTAGCTTTTTACCTTTTGGAATATATTGTCTTTTATAAGTTATTTCATTTCAAATAATGTGGAGATAAAAGACACCAAAGTGATTTAGAGTAATTAAATTAAAAAAATTCTAAAAGCATATACCAAATTCCCACATTTAGATGACTTACTATGGTCAAATGTAACTTTAGATGTTAGCTACAGATATATATTCATACTAGTTTTAAGACTAACAATAGCCTAGGTTT
Source organism: Budorcas taxicolor (assembly GCF_023091745.1). Taxonomy (NCBI): domain Eukaryota; kingdom Metazoa; phylum Chordata; class Mammalia; order Artiodactyla; family Bovidae; genus Budorcas; species Budorcas taxicolor. The sequence goes on from NC_068935.1 coordinate 1,144,150, forward strand.
GCAAGTTTGTTGGCTAGAAATACCTAAACTAAGACATGAGTTGAATGCAATTTTAACATTTTTGAAAGACAATTTAACTGACTGAAAAAGATACATTTGCAATCATTGAAAGTAATATCAGTTTACATATTATAGTAAATACATTTCAATACAATTTTAAATACACAATACATCTCAGTTTTTGGTCTATGGCCATATCTATATTCATAGGTAGTTTGACCATTTTTATTGTTTATGTGAGCAACACATATTGTGAATAGCCCAGTTTGGAAATCAGAAAATCCAGCAACTGTTAGTTATTTGATAATTTCCTATTTAACCTTATCTTAAACTGAATTAACTGAAATAATTTTTCAGTTATTCAGTCACTTTAATTTTCTCTTTTTGCCTCTGATGATTTTCATTAGGCTTCAACTTTTCTTAATGCACTCTCTTATCATCTTTTCATTCTTTTTCCTTAAGGCTATGCTTATATCATATCAAAATATTTTTTTTCTGGAAAAATTATCCAGTAATTGTGATGTTAACTTTAGAAACATTTCAATATCGAGGCTATATGGAAAAACTTTGTTCAATAATTGATCAGTTCACTTTTCTTCCACACATTTAATATCATGTAAATACAAGTCATTTTTACTTTTTCCTTCTTAATTAGAAGTATCTTCTGTTGATGGACATTTAGGTTGTCTCCATATCTTGTCTACTATAAACATTGCTGCAGTGAACATTGGAGTGCCAGTATTTTTCGGGCCATGTTCTCTGGATGTATTCCCAGGAGTGGGATTGTAGAGTCATATGATAGCTCTATGTTTTAGTTTTTTAAGGAATATATATACTATGAACAAACAATCCTTTGAGAGATAAAGCTATTTAACCTAATAGATTTTTAAAAATACTGACATTATAGTGGAAAGTAGCTCTTTATTTATTGGGTGTAGTATCAAATGTGGGAAAAACTTGAGATCTTTTCTAATATTATTGCAAAAAATAAATATATAAGAAAGTGAAGTCACTCAGTCATGTCCAACTCTTTGATATCCCATGGACAGTAGCATACCAGGCTCCCTCATGCGTGGGATTTTCCAGATAAAAATACTGGAGTGAGTTGTCATTTCCTTCTCCAGGAGATCTTCCTGACCCAGGGATTGAACACGGATCTTCCACATTGTAGGCAGACACTTTACCATCTGAGCCACCAGATGGGAAGTATAAAAATTGTTTTCAGCAAACGAATCAAAGAATTGACAAAATGTATGTTTAGGTTCAGAATGAGTTCCCTCTATAGCATTGTAAATATGAGCATCTGTTTTTTAATTAGCTGAATTTTAAGTGTCAGTGGTGGTGATGGATAAAGGCCATTTGTGTACTGAGCTCATTGGTCTAAACTAACTAGAAGATGATGCACCATCAAATCTTGCTTCTCAGTGTCTCACTGGATTTTTCTATTGACCATACCACTGCTCATCTGAACCTGCTTTCCATTTCTGAATCAAGGATTACTTACATAAAGTCAAGCATTTGGATCTTTTACATATATTTCTGAAGCAAGGATTGCTTACATATGGTCAAGTATCTATTTCAATCTATCCAACTTTACATGTGTTTGTATATACACATTGTGGGGAAAAAATTGGTGGTTAAAAAATCGTCATACTTAGGCAGTTGACAGTAAAAGTTGCAAAACCATCTGGAAAGATGATTAATAAAAATAAATTCCAGTTGAGATGTTTCAAAACCTGAAAGATGATGCTGTGAAAGTGCTGTACTCAATATGCCAGCAAATTTGGAAAACTCAGCAGTGGCCACAGTACTGGAAAAGGTCAGTTTTCATTCCAATTCCAAAGAAAGGCAATGCCAAGGAATGCTCAAACTACCGCACAATTGCACTCATCTCACATGCTAGTAAAGTAAAGCTCAAAATTCTCCAAGGCAGGCTTCAGCAATACATGAACCATGAACTTCCTGATGTTCAAGCTGGTTTTCGAAAAGGCAGAGGAACCAGAGATCAAATTGCCAACATCTGCTGGATCATGGAAAAAGCAAGAAAGTTCCAGAAAAACATCTATTTCTGCTTTATTGACTATGCCAAAGCCTTTGACTGTGTGGATCACAATAAACTGTGGAAAATTCTGAAAGAGATGGGAATACCAGACCACCTGACCTGCCTCTTGAGAAATCTGTATGCAGGTCAGGAAGCAACAGTTAGAACTGAACATGGAACAAGAGACTGGTTCCAAATAGGAAAAGGAGTATGTCAAGGCTGTATATTGTCACCCTGCTTATTTAGCTTATATGCAGAGTACATCATGAGAAACACTAGACTGGAAGAAACACAAACTGGAATCAAGATTGCCGGGAGAAATTTCAATAACCTCAGATATGTAAATGACACCACCCTTATGGCAGAAAGTGAAGAGGAACTAAAAAGCCTCTTGATGAAAGTGAAGGAGGAGAGTGCAAAAGTTGGCTTAAAGCTCAACATTCAGAAAACGAAGATCATGGCATCCGGTCCCATCACTTCATGGGAAATAGATGGGGAAAAAGTGGAAACAGTGTCAGACTTTATTTTTCTGGGCTCCAGAATCACTGCAGATGGTGACTGCAGCCATGAAATTAAAAGACCCTTACTCCTTGGAAGAAAAGTTATGACCAACCTAGATAACATATTTGAAAGCAGAGACATTACTGTGCCAACTAAAGTCTGTCTATCAAGGCTATGGTTTTTCCTGTGGTCATGTATGGATGTGAGAGCTGGACTGTGAAGAAGCCTGAGAGCCAAAGAATTGATGCTTTTGAACTGTGGTGTTGGAGAAGACTCTTGAGGGCCCCTTGGACTGCAAGGAGATCCAACCAGTCCATTCTGAAGGAGATCAACCCTTGGATTTCTTTGGAAGGAATGATGCTAAAGCTGAAGCTCCAGTTCTTTGGCCACCTCATAAGAAGACTTGACTCATTGGAAAAGACTCTGATGCTGGGAGGGATTGGGGGCAGGAGGAGAAGGGGACGACAGAGGATGAGATGGCTGGATGGCATCACGGACTCGATGGATGTGAGTCTGAGTGAACTCTGGGAGTTGGTGATGGACAGGGAGCCGTGGCGTGCTGTGATTCATGGGGTCGCAAAGAGTTGGACACGACTGAGCGACTAAACTGAACTGAACTGAATTGAGTGATACACAATTTATAGGAAAAATGAACATCAATTACTCTGAAAGCCCACAGTTATGAGGCATAGAATTATAATCTCTGTTGATTGGGTTTTCTGAGTCCCTTGTAACGTGACTTTTCCTTCAAACAGCAAGAGTCAAAATTAAGAACATTTGAATTATAGATATTGACCTAATAATTATCCCATATTTTCAACTCATCTAGACCCTGTATCATAGCCTGATATTCTTCTTAAACCTAGCCAGTAGTAGATATGAATGAGACTGCTATATCTAAAATACACATTATCATGTGTGCTATGGGGACTCAAATTCATTCATTCAGTTAACAAAAATTTATGGAAGTCCAACTATATGGCAGGAACTGAGCTAGTTGTTAGATTGGAACATTTACATTCAGATATATTTGCAGTTGAAATACAAAGTTTTGTGCAGTGTATGGAGAAGGTAATCAAACACTTGTCAAAAGTGATTGCCAAGTTTCTTGCTAAAGACTTCTTCCTGGACAACACTCCACAGTCAGGTAGACCAGTTGAAGTTGATAGTGGTTAAAATGAGATACTGAGAACAATTAATGTTATACTATGCAGGAGATAGCCAGCATACTCAAAATATCCAAATCAAGTGCTGAAAATCATCTGCACCAGCTTGGTTATTTCCATCATTTTCATGTTGGGTTCTACATAAGTGAAAAAAAAACCTTGACCATATTTTCACATATGATTCTTTACTTAAACTTCATGAAAACATTCCATTTTTAAGACAAATTGTGGAGGGTGATAAAAAGTGGATACTGTATAATAAAATGGCAAGGAAGAAACCATGGAACAAGCTAAAGGAACCACAGCTAACCACACCAAAAGCTGACCTTCATCCAAAGAAGGTGATGGGTATGTGGTGGAATTGAAAGAGAGTCCTCTTTTATAAGCTCCTTCAAGAAAACCAATTGATTGCAACAAGTACTTCTCTCAGTTAGACCAACTGAAAGTAACACTCAACAAAAAGCATCTGAAATTAGCAGAAAATGCATAATCTTCCATTAGGATAACACAAGACCACATGTTTTTTTGATGACCAGGCAAAAACTGTTACAGTTTGGCTGGGAAGTTTTGATTCATCTGCGATATTCACCAGACATTGCACTTTTGGATGTCCATTTATTTCAGTCTTTACAAAATTCTCTTAATGGAAAAAAAAAAAAAAAAAAAGCCAATTCCCTAGAAGGTTATAAAAGGCCCCTGGAACAGTTCTTTGCCTCTCCCCAAAAAAGTTTTGGGAAGATGAAATTTTGAAGTTGCCTGAAAAAAATGGCAGAATGCAGTGGAACAAAATTGTGGGTACACTGTTCAATAAAGTTCTTGGTGAAAATGAAAAATGTGTCCTTTATATGTACTTAAAAGCCAAAGGAACTTTTTGGCCAACCATATATCCTCAAAGACTCCAACATGACTTAGGGACAGAACAACAACATTCCCAGCTGGACTACATGACAATTCCAATTGAGATTAATTGTTTTAGCAACATTTATGGCAATACTTCAGTTTAGTTCAGTTGCTCAGTCGTGTCCAACTCTTTGCGACCCCATGAATTGCAACACGCCAGGCCTCCCTGTCCATCACCATCTCCTGAAATTCACTCAGACTCACGTCCATCGAGTCAGTGATGCCATCCAGCCATCTCATCCTCGGTCGTCCCTTTCTCCTCCTGCCCCCAATCCCTCCCAGCATCACAGTCTTTCCAATGAGTCAACTCTTCGCATGAGGTGGCCAAAGTACTGGAGTTTCAGCTTCAGCATCATTCCTTCCAAAGAAATTCCAGGGCTGATCTCCTTCAGAATGGACTGGTTGGATCTCCTTGCAGTCCAAGGGACTCACAAGAGTCTTCTCCAACACCACAGTTCAAAAACATCAATTCTTCGGCACTCAGCCTTCTTCACAGTCCAACTCTCACATCCATACGTGATCACTGAAAAAACCATAGCCTTGACCAGATGGACCTTAGTCGGCACAGTAATGTCTCTGCTTTTGAATATGTTATCTAGGTTGGTCATAACTTTTCTTCCAAGGAGTAAGTGTAATTTCATGGCTGCAATCACCATCTGCAGTGATTTTGGAGCCCCCCAAAATAAAGTCTGACACTGTTTCCACTGTTTCCCCATCTACTTCCCATGAAGTGATGGGACGGGATGCTATGATCTTCGTTTTCTGAATGTTGAGCTTTAAGACTCTCCTCTTTCACTTTCATCAAGAGGCTTTTTAGTTCCTCTTCACTTTCTGCCATAAGGGTAGTGTCACCTGCATATCTGAGATTATTGATATTTCTCCCGGCAGTCTTGATTCCAGCTTGTGTTTCTACCAGTCCAGCGTTTCTCATGATGTACTCTGCATAGAAGTTAAATAAGCAGGGTGACAGTATCCAGTCTTGACGTACTCCTTTTCCTATTTGGAACCAGTCTGTTGTTCCATGTCCAGTTCTAACTGTTGCTTCCTGACCTGCATATAGGTTTCTCAAGAGGCAGGTCAGGTGGTCTGGTATTCCCATCTCTCTCAGAATTTTCCACAGTTTATTGTGATTCACACAGTCAAAGCCTTTGGCATAGTCAATAATGCAGAAATAGATGTTTTTCTGGAACTCTCTTGCTTTTTCCATCAATAGTTATCACTATATAAAAGCAGATATTTAAAACGGAATAGATTAACCAAGTGATGCTGCATTTGGAGGTATGTGTGCTGTGCTTAGTCACTCAGTAGTATCCGACTCTTTGTGACTCCATGGACTGGGGCCCGCCAGACTCCTCTGTCCATGGAGATTCTCAAGGCAAGAATACTGAAGTGGGTCGCCATGCCCTCCTCCAGGGGATATTCCCAACCCAGGAATCAAACCTAGGTTGCCTGCATTGCTGGCGGATTCTTATCATCTGATCAGGAGATTGCTAGTTTTCTTGTCCCTGTTCTCTGTGCATGAGATTCTCCAGGCAAGAATACTGGAGTGGGTTGCCATGCCCTTCTCTAGGGGATCTTCCCAACCCAGGGATCAAACCTACGTCACTCCCTAGCATTGGCAGGCGGGTTCTTTACCACTAAAACCACTTGGAAATCCCTGGACTTGCTAATGACAAGAAAAAATGTGTAACCAAGAATTTCATTATAATTTTTATTGAAATTATCTACCTTTATTATTGGGCTTTCTAGATGGCTCAGTGGTAAAGAATCCACCTGCCAATGCAGGAGATCCAGGAGACGTGGGTTAGATCCCTGGTTTGGGATGATCCCCTGGAGGAGAAAGTGACTATCCATTACTGTATTCTTGCTTGGAAAATCCCATGTACAGAGGAGCCTGATGGACTACAATTGATTGGTTTGCAGAGTTGGACACGATTGAGTATGCTTCACAAAACATGTATTATTATTATTTTCATCCCCTAATCATGAGAGTACACTGCTGCAGCATGTATGAAATAAACTTCAGATTAATTATTTTAATTAGATTAAGTAAAGCAAAATGCACTGAACTTCATATTAATACCTTTTCCTGGTCAGAATTGAATATTTTCTTTTAGTCTAGTTTTCATGTCATGACTAACATTGATGAAACAACAATTTAATATGATTTTATTTCATTTTGCTTTTGCTTTTTACAGCTATGTTTAGGTTTCTAAAGCCTAATATTCTTCTCCATGATTCCACTTCTATTTCCACAAATCAACTTCATTTCTAAAGCAAAGAATTTGGCACTTTCCATGATCTGATGAACTATTTGGCATACACCTATACAAAATGCTATATCTACCAAGTAATATAGCCAGTGTTTCTAAGCATATTTATTCTATTAATTCACCTCTCAATAGTTGTACATCTTCATCTTATATAAGTAATTTTATTTAAGTCAATCAATTTTATTAAGTCAATATGTAATTTTAGTGGCCAATATAAAATATTATTTTATCTTTTACTATATTTGGATGAAAGTCAGATTAGTGATAAACATTAGAATGGTTCATATTTATTCCTGCTAAGTCTAAGGTTGTGCTTCTTAATTGTATTTTTAGAAAGAAAAAAAACAAAACTCCATGTATGTAACAGAACATGTGTAAGACTGAATCAAGCTGTTACACATTGCAAATTACTATGTGCTCTTGAAACGATTATAATTTAACACAAAAATTAAAAATTTATGCTGATACTTACTGCAGTTTATTCTCTTACACCTCCCCAGAATAAAAGACATCAAATAAAAATATCTTCACCCACCACAAATGTCCATGATTTAGGATTGATTCTAAGCATGGGAGAAAGTGATATTACTGACTCTTTTCTTGATAGGTACACTTAATGAGCTGCCAGCAAACACAGGATAAGAACAATTTTCTGAGAGATAGGGCCACTTGTTTCAGATGGTTTTAAGGAAGATGAAATTGTGCACAAGGATACTTCTATTGTCTAAAAAATAAATACAATTTATTTTTATGTTTGAGCAGGATATATTCTAATGCAATATAGAGATTTTTTTGGGGGGGTGATAATCTGGTGTCAAGTCTCAATGGCTTTTTGCAGAAATTTGTGTAAAAACAAGCTGAAACTCTGGGGTCTAGTGTGCAAAATATTATCTTTTCACATCTGGGACTGCAGTTCAAATTTAATCTGAAGGACTTGAGAGATATGTCAAAACACCTGAAAACAATTTGTGTAGCTAGTGAAATGTGGTATCTGGAGGCCCATACACAAAAAAATCACTTTTATTTGCTCTTTTCCCTCTGCTGTCTCACTCAAAATAACTGCAGTTTGCATACAAGCAACCTATACTGATATTGCAAGGAAACACAAGCACAGATATTTTGTACTTTGATAAAAAATGACATTATTCAGTGCCTAGTTGTTTTATTATCATTATTAGGGTATCAGAACTCAACATAATGCAGATATGTTAGCTAAATCTATGGTAATGGTCACATGTTATTATAGAGCATGGATTTTCTGACAGACTGTAGCATATTTTAATAAAAGTAATAGGTCAATCTATATATGTAATAATGTATCTTTAAGCTTTAAGTTTGAGATTTGTCAGAGAACTAAAATTGAAAACAAGGAAATATATTGACCATAATTGTCTATTTTCTTATTCACATATATGGAATATTTATTAGGAAAAAAAAATGTTTTCAACACTGCTTTGTTACACGTAGGTGATTTCTGGTTTGCTTTATTAATGAGCCTAGAAAAAATTCTTTATTGTTGATCCATAAAATATTCCAGCATTCACAGCAGATTCAGAATTAGCCCTGAATTGAGGATACTGATGGTTAGCCAAAACACCACTTGACATTTTGAAAAATAGAGTGGAATAGTAGGCATTGTTCCTCTTAATGCTTTAACCCAAAAACATTTGCTTTAATGCCAAAAGTATAAATAATAAAGGAAAAGCAAGTGGATATCATGAGGATAAACTCCTTAAAAGAAGCCATTTATCTTATTCTAAATTAAATGTGCTTCTTAACTTTCAAATTGACGCTTACACAAAGGTCTGTTCTCCTAAATGATCTTCAGTTCAGTTCAGTTCAGTCGCACAGTAGCACGTAACTCTTTGCAACTCCATAGACTGCAGCACTCCAGGCCTCCCTGTCCATTGTCAACTCCCAGAGTTTACCCTAACTCATACCTATTGAGTCGGTGATGCCATTTAACTATCTCATCCTCTGTCGTCCCCTTCTCCTCTTGCCTTTAAACTTTCCCAGAATCAGGGTCTTTCAAATGAGTCAACTCTTTGCATCAGGTGGCCAAAGTATTGGAGTTTCAACTTCAACATCAGTCTTTCCAATGAACACTCAGGACTGATCTCCTTTAGGATGGACTGGTTGGATCTCCTTGCAGTCCAAGGGACTCTCAAGAGTCTTCTCTAACACCACTGTTCAAAAGCATCAATCGTTTGTCACTCAGCTTTCTTTATACTCCAATTCTCATGTCCATATACGACTACTGGAAAAAAACGTAGCCTTGACTACACAGACCCTTGTTGGCAAAGTAATGTCTCTGCTTTTTAAAATGCTGAAGTGATCTTACTAGTTTCCAATTCTTGAGATTCTCTATTAGAGAATTTAGTTTACTTTGTAGTGGTAGTTAAAGAATTTTAAAAGAAAGAACAGCAAAGACTGAAAATTGGAAAATATCGCAAAAAGTGAGTTATAATCGACAGATATAATATGTCTTCAAAAGATCTTATAAAATCCCTTTAAAAGATCTACAAACATGAACTCATTTTAAGTGACTGAATAAGGTCTTTTTTTATGGTAGTAAAATGAAGATAATAATTATCCTTACTTCTGTGAGTTGTTGTAAGGATTAAATAAGTGTCTATTAAATAACTTCATGTATGTAAAATTAATCTTAACAAATGCCTGGCATATGGAAGTGCTGTGCAATATTTAGCCAGTATCCTTATTATTATTGGTAATGTTAGCATGATTAAATGCACTGTATTTACATGACTTTAAAACAATGGATACCGAACTAGCAGCTTGTTTTTGTAATTGACTATCAGTAAAAAGAAACAGAATGTTAAGATACTGATTCTGTCCTACGTGTCCCAACATATATCCCTTTCAGTTTTTACCATCTGGATTCTCTGTCTCTCTAGTGTCTCCATTCAATAAACCAGAAGCAAGGATACTTGTGTTGTATGTCCCAAATGACCTAACACTATTTAGAAAATGTCCTAGATTGTAGAATTGTTCTCCCCACCCACCCTCTTCCTTTAATTTTCCTATATCAACATGTTCTTACCAATATCTTTTTTTCTTCAGGTTTTATTATCTACACAACAAACAGATAGCTAGCGATTTCTACTAAATTAAATCAGTGCTGTTGGATTTAAGGCATTACTACTCTTAGAATTGGGTTTCTCAGTTGGCTCAGTGGTAAAGACTCTGCCTCCAAAGCAAGAGACACAAAATACACAGGTTCAATCCCTGGGTCAGGAAAATCTCCAGGAGCAGGAAATGGCAACTCACTCTAGTACTCTTGCCTGGAAAATCCCATGGACAGAGGAGCCTGACAGGCTACAGTCCACATGGTGGCAAAGATTAGGACATGACTGAGTGGTTGAGCACACACTCTTAGAATTGCACTTTCCCTTTACAAAGAGATTCTAAAGTCAAAATCAATGGCTATTTATCACACACACACACACAGGAATTTTAGCTCTGTCGTGAGAGGTCTAGGATAGTAGTCAGTGGGCTTTTATACTACATTCTGAAAGGATGTGTTCAGGCACTGCTAGTGAGATACTAGAAATTTGGGGTTAGTTATTTCTCTAAAGCTGTATAGATAAAATCTAGCCTTAAGTATTTACTTATTTTACCATTAGTCAAGGAAGGCTATCATTTCTTTACACAAACTATGACATTAAAACTGGTTAAATTTTATCATCAGTTCACTTCAGTTCATTTCAGTCGCTCAGTCATGTCCGACTCTTTGTGACCCCATGAACCACAGCGCGCCAGGCCTCCCTGTCCATCGCCAGCTTCGGAGTTTACCAAAACTCATGTCCATTGAGTCGGTGATGCCATCCAGTCATCTCATGCTCTGTTGTCCCCTTCTCCTCCTGCCCCCATTCTCTCCCAGCATCAGGGTTTTTTTCCAATCAGTCAACTCTTTGCATGAGGTGGCCAAAGTATTGGAGTTTCAGTTTCAGTAGCAGTCCTTCCAATGAACACCCAGGACTGATCTCCTTTTGGATGGACTGGTTGGATCTCCTTGCAGTCCAAGGGACTCTCAAGAGTCTTCTCCATCACCACAGTTCAAAAGCATCAATTCTTTGGTGCTCAGCCTTCTTCATAGTCCAACTCTCACATCCATACATGACCACTGGAAAAATCATAGACTTGACTAGACAGACCTATTTTGACAAAGTAATGTCTCTGCTTTTTAATTTTTTTAATATAAATTCATTTTAATTGGAGGTTAATTACTTTACAATATTGTATTGGTTGTCTAGGTTGGTCATAACTTTCCTTCCAAGGAGTAATCGTCTTTTAATTTCATGGCTGCAATCACCATCTGCAGTGATTTTGGGACCCCCCCCCAAAATAAAGTTTGCCACTGATTCCATTGTTTCTCCATCTATTTGCTGTGAAGTGATGGGACAGGATGCCATGATCTTAGTTTTCTGAATGTTGAGTTTTAAGCCAACTTTTTCACTCTTGTCTTTCACTTTCATCAAGAGGCTGTTTAGTTCTTCTTCACTTTCTGCGACAAGGGTGGTATCATCTGCATATCTGAGGTTATTGATATTTCTCCCGGCAATCTTGATTCCAGCTTGTGCTTCATCCATCCTGGCATCTCTCATGATGTACTCTGCATATAAGTTAAATAAGCAGGGTGACAATATACAGCCTTGATGTACACCTTTTCCTCTTTGGAACCAGTCTGTTGTTCCATGTCCAGTTCTAACTGTTGCTTCCTGATCTGCATACAGGTTTCTCAAGAAGCAGGTCAGGTGGTCTGGTTTTCCTATCTCTTTCAGAATTTTCCACAGTTTATTGTGAACCACACAGTCAAAGGCTTTGGCGTAGTCAATAAAGCAGAAATAAATTTTTTTTTCCTGCAATTTACTTGCTTTTTCCATGATCCAGCGGATGTTGGCAATTTGATCTCTGGTTCCCCTGCCTTTTATCATCAGGGTGGAAAATTGAATCATAAATAATATGCTAAATAAATCTTTGGCTTGTTTTTTGAGTTGATTCTTTTTAATCTTAATGTTATTTTTTTCAAAAGCGTGTACCAGGTTTCATGTTATCCAAGAAAAGAATTCCAGAATTCATGTATTTCAAAATGTTTTATAGAGAACTATCATGAATGCAAGCATATTTTCTTAGTTTTATAAGCTATTAGTTGAACAATGCTTCTATAATGTAAAAGAGAAATTGATTGATACATATTGAAAGATAATCCCTCTGCATTTGATTCCTCTATAATTTCTATTTATTTAAGAACTGTAAATCATCAACTAAAATAATGATAATATTTCCTTTAATTTAGACTGCATGTATTTTTTTGTTTTAGGAAATTTAGTACTGAAAAAAACAGTTACCACTTAATCTTAGCTTGGTTCAATTTTTATAGTTGTAACTCAAATCTATTTATTGAAGTTCCTTCAAAATGTATTATCCGTTTTTTTTTTTTTTTCTTGTTTTGGTTGTTTTCCCTTCAACATGGCAAAGGACCCCAGCTCCTCCCCTGCCATCAGCCACTGGCTTTTAATTTCTGTAATTAAAATTTGTATTCAAATGTAAATTGTTACTATTACATCTATATTTTTCCCTTGTGGCTCAGCTGGTAAAGAATCCACCTGCAATGAGGGAGACCTGGTTTTGATCCCTGGGTTGGGAAGATCTCCTGGAGAAGGAAAACGCTACCCACTCCAGTATTCTGTCCTGGAAAATTAGGAGTCAGATACGGCGACTGAGCGACTTTCACTTTCACTATATTTTTAATGATTAGAGTGAAGTTTTTAATCTGAATTTCAGTCTATATACTTAAAATCACAAGTTGAATCATATATTTGTTGTCTTCTCAATGAATGCAGTATGTGACACAATTAAATTTGTTTAAAAATGCTTATTAATGTTGTTGGAAATCAGACTCTGTTTTTCCAGCTTAGTATAACAAAAGCTGAAACATAACTACTGAATCATTTGGAAGTTAAACGATTGTATTTTAATGTTTTAAAGTACTGTTTAATTTGTTTCAGCTTTCACTTGTAAATAAGTACTTATGTCCTGATGAATATAAACAAATGTACTTAAAATGGAAATGGTAAATACTATTTTAATAGATTTTAGCAAATTAAGAGATGAGTACTTGAGTGAGAAGAAAAGTAAATTTGTGAAGATGTTCACATAAATATAAATAACAAATTGTTATGAAGAGGTCAGATAGATTCAGCTGAAAAATGCAGTTATGTTTTACAATGTGTAGACTCAGAAATTGGAGCAGCAATCTAGTGAAAGATCATAATTTAATACACAGAAGCCAATATATTTTTTCTTTTAACTAATCAATATATATTATAATAATTTATATGAAAATTTCTTTGAACTATCATCTTATCTAATAAAGATTCCCTAGGGAAGTTTATCAATTTTTAATCTTTCTTAAGTCATAGTTTGTTCTAACATATTTTTAAATGAATTGAGTCATAGTCATGAATCTGAAAGACATTAGTCTAAAACACTTCTTTGATACAAGAGTAGTAAGAGCAATGAGAGATAACATTTAAAATTGTCATTAAGTATAGCTGAAGTTTGATTACTTTTCTTTAACAATTATTTGATTATGATCACTGTAAATGTACTCATTTGTTTGACATCTACTAAAATCATTAATAAATCCAATTTGTGAGTGTTAATTGCACTTTCATATTTTATTTACCTTCAATTTGCAATATGTATATTGGAGATGATTAGATATAAAATATACTAATTTTTACAAGCATTACAAAGCAGTGGTTATTTCTTCCACAATGATTGGAAAGATGTTATAGTTAGTATACCACTTCTACAAATTCACTGGGTGGTTAAAATGCATTGTCAAACCTATGCAATGAAATTACCAATGAGGAATAGTTGGCTTCTAACATCTGGCTCTGCAAACATGTGTTTTAACCTTAATTCAGATCCCACATCTGATTACTTTAGTAATATTAAAGATACTTTCAATGCTTATATAGAAAACATATAGAAAGATTTGACCTGTGGAGAGATTCAAACTGTTCTTTGACCTGTGGAGAGATTCAAACTGTTCTTTGTAAATGCAGAAAAGTGTTTTAAGGAAATTGTCCTCCTATATTGACATGTTTGTCTGAAATAAGTTTAATATTTTGTGATGTCTAACCAGTGGCAGAAGTGTGAAAATATTTTCCAAAGAAATAAATCTGATTGAAGTCATTGAACTCATTTTTTTTTATAGTCTTTGTTGCACCTGTTAGAATACTGCTTCTGTTTTATGTTTGGGGTTTTTGGCCACAAGACATGTGGGAATGCTTCCCAACCAGGAATTGAACATGCATCCCCTGCATTGGAAGGCAAAGTCTTAACCACCAGGGAAGACCCCCATTGAACTCATTTTATCAGTCACATTATTTCAGTATGCAAAGTTATTATATAGCAGTTACATTAACATAGTAATAATAACCATGTACCGCCATGTATTTATTATTTATATGATTTATGTTTTTAGAATCCCAAAGTAATTTACATGAAGGATGTAATTAGTGGATGAAAGATGAACTGAGAAAGAAATTTTCATTTGTTTAAAGATACTGATATAACATTGTTTTTCCAAACACTTTTGCTTATAAAGTCATTAATAATTCTGTGTATGTGTGTTTAGGGTGAAGATATATATCCTTTGTCCAAGATGCATGTCTGGTAGTTTTAAATAATTAAAAATAATTTCAGAAAAGAAATGGAATTCTCCTTTTTTTGAAATCACAGAAGATTCGCCATCTTTTAATATAGAGAGAACTTGCAGATGGATACACCACATTTGTAACTTTTATTTTTCAGTAAAATAGAACACATATTTGCTCTAACGCAATTTCAACCTTTTAAAGCCTATGTATCCAACCAATATAGGATAAAAATGGTTATGGGATCTTAAATTATCAAATGAACTATCTAATTACTCTCTGTTCCTTAAAATATAAGAAAGATAATTAATTTTGTTGTGAGTTTCCACCTTTAGAAAAAATTCCATAGACTATTATTAAAATCATATGCTTCATTTTTTTCATCTTTGGAAATAAATCAAATAGTACTTTTTGTACCTAAATGCTCAGAGGTGGAAATATCCTATCTTGGATCAAAGCATCAGAGACATGATTTATGATTTTGCAAATGCTTCTAAATCATAACTTAGTATACTGTGTGGCATTATGAAAATGTAAATTGCTGAAGATAGTATATATGAGACTTTGCAGGATATTAACAACACTTTATTTGAAGCAACAAAAGATAGCTTTCTAAGTAAAAAGCAGTGTGGAACTCACATGAATTTAGTCTCCTTTCCTGAATCCATATTCAACTCTTTGAAAGTACAGTTACACTGCACCATTTATTTCTGTGAATAGGGCAGAGTTTGAAAAATAGAAAGACCTAAAGTCATGCATTCAATTGAGCTATCCCTCAGCTCTTGAAAGATATGGTTGCGGTTGTCTGCTTTTCGCCCCTGCTGTTTTAGACTGACTCCTTACATTAGGGAGTGAGGATATTGTACAGTAAAGTTACAGTTTTTAAATCAGAGTCAGGAAGAAAGGAGTTCTGCTTGGTTGAATTTAATAGTTGTATATCTCATCATTTGATGATCATTTTTAAAAGCATTACAATACAATATAGAGTAGTTGACACTATTTCCTAATAATTCAGAAGGTCCATGTGAATTTCACCAATTGAGAGGAATCATGAATGCCCATCATCCCTCTACTAGTAAAATGGATAAATTCTGGTTAATAGAGACTTGTCATAGAGAGAATTATAGGCAAGCAGTGTTTATTATAAATTTCCTCTAGAAGTGTTGGCAAATGTCTCTACCCAAGACCTATTTTTTCTTAGTTCTGAGGGAAAAGAACATAGCAACACTTTATCATGGGAAATGATAGTAGCATTTTAGAGTCATATAAAGCCCTAAGGTGGAAAGTTTTTTTTTTTTCCTCACTTTCCCTACTTGAAATCTAGGGAAGGCATTAGAAAAGAGGGGTAGCAGGAATGGGGTTGAATGGATAGATGAAAACGGAAAGAGAAAGAAGAGATTTTTCTTTCACAAAGAAGTTATCTTTTCAATTAAGTAAATGTAATGTCTTCTTTGGACTTCTATGGTGGCTCAGACAGTAAATCGTCTGTCTAAAATGCAGGAGACCCAGATTCGAGCCCTGGGTTGGGAAGATCCCCTGGAGAAGGAAATGACAATCCACTCCAGTACTATTGCCTGGAAAATCCCACGGACAGAGGAGCCTAGTAGGCTACAGTCTATAGGGTCTCAAAGAGTCGGACACGACTGAACGTCTTCTTTGGATTCAAAGAATCGTAAGGAAAGATGGATAGTTTCTACCTCTGCCCTTTATCTGACTCCTAAGTTACCATAATGAAGTTTTGCTGCTGGTTCCTCCTTTAGAACTGAAAAAGGGAACAAAGGAAGAGACATTTGCCAGCACTTCTGTATAAAAATTCATAGTAAATACTATTTGCCTATAATTCTGCCTGCTGCAAATCTCTTTTAATCACAGTTTCTTTGCTAGAGCTACTGTAAGTTTGGATTTGGACTGCAAATGAGACAAAAGGTAGTGAGCTGATCAGCCAGAATAAACTGGAATTTTTTTTTTTTTAGTATTGTGAGATAAAATGCAGGGTGGGAATGGGCCTACAACAGTTTGACACCCTATCCTCTCTTTCATTTTCTTCTTTCCCTGAATTGTGTTCCTTTTCTTTCTTTTTCTGGTTTCCCTTCAAAGGTATCAATACTTTCTTTATTTGCCCTTCTTTTCTCTCTTTTTGCCTCAAGAAAAGAAAATAAATATTCACATTACTAATTTATTTTTTCCTAAATTTCTTTTGTATTAATAGATACTGGATTGGTTGTGAAGAAAAGTAATGATTATCTAGTGGGACTTAGACAGTGGTAAAGAATCTGCCTGCAACGCAGGAGACCCAGTTTTGATCCCTGTGTCTGGAAAATTCCCTGGAGAAGAGAGTGGCTTCTCACTCCAGTATTTTTGCCTGGAGAATTCCATCGACAGAGGAGCCTAGTGGGCTACAGTCCATGGGATTGCAAAGACTCTGACATGACTGAGTGACTAAGACTTAACAGACACAAAAAATAAGGAAGAGAACAGAAAAGGAATTGTACTCTAGGAATAGTAGAAAAACTATGGGAACCACTTCCTATCCAAGAATCAGTAGTAACTTTTCAAAGAGTTAAAGGAAAATCTTAGAAGAAGTTTAAAGCTTTAGAATAAGTTGCTGAAAGTCTACCTGAAATTTTATACTTGCTGCTTAAGTACTATGAACACTCATTTGTTGTTGTTCAGTCACTAAGTCCTGTCCAACTGCTTTGCAACTCCATGCACTGTAGCCTGCAAGGCTCCTCTGTTCATGGGATTTCCCAGGCAAGAATACTGAAGTGGGTTGCCACTTCCTTCTCCTGGAGATCTTCCTGACTCAGAGATCCTACCTGTGTCTTCTGCACTGGCAGGCAGATTCTTTTTCACTGAGCCACCAGGAAAGCCAATAAACTGTTATACTGCACGCAATAATGAGTTAGAAATGTGCATAAAATAAACTTACAATAACAGTTTGTTGGTACCCTCAATGGGTTATGGCCCAATGTGGGAAAAATTCAACACAGTAGGCTTTTTGTCTCTACTGTAGCCTCCCTTCAATCTGCCTCATGCTTTCATGCAACCCATGCCAAGTGGATTTGAATCATCCCTTCTTATGCCAGGCAGGACCCACGGCATGTCTCTTTGTGATCTCATCTTCTTATCAGCATTGTCCTGTCTGTACTCCATCCTCAGTCCTAGTTCTCTACTCTGAACAACGGATAATTATAATAAAATGTTAAAAAAATGGAGTCTTCTTACCTTAATATTTAGCAACACGCAGCATATTGACCTCTTGGCAATCTTTATGATACTATTTAGGGATATCAATATTAAATATGCGACTGATACTTTAGGAATTGAAGCCAAGCTAGAGAGATGACAGCAAGTAAGTTTTGCAATACCTCTCTATTTAGTCTGTTGCTGGTGTTGTTGAGATGCTAAGTCATGTCTGACTCTTTGGACTCCATGGACTGTAGACTGCCAGGCTCCTCTATTCATGGAGTTTTCCAAGCAAGAACACTGGAGTGAGTTGCCATTTCCTTCTCCAGGGGATCTTCCTGACCCAGGGATTGAACTCTCATCTCCTGCATTGGTAAGAAGATTCTTTACACATTAGCAATCAGGGAAGAATATCCTTAAATTGTACTTATAGTGTCACGGCAAATTGTTTCCTCACAAATGGATCCTTAAAAATCTCAGAAAATGTGTGTCTTTGCTACACAAATTTCTGCTAATTGGTTATTTCTCAATTTGTCAATAATTTGATAGATACACTCCCCTATCTTTCTACAAATTGAATTTGATCCCATTTTTATCTCTGTTGTCACTCTTAGTTCTAAACTAAAACTTTGATTACATGTTGGTAGACATACAGTACATTTCCCTGACTGCTTCTGGAGACAGATGACCAATTTTCAGCAATTTAGACATGAGAATATGATTGCTGTAATTCTAATTGGCATGCAGAAGTAATCAAGAGTGGCCTGCTTGTTGCAGCCAAAGCTACAGGAGATCAAATCACATTTCAATAAACTTTCAAGCCCTGTCATAAATATTTTGAAATAGATTATTTCTCATTGACTGTCTATATGTATTTCTTAAAGGGAAAGTACAAAATTCCCACATACTTTGATTAACATTATTTACCCAAGAGAAAAAGGCACTTTAAAAAATGGCACCTAATATTAAAATTTATGTTTTCTAAGAAAATTTTTATTGAAATATAATTGATTTTTTATACTGTGTTAGCTTCAGATGTACAACAAAGTGATTCAGTTATATATATATAACTGAATCATATATATATGTATACATGTGTATGTATATGTATACTTACATATACATACATACATATATATATGTATACATGTATACATGCATATATATGTATATATACATATATATAACTGAATCACTTTATTGTACATCTGAAGCTAACACAGTTTAAAAAATCTATTACATTTCAATAATTATATATATACACACATGCACACAGACACACATATATACACACTCAGTTTTATACAACATCTCTGATGGCTAGTGGGTATAGAACCTACATGCATTGCAGGAGACACAGGAGATGCGGATTTGATCCTGGATCAGGAAGATCCTCTGGAGGGGGAAATGGCACTCCACTCCAGTATTCTTCCCTGAAAAATATCGTGGATAGAGAAGCCTGGAGGGCTACAGTCCCTGGGGTTGCAAAGAGTTGGACGTGACAGACCATACAGTTTTTTACATATATATATGTATATGTGCGTGTGTGTTTGTGTGTGCGTGTGTGTGTGTATGTGTGTGTAATTTATGTTCTATTCCATTATAAGATATTGAGTACATTCCATATACTATACTTGTTAGTTAAATTTAGGAAAAAATATGTAATCTTCTCAGTCTTCAATGGAGGACTAACTACATAGCCAAAAATTTAGCACTTTTCTTCAAAGTCAATCCTTCGTTCTACATCCCTTTACTCTACCGTGTTTACCAGTGTAATTAAGTCTTAAAGCTCAAAGGGGAAAGTGTAAGTAATATCAGAATGACAAATTAAAAATAGCTTTCTATTTTCCTTTCTTCACAAAGGAAAAGGAGAAAAAAAAAACACTTTTGTTTGAGTATTTCATGGAGCACTTGTTATAGAAAAGGATGATATGTCATTGTAGACAATTGCACATCTGATGTAATTCATCTCCCTGCTGTGTTGAACATCAGCAGAGACAGAGCTATAGTTACAAAAGCAGATTATAAATTGTGACAAATCCTATTCGCTTTTAGGAGTGTTCATCTCCTGTGAAACATATTTAGCCCAATTATGTAGTAGAGAGGTTTTTTGAGGTGTCTTGTCTGAAACCTTAAAGCTAGTGGATAATTTAGAGATCACCTGCTGCATCAATACCATTTCACACATGAGGAACTTAAAATTTAGAAAGAGGAGGTAACAACTGATTTATATCATAGGTAAGATTAGAACCAAAATTTATTGCTTGGCAGCTCAATGGCATTTCCTCTCAGGAAGATACAAAGTTGGAAATAGACCCAGTTTGTCTTAGTTCTGCTCTAGCTCCTCTTTTTATTATGGACTTTATCTCACTCATATGCCCTGCATTTCATGGAATTCTACCATTTAAGCTTTCTTTCTTATAATCCCATGCCTTGTATTTTGGCTTAATTTTTCCCCCTTCAGGTGAAAATGCATTTCCTTCAAGAAGACACTAAACACACTGGCTGAAGAGAAGGAATAACTATCACTAGTCATAATAACTATAGTTAGTTATTGCCATGGGACACTGTGGGTATGAAATGGAAATGGTATTATTTAACAAGTTGGCTTTTTCCCCTGCCTTCCTCCAGTATATGACGTTCGTAGCCACTGCCTTCTATAAACTAGCTCTGAATATTGAACAGACACTTGATTGAAGTTTCCAATTTTGATTAAAAATTTTATTCTCATTATGCTCAGAGAAGTGACTAAGACTGCCTGACAGCAGGCATCAAGTAACATAGAGTATGCCTTCAACCTCATCTTTGAATTCTTACGATGGTTTTTCTTTTTCTTTCTTTCTTTCTTTTTTTTTTAACTTTACAATATTGTATTGGTTTTGCTGTATGTCAACATAAATCTGCCACGGGTATACACGTGTTCCCCATCCTGAACCCCCCTCCCACCTCCATCCCTGTACCATCCTCTGGGTCATTCCAGTGCACCAGCCCCAAGCATCCTGTATCCTGCATCAAACCTGGACTGGTGATTCATTTTTTATATATTATACACGTTTCAAAGCCATTATCCCAAATCATCCCACCCTCTCCCTCTCCCACAGTGTCCAAAAGACTGTTCTATACATCTGTGTCTCTTTTGCTGTCTTGCATACAGGGTTATCTTTACCATCTTTCTAAATTCCATATATATGCATCAGTATACTGTATTGGTGTTTTTCTTTCTGGCTTGTATAATAGGCTCCAGTTTCATCCACCTCATTAGAATTGATTCAAATGTATTCTTTTTAATTAATAGCTGAGTAATACTCCATTGTGTATATGTACCACAGCTTTCTTATCCATTCATCTGCTGATGGACATCTAGTTTGCTTCCATTACCTGGCTATTATAAACAGTGCTGCGATGAACATTGGGATACACGTGTCTCTTTCAATTCAGGTTTCCTCAGTGAGTATGCCCAGCAGTGCGATTGCTGGGTCATAAGGCAGTTCTGTTCCCAGTTTTTTAAGGAATCTCCACACTGTTCTCCATAGTGGCTGTACTAGTTTGCATTCCCACCAACAGTGTAAGAGGGCTCCCTTTTCTCCACACCCTCTCCAGCATTTATTGCTTGTAGACTTTTGGATTGCAGCCATTCTGACTGGCGTGAAATGGTACCTCATTGTGGTTTTGATTTGCATTTCTCTGATAATGAGTGATGTTGAGCATCTTTTCATGGGTTTGTTAGCCATAGGATGATTTTTCTAAGGGAAATTACTGAAAGGTTATGAAAAACATTTGAATAAAAGAAGGAAATCAGGAAAGTAGAGGATATCTTTCTGACATGTCCATTAGTGATTGGAACTGGACAGAAAGTATCATTAGCTGATTTGTTAACAGCAGAACTAGGCCACAAATGAAGGTCTGAAAGCATTAATCCTTCTTATCCAATTTATCTGTGGTTACAAGGAAGTGATAAATGCTATTGATATTTACTTATCAAGTGCTCAGAAATATGAAGATGATGTTGTTCAAGAGAAAAAAAATCAAATGAAATTGAGTAAAATTGCATATCTGGAGAGTTTTATAGGTGAAAATATGGTATATATTTCTAGGACTACATTGCTTCAGTCCTAAGAAATAGAAAGTTCTCTTATTATCGGTCTTGAATATTTCTGATTGTTAGATATGTATTGATATTGGGGGTACATAGGAAAATATGAGCTTGTATCTACTATAAAATAGATTTGAAAATTGTCCTGTGAGTCTGTTTTCCAATTTTGTCTAAAATACTCATCTTCAAGAGTGAGTTCATTGGAAAATGCATTAACTGATTTAGATTCATAAAAGATAGTGTTAGTATATTGGTGATTATATTAAGGGTTATAAGGCTAATTTGTTTTTAGAACTGCCAATCAAGTTCATTTTAACCAGGTATTCATGTAGTCAAGCTCTTTGGCCTGCAAGTTCAAGAGAAATTACATTTGAGGGAAGAATGGCATTGCCTCTCCATTTAAAACAAACAAACAAAAAGAACTGATGCAGGCATTGTACTTATTATTATTATAGAGAACATGAACGCCAGTGAAAACAAGAATAATTCATTTTCTTTAACTATCCACCCTGTAAACTTTCTGGAAAATCAGCTCTGAATAGAAAGAATGTAAAGTCAAGTATAATTATTTGGTTAAATATTAGTAGATGGGCATATACATTCTAAGGAAAGGTGGTCATTATATATAATGCTGCTGCTGCTGCTGCTGCTGCTGCTGCTGCTGCTGCTGCTAAGTTGCTTCAGTCGAGTCTGACTCTGTGTGACCCCATAGACGACAGCCCACGAGGCTCCCCCATCCCTGGGATTCTCAAGGAAAGAACACTGGAGTGGGTTGCCATTTCCTTCTCCAATGAATGAAAGTGGAGTTGCTCAGCCGTGTCCTACTCTTCATGACCCCATGGACTGCAGCCTACCAGGCTCCTCCTCCCATGGGATTTTACAAGCAAGAGTACTGGAGAGGGTTGCCATTGCCTTCTCTAATTATATATAATACTGGACTTTATATTTAATATTTATAACATGTCGTAGGCCTTTAATGGACTGGGACCTGGTGGTCTGGAGTAGAGGATAAGAAAGCAAGAGAGAGAAAGGGGCTAATATTCCCTGGTTTATGCAGAGAACCAATAAAGCCCTAGAACAGGGTTTGTATCACTCACAGAGGCACAGGGCGTCCTCTCAAGGAGGTCTTGAAAGCCTGGGCAGGAAAGTGAGCTCAGCAGGTTTCCACACTCCAGAGAATTAGCCAGAGGGAGAGAGAGAGAGAGAAAGAAAATGATACACGGACCCAAGTCTCTAGTGGAAAAAGGGTGCTTTATTGAACTTTGTATGATTATATATACTATTTTACAAGGTAGCTTTATCAGCAAAAATAAAGATCAAAAGACCAGATTTACAAGTTACCAAGGAAACAAGGAGTAATAGAGGTCATAAAGCCAGAAGACAATCATATCAAAATAAAGAAGGTCGTAAATAATCACTTTCACTGTATGGAAAAACTAATGAAGGAAATCCATGCATGCATTCCTTCCCATGACCTCAGTCCTGGGATCAGCAGGCTGCTCCACTCATTCCTGTTACCAGGAACTGATAAGGAACAGAGGG
This sequence comes from Budorcas taxicolor, assembly GCF_023091745.1. Taxonomy (NCBI): domain Eukaryota; kingdom Metazoa; phylum Chordata; class Mammalia; order Artiodactyla; family Bovidae; genus Budorcas; species Budorcas taxicolor. The sequence goes on from NC_068935.1 coordinate 1,167,540, forward strand.
CTCATGAGAGACAGAAAACAGCACACAGGAATCCTACTGATAAATGTTCCCTGACAATAAGATAGTAGATGTAGAAAGCATAGAGTTTAATCTTATATCTGTGGATTATGGATGCAAATAGTCACTTGCATCTTAGAACTAATGAAGTGGCTGATCTTATTTGATCAATGGTTCAACAATTCTCAGATTCTGCTGCAGACAAAATAATTTCCCTTTAGAAAAAATATTTATGTGCCATAATAGTCAACAGACAAGTTTTTACTGAAAACAATGAAAACTTTACAAATTAGAAAGATCCTTAATGGATTTGTATGTTGCTTCAGCACTTTACTTGAACACTGTCCTTTAAATGCTTTCACTCTCATTGTATTTCTCCTTGTGCTATCTTTTCATGGAAGTCATTTCTATGCACTATTTTCTAAGTCAGATTGCCTCTTATTCTATTTGAATTGAGAACAGTTCAGGAGACCTCTTAGAGTTTGGCACATAAAGGATGTGTGCGTGTTTTGTTTTGTATTGTTTTTTTAATACATCTGTAGCTATTCAAATAAAACCTAATAGAGCTACAATCTTCTGAGAAGGAAAGCAAGAAAAGTAAAAAAAAAAAAATGTTCAAAGAAGTTGTCTTCTTATCTCTTGCTATGAACACTTTACATTGGTGTACTGCACCACCAAACCACACTCCCTCTCAACACACATAACTATGCACAGTCACTATTGAGAACAATAGGCAAGGAAGAAAACCATTTTAGTATTTATTAATATTCAAAGAACTGCAAAGTAAAGGAAAGAAAGCTACTGTTAAGAGTCCAACATGAATTATTTATTTAATTTCTTCAATTTGTTGATCTCGATGAAATGCAAACTTATTTGAACTAAGAGTAATTAACAAGGAAAGGTTTGCCTGTTAATACCAAGAAAGAATCATATTCATTTCAGGAATCAACTACAGCCAGAAAAAGAAAATAATAATGGAACCATTCAGCAAAACAAAGAGCCTTTTGCCAAAGACAGTTGTCATGTGTACATGTGGGCATCTGTGCAGAGATTTTTAAATGTATCCCTTGAAAGTAAAGAGAAAATGCCTGCTAAATGTTGATGAATGTGAGACTTTATTGGTTAAACTGTCTGATACTACAGTTATAGCCAGTGCATTTCTCTGCTGTGTCTTCATTAACCACTACCAAACAATCTTTGAAAGCTAATCAAATTAAAATGTTCATTTCCTTTAAGGTTCTGCGAACAATTGTAGGATTTCCTGTCATGGTTATCATGTTTCATGGCTGAAAATTCTCAAGAAGGAACAAAATTACATGTCTTTGTGCCTAGGAAAAGTTGAGCTGACAGGAGAAAAAAATTAAATATGTACTATATGTCTATGAATTTCTCAAAGCATTTTTTGGATTTCTCAGTGTTCTTAAGTGGGTTAAAAATGACTCTAGCTGTAATTGAATCAGGCATGACTAAGTGACTAACACACAGACACACACACAAGCTGTAATCAACCATGAGAGTACACCAGCTGAGATTTCATTACATGAAAGTTTTTTCTATGGAAAATAAAGTGAAGAGAATGATAAAGTGGTAGGCAGATCTCAGTGATATCACAATGCCATTTTTGATGCCAAGTTTAAGAAAAGCTCTATTTCTGCTTTATCGACTATGCCAAAGCCTTTGACTGTGTGAATCACAATAAACTGTGGAAAATTCTGAAAGAGATAGGAATACTAGACCACCTGACCTGCCTCTTGAGAAACCTATATGCAGGTCAGGAAGCAAAAGTTAGAACTGGACATGGAACAACAGACTGGTTCCAAATAGGAAAAGGAGTACATCAAGGCTGTATATTGTCACCCTGCTTATTTAACTTATATGCAGAGTACACCATGAGAAACCCTGGACTGGAAGAAACACAAGCTGAAATCAAGATTGCCGGGAAAAATATCAATAACCTCAGATATGCAGATAACACCACCTTTATGGCAGAAAGTGAAGAGGAACTAAAAAGCCTCTTGATGAAAGTGAAAGAGGAGAGTGAAAAAGCTGGCTTAAAGCTCAACATTCAGAAAACAAAGATCATGGCATCTGGTCCCATCACTTCATGGGAAATAGATGGGGAAACAGTGGAAACAGTGTCAGGCTTTATCTTTTGGGGTTCCAAAATCACTACAGATGGTGACTGCAGCCATGAAATTAAAAGACACTTACTCCTTGGAAGGAAAGTTATGACCAATCTAGATAGTATATTCAAAAGCAGAGACATTACTGTGCCGACTAAGGTCCATCTAGTCAAGGCTATGGTTTTTCCTGTGGTCTTGTATGGATGTGAGAGTTGGACTGTGAAGAAGGCTGAACACTGAAGAATTGATGCGTTTGAACTGTGGTGTTGAAGACTCTTGAGGGCCCCTTGGACTGCAAGGAGATCCAACCAGTCCATTCTGAAGGAGATCAGCCCTGGCATTTCTTTGGAAGGAATGATGCTACAGCTGAAACTCCAGTACTTTGGCCACCTCATGCGAAGAGTTGACTCTTTGGAAAAGACTGTGATGCTGGGAGGGATTGGGGGCAGGAGGAGAAGAGGACGACCGAGGATGAGATGGCTGGATGGCATCACTGACTAGATGGATGTGAGTTTGAGTGAACTTCGGGAGTTGGTGATGGACAGGGAGGCCTGGTGTGCTGTGATTCACAAGGTCGCAAAGAGTCGGACACAACTGAGTGACTGAACTGAAATGAACTTAAGAAAAGCTGTGTGTGATGAGTGGCATACAACACATTTTTTCATTTAAATAAAATATTTCAGTGTAACTAAAAGTAAACTTTAATGCAACACTGAATAAAACTTAATTAGTCACTTTGGAATAATAATGGATGCAATCACCTTTGTAAACGACTCTATTTATATTCTAGTTACAGTAAGTAATACAATAAATAGTTTGTTTCCATTATATATATATGTATTAAGTATGCATTTGTTCTAAAGATTTCAGACCCTCCAATTCACCTGTTCTTACTCCCTTTACTAGATATACAAAGGAAGATATGATGCTTATTTTGGAAATGTTGAAATAAAAATACAATAAAGTAACTCATTTTTTTCTATGTTTAGAATTCCATCTTCTTAATTAATTGATAACATCCTTGGTCATACTTGCTCTAGAATATTTATATTTTGAATCAATTATTGAATGAAAAGGGGTTAACCTCAATTCCCCGGCTACCATTTTATATATAATAAGCCTAAATCAGTAATACTGGAATTATTCAACTTAGCAACAAAAATGCTTGCATAAAATAAACAAAAATAAACATCTACTACATTTGTTGATGCATTAGGCTAAGTCATTAAAAATCATTATAAATATATTGAATATAATATAATATATATTTATTGTAAGTGAATTAAAATAGTGCTATTAAATATGTTAAAATAGTATTGGTATCAGAGTTAACATGGCCAAACAAAACAGGGTACACTGTGGTAGATTACATATACAAAGTATAGGATACTGAGATGAATCAACTATGATTAAAGAACATAACTTGAAAGTCATTTGGGGACTAAATCAGTGCTTTTGTTTATTCTCATTGTGATTTGTCTATTTTTCTTAAAATGTCAAGGGTATGAAAATAAGTTCTAAGAAGTTGGGAATTTTGGTCAGAATTTTTCACTTTCTTATGTAGTTCTAATACCTTTATGCCAAGAAAACAATTTTTCAAACATGTTGTAAAAGGGACAAATAAAAAGCAGATAAAGAAGAAATGAATGCAACCTCCTAATGAGAAGATACTTGATATGGCAGTCTCATGCAAATCAAATATAATTAAAAAATAAAAGGCCCAGGGTTTACTTCTTTAGGAACCTGTGTCTATTCAGTTAATGTTGACATATCTAGGACTAAAATTGGAAATTGAAGTTTTATATCACTTATCTAGTTTCCTTTGAACTTAAAACTAAAACATGTTCTCAAAGGCTATGCTGGCATGTAGAAGCACATTATGTGTCTTCTGTTATGAAATATGAATTTAAAGCACTAAGTTTTTGCCAAATTGAAGGACATTCTACAAAATACCTAACCAGTAATCCTCAAAATTATCAACATCATCAAAAACAAAGTCTGACAAAATGTTATAGCAGGGGAAGTCTAAGGAAACACGATGACCAAATGCAGTACAAAATCCTGGAGGAGATCTTGGGAAAGAAAAAGACATCAGGTAAAAACTAAGTAAATTCAAGTAAAGCATAGCTTAGTTAATAATAGTGTATTGGTTCATTCAGTCAGTCAGTTCCAGTCGTGTCTTATCTTTGCAACTGCATGGACTGCAGCATGCCAGGCTTCCCTGTCCATCACCAACACCCGGAGCTTGTGAAAACTCATGTCCATTGTGTCGGTGATATCATACAACCATCTCATCCTCTGTCAGCCGCTTCTCTTCCTGCTTTCAGTCTTTCCCAGCATCAGGGTCTTTTCCCATGGCAGTTCTTTGCAACAGGTGGCCAAAGTATTGGAGTTTCAGCTTCAGCATCAGTTCTTCCAATGAATATTCAAAACTTATTTCCTTTAGGATTGACTGGTTTGATCTCCTTGCAGTCCAAGGGACTTTCAAGAGTCTTCTCCAACACCACAGTTCAAAAGCATCAATTCTTCAGTCCTCAGCCTTCTATATGGTTGAACTCTCACATCCATACATGAATACTGGAAAAACCATAGCTTTGACTAGATGGACCTTTGTTGGGAAAGTAATGTCTCTGATTTTTAATATGCTGTCTAGGTTGGTCATAGATTTTCTTCCAAAAAGCAAGCATCTTTTAATTTCATGGCTGCAGTCACCATCTACAGTGATTTTGGAGCCCAAGAAAATAAAGTTTCTCATTGTTTCCATTGATTCCCCATCAATTTGCCATGAAGTGATGGGACCAGATTCTATGATCTTAGTTTTTTCCACGTTGGATTTTAAGCTGACTTTTTCGCTCTCCTCTCTCACGTTCATCAAGAGGCTCTTTAGTTATTCTTGGCTTTCTGCCATAAGGGTGGTGTCATCTGCATATCTGAGGTTATTAATATATCTCCCAGCAATGTTGACTCCAGCTTGTGCTTCATCCAACTTGGCATTTTGTGTGATGTATTCTGCATACAAGCTAAATAAGTAAGGTAACAATATACAGCCTTGACATACTCCTTTCCCAATTTGGAACCAGTCTGTTGTTCCATGTCTGGTTCTAACTGTTGCTTCTTGACCTGCATACAGATTTCTCAGGAGGCAGGTAAGGTGGTCTGGCATTTCCATCTCTTGAAGAATGTTCCACATGTTTGTTGTGATCCGCACAGTCAAAGGCTTGGCATAGTCAATAAAGCAGAAGTAGATATTTTCTGGAACTCTCTTGCTTTTTCAATGACCCAACGAATGTTGACATTTAGATCTCTGGTTCCTCTGTTTTTTTCTACATCCAGCTTGAACATCTGGAATTTCACAGTTTACATACTGTTGAAGCCCCACAATGACTGCAAGAAATTTTTCATCAACTAATTTTCTACAAGTGTTATGTGCTAGTTCTCATCAGAATACCTTGGTGTTTTCAGTTGTAGAACAAGAGCATCCTGTCAGAGAACTACTGTGTGACAATACATAAAGATAGATTTCACAGCCCTAGAGAAACATATGCCTGCCATTTTCAGTAAGCACAATGCTATTTTGGTCTTGAGTTGTGTAGGATGAAACATCTCACATTGTAAAAGCTTATTGAGTCACAGAAGTTTTAAGTTTTCTATTTCTCATTCAGCTATTTTAAACTAGTCTCTTTTTTATTTTATTATTATTATTATTATTTTACTTTACAATATTGTGTTGGTTTTGCCATACATCAACATAAACTAGTCTCTACAAGCCAGAATGGTAACTACCTAAAAGGAAGTCATCTCTTGTTTTATGAATTAATTGGAATAAATAGACAACTGCTATTTCATGAATGATTAAGAAAACTTGTAGTGATACCAAAAATATAGAGAAAATCAACATGAATAATATCTTAGATTTTGCAAGGGACAAATTAAAATATTTTTATGAGTAAAATTGTAAAATAAACACTGAACTGCAAGCAATTATAGAACTGAGAAAGAATAAAAATGATAATCAGTCCAAAAGTTAAATATATGTATGGTGTTGTTTACATCTGTCATATCTAAAACCAAAAAATAAAATAAATGATGAATGCAACTGATTTCTACATATTGATCTTGTACCCTGAAACCTTCTGAATTTTATGAATCTGATTATTTTTCAGTGGATTACATAAGATTGTCTAGCATTTTTTCTGAATTTTTGTATTTTCTAGTATATATATATATTAGAATTTTCATGTCCATAGTCATAAGAAATACAAGCCTGTAGTTTTCTAGTGATATTTTTCACCTAGTTTGAGCATCAGAGAAATATTGCCCTCTGATTAGGGAGTTAGAGAGTTAAGGAGTGTTCACTGGTTCTTCCATTTTGGGAGGACGTATTTGTGAAGAATTAATGCTGATCCTCTTTTAAATGTTCAGTAGAATTAAACAGTGAAGTCATCTGATTCTGGATTGGTGTACTTCTCTCTGAGTGATACTCTTGGTTTAGTTGCTGAGGGCTTGGTAAAGGAAGAGACGGACAGTCACAGTAGTTTCGAATCTTCTCAGCCTTTCTCTCTGGGCATGGAAGACTTATTACTTCACAAGCCACGGTAGGTTAGATTTGGACCCCAGGTGGCGCTAGCAGTAAAGAACCGGCCTGCCAATGCAGGAGATTTAAGAAATGCAGGTGTGATCCCTGGGTTGGGAAGATCTTCTGGAGAAGGTTATGGCAACCCATTCCAGTATTCTTGCCTGGAGAATCCCATGAACAGAGGAACCTAGCAGACTACAGTCCATGGGGTCAGACAGGACTAAAGTGACTGAGCAATATTCTCCGAGGAGTCTAGCCCCAAGTTCAGCCTCCATCCCATATGCCAGATAGAAGCAGGGAGCCCATATCCCTCTGCTGAAATCACTTGGAAGAGAGAGAGAAAGGATATACATATGTTTTTATTCAGATACTATAGATCCTTGCTGTTTTTGACTGAATTTTAGTAGATATTCTTGAATAAGTATTTCTTAACTTGTTTGCATGACTTAGGTCTATTTCCAAAGACTTTAAATGGCTATTCTTATACAATTTTTACCAGTTTTCGTGGGAAGCAACTCTGTGGAGTTCCTCAGATGTCCTGTTAGAAGTCTCTTTTCACTCTATAATTTTAAGATAAAGTCAGAGTTTATTAGAAAGAACACTTTTTGTTTTGTTTTACATAGGATAGAGCTTTAAGATATGATAAGATAGATGGTGAGGGGCTTTGTATGGCACACAGAATTAAAAATTATCCTTTTGGCAATGTAGCACTTTGGCACCCTCTAAGATCCTGAGTGATATGATCAGATTTGGTTAAAAAAAAAAAAAAGAAAGAAAACCATTTTAGCCTCCATATGGACAAGTATTGGTGTAAGCTAAGCACAGATCTACATATTAACGTTCTTAAGAGCCTATACCACAACTCTAATATAAAAGCAGGGAGATAATAAATTTAAAAGAAATATAAGAGATATAAAGTTGAAAAATTGATTGAATATGGACATTGAATATAAGACAAATAAAAATTTAATGACGGAATGATAGTTTCTAACTAGATTCTGATTTCAACACAAGTAAGATATATAGAGGGAAGAAAAAAAAATTGAGACAGAGGTGATGGGTATGGTTTCGGAGACATTAAACTGTTGGAGCTGCAGGACCTCACAATGAAGATATTCTGAAGGCAACTAAAATAGTGGTCTTGAGTTCTGGGAGAATTGGACCTTGGATGTAGAGATGTGTCATTTGAATAGATGATATTACCCAAGAAAACATAAAGAAGATAACAATTATGCACAACATAATTTCAATGAATTTCAATGGATGAAAATGAACCCCCAAATTTCACTAATAGATAATAGATTAACAGAATGGAACAGAGGAAGATATTAGTGTTGCAAAGCAAATGCTTGACAATAACTTCAGGAAGGGGAAATCTATATAGAATTTCAGCATTTCTATATAGTATTCTAAAATTCAGTGGATTTTTATAACTCCTCTTCTAAGTTGATCATTTATATAGTATCCTATAGAACCCTAAAGTGATATAAATCTGAACAAAAGGAACAATCTTGACAGTATATATGTCCATTTCATTTAAAGAAACACTATCTGGCAAATGCTGTGGTTATTGACTGTATGTCTAGTGTACAGGTCCTACTTTCTGCCTCTAACTATGGACATATTTGCATTGGTTTGGCACTTATAAACATGTGTTTAAATGTTTCTCAGGCCCCTCAAATGTTTAAGAACTGAGATCTTTCAAACCTTTTAAAGAGTAAAATTTCATTCTCATTTTTTGAAGATTATTTTTGCATAGTATTATATGGAGAACCTGCTTTGCCCTCCCATGAAAACAACTGACACTAAAGTTTGTAATTACAACCCAAGATGGTCCCTTGTACTGCCATTAAAATTAGTGTTGTTTTAAAATAATGCCTTACAAGATAAACAGTGCTTAAAAGCATTCAGATATTTATTACAATACAACATGAGTTTTAAAAGACAGAGATATTTTATGTTAAGAGCATGAGAACTCTCAATTCCCAGTGGAATGAGAAATTTTCTCAGCAATGATGTTTAAGGAAAACAAACAGGGACAATGTTTAAAGGCAAATCACAAAAACAGTATTTTATCAAAACTATATCAACCCAGGATCATTCATGCTGGTTGGCTAGTTAAACTGATAATATTAATCAGATATTTTGCAAGATTCTTTATGTTTCCCAGCTTAACTCTGGACTCAATGTTGACTAAAACAATTAAGTAAAACTTGTGTTTACTGAAGGGTTTCATTGTATTCATTTAGAGAATGTGATCTATAAAATAATCTATGAAAATGATAATCTTATTATCATTGAAAGCTTTTAAGTCCAAAGTATTAGGCAGAAACAGAAACTGACTCAAATTCACTGGAGTTTATTAAGTTGACAAATGCTGATTAGATATATGATTTGTTTCAATTGATATGCATTTATGATACTAGAGAAAAACCATCTAATGCAGAAACATGTTACAATGTCTATATCTATGTTAGATGTGTTTATGAGTGCTGTAATTCACTTCAGACAAAATAAAGAGAGCATATTATGTAAGAAAAATATTAATCTTCAGATAAAATATTGTCAGAACTGGGGAAATCCTTAGGGATTATCTTGTTTACTCATCAATCCCCATTTTTCAGATGATGAAATGAGGTTTAGGAATATTAAATGATATTCCCTGGCTCACAAAACATCTTACTGTCAGGATCAGGACAACCATCCTTATGTTATGACCTCTATCTGCCCTATCTTCTTCCACTTTACTAGAATAGCCCTTATGCTACAAGTCATAATAATCTTTGATCAAAGAGCAATAAAATGAAAATGTTACATTGACTAATCATTCTAGTGAATTTGAGATGAAAATAAGATGATGTAGAATTGAGATAAACTTAGGAAAATGACAGTTTCTCAGCCCTCTTAAGTTACCCATGATTTCAATGAATATAATCCAGTGAGACTATTTTTTTTTATGTTTCCCCAGAGATGATACTGAAAATGGGAACATTTGAAAGTAATCTATTATAGTCACATCTGCCCATTGTCAGCCAACTGAATAATATTATTTTGTTGTTGTTGATTTGGTAATTTTAATAAGGGTACGGGTAGGGTTAGGGTTAGGAACAGCAGATTACATAAATACTCAGGAAAAAATCCTCAATAAATCCCCAAATTATTGATAATGGTGCCACACATAGCCAGCAGAAAGCCTGCTGCTAGGGTTGCCACAACAAAATACCACAGACTAAGTGGCTTAAACAATAAGAATTTATTTTTTCAATGTTCTGGAGGATAGAAGTTCAAGATCAAGGTACTTCCCAGGGTTGGTTTCTGGCAACAAATCTCTTTCTGGATCATAGATGACAACCCTGAGTATTATTTTTATTTTTAATTAAAAAAATGATTGAAGTATAGTTGATTTACTATATTATGCTACTTTCTGTACAGCAAAGTGAATCAGTTACACATATACATATATCTACCCTTTTTAAGATTCTTTTTCCATATAGATCATAATAGAGTATCAAATAGATTTCCCTCTCCCCTACACTAAGTCCTTGTGCTCATTCACTTCAGTCATGTCCAACTAAGACCCTATGGACTGTAGCCTTCTAAGCTACTCTGTCTGTGGGATTTTCCAAGCAAGAAAACTGGAGTGCAGTGCCATGCCCTCCTCCAGGAGATCTTCCTGACTCAGGGATCAAACCCACATTTCCTGTGTCTCCTGCATTTCAGGTGGATTCTTTACCCACTGAGCCACCTAGGAAGCCCCACAGTAGATCTTTATTAGTTATCTATTTTATATATGGTGGTATGTATATGTCAATACCAACCTCTCAATTTATCCCTCCCCCACTCTCGCCATGATAATCATGTTTCTTTTCTATGTCTGTAACTATATTTCTGCTTTTATATGAACTTACTTAAGTTCATTTTTACCAATTTTTATATTTTACATAGAAGTAATATACGATATATGTAGATGACAGTCTTCTTGTTGTAGCCTCACATACTCTTTTCTGTGCATACATGGAGAGAAAGATCTCTGGTGTCTCTTCCTCTTCTTATAGGACAAAAGTCCTATTGAAATAAGACCTTACCCTTATGATCTCATAAATCTGCAAATACACTCATGTTAGGGGTTATAGCTCCAATACATGAACTTTGAGGGGATACAGTCCACTCCATAACTCCTCTTAAACATATTAACTTTCTTTCACCTTATTATCACACCTTTGCTACTCAAAAACTTTTAAAGTGGAACCTACCTAGAGGAAGAGCTGACCCATACTTGCAGGTTACTAATACAGTGAAAAGCCATTGAATGACATAGTACTTTCAAACTAGACACCACACTAAACATTTCTTGCTTTTTAGATGCACTTAGCCAGGATAACATTTAACCAGCATAAATGAATAATAATTTCTTTTTTCAAAAAAATTATGAACCAAAAGAAAGTTGATAGCAATGGTAGTCGTTTTCTCTTTAAAATAATTTCTAAAATTAATATAAATAAGTTTTGACTTTTTGTCGATATTTCATAAGCTCTGTATGTAGCAATCATTTGGATCACAGTAGAATGAAAGGTGCTCCCAGTTGGGAAAAGACATATTTCTACACCCTGATACCAAAACCCTCTTTGAAAACAACAGTAAAATGTTGTCTTTGAACACCAATTTCATTTAAATACAAAGCAATAAGCTCATCTATTATTAAGAAAGCTTGCATTCTAGTTTCTAAGATCATAGGCATCGAGTTGTCTGAGTGATGCAGAAGCAGAGCTTTTATTGCTGTTTGGAAGGAAGCTTTTCTGGACAGAGAGAGAGACAATATAGAAACCAAATGTGGCATTTTGTTCAATGTACAGTGTACTGGTTAGGTTGAATATGTTATTAAAGAGAAAACTGTATAAATATAGAAAACTAACACTAGATGATAATTCAGAACTGCACAACTAATAATGAAAATTGATCATTTTAAAGGTGTGAATACTTTGTTAGTAATGCTCTGTATCCCTGGGTTAAGATATATAAAAATATACCTTAACAAACTAGCTAATATGAGCAAGAAATTAAAAAATAAACACAAACCTGAAATGACCAGACCAATATAGAAACAGAGAACTTGAACAACACTACAGAAAACTGAACCTAAGAGAAATGTACAGAACACTCCACCCAACAAAAGTGGAAAACATTTTCTCAGGAGCATAGGTAACATTTCCCAGGAAAGATGATATGTCAGGGCACAAGACAAGTCTTATTAAAAAAAAAAAAAGATTAAAATAATGCAAAGCAACTTTTTCAATCACAGTGAAATGAAACTCAAATCAACAGCAGAAGGGAAATTTGCAATATAGAGAAAATTCTAAAACAACCAATGGGTCAAAGAAGAAATCTTGATATAAATGGAGATAAATGGAAATGAAAACATTATGTACCAAAACTTATGGGATGCAGTGCAAACAGTATAAAAAGTAAATTTATGCCTATTAATACTTGCATTAAAAGAGAAAAATAATCTCATGTTAGTAATCTACCTTTCTCCTTCAAGAAGAAGAAAAAGGAGAACAAACTAAAATAAAGGATACAATAAAGATCAGAGAAGAGATAAGACAGAGAATAGAAAAACAACAGAGAATATCCATGAAACCAAAAGTTGGTTTTTAAAAAATATCAACAAAATTGACAAACCTTTGGCAGTTTGACTAGGAAAAAAACAGTTTCTAATAATTAAAATCAAAAGTGAAAGATGGAACATTATTAATGATATTTTTAAAAAGGATTATAAGAGAATAGCATTAACAATTGATCACACTAATGTATTGGACAACCTAAATAAAACGGACAAATGCCTAGAAATACACTGACTTCCAAACTGTATCATAAAGAAACAGAAAATTTTTATACTTCTACAGCTAATAAGGAAATTGATTCAATAATCATAAACCTCTCAACAGAGAAAATTTCAGGGCTGGAAAAATTAAAGCATAATTGCTTAATGACCCATGAATTTCACTTCTGGGTATATAATCAATATATTTGAAAGCAAGGACTGAATACATACTTGTACACTCATGTTTATGCTTATAGTGGCACTTTTATAATAGTCCAAAGGTGGAAGAAACCCACCTGTCTTTCAGTGGATGAATGGAGAAACAAAATGTGATATATGCATATAGTGGAATATTCAGTTCAGTAAGTTCAGTGGCTCAGTCGTGTCTGACTCCTTGCCACCCCATGGACTGTAGCATGCCAGGCTTCCCTGTCCATCACCAACTCCAGGAGCTTGCACAAACTCTTGTCCATCAAGTCAGTGATGCCATCCAACAGTATCATCCTCTGTTGTCTCCTTCTCCTCCTGCCTTCGATCTTTCCCAGCATCAGACCTTTTCCAATGAATGACTCAGCTCTTTGCATCAGGTGGCCGAAGTATTGGAGCATCAGTTTCAACATCAGTCCCTCCAATGACTATTCAGTACTGATTTCCTTTAGGATTGACTGGTTTGATCTCCTATCTGTCCAAGGGACACTCAAGAGTCTTCTCCAACACCGCAGTTCAAAAGCATCAACTCTTCTGTGTTCAGCTTTCTTTATGGTCCAACTCTCACATCCATACATGACTACTGGAAAAACCATAGCTTTACTAGACTGACCTTTGTCAGTAAAGTAATGTCTCTGCTTTTTAATATGCTCTCTAGGTTAGTCATAGATTTTCTTCCAAGGAGCAAGTATCTTTTAATTCATGGCTGCAGTCACCATCTTTAGTAATTTTGGAGCCCAAGAAAATAAAGTCTGTCACTGTTTCCATTGTTTCCCCATCTATTTACCATGAAGTGATGGACTGGATACCATGATCTTCATTTTTTGAATGCTGAGTTTTAAGCCAACTTTTTCACTCTCCTCTTTCACTTTGATCAACAGGCTCTTTAGTTCCTCTTCACTTTCTGCCTTAAGGGTGGTGTCATCTGCATATGTGAAGTTATTGATATTTCTCCCAGCAATCTTGATTTCAGCTTGTGCTTCATCCAGTTTGGCATTTTCATCCTTAAAAACGAAGGGAATTTTGACACATGGTACAACATGGAGGTATTTTGAAAATATTAGCTAAGTGAAGTAAGCCATTCATAAAAGAACAAATTCATAAAAGCACTTCTACTTACATGAGGTACCTAGAATAATGAAATTAATAGAGATGAAAGGGGAATGGTGTTTGCCAAGAACCATGTGGAGGGGAGGGAGAAGAATGAGAAGTTATTTTTTGATTGGCATGGGGTTCTGGTTTGGGAAGATGAAAAATTTCTAGATATGAATTATTGTGATGGTTGTACAACAATGCAAATGTACTTAATGCCACTGAATTGTACACTTAAAATGGTAAATGTTATGTTATTCATATTTTATCACGATAAAAAAATTTAAAACAAAACAAAACCAAATGCACACCTGTAACTCCTACCCTGTCTGAAACAAAATAGGGCTTTCTCTCCACAAAGAAAATGAAGGATCCTTGCCCTGTTTTTCAACATGCAAGTAACTATAGTAACTTTTCTTTTTTGTGCTCCCTGTTCCCTATAAACTATTCAACTCTCCCTTATGACCTAACTTTGCATACTTTTCTCTGATATTAAATATTCTCTCATGTTTTGCTCTTCTGTTGAGGTTGAAACATGGCACAATAAGAAGGTTGGATTGGGAACGCTATACTCAATTAAATTTGAAAACCGGAGCTTTTAATTTTTTTAATATAAATTTATTTATTTTAATTGGAGGTTAATTACTTTACAATATTGTATTGGTTTTGCCATACATCAACAGAAATCCGCCACAGGTATACACGTGTTCCCCATCCTGAACCCCTCTCCCTTCTCCCTCCCTGTACCATCCCTCTGGGTCGTCTCAGGGCACCAGCCCCAAGCAACCAGTATCATGCATCAAACCCGCACTGTCGACTCTTTTCATATATGATATTATACATGTTTCAATGCCATTCTCCCAAATCATCCCACCCTCTCCCTCTCCTACAGAGTCCAAAAGACTGTTCTATACATCTGTGTCTCTTTTGCTGTCTCGCATACAGGGTTATCATTACCATCTTTCTAAATTCCATATATATGCGTTAGTATACTATATTTGAAATCTCTTTTTCTTTCTGAAACCCAAATGATTTTATCTATAGTGACTTTTATCTCAACCAAATTTCCAGTTTGACGAATTTCTATTAGAAGAGTAGTAGATGGAGAATAAACTTAGATATGTCAAACAACGAAGAAAACAGGAAATGTAAAATAGGGATGATGCCAATCTCTCAACGTTTGCTAAAATAAAATAATGCATAAAACCTACATGAAACCTAGTAAACATTCGGTTACACTAGGCTGTTTTCTGCTTTCAAATTAGTTCTATTTTTCACCTTGAATCCATTCCAAGGTAGAGTCAAACTTCTAAAAATAGTAGTGTTCTACATTAGCTAATTGTTAGTTTTCTAGGTAGAGGCTAATGCTTGCATTTATTCCTTCTTGTCTTTCTTTTTCTGATTATTTTGTAATCTTATCTGATGTGCTATCTGCCAGGGGAATTATTGTTTAAATGCATAGTTCTTAAATTAGAAGAAAAAATTAAAACAAATCCTTATTACTTAAATATTGACATTGTTCAGTTAAAATATGGAGCTGCCACAGTTGGCAATTGAAAATGAAGTCCTTAGAAAAGCAATAAAATCAAATTTTTTCAGAAAAGCTCTCAGGCCTCAAGCCCATCACTACTAGTGTTGGCTTCATGCATTCAAGAAAGGAAGCATTTATAGTGGCCTGGACACATTTTTGTCCCTAACATTCAGTTTTATAATTTAAATTGGGAATTGCAGGTTTCTAACTACTAATTTTTAAGTAATTTAATTAGAAGCTAATTACTTTGCAATATTGCAGTGGCTTTTGCCATACATTGACATGAATCAACCATGGGTGTACATGTGTCCCCCATCCTGAACCCCTTCCCACATCCCTCCCCATCCATCCATCAGGGTCATCCCAGTGCACAGGCCCTGAGTGCCCTGCTTCATGCATCAAACTTGAACTGGTGATCTATTTCACATATGGTAATATACACATTTCAATGCTATTCTCTCAAATCATCCCACCCTCACCCTCTCCCACAGAGTCCAAAAGTCTGTTCTTTACATCTGTGTTTCTTTTGCTATCTTGCATATAGGGTTATCATTACCATCTTTCTAAATTCCAAATATATGCATTAATATACTGTATTGGTGTTTTTCTTTCTGACTTGCTTCACTCTGTATAATAGGCTCCAGTATCATCCACCTCTTTAAAATGGACTCAAATGCATTCTTTTTAATGGCTAAGTAATATGCCATTGTATATATATACTACAGATTTCTTATCCATTGGTGTGTCAGTGGACATCTAGATTCCTTCCCTGTCCTACCTATTGTAAACAGTGCTGTGCTGAACATTGGGATACACATGTCTCTTTCAATTCTGGTTTCCTCAGTGTGTATGTTTAGCAGTGGGATTGCTGGGTTATATGGCAGGACTATTTCCAGTTTTGTAAGGAATCTCCATGCTGTTCTCCATAGTGGCTACACTAGTTTGCATTCCCACCAACAGTGTAAGAGGGTTCCCTTTTCTCCACACCGTCTCCAGCATTTATTGTTTGTAGACTTTTTGACAATTCTAACTGGCGTGAGATCATTCTGATTTGCATTTCTCTGATAATGAGTGGTGTGGAGCATCTTTTCCTATGTTTGTTAGCCATCTGTATGTCTTCTTTGGAGAAATGTCTGTTTAGTTCTTTGACCCATTTTTTGATTGAGTCGTTTGTCTTTCTGGGATTGAGCTGCAGGAATTGCTTGTATATTTTTATGATGAATTCTTTGTCAGTTGCTTCGTTTGCTATTATTTTCTCCCATTCTAAAGGCTGTCTCTTCACTTTGTTTATAGTTTTATTTGTTGTGAAGAAGATTTAATTAGGTCCCATTTGTTTATTTTTGCTTTTATTTCCAATATTCTGGTAGGTGGGTCATAGAGACTCTTGCTGTGATTTATATTGGAGAGTGTTTTGCCTATGTTCTCCTCTAAGAGCTTTATAGTTTCTGGTCTTAAGTTTAGATCTTAATCCATTTTGAGTTTATTTTTGTGTATGATGTTAGAAAGTGTTCTAGTTCCATTCTTTTACAAGTGGTTGACCAGTTTTCCCGGCACCACTTGTTAAAGAGATTGTCTTTTCTCCATTGTATATTCTTGCCTCACTTTTCAAAGATAAGGTGTCCATAGGTGCATGGATTTATCTCTGGACTTTCTTTTTTGTTCCATTGATCTATATTTCTGTCTTTGTGCCAGAACCATACTGTCTTTATGACTGTGGCTTTGTAGTAGAGCCTGAAGTCAGGCAAGTTGATTCTTCCAGTTCCATTCTTCTTTCTCAAGATTGCTTTGGCTATTCGAGGTTTTTTGTATTTCCATACAAATTGTGAAATTATTTGTTCTAGCTCTGTGAAAAATGCCATTGGTATCTTGATAGATATTCCATTGAATCTATATAATGCTTTGGGTAGTGTATTCATTTTCACTATATTGATTCTTCTGATCCTTGAACATGGTATATTTCTCCATCTATTGGTGTCATCTTTCATTTCTTTCACCAGTGTTTTATATTTTTCTATATATAGGTCTTTAGTTTCTTTAGGTAGATATATTTCAAAGTATTTTCTTCTTTTCGTTGCAATTGTGAATGAAATTGTTTCCTTAATTTCTCTTTCTATTTTCTCATTATTGTTGTATAGGAATGCAAGGGCTTTCTGTGTGTTAATTTTATATCCTGCAACTTTACTATATTTATTGACTAGCTCTAGTAATGTTCTAGTGGAGTCTTTAGGGTTTTCTATGTAGAGAATCATGTCATCTGCAAACATTGAGAGTTTTACTTCTTCTTTTCAAATTTGGGTTCCTTTTATTTCTCTTTTTGCTCTGATTGCTGTGGCTAAAACTTCCAAAACTATGTTGAATAGTAGTGATGAGTGTGGGCATGCTTGTCTTGTTCCTGACTTTATGGAAAATGCTTTCAATTTTTTCACCATTGAGCATAATGTTTGCTGTGGGTTTGTCATATATAGCTTTTATTATGTTGAAGTATATTCCTTCTATTCCTGCTTTTTGGAGTTTTTTTTTTTTTAATCATAAATAGATATTGAATTTTTTCAAAGGCTTTCTCTGCATTTATTGAGATAATCATATGGTTTTTATTTTTCAATTTGTTGATGTGGTGTATTAGATTGATTGATTTGCGGATATTGAAGAATCCTTGCATCCCTGGGATAAAGCCCTCATGGTCATAATGTATGACCTGTTTTAATATGTTGTTGGATTCTGATTCCTAGAATTTTGTTAACGATTTTTTCATCAATGTTCATCAGTGATATTGGCCTGTAGTTTTCTTTTTGTGTGGCATCTTTGTCAGGTTTTGCTATTAGGGTGATGTTGGCCTCATAGAATGAGTTTGGAAGTTTATCTTCCTCTGCAATTTTCTGTAAGAGTTTGAGTAGGATAGGTGTTAGCTCTTCTCTAAATTTTTGGCATAATTCAGCTGTTAAGCTGTCTGGTCCTGAAAATTGTTTACTGGAAGATTTCTGATTACCTTTTCAATTTTTGTGCTTGTGATGGGTCTGTTAAGATTTTCGATTTCTTCCTGGTTCAGTTTTGGAAAGTTGTGCTTTTCTAAGAATTTGTCCATTTCTTTCAAGTTGTCCATTAAATTGGCATATACTTGCTGATAGTAGTCTCTTATGATCTTTTGTATTTCTGTGTCGTCTGTTGTGATCTCTCCATTTTCATTTCTAATTTCATTGATTTGAGTTTTCTCCCTTTGTTTCTTGAAGAGACTGGCTAATGTTTTGTCAATTTTATTTGTCTTCTCAAGGAATCAGCTTTTGCTTTTGTTGATTTATGCCATGGTTTCGTTTGTTTCTTTTGCATTTATTTCTGCCCTAATTTTTAAGATTTCTTTCCTTTTACTAATCCTGGGCTTCTTCATTTCTTGCTTTTCTAGTTGCTTTAGGTGTAGAGTTGGGTTATTTAGTTGACCCTTTTTTCTTTTTGAGGTATGACTGTATTGCTACGAACCTTCACCTTAGCACTGCTTTTGCAGTGTCCCACAGGTTTTGGGTTGTTGTGTTTTCATTTTCATTTGTTTCTATGCATATTTTGATTTCTTTTTTGATTTCTTCTGTGATTCGTTGGTTATTCAGCAGCGTGTAGTTCAACCTCCATATGTTGGAATTTTTAATAGTTTTTCTCCTGGAATTGAGGTCTAATCTTATTGCATTTTGGTCAGAAAATATGCTTTGAATGATTTCAATATTTTTGAATTTACCAAGGCTAGATTTATGGCCCAGGATGTGATCTATCCTGGAGAAGGTTCCATGTGTGCTTGAGAAAAAGGTGAAGTTGATTGTTTGGGGGTGAAATGCCCTATAGGTATCAATTAGGTCTAACTGGTCTATTGTATCATTTAAAGTTTGTTTTTCCTTGTTAATTTTCTGTTTAGTTGATCTATCCATAGGTGTGAGTGGGGTATTAAAGTTTCCCACTATTATTGTATTATTGTAAATTTCCTCTTTCATATTTGTTAGGATTTGTCTTACATATTGCTGTGCTCCCATGTTGGGTGCATATATAATTATGATTGTTATATGTTCTTCTTGGATTGATCCATTGATCATTATGTAGTGTCCATCTTTGTCTTTTTTCACAGCCTTTGTTTTAAAGTCTATCTCATATGAGTATTGCTACTCCTGCTTCCTTTTGGTCTCTATTTGCATGGAGTATCTTTTTCCAGCCCTTCACTTTCAGCCTGTATGTGTCCCTTGTTTCAAGGTGGGTCTCTTGTAGACAACATATATAGGGGTCTTGTTTTTTATCCATTCAGCCAGTCTTTGTCTTTTGGTTGGGGCATTCAACTCATTTTGCTGGGTACAGTAATCTGGGCTGGCTGTAGGTTATTTTCTTTCATCACTTTAAGTATGTCCTGCCATTCCCTCTTGCTCTGAAGGGTTTTGATTGAAAGATCAGCTGTTATCCTTATGGGAATCCCCTTGTGTGTTATTATTTTTTCCCCCCTTGCTGCTTTTAATATTTGTTCTTTGTGTTTGATCTTTGTTAGTTTGATTACTGTGTGTCTTGGGGTGTTTCACCTTGGGTTGATCTTATTTCAGACTCTCTGGGTTCCTTGGACTTGGGTGATAATTTCCTTCCCCATTTTAGGGAAATTTTCAACTATTATCTCCTCAAGTATTTTCTCATGTTCTTTCTTTTTGTCTTCTTCTTCTGAGACTCCTATGATTCGAATGTTGGGGCATTTAATATGTCCCAGAGGTCTCTGAAATTGTCCCAATTTCTTTTAATTCATTTTTCTTTTTTCCTCTCTGATTCATTTATTTCTACCATTCTATCTTCTACCTCACTAATCCTATCTTCTCCCTCCATTATTCTACTATTTGTTCCCTCCAGAGTGATTTTGATCTCATTTGTTGCATTATTCATTATGTATTGACTCTTTTTTATTTCTTCCAGGTCCTTGTTAAACCTTTCTTGTGTCTTCTGAATCCTAGTCTCCAGGCTATTTATCTGTGATTCCATTTTGATTTCAAGATTTTTGATCATTTTCACTATCATTATTTAGAATTCTTTATCAGGTAGATTCCTATCCTTCTTTTGTTTGGTTTGATGGGCGTTTTTCTTGTTCCTTTACCTGCTGGGTATTCCTCTGTCTCTTCATCTTGTTTATATTGCTGTGTTTGGGGTAGCCTTTGTGTATTCTGGCAGTTTTTTGAGTTCTCTTTATTGTGGATTTTCCTCACTGTGGATGGTGTTGTACTGGTGGCTTGTCAAGGTTTCCTGGTTAGGGAAGCTTGTGGCGATGTTCTGGTGGGTGGAGCTGGTTTTTTTCTCTCTGGAGTGCAATGAATTGTCCAGTAATGAGTTATGAGATGTCAATGGATTTGGAGTGACTTTGGGCAGCCTGTATATTGAAGCTCAGGGCTGTGTTCCTGTGTTGCTGGATAATTTGTGTGGTATGTCTTGCTGTGGACTTTTGGTCCTTGGGTGGTGCTTGGTTTCAGTATATGTATGGAGGCCTTTGACGAGCTCCTGTTGATGAATGTTCCCTGGAGTCGGGAGTTCTCTGGTGTTCTCAGGATTTGGACTTAAGCCTCCTGCTTCTGGTTTTCAGTCTTATTTTTGCAGTAGCCTCAAGACTTCTCCATCTATACAGCACCATTGATAAAACATCTAGGTTAAGGATGAAAAGTTTCTCCAAAGTGAGGGACACCCAAAGAGGTTCATGGAGTTACAGAGAGAAGAGGAGAGGGAGGAGGGAGATAGAGGTGACCAGGATGAGATGAGGTGGAATCAAAAGTGGAGAGAGCAAGCTAGCCAGTAATCACTTCCTTATGTATGTTCCACAGTCTGCACTGCTCAGATATGATGACAGAGTTATACAAAGAAGAGAAGAGGGAGGAAGGAAACAGAGGTGGCCAGGAAGATAAAGAGGGGAATGAAGAGGAGAGAGACAGATCCAGCCAGTAATCAGTTCCTTAAGTGTTCCCCAGCATCTGGAACACACAAAGAGATTCACAGAGTTGGGTAGAGAAGAGAAGGAGGAGGGAGGAGATAGAGGCGACCTGGTGGAAAAAAAGGAGAGTCCAAAGGGGGAGAGAGCAGTCAAGCCAGTAATCTCACTCCCAAGTAAAAATGGGTGCTGAAGATTGGGTTCTTAAAGGTACAAAATTGATAATAAATATCACAAAGCAAAGATTAAAAGTCTAAAGTAGAAGTTGGATTTTCAAAAATACAATATTAACAGAAAAAAATCACAAAAATTATATATATATATATATATATATATATATATATATATCAAGTTTGCTTTAAAAAATGTGGTCTCTCTTTTTTTTTGCAAAGTAATAGTAGGTTATAAAAATGAAAATTAAAGGAGTAATAGAGGACTTAAAAATAAAAAAAAAAGATAGTAAAAATAGCAAATATATATCAAGGACTTTCTCTGGTGGTGTTGTGGGCTTTGTGGGGTCAGTCATTTTCAGACAATTCCTTGATCCAGCTTATATTTCTCAAGATCTATAGGCCCCTTCCTATGTAGTCGGTACTAACTACAGGATTTTAGTCTATTGCACCTGTCACTTCCAAGGAGGGTCCCTCTGGTTTAGCTTCTTCTGTTTGCTGGTCTCTTTAGTGTCTAATTTCCACCCTGGCACAAAGGGGCGGTGGTGGACACTTTTTTAGGCTCGCTTGTTCAGTCATGCTGTGGGGAGGAAGGGACACTGCAAACAAATAACACTGGCGTGTGTTCTCAATGTCTTGGCCACACTGGGTTTGCCCCCACTCACGGCATGTGTGCTTTCCCTGTCTATACTGCTTAGCTCTAGGTTCCTTTGCTGGGAACTGTCTGAGGCTGGCCCTGGGTTGTATGCACCTCCCAGGTCTAAGCTGCTCATGTTCAGGTACTTGGGTACTCCTCAGAGGCACAGACTCAGTTGGGTCTGCATTTTGTGCCCTTCCCAGATCCGAGCAGCTCAGGTGACCAGGTGTTTGATGAGCACAGTTGCTGCAATTTATCACCTCCCTGTCCCTGCCCATTGGTTTTCTGGGTGTACAACCAGCGCACCTTCTCAGGCAGATGTTGACCATCAAGAATCCCAAGAAGTCTTGGTTAGCAAAGAAGCCTGCTTGCAGTTTGGTAGATAATGCCTCTCTGGGGCCGCGATTGCCCCTTCTGGCTCTGGCTGTCCTTGCCTGCCTGTCTCCAGAAGGGGATGGGCCAGTCTGCAGCCGGAGCGGGCCTAATGGTGTCTTAGGTTAGGGCTTTTCATGTAGCTCTCGTCAGTCCTTTGTTCTGTGAGCAGGCCTGATGGTGTCTTAGGTTATGGCTTTTCAAGTAGTAGCTACCCCACAGTCTGGTTTGCTATCCCAAGTTAGTTCCCTCAGATTGCCCTCAGGGCATTCAGGCTTGGTCCTTACTCTAAGCAATGCAGCCCACACCTCCCTTCCCAGCCCCCGCTTGCTAGTGGAATGCTGGTGTCTGCGCTGCTACTCTGCTGGGGGAGTTACCGTTGGGCACATAATCTGTGGATTTTAATTTTTTATTTATTTTTCCTCCGGGTTATGTTGCCTTCTGTGGTTCCAAGGCTCTCCACAGACTTAGCAGTGAGAGTGTTTCCTGGTATTTGGAAACTTCTTTCTTTTTTAAGACTCCCTTCCCGGGATGGAGCTCCGTCCCTACCTCTTTTGTCTCTCTTTTTGTCTTTTATATTTTTTCCTACCTCCTTTTGAAGACAATGGGCTGTTTTTCTGGGTTCTTGATGTCCTCTGCTGGCATTCAGAAGTTGTTTTGTGGAATTTTCTCAGCCTTCAAATGTTCTTTTGATATATTTGTGGGGGAGAAAGTGGTCTACCCGTCCTATTCCTCTGCCATCTTAGGACCTCCCCCTCATTGACTTTTTATAATGTTAAATTAATCTTTCTTCTTGGCTAAATAACTTGGTCATACTGTTTTATCTCTTTATATGTTGCTGGATTTGATTTATTTAGCAGTATTTCATAGAGATTTCTTATAACTGTATTCATTAAATACACTAGCTTGTAATTCCCTTTTCTTGTTTATCTTTTATTTGATTTTGATATCAGGGTAATATTGACCCTGTAGAAAGAGATGGAGAGTGTTTTCTACCACCCTATTTTTTTGGAAGAATTTATGAACAAAATGGAATTAATTACCATTTCAATGTTTGGAAGAATTTATCAGTGAAACTATCTGGGCATTGTTTATTAATTGTGGGGAGTGTTTTAAAATTACTAATGGAATTTCTTGGACTTCCCTGGTGGTTTAGATAGTAAAGAATCTGCCAGCAACACAGGAGACCTGAATTCAATCCCTGGGTCGGGAAAATCCCTTGAAGAAAGGAATGGCAAGTCACTCCAGTATCCTTTCTGGGAGAATTACATGAGCAGAAGAGCATACCAGGCTACAGTCCATGGGGTCACAAAGAGTTGGACACGATTGAGCAACTAACACTGCACTATTACTACTACTAATGGAACTTCTTATTTTAATATAGATCTATTCAAATTTTCTTTATTTTTTGTCATTTTCCATAGTTTGTGGCTCCTGAGAATTTATTTCCTCTAAATATCATAATCTGTTTACATAGTGCTGATCATAGTAGTCCCTTATAATCCTTTTAATTTCTCTAAGGTTGTTATTCATGTCTCATGTTTCATCCTTAATTATTTATTTCCATTCTAATGTCTTTATTCGGAGAAGGCAATGGAAACCCACTCCAGTACTCTTGCCTGAAAAATTCCATGGACGGAGGGGCCTAGTGGGCTGCAGTCCATGGGGTCACTAGGAGTCGGAAACAACTGAGCGACTTCACTTTAACTTTTCACTTTCATGCATTGGAGAAGGAAATGGCAACCCACTCCAGTGTTCTTGCCTGGAGAATCCCATGGGCTGGGGAACCTGGTGGGCTGCCATCTATGGGGTCACACAGAGTTGGACATGACTGAAGTGACTTAGCAGCAGCAGCAGCAGCAATCTCTTTATTATTTCATTCCCTTTGCTTAGTTTGGCTTAGTCTTTTTTTCTATTTCCTTAAAATTCAATGTCAGTTCGTTAATTTAAAAAAAAATTCTAAATTTTAACATAAAAATCATAGCTGTAAATTTCTTTCTAAAAGTATTATTTAGAATCTTAAAGTTTCAGTTTATTATGTCTCCATTTTGGTTCATATCAAAATAATTTCTACTTTACTTTGTTATATATTTGATACATTGTTTATACGGAAGAATATTGTTCATTTTCAGCTCAGTTCAGTCTCTCAGTCGTGTCCGACTCTTTGCGACCCCATGAATCGCAGCACGCCAGGCCTCCCTGTCCATCACCAACTCCCGGAGTTCACTCAGACTCACGTCCATCTAGTCCGTGATGCCATCCAGCCATCTCACCCTCTGTCATCCACTTCTCCTCCTGCCCCCAATCCCTCGCAGCATCAGAGTCTTTTCCAATGAGTCAACTCTTTGCATGAGGTGGCCAAAGTACTGGAGTTTCAGTTTTAGCATCATTCCTTCCAAAGAACACCCAGGAATGATCTCCTTTAGAATGGACTGGTTGGATCTCCTTGCAGTCCAAGGGACTCTCAAGAGTCTTCTCCAACAACACAGTTCAAAAGCATCAATTCTTCGGCTCTCAGCCTTCTTCACAGTCCAACTGTCACATACATACATGACTACTGGAAAAACCATAGCCTTGACTAGACGGACTTTTGTTGGCAAAGTAATGTCTCTGCTTTTGAATATGCTATCTAGGTTATGGTAGGTTATAAAAATGAACGTTAAAGGATTAATAAGAAACTTAAAAATTAAAAAATGATAAGAGTAAAAATATATCTAGGAATTTCTCTGAAGCTGTTGAGGGTAGTGCGGGATCAGTTCAGTTTCAGATAGTTCCTTGTTTCAACTTATACATCTTCTCAAAGTCTATAGGGTCCTTCCGATGCTTAGTCAGTGCTAACTACAGGGCTTTATTCTGTTGCACTTCCAGAGTGGCTCCCTCTTCTTTGTTTATTTTGGATTCCTCTCTGTGCAAGTCTCTTAAGTGTCTAATTTCCACCCTGACACAAGGGAGCAGAGGGGGTCATTTATTTAGGCTCACTTGGTCACTTGATCAGTTGTGCTGTGGGGAGGGAGGAACACTGAAAACAAATATCACTGGTGTGTGTGGAGTGTGTTTGCACGGTATGGACCACACTGGATTTGTCCCCCCTCATGGTGCCTGTGCTTTCCCAGTCTACAATGCTCAGGCTTCAGGTTGCTCTGAACAGGAACTATCCCAAGTGGGCCCTGAATTGCATGCACTTCCCAGGTCTAAGCTGCTAATGTTCAGGTTCTTGGGTACTCCACAAAGGCACAGACTCAGTTGGGCCTGCGTTTTGTGCCCTTCCCAGGTCTGAGGAGCTCAGGCGACCAGCTGCTTGGCAAGTGCACCATCCCACGTGTGCGGTGCTTCTTATCACTGCCCCAGTACCAGCTGCTCGGTTTCTCACAGTTTGGTGCAGGATGCCAGGAGGTTGCCATCTCTGGGGCCAAGATTGCCTCTTGCCTTCTGGCTCTGGCTGTCTTACGCCTGCCTCTCTGTCTCTGGTGGGGGGATGGGCCAGTCTGCAGCTAGTTAGCTTTCTCCTTTGTTCTGTGAGCCCTCCAGGCTGTGCCTTAGGATAGAGCTTTTCACTGGAAAGTTCTTCCTCTCTCTTTTTATTTGTCTCCCTGGCTATCCAACAGTTTGGTAGCTCCTTCAGATTGTCCTCAGGGCATTCAGGCCTGATCCTTACCCTAAGCATGACACCTGTGCCTCCCCGCTCGCTGGTGGCATATGCGAGCATCTGGGCTATTTCTCTGCTGGGAGTTGTGGTTAAGGCATATATTCTGTTTTTTTTAAATTTTTTTTTTTCCCCTCCCGGTTTTGTTGCCCTCTGAGATTCCAAAACTCCCCACAGACCCGCTGGTGAGAGGGTTTACTGGTGTTTGGAAACTTCTCGTCCTTCATGACTACCTCTCTGGGACGGGTCTCGATCCCTAACTCTTGTCTCTCTTTTTGTCTTTTATATTTTGTCCTACTTCCTTTTGAAGAGAATGGGTTGCCTTTCTGGCTGCCTGGTGTCCTCTGCCAGTGTTCAGAAGTTGTTTTGTGGCAGTTGCTCAGCATTCAAATGATCTTTTGATGAATTTGTGGGGGAGAAAGTGGTCTCCCCATCCTATTCCTCCACCATCTTAAGACTGTCCTCTACTTACTATTTTTTTAATGAAAAGAAAAGATATTGTACTTGTTACCTCATTGTATATGACCTATAGATAAGATATATGAACTCTATGATTAAGACATAGGGGGATAATATTAACAGTTTTTCCATAAGACAAGATTATTTTCTTTATGGCGTAGAACAAAAAATAGTTACTATTATTGAGAAAATAAGTCAGCAAAAGGTCATTTTTTTGAGAATTAAGTATCTACATTGAAAGTGAATATTGCTCAATGATATCAGATTCTTTGCAACCCCATGGACTATATAGTCCACGGAATTCTCCAGGCCAGAATACTGGAGTGGGTATCCTTTCCCTTCTCCAGTGGATCTTTCCAACCCAGGGATCGAACCCAGGTCTCCTGCATTGCAGGGAAGATTCTTTACCAGCTGAGCCACAAGGAAAGCCCAAGAATACTGGAGTAGGTAGCCTATCCCTTGTCCAAGGGATCTTCTGACCCAGGAATTGAGCCGGGATCTCCTGTGTTGCAGGCAGATTCTTTACCAACTGAGCTATCAGGGAAGCCCATCTTCACTGAGTAGATTAGACAATCTAAGCTTTGTCAAGTAAATGGTTGGTTTTAAATTACTTCACATTATCTATTAATAAATTTGGCATCTTTGCAGTGCAAAAGCATAGCTTGATGTCCTTTGAGATAAAAGGTCAGATTTACCTATGCACTGACTTTTTCTGCTAGTGGTCATGAAACTGTTACATGATAAGCTAAGTTTTCTATTTTATTTGCCTCCCACAAAACATAGTCGTTTACCTTCTTTTATGATATATAGGAATGTTTGGTATGAAATCATTGTACCCTGTAGAAAAGTTGCAGAGAAAAATAAGAAAATTGTGACACCTAATATCACTGTCAAGTAATTTCAAAGAGGATTTTGTATATAGTATGAAAAAAGTCATTAGCATAGATGTTTTATATTTAATAAAATAGTTTTATTCCACTGAAAGTTTCCTTTAAATGAAAGTTGTTGAAATTGAATCCTATGTTTATTTTAGTTTATATGATAAAGCTAGAGATTAGGTCCCCTGGGAAAAGGTTTTAACTAATCCACAATCCCAGTTAATAGCATAGCTGACATAAATGTACTATTTTTAAATAAATTACTACACAAAAACACTAAAAAAAAAAAAAAAAAGACAGATTCTGGCCTCATTTAGTTTCCTATTTGCAGGAATGATAAGCACTTTCTAACCTTAGAAATTAGAATGACAATGCCACAAATAATCATAACCATTAAACATTTATATACAAGTAGATTTTATTTAGCATTTGAAAAACATTTTCCACTGTTTGAACTTGCTCTTTCATTTTATATCATTTTCCTACTAGCACAAGTTATGTGTATATCTAAATATAATATGTATCCTAAATGAGAGGAATTAACAAGGATACCTCTAAGGTCAGAAATTTCTAGTACTTGTTCAGTAATAGAGGTTTCCTCCAGTGAGTTTCTGGGACTTGGACTTCTTTAATCAAATATCTAAAGCTGTCAGTCTGATGATTACTTGATTTTCCTCCTGTTACTCTTCCCTACATCGTGGTTTCTTCTTAATGGCTGGGTTGTTGTACTATTGATCATTGTGCATGTTTTCCCAATGACAGTTATTCATTAGTACTCAGGGGAAGGCACTTCAGTGACCAGTAGCAAAGGAGAGACAAAGACGGCCCTTTTGTGGTCTATAATTGCACAGAATGAGGGTTTTTTTTTTGTTGTTTGTTTGTTTCTTTTGTTTTTGGTTCCTTTGATAAGAAGGATGGGAACTAACATTTATTTACTACATACTATTAACTAAAATGGACCACAATGGGTGGATATACCTCAGATGACCATTATATCTACTACTGTGGGCAAGAATCCCTTAGAAGAAATGGAGTAGCTGTAGTCAACAAAAGAGTCTGAATTGCAGTATTTGGATGCAATCTCAAAAATGACAGAATGAACTCTCTTCGTTCCCAAGGCAAACCATTCAATATCATGGTAACCCAAGTCTATGCCCCAACCAGTAATGCTGAAGAAGCTGAAGTTAAATGGTTCTATGAAGACCTACAAGACCTTCTAGAACTAACACCCAAAGAAGATGTTCAAATTATAGGGGACTGGAATGCAAAAGTAAGAAGTCAAGAAACACCTGAAGTAACAGGCAAATGTGGCTTTGGAGTACAGATGAAGCTGGTCAAAGGCTAATAGAGTTTTGCCAAGTGAACGCACTGGTGATAGCAAACACCCTCTTCCAACAAAACAAGAGAAGACTCTGCACATGGACATTACCAGAGGGTCAACACCAAAATCATATTGATTATACTTGCAGCAAAAGATAGAGAAACTATATAGAGTCAGCAAAAACAAGATCAGGAGATGACTGTCTCAGACCATGAACTCCTTATTGCCAAATTCAGACTTAAACTGAAGAAAGTAGGGAAAACCGCTAGACCATGAGGGTATGATGTAAATCAAATCCCTTACGATTATCCGGTGGAAGTGACAAATAGATTCAAGGGACTAGATCTGATAGACAGAGTGCCTGATGAACTATGGATGGAAGTTCATGACATTGTACAGGAGACAGGAATCAAGACCATCCCCAAGAAAATAAATGTAAAAGAGCAAAATGGCTGCCTGAGGAGGCCTTACAAATAGCTGTGGAATGAAAACAGCAAAAAGTAAAGGAGAAAATGAAAGATGTACCCATTTGAATGCAGATTTCCAAAGAGTAGCAAGGAGAGATAAGAAAGCCTTCCTCAGTGACCAATGCAAAGAAATAGAGGAAAACAATAGAATGGGAAAGACTAGAGATCTCTTCAAGAAAACTAGGGATGCCAAGGGAATATTTCATGCAAAGATGGGCTCGATAAAGGACAGAAATGGTATGGACCTAATAGAAGCAGAAGATACCAAGAAGTGGCAAGAATACACAGAAGAACTGTACAAAAAAGATCTTCACGACTCAGATAATCACGATGGTGTGATCACTCACCTGGAGACAGACATCCTTGAATGTGAAGTCAAGTAGGCCTTAGAAAGCATCACTACGAACAAAGCTAGTGGAGGTGATGGAATTCCAGTTGAGCTATTTCAAATCCTGAAAGATGATGCTGTGAAAGTGCTGCACTCAATATGCCAGCAAATTTGGAAAACTCAGCAGTGGCCACAGGACTGGAAAAGGTCAGTTTTCATTCCAATTCCAAAGAAAGGCAATGCCAAAGAATGCTCAAACTACCCCACAAATGCACTCATCTCACACACTAGTAAAGTAATGCTCAAAATTCTCCAAGCCAGGCTTCAGCAATATGTGAACCATGAACTTCCAGATGTTCAAGCTGGTTTTAGAAAAGGCAGAGGAACCAGAGATCAAATTGCTGACATCCACTGGATCATCAAAAAAACAAGAGAGCTCCAGGAAAAAAACATCTATTTCTGCTTTATTGACTATGCCAAAGCCTTTGACTTTGTGGACCACAATAAACTGTGGAATATTCTGAAAGAGATGGGAATACCAGACCACCTGACCTGCCCCTTGAGAAATCTGTATGCAGGTCAGGAAGCAACAGTTAGAACTGAATATGGAAAAACAGACTGGTTCCAAATAGGAATAGGAGTACGTCAAGGTTGTATATCATCACCTTGCTTATTTAAGTTTATGCAGAATAAAACATGAGAAGCGCCAGAATAGATGAAGCACAATTTGCAATCTAGATTGCCTGGAGAAATATCAATAGCTTCAAATATGGAGATGACACCACCCTTATGGCAGAAGGTGAAGAAGAAATAAAGAGTCTCTTGATGAAAGTGAAAGAGGAGAGTGAAAAAGTTGTCTTAAAACTCCTCATTCAGAAAACTAAAATCATGGCATTTGGTCCCATTACTTCATGGCAAATAGATGGGGAAACAGTGGCTGACTTTATTTTAGGCGCTTCAAAATCAGTGCAGATGGTGACTGCAGCCATGAAATTAAAAGACACTTACTCCTTGCAAGAAAAGTTATGACCAAACTAGCCAGCATATTAAAAATCAGAGACATTACTTTGCCAACAAAGGCCCATCTAGTCAAGCTCTGTTTTTTTTTTTCCCGTAGTCATGTATGGATGTGAGAGTTGGACTATAAAGAAGGCTGAGTACCAAAGAATTGATACTTTTGTACTGTGGTGTTGGAAAAGACTTGAGGTACCTTGTACTGCAAGGAGGTCCAACCAGTTTATCCTAAAAGAGATCAATCTTGAATATTCATGGAAGCACTGATGTTGAAGCTGAAACTCCAATACTGTGGCATCTGATGCAAAGGGGTGACTCATTTGAAAAGACCCCAATGATGGGAAAGATTGAAGGTGGGAGGAGAGGGGGATGACAGAGGATGAGATGGTTGGATGGCATCACCAACTCAATGGACTTGAGTTTGATTTAACTCCAGGAGTTGGTGATGAACAGGGAGGCCTGGCATGCTGCAGTCCATTTTGTCACAAACAATTGGACACGACTGAGTGACTTAACTGAACTGATGTGACAGGAACATTACAAAACACTTTACACAAAGGTAGGTGCTTTTAGCTCTCTTTGCAGATGGAAAACAGAATCTTAGGCTGAGGGACTCAGGCAAGATCATATATTTGGTGAATGATGTTCTGAGAAGACAAACCTACATCTATCTGGGCAAAAGCTATAATCTTTCCATCATTACACACTGCCATTGTACTAAGGAAAGATATGATTCATTTATAATTGTCCTTACATTAGAATATCTGCTATGTAATGTTTTCTTGAACATATTATGCTTGTATAAGTTTATTTAAATGATACTAATACTAGCCTCAAACAGTTCTTTGCATAATATTATTAAATAAACCAACAAAGAACACTGGAGTGCTTTTTATGATAGCTAAAATATTTAGATTCTCAATCATATAAATAGGGCATCAGATTAAAAACTAAGGGATAGTAGACCATTTTTTTCAGTCTATGAAGAATGAAAATGGCAATGTTTGGAGACCAGGATAAATCAGTATTTCTATGAAAATCTCCATAGGTGCAGATTTCAATACATTTAAATTTGGATGCTTTATAATATACCATGACTTGTGTTCCCATTTAGTTTCTTTTTCTTTCAAGTATCAATGTGAATTTTGTGAATCTCTGTCCACGCTCTTGGGAAGTACATGCCACAGGATGAGTGCAAGCAATATGTATACCTCCCAGAGAGCTCGAAGCAAGTTGAATTGCTGCACATCTTTTATAGATGCACATGGATGCACAGAGATATTAACTGTACACTCTATGCCATACTAAAATATTCTCTAACATGTACAACTTACTCATGTCAGACCTATGTAGCATAAAGTGTATAGAAATATTGGCATCTGTTTGATAAATATTAATCAACAAGGAGCAATTTAGATATTTCAAACTCCTTTTACTTAACAACTGCATTTTTTGTTTTGTTTGCTAGCTAGATTGCTTATTTAATTATCGACTGGAATCATCTGAATAATTTCAGTTATGCAGAACTCGCTTCAGAGAAGTGACCTTGAACCATAATATTCCTGTTAGAATTAATAGAATCCTTTAACTTAGGGACACTACTTTTCACTTATTGTTGCTATACTTTCTTAACCAAAATCAAGTGGAAAGTTGAGAAAACAAGTTAGGTAATCAATGAAAGTGTAACAACTAGAACAAAACTGTACTTTATTTTTATTTATTTTTTAACCTGGATGGACTTGGCAAGTGAATGCAATGTAAATGTTACCTTCATTAACAGAACAAATTATTGGTGCCCTATTAATATCAGAGGAAGTACCGAACCCCATATGATTTAATCATCAAATTTTCTAGGGAAATTTTGTGCCTAGAACTGTGCTAAAATCTGAAGATTTTAAACATAGTGCTTCCTTTAGACAAACTCATGATCGTATCAGAGGAAGATAAACCAATACAGTACTGTAAAGTAAAATAAAATAAAAAAAAGAAACCATAAATTGTAAAACAATATATTTAACATTTTCTCCAAAAGCATTACCAAATGCTAGGCAAAGAATACTGTGAGAATGACTATATAAGAAAATTATAGAAGGATATGTATTTGAATTGAATTTGGAGAATGATTAAGCTTTTTCTAGGAAGAGAAGCAGAAAAGACAGCATTATAGGCAGAAGTAATAGGAAGACACACAAAAAAATGATAGGGATTTAATAGAATTTTGTTTTAGCATCAGTTGAGGTCATATACTCATGTACATGAGGGATTATGAGGGAAATGTGAAACAGAGTAATATCCTTTCTTTGAGACACCACTGGGATGAAATCAGGGTACATAAAAATACAGATATTATAGACAGAAGAAAGTATAATAAGGAAAAAGAAAAGAAAGTATAATAAGGATAAAAGTATATAATACCCTTTGATTTTACTCTAGTGGATTATACTATCAATTGATAGAGGGTGAAAAAGTGGTGGTGATGAATAGTTGTGCTAAAAGCTCCTTAAGAGCTTTTTTTTTTTTCTTGCCAAATAAGCATTAATGTGTTTGGTTTGATTTGCTCATTTGGTAGATATGTATTTAGAGAGTAGGAACAGTTGATAGGGAAAATTTCTCTCTCTCTGACACACATTCTCTCTCTCTCTCTACACACACACATATATCATATACATACATCAGTTCTATTCAGTTCAGTCACAGTCGTGTCTGACTCTTTGCAACCCCATGAATCACAGCATGCCAGGCCTCCCTGTCCATCACCAACTCCCGGAGTTCACCCAAACTCATGTACATCGAGTCAGTGATGCCATCCAGCAATCTCATCCTCTGTCGTCCCCTTCTCCTCCAGCCCTCAATCCCTCCCAGCATCACAGTCTTTTCCAATGAGTCAACTCTTTGCATGAGGTGGCCAAAGGACTGGAATTTCAGCTTCAGTATCATTCCCTCCAAAGAAATCCCAGGGCTGATCTCATTCAGAATGGACTGGTTGGATCTCCTTGCAGTCCAAGGGACTCTCAAGAGTCTTCTCCAACACCACAGTTCAAAAGCATCAATTATTTGGTGCTCAGCTTTCTTCACAGTCCAACTCTCACATCCATACATGACCATTGGAAAAACCATAGCCTTGACTAGACGGACCTTTGTTTGCAAAGTAATGTCTCTGCTTTTGAATATGCACTCTAGGTTAGTCATAACTTTTCTTCCAAGGAGTAAGCGTCTTTTAATTTCATGGCTGCAGTCACCATCTGCAGTGATTTTGGAGCCCCCCAAAAATAAAGTCTGACACTGTTTCCACTGTTTCCCCATCTATTTCCCATGAAGTGATGGGACCAGATGCCATGATCTTCATTTTCTGAATGTTGAGCTTTAAGCCAACTTTTCACTCTCCACTTTCACTTTCAAGAGGCAACTGACCTCAACTGATGCTCAAGAGGCTTTTTAGTTCCTCTTCACGTTCTGCCATAAGGGTGGTGTCATCTACATATCTGAGGTTATTGATATTTCTCCCGGCAATCTTGATTCCAGCTTGTGATTCTTCCAGCCCAGCGTTTCTCATGATGTACTCTGCATATAAGTTAAATAAGCAGGGTGACAATATACAGCCTTGACGTACTCCTTTTCCTATTTGGAACCAGTCTGTTGTTCCATGTCCAGTTCTAACTGTTGCTTCCTGACCTGCATATAGGTTTCTCAAGAGGCAGGTCAGGTGGTCTGGTATTCCCATCTCTTTCAGAATTTTCCACAGTTTATTGTGATACACACATACATACATGAATGTAAAAACTCTTAGTTAAGGAATGATCATTTGAATTACTTTTGAATAATTACACTACCTAGCTTCCTTTGTAGAAATTGAATTTGAACTTGTGGACTTAGGCTTTATTTTTAAAGACTTACCTCACTTCCATCAATGTCCTCTGATTTTGTTTTAAAGGAACATCATAGAAATCAAACACATGGTTATTATCTATCATCCTTTATCTCTGCTGACACATTGAAAAGAAACTGGCTTCCATAATCCCAACAGGAAATTGCTTAAGATGCAGAGAAATGTACAGGTTTCTCTAAATGGAACAGTAAATGCTGGATTTGATTGGTTAATCAGTTAGTAAAAATTTATTTTTCGAAAGGAGTTCCCAAATTAGCTTCTTCTTTATATTCAAGGCAATTTAAAATATGATGTAATGTTTTTCTTTTCTTAAAATGTGAAACTTCTTTTCATAAAACAACATTGTCTGTGATTATGCACCCAATAATTCATTCAGTTTAAAAATTTAATTAGACATTATTGGGGATTTTTAGTGCCATTGTGAAAGATACCATTGTGAAATTATGAAAACAGTGATGTCAGATTTGTTTGTTTTTTCTGTTATTGACATAATATTACTAGCTTCTTTCATTTGAGACTCTTTACAAGTAGTTTACTATACAGTCAGAACTGTTCAGAGACCAATATCAAAAAGAACTGTGAGAAAAATAAAATTACTTTGTATTTTAAGTTTTAAAGAATTTAAAGTTGGTAGATTTTGGAAACTCTCTTTCCAGGTCTGCTAAACCAAGTAACTGCTTTTCTGAAATTTTAATCTCATGAAGTCCCTGTATTTACTTAAAGAACCAATTTCTGATAGGCATTGTGTCCTTCTACATTGAAAAGTTCAATTTTGTTTCTTCAGTACCACAAACACAATAAAATGTTTATGTCTGAAAGACAGGAAAATACATACTATAAGAAACAATTGCAGTCAAGGATGGAAAAGGAGAAAGTCATCAGTAAAACTTAGATTCCAAATATTAGAATTAGAGAGTGGAAATATAATAGGAACAAGAGTGAAGAAGTGTTAATTGGAAAGAACATGCTGTTATCACTTGTTTTGGAGTTATCCCTGAACAGGTTGCTCCAGGAGTAACACTTAATTGAGGACATACTGATAGACAAAAATAATATGATATGTAGATGTTCCTTGTTTATCCTTTTTTAGCCTATAAAGTATATCTCTACATTTTTGGCTCAGATTTCTTCACCATTCTACCAGTTTGTCTGAAGAGTCCCAAACTTTAGGTTGTACAAATATGAAAAATTCTGTTTGTTAAAAGGATAGTTCTTTTTTAAAAATTCCATCTCTCTCTTTGTCTCTCTCTCTAATACTGCCCTTCAGTTCACAATATACCAAGTATGGTTATAAACTGACAGTAACTGCCGGGAGCCAGCGTGAGGAATACCACCCATGGCAATGGTCATGAGGAAGGAAGCCAGACAAAACGCAAAGACGTGATCTAGCTTCAGGGGTTCCCCTTGAGTTTTCCTGAACATCTACCCCCAAAAAACCAGAGTCTGCCTGCACACCACCACTTTTCTCTGGAAAAAGTTAATTCAGGGCTTCAGTCTCCTGCATCAGTTCAAACCCCTCTGATGGCTCTCTAACTTGCCTGACAATTATAGACTTTTACAATTTGTGGATTGTTTACAGCTCCCCAACCACAAGAGGCACAAAGCTTAAAGCATCTTAAGATACAGAGCCTTTTCTTTTTTTTTTTTTTTAGAGCCTTTTCTAAGAGCTAAAAATCATATTGGTGATGGGTTTTCACTGTTGACTCAATGACTGTTGTCAGGCCTCCATATTCTTTATCTTTTAACATCTGAAGGATATTAATCAATGTAATTGGGATATAGAAAAATGAATATAGTATTTTTGATGTTAGCAACACTAGACTTTTGAGTTAATTACTTTTTTTGTTATAAATCACTGTACTCCTTTTACTTGTTATAAATTGTTGCATCTTTGCTATGTAAGAATGTAATTTTATTTAGTGCTTTCTGAGAGTGGCACCAGACTTTGGGAAGAACAACACAAATAAGTCTTCTGGTTGACAAACCCTTATCAGAAAAAAGGCTGTAAAATGTTAATTGGCCCTCTGGCTAGAAGATGATGTAAATCACCTAAGACTTGTGTATACAATTAGGTATGCAGAGAGAAAGCCTGGTTTTGATAAGAGTCAGGGCTGCTGACACTGCATAACTTTATATTACCCATTGATCTCTATGTACAATCACAAAGGTATAAAAGGCCTTTCTAGACAATAGAGGCTGGGCCAGTTGCTGGACTGGTTTCCCCCGTGTCTTCTTTTCTTACTCTTATTTCTGGCTGAATTCCCATCTGGGGCGTGGAAGCTCACCATGTATACTTACTTGCCCTGGCTTTTAAGATCCATGCGAGAGGGAACCCAAGGTGGGGCACCCCCCGTTATTCAAGAGGACGTTGGTGGCCTAACGTAGATGATGCAAGCTCCTTGTCTGGAACTTTATTGGCTTTCCACATAAACCAAGTTATTCAGACTCTTTTCTCCACTAAATTTTCCTACTACAGTATTTCTTCCTAAACTAATCTTATATTAATAGATAAATAAGTTTTTCCTCACCCACACCGTCCCCGCTTCAAATTCCCTGGATCCACCAGAGCTGGATCCCAGCAAGTAACTATTGAGAATATTTTTCAGTGTTTTGTAAAATATCTTAATTATTTCCCCCAGTTGTAATATTGTCTGGGTAAAAAAACAGTGAGTAAACTTCTGTAGACTATTTTGAAACAAGATTTATAATCCATAGCAAACCTAAGCAGTTCAATCAGATCTTTTTTTCTTCTCATACTTAAGTGTATGAGAGTATTGGAGAAAGGCTTACACATTTAGCTTAGAAATATATGAGGTTAGATCCTGGATGCCCTATTTACTAGCTATTTGAAATTAACAAGTTGCATAGCTTCTTTGAAACTCAATTTACCCAACTGGTAATGGTAACTACCTGCTCTGACTACTGCTAGCATTAAATATATCAATAGACATAAAAAAGTCTCAACACACAATACTTCTAATTAAATGTTATTCTTAGTAGTAGTAGTTTCAGTAGAAATAGTGACATTAGTAATAGTAGCGATGGAAGTACAATTTCTCTGAAAATGTGATTACCATTAACTTATTTTTGACATTTTCTAGCTTATTTCATGCTAAAACCCATAATGTGAAATCACCTTTCTGATACCTTATTTATTTGGCCTTAAGAAAAATTTAGGGCAATCAATTTTGCAGCACAATGCCCATTTTGAATAAAATTGTTCTATCTGAATATACCATCTAGATGAAAATATCTTCCTCATGTTTTTATCACCTATCTGCATTTCAAAACTGATGTTTCTGTCCCTTGACTTGAAATTTGCCACATTACTGGGAATTCTATATATTGTAGCTAAACTTGATTCTGCCATGCTTTGTGACAGTTGTCAACCAGAAATTTCCTGCCTGTGATAATCCAGCAATCAAAAACCACATGCAAATGCAAAGATGAAAATAAGAATAGTCAGTAGAAGCAAAAGTTGTCTTTTGAAATGCAAAGATTAGGTAGTTGAGGTTTATTTGCATAAATCTTTTTGCTTTTCCTGGTGGATAGTTTTTACTCTTGCACTTGTGTGAGATTAATGTTTAACATCCTCTTTATGGGTATAGGTCAGTATCTTTATTATTTCAAAATGCCTAGGCATTAAAACGTTTGATTTAATATATGATAACCTAAAATTTCAGTAAGTCTTTCATTATTTTTCTAATTAGAGGAAAATAGACTCCTTTAGAAAATATTGGAAAGAATACCATCTAAGGTAAAGGCAAAAATTCCGTAATAGTCAAATGTTTTTATCAGCTTTAATGATCAGTGAGAGGTTAAACAAACTATTAACATCTTTGAAGACCAAGAAATTCATTGCCATTTAAAAACTTCACAAACCTAAAAAAAATAAAATAAAATAAAGACTTCACAGACTCTATACCATGAAAAGTCCTAGTCAATGAAACTATCATTATTTTTTTAAACAATTTTTCCTTGCAGAATAAAGTAGGCACTGTCTAAGAGAGAACACTTTGTTAGAAGAATGCAAATTCTCTCTAAAAATGCCTCATTTTACACACATTTTGAAAGCAGTCTCATTGCTCTTTGCACTGAGCTGTATGTAAGCTAAACTAAAAGATTTTATTAACCATAAAAGTGCTTTGTGGAAATGTTTAGATAACTTTGATAACCACTTGAATTTTCCCTTATTATCTCCATGCTTGATATTATAGAGCTTTTACATGGGGCTCCTGGTTATCTTGAGAGTGTCCACTTATCTTGAGTAAGTCCATGTTTCTCTGTCAGTTGGTTATTTATCATATATGCCTGTCTACAATATATATCCTAAAATCATCCTGCAAAACTGTCAGCTTAAGTTTTGATTGTTCAAGATTATATATAGTGCATGAGGACTTTGTGAGGCTTTAAAAATTCGATAGGTTATGAAATATAGAATTAAATAAGTTGGATTACATTTTAAGATCCAGGTTTTCTATGTATTAAGAATGAGATCATGGTCACAGAGCTAAGATTTATTTAGCTCAGTTATTTTCTATGTTAAGGGCAGATAACCATGTTTATGTACCTCAGATAGGGTTATCAAGAAAACGAAATGAGGTTTTACATGTAAAGTCCTTAACACAGGCCTGTCATATCATGCATGCTGTATAGATTAGTTATTATCAATGATAAATTAAAATTTATAAATGCAAAATAATACTGATTAGTAGAACAAGACTTTCTGATTTGTGTCTAGTGAATACAGAATACATTTTGAAATGCTGCCATTTATTGCTAACCTTCCCTGTGCTTTCTTAAAATATGGCACCTTTTTTTTTCTTACTTTGCTAAGTAAGCATCATGGTGTAATTCAAATCAATATTCATGTATGTTCAGCAATTTAGTTAAAGCCAATATGCGGTACCCAGAATTGTTACCACAGTTAATGGGTTTTGGTTGGTACCAAAAACTATGTGATATGACATTCTATATGTATCTAAGCAAGCAAACAGGTTTCATTTTACTTTCTCATATTGCTCAATTTTATGAATGGTAACACAAATGCTACATGTGTGTATGGCAATTAGCTAGTGAAAAAAATAAAATATGAAGAACAATCACCATGGTAGACAAAAGTTATCTTTCATACTCCTTTGAGTATATATATTATATATATATACTATATACTCCTTCTGAAAGTTGCTCTGCTTGTCCACTTCTCCTATTATAGAACTTACAATGGAAAGAGAAGGTGGGCAAATCTAACAAAGACAAAGATCTGTCTCTCTCTCTCTCACACACACACATTTTGTTCAACCAAATCAACAATACAAAGAATATATGATGAATAAATCGCTAGGCTTGCTCATATCACTAGCAAGTAAAGGGTGTTATAGGTTTTAAACTCATTGTTATATTAATTGTACATAGTTAATTCTAGCAATATATGAAGGTATTAGGATGAAAAGAGAAATTGATTTCAATCTTGTTATCTCCATTACTCAAATATCAACGATTATTTATGTTCCAGCTTTTTACTATATTCACATGTAGCTTCCACATAATTGCACACATGGCATACACAATGTTTTCTATTTTTAAACTTTTGTAGCAGTAACATAAACTTTGTTGATAGGAGGATTTAGTCAATTATATATTACAGAAATTTGATCTTAAATAATTATGTGCATATACAAGTATTTATCAGAAGGTGAAAAGAAGGGAATTGGGATTCATTCCAATCCCAAAGAATGTTTAAACTACCACTCAATTGCACTCATCTCACACACTAGTAAAGTAATGCTCAAAATTCTCGAAGCCAGGCTTCAACAGTATGCGAACAGTGAACTTCCAGATGTTCAAGCTGGATTTAGAAAAGGCAGAGGAACCAAACATCAAATTATCAACATCAGCAGGATCATAGAAAAAGCAAGAGAGTTCCAGGAAAACATCTATTTCTGCTTTATTGACTATGCCAAACCCTTTGACTGTGTGGATCACAACAAACTGTGGGAAACTTCTGAAAGAGATGGGAATACCAGACCACCTGACCTACCTCTTGAGAAATCTGTATGCAGGTCAAGAAACAACAGTTAGAACTGGACATGGAACAACAGAATGGTTCCTAATAAGGAAAGGAGTACGTCAAGGCTGTATATTGTCACCCTGCTTATTTAACTTATATGCAGAGTACATCATGTGAAATGCCCAGGTGGATGAAGCACAAGCTGGATTCAAGATTGCCAGCAGATATATCAATAACCTCAGATATGCAGATGACACCACTCTTATGGCAGAAAGAGAAAAAGAGCTAGAGTCTCTTGAAGAAAGTGAAAGAGGAGAGTGAAAAAGCTGGCTTAAAACTCAACATTGAAAAAACTAAGATCATAGCATCCAGTCTCATCACTTCTTGGCAAATTGATGGGGAAACACTGGAAACAGTGACAGACTTTATTTTGGGGGGCCCCAAAATCACTGTAGATGGTTACTGCAGCCATGAAATTAAAAGATGTTTGCTCCTTGGAAGAAAAGCTATGACCAACCTAGACAGCATATTTAAAATCAGAGACATTACTTTTCTGACAAAGGTCCATCTAGTCAAAGCTATGGTTTTTCCAGTAGTCATGTATGAATGTGAGAGTTGGACTATAAAGAAAGCTGAGCAAGGAAGAGTTGATGCTTTTGAACTGTGGTTGGAGAAGTCTCTTGAAGTCCTTTGGATTGCAAAGAGATCAAACAAGTCAATCCTAAAGGAAATCAGTACTGAATATTCATTGGAGGGACTGATGTTAAAGCTGAAACTCTAATACTTTGGCCACCTAATGTAAAGAACTGACTCATTGGGAAAGACCCTGATGCCTAGAAAGATTGAAAGCAGGAAGAGAAGGGTCCGACAGAGGATAAGATGGTGGGATGGCATCTCTGATTTTATGGACATGAGCCTGAGGAATTGGTGATGGACAGGGGAGCCTGGCATACTGCAGTCCATGGAGTCACAAAGAGTTGGACACGATTGAGCGACCGAACTGAATCAAACTGAAAACAAGGACTAAATATTCAGTATTACCTTAGATATAATCCACTTGGCCCTAGGTAATTCCTACTGACATTTTCCAAAATTATATGCAATATTCTCCAAATGCATAGGTGGCTGAATCAAATATGCATGAGAAAGAACACTAACAAGAATGACAACAAAAATAAACATTTAGTCCATATTTACTATGTACTTTCTGCTCAATATATAACTCAAAGTAACTGAAGAAGAAAGATATTTTTAATCAATATTTTACAGGTGGAAAAACTGAGGCTGAATGGGGTTAAGTACAATACAAAAAATAAATGAAAAAAGTGAGCGTAATCTTGAAGACAGGAGTATGAACTTAGAGCTGTATGAAGTCTTTGTCTTGTTTTAATCTTATCATGTTTCCACTCATCTAAGTACAAACATGAATATATGTAGTAGTCTCTCTGTATCCATGGGGGTTTGGTTCCTGGGCCCTTACATATATCAAGTTCCAAAAATGCTCAAGTGCCCTGTATAAAATGCCTTAGTATCTGCATATAACCTACACACAGCCTCTGTATACTCTAAATCATCTCTAGATTACTTATACTACCTAATACAATGCAAATAGTTATAAATACAATGTAAATGCCGTGTAAATAGTTGTAGATACAATGTAAATGCTATGTAAATACTTGCTACCTAAGACAAATTTAAGTTTGCTTTTTAGAACTTTCTAGAATTTCTTTTTCAACCATTATCTATTCATGGTTGGTTGAATTAATGAATCAAGAACTCACAGGTCAGAGTTCCAACTGTATGACAGTCATATAAATAGGTAATTCTAAAAATAGTTCTTGACCAAAAAATTTTTATTTACAGGAGTCATTTCTTAACAATACTATTTCAATAGCTACCACATTGCTAGTAATACCAATATAGTAACAACACTAATAAAACCTATTGCAAGGGAAATATTGTCATTTTAAGGACAAAAAAATGACAGAGATGGGGAAAACAGCTTGAAATCAAAGAACTATAGTAGAACTGAAATGGAGAGCATGCCTATTAACACCATTTTATTTCAGCTATCTTTCAGTGATGTTGTGTCCTTCAGATATGTTGTATAGTTTGTTTCCTCTCTCAGTTCCATACTGTTCTTTCACTGGAACCACTGGGAAAGATTGTTAACTTGAAATTGACCTTTACAGCTACTTCGTTTAGTGGCTGAGTAATGACACTATCCTTTCTAGGTTATTTGCTAGCTTAAGCAAGAAACTAAACAATTAACAAGCAAGTGCATTACAATAAACAAATACTTCATAAAGGCTTCATAGGGGAAAAAGCCTATTTCTATATTTAATGCTATCACTATGCTTCCCTGGTGGCTCAGAGGTTAAAGCGTCTGCCTGGAATGCAGGAGACCTGGGTTCGATCCCTGGGTTGGGAAGATCCCCTGGATAAGGAAATGGCAACCCACTCCAGTACTCTTGCCTGGAGAATCCCATGGAGGAAGAAAGAAATGGCAACCCACTCCAGTACTCTTGCTTGGAGAATCCCATGGAGGGAGGAGCCTGGTAGGCTACAGTCCATGGGGTTGCAAAGAGTCGGGCACGACTGAGTGACTTCACATGCTTATGTGAACAGAATATATTAAAACTTTTGTTTTAAAAGGGAAATAAGGCATTTCTCATAGAGTTTCAATTAAAACTATGATACATCATAGAAACTAATTTAAAAAGCTATTGGGCTATGATTTCTTTCCACTTGCTGTTACACTATTTAGATAGGCTGGTATTCGAATTGTTGCAGGAACAGAAAAAGAAGTAATTGTAGGGTTTCTCATTTACCTCTCACCATTAGATGAATAAAGAAGCAATACATTCACAGATTCATTCTTGAAACCTGGCTTTCATACATGTATCTTTACTAGTGGCTTGGTAAGCCCTGTATGGGAGAATGTTCTGTGCTTATCTTAGAATAGCCCATTCTTCTCAACTTTCAGATGGTGATATTCTCAGAAACACAGATGTGTGCCTCTGGGGAAGGGAGGTTCATTATCACACCCTAACATTCTCTGATTAGATTCATCTCACTTCTAAAAGTGCCAAATCCATTTCTTTAAAATATGTGAATTTCTCTTTATTTTCATCTCATTTCAGTGAAACGAGATTATTTTATACCTTTTTCAATTTTTACAGACTTTCATAACATGCATGTGTGCTAAGCTGCTTCAGTTGTGTCTGACTCTGCATGACCCTATGGATGGTAGCCCACCAGGCTCCTCTGTCCATGGGATTCTTCAGGCAAGAATCCTGGAGTGGGCTGCCATACCCTCCTCCAGGGAATCTTCCTGACCCAGGACCGAACCTGCAACTCTTACATCTTCTGCATTGATGGGCAGGTTCTTTACCACTAGCATCACTTGGGAAAC
The DNA here is from genome assembly GCF_023091745.1 of Budorcas taxicolor. Lineage (NCBI taxonomy): Eukaryota > Metazoa > Chordata > Mammalia > Artiodactyla > Bovidae > Budorcas > Budorcas taxicolor. The sequence continues at coordinate 1,211,404 of NC_068935.1, forward strand.
CTCTTAATAACATACTTAAGGCCATTTCAGGAAAATTAGCTACATTAAAATAAGATTCAATCAATATTCCAGAGAGTAGTTTTAGATCATAATCTACTCTAGTTCATACATTTTTTATTTCTTTATGAAAATTATCCTTTTTTAATTGAAATATAGTAAATTTACAGTGTTGTGTTAGTTTTAAGTGTATAGTAAAATGATTAAGTTTTATATCTATATACTTTTTTAGTTTTTTTTTCTTTATAGACTATTACAAGATAATGGGTATAGTTCCCTGTGCTATACAGTAGTGTATATATATTAATTCCACACTCCTAACATAGCTCCATCACCCATCCCCCTTGATAGTCATAAGTTTGGTTTCTATGACTGTGAATCTGTTTTGTAAGTAAATGCATTTGTATCATTGTTTTAGATTTCACATATAATATCATATGATATGTGCTTTTCTCTGTCTGACTTAAAATTATCTTGATAACAGTGATTACTGTGTTTCTGCTTAAGCTGGTGGTTTAGGGTGGGACTGCAAGGAGATCCAACCAGTCCATTCTAAAGGAGATCAGCCCTGGGTGTTCTTTGGAAGGAATGATGCTAAAGCTGAAACTCCAGTACTTTGGCCACCTCATGCGAAGAGTTGACTCATTGGAAAAGACTCTGATGATGGGAGGGATTGGGGGCCGGAGGAAAAAGGGATGACAGAGGAGGAGATGGCTGGATGGCATCACCGACTCGATGGACGTGAGTCGGAGTGAATTCCGGGAGATGGTGATGGACAGGGAGACCTGGCGTGCAGTGATTCATGGGGTCGCAAAGAGTTGGACACGACTGAGCGACTGAACTGAACTGAACTGAATATAGAGAGGGAAAAGGTACAAACTTATTACCCCTTTATAAAAGTTACAATAAATGGCTTATAAAAAGTACAAAAGTAAAAGAAATGCTAATACACTTTTTTTTTTTTTAAATGTACAGGACTGTGATATTTCTAGTAGTTAGGTTTTTAACAAGATGTGTTAAAGTCGCTCACACCTGCTCTGTCCTGTCAGCCAAAGCCCTCAGGTCACTCATGAGGCCACCCTAGTGCACAGGGTGTTTGGGTAAACCTGACAACCTTGAGAAGCTCTATACAGTCAACAAAAACAAGACCAGGAGCTGACTGTGGCTCAGATCATGAACTCCTTATTACCAAATTCAGACTCAAATTGAAGAAAGTATGGAAAACGGCTAGACCATTCAGGTATGACCTAAATCAAATCCCTTATGATTATACAGTGGAAGTGAGAAATAGATTTAAGGGCCTAGATCTGATAGAGTGCCTGATGAACTATGGAATGAGGTTCGTGACATTGCACAGGACACAAGGATCAAGACCATCCCCAAAGAAAAGAAATGCAAAAAAGCAAAATGGCTGTCTGGGGAGGCCTTATAAATAGCTGTGAAAAGAGGAGAGGCAAAAAGCAAAGGAGAAAAGGAAAGATATAAGCATCTGAATGCAGAGTTCCAAAGAATAGCAAGAAGAGATAAGAAAGCCTTCTTCAGTGATCAATGCAAAGAAATAGAGGAAAACAACAGAATGGGAAAGACTAGAGATCTCTTCAAGAAAATTAGAGATACCAAGGGAACATTTCATGCAAAGATGGGCTTGATAAAGAACAGAAATGGTATGGATCTAACAGAAGCAGAAGAAATTAAGTAGAGGTGGAAAAATACACAGAAGAACTGTACAAAAAAGATCTTCACGACCCAGATAATCATGATGATGTGATCACTAATCTAGAGTCAGACATCTTGGAATGTGAAGTCAAGTGGGCCTTAGAAAGCATCACTACGAACAAAGCTAGTGGAGGTGATGGAATTCCAGTTGAGCTGTTTCAAATCCTGAAAGATGATGCTGTGAAAGTGCCGCACTCAATGTGCCAACAAATATGGAAAACTCAGCAGTGGTCACAGGACTGGAAAATGTCAGTTTTCATTCCAATTCCAAAGAAAGGCAATGCCAAAGAATGCTCAAACTACCACACAATTGCACTCATCTCACATGCTTGTAAAGTAATGCTCAAAATTCTCCAAGCCAAGCTTCAGCAATACGTGAACTGTGAACTCACTGATGTTGAAGCTGGTTTTAGAAAAGGTAGAGGAACCAGAGATCAAATCGCCGACATCCGCTGGATCATGGAGAAAGTAAGAGAGTTCACAAAAAACATCTATTTCTGCTTTACTGACTATGCCAAAACCTTTGACTGTGTGGATCACAATAAACTGCAGAAAATTCTGAAAGAGATGGGAATACCAGACCACCTGACCTGCCTCTTGAGAAACCTATATGCAGGTCAGGAAGCAACAGTTAGAACTGGACATGGAACAACAGAGTGATTCCAAATAGGAAAAGGAGTACGTCAAGGCTATATATTGTCACCCTGCTTATTTAACTTCTATGCAGAGTACATCATGAGAAACTCTGGACTGGAAGAAACACTAGCTGGAACCAAGATTGCCAGGAGAAATATCAATAACCTCAGATATGCAGATGACACCACTCTTATGGCAGAAAGTGAAGAGGAGCTAAAAAGCCTCTTGATGAAAGTGAAAGAGGAGAGCAAAAAAGTTGGCTTAAAGCTCAACATTCAGAAAACTAAGATCATGGCATCCAGTCCCATTACTCATGGGAAACAGATGGGGAAACAGTAGAAACAGTGTCAGACTTTTTTTGGGGGGCTCCAAAATCACTGCAGATGGTGACTGCAGCCATGAAATTTAAAGACGCTTACTCCTTGGAAGAAAAGTGATGACCAACCTAGATAGTATATTCAAAAGCAGAGACATTACTTTGCCGACTAAGGTCTGTCTAGTCAAGGCTATGGTTTTTCCTGTGGTCATGTATGGATGTGAGAGTTGGACTGTGAAGAAGGCTGAGTGCCAAAAAGTTGATGCTTTTGAACTGTGGTGTTGGAGAAGACTCTTGAGAGTCCCTTGGACTGCAAAGAGATCCAACCAGTCCATTCTGATGGAGATCAACCCTGGGATTTCTTTGGAAGGATTGATGCTAAAGCTGAAACTCCAGTACTGTGGCCACCTCATGCGAAGAGTTGACTCATTGGAAAAGACTCTGATGCTGGGAGGAGTTGGGGGCAAGAGGAGAAGGTGATGACCCAGGATGAGATGGCTGGATGGCATCACGGACTCGATGGATGTGAGTCTGAGTGAACTCTGGGAGTTGGACAGGGAGGCCTGGCGTGCTGCGATTCATGGGGTCACAAAAGGTCGGACATGACTGAGTGACTGAACTGAACTGACAACCTGTTGCTTGAAGATATAGAGTTAATATTGTGGTATCCCTGATGCTGCCTAGTCACTTCAGTCATGTCCGACTTTGTACGACCCCATGGACGGCAGCCCACCAGGCTCCCCTGTCCTTGAGATTCTCCAGGCAAGGACACTGGAGTGGGTTGCCATTTCCTTCTCCAATGCATGAAAGTGAAAGTGAAGTCACTCAGTCATATCCAACTCTTAGCCACCCCATGGACTGCAGACTACCAGGCTCCTCTGCCCATGCGATTTTCCAGGCAAGAGTACAGAAGTGGGGTGCCATTGCTTTCTCCAAGTGGTATCTCTAGTACTTATAAATCAACTTTTCAATCCCTTTCTTCAGTGTCAATGGAGTGAACAATCTGACTTCATAGGTCAGATAACCTTCATTTATAACTTGAAAATTTCTCAGCACTCTGAAGAAGTATTGAAATAACTCAGGGGCATTCTCCTATTTTTCTTTCACTGGAAAGAGGAAACAGGAAGATAGACTATCTTGAGTAACGTTTATATACAATTTATAGGTGAGTTAAGCTTCTAGTATAAAAATGATAACAGTGTAGTATATGATATTATTATTTATCACTATCACCTTGAGTGCTGTTATTAACACACTACAACTCCTTGGGACAATGTTATATCTGGTTGTGAAGGATAGAAATTGAGCAACAGAAATCTTTAGGGATGTTATTGTTTACTCTCAAACTTGGCAACATTGTATGGCTAAGAATTTGAGAAATAAATGACTCACCAGGTCAGACCACATATTCTGTGATCTTAAATCAAATAAATGAAAAAAGAAAAGAGGCGATAGTAGCCAACAACTCTTACTTTTCTCACCAAATTATGTAAAATTTCCCAATTTCAAAAAACAGCAACTATGAATGCAACTAAAATTACATTAAGATAGTCTCTGCATACATAATTCTAACATCAAGAAAATAATTAACTGATAAAATTCATAGTTCCCATTTAAAGAACAAAATTGATTTTAAATGATATTTTTCACTTAAATGAGAGGAAAATCATAATTATCTTACATTATTCCAGTTTCTTCCCATGCTATAGAGAAAGCAAATCGTAACTGTGCCCTGGTAGCCTTACAGTTGTGGCAAATGTCATTCAGTAGAACCCTGACATAAACTTTAATAACACCTTAATTCAGGAGACAAAGCTTATCTCTGCCTCCAACACATCCCTTAATCTATTACTTGTCCTCATGTTGTACCCTGGATGTCATAAAGTCATCTTATATTACTTTCATAAATTTCTCCGGAATTTTCCTGAGCTCCACATTCATATCAAAGCTAGCCTTCCCCCATTACTTCCCTTTATAGTCAACTGATGTTCAGAAAAGAATAACATCACAGTATTAATAATTGATGACAGCAAAAAATCAATATTTTAAAATAAATCAAAGGAATGAGATTTTTTATTATCTATTTCTACATAGCTAATCATTGCTAAATTCAGTGGCTCAAAACAACATCAAATATGTTTTTATGTCTCACAGTATCTATAGGTTAGGAATTCAGGAGGGGATGGAATGGGTGGTTCTGGTTTGGGGTCTCTCATATAGCTGCAGTCAGAAGTTGGATAGATCTGGAACAGATGACTGGAAGAGTTGGAGACTGGTGGGCAGCTCTTTCTTCAGATAGATCCCAGGTTTCTCCTCATGTAGTAGTTCAGACTCCCTTGCAGTATGGCAGCCTCAGGGAAATCAGATTGCTTACAGGGGGAATGATGGATCCAACAGCGATAAAGGTGAAAGTACACTACATTTTATGTCCTACCATTGGAGTTAAATAGCATCATTTATGCTCCACTCTGTAAGTGGAGGTAGTCATGAAGGCCCACTCTGATTCAAGAAGAGGAAATACAGACTCCACTATTTGATGGTGGAGTGGCAAGGTTCTAGAGGAAATTATAGGATAGGAGATAGTTTTGTAGACATCTTTGGAAGACAATAATCTGCCAAAATGAGTAATATGGACATTTTGTGGACTTCATTATATTTATTCTACAATATGACATATTTATTTTTGAAAAATGTTTATCAATATATAATGGAAAAGAAAATGATAGGAGAATTGATTGAATGCTACTTAGGAATTTTTATTTTCTTTTTATATGTTTCCCTAAGGAAGACTACCCCAAAACTTTTAAACTCTTACTTACCTTTTGCATATTTAACGAAGGTATTTTAACCTATATTGGTATTTGAAAAGTCACATTCTCCTTGAAAAAAAAAAAAAAAAGGAAATTATAATTACCAAACCTTCACCTTACAATTTGAAAATGCAATACAGTAAAGAATGATAAAATATTTTAATCTGAAGTTTTTCATCAGTCTTCTTAGATATTTGTTTTAATGGTCTGAAAGACTAGAGCATACATATCCCATATATCTTCAGCCCATAACTACATATATTCAAAGGCCATATCTGAAGGAAATCATTATAGTGTAGAAATAGACATTAGCATTGGACCTGAAAATCCTACATTAGAGGGTCAAATAATGAACTTGGAAACCCTTGAACACTTTGAATGTTTGAATTATATCATTTCAAAAGCAACTGTAATAAATAACCTTATGTCAATCCATTGTGAGGTTTTGCAGTGCGAAATTGCCCTCAAAATTTCTCATTTGTCACCTACACTTGGGCAGTCTCAGTTCAGTTCAGTTCAGTCGCTTAGTCGTGTTAGACTCTTTGCGACCCCATGAATCACAGCATGCCAGGCCTCCCAGTCCATCACCAACTCCCGGACTTCACTCAGACTCACGTTCATCGAGTCCGTCATGCCATCCAGCCATCTCATCCTTGGTCGTCCCCTTCTCCTCCTGCCCCCAATCCCTCCCAGCATCAGAGTCTTTCCCAGTGAGTCAACTCTTTGCATGAGGTGGCCAAAGTACTGGAGTTTCAGCTGTAGCATCATTCCTTCCAAAGAAATCCCAGGGCTGATCTCCTTCAGTATGGAGTGGTTGCATCTCCTTGGAGTCTAAGGGACTCTCAAGAGTCTTCTCCAACACCACAGTTCAAAAGCATCAATTCTTTGGTGCTCAGCCTTCTTCACAGTCCAACTCTCACATCCATACATGACTACTGGAAAAACCATAGCCTTGACTAGACGGACCTTAGTCAGCAAAGTAATCTCTCTGCTTTTTAATATGCTACCTAGATTGGTCATCACTTTTCTTCCAAGGAGTAAGCGTCTTTGAATTTCATGGCTGCAGTCACCATCTGCAGCGATTTTGGAGCCCAAAAAAATAAAGTCTGACATTGTTTCCACCGTTTCTCCATCTATTTCCCATGGAGTGATGGGACCAGATGCCATGATCTTCGTTTCCTGAATGTTGAAGCTTTAAGCCAATTTTTTCACTCTCCTCTTTTATTTTCATCAATAGGCTTTTTAGTTCTTCTTCACTTTCTGCCATAAGGGTGGTGTCATCTGCATATCTGAGGTTATTGATATTTCTCCTGGCAATCTTGATTCCAGCTTGTGTTTCTTCCAGTCCAGGTAACTGTATATCAAGCTGTTTTCTGAAGCTTTATTGGGGTTTATTAGAAAGAACACATAAAAGGTTTCCTTTAGACTACCTGCAAGGCTCCCATGTACTTTTTGTTACTTGAGAAAATAACATCCATTGTTTGAGAGTTAATCATTGCCATTCTGAAAAGAAATAATTAATTTCATCATTTTACTTTGAGTCCTAACAGTTTTTGATCATGCTTTGACAGAAATTAATTATTGAAATCATCTCAAATTGCTAATATAGTATGCACCTGACATTAGTACACATGTTGAAGTTTCTATTCAATTAGGATACATCATCAAAGTATATTTTGATCCTCCTTGAGGAACATTTCTGCAACAGAAAGATTTCTTTTGAGCAACTAAGATATTGGTAATTAAAAGAGACATGTGTACCCCAATGTTCATCGCAGCACTGTTTACAATAGGAAGCAACCTAGATGTCCATCAGCAGATGAATGGATAAGAAAGCTGTGGTACATATACACAATAGAATATTGCTCAGCTATTAAAAAGAATGTGTTTGAATCAGTTCTAATGAGGTGGATGAAACTGGAGCCTATTATACAGAATGAAGTAAGTCAGAAAGAAAAACACCAATACAGTATATTAATGCATATATATGAAATATAGAAAGATGTTAACGATGACCCTACATGTGAGACAGCAGAAGAGACACAGATGTAAAGAACAGACTTTTGGACTCTGTGGGAGGAGGTGAGGGTGGGATGATTTGAAAGAATAGCATTGAAACATGTATATTACCATATGTGAAATAGATTGCCAGTCCAGGTTTGATGCATGAGACAGAGCACTCAGGGGCAGTGCACTGGGACAACCTTGAGGGATGGGATGGGGAGGGAGGTGGGAGGGGGCTTCAGGATGGGTGACGCAGGTACACCCATGGCTGATTCATGTGAATTTATGGCAAAATCCACTAAAATGTTGTAAAGTAATTAGCCTCTAATTAAAATAAAACTTTTTTTAAGGTGTAAATAAGATCAAGCCTGTAAACATTTCTTCCTCAGAAATATAAAATCTCTGAGACATAACTCAAATGATTCTGAATCATGTAATATATTACTAAAAGTGCCCTATTTTAACTTTATTTTTATTTTTTAGAAAACCAGATGCTTAGGGGCTTCCCAGTGGTGCTAGTGGTAAAGAACCCTCCTGCCAATGCAGGAGACATGAGACATGGGTTTAATCCCTAGATCAGGCAGATCACCTGGAGAAGGGCATGGCATCCCACTTCAGTATTCTTGTCTGGAGAATCCTATGGACAGAGGAATTTGGCAGGCTACAGTCCATAGAGTCACAAAGAGTCAGACACAACTTAATCGATTTAGCACTTACACACAGATACTTAAGGCAATAATTTTATTTAAATAAAAACAAGGAATAAAATATTTTCTGGCTTCTGCCTCTGGCCAATATTGAGTAACAGAAAGAGGGTTTATCCTCCACCATGCACCCCGTAACAATGATTCTCAAGATATTATACATAAATTACTAGGATAGTGATACTAAGAGATTGAAAACAAATAAGGTGATTTCTGCTATTGCTTTAGCTTACTGCCCAGATAACATTTTATGCTGAAACACAGGGAGAGGAAACACAGGAGAGCACAGTGGACTCTTGAAGCTGACTTTTCTGGAATTTTAAGTGAAAGGAAGCCAAGGTGGCTAGATTCCTAGAGTAGTGTTAAGTGGAAAATATATAGTGTATAATTATATATCAAAAAAGAAAGGTGGTCTTAACTATCTAAGCCTCCACACTAAGAAATTAGCAAATGAAAAGCAAGAATAAAAACGAATTGAGAAGAAGAGAAGAAACGAGATACTGAAAATTAGCAAATCAATGAAATAAAAACAGAAAAATAGGCCTTCTCCTCACCTTGGTAGTAGCAGTGGAAGGAAGCCACAGCAAAAACACCAAGTCAGTCACACTTAGAAAAAATATTTATGGTTACCAAAGGGGAAAAATGTAATGGAGGGATAAACTAGGAGTTTGGGATTAACATGCACATACTACTATATATAAAATATATAATCAACAAGGAAGTACTTCATAGCAAAGGGAATACTACTCAATATTCTATAATAACCTAAATGGGAAAATAATCTGAAAAAAGAATAGATATATATGTATGTATAGGTAAAACACTTTGCTATATACCTTGAAACTTTAATTCAACATTATAAATCAACTATACTCCAATATAAAATAAAAATTTCTAAAAAGAAAAATAATGGAAACATCAATAAGAGCAAAAAATTTTTCTTTAAGGAAGTTAAATTAAATTGGTAAAACTTTAGCCAGACTAATCATAAAAACAAATAAACAAACAAAATAAACAAACAAAAAAAACCCACAGAAGACAAAGCTTCCTAATATCAGGATTCTGAAAGATGACATCACTACAGATTCTCTAGATACTTCAAGTATAAAGGGGAAATATGAACATTTATACCTCTACATTTTGCAACTTTGATGAAATATAGCAAATATTTGGAAAAATACAAAACCCCACTCAGGAAGAAATAGAAAACCTGAATAGCTCTGTGTCAATTAAATAAGTTGAATTTGTAGTTGAAAATATTCTTTGGAGAAAGGATTTTCCAAGCTTGGATGGCTTCACTAGGGAATTTTACCAATATTTTTAAACTATAAAATTTCAATTCTGTACAAATACTGAGATAATTGAAGAGGAGAAAGCATATACCAAATCATTCTTTGAGGCTGAAATTACTCTTATCTCAATACCAGAAACAAATATTAGACAACAAGAAAACTTGCACACCAATATCCTTCAGTAGTATTAGTTTCTCAGTCATATCTGACTCTTTGTGACCCCATGAGCTGTAGCCTGCCAGGCTTCTCTAGTCATATAATTCTCCAGGTAAGAACACTAGAGTGGATTGCACTTCCCTTCTCCATGAGATCTTCCAGACCCAGGGATTGAAAAAGGTTCCCTGCATTGCAGGCAGATTCTTCACTATCTGAGCCACCAGGGAAGCCTTGATGAACATATGTTCCTTCATGAACACAGGTGCAGAAATTCTTAACAAAAGTTTAATGAATTAAATACAACAATGTAGTAAAAGATACTATGTCATGAACAAGGGGGACTTATCCCTGGTATGCAAGATTGGCTTAAACACTCAGAATCAAGTAGTATAATTCACATTACTAACAGATTGAGAAAGGAAAACGAAATGAGCATCTCAATCAATATAAAAAATAATACAACAAAATCCAGTATTGATCTAGTATAAAAATATTTTCAATAGACTAGGACTAACTAGAAGAGAAGTGTTTCAGCTTGATAATGGATATTTATGAAAACATATGGTTAACATCATACAGAATGCTGCTGCTAAATCGCTTCAGTCATGTCCAACTCTGTGAGACGCCATAGATGGCAGCCCACCAGGCTCCCCCATCCCAGGAGTCTCCAGGCAAGAACACTGGAGTGGGTTGTCATTTCCTTCTCCAATGCATGAAAGTAAAGAGTGAAAGTGAAGTCATTCAGTCGTGTCCAACTCTTAGCGACCCCATGGACTACAGCCTGCCAGGCTCCTCCATCCATGGGATTTGCCAGGCAAGAGTACTGGAGTGGGTTGCCATTGCCTTCTCCACATACAGAATGATGAAATGCTAAATAATATCTATATAGGATCAAGAACAGGGCAAGAACATCTGTTGTCACCACTTCTATTTAACTTGCAATGCTTAAGAAAAAGAAATAATATTGGAAATGAAGTAAAACTTTCTTCAAAGATGTCAAAAAATGTTACACAAAAACTACTAGAATTAACAAGTGACTTCATCAAGGCTGTAGGATACAAGATCAATATACAAATGTTAATTGCATTTCTACATACTAACAAAGAATAAGCAAAATATCAGTTATGGATGGAAAATCTCAATATTGTTCAGATGTTCAGTTTGGTCTCTCAGTCGTGTCCAACTCTTTATGACCCTGCGGACTTTCCTTAAGATGTTAATTTTCCCCAAACGATTTATTGATGTTCAGTCGCTCATTTGTGTCCAACTCTTTGCAGCCTCATGGACTGCAGCATGCCAGGCTTTCCTGTCCTTCACAATCTCCCGGAGTATGCTCAAACTCATATCCATTGAATCAGTGGTGGCATGCAACCACCACATCCTCTGTCATCCCCTTCTCCTCCTGCCTTCAATCTTTCCCAGCATCAGGGTCTTTTCTAATGAGTCAACTCTTTGCATCAGGTGGCCAAAGTACTGGAACTTCAGCATCAGTTCTTCCAGTAATTATTCAGGATTGATTTCCTTTAGGATGGTCTGGTTTGATCTCCTTGCAGGCCAAGGGACTCTCAAGAGTTTTCTCCAACATCACTGTTCAAAAGCATCAATTCTTCGGTGTTCAGCCTTCATGCCCCAACTCTCACATCCATACACTACTGCCAGAAAAACCATAGCTTTAACCATATGGACATTTGTCAGCAAAGTAATGTTTCTGTTTCTTAATACACTGTCTAGTTTTGTCATAGCTTTTCTTCCAAATGATTTATAGTTTCTCCCATGTCTCAATCAAAATTCTATAGGCTAAGATTCGTGTGGGAATGTTAAAAAACTAGAACAGTGTAATAAACTTAGAAGAACAATGTTGAAAGACTTACATTGTCTGACTTGTTAATGCTACAGTAAGTAATCAGCGCAGTGTGGTTTGGGGGTCAAAGACAAATAGATCAAAGTAATGGAATGGAGAGTCCGCTAATAGATTCACACATATATGAACAACTGATTTATTCCAAAAGGCATTAAAAAATTGAGTGGAGGAATTATGTTCTTGCCAATTCAAGGTGCTACAATATTTGGTTATCCATGTGTGAAAAGATGGATTTCGGTTCATATATCACACCATATATTAGTAAACAAAAATTAACTCAAAATGAATCAACTTAAATGTAAAAATGCTTTCAAGAAGAAAATATGTGGGATCTTCCTGACCTTGAGTTACACAATAATTTAGCATAATTCCTAATATAGAATACAAAAAAAATATTAACTGTACCACATCAAAATTAAAAATATCAACTTTTAAAGAGATATTCTTCTGTGTATGTATGCACCAAGAACGTTAAATTTTTATTTGCCTTATGTTATTTGTGGAGACATTCTTAAGAGAATGAAAAGAAAAGGAATGAAAAGAATCCACAAAAGAAGATATATTTGTAAATCTCATATTTGATAAAGGACTTGTATCCAGACATATGCTTTTAGAAATCCTCAGAACTCAGTAGTGAGAGAACAATCAAATTAAAAATGATCATAACAATGTGAACAGACACTTCAAGTAAATATTATATAGGGGTGACAAATATTTCCTTAAAATATTCACATCCCTTTTCATAAGTGAAATGCAAAATAAAACAACATTTGAATATTTGAAACTAAAAATTCTTATGAAGTGAAGCATATGGAACTATCATATATTGTTGATGGGGATGTAAATTGAAGAAATGTGTTGGAAAACAGTTTGAGTTTATTAAAGAGTTAAACATATTTCCATTATATGAGCCAGTCTTTCTACCCTTAGTCATTTCCTTTAGATATGAAACTCTCTCTTTCTATGTACTACTTATGTAGTTCATAGCTAGTACAGTCAATTAGCACAAGTCTGCACACATCCTGGGAAATTTACATATATATATATATATATATATATATACACACCTGGGGAAATTTTATATATGAAGTTGGGTTACCACATATTTTATTTAAATGATCCTTTTCCTTCTTGACCAGGTTATGCCTTTCTTTAAAACCTGATTTCAAAAACACTTCTTTAATCTCTTCTCACTCATTCACACACTTTAATACACATCCTCTCAAGCTTGTTAAACTCAGCTTTTCTAAGTTAATCTGCTTGTTTACAATTTACATCTTTAAAGTGAAAGTGAAAGTCACTCAATCGTGTCCACTCTTTGTGACCCATGGACTATACAGTCCATGGAATTCTCCAGGCCAGAATATTGGAGTGGGTAGCTATTCCCTTCTCCAGGGGATCTTCCCAACCCAGGGATGGAATACAGGTTTCCGGCTTTACAGGTGGATTCTTTACCAGCTGAGCCACCAGAGAAGCCCAACTTAAATCAATTGTGATTGAGGAACCTTATTTTTCATTTCTTTTGTATGCCTCCTTGTTAATTTCAGCATTCCATGAATAAGTGGCATCCAGATTAGTAGCATTATCAGGTAACTATTAATTATAACATGTACCATAGCTAGGGTTTTGTTATTTCCAATTTGAAGTTTACAGTTTTTGTTGTTATTGTTCATTTGCTAAGCTGTGTCTGACTCTTTGTGACCCCATGGGCTGCAGCACATCAGGCTCCTCTGTCCTTCACTATCTCCCAGAGTTTGCCAAAATTCATGTCTATTGAGTTGTTGATGCTATCTAACCATCTCATCCTCTGCATCTCCCTTCTCTTTTTTCTTCAATCTTTCCCAGCACTAGTGTCTTTCCCAATGAGTCAGCTCTTTGCATCAGGTGGCCAAATTATTGGAGTGCTAGCTTGCAATTATAGGCCGTTTTTTAAAAATAAAATCACTACCATTTGCTAACTATCTGCTAAACATTTAAGAATTGGGGTCACCTAAATTTCTTGGAACATGTGTGCATGTGTACTAATTTGCTTCAGTTGTGTCTGACTCTTCGTGACTGACTCTTTGGATGTTAGCCCATCAGGCTCCTCTGTCCATGGGATTCTCCAGGCAAGAATACTGGAGTGGGTTGCCATGCCCTCCTCTAGGGGATATTCCTGACCCAGGGATCAAACCCATATCTCCTGCATCTCCTGCTCTGGCAGGTGGGCTCTTTACCACTAGTGCCACCTGGGAAGCATCTAATATTCAACACATTGAGACATAAAAACAAGAGAAATTAAGAGAGCAAGCAAATAGTTTTTAAATGAGTATTTCTTTTCTTTTGACACAGGCATTTATTTACTCATATCACAGGGCAACTTCACTCTTAATAAGAACATTCAGGTTGGGCTTTGTCTTATTTTCCTATATTTTTGGTGTGTGTGTTTTTGTGTGTGTGCATGTGTATGTGTTTGTAGGTTTCTAGTATGTAAAGGTTACAAATGTTATAATAAGAGCATAAGATATAAGATCGGTGGTACTTTGAGTTCCTATGTGTTTCTTGAAGTATCACCACTCTTTCCCAGTAGAACCTGTCCCTCAGTGAAGAAATGGAAATCAGTAATGAAAATTATTGGCTTTGATTTACAAATATGTCCTGAGAAGCTCTGGATCTAAATGTCATGATTTACCTTTATCACATACTTTCACAAAATATTGTGCTTATTAATAACCAATGGATTGAGTTAGTAGACCAATGGTTCTCAAACTGTAGTTCCTGGACCAACAGCAGCATTTGGGAACTGATTCTAAATGCACATTCTCAAGCCCCACATCAGACTGACTGAATCAAAAACTCCAGAGGCGGACCCCAAAATTGGATGTTTTAATAAGCTGTAGTTTATTCTGCTGCATGTTAAAGGTAAATACTGGGTTAGACCAAGTGAAACTTAACAACTTAGGTTTATGACTATGCGTTCAAGGGAGTCTTAGCCAATAAAAAATGCTATGATATTGAATACTAAGTCCTAGAGTAAGAAAGAAACAGTGAAATGTAGAAATTCTATGCAACATGTACACAGGAGGCAGCATAGATTATTAGTTTAGTGCCCTTGATTTTGTTTGAAGTTGCTAAAGTTTTCAAGCCCGGCTTCGCCATGAATTAGTGATAAAAACTTGTTATTTTAAACCTCTGTGTTATAAATCCATAAGTGCAAAATGAGGACGATGATTATAGTACCTGATCAATAGCATTTTGTGAGGATAAAATAATATATATGAAGGGTCTGAATTCTAAGATATTTAAATCCTAAAATTTTGCTTGAAACTACTTTTTGCCCCCTTTTTTGTGGCTTATGTTATACAGTAGATGATCAATGTTTGTATATGAGTTATGAAGTGATTAAATCATTCTTACTTGTTTGAGAAAACCTTTTGCACTGAAGAGCTAATATTTTATCAAGCATTCAATTTCTGGAAGATTGATTTGGAAATATTTTTTCACTATTCAGAAAGTCACTTGAAGTGCATATGTAGCCATGTGAATAAAGATATTGAAAGAACTCACTTTGAGACCTTTCTAAGGTGGGCATTGAACAAGTCTCATGTACTGAATAGAGGTTTAATAGGATAGATCACTTGTCTAGTTTAGCTTGGCAATTTTCCCTATTTGATCTAAACACTTTCTGTTCCATTTAATCTTTTGATATTAAATTGACATTAAAAATTACCTTTGATAGTTCTAGAAAGTTCAATTAAGCAAGATATATTTATTAGCATCTTTAGTGACCAAAACATCTTACAATCTTTTACCTTTAAAATAACCTGTAAATTATCATCAGTGTTGAAAATTGGACCTGGAATCTATTTTAATGCTTTTGCAATTCAACTATATCAGAAAGTGTCTGTTTATACTCTAGGCTCTGAATATAGCATTTGTTTTCAGACTATTTTGTTCTGTCTCTCAGAGTTAGGGGGCTTAGGGTCAATCAGTTCCATTAAGGATAAAACAATATTCACTGTCTGTTCCTGATATGCTATATCTCCCTCCTTTTTCCAATTTAAAGATAAATTATTTCCCCAATATTGGACGGATGTAGCTACTTTGATTTTATGAAAAATCATTATTTTTCAAAATCCCAAGGCATAAAAATAACTACTTTCAATTCCAGATGAACACAAAAGTCCATAGCTTTAGATCTCAAGTAAATCTTGATCCAACAAGAGAGATTGCTTTTCTATTTGGTTTACTTGTAAGTAGCTTCTTATGTTTAAATAATACTTGCATCTATAATCAGAAATCTAAAAGTAATGTGCTCCAGGCTCTAATTCCTGAAAATAAGTGAAAATCAAGGCATTTGTAGGAAATCAAAATGGATTCATCTCAAACGGGCTCTGCATGCATGGGCATGTTTTTCAAACATTGCTGGACTAGAATGATATGTCCAAATGATAACAAATTTTAAGAGAGAAGATGAGCTCCACTCTAATCTGCAAGTATCAGATCAATAACACTCCATCTGTTAATGGAGCAGGCTAACACTCTTGAGTTTTCCAAACTGTGTGAAAATCACACTTAAAATGAGTAACAGAAAGCATCTACAAGGAATGTTGTACAGAAAAGATTCTTTAAATGTATTTTGCTGGTTAGCCTGAAACATCACTATAATGAAATAACTTATTTCCATCCAGTATTATATAAATGTTTGTATATATATATAGATAGATAGACACTGAGTGTAGGAGTGTGTTTGTAAAACATGATAGTGATTACTATTTGAGAGTTATTATCTGATCTCTCTTACTATTTAATAGCATTACATTTTGTTTTTATTGACCTAACTTTGTACAGTGGGTGACAAAAATAAGACTAGAATCTTCATTTTCATTAGGCCAGTATTAGTCATTTAGCAAAGCTGTGTTATGATTTGGAAATTAACTAGTGGGCTGTGTTTTAATGCTTATAAATGACACAAACTACAAGGTAACAATTACAGATATAACTTTAGTGATTTGTTTGTGGTCATTACATTATAGTTACAAGGAAACTGTCATCTAAATATGTTACAATTATATAATGATGATTATCATTAAAAGTCATCTAATTTATTCTTTGATTATTTCTATCATGCAGGAAAGTCTTCTTTTCCAGGTAAATCTGTGAAGAACTTGTACACACAAATTTATTTCAAAACAAAGATGACTTCAAGGTCAAAATCAGATTACATTTTGAGATAGTTGAAAGACTCAGTTGCAATCCTGAAGTCATTAGCATTTTCTACAAAAAACCATAGGTACTCCATAATTCTGAAAATAAATATGTAGAAATGCTTATTTTAGACATATGGCAAGTGTATTCATAATGTTTAATTAATTGTTGATTGTCTACATTATCTTGAACTTGAAAATGTCAAAAGCTAGTTTCTGACAACATACAAAAAATTTTTCTTTTAGGTCAACAGTATATTTCCAATATATTTTCATAAGGATTCTTTTCTTTTTTTCCTTTTTGGTTAAGCAATTCTTTGACTTTCACCATGTGTGCTGTAGGGAAAACTGTATGCTACAAAATTACTTTACTTCAAATTCACTCAAACTTCTCAAAATTTACAAACATCATTTTTATGAGACATACAATGCATGGACAACTTCATTAGCATATTTATTTCTTTGCAGCTGAGTCTCTTCTAGTAAGATTTTGGGTCAATCTGTTCAACAAAGTTGTTTTAAGAAAAGAGTTCAGAGAGGCTGAGATCTCATTAACTCAACTTTACCAAACAATTCGTAAAACAGTCTTTTGGATTCAGCTCCTCACAATGTTCTCTGGGCTTTATATTTATGTAAGAAGGGGATGATAGACTAAAAATACTTGACATCTCACTCTATGTGACAGAGGGTTTCTCCAAAATTAAATGGCAGTATGAAGGTATTCTTCAGACAATGCACAAATAATGAGTTTGATCCTATTTAACCTATGAATGTTTGGCAGTTCATAGTAGAATCATTTATGATCTTTTTCATAAGGCTGACAAATGGAAACAGTTGGAACACTGAAGTTTCATCTGTGAGTAGGGTGATGTATTTTCTGTGCTTTATCTTTTAAGGTAGGAAATTTACATTTGTTAACTGGGAAGCTCTCACCTTGCTCTCCAAGATGCCTTACACTACTTCTGGCATATTGTTGAATTCCGTAAGTTCTCTATGAAGACTCTGTCCTGGTGCCTTGCTTATGGTAGATAATACTATGAATTCTCATTCTCTTTGGAAAGTTAACAGACTCCTTATGGTTTCAATCATTAGTTTTTCAGATAAAGAAAACACATTATCCTCAGTAACATCTCTGGGAAAAAGGCTAACATCCATAGGTCTTTCATTCAACCAATGAATGTCCTCAATCCATTAATTGTTCTTGGCCCTGGAGATATAGAGTTGAATAAGGCAAATTTCCAGCTAGAGTCAAGTTCATAATCATTCAAGAGACCTGGAAATTTAAAGATGGAATACAATGTGAAATCTTTTACACCTTAAAAAAATCATTTACACATATTACAAAGATGTAATACTTGGATGCAATCTCAAAAACGACAGAATGATCTCTGTTCATTTCCAAGGCAAACCATTCAACATTACGGTAATCCAAGTCTATGCTCCAACCAGTAACACTGAAGAAGCTGAAGCTGAAGGTCTATGAAGACCTAAAAGATCTTTTGGAATTAACACCCCCCCAAAAATGTCCTTTTCTTTACAGGGGACTGGAATGCAAAAGTAGGAAGTCAAGAAACACCAGGAGTAACAGGCAAATTTGGCCTTGGAGTACAGAATGAAGCAGGGCAAAGACTAACAGAGTTCTGCCAAGAGAAAGCACTGGTCATAGCAAACACCCTCTTTCAACAACACAAGAGAAGACTCTACACATGGACATCACCAGATGGTCAACACCAAAATCAGATTGATTATATTCATTGCAGCAAAAGGTGGAGAAACTCTATACAGTCAGCAAAAACAAGACTGGGAGATGACTGTGGCTCGGATCACGAACTACTTTTTACCAAATTCAGAATGAAATTAAAGAAGTGGAGAAAACCACTAGACCATTCATGTGTGACCTAAATCAAATCCTTTGTGACTATACAGTGGATGTGAGAAATAGATTTAATGGACTAAATCTGATAGACAGAGTGCCTGATGAACTATGGACGGAGGTTCCTGACAATGTACAGGAGACAGGAATCAAGACCATACCCAAGAAAAAGAAATGCAAAAAAGCAAAATGGCTGTCTGAGGAAGCCTGACAAATGGCTGTGTAAAGAAGGGAAACGAAAAGCAAAGGAGAAAAGGAAAGACATACCCATTTGAATGCAGAGTTCCAGAGAATAACAAGGAGAGATGAGAGAGCCTTCCTCAGTGTACAATACAAAGAAATAGAGGAAAACAATAGAATGGAAAAGACTAGAGATGTCTTCAAGAAAATTAGAGATACCAAGGGAAGATTTCATGAAAAGACGGGCTCCATAAAGAACAGAAATGTTAGGGACCTAACAGAAGTAGAAGATATTAAGAAGAGGTGGCAAGAATACACAGAATAACCATACAAAAAAGATCTTCATGACTCAGATAATCACGATGGTGTGATCACTCACCTCTCGTGGAATGTGAATTCAAGTGGGCATTAGGAAGCATCACTACAGACAAAGCTAGTGGAGGTGATTGAATTCCAGGTGAGCTATTTCAAGTCCTGAAAGATGATGCTGTGAAAGCGCTGAACTCAATATGCCAGCAAGTTTGGAAAACTCAGCAGTGGCCACAGGACTGGAAAATGTCATTTTTCATTGCAACCCCAAAGAAAGGCAATGTCAAAGAATGCTCAGACTACCCCACAATTGCACTCATCTCACATGCTAGTAAATTAATGCTCAAAATTCTCCAGGCAAGGCGCCAGCAATACATGTACTGTTAAGTTCCAGATGTTCAAGCTGGTTTTAGAAAAGGCAGAGGAATCAGAGATCAAATTGCCAACATCTGCTTTATCATCAATAAAGCAAGAGAGCTCCAGAAAAAAAACATCTATTTCTGGTTTATTGGCTATGCCAAAGCCTTTAATTGTGTGGATCACAATAAACTGTGGAAAATTCTGAAAGAGATGGGCATACCATACCACCTGACCTACCTCTTGAGAAACCTGTATGCAGGTCAGGAAGGAACAGTTAGAACTGGACATGGAACAACAGAGTGATTCCAAATAGGAAAAGGAGTACGTCAAGGCTGTATATTGTCACCCTGCTTATTTAACTTACATGCAGAGTATATCATGAGAAACCTTGGGCTGGAGGAAGCACAAGCTGGAATCAAGATTGCTGGGTGAAATATCAATAACCACAGATATGCAGATGACACCACCCTTATGGCAGAAAGTGAAGAAGAACTAAAGAGCCTCTTGATGAAAGTGAAAGAGGAGAGTAAAAAAGTTGGCTTAAAGCTCAACATTCAATAAACTAAGATCATGGCATCCAGTCCCATCATTTCATGGCAAATAGATGGGGAAACAGTGAACACAGTGGCTGACTTTATTTTTCTGGGCTCCAAAATCATTGCAGATGGTGATTGCACCGATGAAATTGAAAGACACTTACTCCTTGGAAGGAAAGTTATGACCAACCTAGACAGCATATTAAAAATCAGAGGCTTTACTTTGCCAACAAAGCTCCATCTAGTCAACGCTATGATTTTACCAGTAGTCATGTATGGATGTGAGAGTTGGACCTTAAATAAAGCTCAGGGCCGAAGAATTGATGCTTTTGAACTGCGGTGTTGGAGATCCAACCAGTCCATCCTAAAGGAGATCAGTCCTGGGTGTTCATTGGAAGGACTGATGTTGCAGCTGAAACTCCAGGACTTTGGCCACCTGATGTGAAGAGCTGACTCATTTGAAAAGACCCTGATGCTGGGCAAGATTGGGGGCAGGAGGAGAAGGGGACGGCAGAGGATGAGATGATTTGATGGCATCACTGACTCGATGGACATGGGTTTGGGTGGACTCCGTGAGTTGGTGATGGACAGGGAGGCCTGGCATGCTGCGGTTCATGGGATTGCAAAGAGTTGGACGTGACTGAGTGACTGAAGTGAACTAACTGAATTTGAAAATGGAAACATAAAAAAGTGTATATATTGTAAAACAACTATAAGTACATTTAAATAGAAAACCTGTAGTTAATTTTCTCTCCTATAATCAAATTCGTAAGATTACACATATATAAAATTAATTCTTTACCAAATATTGGAAGCATTCTAACATATTATACTGTTTTCCTGCCGTATTTGTTAGGTTTAGACTCCATTATAGAGGTCTTCAAGTGGTTTAGAAATATAGAAAAACAACAAGCATGTTAACTGCCTATAAATAACCCATAGTCAATTAGATCAAATTGTTAATCAGTATTGCTACTGATTCCTCTACAATAACTGGCTGGGCCATGTTGGTTGATATCTTGAAGCTCAGGTATTAAGACTGATTTTGAAGTATTTGGTTTGTTTTTTCTCCATTCATAATTACTAGTGGTTGATCAAAGCTCAGATTTAAATTTATTTACCTTGTTTAGAAGTTCAAAATGAACAATAAGAATATTTGAAGATAATTATATTCTTCTGTTTAACTTTTCTGATTATTGGATTATGTCTATTTCATACTCTTTAGTAGCTAATCTGAAACATTTTCCAAGCAAGCAACCAGCTAATTAAGAATATTTCTAATGAAATTGAGTATTTTGTATAATCAGAATCATTATTTGCTTAAGTTGGCTTGGTGCTAAATATCTTTTTTTGCAACTCAAGTAATTCAAATGACATTGTAAATGTGTAGTAGACAGAGTTCAGACAAAATCAATTTTCAAGATGCTGTGCATCAAAGCCGTTTGAAGACCAACATTTAAGACTGGATTCATTTTGGAAATTCTGTCTTCTTGCATAAAAGATAGCATAGAATTTAGCAGAAATCAGTTGAGTATTAATGATATAAACCTATATGTTTCTATGATTTTAGAAATCAACCAAAAGCACTTAGATATTGAGACTCATTTTCAGAATGTGTTTTCACCTCACACTTCAATAAGATAGGTCAGATTACACTGAAGGGTGGGGAAAGGAAACAGTAAATCTTAAAACTGTAATGACCTTAAACTGTAAACCTTAAATTTTATTTCAGAGTCACTCATATTGAATAAGGAAACATACACAAAATATTTTATCTAAGGCTCTATCTCCAGGTTTATAATTTCTCATGTAAAAGACTTCATCTTTAGAGGAAAAATATCACATTAGACAATATTTTTAGTGTAATCAAACTAGTTTTGAATTATCTGAAGGATCTTCTCTATAGCTTTAAAAATACAGTTTGTGATTTTTTTTTAAACATGATTTTTTAAAATGGTTTTAATCAAGAAAATTGGGAAAATAATGGTACCAAATTTTGTACCTAACTCAATGACATTCAATATTATTTTTTGACATTCAATTATACATTATGTGTCAGAGAAGGCAATGGCACCCCACTCCAGTACTCTTGCCTGGAAAGTCCCATGGACGGAGGAGCCTGGTGTCCTGCAGTCCATGGGGTCGCAAAGAGTCAGACACGACTGAGCAACTTCCCTTTCACTTTTGACTTTCATCCATTGGAGAAGGAAATGGTAACCCATTCCAGTGTTCTTGCCTGGAGAATCCCAAGGAAGGTGGAGCCTGGTGGGCTGCCGTCTATGGGGTCGCACAGAGTTGGACACGACTGAAGAGACTTAGCAGCAGCAGCACACATTATATGTAAACTAAATTGATTCATGTTGAGTCTGGAAAATGAGAATACAATTGAATGTTTAAGAATTTAGCTACATGAGAAAATTTTGTTGTTCTTCACACTCTAAGCAGTGTCCAACTCTTTGTGACTCCATGAACTGCAGCCTGCCTGGCTTCACTATCTCCTGGAGTTTGCTCAATCTCATATTCATTGAGTTGGTAATGCCATTCAAGCATCTCATCCTCTGTCACCCCCTTTTCCTCCTGCCTTCAATCATTCCTATCATTAGGGCCTTTTCCAGTGAGTTAGCTCTTCATATCAGGTGGCCAAAACATTGGCGTTTCAGCTTCAGTATCAGTCCTTACAACGAATATTCAGGACTGATTTCCTTTAGAATTGACTGGTTTAATCTTGCTGGCCAAGGGACTCTCAAGCGTATTCTCCAGCAACACAGTTCTAAAGCACCAATTCTTCCAGCCTCAGTCTTCTTTATGGTCCTACTCTCACACTGTACATGATTACTGGAAAGACCGTAGCTTTGACTAAAAAGACCTTTCAGCAAAATGATGTCTCTGCTTTTTAATATGCTGTCTAGGCTTGTCATAACTTTTCTTCCAAGGAGCAAGCATTTTTTAATTTCATGGCTGCAGTCACAGTCCACAGTGATTTTAGAGATCAAAAAGAGAAAATCTGTCACTGTTTCCACCTTTTTCACATCTGTTTGGCATGAAGTGATGGGACCAGATGCCATGATGTAGGTTTTTGAATGTTGAGTTTTAAGCCAACTTTTTCACTCTCCTCTTTCACCCTCATTAAGAGGCTCTTTAATTTCTCTTCACTTTCTGCCATTAGAGTGGTATCATCTGCACATCTGAGGTTGTTGATATTTCTCCTGGCAATCTTGATTCCAGCTTGTAGCTCATCCAGTGTGGCGTTTCTCATGATGTATTCTGCATATAAGTTAAATAAGCAAGGTGACAATATACAGCCTTGTCATACTCCTTTCCCAATTAGGAACCAGTCCGTTGTTCCATATCCGGTTCTAAGTGTTGCTTCTTGGTCTGCATACAGGTTCCTCAGGAGATAGGTAAGATGGTCTGGTACTTCCATTTCTTTAAGAATTTTTCAGTTTGTTGTGACCCACACTGTCAAAGGCTTTAGCTCAGTCAATGAAATAGCAGTAGATTCTTTTCTAGAATTACCTTGCTTTCTCTATGATCCAGTGAATGTTGGCCATTTGACCTCTAGATCCTCTGCTTTTTCTAAACCCAGCTTGTACATCTGAAGTTCTTGGTTCACATGCTGTTGAAGCCAAGCTTGAAGGATCTTGAGCATTACCTTGCTAGCATGGGAAATGAGCACAATTGCATGGTAGTTTGAACATTTTTTGGCATTACCTTTCTTTGGGATTGGGATGAAAACTGCCTTTTTTCAGTCCTGCGGCCCCAGCTGAGTTTTCCAAATTTGCTGGCATATTGAGTACAGCACTTTAACAGCATCATCTTTTAGGATTTGAAATAGCTCAGCTGGAATTCCATCACCTCCACTAGCTTAGTTGGTAGTTATGCTTCCTAAGGCCCAGTTGACTTCACAATCCAGGATGTCTGGCTCTAGGTTCATACCCACACCATCATGGTTATCCAGGAGCTTTGTGTATTCTATGTCTACATCTAGCATCCCAGGTGGCTCAGTGGTTAAAGAATATGCTGGATCAGAAGATTCCCCTGAATGAGAGCACGGCAACCCACTCCAGTATTTTTGCCTGGAGTATCCCATGGACAGTGGAGCCTGGTGGAATATAGTCCATAGGGTCATAAAGAGTTGGACACAATTAAAGTGAATGAGCACACATGCATGCACCTCTACATCAGATTGCAAATTCCTTGATGATGGATTACATGACTATTTGGGGCTTTTTGTCTGTTTTGCTCCTGATCAACAAGTTCATTAGCTCCTGAAGTTTTATCACAATTTTCTGTACATAGTAGAGAATCAAGAAATTAATAATTTATGATATACAGAACATGAAGCTAATGAATGATGATATCTGGGGATTGTGTCCATCTGGTCTCTTCTTCATGTCTTAGAGGGAAATTAAACATATTATTAATGATGAGGCAGCAAGAATAAAGAGAAAACTGATTAACCTTATGGCTATTAACTTATTTTATCAAAGTCATGTAGCAAGTCAAAGTAGAGAGAGAAACATAATTTGTATGTTCATTCTTAGTCTCAAGTCTCCCTTACAATAAGCTGCCGTCATCTTAAATATTAAAAGAAATTTATATGACATGTTTAATACTTATAAAAAGAAAATCTTATTCTTATATTTTTCCATAATTGTACTATAGAATTTTATTTTAGAAATACTATTGATCATAATAACGTCCATGGATTTTATAAATATATCACCAAGGCAAATAAAACTAATGACATTTGATAAGGAAATAAAACAGATTTGTCAAGAACATTTTTATTGCAAGCTACACTTATATTCTCTCTCAACATTTAATTTATACAATAAGCTGAATTTTGAATCAGGAATGAGAAAAGGGGCAAATGGTAGAAGTAATAACAAAAAATAAATTGGAATTAATAATGTTAAATAGAAATTAAAAATAAAACAATGTTTGTAAGTCTGGGAAGATAATCCAGGAACATAACAGAATGCTGTCTACTATCTCTTCAAGAAACAGGGGTAAGACAAATACCTCCCACAAATTGTTCTTAATTTTATACAATTGAAAGGTAGAAATGCTTGCCCCTTATTTTTCCCTTTTTGTTGTTGTTGTTATATTTCCTTCTCCAATTTCTTTCCTTTGATTTTTCCATATTTCTTTCTAAGTTTAGTCACTCCACTTTTCCACTTGGTTCAATTTTTGAGCTCTTTGAAAGACAACAGTCAATTTTTAAATCTTATTAACCAAATAATAGAGGATACAAATAAGCAAATAGCATACATTTATTGGGAAGAGAGAAAAAAATAGAAATAAACAGATCTGTTCAGTTTGGTGCTTGATTTTTCTGTTGCATTTAGTTACTGCTTTTTCCTAACATGACTGAATTCAACAACGACTACTATTCCTTCAGTTCAGTGCAGTTCAGTCGCTCAGTCGTGTCTGACTCTTTGCGACCCCATGAATCACAGCACGCCAGGCCTCCCTGTCCATCACCAACCCTCGGAGTTCACTCAGACTCGCGTCCATCAAGTCAGTGATGCCATCCAGCCATCTCATCCTCAGTCGTCCCCTTCTCCTCCTGCCCCCAATCCCTCCCAGCATCACAGTCTTTTCCAATCAGTCAACTCTTCGCATGAGGTGTCCAGGGTACTGGAGCTTCAGCATTAACATCATTCCTTCCGAAGAAATCCCAGGGCTGATCTCCTTCAGAATGGACTGGTTGGATTGCCTTGCACTCCAAGGGACTCTCAAGAGTCTTCTCCAATGCCACAGTTCAAAAGCATCAATTCTTCAGTGCTCAGCTTTCTTCACAGTCCAACTCTCACATCCATACATGACCACAGGAAAAACCATAGCCTTTACTAGATGGACCTTTGTTGGCCAAGTAATGTCTCTACTTTTGAATATGCTATCTAAGTTGCTCATAAGTTTTCTTCCAAGGAGTAAGCGTTTTTTAATTTCATGGCTGCAATCACCATCTGGAGTGATTTTGGAGCCCCCCCCCAAAAAAAAAATTTTTACACTGTTTCCACTGTTACCTTATCTATTTTCCATGAAGTGATGGGACAAGATGACATGATCTTCGTTTTCTGAATGTTGAGCTTTAAGCCAACTTTTCCACTCTTCACTTTCACTTTCATCAAGAGGCTTTTTAGTTCTTCTTCACTTTCTGCCATAAGGGTGGTGTCATCTGCATATCTGAGGTTATTGATATTTCTCCCAGCAATCTTGATTCCAGCTTGTGCTTCTTCCAGGCCAGCGTTTCTCATGATGTACTCTGCATATAAGTTAAATAAGCAGGATGACAATATACAGCCTTGAAGTACTCCTTTTCCTATTTGGAACCAGTCTGTCGTTCCATGTCCAGTTGTAATTGTTGCTTCCTGACTTGCATACAGATTTCTCAAGAGGCAGGTCAGGTTGTCTGGTAGTCCCATCTCTTTCAGAATTTTCCACAGTTTATTGTGATCCACACAGTCAAAGGCTTTGGCATAGTCAATAAAGCAGAAATAGATGTTTTTATGGAACTCTCTTGTATTTTCAAAGATCCAGCGGATGTTGGCAATTTGATCTTCGGTTCCTCGGCCTTTACGAAAACCAGCTTGAACATCAGGAAGTTCATGGTTCATGTACTGCTGAGGCCTGGCTTGGAGAATTTTGAACATTACCTTACTAGCATGTGAGATGAGTGCAATTGTGGGGTAGTTTGAGCATTCTTTGGCATTGCCTTTCTTTGGGATTGGAATGAAAACTGACCTTTTCCAGTCCTGTGGCCACTGCTGAGTTTCCCAAATTTCCTGGCATATTGAGTGCAGCACTACAGCATCATCTTTCAGGATTTGAAACAGCTCAATTGGAATTCCATCACCTCCACTAGCTTTGTTCATAGTGATGCTTTCTAAAGCCCACTTGACTTCACATTCCATGAGATCTGGCTCTAGGTGAGTGATCATACCATCGTGATTATCTTGGTCAGGAAGCTCTTTTTTATACAGCTCTTCTGTGTATTTTTGCCACCTCTTAACATCTTCTACTTCTGTTAGGTCTATACCATTTCTGTCCTTTAACGAGCCCATCTTTGCATGCAATGTTCCCTTGGTGTCTCTAATTTTCTTGAAGAGATCTCTAGTTTTTCCCATTCTGTTCTTTTCCTCTATTTCTTTGCATTGATCACTGAGGAAGGCTTTCTTATCTCTTCTTGCTATTCTTTGGAACTCTGCATTCAGATGCTCATATATTTCCTTTTCTCCTTTGCTTTTCACCTCTCTTCTTTTCACAGCTATTTGTAAAGTCTCCCCAGACAGCCATTTTGCTGTTTTGCATTTCTTTTCTATGGGAATGATCTTGATCCCTGTCTCCTGTACAATGTCACGAACCTCATTCCATAGTTCATCAGGCACTTTATCTATCAGATTTGGGCCCTTAAATCTATTTCTCACTTCCACTGTATAATCAGAAGGGATTTGTTTTAGGTCATACCTGAATGGTCTGGCGGTTATCCCTACTTTCTTCAATTTGAGTCTGAATTTAATTATAAGGAGTTCATGATCTGAGCCCCAGTTAGCTCCTGGTCTTGTTTTTGTTGACTATATAGAACTTCTCCCTCTTTGGCTGCAAAGAATATAATCAATATGATTTTGGTGTTGACCATCTGGTGATGTCCATGTGTAGAGTCTTCTCTTGTGTTGTTGGAAGAGGGTGTTTGCTGTGACCAGTGTATTTTCTTGGCAAAACTCTATTAGTCTTTGCCCTGCTTCATTCCATATTCCAAGGCCAAATTTGCCTGTTACTCCAGATATTTCTTGACTTCCTGCTTTTGCATTCCAGTCCCCTATAATGAAGAGGACATCTTTTTTGGGTGTTAGTTCTAAAAGGTCTTGTAGGTCTGCATAAAACCGTTCAGTTTCAGTTTCTTCATCATTACTGGTTGGGGCATAGAGTTGGATAACTGTGATATTGAATGGTTTGCCTTGGAGACGAACAGAGATCATTCTGTCGTTTTTGAGATTGCATCCAAGTACTGCATTTCGGAGTCTTTTGTTGACCATGATGGCTACTCCATTTCTTCTGAGGGATTCCTGCCCACAGTAGTAGATATAACGGTCATCTGAGTTAAATTCACCCATTCCAGTCCATTTTAGTTCACTGATTCCTAGAATGTCGACGTTCACTCTTGCTGTCTCTTGTTTGACCACTTCCAATGTGCCTTCATTCATGGACCTGACATTCCAGGTTCCTATGCAATATTGCTCTTTACAGCATCAGATCTTGCTCTATCACCAGTCACACCCACAGCTGGGTATTGTTTTTGCTGTGGCAAAACATTCTTTTTGGTGTTATTTCTCCACTGATCTCTAGTAGCGTGTTGGTCACCTACTGACCTGGGGAGTTCCTCTTTCAGTATCCTATCATTTTGCCTTTTCATACTTTTCATGGGGTTCTCAAGGCAAGAATACTGAAGTGGTTTGCCATTCCCTTCTCCAGTGGACCACATTCTGTCAGACCTCTCCACCATGACCCACCCGTCTTGGGTTGCCCTGTGGGCATGGCTTAGTTTCATTGAGTTAGACAAGGCTGTGGTCTTAGTATGATTAGATTGACTAGTTTTCTGTGAGTTTGGTTTCAGTGTGTCTGCCCTCTGATGCCCTCTTGCAACACCTACTTGGGTTTCTTCCTACTTGGGTTTCTTTTACCTTGGGCGTGGGGTATCTCTTCACGGCTGCTATAGCAAAGCACAGCCCCTGCTCCTTACCTTGGATGAAGGCTATCTCCTCACTGCCACCCTTCCTGACCTTCAACGTCGGATAGCTCCTCTAGGCCCTCCTGCGCCCGCACAGCAGTAAGTGCAGGCATCTGCGACTGGCTCACTAAGCGTGGGCAGCTGTGACTTATAAACAGACAAATCATCAAAAGTCACTTTGAGTTGGATGCAGGTAAAGTGGTTGTGCAGTACTTTCACATAATATATTCTATTAGCTTGAAACGAAAAAAAAAAATTGGAAGAATTACAAGGAGAAAACCATAGAGAAAACTCATTTAGGATATGAAACTTTATACCTTTTTTCCCACTACCCTCAAGTATACAATGCAAACATTCACAAATACTTAATATCAGAATATTAGAAGTCTTAAAAATCTTTTAACAAATGCTTAAAATAATTATTTTTAATTCAGAAAGCTTTTCATTTATGACCTTTAAAATATTAATTTCAAGAAGTATAATAATTGCAAGAGAAATCTCAAAATACTTCATAAATTAAGGTCATAGTCTTAAAAAATTATTTATTATCTTTCTTACATTGTACAAATTCAAAAAGTTGTTCCTGATATCTGCATTTTGCCTTGGAATTACTGTACAACTCATCAAAATAAACTCACTCATTATCTTCCAAAATAAATGAACACAGTGGATGTGGTATTGAGAACTGATTAGTCACTCCTGAACATATATTAGAATAGTATCACGGGTTAGTATCCATAACTTTTCTGATAAAATGAATAGTTTCTAACGTGTGAATACTATTTCAAAAGAATCCTAAAATATTAAGGAGCAAATGCATAGAACTCCATCTTTAAAAAATGTTCTTTTGTATTTCTAACTATGCTAGAGTTTTTTTCCTTATTTAACTGAAGCAACAGATACTAACACAATTCTTAGATGTACAGTAAAAACTGTCAATATTATATTGGCAATGAGTCTATCAACTCATATGACAGATTCAAGATCAAGTTCTTATACCTTCCATGACATTTTTATATAGAACATTTTTGTTGTGTGCCGGGGTCCAGCCCCGGTGGATCCAGGGAATTCGAAGGTGGGGACGGCGTCGGTGTCTTTGGAAAAATACATATTTATTTACAGATATATAGAGAGATTAGAAACGCATAGTGTAGTAGGAGATAGTGTGGTGGAGAAAAGGAGGCTGAATCCAGATGGGAATTCAGGTAGAGAAACGAGAGCAAGAAAGAAGCGACATGGGGGAATCAGTCTTTCCGGAAACTGATCCGATTTCTTTATTTTTGGGTTTGCTTATACACCTTTTGTTACATATAGGGATGAATACAGAGTCACATGGGGGTCAGCAGTCCTGACCTTTATCAAAATCAGGTGGTTTACAAAAAAAGGTCTTAGGGATTTTATGATCCTTTCTTTCTGATAACCAAAAAACTTATTTTTTCCAAGGGTGTTTTTTCTTAAACCAGGCACCACCCTCCAAATAAAGTTGCATTCCTATAGGGTGAGGGTGTAGTGAGTTACAATCAAGAAAGGAATTTATTTAACCCAAGGTTAACATGATTAATCTTAAAGGTTAATACTTATTTCTCCTATATGCTTAAAGGTTAATGCTTATTTCTCCTATATGTTAGTTATATTCATTATAAGGGCAGGGAACATGGAGATTTAGCAGCAAACATCAGCCCAACAAATGAAAATCCTTTCACCAATGCTCCCCTTAAGATCTATTTAGTCTTAAGATAGTGATAGTTACATTTTTACATAGCAAGAACACACTGATTGATAACAAAGTACAGTGATCTATTACAAAAGAGAAAATTCATTAACTCAAAAAGTCTAGTATTGCTAACCTTAAAAACTACTATATTTCCTTTTCTATATTCCAAATACATTGATTAATATATTCCCAGGTGCCTAAGGATATGGAGGCCTGGTGACAATCATTGACTCAACAAGAAGAAAAAGCCCTATGCTAATTAAGACTCTCAAAATACTCCAAAACTCTCTGTGCTGTTTATGGTTGAGAGGTAGTAAACAACCATGTGCTAGTGGCAGCAGTATGGATAATCCTGTCACACAAGCTAGTCTGTCAGCAGAGAGGTTTGACCTGAGACATCCTTGTCCCACCCAGAGCAGGGAATTAGCAGCAATTATTGACACAACAAATGAAAAACCCTTCACCAATATAATTCCTAACCAACCCACTATACTAATAATTTCCAACTCCCCAAAAGAATTTGCCTTTAGTAAGTCTAAAACATCTCATGCCTCTCAGGTTGGGAGGCTGTAAACAATCACATGTGGCCGGAGGAACCTATACAGGTGGGCTAGATAACCTTCAGAGGAGTCCGTAAGCTGAAACACTCTTGTCACACCCAGGAATTTTTATTGCCTTAGAGCTGCAAGTTAACTCCTTCTCAGAGAGAAACGGTTATGGGGGAGAGCCCCCCGTAAAGTCAGAGGTGTAGGTGAGAGCATAAAACAGACTCTGGTTTTGGGGTTAGATGCTCGGGAACAGGGGGTTTCCTGAGGCTTGATCACGCCTTTGCATATGCCAAGCCTCCTTCCTCATGACCTTTGCCATGGGCAGAGTTCCTCATGCTGGCCCCCAGCAGTTGTGCAGGAAAGAAAGAGGAAAAGGAAATGTCACAGAATTCTTATCAGTCAGTCATATTGTCCAGTAAAATAGAAATGTCTGTTTAATGTCAGTGAACAACTCAAATGGGGTTCATGGATTATTTGTTGGAGCAAAGTATCTTTACCTCATTTTACACTCCAAGGCTTATAATTATTTAAACTTTGCAATAATGGAATACTCAATCACTAGATGGATCCTCTGTGTGAGAGAAGTTATTTCCACCTTCCAAATCTCCTTCTCTCATAACATCAATAAAATCTGTACAGGTAAAAAAACCAATAGGTTTATCAGACTATCTTCTGAGAAAGTAAGAATTGGTATTTAAAAATTTACTTGTGATGCATAGAATTGTATGTTCAAGTGAAAATATAGGCATCTATAATTGACTAATATATTTAAAATATAAATGCTTGTGTATGCTGATTTCCTGCAGAACATTTACATATTCCATCCAAATTCTATTAGGTTTGTTTTCTTGATGTTCAATAATTCATTCTAGTCAAGGGGCTTATCTTAGTCCATACTTATGATGGCAGCCATAGACATGTAGTTATAACCATCACTAGATAATGATTTAATTCACTTTTATACCACAGATTTAACAGGTATCTTTATACATGGATTCAAAACTTAAAGAATGTGACCTAGAGTATATTTTTCCCACAGAAAATGTTTTGTGTAGCACCCGCTAAGATATAATTTTTTTTTCTAATTGACTTTGTACTTTATGTTTTTGTTATTCAGTCACTCAAGCCTATCTGACTCTGTGATCCCAAGGGCTTCCCTGTCTTTCACTATCTCCCAGAGTTTGCTCAAACTCACGTCCATTGAGTCAGTAATGCCATCCAACCATCTCGTCCTTTGCTGTCCCCTTTTCCACTCACCTTCAATCTTTCGAAGCATAAGGGTCTTTTCTAATGAGTCAGCCCTTCGTATCAGGCAGCCAAAGTGTTGGACCTTCAGTTTCAGCATCAGACTTTCCAATGGATATTCAGGATTGATTTCCATTAGGATAGACTGGTATGATCTCCTCACAGTTGAAGGGACTCTCAAGAGTCTTCACCAACACCACAGTTCAAAAACATCAATTCTTTGGCTCTCAGCTTTCTTTACGATCCAGCTCTCACATCCATACATGACTACTGGAAAATCCATAGCTTTGACTAGATTGAGTTTTGTCAGGAAAGTAATGTCTCTGCTTTTTAATATGCTGTCTAGGATTGTTATAAGGCTTTTCTTCCAAGGACCAAGTGTCTTTTAATTCTATGGCTGCAGTCACCATATACAGTGATTCTGGAACACAAGAAGATAAAGTCTGTCACTGTGTCCATTATTTCCCCATCTATTTGCCATGAAGTGATGGGACCAGATGCTATGATCTTAGTTATTTGAACGTTGAGATTTAAGCCAGGTTCACTCTTCTCTTTCACATTCATCGAGAGCCTCTTTAGTTCCTCTTCACTTTCTGTAATGAGGGTGGTGTCATCTGCATACCTGAGGTTATTGGTATTTCTCCTGGCAATCTTGATTCCACCTTGTACTTCATCCAGCCTGGCATTTCTTATAATGTACTCTGCACAGAATTTAAATAAGCAGGGTAACAATGTACAGCCTTCACATACTTCTTACCCAATTTGAAAAAAAAGTCAATTGTTTCATGTCTAGTTCTAACTGTTGAAATGTTGTTGTTGAATCATGATGCCGGGATTCTTGGCCCCCAAAGGAGAAGAATTCAATCAGGGGCCAGAGATGAGGCTTGATCGCTCAGAGCTTTTGTGTAATAAAGTTTTATTAAAGTATAAAGGAGATAGAGAAAGCTTCTGACATAGGCATCAGAAGGGGGCAGAAAGAGTACCCGCTTGTTAGTATTAGCAATGAAGTTATATACTCTCCAATGAATCCAAAGAATGTCTGGAGGTTGTAAAGACCTCACCAAACCTACTTCCATAATTTACATTTTAAGATAACAGAATTAGCCAGAAGTTTAATCCAGAGACTGTCCTCAGGCAGAATACATTGTTGTTATATAATCCTAAGGAATGTAGAGAAGGAAAAAAAAACGTTTGTCCTTTCTTCCTCTTTGAGAATTCCAGACCCTTCTCTCCTTGGGGACCCCTAGACTTCTTATCAACCTGCCTAGGAATGACTCTCTCACTGTTGCTTCTTGACCTGCATAGAGGTTTCTAAGGAAACAGGTAGGGTCTTCAGGTATTCCCATTCTTGAAGAATTTTCCAGTTTGCTGTGATCCACACAGTCAAAGGCTTTGGCATAGTCAATAATGCAGAAGAAGATGTTTTCCTGGAACTCTCTTCCCTTTTTGATGATCCTGCTGATGTTGACAATTTGGTTCCTCTACTTTTTCTAAATCCAGTTTGAACATCTGGAAGTTCACTGTTCACATACTGTTGAAGCCTCACTTGGAGAATTTTGAGCATACTTTGCTAGCATGTGAAATGAGTGCAGTTGTGTGATAGTTTGAGCATTCTTTGGCATTGCCCTTCTTTTTGGGATTGGAATGAAAACTGATCTTTTGCAATCCCATGGCCACTGCTTAGTTTTCCAAAATTGCTGGCATATTGAGTTCAACACTTTCACAGCATTATCTTTCAAGATTTGAAATAGCTCAACTGGAATTCCATCACCTCATTAGTTTTGTTCATGGTGATGCTTCCTAAAGCCCACTAGAAATCACTTTCCAGGATATCTGGCTCTAAATGAGTGATCACACCATCATGATTATCAAGGTCATTAGGGCCTTTTCTGTACAGTTCTTTCTGTGTATTCTTGCTACATCTTCATATCTTCTGCTTCTGTTAGGTCCATACTGTTTCTGTCCTTTAATGTGTCCATCTTTGCATGAAATGTCCCGTTGGTATCTCTATCTTCTTTAAGAGATATCCAGTCTTTCCCATTATATTGTTTTCCTCTATTTCTTTGCACTGTTCACTAGAAAGGCTTTGCTATCTCTCCTTGCTTCTCTTTGGAACTCTGCATTCAGTTGGGTTATCTTTCCATTTTTCCCTTACCTTTGGCTTCTCTTCTTTTCTTCCTATTTGTAAAGTCTCCTCAGACAACCATTTTGCCTTTGTGCATTTCTTTTTCTTGGGGATGGTCTTGATCACTGTCTTCTGTACAATGTCATGAACCATAGTTAATCTGGAACTCTATCAGATCTAGTCCCTCAAATCTATTTGTCACTTCCACTGTATAACTGTAAGGGATTTGACTTAGGTCATACACGAATGGCCTAGTGGTTTTTCCTACTTTCTTCAATTTAAATCTGAATTTGGCAATAAGGAGTTCATTATCTGAGCCACAGTCAGTTCTCAGTTTTGTTTTAGCTGACTGCATAGAGCTTCTCTATCTTCAGTGGAAAAGAATATAATCAGTCTGATTTCAGTATTGAACATCTGAATAGTCATGTCCATGTGTATGCCCATAGGTAGAGTCATGTCCATGTGAATGTCCATGGTGATGTCCATGTGTAGTCATTCATTATTTGTGTCATTGGAAGAGGGTGTTTGCTATGACAAGTGCATTCTCTTGGCAGAACTCTATTAGCCTTTGCCCTGCTTCATTTTGCACTCCAAGGTCAAACTTGCTTGTTACTCCAGGTATCTCTTGATTTCCTACTTTTTCACTCCAGTCCTCTATGATGTGAAGGTCATCTTGATTGAAGTTAGCTTGAGGAGGTCTTATAGGTCTTCATAGAACCTGTCAACTTCAGCTTCTTTGGCATTAGTGGTGGGGACATAGACTTGGATTACTGTGATAAAGAATGGTTTGCCTTGAAGTTGAACAGAGATGATTAATTTTATGTCAGTGTAGGTTAAAAGAACTAGGTTTGATTAAATCAGCTTCACATTATTCATTTGAAGTATATACTTATGTCTTTTGTACTAAAATAATCATTTCTATTTTTAGATAGACTTAAAATTCACTTTTACATCCTTAAGTATATATTGAATTACAGCTGTACCTTGCTTTATAAAACAGACTTTTTTAGTTATTTGCAATGTGTTCATATTTAAATATGCATGGCCAAGCTCACCCTTAAACCATGTTATTGCTAATGATAAATGTCAGATTAATCAACAACATATAAACAACTTATTGATAGATAAGTAATCATAAGTAATTTAATAAATTGTAGAAAATTAGATGTTATTGGGCATTCACATAGTGTCATGCAATGAAATGTTTGATGTTAAACATGACATTAATAGTTAACAAAGAGATTTTTGGCTTTTTACCTTCAGATGTTTTTACAGGCTTCTAATGAAACTCAGCACTTTGGCCACCTGATGCAAAGAGTTGACTCATTGGAAAAGACTGATGCTGGGAGGGATTGGGGGCAGGAGGAGAAGGGGATGACAGAGGATGAGATGGCTGGATGGCATCACTGACTCGATGGATGTGAGTCTGAGTGAACTCCGGGAGTTGATGATGGACAGGGAGGCCTGGCGTGCTGCGATTCATGGGGTTGCAAAGAGTCAGACATCACTGAGCGACTGACCTGAACTGAACTGAATGGTGACTGCAGCCATGAAATTAAAAGATGCTTACTCCTTGGAAGAAAACTTATGACCAACCTAGATAGCATATTCAAAAGCAGAGACATTACTTTGCCTACTAAGGTCCGTCTAGTCAAGGCTATGGTTTTCCAGTAGTCATGTATGGATGTGAGAGTTGGACTGTGAAGAAGGCTGAGCGCCAAAGAATTGATGCTTTTGAACTGTGGTGTTGGAGAAGACTCTTGAGAGTCCCTTGGACTACAAGGAGATCCAACCAGGCCATTCTGAAGATCAACCCTGGGATTTCTTTGGAGGGAATGATGCTAAAGCTGAAGCTCCAGTACTTTGGCCACCTCATGTGAAGAGTTGACTCATTGGAAAAGACTCTGATGCTGGGAGGGATTGGGGGCAGGAGGAGAAGGGGCCAACAGAGGATAAGATGGCTGGATGGCATCACTGACTCAATGGACGTGAGTCTGAGTGAACTCCGGGAGATGGTGATGGACAGGGAGTCCTGGCGTGCTGTGATTCATGGGGTCGCAAACAGTCAGACACGACTGAATGATTGAACTGAACTGAATTAATGCAACAAAAAATCTGGCAGTTAGAAATCAAAGAATAAAATAGTCTGGAAAAAATAAAGGGCACTTGAAATCATAGTCTAAAATCTGAGAGGCTTTTGGATACAATTGGATTTTGTAATTATTTTTCTTTCTTTGTGTGTGTGCTCAGTCATATCCAACTCTGTGTGACCCTACAGACCATAGCCTGTCAGGCCCCTCTGTCCATGGAATTCTCCAGGCAAGAATATTGGAGTGGGTTGCCATTTTATTCTCCAGGGGATCTTCCCAACCCAGGGATGGAACCCATGTCTCCTGTATCTCCTGCATTGGTAGTCAGATTCTTTAACAATGAGCCAACTGGCAAGCCTCTTCCCAGTATATCTGTATGCAAAGTAAAGCTCCTAACTCTCAGTTCAGTTCAGTCGCTAGTCCTTCCTGACTCTTTGTGACCCCATGAACCACAGGATAGCAGGCCACCCTGTCAATCACCAACTCCCACAGTTCACTCAAACTCATGTCCATT
Source organism: Budorcas taxicolor (assembly GCF_023091745.1). Lineage (NCBI taxonomy): Eukaryota > Metazoa > Chordata > Mammalia > Artiodactyla > Bovidae > Budorcas > Budorcas taxicolor. Next base: position 1,248,310 of record NC_068935.1, read on the forward strand.
GAGTTGGTGATGCCATCCAACCATCTCATCCTCTGCTGTCCCTTTCTCCTCCTGCACTCAATCTTGCCCAGAATCTGGGTCTTTTCAAATGACTCAGCCCTTCGTATCAGGAGGCCTAAGTATTGGAGTTTCAGCTTCAACATCAGTCCTTCCAATGAATATCCAGGACTAATCTCATTTAGGATGGGCTGGTTGTATCTCCTTGCAGTCCAAGGGACTCTCAAGAGTCTTCTCCAACACCACAGCTGAAAAGCATCAATTCTTTCATGCTCAGCTTTCTTTATAGTCCACTCTAACATCCATATATGACCACTAGAAAAACAATAGCCTTGACTAGGTGGATCTTTGCTAACAAAGTAATGTCTCTGATTTTTAATATGCTGTCTAGGTTGGTCATAACTTTCCTTCCAAGGAGTAAGCATCTTTTAATTTCATGCCTGAAATCGGCATCTACACTGATTTTGGCGCCCCCCAAAATAAAGTTTGCCACTGATTCCATTGTTTCTCCATCTATTTGCTATGAAGTTATGAGACAGGAAGCCATGATCTTAGTTTTCTGAATGTTGAGCTTTAAGCCAACTTTTCACTCTCCTCTTTCACTTTCATCAAGAGGCTCTTTAGTTCTTCTTCATTTTCTGCCACAAGAGTGGTATCATCTGCATATCTGCGGTTATTAATATTTCCCCAGGCAACCTTGAATCCAGCTTGTGCTTCATCCAGTCCAGCATTTTTCATGATGCACTGCATATAAGTTAAATAAGTAGGGTGACAATATACAGCCTTGACATACTCCTTTCCTGATTTGAACCAGTCTGTTTTTCTATGTCCAGTTCTAACTGACGCATCCTGACCTGCATACAGATTTCTCAAGAGGCAGGTCAGGTGGTCTGGTATACCCATCTCTTTCACAATTTTCCACAGTTTATTGTGATCCACACAGTCAAAAGTTTGGCTAGTCAATAAAGCAGATATATATGTTTTCCTGGAATTCTCTTGTATTTTAAAGATCCAGTGGATGTTGACAATTTGATCTCTGGTTCCTCTGCCTTTTCTAAATCCAGCTGAAACATCTGGAATTTCACAGTTCATGTATTGTTGAAGCCTGGCTTGGAGAATCTTGAACATTACTTTACTAGCGTGTGAGATGAGTGCAATTGTGCAGTAGTTTGAGCATACTTTGACATTGCCTTCTTTAGGATTGGAATGAAAACTGATCATTTCGAGTCCTGTGGCCACCGCTGAGTTTTCCAAATTTGCTGGCATATTGAGTGCAGCACTTTCACAGCATCATGTTTTAGGATTTGAAATAGCTCAACTGGAATTCCATCACCTCCATTAGCTTTGTTTATAGTGATTCTTCCTAAGGGCCACTGGACTTCTCATTCCAGGATGTCTGGCTCTAGATGAGCACACCATCATAATTATCTCGGTCATGAAGATCATTTTTGTACAGTTCTTCTGTGTATTATTGCCACCTCTTCTTAATATCTTCTGCTTCTGTTAGGTCTATACCATTTTTGTCTTTTATTGAGCCCACATTTGCATTAAATGTTCCCTTGGTATCTCTAATTTTCTTGAGATCTCTAGTCATTTCCATTCTATTGTTTTCCTCTATTTCTTAGCAGGGATCACTGAGGAAGGTTTTCTTATCGCTCCTTGCTATACTTTGGAACTCTTCATGCAAATATCTTTCCTTTTCTCCTTTTTTTTTTTTTTTCACTTCTCTTCTTTTCACAGCTATTTGTAAGGTCTCCTCAGACAGTCATTCTGTTTATTTTTTTTTGCATTTCTTTTTCTTGGGGATGGTCTCAATCTCTATCTCCTGTACAGTGTCACAAACCTCTGTCCATAGTTCATCAGGCACTCTGACTATCAGGTCTAGTCCCTTGAATCTATTTGTCACTTCCACTGTATAAGCATAGGGGATTTGATTTAGGTCATACCTGAATGATCTAGTGGTTTTCCCTACTTTCTTCATTTAAGTTTGAATTCGGCAATAACGAGTTCATGATCTGGGCCACAGTCAGCTCCCAGTCTTTTTTTTTACTGACGATATATACATATATATATATATATATATATATATACACACACACACTATATATAGAGAGAGAGCTTCTCCATCTTTGGCTGCAAAGAATATAATCAATCTGATTTCAGTGTTGACCATCTGGTGATGTCCATGTGCAGAGTCTTCTCTTGTGTTTGGAAGAGGGTGTGACCAGTGTGTTCTCTTGACAAAACTCTATTAGTCTTTGCCCTTCTTCATTCCGCATTCCAAGCCCAAATTTGCCTGTTACTCCAGGTGTTTCTTGACTTCCTACTTTTGCATTCCAGTCCCCTATAACGAAAAAGGCATTTTGGGGGGTGTTAGTTCTAGAAGGTCTTGTAGGTCTTCCTAGAACCATTCAATTTCAGCTTCTTCAGCATTACTGGTTGAGACATAGACTTCGATTACTGTGATATTGAATGGTTTGACTTGGAAATGAGCAGAGATCATTCTGTCATTCTTGAGATTGCATCCAAGTACTGCATTTTGAACTCTTTTGTTGCGTATGATGGCTATTCCATTTCTTCTAAGGGATTCTTGCCCACAGTAGTAGATATAATTGTCATCTGAGTTAAATTCACCCATTCCAGTCCATTTTAGTTCACTGATTCCTAAAATGCTGACATTCACTCTTACCATCTTCTGTTTGACCACTTTCAATTTGCCTTGATCCATAGACCTAACTTTCCAGTTTCCTATGCAATATTTCTCTTTACAGCATTGGGCCTTGCTTCCATTACCAGTCAAATCCACAACTCAGTGTTGTTTTTGCTTTGGCTCTGTCTCTTCATTCTTTCTGGATTTTGTTCTCCACTCATATCCAGTAGCATATTGGGCATCTACTGACCTGGAGAGTTCATCTTTTAGTGTCTTATCTTTTGCCTTTTCATACTGTTCATTGGGTTCTAAAGGCAAGAATACTGAAGTGGTTTGCCATTCCCTTCTCCAGTGGACCACATTTTGTCAGAACTCTCCACCATGCCCCATCTGTCTTGGATGGCCCTACACAGCATGGCTCATAGTTTCATTGAGTTAGACAATGCTGTGCTCCATCTGATTAGATTTGTTAATTTCTATCATTGTGGTTTTCATTCTGCCCTTTGATGGTTAATGATAAGAAGTTTATGGAAGCTTCCTGATGGGATAGACTGAGTGAGGGGAAAACTGCATCTTGTTCTAATGGGTGAGCAGCGAGCGGTGGCTGCATGGGGCTGCAGCACTGAACTGCAGCATTGAATGGCTGAGAGGAAATACCCCACGTCCAAGGTCAGAGAAACCCCAGTAAGACGGTAGGTGCTGGAGTGGCTGTGAGGAGAGATCTCACATCCAACAGCAAAGGGAAGCCCCAGCAAGATGGTAGAAGTGGCAAATTCACATTTAGAATCAAACTTCATTCCTGCCAGAGATGCTCAAAGGGCTCAAACAAACCTTGTGCACACCAGAACCCAGGGACCCCACAGAGACTGAGAGAGACCTGTGTTTGAGTGTCTCCTGTGGAGGTATGGGTTGGCCGTGGTCTGGTGCAGGGACAAGGGCTCTGGGTGCAGCAGACTTGGGTATGGCATAAGCCCTCTTGGAGTAGGTCACCATTAACTCCACCATAGAGCTGCCAGAACTTACACAGGACCTGGGAAATAGTCTCTTCGAGGGCACAACAGAACCTTGTGCACCAGGACCCAGGAGAAAGGAACAGTGACACCACAGGAGACTGTCCCAGACTTGCCTGTGGGTGTCCAGGAATCTCTGGTGGAGGTGTGGGTCAGTGGTGGCCTGCTTCAGGATTGTGGGCAGAGTGTAGCAGTACATGCATGGGATCTTCTGAGGGAGGTCACCATTATCTTCAATTCTCTTTGAAAGAAAGTAAAAGTGAAATCCCTCAGTCGTGTCTGACTCTTTGTGACCCTATGGACTGTGGCGTACCAGACTCCTCCTTCCATAGGATTCTCCAGGCAAGAGTACTGGAGTGGGTTGCCATTTCCTTCTCCAGGGGATCTTCCTGACCCAAGGATTGAACCCGGGTCTCCCACATTCCAGGCAGAGGCTTTAACCTCTGAGCCACCAGGGAAGCCCCAGTAGGCTTCAAAAATCAGAGTTCAGGGATTAAGACCATTCATCTATGAGATATTTTAATTCATGGAAATCAAATCCAACTGTCGATATGGGACAAATAAAGTATGGGAAACTGATCATAGTCAGTACCACTGGCTTCTTGATAGTAGTCAAAATTTAATGCATAGATGCTCTCCTAAAGAGAAGCATTCATTCTAATAAGAACTCTAAGCATCTTAAGTATATGGTGATTAGTGTATAATTGCAGCTTAGTGCATGTGCCTGCAGCTGGTAGAGCCCCTAAGATCTTAAACATGGTAACTTTCTGCTTAGATCTTTGTGAAATGTACATTAACACATATATTTAGATGATTAAAGGCATTCTATACACATAAATATGAGCTTCCCTTGTGGCTCAGCTGGTAAAGAATTTGCCTGCAATGCAGGAGACTTGGGTTTGATCCCTGGGTTGGGAAGATTCCCTTCTATATATCTATTAGATTTTTTCCGTTTTTAAACTGTAAATATACAAACAAAAATTGTGATTGTTTATGCTATATAATGTTCTAAAGTGAAAAAAAATGAAATTTTCTCAGTTGTGTCTGACTTTTTGCAACCCCATGGACTGCAGTCTGCCAGGCTCCTCTGTCCATGAAATTCTCCAAGGAAGAATACTGAAATGGGTAACCATTCCTTTCTCCAGGGCATCTTCCCGACCCAGGGATCGAACCCGCATCTTCTCCAAGGAGGCCCATATAATTGCTAAATATTCTTTATTTGGGTGCCCACATTAGAATATTAGTTCTGTGAGACCAAGATTCTTGTTTTGCTTTAATTGATGTATCTTTACTTCATACAACAGTTTCTAGCAGATAGTAGATGAATAAATAGTTGTTGACTGAAGATGAGATAATCTTTATGGATTTTAGCTGAAAATTAAGTTAATTATATAAAGAAATTTGAAAATTGATTCAAAAGTAGATTGTATAATAATTGGAACCATGTTCTTGGTTCAGTCGCTCAGAGGTGTCTGACTCTTTGCAACCCCATGAATGCAGCACGCCAGGCCTCCCTGTCTATCACCAAATCCCAGAGTTCACTCAGACTCACATCCATCGAGTCCGTGATGCCATCCAGCCATCTCACCCTCTGTCGTCCCCTTCTCCTCCTGCCCCCAAACCCTCCCAGCATCAGAGTCTTTTCCAAGAAGTCAACTCTTCGCATAAGGGGGTCAAAGTACTGGAGTTTCATCTTTAAAATCATTCCTTCCGAAGAAATTCCAGGGCTGATCTCCATCAAAATGGACTGGTTGGATCTCCTTGCAGTCCAAGGGACTCTCAAGTGTCTTCTCCAACACCACAGCTGAAAAGCATCAATTCTTCGGTGCTCAGCCTTCTTCACAGTCCAACTCTCACATCCATATATGACCACAGGAAAAACCATAGCCTTGACTAGCCGGACCTTAGTTGGCAAAGTAATGTCTCTGCTTTTGAATATACTATCTAGGTTGGTCATAACTTTTCTTCCAAGGAGTAAGCTTCTTTGAATTTCATGGCTGCAGTCACCATCTGCAGTGATTTTGGAGCCCAAAAAATAAAGTCTGACACTGTTTCCACTGCTTCCCCATCTATTTACCATGAAGTGATGGGACCAGATGCCATGATCTTCGTTTTCTGAATGTTGAGCTTTAAGCCAACTTTTTCACTCTCCTCTTTCACTTTCATCAAGAGGCTTTTTAGTTCCTCTTCACTTTCTGCCATAAGGGTAGTGTCATCTGCATATCTGAGGTTATTGATATTTCTCCTGGCAATCTTGATTCCAGCTTGTGCTTCTTCCAAGCCAGCGTTTCTCATGATGTACTCTGCATATAAGTTAAATAAGCAGGGTGACAATATACAGCCTTGATGTACTCCTTTTCCTATTTGGAACCAGTCTATTGTTCCATGTCCAGTTCTAAGTGTTGCTTCCTGATCTGCATACAAATTTCTCAAGAGGCAGGTCAGGTGGTCTGGTATTCCCATCTCTTTCAGAATTTTCCACAGTTTATTATGATCCACACAGTCAAAGGCTTTGGCATAATCAATAAAGCAGAAATAGATGTTTTTATGGAACTCTCTTGCTTTTATGATGATCCAGCGGATCTTGGTAATTTGATCTCTGGTTCCTCTGCCTTTTCTAAAATCAGCTTGAAAATCTAGAAGCTCATGGTTCACGTATTGCTGAAGCCTGCCTTGGAGAATTTTGAGCATTACTTTACTAGCATGTGAGATAAGTGCAATTGTGTGGTAGTTTGAGCATTCTTTGGCATTGCTTTTCTTTGGGATTGGAATGAAAACTGACCTTTTCCAGTTCTGTGGCCACTGCTGAGTTTTCCAAATTTGCTGGCATATTGAGTGCAGCACTTTCACAGCATCATCTTTCAGGATTTGAAACAGCTCAACTGGAATTCCATCACCTCCACTAGCTTTGTTCGTAGTGATGCTTTCTAAGGCCCACTTGACTTCACATTCCAGGATGTCTGGCTCTAGAACCATGTTCTACCCTTCCTAAGAAATTTCATTTGTGTCTATGTAATGATGTTCTTAATGGCTAAAAACATTAGCTCTTTTTTAATCTCAGAAACTTTGGCCACCTCATGCGAAGAGTTGACTCATTGGAAAAGACTCTGATGCTGGGAGGGATTGGGGGCAAGAGGAGAAGGGGACGACAGAGGATTAGATGGCTGGATGGTATCACTGACTCGATGGACGTGAGTCTGAGTGAACTCCGGGAGTTGGTGATGGACAGGGAGGCCTGGCGTGCTGCAGTTCATGGGGTCACAAAGAGTCGGACACAACTGAGCGACTGAACTGAACTGAACCACAGATAAAATTCCAATCGATCTAAATTTATAACTTGAATACAAATAAAGTGGGATAGTTTATCAGTATGTGTGTAAAAATTGTAAATCTGGCCAGTTATTCTGTATTACATTTATTTTCATACTGCTATACTTCAAAATATATCTGTCTTACCCATATCATGCATTATTCTCTTTTTTTGCCTGGAAATAGTTGTCCACTGATAGACAATGAAAATTGCCATGTTTCTCTAGGTTTTTCATTTCACTGCTCGCAGCTTTTGAACTTATATAGACTACTTTGCAATTCAAAGGGGAAGAAAGAACTTGTGAGTTGATTTTAAACTTCTGATTAACCTTTGTGTGGCAAGATGTTTACTTACCGTGATCACAGTTCCATTTTTCTTCAGTCCTACGAGACAATCCCTAATCAGGTACATCTGTTTCAAGAACTAAAATTACCTCTATTTTACAAGACTCACTTTCTTTGAACCATCCTTTCAATTGAGTTCTACCCCCATGAAGCTCTTTTGTATTGGTTTACAAGTAAATAATTTCAAGTTTCTTTGCCTTCAGTATAAGCTGTCCAAGAATGACTCAGACTGGTCATTCTTAGGTCAACTGGTCATTTTTAGGTCAACTTAATGGTGATCTAATTTAACTTCATGCAAACTAATGATATTTAATTTTATTGAAACTTATTTTGTTTTACCTAACTGTGTAATGAGCATTTAATAGTATGTGTTTCTTCTATTTTTTCAGGCATGATTAGAATTCGAGTAATTTTCCAAGACCTGCAACTATGCTATACACAATTTCATCTTAAGAATTGTCAATGTTATTTGTACTGTAATACTAATGATATTACTTCTGCATTTGTATAGTGCACACTGGGCTTATGTCAAAATTTCTAACACTGTGATCAAACACGGCATGCTCAGTCCCTGCAAGTATCATTTGATTCAGTTATCTGAGATGAAATGCATTTTTCTTCAACTGCCTTGAAAATTATCCACTGTGATTTTGTGGTTTCTCCCTTAAAATGGGCCCATCTGACTAAAGTGGAACTTTCATGGTGTTGGGGTTAAGAGAGGTTCATTCACCCTGAATTACTGACACATCAACTGTTGTTTTGCTAATATTTTGTTTCCTTAAGATCATCATTCCACACCTGAACGTTGCCTATAAAGCATTACATAGATTATGTAGAAGAGCTGTGAAGTGTTTGTATAGAAATCTCTATTTTCAGACAGTGGGAAACTGAGGAGAGGAAAGATGATCACTCCGTCAATTATTTCCAATTGCCTTAAATTGGACAGAGTAATTTTCATTATTATCATAAGGATTTTATACTTTATACAATAAAAATACTAATTTTGAAGATGTGATATGCTATTCTCATACTCATCTGTAGACGTTACATTTTAAATTAATTAGAACTCATGCCTAGAATTAACCAATTTCTACAAAAGCCATAAAATTTAAGAGAGGAAAGAGATTTTAAAAATTAGAGACTGATCTAACCCTCATTTGGCAGAAGAGAAAACTGATGGCAGGTGTATTTTGATTTGCCCAGATTTACATGAACTAGAATTGGGACTGAAATGTTGTTCTCTCAATTTACAACCTAGGGCTCTTTCTACTCCATTAAACTCTCCTTTTTATTGACTATGTCTTGCGTATTTTATTAGAAATGAAAGATGTTGGATCTTTTATTTTGTAAGAGTTTATTTTCCTCACTAAAGTAAGAGTTAGTATTGACATATATCAGTTCATTTCAGTCACTCAGTCGTGTCTGACCCTTTGCGATCCCATGGACTAGAGCACCCCAGGCTTCCCTGTCCATCACCAGCTCCCGGAGCTTACTCAAACTCATGTCCATCGAGTCAGTGATGCCATCCAACCATATCATACTCTGTCATCCCCTTCTTCTCCCTCTCCCAATCTTTCCCAGCAACAGGGTCTTTTCTAGTGAGTCAGTTCTTCATATCAAGTGGCCAAAGTATTAGAGTTTCAGCTTCAGCATCAGGCCTTCCAATGAATATTCAGGACTAATTTCCCTTAGGATAGACTGGTTCGATCTCCTTGCAGGCCAAGGGACTCTCAAGAGTCTCCTCTAACGCCACAATTCAAAAGCATCAATTCTTTGGCGTTCAGCTTTCTTTATATTCCAACTCTCACATCCATACATGACTACTGCAAAAACCATAGCTTTGCCTAAATGGACCATTGTTGGCAAAGCAATGTCTCTGCTTTTTAATATGCTGTCTAGGTTGGTCACAGCTTTCCTTCCAAAGAGCAAGCATCTTTTAATTTCATGGGGTGGCTCAGACGGTTAAGTATCTGCCTAAAATGTGGGAGACCCGGGTTCAATCCTTGGGTTGGGAAGATTGCCAGGAGAAGGAAATGACAACCCACTCCAGTATTCTTGCCTGGAAAATACAATGGACAGAAGAGCCTGGTAGGCTACAGTCCATGGGGTCGCAATGAGTCAGACAGGACTGAGCGACTTCACTTTCCTTACTTAGTCACCATCTGCAATGATGTTGAAGCCAAAAAAAAAAAAAAAGTCTCTTACTGTTTCCCTTGTTTCCCCATCTATTCGCCATGAAGTGCTTGGACAAGATACCACGATCTTTGTTTACTGAATGTTGATTCTAAACCAACTTTTTCACTCTCGTCTTTCACTTTCATCAAGAAGCTCTTTGATTCTTTTTTACTTTCTGCCGTAAGGATGGTGTTGTCTGCATATCTGTGGTTATTGATATTTATCCCGGCAATCTTGATTCCAGCTTGTGCTTCATACAGCTTGGCATTTCTCATGATGTACTCGGCATATAACTTAAAAAAGCAGGGTGACAATATACAGATTTTATGTAATCCTTTACCTAGTTGGAACCAGTCTGTTGTTCAGTTCTAACTGTTGCTTCCCGACCTGCATACAGATTTCTCAAGAGGCAGGTTAGGTTGTCTGATATTCCCATCTCTTTCAGAATTTTCCACAGTTTATTGTGGTCCACACAGTCAAAGGCTTTGGTATAGTCAATAAAGCAGAAGTAGATGTTTTTCTGGAACTCTCTTGCTTTTTCGATGATCCAGCAGATGTTGGCAATTTGATCTCTGGTTCCTCTGACTTTTCTGAATCCATCTGGAAGTTCACGGTTCATGTACTGTTGAAGCCTGAAGATGAAGGATATCTTTTTTGGGTGTTAGTTCTAGAAGGTCTTGTAGGTCTTCATAGAACCATTCAACTTCAGCTTCTTCAGCGTTACTGTTTGGGTCATAGACTTGTATTGCTGTAATATTGAATGGTTTGCCTTGGAAATGAACAGAGATCTTTCTGTCATTTTAGAAATTGCATCCAAGTACTGCATTTTGGACTCTTTTGTTGATTATGTTGGCTACTCCATTTCTTCTAAGGTATTCTTGCCACAGTTGTAAATATAATGGTCATCTGAGTTAAAGTCACCCATTCCAGTCCATTTTAGTTTACTGATTCCTAAAATCTTGATGTTCACTCAGTGGTCTAATAGGACATGGCAATAGTAACATCGACATTTACATACATAGTCAAAGAGAAAATAAAATGCTTGAAATTGGTTGAATTAATAATAAAGGCACCAAGGAAAAGCATCAGAAAAAAAAATAGGCACTCTAGAAAAAAAAAAAAAAAAGTTCAGTGTGGTAGAGTTTTAAAACCTTGATAAATGTGGAGTCAGTCAGTAAAATAATAAAAGTGATGTTTTGTGGCTTATAATTTAGCACTGAAGATCAATCTGAAAGGGAAAGAGCATGATGTTCTGAACCATAACAGCATCATTGAAATAAATTTTCCTTATTTATGCTAGTCTGTAATTAAAGTTCTAATTATTTAGTAATTTTTATTGATTTCACTTTCTAAAAGGAACTGCTATTCTTGTAATCTTTATCTCCCTTGGAATCCAATAAAATCTAGGTTGATTATTTTGCAGGAAAAATAAAATAGTTGTTGAAGAAGAATATCCTATGTTAAAATAATGCAAAATCAAAAGAAATAATATAATGAAAAAATACTTTACTATCTGAAGGTAACAAATAAAAGATGCAGTTTTGAGTTTTATAACCATGATATATTATTGAAACATGACATCGTGAATGGTTTCTTCATGTATTTACTGTAGTTTAAACTGTCTTTGCAAAATTCTGAGAGTCCTTGGAATTTTTGCAAATACCATATGATCTAATAGAGATATTTTGTGTTCTATATCTGGCTCATATATATCTAGTTTGGTCCTGACCAAGCGTTAACAGTCTAAGGATCCATTTAGAAGGATACAGGAAGATAATATAGATTCATATTCCAATATTTTTTGACCATTGTTAACTGATCACTGCCATCAAAGAAATGTGCTACGTGATCTTGGGACTGTGCAAATATATAATATCACAGATATCCATATAATCCCTGTAGACACCCAAATGTTGCTATTTCTGTACCTCGTATTTCAGCTGGGCAGCTGAGCAATTCATATATAGAATGAAAGAATAGTTCATATTTTCTGATTAGTCAACCAGGAGCTCCTTCGATGTCAGTGCTCCTGATAAATGCTTCAACTTTTATTCCTTGGGGGGAACCCTAGGAGATAATTTGGAGAGCAAACTAAAAGTTGTAACATTTTCTCTTCTTCTTTGATCCACTAGGAATATATTTACTGTATTCATAGATGGGCTTTACCATGCCAGCAGAGAAACTACAATTTATATTGCTTTATAAAAAGGATCCATTAACAACACTAAAATGTTTCATGTCTCTAAAAAACCTAATACTGAATTATTTAAGGAAGCAAAAATACCAAACTTAGCACTAATATGCTTGGCTATATGTCATATAAATTCCATTAAGTTAACTATTTATCCTAAGCTTACAATTATTAAGTGATTCACTCTTCAAAATATATTCCCTATAGTTACAACATAGTTTAAAGTAGAATTACATTGTCATAATGAAATTTAAAATCAATGTACTCTCCTCTTGGTACAAGAAACAACAAATACAGCAAGAATACAACAGCTTAAGTGAAAGTAGAGAGCAAGTTTGATCTGGGTAGTGCCTGATATACAGGAGATAATGACATTTTTTTGTTGTATTACCATTTCGGTATTATTTCTATAATCACTGAGCAAGAATATAAAATGACTTAAATGATGTATCTTTCAAGCCTAATAGAGTAAATAAAGCAAAACTGTTAACAAATATGCCACAAGATATCTTACTGGGGAATTTCTGTAGTCTTTAGTGTATGGTTTTGGCTATTCAGTTTCCCTAGTTATCCAGTTAAAGTGAATGTCACTTACATAGTGATTACTATTATCCAAAGTTGGTCTACATAAAGATGCCCACTATGGATGATTCAGAGACCATAATGGCAATAATTATTGTTAAAGATAGCAGGAAATGCTTCTTTTTGCAGGGAATGTGGCTTCTATGGAATAGTGCAAATGCAGTAAGTTCAGTTCAGTTCAGTCGCTCAGTCGTGTCCTACTCTTTGTGACACCATGAATCGCAGCACACCAGGCCTCCCTGTCCATCACCAACTCCTGGAGTTCACTCAGACTCACGTCCATCGAGTCAGTGATGCCATCCAGCCATCTCATCCTCTGTTGTCCCCTTCTCCTCTGCCTCTAATCCCTCCCAGCATCAGAGTCTTTTCCAATGAGTCAACACTTCACATGAGGTGGCCAAAGTACTAAAGTTTCAGCTTTAGCATCATTCTTTCCACAGAAACCCAGGGCTGATATCCTTCAGAATGGACTGGTTTGATCTCCTTGCAGTCCAAGGGACTCTCAAGAGTCTTCTCCAACACCACAGTTCAGAAGCATCAATTCTTCGGCGCTCAGCTTTCTTCACAGTTCAACTCTCATATCCATACATGACCACGGGAAAAACCATAACCTTGACTAGATGGACCTTTGTTGGTAATGTAATGTCTCTGCTTTTGAATATGCTATCTAGGTTGGTCATAACTTTTCTTCCAAGGAGTAAGCTTCTTTGAATTTCATGGCTGCAGTCACCATCTGCAGTGATTTTGGAGCCCCCAAAAATAAAGTCTGACACTGTTTCCACTGTTTCCTCATATATTTCCCGTGAAGTGATGGGACCAGATTCCATGATCTTCATTTTCTGAATGTTGAGCTTTAAGCCAACTTTTTCACTCTCCTCTTTCACTTTCATCAAGAGGCTTTTTAGTTCCTCTTCACTTTCTGCCATAAGGGTGGTGTTATCTGCATATCTGAGGTTATTGATATTCCTCCCGGCAGTCTTGATTCCAGCTTGTGCTTCTTCCAGCCCAGTGTTTCTCATAATGTACTCCACATAGAAGTTAAATAAGCAGGGTGACAATATACAGCCTTGATGTACTCCTTTTCCTATTTGTTACCAGTCTGTTGTTCCATGTCTAGTTGTAATTGTTGCTTCCTGACCTGCATATAGGTTTCTCAAGAAGCAAGTCAGGTGGTACTGAATATCTAATGCAGGTGACTCAGCATGTGGCCAAGTTGGAAAAACTCATTTCGATTCTCACTGGAGAGTTGTCAGGAAGCATTTAACAGGAGGCTTCCTGTGTGCTGTTTTGGATCTGTCAGGAATTCTCCGTTCCTTATTAATTCCTGAATATTCAGGAATTAATAATAAGAGTAGAGGCAAGCCTCTCCCGGGGGCTGAGCAATCCAGGCATTTCCTTCGTTAGTTTTTCTATATGGTAAAAGTACCCTCTTCCTTTTTATGAACCATATGATAAAAGTGATTATTTACAACTCTCTCTCTCTCTCTTTAATATGGATCACCTATGTTTTGTAAGTCTGGAATTTTAATCTTTATCTTTGCTGAGAATAACTACAGTATATATGCCCACACCATGTTGATTAAAACACCTTTGCTCCATCAGAGCTTTGGTCCGCATGTCTTGCTTTCTTTCTCTCTCTCTCTCTCTCAGGCTATTTCTTTGGAGCACAGAGGTCCTCTGTGTTCACTTTCCTGCTCGGGCTTCTAGGACCTTTTCAAGAAGGCACTCTGTGCCTTCACCCCATTGAGAGGGTGCCTGAGGCCTCCTTGAACAAAGCAAGCCCCGTGCAGGGGCTTTATTGGCTTTCTGCCTAAACCAAGGAATATCAGCCTCTTTCTCTCTTCTTTACTTTCTTATCGGTCAACTCCAGACCACCAGGTTCCAGTCCATTAAAGGACCTCAACAAGTGGCGACCAGAACAGGAGCTTGGTACACGTAGGCAAATTCAGACAGAGTGACCTCAGGGCCTATTGAGGCTTGTAAGTACTAAGACATGGGTAAAATGGCTGGAAAGCCCCATCACTTTTCTACTTTACTTCATCACTTATTTAAAGTTCAGGGACTTTAAGAAACGTATGTTGATTTTTTAGCTAGATTAGAAACTGCTATTTCCCGTACTGTAATTGGAGAAAAAGCCAAAGGGCAACTAGAGAAATCACTTGCTTATGAAAATGGAAATCAGGAATGTCAAAAAGCTATAGCTCCAATTCATGAGACAGGGACTATTGTTGATTATTTGAACGGTTGCAATTTAAGATTAAAAACTCAAAAGATGCAAATACTAGTCGAAACAATGGTTGCTGCCTTAAGAAAGGTAAATGAAGGATTCTTCACATGTGGAAATAAGAACCATTTAAAAAGGGACTACCCTAAGAAAGCTAAAAAAAATAAAATTAAAAATAAATTAAAAAAATAAAATAAAAAACCTCCAAAAATCTGCCCTCGCTACTGTAGAGGAATGCATTGGGCCAAAGATTGTAAGTCAAAAATTGACATTGAAAGAAAACCTATTCCAGGAAACTCCAAGCAGGGGACCCCCCAGGCCCCCTTCAACAAAAACCAGAGGCAAATTCTATCTTTTCTCTCAAACCCTCAACATCTGGCAGTGCTGCCTTCAATATACCAGCTTTGTTTTTAGATAATATGAAGTTAATGAGCTCTATTTAAATTCAAACTCAGGTGAACTAAAAAAAAAACTATATTAAATATAATGTTTATTTAAATATAAATATAACTGTTTGCTAATCTGATTAAGACATGCCTTAAGTCATCAACATTATATAATACTTTTATTATGCCTAGGTTTAAGGTAAACTAAATTTGTCAACAAAAAGGTTACTCTTTATATATATATGAGATAAATATATGTATTATATATATTATATATATTTTATATGTAAAATATATATGTGAGATATAAATATATCTCATTTATATATATACATTTATATATATACACTTATATATAAATGAGATAAAAAACTTTTAGATGAACTCTATTAAAAATAGTTATATTTTTAATAGAATAATCTATTATTATAATCTATTTTTATAATCTAAAATAATCTCAGGGTTCGGATAACTTAAATTTCTAGAGTTGTACTAAACGAAATAATAAAAGTTTATTAAATAACTAGGTCATTTCCAAATAAAATAAGATTTTAAAACATTAATTACTAAACATTAACTTCCTCTTGCAAAAAGTTTTTCTTACAGAAAAACTGAAGAGATTTTAAACTATTAATATATATATTATATAATATATATTTTATATAAAATATAAATATATGTATTTATATATAATGAATATATATTATAATATGATATAATAAATATATTAACCAATCTATAAAATGCTAATATGCAAGACACTTCATAATTGCTAAGGGAAAATAAGATACATGCTTTTAATAAAAAGATATAAGATATTGCAAACTCAGATATACATTTCACATTTTTCCTAGAGGCCACTGCTCATTTAACAAACAATACAATTGTTAAAATAATCTGGAAGAGTGACGAGCCTATTTGGACAGAGCAGTGACCCCTCACAAAAGAGAAATTACAGGAGGCTAAGAAACTTATAGATACACAACTAAAATTAAAGCATATTGAAAAATCTTGTTGTCCTTGGAACTCTGCTATTTTTGTTATAACAAAGAAATCTAACAAATGGCGTCCCCTAACAGACCTTAGAAAAGTTAATACATCTATGAAACCTATGGGTACATTACAACCAGGAATCCCATCACCTACCACTATTCCTCAATATTGGTATATCTGGAATATTTTGGAGAAGTTTCATTTCATTATCCTTCCGGTAAGCTGTGGAATTTCTTCAAAAATACTGAATTTGTTATTTCTCACATTATCAGCTCACAGCCTATACCACAGGCTGAGGTTTTTTACATGCTAAGTCACTTCAGTCGTGTCCGACTCTGTGTGACCCCATAGATGGCAGCCCACCAGGCTCCTCGATCCCTGGGATTCTCCAGGCAAGAACACTGGAGTGGGTTCTCATTTCCTTCTCCAATGCATGAAAGTGAAAAGTGAAAGTGAAGTCGCTCAGTTGTGTCCGACTCTTAGAGACGCCATGGACTGCAGCCTACGAGGCTCTTCCATCCATGGGATTTTCCAGGCAAGAGTACTGGAGTGGGGTGCCATTGCCTTCTCCGGTTTTTTATATAGATGGGACTAAAAACGCCAAAGCTTCACTCTGGTTTCTTAAGGAATATAAAGTATTTTATACTAAATTTCATTCTGCTCAACAAAATGAATTATATGTTCTTATTTAAGTTGTTTGCCTACATCCTTACCCCATTAATATATCTCTGACTCTATATATTCTGTTTTTGTGTTAAAAAATATAAAAACCTCCATCATAAACTCCAATCAACCTATTATTCAACAACTATTTTTCGAACTACAATCTGTTGTTAAAAACTGCAATTCTTCCATTTATATTACACATATTCAAACACATTCTTGTCTTCCGGGCTGGATGTCTTATGATAATGAAGAAGCTGATAAACCAGTTTCCTTTTCTACTCCAGAGGAACAGCATGCTCTGTTGCATAACAATGCTGGCTCCCTACACCAGCTATGGAAAATCCCATACTACCAGGCTAAAGAAATTATTAGTAATTGCCCTACTTGTAGACCCCTACATCTTCGACCCATCACACAAGGTATTAATCCTCTGATTTGCAACCTAATGAACTATGGCAAATGGATGTAACTCATTGCCCTGAACTTTCTCCATTTTCTTTCCTACACGTCTGTATAGACACAAATTCCTCTTTTATCTGGGCCACACCTCTTTGTGGTGAAGCTACACAACATGTTATACCCTACCTATATTTCTAGACACTTTAAACAATTTTTACAATCTTTTTCTATTAAACATATTACAGGTATTCCTTATAATCCACAGGCACAAGACATAGTCAAACAAACACATCACACACTAATGTTACAAATAATAGAATAGTAAAAAAAAAAAAAATTAAAAAGTGGGTATACACAGGTACACTACTGTCTTCCTTATCTAAAGCAGACTTTACTCGATTCCAACATAAGATATTTTCTAAACCTATAACTATTGTTAATACAGTTTTATTTGTTTAAATTTTTTTTAACCTCTTTAGAAGATTCAACCCAAGGGTGCCCCCAGCATTCAAAATGGAGATAAAACAACAAGAACCCCAGGAAGAAGAAATTCCAATATGGGCTATATCCGCTCTAAAGATCTCCAGAAAGCACCGCCCTTGGCGGCCTCATCCCTATGATCTCCCCACTTGGGGACAAATAAAAACTCTTACTAACTGAGCTGAAAATTTGGTCTCTCAACAAGGATTGCCTCGGAGTCCTGAATACATTCTCCTGGCAATGCTCAGTCTTTTGGCCCGTACCTTCCTCCGCTTGAGCTCGACTAATACCCAACCCCCCTCTATTACAGGTGGTCGAATGGACATAGAGAGGACCAATCGTTTCAACTAATGACTATACATATGCCCGCTCACTAGAACGTGAAGGAGCCATCACACCCTGGGGAGGAAGAAAACCTAACATTTCTTTAGGCTGTGAAGTCCTTCCCTTGTGCGTAGAATAAACTTCAGCCAACAAACTTGGGCTTTCACCCTGCCTCCAAAAGAGGATTTTCGGACTGTTTACTGTCCTTTCTTTGTCTGTGAACCACGTTTATACTTCTGAAACTTTAGGGAAAGAGTTAGGGAAAGAATCAGGGAAAGTACAAAGAACATTATGCAAAGGGTTTACTTATAAAAACATTACATATACTCCTGTTTGGTGGGACAAATGTCAAACCAAATCAAGAAAATTAATGTTTGTGGCTAATCATGTAATTGTTGATTGGGGACCCCATGGTAGGTGGTTATCTGACTGCTCAGATGATATTAACAACACTGTGTGTGATATGGAAGGTCACTGACACTCTGATGGAACATTACCATGACAAAGGACTTCTTGGCTGGCTTGACAGTGGAATGGCACCCCTCCCTCCTCCTCAAATTGTCCTCCATAAACAAACTGGGCCTGAACAATGGGACATTTGGAAACTTGCTGCGAACAAAAAATTTGGAACTTGGACCGGACATTTCACAGAGACTTGTCGTGGTCGTAGTAACTATTTCTTTTGCTATAATCAGTCATATTTTATACAGGCCTGTGTCCCACTTCCTTTTGTTATAGCCGTAGGAAATTTAGAATTTAATAAGACTTTATGTTCTGTTGCTTGTATTAATTGCAAACTACATACTTGTCTTAACTCCTCCGTTTCTTTAAGCTACTCAATTTTGTGTTACTTCTGTTCAATTCAATCATAGTGCCTACAACTGGGAACAAAACAAATTTCATTTACAAAATATACATGATAATGCCTCTCTGAATGTAAATTTACTGCAAAAGGAAATGTTTAAAACTTGTTCTAAAAATCTGCCCTCTTCCCCTAATTTGGAAACTTTAGCTGAACAAATTATCCAGGCTAGACCCATGAGGATGGTTTCAAAGTATTACCCACAGTATCAGGTCTGAAACTGCAACTTTGGTGATTGTCTTGATAATTATATTTGTTGTTTACCGTCACCTTTCTATAAGGTTGGTTAATACTAACCAAACTCATTTGATCAGGACTTTTTTTTTTTTTTTTTTTTACAAATATAATAAAATAGGTGGAATTGTCAGGAAGCATTTAACAAGAGGCTTCCTGTGTGCTGTTTTGGATCTGTCAGGAATTCTCTGTTCCTTATTAATTTCTGAATATTCAGGAATTAAGAGGAGAGGCAAGCCTCTCCTGGGGGCTGAGGAATCCAGGCATTTCCTTCATTAGTTTTTCTATATGGTGATAAGTACCCTCTTCCTTTTTATGAACCATATGGTAAAAGTGATTATTTATAACTCTTTCTCTTTAATATGGATCGCCTATATTTTGTAAGTCTGGAATTTTAATCTTTATCTTTGCTGAGAATAACTACAGTATATATGCCCACAC
Source organism: Budorcas taxicolor (assembly GCF_023091745.1). Taxonomy (NCBI): domain Eukaryota; kingdom Metazoa; phylum Chordata; class Mammalia; order Artiodactyla; family Bovidae; genus Budorcas; species Budorcas taxicolor. The sequence continues at coordinate 1,267,578 of NC_068935.1, forward strand.
CATGTTGATTACAACACCTTTGCTCCATCAGAGCTTTGGTACCCCTGTCTTGCTTTCTCTCTCTCTCTCTCTCTCTCTCTCTCAGGCTATTTCTTTGGAGCACAGAGGTCCTCTGTGTTTACTTTCCTGCCCGGGCTTCTAAGACCCTCTTGAGAAGGCACTCTGTGCCTTCACCCCATCGATAGGGCGCCTGAGTCCTCCGTGAACAGAGCACGCCCCGTGCAGGGGCTTTATTGGTTTTCTGCATAAACCAAGGAATATCAGCCTCTTTCTCTCTCGTTTGCTTTCTTATCAGTCGACTCCGGACCACCAGGTTCTGGTCCATCAAAGGACCTCAAGAGAGAGTAGTCAACGTTTTCCTGAATCAATCATCAAAAGCGTTATTGGTTAGATTTCTCTGAAAACAGAAAATGTAGGCCATTAATTAGAAGTCCTGGTGGTTCCTCTGCTTCATTCTAAATATACATTCCAACGTGATTACCAAAACTTATGATCTAGAGGAATCTAAAAAGCAAGAATGTTCATGTCCTAACATGTCCTCTTATAAATGAGGATGTAATTTACCTCAGGTACCCAACCTGAAAAAAAAAAAATTAATCCAGTGTTTATGTTACTATGTACTATCTATGTTAATCTCCTTAATGATACATATGCTTTTCTTTGATCTGTAGTTTTTCAGTCTTCTGCTGGTTTTTAAACTTGAGTCTTGAGGATGCTGAAAGTTCGATTCAGTTCAGTTCAGTCGCTCAGTCGTGTCTGACTCTATGCAACACCATGAACCGCAGCACGCCAGGCCTCCCTGTCCATCACCAACTCCTGGAGTCCACCCAAACCCATGTCCATTGAGTCAGTGATGCCATCAAACCATCTCATCCTCTGTCATCCCCTTCACACGTGCCCTCAATCTTGCCAAGCATCAGGGTCTTTTCCAGTGAATCAGCACTTCGCATCAGGTGGCCAAAGTATTGGAATTTCAGCTTCAACATCAATCCTTCCAATGAATAACCAGGACTGATCTCCTTTAGAATAGACTGGTTGGATTTCCTTGCAGTCCAAGGGACTCTCAAGAGTCTTCTCCAACACCACAGTTGAAAAGCATCAGTTCTTCAGTGCTCAGCTTTCTTCACATTCCAACTCTCACATTCATACATGACCACAGGAAAAACCATAGTCTTGACTAGAAGGACTTTATTGACAAAGTAATGTCTCTGCTTTTCAATATGCTATCGAGGTTGATCATAACTTCCCTGCCAAGGGGTAAGCATCTTTTAATTTCATGGCTTCAATCACCATCTGCAGTGATTTTGGAGCCCAGAAAAATAAAGTCAGCCACTGTGTTCACTGTTTCCCCATCTATTTGACATGAAGTGATGGGATGGGATGATATGATCTTAGTTTTCTGAATGTTGAGCTTTAAGCCAACTTTTTCACTCTACTCTTTCACTTTCATCAAGAGGCTCTTTAGTTCTTCACTTTCTGCCATAAAGGTGGTGTCATCTGCATATCTGAGGTTATTGATATTTCTCCTGGCAATCTTGATTCCAGCTTGTGTTTCTTCCAGTCCAGCGTTTCTCATGATGTACCCTGCATATACTTTAAATAAGCAGGGTGACAATATACAGCCTTGATGTACTCCTTTTCCTATTTGGAACCAGACTGTTGTTACATGTCCAGTTCTAACTGTTGCTTCCAGACCTGCATATAGGTTTCTCAAGAGGCAGGTCAGGTGGTCTGGTATTCCTACCTCTTTCAGAATTTTCCACAGTTGATTGTGATCCACACAGTCAAAGGCTTTGGCATAGTCAATAAAGCAGAAATAGATGTTTTTTCTGGAACGCTCTTGCTTTTTCCATGATCCAGCAGATGTTGGCAATTTGATCTCTGGTTCCTCTACCTTTTCTAAAACCAGCTTAAACATCTGGGAGTTCATGGTTCATGTGTTGCTGAAGCCTGACTTGGAGAATTTTGAGCATTATTTTACTAGCATGTGAGATGAGTGCAATTGTGTGGCAGTTTGAGCATTCTTTGGCATTGCCTTTCTTTGGGATTGGAATGAAAACGGACCTTTTCCAGTCCTGTGACCACTGCTGAGTTTTCCAATTTTGCTGGCATATTGAGTGCAGCACTTTCACAGCATCATCTTTCAGGATTTGAAATAGCTCAACTGGAATTCCATCACCTCCACTAGCTTTGTTAGTAGTGATGCTTCCTAAGGCCCACCTGACTTCACATTCCATGATGTCTGGCTCTAGGTGAGTGATCACACCATCGTGATTATCTGGGTTATGAAGATCTTTTTTGTACAGTTCTTCCATGTATTCTTGCCACCTCTTCTTCATATCTTCTGCTTCTGTTAAGTCCCTGCCATTTCTGTCCTTTATTGAGCCCACCTTTGCATGAAATATTCCCTTGATATCTCTAATTTTGTTGAAGAGAACTCTAGTCTTCCCTATTCTATTGTTTTCCTCTATTTCTTTGCACTGATCACTGAGGAAGGCTTTCTTATCTCTCCTTGCTATTTTTTGGAACTCTGCATTTAAATGGGTATATCTTTCCTTTTCCCCTTTGCTTTTCACTTCCCTTCTTTTCACAGCTATTTGTCAGGCCTCCTCAGACAGCCATTTTGCTTTTTGCATTTCTTTTTCTTGATTCCTGTCTCCTGTACAATGTCAGGAACCTCCGTTCATAGTTCATCAGGCACTCTGTGTATCAGATCTAGTCCCTTAAATCTATTTCTCACTTCCACTGTATATTTAAAGTGCATTTGATTTAGGTCATACCTGAATGGTCCATTGGTTTTCTTCACTTTCTTCAACTTTCACTTCCTGAAAGTTACTTTTCAAGAATGTATGTTGTTTTTATTTTATTTATACTTGCAGATTAGAATTTTAGTCACAGGCAGTAACTGTAGGAACAAGGCAAGAGGTTTAGGGGTTAAGTGAAGAGAGATATGTGGGGCATAAAAAGAGTGTAGTAGGATTTCGCTGGTGGTTCAGATGGTAAAGAATCCACCTGCAGTGCAGGAGACCTGAGTTTGAGCCCTGCGTTGGGAAGATCCCGTGGAGGAGGGCATGGCAACCCACTCCAGAATTCCTGCCTGAAGAATCTCATGGACAGAGGAGTCTGGTAGGCCGCAGTTCATGGGATCTCAGAGAGCCAGACACAACTGAGCAACTAACCAGAGCAGCACAGAGAGTGCAGTAAGGACAAGAATTTGTGATGTGTTATTAAGGGGCCACAGAGAAGGCAATGGCACCCCACTCCAGTACTCTTGTCTGGAAAATCCCATGGATAGAAGAGCCTGGTAGGCTGCAGTCCGTGGCGTCTCTAAGAGTCGGACACGACTGATCGACTTCACTTTCACTTTTCACTTTCATGCACTGGAGAAGGAAATGAGAACCCACTCCAGTGTTCTTGCTTGGAGAATCCCAGGGATGGCAGAGCCTGGTGGGCTGCTGTCTATGGGGTCCCACAGAGTCGGACACGACTAAAGTGACTTAGCAGCAGCAGCAGCATTAAGGGGCCAAGGTTAAGAAACCACAAGTAATAGAAAACATGAAGTACAAAGAGAAGACTGGGACAAAGGCAATATAGATTATATTTTTGGATATGTTTATTTTGAAATGTCTAGAAGCAATCAGTTGGATACCTCCTGTATGTAGTTGGAAAACAATGTTTTTTTTTAAATCTCAAAAGTAACATCTATCTATGCTGAAGGCAAATATTTGAAAGTCATTGGAGAGAGGCAATAATTGAAATTGTGAAATCTAGAAAGATTCTAGAGCCTCAACATACAAATTCATTCATGTATTCAACAAACAATTTTGACTGTTGATTATGTACCACCCCAAAAATGATGAGAGATATAACACTCATGTTATGGAAAACACAATGATGCTGAAAGTATGAATTAATTTAAAGTAGGATCTATATTTTGGACCATTGCCAGATTCTTTATGGCACTAGATCTGTATTTTTCAGTCTTTTATGAAAGTGTTTTTATAAGTATTGTAGTAATACTTATAATTGTGTATAATATGTACACACACATATATACATATATTCTGTAATACACTTTTGGTTGTTTGCTTCCCTGAACTTTGTTCTAACACAGGAATTTAATTATTTGGATCTTTATCTCTCCATAATCACCCATAGTTTATACTGTGACTTAAAGAATCTCAGAATTTCTCCTAGCTGTAAAGTTACAAGCAACACAGTCTGAGGACCCACAGACATGAGAAAATACTCTATCTATCATGCTCATAGATAGAGATGAAAGTGTGATCTTGGCTAACAGAATATCATTTTACTTGACTCTTTACTGACGAGCCACCAGGGAAGCCACTACCCTCCATTAGTTCCTCTTATTTTTCTTTTAACATCTAGAATCTGAGATCTATAATTTCTTTTGTTCATTTATTACAAATTCTGCTCATAAGGGACTCACTGTTAGTCTTACAGGTAGTTTATACTTCATTCTGTAGAGTCTTAGTAAAGCAAGTGCATTCATGGTTTCATCTATTCTCACTAGCCTGTAGTTCTTCAGCCTTATAATCTGATTTCCATGAAAAGCTGTCATCTGAAAGCAGTAGCTGAAGTGTACATTTTCCCTGGAAATTGATTGTCGCATATTGTTCAGTGGTGGTGCCTCATGCCTGAGGTAGGAATGGCTATTTTTCATCTCATCTCTTTTGTGTACTTTGATACTAACTGCCCTTTGTTAGAAAAAGTATATATTCATATGATTACCTTGGGAATGGAGGAGGATGAACATACATTTTGTGTGAATGGATTATCTCTACCTTTTGGTTTGTTCAGAAGGGATTGATTATTTATAATCACCACTAATATAAAGCCAAATTTGAGAACTCATTATTTTAAGTTGCTGATCACCAGGAAAGAGAAAGGACCATTGTGAATAAACTGCAATTAAAAGTCTAAAGGCTACTACATTAGCTTAAAACATCTAAATAGATCTCTCACAACAATTAAGGGTTAATATATTCCTTGGAACATATACACAATAAACAGTTTGTTGTATTCAATTACTTTTACAGTACAATAAAAGCAAAGTAATTGAAGTTAAACTTTAGCTTAAGGAAAAATTCATGTCTAGATGATGAAAGTAAGTGGATAGAAAACCAAATGTTTCCAGCTGACTTAACATTGAATTCTTTTTATGACACAAGAGATTTGACTGACTCTGCCATTTAAGATATTCAGAGCCAGCAAATGAACTAAAATATGTATAATTTGGTGTCTGAAAGTATAAGAAATATATTCTGGCCTATGTGTATGGTAACTAGATCTTATTGGAACAAGTAAACAAAAGTGTTACCTGATAGCATCATAAATGGGATTATTCTATTGTAGATAAATACTATATACAGGATATTCTATCATAGAATTATTTAAATCATCTGTTAATTTTATACAAGTCTTAAAACACAATATTGCTCCATTAAAAAAAAAAAGCCATTCTGTGCCTCCTCAGTGTTTTGCACCCAGCACATACTTAATATGTCTTTATAAATGAGTTTTCTGTAAGAGCAAACTACCCATTTGTCTAAGCATTAAAAAAAAAAACAAAAAAAAAACCTTGAATCAAATTTCATTGCTAGGGTCCACATTTTCTCACTCCTCAGGGAATCTTTTTTTTTTACAAATTACCTGAATTCAAAAGATCTGAATTCCAAATTTTATAAAACTTAAAGTCTACCTCATTTTAGAACTATACAAAAGTTTTTTTTTTATAGTTTGTGTATATAGTTTATTATTAAATTTTTTATTAAAGTTGATTTACAATATTACATTAGCTTCTGCTGTACAGCAAAGCACTTCATTTATACATATACCTACTCTTTTTAGATTCTTTTCTCCATATAGGTCATGAAGGAGAACTGGGAAGAGTTCCGTCTGCTATACAATAGATCCTTATCAGTTATCTATTTTATATATGCATGCATGCTAAGTCTCCTTAGTCGTGTCGGACTTTTTGTTACCCCGTAGACTGTAGCCAACCAGACTCCTCTGTCCAAAGGGATTCTCCAGGCAAGAATACTGGAGTGGGTTGCTGTGATCTCCTCCTATATTATATATAGTAATCTGTATATGTCAATCCCAGTGTGCCAATTTATTCCTCTCCCACTTGACTTCCCCCCTGATAACCATAAGTTTGTTTTCTACATCTGTGACTCTATTTCTGTTTTGTAAATAAGTTCAATGGTACAAATAAAACTATATGTTCTAGTTGCTCCCTTTTTTGAAGTGCTTGTACACTACTTATAATAGTTTGGGAAACATAGCTTTATCCCTTTCTTTTCTGATGCTACTTCTCACACTGAAAAACAATTTTAGGGCAATAACATAATTTCATTTGTATTTCTACAATGTTTGAAAGACTGGAACATTTTAATACTCAAAATATTTTGGATTTATTCATATTACACTTAAGATGTATGAATAGAATAGTCTTTTCTGGAATTGAGCTTATCTAAATATGATGTCCATAAATCAGGTAAGCAACTCTAAGATGGAGAAGTTACTTTAAATATAGCTGAGAAAAAAAAAAGAAAACTGGACATCATTCAGATCAAAATGCTGTTTCAGTATTTCTGGTCTAAACTAAAGTTTAAATTTTTCCACTTCATCTCATAGTTTAAAAAAAAAAAAGCAAAACTGCCTTAGTTTAGCTTTTTTTGTTCGTTTTTGTTGTTGTTGTTCTTGTCTTCTATGTCATACATATTTAAAAAGAATTTGGACCATTATTCAGTCAGGGCTCCGGGCACCTCTGGGCAGTATTTTTATTAGTCCTCCATGGGAAATAGGTGGGAAAACAGTGGAAACAGTGTCAGACTTTATTTTGGGGGGCTCAAATTCACTGCTGATGGTGTTTGCAGCCATGAATTTATAAGACGCTTACTCCTTGGAAGGAAAGTTATGAGCAACCTAGATAGCATATTCAAAAGCAGAGACATTACTTTGCCAACAAAGGTCCGTCTAGTCAAGGCTATGGTTTCTCCAGTAGTCATGTATGGATGCGAGAGTTGAACTGTGAAGAAAGCTGAGCACCGAAGAATTGATGCTTTTAAACTGTGGTGTTGGAGAAGACTCTTGAGAGTCCCTTGGACTGCAAGGAGATCCAACCAGTCCATTCTGAAGGAGATCAGCCCTGGGATTTCTCCGGAAGGAATGATGCTGAAGCTGAAGCTCCAGTACTTTGGCCACCTCATGACAAGAGTTGACTCATTGGAAAAGACTCTGATGCTGGAAGGGATTGGGGGCAGGCGGAGAAGGGGACGACCGAGGATGAGATGGCTGGATGGCATCACTGACTCGATGGACGTGAGTGTGGGTGAACTCCGGGAGTTGGTGATGGACAGGGAGGTCTAGCGTGCTGCAGTTCATGGGGTTGCAAAGAGTCAGACATGACTGAGCGACTGAACTGAACTGAACTGAATTGTTTCTTATCACATTATCCTCAGAAGTTGATTCAATTTTTTTTAGTCTTTTCCAACCCTTAGCCCCATCCAATGCAACTTAACAGTTTGCCAGATATTATCTCAGTTGCTATCTTGTTTAGGAGATTAAGATAATTTAACTTAGGTTTTCTCCTCTACATTTCAGAATATCATTGAATTTTTCCTTTCAGAATTTTCCACAGTTTATTATGATCCACAATGTCAAAGGCTTTGGCATAGTCAATAAAGCAGAAATAGATCTTTTTTTCTGGAACTCTCTTGCTTTTTCCATGATCCAGCGGATGTTGGCAATTTAATGTCTGGTTCCTCTGCCTTTTCTAAAACCAGCTTGAACATCTGGGAGTTCACAGTTCATGTATTGCTCAAGCCTGGCTTGGAGAATTTTGAGCATTTCTTTACTAGCATGTGAGATGAGTGCAATTGTGTGGTAGCTTGAGCATTCTTTGGCATTGCCTTTCTTTGGGATTGGAATGAAAACGGACCTTTTCCAGTCCTGTGGCCACTGCTGAGTTTTCCAAATTTGCTGGCATATTGAGTGCAGCACTTTTACAGCATCATCTTTCAGAATTTGAAATTGGTCAACTGGAATTCCATCAGTTCTACTAGCTTTGTTCGTAGTGAGGCTTTCTAAGGCCCACTTAACTTCACATTCCAGGATGTCTGGCTCTAGGTGAGTGATCACACCATCGTGATTATCTTGGTTGTGAAGCTCTATTTTGTATAGTTCTTCTGTGTATTTTTGCCACCTCTACTTAATATCTTCTGCTTCTGTTACGTCCAGAACATTTCTGTGCTTTATCAATCCCATCTTTGCATGAAATATTCCCTTGGTAACTCTAATTTTCTTGAAGAGATCTCTAGTCTTTCCCATTCTGTTCTTTTCCTCTATTTCTTTACACTGATCACTGAAGAAGGCTTTCTTATCTCTTCTTGCAATTCTCTGGAACTCTGCATTCAGATGCTTATATCTTTCCTTTTCTCCTTTGCTTTTCATCTCTCTTCTTTTCACAGCTATTTGTAAGGCCTCCCCAGACAGCCATTTTGCTTTTCTGCATTTCTTTTTCTTGGGGATAGTCTTGATCCCTGTCTGCAGTACAATGTCACAAACCTCATTCCATAGTTCATCAGGCACTCTATCTATCAGATCTAGGTCCTTAAATCTATTTCTCACATCCACTGTATAATCATAAGGGATTTGATTTAGGTCATACCTGAATGTTCTAGTGGTTTTCCCTACTTTCTTCAATTTAAGTCTGAATTTGGCAATAAGGAGTTAATCAGCTCCTGATCTTGTTTTTGTTGACTGTATAGAGCTTCTCCATCTTTGGCTGCAAAGAATATAATCAATCTGATTTCGGTGTTGACCATCTGGTGATGTCCAAGTGTAGAGTCTTCTCTTGTGTTGTTGGAAGAGGGTGTTTGCTATGACCTGTGCATTTTCTTGGCAAAACTCTATCAGTCTTTGCCCTACTTCATTCCACATTCCAAGGCCACATTTGCCTGTTACTCCAGGTGTTTGTTGACTTCCTACTGTTGCATTCCAGTCCCCTATAATGAAAAGGACATCTTTTTGGGATATTAGTTCTACAAGGTCTTGTAGGTCTTCATAAAACCTTTCAACTTCAGTTTCTTCAGCATTACTGGTTGGGGCATAGACTTGGATATCTGTGATATTGAATGGTTTGCCTTGGAGACGAACAGAGATCATTCTGTCGTTTTTGAGATTGCATCCAAGTAGTGCATTTCGGACTCTTTTGTTGACCATGATGGCTACTCCATTTCTTCTGAGGGATTCCTCCCTGCAGTAGTAGATATAATGGTCATCTGAGTTAAATTCACCCATTCCAGTCCATGTTAGTTTGCTGATTCCTAGAATACCGATGTTCACCCTTGCCATCTCTTGTTTAACCACTTCCAATTTGCCTTGATTCATGGACCTGACATTCCAGGTTCCTATGCAATATTGGTCTTTATAGCATTGGATCTTGCTTCATTCACCAGTCACATCCACAAGTGGGTATTGTTTTTGCTTTGGCTCCATCCCTTCATTCTTTCTGAAGTTATTTCTCCACTGATCTCCAGTAGCATATTGGGCACCTAATGACCTGGGGAGTTCCTCTTTTGGTATCCTATCATTTTGCCTTTTCATACTGTTCATGGGGTTCTCAAGGCAAGAATACTGAAGTGGCTTGCCATTCCCTTCTCCAATGGGCCACATTCTGTCAGGCCTCTCCACCATGACCCGCTAGTCTTTGGTTGCCCTGCAAGCATGGCTTGGTTTCATTGAGATAGACAAGGCTGTGTCCTAGTGTGATTAGATTGACTAGTTTTCTCTGAGTATGGTTTCAGTGTGTCTGCCCTCTGATGCCCTCTTACAACACCTATCATCTTACTTGGGTTTCTCTTACCTTGGGCATGGGGTATCTCTTCACAGCTGTTGCAGCAAGGCACGTCCGCTGCTCCTTACCTTGGACGAGGGGTCAACATGAATCCACCACGGGTGTACACGTGTTCCCCATTCTGAAACCCACTCACACCTCCCTCCCCGTACCATCCCTCTGGGTCATCCCAATGCACCAGCCCCAAGCATCTGGTATCCTGCATCGAACCTGAACTGGCGATTCATTTCTTATATGATATTCTACATGTTTCAATGCCATTCTCCCAAATCATCCCACCCGCTCCCTCTCCTACAGAGTTCAAAAGACTGTTCTATACATCTGTGTTTCTTTTGCTCTCTCACATACAGGGTTATCATTATCATCTTTCTAAATTCCATATATATGCATTAGTATACTGTATTGGTGTTTTTCTTTCTGGCTTACTTCACTCTGTATAATAGGCTCCAGTTTCATCCACCTCATTAGAACTGATTCAAGTGTATTCTTTTTAAAGGCTGAGTAAAATTCAATTATTACTAATAATTAAGGCCATGGATAATTAAGAATCTTTAAGAAAAAGTATGGACCCCAAATGTTTATTGGATTTTGTTTTGGTGTTCTGAAATCCTAGGAATGTTATGAATATCTGTTTAGGGTAGTTAAGGAAATTTTTAAAAAAATTATATCAATATACTTGCTTCACAAATTGTGCTGATTTCTGCCATACATTAACATGAATCTCAATTTAATTCTCAACATGATAATCTTTTTAAAGAAACCATATATCATAGTATTAATCAAACAGTTACTTGATAATGGATTTTCATTAGTTTCTATTATGATGCAAGATAATCTAAAAAAATCTATATAAAACATACAAATCCTAATGATGTGTGCATACATGTGTGTGTATGTGCATTGAAATAAAAGTTTTTTTCCTTTTGGTGAAGCAGTTGCTGCTTGCATTTATTTATAAAAATAAATTCTACCTGCTATCAGCTTTACCAAGGTAATATTTATCTATCCGGTTAAACTTTCAACATAAATAATCAATATACAGTCTATAAGTATAGAAAGGGTTTTGAAGAAGGATGCTAGGGCCTGGTGCACTGGGATGACCCAGAGGGATGGTATGGGGAAGGAGGTGGGAGGGGGGTTCAGGATGGGGAAGACGTGTACACCGGTGGAGGATTCATGTTGATGTATGGCACAACCAATACGATATTGTAAAGTAATTAGCCTCCAATTAAAATAAATATATATTTAAAAAAAAGAAACTACTCTTGAAATGGTGTAGAACCTTACTGGTATCATGATTTACACTTATTGTTAATATAATAGAAGCACATTACATATAGATTTGTTCTTCAGTTTACCCTAATGCGCATCTTGTGTCTATCTCATGAAGTCAGAAGTTTCAGAGGGCACAACTACTTTAGAAGTGAGATACACTAGGAGATATTTGAATTAATCTTAAGAGACTAGATTATTGGGGGAATTAGATACAACTGTATGGACTTCTGATTCTTCTAGCTTGTATGGACTTATGTTTCTTGATATATTTATATTATACGTTTTCAATGTGACCAAAATAAAGTTTAAGTATTCAATAACTGTTTTGATTCATCTAGTTAATGAATATTTAGTTATGATATAAGTTTAAACATTGTAATCACATCTAAATGTGGGACATTTTCTCCCTTATATTTTTTTCAACTAGCTGAAAATAATATAACTTTTAATAATTTATCCATAGCCAGTGACACTCAAAATTTAGTAAACAAAAGAGTCATGAAGGGTTCAAGTAAAAAGGCACATTTCTAGACCATGACACTTTAGATTGATTCTGAATATTTATATGATCTTGTCACTCACCACCAGCACTACTACCTTGCCACTATTCCTAGACCAAGTATAGAGAAATATTGATTTAAATTACACAAACTTCATTCTACTATGGTGAGGGGGACTCAGTTTGAATTTATTCATATAATGATTTTTAAATGCATTCTTTTCTTTAAAGATTAAAGCAGATGTGTCATGTACTTGTAATAGGCCACAAGAAGGCAGTTTTAGTTAGCATAAAATTCAAGTTATGAATAAGCCAGAATGTGTTCCCCATACCTCAATATGTGAAAATTTATTGCATCGATTGGATTTTCAAAGCCTCAATTTTATATTTGCATATTTTTCTTTGGAAATGTATCACAGGAAATGAGAATATGAGTTCTTGTTTGGAGATCCGAAGAATGGATTTCGCGAACATGCAAATACTTATGGTAGCAAGCAAATGGGATTTATTTTAGAGGAAAGAAAAGTACAAAGCTCTCAGCATAGACACTGAGAGAGGGTAGCTGCTGCTGCTGCTGCTGCTAAGTTGCTTCAGTCATGTCTGACTCTGTGCGACCCCAGAGATGGCAGCCCACCAGGTTCCCCCACCCCTGGGATTCTCCAAGCAATAACACTGGAGTGGGTTGCCATTTCCTTCTCCAATGCATGAAAGTGAAAAGTGAAAGTGAAGTCGCTCAGTCGTGTCCAACTCTTAGAGGCGCCATGGACTGCAGCCTACCAGGCTCCTCAGTCCATGGGATTTTCCAAGCAAGAGTTCTGCAGTGGGGTGCCATTGCCTTCTCCGAGAGAGGGTAGAGAGTTCCCCAAATGGTGGGACTTACAGCAGTGTATATCCTTACTAGTATTGATCTGTAAATTTTTGGTTGAATCCTGTCCTTAATTATTTTTAACCAATCAGTCTAAAGGTCACAGTGTTTAACTTAATATTTTATGGCTTCTCTTGATCCTCGGATTAAGTCCCCACAATTTTTCACGTACCCTGGTCATTTTAAAATAGACCAAATGTGTGGGCTAAAGATTAATGTTCACCATTTGTATTTCCCTCATGCATATGAAAAAGAAGCGAATTGCTGCCCTTTCCTGGATTTGAACACTGATAGTTTATCAGACCAAGGACACATTCCAGGAATTCGGGATAAAAGGTAGAGTTTTAGGTTGATGGGGTTAGATGTTTATTGAAGACAATACCGAGGTCTCAGAGTCCTACACTGACTGCCTAACAATTTCTTCCTCAACAGACTGTACATTTTCTTCACTCTTTTTATTGTATAAATTTTAAAAATCCAATAAATTCAATTGTTAACCAATACAATGTTGTAAAGTAATTAACCTCCAAGTAAAATAAATAAATTTATATTAAAAAATACATGTACCAAATTCTAGATTTATGAATATTATTACCAACCAATTTATTTCTAAGTCATATATTATCCATTTCCCCTACTCCAAACAAACCCTGAGATTTACTGCATCAGATTTCCATAGCACAGGATATTTACCTTAATCTTTCTCTTTTGTCCAAAGATTGTTTATCCCTTTTCTCCCATAGAGCATTCACTATGTCTGGATATTTAATTCTAACATTTTAACAATTAGAAAGACATTAACTAATACTAATACCACATTTCATGCAAAGATTGGCTCGATAAAGGAAAGAAATGGTATGGACCTAACAGAAGCAGAAGATATTAAGAAGAGGTGACAAGAATACACAGAAGAACTGTATAAAAAAGAGCTTCATGACCCAGATAATCACGATGGTGTGATCACTCACCTAGAGCCAGACATCCTGGAATGTGAAGTCAAGTGGGCCTTAGAAAGCATCACTATGAACAAAGCTAGTGGAGGTGATGGAGTTCCAGTTGAGCTATTTCAAATCCTGAAACATGATGCTGTGAAAGTGCTGCACTCAATATGCCAGCAAATGTGGAAAACAGCAGTGGCCACAGGACTGGAAAAGGTCAGTTTTCATTCCAATCCCAAAGAAAGGCAATGCCAAAGAATGCTCAAACTACCACACAATTGCACTCATCTCACATGCTAGTAAAGAAATGCTCAAAATTCTCCAAGGCAGGCTTCAGCAATCTGTGAACTGTGAACTTCCTGATGTTCAAGCTGGTTTTAGAAAAGGCAGAGGAACCAGAGATCAAATTGCCAACATCCGCTGGATCATGGAAAAAGCAAGAGAGTTCCAGGAAAACATCTATTTCTGCTTTATTGACTATGCCAAAGCCTTTGACTGTGTGGATCATAATAAACTGTGGAAAATTCTGAAAGAAATGGGAATACCAGACCACCTGACTTGCCTCTTGAGAAATTTGTATGCAGATCAGGAAGCAACAGTTAGAACTGGACATGGACAAAAGAATGGTTCCAAATAGGAAAAGAAGTACGTAAAGGGTGTATGTTGTCACCCTGCTTATTTAACTTCTATGCAGAATACATCATGAGAAACTCTGGGCTGGAAGAAACACAAGCTGGAATCAAGATTGCCAGGAGAAATATCAATAACCTCAGATATGCAGATGACACCACCCTTATGGCAGAAAGTGAAGAGGAACTAAAAGGCCTCTTGATGAAAGTGAAAGAGGAGAGTGAAAATGTTGTCTTAAAGCTTAACATTCAGAAAATGAAGATCATGGCATCCGGTCCCATCACTTCATGGGAAATAGATGGGGAAACAGTGGAAACAGTGTCAGACTTTATTTTTCTGGGTTCCAAAATCACTGCAGATGGTGACTGCAGCCATTAAATTAAAAGACGCTTATTCCTTGGAAGAAAAGTTATGACCAACCTAGATATTCAACCTAGCATATTCCAAAGCAGAGACATTACTTTGCTAACAAAGGTCTGCCTAGTCAAGGCTATGGTTTTTCCTGTGGTCATGTATGGATGTGAGAGTTGGACTGTGAAGAAGGCTGAGCACTGAAGAATTGATGCTCTTGAACTGTGGTGTTGGAGAAGACTCTTGAGAGTCCCTTGGACTGCAAGGAGATCCAACCAGTCCATTCTGAAGGAGATCAACCCTGGGATTTCTTTGGAAGGAATGATGCTAAAGCTGAAACTCCAGTACTTTGGCCACCTTGAGTTGACTCATTGATAAAGACTCTGATGCTGGGAGGGATTGGGGGCCGGAGGAGAAGGGAATGACAGAGGATGAGATGGCTGGATGGCATCACTGAGTCGATGGACATGAGTCAGTGAACTCTGGGATTTGGTGATAGACAGGGAGGCCTGGCGTGTTGCGATTCATGGGGTCACAAAGATTGGGACATGACTGAGAGACTAAACTGAACTGAACTGAACTAACTAATACTTTAGAGTATAAGTGAGAAGTTTTTTTTTCTTCCACTTTAAGCAATGTCTATTAGGTGTGCAAAATTCATGTTACATTATCTTTCCTATTTGATAATTCATTTAACTTTTTGAAGAATAATTTTCTGGGAAAATTAGCATTTTGCAGGTTTATTTGAGCTAAGAGAAAGTTCAATGATTTATCATCTGGACATGAGTTTTTTTCATATATAATAACTGTTTCTGAGCAACTTTGCCATGAAGTGTGGACTTCTACAAAGCTTTGATGATTAGAAACTATATTTTATTCATGTTTCTGTCCCTTGCACTTAGCACAGCATGTAGTACATTGTTGACGTTTAACAAATGCTTTTGGAATTTAATTAAATGGGATGTTTACAATGATACTTCATATCACTATGTATACACAGTGATTCAGATCTTATTTATCCATATTTAATGGCAACCCACTCCAGTACTTTTGCCTGGAAAATCCCATGGATGGAGGAAACTGGTAGGCTGCAGTTCACGGAATCTCTAAGAGTTGTACATGACTGAGCAACTTCACTCTCACTTTTCACTTTCATGCATTGGAGAAGTAAATGGCAACCCACTCTAGCATTCTTGCCTGGAGAATCCCAGGGACAGGGGAGCCTTGTGAGCTGCCATCTATGGGGTCGCACAGAGTCGGACACGACTGAAGTGACTTAGCAGCAGCAGCAGCAGCACTATTTTCCAAAGGGCTATCAAAATAAATTATCAGTAACCATCTTGTAATTATAATAGTTTTTGTTGCTGTTAGTATTAAACCATTGGGAAAAAAGTTAGACGTGATTTCTTAATAAAATCACGGCATCACAAAATTTGTAAAAAGAGATTTAAAAAAGAAAGTTTCTAAATATAGCTTTGTCTATATGGACATTTGTCAGTAAAGTGATGTCTCTGCTTTTTAATATTCTGTCTAGATTTGTCACAGTTTTTCTTCCAATAAGTGAGTGTCTTTTAATTTCATGGCTAAGTCACCATCCACATTGATTTTGGAGCCCAAGAAAATTAAATCTGTCACTGTTTCTACTTTTTCCTCATCTATTTTTCATGAAGTGATGAAACCAGATGCCATGACCTTTGATTTTTAATGCTGAGGTGTAAGCCAGCTTTTTCACTCTTCTCTTTCACTCTCATCAAGGGGCTCTTTTAGTTCCTCTTTGCTTTCTGCCATTAAAGTTGTATCATCTGCATATCTGAGGTTATTGATGTTTCTCCTGGCAATCTTGATTCCACCTTGTGCTTCATCCAGCCTGGCATTTCGAATGACGCTCTCTGCATGTAAGTTAAATAAGCAAGGTGACAATATACAACCTGATATACTCCTTTCCCAATTTTTTTCCCTTTCCCAATTTTGAATCAGTCCGTTTATCTGTGTCTGATTCTCCAGCTCTTGCTTCTTGACCTGCATACAGGTTTCTTGGAGGGAAGTAAGGTGGTCTTGTGTTCCCATCTCATTCAGTCTTTGAACCCTGCATTAGTAAGAGTTTCTAAAGATTTAGTTATCTTTCTTTTCCAGGTGCAGGAGGGAGATGCCCTTACAAACGGATGTTTTCCCTACAAATGTAAATATTTCCTATAAAAGGGTAACTGCTACTTCGTTTTCAGAGTTTTTCCCATGTCTTCTGTTTCTTAGAAAATGATCAGCTGAAAATAATTAGTTTGCCAAGGAGATAAATTCTGCTTCTCTATAGATATCAATGGAGAAGGCAATGGAACCCCACTCCAGTACTCTTGCCTGGAAAATCCCATGGACGGTGGAGCCTGGTAGGCTGCAGTCCATGGGGTCGCTAAGAGTCGGACACGACTGAACGACTTCACTTTGCCTTTTCACTTTCATGCATTGGAGAAGGAAATGGCAACCCACCCCAGTGTTCTTGCCTGGAGAATCCCAGGGACGGGGGAGCCTGGTGGGCTGCCATCTATGGGGTTGCACGGAGTCGGACACGACTGAAGTGACTTAGCAGCAGGAATAGGAATATTAGTACATGATGCTTAGCTATATTTAGAACACTGGAAGGTTTGTCATGTACATGAATCACACTTATTCTGTATATGTACAGAAGACAGATATAGTAATTGTTGGGAATTTCTCCTTTTGTCAATATTTTTATTTCTGGCAACTACCAAGAATTCTATTACATTCTGAGCTGAAGAATCAAATAGTCAAAGATGTTAAAGTTAAATATGAAAACAGAGTAAAGTAAATATGATTCTGAGCAGTAACTTATTGATAAATGTTTTAGCACATGCTTTTCGTTTTCTTTCTTACTTCCTGGCATGACTGGTTTTTGAATAGTTTGAGGTTACCAGAGAGCAGCTTTTGGATAATGAATGTTCTATACTGATTTATATATTTAAGTGTAAGTTGCTAAATCTACATGAGGTTAGCTCCAAAAATAAATTAGAGATATTGCACACCATTGCAGTGATCAGATTTCAACTTTAATATCTGGTTTTAATTTTTAAACACATGACAGTTTCAAAGCATGTTAGGTTTCAGTTGTGTTCCATCGATATTTTCATTGTTAGCCACACAATTGTAGTTATGAAACATTTGTAAATTTAAACTCACAAAACTCTGCCAATTGCCAATTTAACAGTTTTTCATGGTATCTATCTACAAATGGATCATTTCCATTTTGATTGAGCTGAAATGAATCATGACTCAAGGACAGATGCCCTCATGATTTCTTCTTACCATCAAATGAATGTCTGACCAATTCACCAAAAAATTAAATAAGTAAAATAAATTAAAAAAAGAAAATGTCATAAAAAATGACAAAACGGAGCTAAGAGAAGATCTGATTCTGGAAAAGACCATGAACTTTCTTTATATGCTAGTAACGTTATGGTATTGAAAAAAAAAAAAAGTCTTGTAATAATTTCAGGAAAACAATATGAAAAAGAAGATTAGAAGTGAGACTGACATTTCAAATTTTATGAAATGGAACAGTGTAAATACAATCAGATGAACTGATCTATCCTGCAAGACAACTTGAGTTGGAAAAGTAGGAGGTTTATGACTACAATTATAGGGTCAAATAGTAAGGGTCTACTATAAATTACATCTTCTGGGGGTTTTCACACTGAGAATTTTGAGCTACAAGTGGAATATGTGTGCTGACCATGTAATGTTGATGAAAATTCCAAGTTGAATTTCTAACTAAAACATTTTCAGATTTAAATTTATAATGTATTGAGTAATTATAAATTCTTTTGCAAAGAGACAAGACCCATGGGAAAATGCAGACAACCTCTGATATCCAGAATTAACCTGTGGAATATTATAGAAGATGGGAACGCGAAGCTTAAAATATGTTAAATAGTTTGATATCAAGAATGTTTTATAAGTGAATCAAAACCACCCCTACATATGGTAATCCTTAAAAAATAATAACCTTATCTATGATTACCCTTTCTAATCAGAGTTCTGGTGATGGCAGTAAATCTAAGGTAGAGTGGGTCATGGTATATTAGAATTGGAGTCAGGGGGAATGCAAGGTTGCATGATTAGTTTGAAAACTTTGACAGGTAATTCTAATGAGCCCTCTAGAACACGATAGAGTCACAAGGTGGCCTATCTGTATGCAGTCTCTCTGCTGCCAGATTAACTTTCCTAAAATGCCATTTACATCATGTTATGGAGATGTAACAATGTTCACCTGATGTTTCATATGGAATTATGCCTTCGTGAAGTATAATGGGCACAAGAATGTTGGGAATTTGATAGTTTGCCTGTAAATGATTCACCTAGGTGACACCAGTATTATTTCATACATTCTGGAATTTTGATTGATTGGAGCTAAAATCAAGGCATGTAGATTATAAATTAGATGGAGAGTCACTCTGGATTTTTCTCTTACTGGCAGAAAAATAATTAGCCTTTCATTATAGACATTTATTTGTGAATAATGCAAGATTTATTTCCATCCCATAAAATCATGATTGCAGTCAATAGATTGTGTTAATTTGAATGCCACAGCTCCCTAGAAGGGTGGCAGAGAGACAAATTATGACATGGTCATTAATGTAATAGCTCTTCTATACTGCATAGCAATCATTATCAACACTTGAAAAAGGGGAATTATTTATTCTTTTCTTTGACAGACCTAAGGGATGATTTTCATGAAATAGTTAATATTTCTAAATACATTGAATAAGAAAAAAAATGCTTCTGTATTTTAAACACATCTATATTACAAATCTAAGTAGAAAAGTGCCATCAGAGATTAAGGATCCATCCATTAAAAAGTAAAGGGCAAATGAGCTAAATCCAGTTCCCACAATTTACTACAAAGGGTTCATAAATTGCTCTTCATGTGTGTTAGTTGCTCAGTCGTGTCCGACTCTTTGCGACCCCATGAACTGTAGCCCACCAGGCTTCTCTGTCCATGGAATTCTCCAAGCAAGAATACTGGGGTGGATTGCCATTCCCTTCCCAGAGGATCTTCCTGACCCAGGGATCGAACCTTGGTCTGCTGCATCAGAGGTAGATTCTTTACCATTTGAGCTACAAGGAAGTCCTAAATTTATATAATTATTTTATGTTCAGTTCTATCTAGAAGTGTCACAAATTGCAAAATGCAAGCTTAGGTAGAAATCATTAAAGTAACCCTAGAAAAAAAGTACGTAACTGTTCTTTTCCCATTAAAAGCTAAATTTTCAGAAGCTTTTTGAAAACAATTCCTTAAAAGTTAAATTCTAACAATTTCATTTAAGGAAATATTTCATGAAAATTTAATACAAAGATGGAAAACTTAATCACACATGTGCCAATAAAGAGCCTCTTGTGAATTTACTAAATAAAGAAATAGACTAGCACATTTAATCAAAGCTATTTATTATTAAAATAACATGGTACCATTAATGAACAAAACAGCATACCTTGGTCTCCACTTGAGGCATTCCAATATTTGTTAAAATTAATATAGACAAGGGAGTTTATTTACATAATTGTTTGAAATATCAAAGGTGTATGTGTAATAATGTAACATATAAAAACTGCATTTCAGGATGCTACTGTTTGCATTTTATGAGCATTCAAGAAGGGGCAAAAAACAGTTGCATCCACTAAAGGGAGTCCATACCAACCCATTTAGTCCCCTATATTTACCTTTCCAGTCCTCAGATGTTCGGTTGTGTCTGACTCGTTGCTACCCTATGGACTGTAGCCTTAGAGGGATTCAATTTATGAGCATCAAGAGCATTAGAGATCAATATGTGACACGGGTAATTACAGATTTACTCTAGAGCATTCCTTTGTGAGGGATTTTAGTTGTGATTGGTTATAGGTGTCATAGGATGAGGTATCTTTTTGACTTAATTTTTTTTTTTTTTTTTGGTGTGTGTGTGTGTGTGTGTGTGTAGATAAGCAAGAGAAAACAAAATTATATTTCTCTTACATCAGGAGGTAATATATAGACTCTACTTTTATCATTTGATAGAAATTTATCTTCTACTCACTGGCAATTTTGACTAAAAGATGACGCATAATCTGAGAACTATGAATTAAGTTTTATTTGGGTCAAATGAGTACTGAAGCCCAGGAGACAGCACCTCACAGCTCTGAGAGACTGCTCCAAAGAGGTAGTGGGAGAAGGAGAAGGTCAATATATAATATTTTGGTGAAGGGGAGGTTCAGTGAAATCAAGCACTTACTTTACAAAAGCTTTCCTGCAGTCACCAGGAGCTGATGTCATCATGAAGGGATTTACTGATATTTTTAGATCTGAAGAGATACAAGGATTGGGGGAAAAAAAAAAAAAACTACTTCTGCTTCATTGACTACTCTAAATCTTTTTACTATGTTGGAGTTGGAGTTCTGTCACTCAGTCATGTCTGACTCTTTGAGACCCCATGGACTGCAGCAACCCAGGCTTCCCTGTCCATCACCAACTCCTGAAGCATACTCAAACTCACGTCCATTGAGTCAGTGATGCCATCCAATAATCTTATCCTCTGTCCTTCCCTTCTCCTCCTGCCTTCAATCTTTTCCAGCATCCAGGGTCTTTTCTAGTAAGTCAGTTATTCACATCAAGTTGCCAAAATATTGGAGTTTCAGCTTCAGCATCAGACCTTCCAATTAATATCAGGACTGATTTCCTTTAGGATTGACTCTTTGGATCTCCTTGCAGGCCAAGGAACTCTCAAGAGTCTTCTCCAATACCACAGTGCAAAAAGCATCAATTCTTCAGTGCTCAGTTTTTTTTATAGTCTAACCCTCACATCCATACATGACTACTGGAAAAACCATAGCTTTGACTAGATGGACCTTTGTTGGCAAAGTAATGTCTCTGCTTTTGAATATGCTGTCTAGGTTTGTCATAGCTTTCCATCCAAGGAGCAAGCATCTTTTAATTTCATGGCTGCAGTCACCATCTGCAGTGATTTTGGAGCCCTCCAAAGTAGTCTGTTACTGTTTCCATTGTTTCCTTATCTATTTGCCATGAAGTGATGGGACCAGATGCCATGAATTTTATTTGTTGAATGTTGAGATTAAAGCCAGCTTTTTCATTCTCCTCTTTCACATTCATCAAGAAGCTCTTTAGTTCCTCTTCACTTTCTGCCATAAGGGTGGTATCATCTGCATATCTGAGGTTGTTGATATTTCTCCCAGCAATTTTGATTCCAGATAGTGCTTCATCCAGTCTGGCACTTCACATGATGTCCTCTGCATATAAGTTAAACAAGCAGGGTGACAATATGCAGCATTGATGTACTCCTTTCCCGATTTGGAATCAATCTGTTATTCCATGTCCAGTTCTAACTGTTGCTTCTTCATCTGCATATGTTGCTTCTTGACCTCGCAATGTGGATCACAACAAACTGGAAAATTCTTATAGTGATGGGAAAACCAGACCACCTTACCTGCCTACTGTGAAACCTGTATGCAGGTCAAGAAGCAACACTTAGAACCGGACATGGAACAACCTACTTGTTCAAAGCTACGTCAAGGTTGTATATTGTGACTCTGCTTATTTAACTTGTATGCCGAGTATATCATAAGAACTGGTGGGCTTGACAAAGCACAAGCTGGAATCAAGATTGCTGGGAGAAATATCAATAACCTCAGATATGCAGATGGCACCATCCTTATGGTAGAAAGTGAAGAGGAACTAAAGATCCTCTTGATGAAGGTGAAACAGGAGAATGAAAAAGCTGGCTTAAATCTCAACATTCAACAAATGAAGATCGTGGCATTTGATCCCATTACTTCATGCCAAATAGATGTGGAAACAATAGAAACAGTGACAGGCTTTATTTTCTTGGGCTCCAAAATCACTGCAGATGGTGACTGCAGCCATGAAGTTAGAAGATACTTGCTCCTTGGAAGGAAAGCTATGACAAACCTAGACAGCATAGTAAAAAGCAGACATATTATATTATGGACAAAGGTCCATCTAATCAAAGCTATGGTTTTTCCAGTAGTCATGTATGGATGTGAGAGTTGGACCGTTAAGAAGACTGAGCAGTGAAGAATTGATGTTTTTGCACTGTGGTGTTGGAGGAGACTCTTGAGAGTCCCTTGGACTGCAAAGAGATCAAATCAGTCAATTCTAAAGGAAATCAGTCATGAATATTCAATGGAAGGACTGATGCTGAGATGAAGCTCCAATACTTTGGCCATCTGATGAGAAGAGCTAAGTCATTAGAAAAGACCCTGATACTGGCAAAGATTGAAGGCAGAGGAGACAGGGACGACAGAGGAAGACATGGTTGGATGACATCACCAACTCAATGGATATGAGTTTGAGAAAGCTTCAGGACATGTTGAAGGACAGGGAACCCTGGCGTGCTAGAGTCCATGCGGTTATAAAGAGTCAGCCATGACTGAACGACTCAACAACAACAAGGATTCCAATCATAAAAAATCAATTCCTGAAAATATCTAACTACCTAAAGACCTGTTCCACCAGATTCCCTGGAGCACAGAGTGCCTCACTCTACACCTCGAAGATCCACAGCTGAAGCAGCACAGGTTCAATCTCCACAGAGGTAGATGGCAAATGCCCTTGTGGTGGTTGTTTATTTTCTGACAAATGCTCTTGACAAGGGCCAATTTGTAGTTGACAGGGAAGTGCCAATTTGTAGCTGACACATTTTTAATTATGTTAGGATATATGACTCCATGGGCTTCCCTGGTGGTTCAGTGGCAAATAATCCACCTACCAATGAAGGAGACTTGAGTTCATTCCCTGGGTCAGAAAGATCTCCTGGAGAAGGAAATGGCAACCCATTCTTGCTTGGTAAATTCCATGGCCAGAGAAATCTGGTGGGCTACAGTACTGGTTTCACAAGAGTTGAACACGACTTAGTGACTAAACAATATGACTCCATGCTTAACTAGCACGTGTTAAAACTCTAGTTTTTTTGGTTTGTTTTGTTTTTAAATTTATTATTATTATTATTATTTTACTATACAATATTGTATTGATTTTGCCATACATCAACATGAATCTGCCACGGGTGTATGCATGTTCCCAATCCTGAAACCCCACCCACCTCCCCCCACCCCACACCATCCCTCCGGGTCATCCCAGTGCACCAGCCCCAAGCATCCTGCACCCTGCATTGAACCTAGACTGGTGATTCGTTTCTTATATGATATTATACATGTTTCACTGTCATTCTCTCAAATCATCCAACCCTCTCCCTCTCCCACAGAGTCCAAAAAACTGTTTTATACATCTGTGTCTCTTTTGCTGTCTTGCATACAGAGTTATCGTTACCATATTTCTAAATTCCATATATATGCATTAGTATACTGTATTGGTGTTTTTCTTTCTGGCTTACTTCACTCTGTATAATCCGCTCCAGTTTCATTCACCTCATTAGAACGGATTCAAATGTATTCTTTTTAATGGCTGAGTAATACTCCATTGATTCATTTACTCTTGTCAGCAGCAATTATTTTCCTTTATAGATTCTATTATATAGGTCCAATGCTTTGAAAAACTTGAAATATAAGACATACTTGAAATATATGGCTCAGTCTTAATAGAAGATTGAAATATCTCTTAACAATTATGAATAATGGTGGTGTATGCATGTTAACTGATTCAGTTGTGTCTGATTCTTTGAGACCCTATGGACTGTAATCATCACCAAACTCCTCAGTCCATTGGATTCTCCAGGCAAGAGCACTGGAATGGGTTGCCATGCCTTCTTCCAGGGGATGTTCCTGACCCAGAGATCGAACCCACGTCTCTTTCATCTCCTGCATTGGGAGGTGGGTTCTTTGTCACTAGCACTGCTAAGCTGTAAATTAGTCTCATGCTAAACTGGCTTATTTTATATACAGTGACTTTTTAATTTATGTCTTAATTATTATTGACTATGCCAAAGCCTTTGACTGTGTGGATCACAATACACTGTGGAAAATTCAGAGAGATGGGAATACCAGACCACCCAACCTGTCTCTTGAGAAATCTGTATGCAGGCCAGGAAGCAACAGTTAGAACTGGACATAGAACAACAGATTGGTTCCAAATAGGAAAAGAAGTATTTAAAGGCTCTATATCGTCACCCTGCTTATTTAACTTATATGCAGAGTACATCATGAGAAATGATGGGCTAGAGGAAGCACAAGCTGGAATCAAGATTGCTGGGAGAAATATCAATAACCTCAGATATGCAGATGACACCACCCTTATGGCAGAAAGTGAAGAAGAACTAAAAAGCCTCTTGATGAAAGTGAAAGAGGAGAGTGAAAAAGTAGGCTTAAAGCTCAACATTCAGAAAATGAAGATCATGGCATCTGGTCCCATCACTTCATGGGAAATAGATGGAGAAACAGTGGAAACAGTGTCAGACTTTATTTTTTTGGGCTCCAGAATCACTGCAGATGGTGACTGTGGCCATGAAATTAAAAGACGCTTACTCCTTGGAAGAAAAGTTATGACCAACCTAGATAGTATATTCAAAAGCAGAGACATTACTTTGCCAACAAAGGTCCGTCTAGTCAAGGCTATGGTTTTTCCTGTGGTCATGTATGGATGTGAGAGTTGGACTGTGAAGAAGGCTGAGCACCGAAGAATTGATGCTTTTGAACTGTGGTGTTGGAGAAGACTCTTAAGAGTCTCTTGGACTGTAAGGAGATCCAACCAGTCCATTCTGAAGGAGATCAACCTTGGGATTTCTTTGGAAGGAATGATGCTAAAGCTGAAACTCCAGTCCTTTGGCCACCTCATGAGAAGAGTTGACTCATTGGAAAAGACTTTGATGCTGGGAGAGATTGGGGGCAGGAGGAGAAGGGGACGACAGAGGATGAGATGGCTGGATGGCATCACTGACTCGATGGATGTGAATCTGAGTGAACTCTGGGAGTTGATGATGGACAGGGAGGCCTGGCATGCTGCGATTCATGGGCTTGCAAAGAGTCGGACACGACTGATCGACTGAACTGAACTGAAGTATTATTTTTTGACATTCAATTATATACAATAACTAATTGTAGATAAATGTCTACAATATAAAGTTGCAAGCTTTTTAAAATCCTGTTTTTCCAGGTCTTGCCTTTTAAAAAAAAGTTTATGAGCATAAATATTTATATTTTACTTGAAGTAACTGAAATATGTTAACAACTATAAATAATTTTTGGAATTAAATGAAGTTTAATCTATAACTAAATGAGCTTATGGCTTCTTAGAGAATAGTCAAATGCAGCTTTGCTGGACTGACAAAATTACCTCACTGTATTCTCACATGGAAGAAGGGGAGAGGGAGGTATCTAGGGCTGGTTTTATAAGTACACTAATCCCATTAATTAGGGCTTCATCCTCGTAACCTAATCACTTTGCAAAGATCCCACCTCCAGATGCCATTATGCTGGGAATTAGTTTTTAACATATGACTTTTGAGAGGGCATGAGCCTATAGTCTATAGCAATATCAGCATCTGAAGAAATGGTTGACTATCAAGCCTGAACTTGTGAAAGTATATGCATTATTTTATGGAAATTCCTAGTACCTGATTACATGTACCCTTTGAGATGCATAAATTTCTTAAATAATTATCTCTAAATTGCATCTTTCATGCTACTAGTAATTAAATGTTTTGGTTAACCTATTGTTACATAACAAATTGTCCATGATCTTTGGAGCATAAAACAAAAACCAGTTGCACTTGACATTTTTTAGGTCAGGAATTTAGGTGGTACACAGCAGAGATTGCTATCTCTGCTTCACAGTGACTGGTATCTCAAACATGTGGCTGAAATATCTGGAGATGGCTGGGTTGGATGGATCAAATGAAGCCATAAACTAAAAGTCCAGAATGGATTCTTCATATATATATTTGGCACCTGAACTTGAGTGGCTGGAGCAGCTTTGTCTCTCTGGGTATTGTATTTGCTAACTTTCTTTCCACATGGGCAGCTTGAACTTCCTCATGGTATGGCAGTCTCCCATTAGTCAGACTTCTTTCAATTCAGCTGATTTTCCTGAATGAGTATTCTGAGAGAGTAAGGCAGAAGCTACAAAGTTTGGTTACACAGGACTTATCCATATTCATTGTGGTAGAGGACTCCATAAGGATTTGAATGCTAAAAGGTGAGGTTTATTGTCAGGGGTATCTTTGGAGTGTAACTACTACATATAGCAATGCTGCAAACAAAATCAATGCTACATCTGGTGAAGTTATCACACTACTGGATGTCATGAACCAAATGCTTCATCTTTATATGTTGGCATGTGTATGTTTTTAATGTTCTGCTATATTTACCATCAGAAATGACACCTGGAGTTTGCTTCTATAATTATCACCTGTTATCCATACCATGTAATTATTTTTATTTTTAGAGTGTAGAATCAATTTAAATAAATTCCAAATCAAAATATTTCCCCTAAGACTCTTCGAAAAGATGGTTTGTAATTTTAATTTGTAAGTCTACATGATTGAATAAATTTGTATTATTATTTACTGTTTCAGCCAGACAGAATCTTACAGAAATAGCAATAAAATTTTGTTATATTTATTTAGGCTTATAGATCAAAAAATAAAATCTTGTCAAATTATAACTAGATAAATCCATGTTCAAATGATGATCAAAATTTCCAATGTGCTTGAGTGTCTACATGGGTGACAGCCTCTAACTTTAGAACAAGTTGACTTTCATCCTGTAATTGGATGTGCCTGTTTAAAAATAGAATAAAAGCAATTCTGCTGCCAGGTAAAAAAGGTTTGAACACAGAGCGAACTGTTTACAAAAGCCTGAAATTGTTCACAACTCAATATAATGTTAATGTGACTTCACTAGACAGCTAAAATAATACATTTTCTAAATTGGATGCATTAAGGAATTATTCAGATCATAGCTGAAACCCTGTAATTTTCTGTCTTCTTTTCAGTCCCAGCGGCGTGTCACATTTCACCTACCAGAAGGCTCTCAAGAAAGCAGCAGTGATGGTGGACTGGGAGACCATGATGCAGGCAGCCTTCCCAGCGCATCCCATGCCCTGCCCCTGGGCTATCCTCAGGAGGAGTACTTTGACCATGCTGCAAACAACAACCGCACTGAAGGGGATGGCAACTCTGATCCTGAATCCAGTAAGTTGATACCTCCCGAGTCCTGATGTTAAAAGGCTTATTGTGTTTGCAAGTAAAACAATTGTAACCATAATAACATTGGCCAATTTAAATGTGTTAGTAACACATTTTTAAAAGCTAGCAATACAAACTTTGGTGGAAAGAATATATGCAGCCGTTTATAATTTTAGAAATATGTGATCATACCTACTTTGAAATTTGCTATGAAATCTAATAGTCATATTGTCTAGGCATAGATAAAATTTTCTATTTACTTATGCATATATCTGTATATATATATTTATATATATATATATAAGCAACCAGTTTATTTTTATTTATTTGTGTACAGAAATAATTTTATAATTCACATAAAGTATTTTCTAAATTTAATTTTTAATAATGATAATAATCATAGACAATTAATTCTTTTGAGAAATGAGTGATCCTGACTCCAAGGTAGAAAAACTGGTGTGAGGTTTTCAATAGTGTATTGAAACCACATGCCTTATGCCATGTTACTGTTTAGAAAGATGTTCAGATATGGTCTTCAGATTGAAGGCATTAAAAGCTACATTTTGCACAGTTCAGAAATGTTGAACTCTTAAAAAGGATCATGAAGTTCATTAAATTATCTTGAACATGTATCTTGAAAATCCCTATGTTTTCACAATTTTGGGAAATACAAAATTTTATAAGATTATACATATCTCAGGAGATTCTTGTATTTGAAGAATTATAATTTGCCTCAGCATGTTTTATATACATAAAGCTGTATAGGTCCAAAAAGGTATACCATATATGTGATGGAGAAAGAAGAAAAAAGAGACCAAGTAACATATAAGATAAATAAATATTAAATAAAAATTTTGAAGGATATTTTTTTTCGAGACCCGCTCAACAAGCAGGGTTTCCAAAGGCATGATATGGCGAGAGAATGAGAAACAAGACACAAGAATTCAGTGAAAAGAGAGGATCAGTGGACCAACACCGCGCCAAGGTGAAGGTGCCAAAACTGAATCCAAGCCAGCTTTATTATACGTTCAGCCATGAATAAAATAATATGAGGGGAGTTAAGATATAACTCATGTGGTCTTCAGGACCAAAGAACAAAGTGATCATTAACCATTGAGCAACTAAGAAACAGTAATCAATAACAAATCAGTAACTCAGACTAATATTCTTTATCTATAGAATTTCCACCAGATACGTAAAACATGTGACTCTGAGACTCCAGTTGAGAAACAGTCTGGTGTCGGTTTCCTGACCCCAGGATCATATTTTGTTTTCAAGACTATGAACTGTTCCCTCTGGACTTGTTCCAAGCGTCTCATACCTTATAGCATCCAGTTTATCCATAATTATAAATCTCTTTTGCTGTCTTTGCTGGGGCCTGCTTTTCTTTTATTCTTCCTGTCTCCTACAATTTTGAACATTATGGATTGTATGGATATATAATTTAAGTAAACCTCTAGTTTTGAGAACAAAATGGTCTCCCCATCATTGTGTTTTAATCTGTATTTTCTAAACTAAAAAAAAAAAAAAGGAAATTATTGGTTAAACATCACGATATAATCTAAGACTAAACATACATACTAAGAACCAGTGACAGCATAACAAACTTTTTTGCACTACAAAAGTAGACTGTAGCTCACCAGGCTCCTCCATCCATGGAATTTTCCAGGAAAGAATACTTGAGTGGGTTGCCATTTCCTTCTCAAGGGGATCTTCCAGACCCAGGGATTAAATCCTGGTTTCCTGCATTGCAGGCTTACTCTTTACTGTATGGGCCACCAAGGAAGCTCCAACAAAAGTAGACACTGGCTATAAAAGATGTTTTTAATATGCATATTTTAGAGACTTTTTAGACACAAAATTCAGAAAGTACTAAACATCTATCTCTATATTCAACTTTATGCTTAAAACAATTTATCACCATTCATTCTAAGGATGAAAAATTCTTCTGTAATATACAATGCCAATCTACCTTTCATTTACTTATGTGTAACATGACATAATGACTTCTGGAGGAAATACATGGCTGTGACTGTATCTTCTGCTATAATGAACTCGGAGTCAATTTCTAGTAAGAATATAGTCATAAGTAACGAATATGCATTAAGCAAATGCTGTTCTTTACTACTTCGTAGACTGTGGTTTTAACTGTAGACCTACCACTACCTTGTAACAAAAGTATATAGACAAAATAAGCATCATTTTTATAAAGTAGAACTGATTCTTTTGCATATTACACACATCACTAAAACTTTTTCTTAGAAAACTGTATAGCAATCATTAAAGAGTACGCTCAGAGGAAGCATCCACAGTGTGGACTTAACTCTGAAAAATATTTTCAAGCTGAATAAGACTAAGATGTTATATTATTGAAGTTAAGCGAGCATACCACATTGGTACGGGTTAGAATTTTTTATAAGACATTTAAAATTAAGCACAGCTTTATTTATCTCAATTATACATATTAATAGGCAGTTGTTTAAAAACATTTCAATGAAGACTTCTTCGCAGGGATTGATTTTATTAGTAGAGTACAAGTATATACCTGACACTGATATATGATATTGTAATTCAACCATACTTAAAAAAAAAAAAAAAGAGTGTAAGTGTTAGTAAAAATTTATGAACTGACATACTTGAGAGCTTTATTTTTAAATCTTGTTTCTACCAGGGATTAAACATTTCTCTTCTTTGATCATATTGACACTAATAATTTTGACTACGAAATATTTTGTTCACAATTACTCTACAGGATGAAGCAATGGAAAATTTCAAGTCAGGGAAGTACTTTATTATGCTTTATTTTAAAATTGCAATGGCTATAGGCAATAAGAATGATACTACAAATATATTTTTGCTACTTATTATTTTAATAAACTATGTAATGGGTATAGATAATTAAAAATGAATACTCTTTTTTGTATAAGTGTGAAAATATTTATGGTTTAATGTTTAAAATCTATTTTTACTATGAGTCATATTAGCTACCTAGTCTACCAATGAAACAGAAACTTCCCTCTAAATCATGTTCTAAGAGAATGTTGTCCATTTTGGAAAATAAAAGACCATAATATAAGCGCAGAAGCATATTTCACTTTAAATGAACTCTATTATCTTAATACGGCATGGTCGTGGTGGTGAAGTCGCTCAGTCGTGTCCGACTCTCCGCGACCCCATGGACTGTAACCGACTAGGCTTCTCCGTCCATGGGATTCTCCAGGCAAGAATACTGGAGTGGACTGCCATTTCCTTCTCCAGGGGATCTTCCTGACCCAGGGATCGAACCCAGGTCTCCCACATTGGAGGCAGACGCTTTAACCTCTCAGCCACCAACATACTAGTGAGATTTTTAGCATATACATGTATGTTTTGCTTTGATTTAAGGAAAAAAAAAATAGCTGATGATAAAATTTGTCATAGCAAAATCGTCTCTTTAGGCTAATACAGATGACAAGGTACTTTCAAAAAGAAGCTCTATAGCTCTGAAATAGTGCATAATAGTGTCTGGGCTATTTCTCTGTTGGGAGTTGCTCTTAGGTACGAATTCTGTGTGTGTGTGTGTGTGTGTGTGTGTGTGTGTGTGTGTGTGTGTGTGTGTGTTATTTTTCCCTCCTGGTTATGTTGCCCTCTGAGATTCCGAAACTCCCCACAGACCCGCCGGTGAGAGGGTTTCCTGGTGTTTGGAAGCTTCTCCTCCTTCATGACTCCCTGCCCCGGACGGGTCTCCATCCCTAACTCCTTTGTTTCTCTTTTCGTCTTTTATATTTTGTCCTACCTCCTTTCAAAGACAATGGGCTGCCTTTCTGGGTGCCTAGTATCCTCCACCAGCTTTCAGAAGTTGTTTTGTGGAAGTTGCTCAGCATTCAAATGATCTTTTGGTGAATTTGTGGTGGAGAAAGTGGTCTCCCCATCCTATTTGCCGGCCATCTTAAGACTGCCCCCTTAACTTCCCTTTTTAAGATAAAGAAAAAACAAGAAGACTCAGTCCAATCATTTCTTTTTCAGGAGACAAGTTTAATAAAACACTGTCTCATTCCACTTGAAGGTTTTTTAATTTTTAAATTTCACAATTACTATTTCCCGACTTTAGCTTTTGGTATTAGGGTTGCTTAATGCCACTCTATGAAGTTTTTCTTCTTTGGCTGACAGCCAATGTCACAGAACTTTTCTCCCATCATAACCCCATCAAATTATGTGTATCATTTCAAATAGACCCTACTCTTTGAAGTTAGCAAATTAGTAAAAATATAAGCAAAGAAAAATCCAGCCTATATAAAGTATTATTAGTTGCTTCTGGGTTACTGTGAATGCTGTAACAGATTATATCTTTTCATTTTCAAAGAATCTTGTGGAGGCTTACAAGACCATGGCCATAATAGACAACAGAATATGACTATATTGCTGAGAATTGTATATGTCAAGATATAGCATTAAGAAACTTGAGGACAGTGTGATCTTCTTGGGACTACTCTAAACACACTAGATTACATATGGCCCTATGTTCATAGGGCTTCCCTTGTGGCTCAGCTGGTAAAAAATCTGCCTGCAATGTGGGAGACCTGGCTTCAATCCCTGGGTTGGGAAGATCCTCTGGAGAAGGGAAAGGCTACCCAATCCAGTATTCTGGCCTGGAGAATTCCATAGACTGTATAGTCCATGGGGTTGCAAAATGTCGGACATGACGGAGCGACTTTCACTTCATTATTTCATATGGTTTCCTTGGTGGCTCAGATGGTAGAGAATCTGCCTGCAATGCAGGAAACCTGGATTTGATCCCTTGGTCAGGAAGATCTCCTGGAGAAGTAAATGACTAACCACTCCAGTATCCTTGCCTGGAAAATTCTATGGACAGAGGAGCCTGTTGTGCTACAGTCTATGTGGTCACAAAGAGCCAGACACGACTGAGCAAGTAACACTTTCATTGTCACTTTATGTTCATATATTGAATATATATTTATTTGCAAGTAGCATCAGGTAGGAGAAGGCAATGGCACCCCACTGCAGTACTCTTGCCTGGAAAATCCCATGGACGGATGATCCTGGTAGGCTGCAGTCCATGAGGTCGCTAAGAGTCGGACACGACTGAGCGACTTCACTTTGCCTTTTCACTTTCATGCATTGGAGAAGGAAATGGCAACCCACTGCAGTATTCTTGCCTGGAGAATCCCAGGGATGGGGGAGCCTGGTGGGCTGCTGTCTATGGGGTTGCAGAGTTCGACACGACTGAGGCGATTTAGCAGCAGCAGCAGCAGCAGCAGGTAAAATATAATTTATGAAGAGAAGACTTAAAAATACTTTATGACATTCTTTTGTAAAACATTGTTTTGATATTATAATTCAGACTGAGTTCTGAGACACATGGAAATATTAGTGAAGGTCTACCACGTTAAACTTTAGAGATTTCTGATTAGTTCATACACATGTAGCCAACGTGTGTGTGTGTGTGTGTGTGTGTGTGTGTGTTTTCCCCTTAAATAGAGGATGCTTTGCTACTCTCTCACTATGGGTGAGCTAGAATGAAAAGATTAACAATTAATACTTCCAAATTTCTAATGATCTGCTAGTATGTTATAGTTTAACTGATCAGAGAAAACATCCATGTTTCTTTGGAAGAAATAGTGAAAAAAATCTTACTAAAGATATTCATCAGTCTTCAGTTTACCAGTTGTAACAGTTCATTTTCAGAAAAAAAAAAATCCTCCTAAATAAAGGGGAAAAAAGATTTCCACATTTTTATGATTTTCAATTGCCAAAGTTATGTCATCTGCATTGTTTGAAGCCTTATTTTAGGTGGTCATTTCACACATGAAGTCTCTCTACCTGAAAATTTTGGTCTATTGTCAAAAATCTGGATTTAAAGTACCAAAATATGTGTAAAATTTCATCAGTTAAAAGAAAGTGGTTTGTACTGCTCTCCTTTCTCCTTTCTGTTATGCAAAAGAAAAAAAATATATATAATTCCAAGAACATTTAGGTCTAAAGAAATTCTACATTAAAATAAAGAAGAATATATTTTTTCATTAATTAAAAAAAATGATAAATCTCCCTACTAGAGTATATTTATCTCAGGTTGACACATCTCTCTGACTTTCATTTTTCTTTCACTAGATCAGGTTTACTTAGCACTCTTAACATGGTAATAGTTCGTTCACAAAAAACTGAAGTAATTAGTCATTCCCTGGAACACATTTTGATTGATCCTCTACAAGTGATATAATTAATTGATACAGAAGAATTTGATTGAATAGAATACTACTCAGAGGAATGCAAAATTTTGCCTTGTTCTGAAGAGACTGTTGACATGAATAACACCACAGTAATTATTACCTGAATGTTTGATTAGTTGAATATCTAATTCTAAATGTAGAAATTGGTAAAAAAAAAATGGTAACTTTAAAAAGCTCACTTAATAATGGATCATTAAAACTGAGCCCTTCATAATTAAGAACATTAGGAGTCAGACAGCTAAAGGGAAAATAAAAGTATCCATATATTCTTTCAGGCAAATTTGATATACTAGCACTGTGTTAATTACTCATCTGAAAAATTCAATTTGTTATAAATAGAAAGAAGAACAATAACTGGTTTTTATATTTAAGGGGACAGTAGCCATTACTTTTCCAGAAGATGTCAGAAAAAATCATCTAAATCTACAATTTAGCAGATATTACTCATATAAATTTTAATTAGGTACTTTTTCTTGTTTCCAAATACCCAGGAAATTTGACTTCATAAGTCTCCAATATTTTCAAATGCATTTTTGAACAAAGTCATGCATTAATTTCCATGTCATAACAAGAATAAAAGTGAATGAAAAAATTTTGTTAATATTGTAATGTGAACAAATAGGAAATGCATTCAAACTAAGAAAGCAAAGTTACGCTCTTTTTAAAGGTTAATTATCCACCTAGGCGATTTCTATCTCAGCTGGCTATGTATATGAAGAGTTTCCTAAAACTCTGTTCATTCTTAGCCTGTATAGTAGTGTCTGTCCAGGGAGGGAAGAGTATAATAAATAAATAATTCAAATTAGCTCAACAAATCTGAAGTTACAGATTTTGAAAGGTAAATCAATCAGTGTTTCTGAGGAGTACATTATCAAATATCAATTCTGTTAGTTTTGTCCCACTTGAAGAAAGGGACAAAACTCCATGCTCCTGGATTCTGAAAGTATAAGAAAGACAAATGCCTGATAATTTTCATTGTGTTGCCAATCGACAACAGTTTTAGCTTTATCTATCTATTAAAAAAAATTCTTCATATAGAATACAATTTTATAGGCTAACGATAATATCAAAGTCACTTTTATGCATTCTTACAAGAAAGTGATTGCAGTCATGAATACTCTTTGTATCTTCCAGCTTATTTTAGCCCCTTGTGTGTTATATAAATAACAGTGTATAGAAATAGATTAGAAAGAATGGTTCCACCCAAGAGTTCAGCTATCTGCCATTGCTTGGGAAGGAATAAGGTTTACTTGCTAGCAGTTTGTACACTAAATGAGTTTAGGCAGATATAAACAATGATCTAGTGGCAGATGCTCTGTAATTTGTATTAATTTTTATCACTCAAACTGACATGCTTTTGAAAAGCCAATTATTTTTTTTTTTAATTCAAACTTAGGAAAGTTAAAATGTATATCATAATAAGAAAGGGGGTGAAACAAATCTTACTATACCTTCCTATCATACCCAACTTTCCTATGCAGGAAATGCAACCACCTTACAAACCAATCGAAGTATCTAGGCTTTATAATGGCAGTGAAGGATTTATACTAGAGATAATCCAAAAATAAAAAAAAAATCACGTCATGGATCAAAATGAAAAGTAAATCCTAAAGTTGGAAACTTGAAGACATTTACAGGATTCCATTTGCCTAACAGCCTCTAAGATGAGTATATCGTTAGTATCTTAAACCTAATATGGATTAGATGGAGGTTTATCAATCAATAGCAGGCCATTCTAAGTAAAGCAATTGCTTATCATGTCTTTTCTGTTTGAAAATGGCAAGCACTAGGAGCTTGGCACAAGTTGCCATTTGAAAGCCAATGCTGTAAGGTCTGGAATGTCAGTAAGCTTGAAAAACCGCCTTTAGTGACAGAGAATAGGTGGTCTTCTCTTCACAATAAGCCTTCCTCTGCATCTAAATTTTTATTAGCCTACCTATACTATATAATAAAGTTAATTTGACATTTATATTTCTACTATTTATGAGCCATGAGGCAGTACGTTTCATGACCTTCTTCTGTCTTTCTTTTACTTACTTTACCTCTCGCTTCTCACTTTTCTTAGCCTGTAAGAGAAGAATGTATGCCATTTGGTATTTTTTGTAGTTTTTTTGAAAAATAGTACAATCAGTCATGCAGGATGAAACTCTTAGGGGACCCGAACTATTTAAATTTAGGCACAATCCAATATCTTGTCTTAAACTAATTTATACATTTTAATAAATGAGAAGCATTATAGCAGTATATTTTGCCCCATGACACTTTTAAATTGTACAGTAAATTGCAACTATCATTCATAACTGATTGCGTCAATAGAACACTCAACAACTAGCGAGTATATCAAGGAAATCAGTAAATAATGAATAATTATAGACAATCTGTCTTATCATGATTTCTGCAGTTTGTTAATTTGCATCTTTATTGAATACTGAAGATTCCAAATAGAGGATAGAATAGAAGTGACAGTGTTTGCTGAATCAGTTTTTTTTCCCTATTTTAATCAATAATCATAGTAATTATTGTCTCAGTCCCACTAAAATAAAAATAAAGCACATGATCATCAGACAGCTTATTTTTATCTTTCTTACATTGGAAAAATTTATAGGTCACATTCAAAAGTTCTTCTAAGTAATATATATGAAATTAGCCTTTGTAAGTTTCTTTTTTTCTTAGAAACTTCTCCTATTATGGGTATAGCTCTCAGACGCAATGAGAAAAGAGATGATTTGAAATATTACCTTGAGGTATTCTATATAAATCATACTTTTTAAAAATTTGGGTGTTGACTAATAGTCCTATTATAATACTTAATTTTGTAATTACTAATAATGAAATACTTTTACAACAGACCACAGCAGATAATCTCATTTATGCCATCATTTTGCATACTACAGGGTTCTAACTCAGGCACTGCAATTAACTATCAATGTGGCCTTGGACAGGCTTTTTAACCTTATTGTGTCTTTTTTTCTTTAGCTATAAAATCAGAGGATTATACTGATCTTTAATGCCTCTTCTAGGGTCATAATTTTGTATCTATTAAAACTTCAAAATGTACATGTTCAGATGTTGCCATTTATATAGTCTTTGAATTTCAGAGCTCTAAGGGACCTTAAGACCATTTAGTCCAACTCCCTCATTATGCAAATGAGAGAACTGAGATTTGAACCTTTTGATCAATAGCTTAATGTTCTAAACCAAGATTTAAGGTTTATCAAATTCTAAACTAGAAGAGTCCCTTATGTTGGTAAGCAGCTACATTGTAATTTAAATGAAGCAATTTTTTGAGAATAGACAAGTATAAAATTTAAATATTTACCATTCATCAAGGGGAATGTTTTAATATATCCATATGGAATTTTTTTTATATATGTGACAAGGCCCTGTATTAAAAATTTTAAAAGGTTCCCATTTAGCATTTTATACAACTTAAAGGCAACTGAGCAATATAGATAGATAATTTCCAAAAGTACTATTGATGCTAACCAGTGAAAGTTTCAAAGGGGAAATTGTAAATATGCTGAATGTTAATGACTACTGTATAATAAAAGCTATCTAATCTTTACTATGAATATCTAATATACATACATTTTTGATTGTGTGCATGTGTGTATGTGTGTGTACTGCTTATAGGGAAAGTTTGTATTAAAATGAATTTTTAAAGGTTAATTTCCTCTGAACACAGTGAAAAGTACATAAAAGGAACCTCAAGGGATTAAAATACAGGATGAATATAGAACATATTCTTCCTTTCTGCTGGAAGCAAATCTTTCTCTATTCTGAAATTCCTGATATTCTATCGAACTTCAATTTTCTAGCAGAATGCTGAAGTTATAATTAACAGGGAAGTGATTTTGATAGAATCAAGTCCGTTGAGTTAGTAGTGTGCCATGTAGTAAAAATGTTTGGAGAAATCACAAGTCTTTTATGGGTGATAACTTGAACTAGAGATAAAGCAGAATAACTTTTAGGAAGTAAAAAAAAACTGCACTTTGCTCAAACTTTTTAATTGTGTGAAGGAGTTTGTCTTACCTAGGAAATGTTTTTGTTTTTGTTTATACCAGGTTGATGACATAGAAGTTAAATCTCAGGATTGAGAAAGTCATGTTGAAATTTAAAAAAAAAATTTTTTTTTGAGAAAAATACATTTTAGTCTCACAAATAGCAGTGTTTTCATAGCTGAGTGTTTGCTGCTGCTGCTGCTGCTGCTAAGTTGCTTCAGTCGTGTTCGACTCTGTGCGACCTCAGAGAGGTCAGACAACTAGGCTCCCCTGTCCCTGGAACTCTACAGGAAAGAACAATGGAGTGGGTTGCCATTTCCTTCTCCAACGCATGAAAGTGAAAAGTGAAAATGAAGTTGCTCAGTCGTGCCAGACTCTTAGCGACCCTACGGACTGCAGCCCACCAGGCTCCTCTGTCCATGTGACTTTCCAGGCAAGAATACTGGAGTGGGGTGCCATTGCCTTCTCCGCAGTTATCTAAGCATGTACAAACAAACAAACAAACAAACAACTAATATTTAACTTGTTTTTTTTTGAAGATTCTACTTATATTCTTTCGCTTGTTCAGTTCAGGTCAGTTCAGTCGCTCAGTCCTGTCCGACTCCTTGCAACCCCATTAATCCCAGCACGCCAGGCCTCCCTGTCCCTCACCAACTCCCGGAGTTCACTCAGACTCATGCCCATCGAGTCCATGATGCCATCCAGCCATCTCATCCTCTGTCGTCCCCTTCTCCTCCTGCCCCCAATCTCTCCCAGCATCAGAGTGTTTTCCAATGAGTCAACTCTTCGCATGAGGTGGCCAAGGTACTGGAGCTTCAGCTTCAGCATCATTCCTTCCAAAGAAATCCCAGGGCTGATCTCCTTCAGAATGGACTGGTTGGATCTCCTTGCAGTCCAAGGGACTCTCAAGAGTCTTCTCCAACACCACAGTTCAAAAGCATCAATTCTTTGGCGCTCTGCCTTCTTCACTGTCCAACTCTCACATCTATACATGACCACAGGAAAAACCATAGCGTCGACTAGATGAACCTTAGTCAGCAAAGTAATGTCTCTACTTTTCAATATGCTATCTAGGTTGGTCATCACTTTTCTTCCAAGGAGTAAGCGTCTTTTAATTTCACGGCTGCAGTCACCATCTGCAGTGATTTTGGGGACCGAAAAAATAAAGTCTGACACTCTGTCCACTGTTTTCCGATCTATTTCCCATGAAGTGTTGGGAATGGATACCATGATCTTCATTTCCTGAATGTTGAGCTTTAAGCCAACTTTTTCACTCTCCTCTTTCACTTTCATCAAGAGGCTTTGTAGTTCCTCTTCACTTTCTGCCATAAGGGTGGTATCATCTGCATATCTGAGGTTATTAATATTTCTCCCATCAGTCTTGATTCCAACT
Source organism: Budorcas taxicolor (assembly GCF_023091745.1). Classification (NCBI taxonomy): domain Eukaryota; kingdom Metazoa; phylum Chordata; class Mammalia; order Artiodactyla; family Bovidae; genus Budorcas; species Budorcas taxicolor. The sequence continues at coordinate 1,306,797 of NC_068935.1, forward strand.
TGTGCTTCTTCCAATCCCAGCGTTTCTCATGATGTACTCTGCATATAAGTTAAATAAGCAGGGTGACAATATACAGCCCTGACGTACTCCTTTTCCTATTTGGAACCAGTCTGTTGTTCCATGTCCAGTTCTAACTGTTGCTTCCTGACCTGCATACAGATTTCTCAAGAGGCAGGTCAGGTGGTCTGGTATTCCCATCTCTTTCAGAATTTTCCACAGTTTCTTGTGATCCACACAGTCAAAGGCTTTGGCATAGTCAATAAAGCAGAAATAGATGTGTTTCTGGAACTCTCTTGCTTTTTCCATGATCCAGCGAATGTTGGCAATTTTATCCCTGGTTCCTCTGCCTTTTCAAAAACCAGCTTGAACATCAGGAAGTTCATGGTTCATGTATTGCTCAAGCCTGGCTTGGAGAATTTTGAGCATTTCTTTACTAGTATGTGAGATGAGTGTAATTGTGCGGCAGTTGAGAATTCTTTGGCATTGCCTTTCTTTGGGAGTGGAATGAAAACTGACCTTTTCCAGTCCTGTGGCCACTGCTGAGTTTTCCAAACTTGCTGGCATATTGAGTGCAGCACTTTCACAGCATCATCTTTCAGGATTTGAAACAGCTCAACTGGAATTGCATCACTTCCGCAAGCTTCGTTCATAGTGATGCTTTCTAAGGCCCACTTGACTTCACATTCCAGGATGTCTGGCTCTAGATGAGTGATCACATCATTGTGATTATCTGGGTCATGAAGATCTTTTTTGTACAGTTCTTCTGTGTATTCTTGGCACCTCTTCTTAATATCTTCTGCTTCTGTTAGGTCCATACCATTTCTGTTCTTTATGGAGCCCATCTTTGCATGAGATGTTCCCTTGGTATCTCTAATTTTCTTGAAGAGATCTCTAGTCTTTCCCATTCTGTTCTTTTCCTCTATTTCTTTACATTGCGTCCTGAAGAAGGTTTTGTTACCTCTTCTTGCTATTCTCTGGAACTCTGCATTCAGATGCTTATATATTTCCTATTCTCCTTTGCTTTTCACCTCTTTTCTTTTCACAGCTATTTGTAAGGCCTCCCCAGACAGCCATTTTGCTTTTTTGCATTTCTTTTCCATGGAGATGGTCTTGATCCCTGTCTCCTGTACAACGTAACGAACCTCATTCCATAGTTCATCAGGCACTCTATCAGATCTAGGCCCTTAAATCTATTTCTCACTTCCACTGTATAATCATAAGTGATTTGATTTAGGTCATACCTGAATGGTCTAGCGGTTTCCCCACTTTCTTGAATTTAAGTCTGAATTTGGTAATAAGGAGTTCATGATCTGAGCCACAGTCAGCTCCTGGTCTTGTTTTTGTTGACTGTAGAGAGCTTCTCCATCTTTGACTGCAAAGAATATAATCAATTTGATTTTGGTATTGACCGTCTGGTGATGTCCATGTGTAGAGTCTTCTCTTGTGTTGTTGGAAGTGGGTGTTTGCTATGACCAGTGCATTTTCTTGGCAAAACTCTATTAGTCTTTGCCCTACTTCATTCTGCATTTGAAGGCCAAATTTGCCTGTTACTCCAGGTGTTACTTAACTTCCTACTTTTGCATTCCAGTCCCCTATAATGAAAATGACATCTGTTTTTGGGTGTTAGTTCTAAAAGGCCTTGTAAGTCTTCATAGAACCATTCAGCTTCAGCTTCTTCAGTGTTACTGGTTGGGGCATAGACTTGGATCACCATGATATTGAATAGTTTGCCTTGGAGATGAACAGAGATCAATCTGTCGTTTTTGAGACTGCATCCAAGTACTGCATTTCAGACTCTTTTTTGACCATGATGGCTAGTCCATTTCTTCTGAGGGATTCCTGCCCACAGTAGTAGATATAATGGTCATCTGAGTTAAATTCACCCATTCCAGTCCATTTTAGTTCGCTGATTCTGAGAATGTCGATGTTCATTCTTGCCATCTCTTGTTTGACCATTTCCAGCTTGCCTTGATTCATGGACCTGACATTCCAGGTTCCTATGCAATATTGCTCTTTACAGCATCGGATCTTGCTTCTATCACCAGTCACATCCACAGCTGGGTATTGTTTTTGCTTTGGCTCCATCCCTTCATTCTTTCTGGGGTTATTTCTCCACTTATCTCCAGTAGCATATTGGCTCATTAGTGATGTAGTATAAGGCTCATAGGCACACTATCATTTTTGTTTTAATGGCCTAATTTCCTAAGATTGGGGTCAGATCAGATTAGATTGACTTTCTTATAGATCTATGTATATAAATTAATTCAGAACTGAATTAAACAATTCTTTCCTAATTGATAGCTCTATTTAACTACACCCTACTTATCTCAGCAAAATATGTATCATCATAATGCATAAATACTTTTTATTTAATTTTAATTTTTACTTTATTTTACTTTACAATACTGTATTGGTTTTGTCATACATTGACATGAATCCACCACAGGTGTATATGAGTTCCCAATCCTGAACCCCCCTCCCACCTCCCACCCCATATCATCTCTCTGGATCATCCCCGTGCACCAGCCCCAAGCATCCTGTATCCTGTATCGAACTTACACTGGCGATTAGTTTTTTACATGATAGTATACATGTTTCAATGCCATTTTTCCAAATCATCCCACCCTCTCCATCTCCCTCAGAATCCAAAAGTCCGTTCTACACATCTGTATCTCTTTTGCTGTCTCGCATACAGGGTCATCATTACCATCTTTCTAAATTCCATATATATGTGTTAGTATACTGTATTGGTATTTTTCTTTCTGGCTTACTTCACTCTGACTTCAGGCTCTACTACAAAGCCACAGTCATCAAGACAGTATAGTACTGGCACAAAGACAGAAATATAGATCAATGGAAAAAAAATAGAAAGCCCAGAGATAAATCCACACACCTATGGACACCTTATCTTCGACAAAGGAAGCAAGAATGTACAACGGAGTAAAGACAATCTCTTTTTGCTGTTGGCTCCATTTTCATCCACCTCATTAGAACTGATTCAAATGTATTCTTTTTAATGGCTGAGTAACACTCCATTGTATATATGTACCACAGCTTTCTTATCCATTCATCTGCTGATGGACATCTAGGTTGTTTCCATGTGCTGGCTATTATAAACAGTGCTGCAATGAACATTGGGGTACATGTGTCTCTTTCAATTGTGGTTTCCTCAGTGTGTATGCCCAGCAGTTGGGTCACAAGGCAGTTCTATTTGCAATTTTTTAAGGAATCTCCACACTGTTCTCCATAGTGGCTGTACTAGTTTGCATTCCCACCAACAGTGTAAGAGGGTTCCCATTTCTCCACACCCTCTCCAGCATGTATTGCTTACAGACTTTTGGATGGCAGCCATTCTGACTGGTTTGAAATGGTACCTCATTGTGGTCTTGATTTGCATTTCTCTGATAATGAGTGATGTTGAGCATCTTTTCATGTGTTTGTTAGCCATCCGTAGGTCTTATTTGGAGAAATGTCTATTTAGTTCTTTGGCCCATTTTTTGATTGGGTCGTTTATTTTTCTGGAATTTAGCTGCAGGATTTGCTTGTATATTTTTGAGATTAGTTGTTTGTAAGTTGCTTCATTTGCTATTATTTTCTTCCATTCAGAAGGCTGTCTTTTCATCTGAGGAAAGATCTTAAACACAGTGAACCCAATTCAATACTTATGTAAATCTTTAAAATATCCCCTCAGGGTTTCAAAGGATATAAACTGTGACTAAGTAAAACACATACAGACACACACACACAAAATAAATAAATAAATAAAACTTTCATCTAGAAAGATTCTGTAATACCTAATAGTATGAAGTAAATATGTCACTCAATATAGGAAAAAGAGCAGATTGCTTTTAGAACAGAGTGTGAAAGACCAATGCTTAGGTGAAACTAATTATACATTTTAAGCTGAATTTTCGGAGCCATTTCAGCAATACTATTTTTGCAAAAAGAAAGAAATATTGGAGCATATTCAAGCTAAGACCTTAAGAGACCTTGATTTTAAAAGACATTGATTTTCTTTGTTTGCCCACTCCCAAATAGGTTTAGTTTTTTTTTTTCCAAAATTGAAGAATTTTAACTCTCAGAACATTAAAAAATACATTAAGATAAAGTGCAGATATGTTTTATCTTCTCCCATTTCTGTTTTAGTCTCATGTCTATAAGTGAGCCTAGTTGCTGTTCTAATATGTAAGATTAAATAATAAATTATGAAGAGAACCATTCTAATGGGAGGGGACCAGACTGCTTAGTTAGACTCTCAGTCCTGCACTCACTAGTGATAGAACATCCGCAAGACATTTAAGATCCCCATGCCTCATTTTCCCTCATCATTAAAATGGCAATGATAACAGCTGTCTCACAGTATTGTTGCATTAAAAGAGTGTGTGTACATGTATCTGAGTATATATACATATACAGTTAAAACATTTTACAAGATTATTTCCTGTGATAATGCATTTTCTCGTACAGTACTTTCCAAGGTTCATGAGTACACACACCACCTAGAAATCTTGCTAAAATGTAGACACAGTAGTCTGGTGTGGGAAACTAAGCTTTTGCATTTCTAACAAGCCCTCATGTGATGGTGATCATGCTAATCTGGGAACCACATTGTGACTAGTAAAGTTCTCTTTAAGAAAATTAGAGGTACCAAAGGAACAGTTCATCCAAAGATAGGCACAATATTGGAGAAAAATGGCAAGGACCTAAAATAAGCAGAAGAGATTGAGAAAAGGTGGCAAGAATACACAGAAGACTGAACAAAAAAGCTCTGAAAGACCCAGAAAATCATGATGGTGTGGTCACTCACCTAGAGCAACATATCCTGGACTCTGAAGTCAAGTGAGCCATAGAAAGCATTACTATGAACTAAGCTAGTGGAGGTGATGGAATTCCAGCTAAGCTATTTCAATTCCTAAAAGATGATGCTGTTAAAGTGCTGCATTCACTATGTCAGCAAATTTGGAAAACTCAGCAGTCTCCATAGGGCTGGAAAAGTCAGTTTTCATTCCAATCCCAAAGAAAAGCAATGCCCCAATTGCACTCACTTCACATACCAGCAAAATTAAGCTCAAAATCCTTCAAACTAGACTTTAGCAGTAAGTGAACCAAGAACTTCCAGATGTACAAGCTGATTTTAATAAGGCAGAGGAACCAGAGATCAAATTGCCAACAATTCCCCGCCCAAAATCTACTTCTGCTTCATTGAATATGCTAAAGCCTTCAACTGAAAATTCTTAAAGAAATGGGAATACCCGGCCACATTATCTGCCTCCTGAGAAACCTGTATGCAGGCAAAGAAGCAACAGTTAGAACAACGGACTGGTTCAAAATTGAGAAAGGAGTATATAAAGGCTGTATACTGTCACTCTGTTTATTTTACTTATATGCAGAGTTCATCAAGAGAAATGCCAGACTGGATGCAGCACAAGCTGGGAATCAAGATTGACAGGAGACATATCAACAACCTCAGATATGCAGATGATACCACTTTAATGGCAGAAAGTGAGGAGGAACTAAAGAGCCTCTTGATGAAGGTGAAAGAGGAGAGTGAAAAAGCTGGCTTAAAACTCAGCATTTAAAAAACTAAAATCATGGTATCCAGCTTTATCACTTCAGGGCAAATAGATGGGGAAAATGTAGAAACAGTGTCAGATCTCACTTTCTTAATCTCCGAAATCACCACATAGGATGAGATTGTTGGATGGCATCACTGACTCAATGGATACAAGTTTGAGCAAACTCTGCGAGATAGTGAAGAAGAGGGAAGCTTGGCACGCTGCAGTTCATGGGATTGCAACCCCATATTTTTGTTGCATTACAAAAACATTTCATTGTAAATTATATTTTTAACATAAATTTATTTATTTTAATTGGAGGTTAAGTACTTTACAATATTGTATTGGTTTTGCCATCAGTCAGTTCAGTTTAGTCACTCAGTCGTGTCCGACTCTTTGTGACCCCGTGAATTGCAGCACGCCAGGCTTCCCTGTCCATCACCAACTCCCGGAGTTCACTCAGACTCACGTCCATCGAGTCAGTGATGCCATCCAGCCAACTCATCCTCTGTCGTCCCCTTCTCCTCCTGCCCCCAATCCTTCCCGGCATCAGTCTTTTCCAATGAGTCAACTCTTCGCATGAGGTGGCCAAAGTACTGGAGTACTAGCATCATTCCTTCCAAAGAAATCCCAGGGCTGATCTCCTTCAGAATGGACTGGTTGGATCTCCTTGCAGTACAAGGGACTCTCAAGAGTCTTCTCCAACACCACAGTTCAAAAGCATCAATTCTTTGGCGCTCAGCCTTCTTCACAGTCCAACTCTCATAAATCCGCCACAGGTATACACGTGTTCTCCATCCTGAAGCCCCCTCTCTCCTCCCTCCCCATACCATCCTTCTGAGTCATCCCAGTGCACCAGCCCCAAACATCCAGCATCATGCATCAGACCTGGACTGGTGATTCGTTTCATATATGATATTATACATGTTTCAATGCCATTCTCTCAAGTCATCCCACCCTCTCCTTGTCCCACAGAGTCCAATAGACTGTTCTATACATCGGTGCCTCTTTTGCTGTCTCGCATAAATTATATTTCTTAAACGCTCTGTACATTGCCTATATTATTATATATAAGACCAAACCATTTTATTGGAATAATTTAAGGTGATTTATTGCAAATAAACACATGATAAAAAGCTATTTCTTAAAAAAAAAGTCATAGGTGAACACAAAATATGCTTTTAATTAAATAATAAAATTTCTTTTAAAGTATTTTATCTTGATATAAGTAAAGAAACTGCTATGTATCTGGAATGCTGAATGCCCTATCAGACTTCAGTCTGTGCTGATTTATAATAAGTAATTATCTAATAAATACAGTGTTAGGCATGTATGAGAGTTCTTGAAGCAATGATTTGCAGTTTTGACAAATTACTGTAGATCAAATGATGATGCCTCATTTATATTCTTTCTCCTCTTTTTTGAATCTACATCCTTAAGCAAATAGAGAAATGACTTTTAAGAGAAATACTCATTTGTATGGAAAAGTAGGTAAACCTTCTGAGGGCTTATGCTTTTTATAGATTAATGATAAGCCTTACCTCCCACCTGTGGGTTGGTGAATAGAGATTATTATTTCATTTGAGTGGGAAGGGAGGATGTATGTAGTTAAAGACAAAGTTAATTACACACTGCTTTCTTTTTTAATATACTATGAAAAGACTTGCTTCATTAGGCACAGGCCTAGTAATAATGTTTAATGATTACATTTTTGTTGGAGGATATAGTACAAGTAAGAGAAAGTAAAGAATACCCTTATGTGAACATGGTCTCTCACTGGGAGCAATTAGCTAATTTTACAAATACACACACACACACACACACACACACACACACACATACATATATGAAAGTGAAGGTGAAAGTTGCTCAGTTTTGTCTGACTCTTTACAACCCCATGGGCTATACATACCATGGAGTTCTCCAGGCCAGAATACTGGAGTGTGTAGCTTTTTTCTTCTCCAGGAGATCTTCCCAACCCAGGGATCAAACCCAGGTCTCCCTCATTGCAGGCAGATTCTTTACCAACTGAGCTATCGGGCAAGCCATATACACACATATATTCAATTATGTTGTATATTTTGTGTTATTTTTAGATCAGTTCATTAAGTTCTTAAGAGCCCATGGAAATATTATATTAAAGACTTGTTTTATATATCTGATATAACCCTGAAGCCAAATCACTTTAAAATATCTTAAAAATCATCAAAATGCAATTTCTAAGAAAAGTAACACATGTAATATGTTCCAAAGTACTTGTGTTTTGTTCTCAGACCATTAATATGATGAAGATATGGTGAATTCTTGATAAAGTTTTAAACACAATTTCCGAAAATAATTATCATCTTAAGACTAATACTCTATTGTTGTCACTATGGTTTTATGGATTATGTGTAAATTATGTACTTAGAAATCTTGGAACTTTAATCCAAGTTAAGCTATTTGTCATGTTTAAAACACAAGGCACTCTGAAATTGTCTATAGAAACAATGGTAGGTTCTTTAAATCTGTGAAGGAATTTTAGTTTGATATTATATTGTCCATTTTAAAATTTGCATTGAAGAATGATAGCTGGACTATCATTGTGAGTGCTCAGTCACTTCAGTTGGGTTCAGCTCTTAGCACCCCCATGGACTGTAGCCTGAGAGGCACCTCTGTCCATAGGATTCTCAAGGCAAGAATACTGGAGTGGGTTGCCATACTCTCCTCCAGAGGATCTTTCTGACCCAGGGATCGAACCCAAGTCTCTTGTGTCTCCTGTGTTCCAGGCGGTTCTTTACCACTAGTGCCACTTGATAACTCAATATTAAACAAGAAAGTCACTTTTTCTCTGAGATTATGGCTTACTTCCAATGTCATCATTATTCGTAGGGATGATCACTAAGTGATGCTTCATATGACTTTCAAAAAATATTAATAATGCCTTAAATGTCATTGTCTGTAAATTTCATTTCTCTTCTGTTTATTTAATGACTCAATCAAAAACTATCAGCAGATTTTGCATTAAAACCTACCTGACAAAAATCACTCATTAATAATGTAAGCAATAGATACCTTGGGTAGGAAGATTCTTTTTAAATGGAAGGATAAATAAAGGAAAGACAAATCATGGCTAAAATACTCCTTAATCAGATCAAGGAACTTCCCTGGTGAGCCAGTGGTTAAGACTCCGTACATCCACTGTAGGGCACATGGGTTTGATACCCGGTCTAGTAACTAAGAGCCTGCATGCCCCATGGTATAACCAAAAAAAAAAACAAAAAACAAAAAAAAAAACAACTATGGTATTGACTTCTATTTTTTGAACATTGTATAAAATCTATTTTCCTTCTGAGTTTCTAGATTCTTTTTTCCAATTTAAGCATTTATTGAAGGCAGTGACATAATGATAGTGAATGATTTTATTTTATACATATAATAGCAAAACAAAATAGCAGGTTGAAAACTAAATGTACTAGATTTTTGCAGATTATAATTAAAGGTGAATAGTGCATTTAAATCCAGGACATCTTACTGCAGTGCCTTTGAGTTACTGATAATAGATTCAAAAGCAAAGTAATACATTGAAGAAATGATAAACCATAAATCACTAATAAATTATTACAAGTCCATTTTTATCCAATTTAAGATAAAGATGATTTAGATATTTAGGCAGAGGATTACTCTCTTGAGATAATGATGATTCCTCATACCTTAGAAATTTCCCTGGGTTTCATACAAACTCAAATTAGTCTGAATTATTAATCTACATCTAGATCTTCACATTTAAAATCTCCAGACCTCCTATTTATTTTAGTTTAAAGCATCATGAGTTGTGTGTATTTGAGTACCTACCTGAGTACCTGTTATACGTGCATTCAGAGATATGGGTGGGATATATGCTTGCTATTTATTTTGTAGAATGTAAATTTGTAAGTCACTTCATGCATTCTTCCCTTGAGTTTAAAAATAAATGTCTTCTGCTTGCTAAATCAAGTTGTAAATACCTCATTTAGTCTTCTACTATAGTAACCCATAAGGAGAGAAAGGTTTCTGTTCCATATTTTAACTCTGGCCTCATCGTATGCCAGTGACTGCTGATTATAAGTACTATTAGGGAAAGTAAAATCACTATGGAGCACTCCAGTTGTTTTTCAAATAAAGTTCTTGTTTCAGCATTTATTTTACCAAAAGGCTTTTTTAAAATTTAAATTTATTTATTTTAACTGTAGGTTAATTACTTTACAATATTATAGTGGTTCTGCCACACATCAACATGAATCCGAGGCTTTTAATCAAGGTTATGGGAAAGCCCATAAACTTTCTGCTGAATATTTAACAAGCTGGAGGTCACTGAACACATGTTTTATCAAGGGCAAGTGAAATGAGATTGCAATCAGGAAAATAGAAGACTTGATGATAAGCAAAGCTTTATCTCTTAGATAAAAATCTTCAAAACAAAAAACAAAGGGACACACATTTTCACGTCTCTTTTGTAGGATTTAATTTTCCTGGTTGGAGCCATAATTCTAAAAAAAGGTAAATAGTACTGAATAATTCATTTGATTTCAATCACAAGCTTAGCTTTAACATGATGATAGTAATTAATTCTTCACAGTAGAAAGACTGGAAGAATTTAACTAAGAAAGTTTCAATAAGTTTCACAGTTTAATATTAAAAGCATATTCTTTTTGATAAAAAAATTACAAATGCCATATGATATTACACTTTCTAACTGATCTAATTTACTATTACTTATATTAAAATCCTATCAAACCTATATTTTTAACCTCAGAGGAATCAAAGCTATGAAAGAAAATTGAACCAGATTTTAAAACACATATTTTACTATCTATCCTCAGAAATAAATGAGTGAATGAATTGATTTTCAAACTACCCTCATTTATGTTCAAATTACCTATATAGAAAATTTCTCTTTAGCTAGATCACGTGGAAATGTAGAATGAAAATGTCAATTGTATACATTCTCCTAGCTAATTAATATATACATATATAATCTATATACAGCTAATATAAACATATATATGTATGAAATTTAGGCTTACTAAACCTAATCTATAGTAAAAATACAATACCATTTTAATCTTATAATTATCAGTTTAGTTCAGTCACTCAGTCGTGTCCGACACTTTGCGACCCCATGAACGGCAGCACGCCAGGCCTCCCTGTCCATCACCATCTCCCGGAGTTCACTAGACTCAAGTCCATCGAGTCCAGAATACCATCCAACCATCTCATCCTCTGTGGTACCCTTCTCCTCCTGCCCCCAATCCCTTCCAGCATCAGAGTCTTTAACAATGAGTCAACTCTTCGCATGAGGTGGCCAAAGGACTGGAGTTTCAGCTTTAGCATCAGTCCTTCCAAAGAAATCCCAGGGCTGATCTCCTTCAGAATGGACTGGTTGGATCTCCTTGCAGTCCAAGGGACTCTCAAGAGTCTTCACCAACACCACAGTTCAAAAGCATCAATTCTTCAGTGCTCAACCTTCTTCACAGTCCAACTCTCACATCCATACATGACCACAGGAAAAACCATAGCCTTGACTAGACGGACCTTAGTCGGCAAAGTAATGTCTCTGCTTTTGAATATACTATCTAGATTGGTCATAAATTTTCATCCAAGGAGTAAGCATCTTTTAATCTCATGGCTGCAGTCACCATTTGCAGTGATTTTGGAGCCCCCAAAAATAAAGTCTGACACTGGTTCTACTGTTTCCCCATCTATTTCCCATGGAGTGATGGGACCAGATGCCATGATCTTCGTTTTCTGAATGTTGAGCTTTAAGCCAACTTTTTCGCTCTCCTCTTTCACTTTCATCAAGAGGCTTTTTAGTTCCCCTTCACTTTCTGCCATAAGGGTGGTGTCATCTGCATATCTGAGGTTATTGATATTTCTCCTGGCAATCTTGATTCCAGCTTGTGTTTCTTCCAGTCCAGTGTTTCTCATGATGTACTCTGCATATACTTTAAATAAGCAGGGTGACAATATACAGCCTTGACATACTCCTTTTCCTATTTGGAACCAGGCTGTTGTTCCATGTCCAGTTCTAACTGTTGATTCCTGACCTGCATACAGATTTCTCAGGAGGCAGGTCAGGTGGTCTGATATTCCCATCTCTTTCAGAATTTTCCACAGTTTATTGTGATCCACACAGTCAAAGGCTTTGGCATAGTCAATAAAGCAGAAATAGATGTTTTTCTGGAACTCTCTTGCTTTTTCCATGATCCAGCAGATATTGGCAATTTGATCTCTGGTTCCTCTGGCTTTTCTAAAACCAGCTTGAGCATCAGGAAGTTCACGGTTCAAGTATTGCTGAAGCCTAGCTTGGAGAATTTTGAGCATTACTTTACTAGCATGTGAGATGAGTGCAATTGTGTGATAGTTTGAGTATTCTTTGGCATTGCCTTTCTTTGGAATTGGAATGAAAACTGACCTTTTCCAGTCCTGTGGCCACTGCTGAGTTTCCCAAATTTCCTGGCATATTGAGTGCAGCACTTTCACAGCATCATCTTTCAGGATTTGAAACAGCTCGACTGGAATTCCATCACCTCCACTAGCTTTGTTCATAGTGATGCTTTCTAAGGCCCACTTGACTTCACTTTCCAAAATGTCTGGCTCTAGATTAGTGGTCACATCATCATGATTATCTGGGTCGTGAAGATCTTTTTTGTACAGTTCTTCCATGTATTCTTGCCACCTCTTCTTAATATCTTCTGCTTGTGTTGGCCCCATACCATTTCTGTCCTTTATTGAGCCCATCTTTGCATGAAATATTCCCTTGATATCTCTAATTTTCTTGAAGAGATCTCTAGTCTTTCCCATTCTGTTGTTTTCCTCTATTTCTTTCCCTTCTCCAGTGGACCACATTCTGTCAGACCTCTCCACCATGACCGGCCCGTCTTGGGTGGCCCCACATGGCATGGCTTAGTTTCATTGAGTTAGACAAGGCTGTGGTCCTAGTATGATTAGATTGACTAGTTTTCTGTGGGTATGGTTTCAGTGTGTCTGCCCTCTTATGCCCTCTTGCAACACCTACCATCTTACTTGGGTTTCTCTTACCTTGGGTATGGGGTATCTCTTCACGGCTGCTCCAGCAAAGCACAGCTGCTGCTTGGATTAGGGGTATCTCCTTACCCCTGCCCCTCCTGAACTTCAACATGGGATGGCTCCTCTATGCCCTCTTGTGCCTGCGCAGCCACAGCTCCTCGGGTTGCTCCTCCCGGCCGCTGCCCCTGGCCTCCAGCGTGGGGTGCTCCTCCCGGCTGCTGCCCCTGGCCTTGGGTGCAGGGTTGCTCCTCAGGGCCTCTGTCCCTGGCCTCAGGCACAAGGTGGCTTCTTCTGGCTGCCTCCCCTGGCCTCGGACCCGAGGTAGCTCCTCTCGGCCGCCGCCCCGACCTCAGACGTGGGGTAGCTCCTTTCGGCTGCTGCCCCTGACCTCAGATTTGGGTAGCTCCTCTCGGCCATTTCTGCGCCGTCACAGCCTGGCACTCTCGGCTGCTGCCCCTGACCTCGGACGTGGGGTAACTCCTCCAGGCCACGCTTAGTGTGCCGGGTCACAGCTGCCCACGCTTAGTGAGCAGGTTCGCAGCCCCTTGCGCTTGGTATAGGCATAACGTTAATCTTTTCTAAACAGAAAAGGGAAAAAATAAATGGCAGAGCTACAAATGGATTACAGCTTCTGATCTTCCTGCTTACATTTCTTTGGAAAAATTTCTTTACCAGAGTTTAAGTAGAATGGTTAGTGGCTAGGCCATAGGTGGATCTTTAAGATTAATCACTATATTCCACCACTCCATCCAGTGTATGGGTGAGGTAGGTAGATATTGGAGAATGGACTTAATTACATATAATGTAGCCAGATCTGGCCTCTGTCATTTTGTCTAAGCAAGCACAAAATGGAAGAATTAGGAAATGCGAAGTCATGTGGGCTTTAGGAAGCATCACTACCAACAAAGCTAATGGAAGTGATGGAATTCCAGTTGAGCTATTTCAGTCCTAAAAGATGATGTTGTGAAAGTGCTGCACTCAATGTGCCAGCAAATTTGGAAAACTCAGTAGTGGCCACAGGACTGGAAAAGGTCAGTTTTCATCCCAATCCCAAAGAAAGATAATGGCAAAGAATGTTCAAACTACTGCACAATTGCACTCATCTCACATGCTAGCAAAGGAATGCTCAAAATTCTCCAAGCCAGACTTCAACAGTAAGTGAACTGTGAACTTCCTGATGTTCAAGCTGGATTTAGAAAAGGCAGAGGAGCCAGAGATCAAAATGCCAACATGTGTTGGATGATTGAAAAATCAAGAGAATACCAAAAAAACAACTACTTCTGCTTTATGGATTACACCAAAGCCTTTGGCTGTGCAAATCACAACAAACTGTGGAAAATTCTGAAAGAGATGGGAATACCAGACCACCTGACCTGCCTCTTGAGAAATCTGTATGCAGGTCAGGAAGCAACAGTTAGAACTGGAACAACAGACTGGTTGCAACTAGGAAAAGGATTACATCAAGTCTGTATATTGTCACCCTGCTTTTTTAAGTTTTATGCCGAGTACATTGTGGGAAATGGCAGGTTGGATGAAGCATAAGCTGTAATCAAGATTGCTAGGAGAAATATCAATAACCTCAGATACACAGATGACACCACCCTTATGACAGAACACAAAGAAAAACTAAAAAACCTCTTGATGAAAGTGAAAGAGGAGAGTGCAAAAGCAGGCTTGAAACTCAACATTAAAAAAATTAAGACCATGGCTTCTGGTCCCATCACTTCATGGCAAATAGATGTGGAAACACTGAAAACAGTTACAAATTTTATTTCTTTAGCCTCAAAATAACTGCAGATGGTGGCTGTAGCCATGTAGTTAAAAGACATTTGCTCCTTGGAAGGAAAACTATGACCAACCTAGATGGCATATTAAAAAGCAGAGACATTACTTTGCTGACAAAGGTTCATCTAGTCAAAACTATGGCTTTTCCAGTAGTCATGTATGGATGTGAGGGTTGGGCTATAAAGAAAGCTGAGTGCTGAAGAGATGATGTTTTTGAATGTGATCTTGCAGAAAACTTTTGAGAATCCCTTGGACTGCAAGGAGATCAAACCACCCAATCTTAATGGAAATCAGTCCTGAATATTCATTGGAAGGAATGATGCTGTAGTTGAAATCCAATACTTTGGCCACCTGATGTGAAGACCTGACTCATTAGAAAAGACCCTGATTCTGGGCAATATTGAAGGCAGGAGGAGATGGGGATGACATAGGATTAGATGGTTGGATGGCATCACTGACTCAAAGGACATGAGTTTGAGGAAGCTCTAGGAGTTGGTGATGGACAAGGAAGCCTGGTGTGCTGCAGTCCATGGGGTTGCAAAAAGTTGGACATGACTGAGTGACTGAACTGAACTGAAAAGGACACAAATTACTTGCTTGTTAGAGGAACTCTCCATGCATGCTATGTTCTGTTATTTCCCGAACACTTATTATGAAGAATAAAGGTGCACGTTATTGGATGGTGTTTGCTTGTGACTTTGAGGAAGTTACTTGGTTATTCTCCATCAAGTTATCTCTTTTGTATGGAAAGGGGGGATAATGGCTAGTGTTAATGTGGATAATATTAACACCTACCCTACTGGATTGTTTTCAGGATCAAATGACATAAGCTGTGGGAAACATTTACAAACTAAATGTGCTTGAGTTCGCTTTTTCCCTGTTAACCATATAACTCAGATTGGGACTTGAATCCACGTGCCAAGACTTTAACCATACCTAAACTCTGATTGGGACTTGAACCTACAGTCTTTTAATTAGAATCATTCACCTGGTGTCTGGACTTACTGAGGATCAGGTTCTTTGCATCTTAGCGCAGGAGGAATTCAGTGAGAGGCAAAGAGGTAAAGAAGTAGTAGCTTTATTAACATAGGACACTTGTAAGAGTCACAAGCAAGTGAGGGGGCTCTGCCCCAAGGATTAAGTGTGCTACAATTTTATAATCAAAGGAAAGTGGGGGAGGGGGAAAACACCACCTTCTTTCTCATTCTTCTACTAAACATCAGGCTTACATCACTAGCTCTTTCTTTGTATCAGGCTGGAGAGTGTCTGATTCTATGAGGCCAAACCAGGACTGTCATAGCACTTATTCAAATCAGCAAAAGGGTGGTAACATTTTTTTCTTCTACTCAGTGGCCTGGGACATATCTCATGCTTTTTACTTGTAGCTTTGTAATTAAGCAAACCTGCTTTGTTCCATGACATTCAGGTAGTTTTCTTGAGGTATCATTCCTTATCTTTCCCTCTCTATCTATACTCCCTTATTGGGACTTCTACAACTACCTGTATAACTTATTCTTTCCTTATCACCTACACTCTTACAGACACTGAATATTGTTAGAATTTTGCCAAAATGATATATGAAAAATGTGTCTGGTTGATGTGTGTATATAATTTTCTATACTTATGGGTGAGACAGAACATCTTAGCATGTTTGAGCACGTGTTCACCAGAATATTAATTCCAGCTATAAAAATTTCCATTTATCATTATTGCTTTGCAACATATTGGACTTTCGTCAATTACTGCAGTTTTTTGAAAGTAAATTCTCGAATTTCTCAGTTACAAAAGCTGTATGCATAGAACTTAATATGCATTGTTTAACTCATACAGAAGGCAGATGCTACTACTAAGTCGCTTCAGTCGTGTCTGATTCTGTGTGACCCCATAGATGGCAGCCCACCAGGCTCCCCTGTCCCTGGGATTCTCCAGGCAAGAACACTGGAGTGGGTTGCCATTGCCTTCGAAACACCCAGAATGTCAGTGTTTGCTGTAGTTTACTAGAATACATGTAATTATGAGAAATGCCTTTTTGTCACTATTCTTTAAAGGATTGTGCATTACATAAGTTTATGTAGATTCTATCTATATAAAAGCATGTTTAGCATTAAAATATTATTTTTAAGTTACCTGGCTAATTATAGTTAAATTGATACAATTTAAGTTAAAATATATTTTTTTAAAGTTACCTGGCTAATTATACTTAAAGTGATACAATTTAAGTTGGGAAATGTCAACAATACACTGACATATTGTATGTTATATACTTCCCGAGGGCTAGGGAAGAAAACATCATTTGCTAATTTGAAATGTTTTAAAGTACGTTGGTAGAATTTATTTTGCTAGCATGACTTTCTTTGATTATAAGTGATTATACTTATTTTAACCATGCAGGACCAATTTGAGATGCTCTTTACAATGCCAAATTCGATTTTAGAATTAAATAGTGTGTCATCCAGTAATACTCCCAATGCTGTCATAGTTCAGTAGAGGACAATTTGAAATAGTAGCTATCATACAGATACAAGCATACCACATAATACTTAAAAGCTAGAGCTTGATTTGACATTCTTTTAAAGAACATATCAAAATGGTAAACTTGCCCTGCTCTTGATTGTTTTGAGTTCAAGAGGTATACAAATTATATAGTACTCTCTTGTTGCTATGACTAATTCATTCTATGAATAAATTCTACATTGATGAATGTCATCCAAATTATGTATATTAGTGAAAGTATAATGTAGATATAGCAAGTAGCAAGTAGATGGTGATGAGAGAGAATTCTATTTGGCTGAAATGATAGAGCTAGGCAGTGTTTTTCTCCCCTAGCTCTGAAATAGAAAAAAAAAATCAAACTCTGTGATCACAAAATAGTGTTATATTGAAATTATGCTTTGTTAAAAATTGGGTTAAAAAGTAACAATGGCTAAACTCAAGTGAAGATTTGGTCCTTAAGTATTTTTGATTCACATTACTCTTAGTTTACTCTACCTCAGTTGGTTGTGCTTATTCTATTTCAGTTAGTGGACTCAACATTTGTATTTACTGAAAATAAATGCCATGAAATTGCTTATTCAAGACTTATGCCTTGAAGTTCGAAATGTTTATCTTTCCCCAGCACTTTAAAGGCCTATCTTTTTAACATTTTAAAATAAACAAACATTTACACATTGGACTGGTGGAAGAAGAATTTAAACTAGAAATGTGATCATAATAATAGGTTTAATTACTTTGCGAGGAATTCAGAAGGATGTATCCATGTGGGAATAAAGACTTCCCTCCCTCCAGTGACCTCAATATAATTTATTTTTAAAGAAACCATCCTTTATGCATTTCATGGTTGCCCTCACCCTACATCTTTGTGATTGGGAAAATTGGTACGAAGGAATGTAATTAAGGAAGGAAAATCACACTTAGGAATTGCCAAGCATGATTTTCTCTTCTCCTCCCATTGCTTGCCGGTAGGCCTCCCTCCAGGTGTTTAGCTAGAGATAGAGTGAGTCATTTTCTTGGTACATATGGTGAGTGACTTGCTTGGCAATGTACTGTCAATATTGATAATTGGTTGCACAGCAACATATGTTCTTTTATTTTCAAGGTGAAATTCGTACTTGAGTAGTATCCTTCATGCAGAATTGCCCCTGCAGTACCAAGAGAATTTTAATGCTACACCTGAATGGAAAGGAGAATAAGAAAGAGGGTGACAAAAAGATAGCTTTGAAGAGAGATAGTTGATTCCTTCAAGATATAAAGGAAAATATATCGTGATTATCATTAACTTTTACCAGTTTGGCTTAAAATACTTAATATAGCCTGTATATCCAGAAGCCCTAGCATAATATACATTATTGTAAAAATAGTAGGGCATATTAAGATTTTAGAAGTCATATTTGGCTCAGCAATGCCAAAAAATTACAAGGGACAATGGAAATAAGATAAGGAATCTGAATAAGTGGTAAGGGTGACTTTCTTGAGGGACTTCAGAAGGGTCAGCTAGTATTTGATAACATCAAAGGATAAGTGAAGTCGCTCAGTCATGCCTGACTCTTTGCAACCCCATGGACTGTAGCCTACCAGGCTCTTCCATCCATGGGATTCTCCAGCCAGGAGTAAGGATGCTAGTCTTCTGTTAAGAAATCTATGCCTTGAGAGTAACAAAGAGGTATCTGCAAACACTCTAAAAAGCAATGTAGTTCTATGTGGTGTCAGGAAGAAAAAGACAATTCAAGAAAACCATTTACATTTCATTATTATCTGTGAAAGTGATAAAATCAGCAGACTACAGTTCAAATAGCCTCAGTGTTTTCTTTATTCCTGGCTGTTTTGTATCACTAAGTTTTAAAAACTAATAAAAATATGAGGCAGAAAGATTTTAAAATCCAATACATTGCAAGAATTTTTTTTTGCCAGAAAATGTTTGAGTAATTCAAAGCTATGAAGACACATTAGACATATATTTACCTTCAGGTTGAACAAATTGGCAAAATTATGTGGTTGCACTTATTTTTCAAGACAGTTAAGAGTTAACAGGAAAGGAAAATCAAGCATGATATTTCAGAGAGGGTTAATCAGATAAACAGAGGTGAAGTACCATTGTCATCACATCATTATCAAGATTATACATTATACATGACACATCACTGAGAACGTTAATGTTGATCACTTGACTGAGGTAGTGTTCCTTAGGTTTATCCACCATAGTTTCTCCTTTTTTTCCTCCCTTTCCATGCTCTGCACAGCCCACACTTCAGGCTTGGGGAGTTAACACTTTACTTCCTTGAGGGCAAGAGTGTTTATATAAATTATTTGCAATTCTATATGAGAGATTTCTTTCATTCACCTCTATTTATTTATATTGAATCCTTTACTAACAGCAGTATGAACCCATGGATATTTATTTTATACTTTGGGTTATAAATAAATACAACTTTTATTTTGCTGCTCAAATTATTCCAACTTTGGGTATTGGGAGTTCATTCAGGATGCTTTTGCATCCTTTTTACAACACATTTATCATTGTTATTTTGAGCCACAAATTTCTTTGTGACACTAAAGAGGCTCCAAGAATCTGTATTTTTCTTTGTGTTTTGAAGTTATGGATGTTTCCACTGATAAATCTTTGCCAGTAGTTTCCTCAGCCACATCAGGTTACTCATCAATCCATCAAAGACATACTTCTTTTCTGTTACAGTGCTTTTGGTTTCTGTCAGTCCCTTTTGATTTTTCTTTGAATTTGCATCTCCGTGTTTTATATACCCATTTGTTTTTGCATATTGTCTACTTTTTCCCTATAAGATTCCTTAAAATATTATCCATAGTTACTTTAAATTCCCTGATAATTTTAATATCTGTATCATATCTGAGTCTAGTTCTGGTGATTTTCTTGTCTCTGCAGATTGTTTTTGCTTGCCTTTTTACTTTTTGCTTAAAGTTGGACATATTATATTGGGTAATAGGAAGTGATGTCGACAGGCCTCTTTCATAAGGATTTATATTAATCTGCCTAGTTTTGTACTGTGTTTAATATCATTGCATCTGTAGGCTTCAGAGGTTTTTAATTTCATTTTTGTCCTTGGTTTTATCTACCCTCTTGATACTGGGCTTGCAGAAGTACTCCTCCTCAGAAAGTCTATCTTGCAATTCCTTTGGCTATAATCCAATACAATTTTACTGGAACACTTCCAATACTATTGGTTGCAGTGGTAAGATAAGGGGGAGTAGAAGCATTTCATAATCTTATGTTTATATTTTAGTCTCTTAGAGAGTGTGCATCTCAGGGCTGTGACTTCACAAATGTTTCTCAAGTGATATAGCTTCTCCATTAACCTCCTGAGTAAAACAGAAAGGTTGTAGAGGGGATTAGAGTGGAAGAAATGTTTTTCCTCCATCAAAAATAAGACTTTGGTAGTCTTTTCCTTTTGAGAATAAACCTTTGTTCTGGAGAAGAATCTGATGTATTTCACAATGTTAAGTAACTCCTTTTATCCCCAGCCAGAGCCAGATCTTCCTAGATCTTTACCATGAGAACCTGGTAGTCTTCATGGTGGTAAATCTCATGAAATTGTAGGATCCTTTCCAGAAATGAGGGTCTTCAAGAGTTTTTTTTTTTTTTTTTCCCTCAGCATAGTCCATAGCCTCCTGTATTTCATCAGAGTTACAATTTAAGCATTGATACTTGTTTATGACTCTAGAGGCTTCTGTTCTAGATATGCAGGGGTCACCCGTGACTAATTTTGTGTATCTCTCCAGATTTTGGTCAGTCAGTTTGTCCTGCAAACAACAATAATTTAAAGCATATTTTGGACAATAGTTTCTCTCCTATAAAAATTCCAAAGACCAATATTTTAAAATGAATTTTTAATTAAGCTATGACTGCGTATTCAATATAGTTACTTTTTCTCATTTAATAAATCATTGTTTTTTTGTTTGGAATAGATATGATGAGAAAAGCTTAAAACAGATTTAGGGTTATTGACCAAAAATCTATATCTAAATTTCAATGTTTTAAAAAATAGTCTTTGTGCCTACAAGAGTTTAACCAAACAATGTCATTTTCATTTGTCCTTCTTATTTATAGATGACCTAGTTAAGAGGTGTTCAATATAAACTGCCAGTTGTAAGTAATCATATATTCGATTTGATCATTCTTTTTACCCCTGGATTGGTGCTTTGTTAGTGTTGGAATAAAATTTTATTTTTCCTTATTCAGGTCCCCATGTTAGTTTATTATTGTTTCAGAAAGAAATTCATAAAAGTTAGAATAAATAGTCTTTGATTATTTTCTACAGCATAAACAACCCAGAACCTATTAAGAAGAACTTGGTAACCTTTGGATCTATATATATCTATCATTTCTCAAGAACAAAAGAAATTCTATTGCTATCTCTTTGAAAAAAACAAACACTGATGCACATATTTTTCCAAGAAAGTTTTACTACAAAATAAGTCTGGTGGGCTTTGTTATTTATGGTCTCTCAATTCATATTCTCCTACTATACCATTATAGAATGAATCAAGAGGTAATAACAGTGGAAAATTTAGAAATATGACAAACTGTTTAAATATTGCTACTAATTACTAATGTCAATGCTTTTTATCATGTGTTTACTGAGTTCAAGGCACTAAGACTTTATTCTCAGAATCAAACATATGGGATAAAGTTTATATCTCAAATTTAAAAACTAAGTTAAACAGGTTGCCAGTTTATACCATTACAATATGAAGGGACCAGTAATACATTTGATTTCATATCTTTGTCATTAACTATTAAGTGGACCTGACACAAACGCTTGTTTATAGATTCATGATATCTTCACATAAACATTGATTATGAATTGAGCAAGAAGATATCGCCAACTATTTTGCAGAATCATTATTATTATTTTATTATTTGAAAAGTTTACACTTTCTAAGACAATCAACCACTATTAACCAACAAGGGTCACATGGCTTCACCAGTGTCTCCTCATGTCCCAAGTCCTAGCATGAAATACTATTCCAAAGAATAACATAAGAGATCATACTGGAATTTTTATTCTCAGCCAAATCCATTGGCATCTAAATTGAAAAACTGATTTCCAGAAAGCTATTATATTATATTTCTCAGCATTTATCTTTGAATACAGTGTATAATTTATTATCATTTATTTTAGCATCAATTCTTAATTCTGATCAATAATGCTAGATTAAAGAGGAAAGATTTTATTCAAAGCATGGGGCTTTGAAATGAAATCTAATACTCTTCAGAACTTTGCTATATTATTTTTACTTTTGTATGGTTCTCTGAAGCAGATGGCATTGAGTGAAAGTTCTGAAACTCACTAATAACTACCCATTCACACTGCTTCTTCATTAGAGGAGAGTGCTCTACACTGCTTTCAGGAGGACCACTTAACTTTCTAGAAGATATGATTTACCACATATGAGGGGACATATATATGTCTATCATTTTGCCTTTTTAAATAATTTCCAAGAGAACATGGACTTCACTTCATTACATTAATATACTTGTATGTCAATAGAGTTTTGCCAAGAGAACACACTGGTCATAGCAAACACCCTCTTCCAACAAGAGAAATGACTCTACATATGGACATAACCAGATGCTCAATACTGAAATAAAATTGATTATATTATTTGCAGCCAAAGATGGAAAAGCTCTATACAGTCAATAAAATAAAAAAAAAATCCACAACTGACTGTGGCTCAGATCATGAACTCCTTATTGCAAAATTCAGACTTAAATTGAAGAAAGTAGGGAAAACCACTAGACCATTCAGGTATGACCTCAATCAAATCCCTTATGATTATACAGTGGAAGTGAAAAATAGATTCAAGGGATTAGATCAGATAGATAGAGTGCCTGGTGAACTATGGATGGAGCTTCATAATTTACAGGAGACAGTGATCAAAACCATCCCCAAGAAAAAGAAATGCAACAAGGCAAAATGATTGTCTGAGGAGAACTTACAAAGAGATAAGTAAAGAAGAGAAACAAAGGCAAAGAAAAAAAAGGAAAGATATAACCATCTGAATGCAGAGTTACAAAGAATTGCAAAGAGAGATAAGAAAAACTTCCTGAGAGAGCAATGTAAGGAAATAGAGGAGAACAGTAAAATAGGAAAGACCAGAGATCTCACAAGAGATGGCAAGGGTGAACGTTGACACTCTAGGAATCAGCAAACTAAAATGGACTGGAATGGGTGAATTTAACTCAAATGATATTTACATCTACGACTGCAGGCAGAAATCCCTCAGAAGAAATGGACTAGCCATCATGGTCAACAAAGAAGTCCGAACTGCAGTACTTGGATGCAATCTCAAAAACGACAGAATGATCTCCGTTCGTCTCCAAGGCAAACCATTCAGTATCATAGTTATCCAAGTCTATGCCCCAACCAGTAACACTAAAGAAACTGAAGTTGAATGGTTTTATGAAGACCTACAAGATGTTTTAGAACTAACACCCAAAAAAGTTGTCCTTTTCATTAAAGGGGACTGGAATGCAAAAGTAGGAAGTCAAGAAACACCTGGAGTAACAGGCAAATTTGGCCTTGGAATGCAGAATGAAGCAGGGCAAAGGCTAATAGAGTTTTGCCAAGAAAATGCACTGGTAAAAAAAAAAAAAAAAAGAAAAAAGAAAATGCACTGGTCATAGCAAACACCCTCTTCCAACAACACAAGAGAAGACTCTACACATGGACATCACCAGATGGTCAACACCAAAATCAGATTGATGATATTCTTTGCAGCCAAAGACGGAGAAGCTCTATACAGTCAACAAAAACAAGACCAAGAGCTGACTGTGGCTCAGATCATGAGCTCCTTATTGCCAAATTCAGACTTAAATTGAAGAAATTAGGGAAAACCACTAGACCATTCAGGTATGACCTCAATCAAATCCCTTATGATTATACAGTGGAAGTGAGAAATAGATTTAAGGGTCTAGATCTGATAGATAGAGTGCCTGATGAACAATGGAATGAGGTTCGTGACATTGCACAGGAGACAGGGATGAAGACCATCCCCATGGAAAATAAATGCAAAAAAGTAAAATGGCTGTCTGGGGAGGCCTTACAAATAGCTGTAAAAAGAAAAGAGGTGAAAAGCAAAGGAGAAAAAGAAAGATATAAGCATCTGAATGCAGAGTTCCAAAGAATAGCAAGAAGAGATAAGAAAGCTTTCTTCAGCAATCAATGCAAAGAAATAGAGGAAAAGAACAGAATGGGAAAGACTAGAGATCTCTTCAAGAGAATTAGAGATACCAAGGGAACATTTCATGCAAAGATGGGCTCAATAAAGGACTGAAACGGTCTGGACCTACCAGAAGCAGAAGATATTAAGAAGAGGTGCCAAGAATACACGGAAGAACTGTACAAAAACGATCTTCACGAGCCAGAAAATCATGATAATGTGATTACTAATCTAGAGCCAGACACCTTGGAATGTGAAGTCAAGTGGGCCTTAGAAAGCATCACTACGAACAAAGCTAGTGTAGGTGATGGAATTCCAATTGAGCTGTTTCAAATCCTGAAATATGATGCTGTGAAAGTGCTGCACTCAATATGCCAGCAAGTTTGGAAAACTCAACAGTGGCCACAGAACTGGAAAAGGTCAGTTTTCATGGCAATCCCAAAGAAAGGCAATGCCAAAAAATGCTCAAACTACCACACAATTGCACTCATCTCACATGCTATTAAAGTAATGCTCAAAATTCTCCAAGCCAGGCTTCAGCAATACGTGAACTGTGAACTTCCTGATGTTCAAGCTGGTTTTAGAAAAGGCAGAGGAACCAGAGATCAAATTGCCAATATCCGCTGGATCATGGAAAAAGCAAGAGAGCTCCAGAAACACATCTATTTCTGCTTTATTGACTATGCCAAATCCTTTGACGGTGTGGATCACAATAAACAGTGGAAAATTCTGAAAGAGGTGGGAATACCAGACCACCTGACCTGCCTCTTGAGAAATCTGTATGCAGGTCAGGAAGCAACAGTTAGAACTAGACATGGAACAACAGACTGGATCCAAATAGGAATAGGAGTATGTCAAGACTGTATATTGTCACCCTGCTTATTTAACTTACATGCAGAGTACATCATGAGAAACGCTAGACTGGAAGAAACACAAGCTGGAATCAAGATTGCCGGGAGACATATGAATAACCTCAGATATGCAGATGACACCACCCTTATGGCAGAAAGTGAAGAGGAACTACAAAGTCTCTTGATGAAAGTGAAAGAGGAGAGTGAAAAAGTTGGCTTGAAGCTCAACATTCACAAAACGAAGATCATGGCATCTGGTCTCATCACTCCACGGGAAATAGACGGGGAAACAGTAGAAAGAGTGTCAGACTTTATTTTGGGGGGCTCCAAAATCACTGTAGATGGTGACTGCAGCCATGAAATTAAAAGACGCTTACTCCTTGGAAGAAAAGTTATGAGCAACCTAGATAGTATATTCAAAACCAGAGACATTACTGTGCTGACTAAGGTCCGTCTAGTCAAGGCTATGGTTTTTTCTGTGGCCATGTATGGATGTTAGAGTTGGACTGTGAAGAAGACTGAGTGCCGAAGAATTGATGAGTTTGAACTGTGGTGTTGGAGAAGACTCTTGAGGGTCCCTTGGACTGCAAGGAGATCCAACCAGTCCATTCTGAAGGAGATTAACCCTGGGATTTCTTTGGAAGGAATGCTGCTAAAGCTGAAACTCCAGTCCTTTGGCCACCTCATGCGAAGAGTTGACTCATTTGAAAATACTTTGATGCTGGGAGGGGTTGGGGGCAGGAGGAGAAGGGGACGACCGAGGATGAGATGGCTGGATGCCATCACGGACTCAATGGACGTGAGTCTGAGTGAACTCCGGGAGTTGGTGATAGACAGGGAGGCCTGGCGTGCTGCGATTCATGGGGTCGCATAGAGGGACAGGACCGAGCGACTGAACTGACTGACTGAGAGATCTCTTCAAAATAATCAGAGATACCAAGGAGACATTTCATGAATTGATGGGCACAATAAAGGACAAAAGTGGTAGAGAATGAACAGATGCAGAAAATATTCAGAAGACGTGGTAAGAGTACACAGATTAGTGTTTTACAGTGTTGAAAAAATATTTTAGACCTTCATAACCACGATGGTGTGATCACTCACCTAAAGACAGATAACCTGGAGTGTGAAATAAAGTGGGCCTTAGGAAGCATCACTACAAACAAAGCTAGTGGAGGTGATAAAATTCCAGTTAAGCTATTTCAAATGCTAAAAGATGATGCTGTGAAAGTGCTGCACTCAATATACCAGCAAGTTTTGAAAGCTCATCAGTGGCACAGGACTGGAAATAGTCAGTTTTCATTCCAATCACAAGGAAAGGCGATGCCAAAGATTGTTCCAACTACTGCACAATTGCACTTATCTCACATGCTTGTCAAGTAATGCTCGAACTCCTACAAGCTAATCTTCAACAATACGTGAACCAGGAACTTTCAGAGGTGCAGGCTGCATTTAGAAATATCAGAGGAACCAGAGATCAAATTGCCATCACCCATTGAATCATAGGGAAAACATGAAAATTCTAGAAAAAGCATCTACTTCTGCTTCACTGACTACTCAGTTGGGAATACTAGACTATCTTACCTGTTTCTCTTCAGAGAAATCTGTATGCAGGTCCAGAAGCAACAGTTAGAACCGGCCATGGAACAACCTACTGTTTCAAAATTGGGAAAGGAGAACATCAAGGCTGTATCTTGTCACACTGCTTATTTAATTTACATGTGGAGTACATCATGCAAAATGCTGGGTGGATGAAGCACAAGCTGGAGTCAAGATTGCTGGGAGAAATATCAACAATCTCAGATATGCAGATGACACCACGCTTATGGCAGAAAGCAAAGAGTAACTAAAGAGCCTCTTGATGAAAGTGAAAGAGGAGAGTGAAAAAGCTGGCTTAAAACTTAACATTCAAAAACTAAGATTATGGCATCCAGTCCCATCACTTCATGGCAAATAGATGGGGAAAAAGTGCAAACAGTTACAGACTTTGTTTTCTTGGGTCCAAAATCACTGTGAATGGTGACTGCAGTCATACTATGACAAACCTAGACGGCAAGTTAAAAAGCATAGACATTACTTTGCCAACAAAGGTCCGTATAGTCAATGTCATGGTTTTTTTCCTGAAGTCATGTATGAATGTGAGAATCAGACCACAAAGAAGGCTGAATGCCAAAGAATTAATGCTTTTGAACTGTGGTGTTGTCGAAGACTCTTGAGAGTCCCTTGGGCTGCAAGGAAGTCAAATCACTCAATCATAAAGGAAATCAATCCTGAATCTTCATTGGAAGGGACTGATGCAGAAGTTCAAGCTCCTTTACTCTGGCCACTTGTTGGAAAAGATCTGACTCACTGGAAAAGATCTGGATGCTTGGAAAGATTGAAAGCAGGAGAAGGGGATGATAGAGGACAAGATGGTTTGATGGCATCACCAACTCAATGGACATGAGTTTGGGCAAAATCTGGGAGACGGTGAAGGACAGGGAAGCCTGGCATGCTGCAATCAAAGGGGTTTAATGAGTTAGACATGAGTGAGATACCAAACAACAACAAAGACATGTCATTGACTAGCAGAACTGAATTTCTACTTCTTTATGTATATATATATATGACTATATAGTATATATATATACTATATATATATATGAATATATATATATATGACTACTAGTCCATGAATGAAAAATACGAGTGCATCAGTTTTCTTATCTGAATATTAAATATATTTTATGAAAAGAAAGAATTATATTTTATTGACTAAAAAAACATGACATTTTTTTGAGATATTCTAAAATATAAATCAACATTTATTTGCACTAAAATAATCAAGAAAATATAGTGGAAACAATTTGAAAACATTTCCAATAGAAACTATTTTAGTGACTTTAAAGCTGAATTTTCTGGAATTTTAGAAAAGAGAAAGAATGTGTTATGAATACAATGAGAGGTATGTTTGGCTTATTTAAACACTTCACTGAATAGAAATCTTGCAAATGTGAAATATAGGACAAAATTTATGCTGAATATGTGTTTTAACTAGTAGGTGAAATGGCATAAACTCTAAATTCCACAATTAATTATTGATATTCTACAATTTACTTACTAGTAGATTTCCAAAGCTCTATATTATTAGGGAAGGCTAAGTATTGATAGTTATTTTTCACTCTGTGTGATTGGAATAATTGCTTTAATATGTGCTCATAGGAAAGTAAACATTGTCTTAGTTTTTATTTCTTACTATGCTATATTGAGTGTATGTATAATGAAGCTTCTAAGTGACTTGAATTGAAAATATATCTCATGTTTTCTAACCAATTAAAAGCCACTGGTAGGCTGTTGTTGTGTTTGTGTTTTCTCAAGTAAACTTATCAATATTTAATGTATAAAACTCCTGTATATTCAACTAAAAAGAAAAAGAAGGCATATGTGTAAAAAGATTTGGGCTTAATTGAGAATAGAAAGTAGAAAGTTGATTCCGCTTTTTTTTTTTTTAAGTGCATATTTGTCTTTGAGAACATTAAGCCTGGTGCCTCTATTTATTCTGGTAACTGAATATTTGTTAAATATAAATAAATGTTGTACATAATTTATTGTGTTTTCAGGCTCCAAACCACTTTAGTGCCTTTTTGTGTGTGTGTGTGTGTGTCTGTGTGTGTGTGTGTAGATTTACCATCATCTCACAATTACAGCTTTAGTATACTGGACTATTGCTTCACTTCACATAAATGCATCTCATTGATTTTAGCAATGATAGAGATGGGTGGCTGTTAGTCAGAGGTATTTTGTTTTTATCTGTTATAGCGTTTTTCTGAGTAATGGTGTATTGTCCATTATGCATGAGATAAATGACATCTGTAGACAAATTAATAATTTGTTGAAAAAAGGTATCAATAAACAATCTCCTAGTAGAATTTAAAAAGTACGGTTAGTTGAATTGTAAAAAGTAAATAAATATTAGTTTTTGTATTTTGTATAAGTTAGTATTTCTGAAGTATTAATAATTTCATGCAAAGATGGGCTCGATAAAGGACGGAAATGGTATGGACCTAACAGAAGCAGAAGATATTAAGAAGAGGTGGCAAGACTACACGGAAGAACTATAAAAAAAAGATCTTCATGACTCAGATAATCATGATGGTGTGATCACTAATCTAGAGCCAGATATCTTGGAATGTGAAGTCAGTTGGGCCTTAAAAAGCATCACTACAAACAAAGCTAGTGGAGGTGATGGAATTCCAGTTGAGCTATTTCAAATCCTGAAAGATGACGCTGTGAAAGTGCTGCACTCAATATGCCAGCAAATTTGGAAAACTCAGCAGTGGCCACAGGACTAGAAAAGGTCAGTTTTCATGGTAATCCCAAAGAAAGGCAATGCCAAACAATGCTCAAACTACCGCACAATTGCACTCATCTCACATGCTATTAAAGTAATGCTCAAAATTCTCCAAGCCAGGCTTCAGCAATACATGAACCGTGAACTTCCTGATGTTCAAGCTGGTTTTAGAAAAGGCAGAGGAACCAGAGCTCATATTGCCAATATCCACTGGATCATGGAAAAAGCAAAAGAGTTCCAGAAACACATCTATTTCTGCTTTATTGACTATGCCAAAGCCTTTGACTGTGTGGATCACAATAAACTGTGGAAAATTCTGAAAGAGATGGGAATACCAGACCACCTGACCTGCCTCCTGAGAAATCTGTATGCAGGTCAGGAAGCAACAGAATTGGACATGGAACAACAGACGGTTTCCAAAATAGGAAAAGGAGTACATCAAGGCTGTATATTGTCACCCTGCTTATTTAACTTATATGCAGAGTACATGATGAGAAACGCTGAGCTGGAGGAAGCACAGCTGGAATCAAGATTGCCAGGAGAAATATCAATAACCTCAGATATGCAGATGACACCACCCTTATGGCAGAAAGTGAAGAGGAACTAAAAAGCCTCTTGATGTAAGTGAAAGTGGAGCGTGAAAAAGTTGGCTTAAAGCTCAACATTCAGAAAACGAAGATCATGGCATCTGGTCCCATCACTTCATGGGAAATGGATGGGGAAACAGTAGAAACAGTGTCAGACTTTATTTTTTTAGGCTCCAAAATCACTGCAGATGGTGACTGCAGCCATGAGATTAAAAGACGCTTACTCCTTGGCAGAAAAGTTTTGACCAACCTAGATAGTATATTCAAAAGCAGAGACATTACTTTGCCGACTAAGGTCCGTCTAGTCAAGGCTATGGTTTTTCCTGTGGTCATGTATGGATGTGAGAGTTGGACTGTAAAGAAGGCTGAGCGCCAAAGAATTGATGCTTTTGAACTGTGGTGTTGGAGAAGACTCTTGAGAGTCCCTTGGATTGCAAGGAGATCCAACCAGGCCATTCTGAAGGAGATCAGCCCTGGGTGTACTTTGGAAGGAATGATGCTAAAGCTGAAACTCCAGTACTTTGGCCACCTCATGCAAAGTGTTGACTCATTGTTAAAGACTCCGATGCTGGAAGGGATTGGGGGCAGGAGGAGAAGGGGACGACCGAGGATGAGATGGCTGGATGGCATCACTGACTGGATGGATGTGAGTCTGAGTGAACCCTGGGAGATGGTGATGGACAGGGAGGTCTGGCACGCTGCCATTCATGGGATGGCAAAGAGTCGGACATGACTGAGCGGCTGAACTGAACTGAACTGAATCATTTTATGTATGTTTGTTTTTTTTCTATTATCTTGCTAATGTCATACCAGGCACATAGGTGCCAAATTGACATTATTCTTTTAGATTTTTAGAAATGTAGTCAGCGTTAGAGCAAAAAATTGGTCACAGTTGACTTGGCTCCCAAACGTGTCGGTATTGAATTATGGATTTTCTATACTAGCTTTCAAACAGACCTTTTATTAATTGCCTTACCATATTGAAATAGAATGTTCATCTAACTTTCATTCAGGAAAGATATATAGGGAATACTCAATATGAATTTGAAAATATATTTCATTGTTTAGGGAATTCTAATCTATACATGTAATTTTTGTTAAACTTTTTTTCTGCTCCTTGCTCATACTAAATTTAAAGACAATAATGACTGGTTAAGGAGACTATGAAACTATTATAGGCTATGAATATTGTAGTGGTTTAACTCGTTGCCTAATGTGTTTAATTATCATTGCTGCTGCTGCTGCTGCTGCTGCTGCTAAGTCACTTCAGTCGTGTCCGACTGTGTGACCCCATAGACGTCAGCTCACCAGGCTCTGCCATCTCTGGGATTCTCCAGGCAAGAACACTTGAGTGGGTTGCCATTTCCTTCTCCAATGCATGAAAGTGAAAAGTGAAAGTGAAGTTGCTCAGTCGTGTCCGACTCTTAGCGACCCCATGGACTGCAGCCTACCAGGCTCCTCTGTCCATGGGATTTTCCAGGCAAGAGTACTGGAGTGGGGTGCCATTGCCTTCTTCGTAATTAGTATTGAAAAACCACCAAATCACTTTGACTTACGTCCCTGGTCACATGCTTTTCCTTTCTTCTTTTCTTCTGTTATTTGTTTTGGTTTCTTTCCCCTCTTATGAAAGGCTTGTTCTTTTTTCTCATACCAGAAAACTAAGGTTTGAACAACCCACTTTTGACAGACTGGTTTACTACGTGAAATGTGTTCTGTTTACTCATTTTTAATATAATAAACTTTTGACCTAGTTAAATATTAATTTTCATGTTTTGAATATAATGTTGAATAAAATTCAACTATCCTTCTGCTGAGGTATATTTGCATATACCTGAACAACTTCCCACCACTTCCAACATTATTCTATCATCCAAAGCCAGATCTCTTCCCTACCTACCAGTTTTTCATTGTTTTTTCTCTTTTTAGTTATTCTGATTTAACACATTTGATAGTGCTAGCACTTTCAACTAGTTTAGAAGTGTGGAATAATTACTAGTAAATTGTGTTGCCTGCTAAGACAAATGTATCAAAATAGAGCAAACTCTTGATTATCCATAAAGACAGATACTCATAAAGTAAAAATGGACAGAAAATCACAGAAGTGTATATGCATTACAAATGTATTATATGATTTTTTTCCCCTAGAGGTGAAGGTACATATAATATACTGATTTTTTAAATCAATGTTTTATTTTAGAGGTTTGCTGTGATACATAAATGTTAGGTAATCCATATCTTGGGGCTTTAATAACAAACTTTAGTTGTCTCCTATCCTTTGATAATGATGAATTATTCATTTAGAAATAAAAAATTAGTAAAGTAAGGCAACGTTTAAGAATTTGTCAAGCATTCTTGCACATTTAAGGCATTCTAAAATACTTTATCCTCACTTCTTGTTTGCATTTTCAGAACATAATACAAACCAGTGTTGTCAGAAAAGAAAATAATTCTTCTAGTATACAACTTGTATTCACATTTTCAGAACATAATACAAACCTGTGTTGTCAGAAAAGGAAATAATTCTTCTAGTATACAACTTGTATTCAAGTGATAGAATGTTTACAAGATCTGGCTTTTGTTGATATTTTTAATAGCAATTTCTGAAATAACGATAGATGTTGCTATTTTTGTAGTAGTCAGTAAGATCAAAAGGTTCTTTAGATAATCAAGCCAATAAACCTGGAAGAAAGGGAGAAAAGAATTCTTAACCTTGAATAAGACAAGATTAGTCCCCATGAGATTGATCATAAATTATTCATATTATCCACCTAGAATGGCATCAAATTACCTTGTACTGTCAGCATAGCATAAGGGACTTCAACAGAAATGATAGCTATGTAAATTTAATTTATTTAGTACAATGTGACATATTTCGAATAGTGAGAAAATTGCACCAGAGGACAATATTTTATGATCTGTTTAGTGAGGGTTTCATAGATTTCCACTTGCATTCCCACTATTGTTTCTCTACATTCACTTACTGTCATAATTCACTTAATAATTCGTTTACCAGGGGGAAAATTGGCAGACAAATATCTTTTCATAGATGTGGTTCCTAGAGCAACAAGCCTGATTCTAATCATTACAAACATCCAACTTTCTACAAAGCCTGATAAATTTAATAAGGGTTCTATTATTGCAGTGTAAATATTTACAGACTTATCCAGAGTTAATTCAATTTTTAGATGAAAGTTCATATTGAAAAGAGAGTGCAATGCTGAGAAGAACAAAACAAACGAAATATTCTAAATAAATAAAATTTTTTCCCTGATGAAATATATATGACATTATTCTTTTATCCCATTAACTTTTGAGACTTTTTGTGAAATAATTCTATTATGGTTGCAGCAAGACAGTTTAATCATCATTTAAGTCACCAAACCATGTATGATGAAGGCTTTCACAGCTATCATCTCTTTATTCGATCTTAAATTATAATTATTTACAATGACTTTCCAGATATTTTTGACAGTTTCAGATCTATAATTCATTTGTGAATATTATATACATATTACCCTATTATTTAGAAAAAAGTGAAGATCAAAAATATCATCTGACTGTAGTATATATAGACTTGTAGACTGTGTAGTTCTATCCTTAACACAATCTGAATTTTTCAACGAGCTCATATTAGGCCTCTGAGAACTCCATCTTCATATTAGGAAATCAATACTAATACTTATTTTCCTAACCAAATATGGTTTAACATATTTTTAAAAAAATTTTATGAAATGAGATCCTATAGTTTTCAAATTTTGTTTCTAATTATCTTCTATATAGTGCTAGGACATAAAGTTTTGAAAACCAATAGTTTCCATGATGATGCCTCATCTATCACTTGACTTATATAAGCATATAATGATTTTCATAATTTCTACAGAAACAGAATGGACTGAAATCAAACTATCCAGGTGAAAACTGAATATAGCTCAAATTTTGATCATCTTCTCCATAGATTTACTTCACCAGAAGCAGAAATATCCCTACAAGATAATGTAACATTTACTATATCCTGTGTATTGCTTCCCCCCCTCCCCACTAGCTTTGGACCTTGCAAATAATCAGCTTTTGGTTTATTTGTTCTTTTCTTTGTTATTTCTTTCTTTTTGTTTGTTTCAGGTGTGACTTGATCTCATTTCTTAAGGTGGAAAATTAGAACATGGAACTGAGAACTGTTCTTTTAAATTTGATTTTAATTGGAGCATTATTGCTTTACACTCAATGAAACCAAGCCAACCCAAGATGGGTGGGTCATGCTGGAGAGGTCTGACAGAATGTGGTCCACTGGAGAAGGGAATGGCAAGCCACTTCAGTATTCTTGCCTTGAGAACCCCATGAACAGTATGAAAAGGCAAAATGATAGGATAAAAAAGAGGAACTCCCCAGGTCATTAGGTGACCAATATGCTACTGGAGGTCAGTGGAGAAATAACTCCAGAAAGAATGAAGGAATGAAGCCAAAGCAAAAACAATACCCAGTAGTGGATGTGACTGGTGATAGAAGCATGATCCAATGCTGTAATGAGCAATATTGCATAGGAACCTGGAATGTCAGGTCCATGAATCAAGGCAAATTGGAAATGGTCAAACAAGAGATGGCAAGGGTGAGAGTCGACATTTAAGGAATCAGAAAACTAAAATGGACTGGGATGGGTGAATATAACTCAGATGACCATTACATCTACTACTGTGGGCAGGAATACCTCAGAAGAAATGGAGTAGCCATCATGGTCAACAAAAGACTCCAAAATGCAGTACTTGGATGCAGTCTCAAAAACGACAGAATGATATCTGTTCGTCTCCAAGGCAAACCATTCAATATCAGAGTCATCCAAGTCTATGCCCCAACCAGAAACACAAAAGAAGCTGAAGTTGAACGGTTCTATGAAGACCTACAAGACCTTTTAGAATTAACACTGAAAAAAGATGTCTTTTTCATTATAGGGGACTGGAATGCAAAAGGTGGAAGTCAAGAAACACCTGGAGTAACAGGCAAATTTGGCCTTTGAATGCAGAATGAAGCAGGGCAAAGACTAATAGAGTTTCGCCAAGAAAACGCACTGGTCATAGCAAATACCATCTTGCAACAACACAAGAGAAGACTCTACACATGGACATCACCAGATGGTCATCACCAAAATCAGATTTGTTATATTCTTTGCAGCCAAAGACGGAGAAGCTCTATACAGTCAACAAAAACAAGACTAGGAGCTGACTGTGGCTAAGATCATGAACTTCTTATTACCAAATTCAGACTCAAATTGCAGAAAGTAGGGAAAACTGCTAGACCATTCAGGTATGATCTAAATCAAATCCCTTATGATTATACAGAGGAAGTGAGAAATAGATTTAAGGGCCTAGATCTGATAGACAGAGTGCCTGATGAACTATGCAATGAGGTTCGTGACATTGTACAGGAGACAGGGATCAAGATCATCCCCATGGAAAAGAAATGTGAAGAGCAAAATGGCTGTCTGGGGAGTCCTTACAAATAGCTGAGAAAAGAAGAGAGGTGAAAAGCAAAGGAGCAAAGGAAAGATATAAGATTCTGAATGCAGAGTTCCAAAGAATAGCAAGAAGAGACAAGAAAGCCTTCTTCAGTGATCAATGCAAAGAAATAGAGGAAAAGAACAGAATGGGAAAGACTAGAGATCTCTTCAAGAAAATTAGAGATACCAAGGGAACATTTCATGCAAAGATGGGCTTGATAAAGGACAGAAATTGTATGGATCTAACAGAAGCAGAAGATATTAAGAAGAGGCGGAAAAATACACAGAAGAACTGTACAAAAAAGATCTTTATGACCCAGATAATCATGATGATGTGATCACTAATCTAGAGCCAGACATCTTGGAAAGTGAAGTCAAGTGGGCCTTAGAAAGCATCACTATGAACGAAGCTAGTGGAGGTGATGGAATTCCAGTCGAGCTGTTTCAAATCCTGAAAGATGATGCTGTGAAAGTGCTGCACTCAATATGCCAGCAAGTTTGGAAAACTCAGCAGTGGCCACAGGACTGGAAAAGGTCAGTTTTCATTCCAATTCCAAAGAATGCAATGCCAAAGAATGCTTAAACTATCCCACAGTTGCACTCATCTCACATGCTAGTAAAGTAATGCTCAAAATTCTCCAAGCCATGCTTCAGTAATACGTAAATCGTGAACTCCCTGATGCTCAAGCTGGTTTTAGAAAAGGCAGAGGAGCCTGAGACCAAATTGCCAACATCTGCTGGATCATGGAAAAAGCAAAAGATTTTCAGAAAAACATCTATTTCTGCTTTATTGACTATGCCAAAGCCTTTGACTATGTGGATCACAATAAATTGTTGAAAATTCTGAAAGAGATGGGAATACCAGACCACTTGACATGCCTCTTGATAAATCTGTATGCAGGTCAGGAAGCAACCTTAGAACTGGAACAACAGACTGGTTCCAAATAGGAAAAGGAGTATGTCAAGGCTGTATATTGTCACCCTGCCTATTTAACTTACATATATCATGAGAATCGCTGGACTGGAAGAAACTCAAGCTGAAATCAAGATTGCCAGGAGAAATATCAATAACCTCAGATATGCAGATGACACTACCCTTATGGTAGAAAGTGAAGAGGAACTAAAAAGCCTCTTGATGAAAGTGAAAGTGGAGAGTGAAAAAGCTGGCTTAAAGCTCAACATTCAGAAAATGAAGATCATGGCATTAGATCCCATTCCTTCATGGGAAATAGATGGGGAAACAGTGGAAAGAGTGTCAGACTTTATTTTTTTGGGCTCCAAAATCACTGCAGATGGTGACTGCAGCCATGAAATTAAAAGACGCTTACTCCTTGGAAGAAAAGTTATGACCAACCTAGATAGTATATTCAAAAGCAGAGACATTACTGTGATGACTAAGGTTCGTCTAGTCAAGGCTATGGTTTTTCCTGTGGTCATGTATGGATGTGGGAGTTGGATTGTGAAGAAGGCTGAGTGCTGAAGAATTGACGCTTTTGAACTGTGGTGTTGGAGAAGACTCTTGAGAGTCCCTTGGACTGCAAGGAGATCCAACCAGGCCATTCTGAAGGAGATCAGCCCTGGGTGTACTTTGGAAGGAATGATGCTAAAGCTGGAACTCCAGTACTTTGGCCACCTCATGTGAAAAGTTGACTCATTGGAAAAGACTGATGCTGGGAGGGATTGGGGGCAGGAGGAGAAGGGGACGACAGAGGATGAGATGGCTGGATAGCATCATTGACTCGATGGATGTGAGTCTGAGTGAACTCCGTGAATTGGTGATGGACCGGGAGGCCTGGCGTGCTGCCATTCATGGGGTCGCAGAGTCGGACACGACTGAGCGATTGAACTGATCTGAACTGCTTTACACTATTGTGTTGGTTTTTGCCATATATCTACATGAATCAGCCATAAGTATACATATGCCCCCCCCCCCCCCACTTCGCATCCCATCCCATGCCTAAGGTTATCACAGATAACTGGATTTGAGCTCCTTGCAACATATAGTAAATTTTCACTGGCTATCTAATTTTACATATGGACCACCCTTGTGGCAGACAGTGAAGAGCAACTAAAAAGCCTCTTGATAAAAGTGAAAGTTCAGTTCAGTTCAGTCGCTCAGTCGTGTCCGACTCTTTGCGACCCCATGAATCGAAGCACACCAGGCCTCCCTGTTCATCACCAACTCCCGGAGTTCATCCAGACTTGCGTCCATCGAGTCAGAGATGCCATCCAGCCAACTCATCCTCGGTCGTCCCCTTCTCCTCCTGCTCCCAATCCCTCCCAGCGTCAGAGTCCTTTCCAATGAGTCAACTCTTCGCATGAGGTGGCCAAAATAATGGAGCTTCAGCTACAGCATCATTCCTTCCAAAGAAATCCCAGGGTTGACCTCCTTCAGAATGGACTGGTTGGATCTCCTTGCATTCCAAGGGACTCTCGAGAGTCTTCTCCAACACCACAGTCCAAAACCATCAATTCTGCGGCACTCAGCCTTCTTTACAGACCAACTCTCACATCCATACATGACTAGAGGAAAAACCATAGTCTTGACTAATCGGACCTTAGTCGGCAAAGTAATGTCTCTGCTTTTGAATATGCTATCTAGGTTGATCATAACTTTTCTTCCAAGGAGTAGGTGTCTTTTAGTTTCATGGCTGCAATCACCATCTGCAGTGATTTTGGAGCCCAAAAAAATAAAGTCTGACACTGTTTCTACTGTTTCCCCATCTATTTCCCATGGAGTGATTTGAGCAGATGCCATGATCTTTGTTTTCTGAATGTTGAGCTTTAAGCCAACTTTTCACTCTCTTCTTTCACTTTCATCAAGAGGCTTTGTAGTTCCTCGTCACGTTCTGCCATAAGGGTGGTGTCATCTGCATATCTGAGGTTATTGATATTTCTCTCAGCAATCTTGTTTCAAGTTTGTGTTTCTTCCATCCCAGCGTTTCTCATGATATACTCTGCATGTAAGTTAAATAATCAGGGTGACAATATACAGCCTTGACGTGCTCCTTTTTCTATTTGGAACCAGACTGTTGTTCCATGTCCAGTTCTAACTGTTGCTTCCTGGCCTGCATACAGGTTTCTCAAGAGGCAGGTCAAGTGGTCTGGTATTCCCATGTCTTTCAGAATTTTCCACAGTTTATTGTGATCCACACAGTCAAAGGCTTTGGCATAGTCAATAAAGCAGAAATAGATGTCTTTTCTGGAACTCTCTTGTTTTTTCCATGATCCAGCGGATGTTGGCATTTTGATCTCTGGTTCCTCTTCCTTTTTGAAAACCAGCTTGAACCTCAGGAAGTTCATGGTTCACTTATCGCTGAAGTCTGGCTTGGAGAATTTTGAGCATTAGTTTACTAGCATGTGAGATGAGAGTGAAAAAGTTGGCTGGAAGCTCTACATTCAGAAAACTAGGATCATGGCATCCGGTCCCATCACTTCATGGGAAATAGATGGGGAAAGAGTGGAAACGGTGTCAGACTTTATTTTTGGGGGCTCCAAAATCACTGCAGATGGTGACTGCAGCCATGAAATTAAAAGATGCTTACTCCTTGGAAGAAAATTTATAACCAACCTAGATAGAATGTTGAAAAGCAGAAACATTACTTTGCCAACAATGTTCTGTCTAGTCAAGGCTATGGTTTTCCCCGTGGTCATATATGGATGGAAAGTTGGACTGTGAAGAAAGCTGAGCACCGAAGAATTGATGCTTTTGAACCGTGGTGTTGGAGAAGACTCTTGAGAGTCCCTTGGACGGCATGGAGATCCAACCAGTCCATTCTGAAGGAGATCAGCCCTGGGATTTCTTTGGAAGGAATGATGCTAAAGCTGAAACTCCAGTACTTTGGCCACCTCATGGGAAGCATTGACTCATTGGAAAGGACTCTTATGCTGGGAGTGATTGGGGGCAGGAGGAGAAGGGGACGACAGAGGATGAGATGGCTGGATTGCATTACCAATTCGGTGGACATGAGTTTGAGTGAACTCTGGGATTTGGTGTGGGACAGGGAGGCCTGATGTGTTGCAATTCATGGGGTCACAAAATGTCGGACACATCTGAGTGACTGAACTAACTGAATATATATATTTTAGTGCTACTGTCCCACTTTGTCCCTCCCTCTCCTTCCCTTCCTAGGTACACAAGTCTCTTCTCTATGTCTACATGTCCATTTCTGCCCTGCAGATTTGTTCATCAGTATCATCTTTCTAGATTCCACATATATGCATTGCTATACACTATTTGTCTTTCTCTTTCTGTCTCACTTCACTTTCTATGATAGGCTCTAGATTCATCCACCTTATTAGAACTGAGTCAAATGTGTTCCTTTTAATGGCTGAGTAATATTCCACTGTGTATATGTACTACAACTTCTTTATCCATTCATCTATTGATGAACATCTAGTTTGCTTCTATATTCTATCCATTATAAATAGTCCTGTGATGAATATTAGGGTGCATGTGTCTTTTTAAATTATAATATTTTTAGTGTATATGCCCAGTCGTGGAATTGTTGGGGCATATGATAATTTTATTTCTTGTTTTTAAAGAAATCTCCATACTGTTCTCCGTAGTGACTCTATCAATTTGCATTCCCACCAACAGTGCAAGATGATTCCCTTTTCTCCACACACTCATTTATTGTTTGTAGATTTTCTGATGATGCCCATACTGAGGATATGAGAGCAATATGGAAAAAAAAGAAAAACAGAAAAAAAGGGGAAAATGATTAAAAAAAAAAAAAAAAAGAAACAACAGGAGAAAAAAAGGTATATAGAGTGGTGGTTCCACTTCTGCCTCCCTAGGAGGCCCTCTGATATTGAACTATTCTCTGAACCTGCTGCAGGGAGCTCAGACTGTAATCTGG
The DNA here is from genome assembly GCF_023091745.1 of Budorcas taxicolor. Taxonomy (NCBI): domain Eukaryota; kingdom Metazoa; phylum Chordata; class Mammalia; order Artiodactyla; family Bovidae; genus Budorcas; species Budorcas taxicolor. Next base: position 1,346,992 of record NC_068935.1, read on the forward strand.
CTCTACTCTGGCATGTACTTGCCTGCAACATCCACGGGTGCCAGAGCTAGGGCTTTTTCTTTTGTGTAAACACTCATTGTCCTTTTATATATCCCCTAGACACAGAGCCAACCTAGTGTATCTTGAGGATTTAATCTGCATATTGTACAGCTCATGGAAAGATTTTGATTCTCTTCCTTAGCCACTTTGCCCCTGGAGCTCCATTGTGGTTTTATTCCCTCTCTGCATCTGGGTTATCCACAAAAGTTTGCTCCTGAGGCTGCCTTGGAGGACTTGGGTCTGCCCCAGTGACGGCCAGATATGGAAGTGGCACAGCTGCTTGGATTACGGGGACCCTTGCAGCACCACGTACGCAGGGGACCCAGCAGCCACAGGCACAGAAAATATAGTTATACTAAAATATAGTTAAAATATTGTTACTAATAGCCTCTGGCAGGTCTGCCTCAGTGAGGACCAGGGATTGAGGGGGCATGGCTGTTTGGATTGTGGGGAACCTGCTGGCACCAGGTGTATAGGGAAACCTTTGGCCATGGGCACAAGAGATAAGATGCTATTAGTCTTTTTCTATCCTCTTGTAGCTGACATTCAAAAGGCTTCGCTGTCTGTTCCTTCTTTGCAGCTTGGCACAACAGGCACTCAAAGGGCCCCCTGACTGGGGTCCTTCTCTATTGCTCAGCCTGTCAGTCATGCAGAGGGCCACCATCTCTGGAGTTTTTCCCTATTGGTCAGCTGCCCATCCTCAGTGTGTGGGGAAAGAGAGAGGCTACAGTAATGGTTCCACACCTTGTGCATGACTCAGCAGTATCACTGCCTCCATGGCTACCTGGCTTTCTCCAAGGACATTCCCTGCTGTGAGCTTCTCCCTCAGTCAACAGCAGTCCTTGCCCTGAGATTTCTCTCCAATCCCTATTCTCCAGTCTCTGGCTACCATGCATACCAGAGGACTCATGTTTCTGTATTAAGTACATAGGGCCAAAGTATGAAATGTCTGTGTGGTTCTCATTTCATTCAGACCATCATAGATCAGCTGCTTTATTCTCCAACAGCCTCAAATGCCTCTCCTCTGTCCCATACTATTGCTCTGATGTGGAAAGTTGCTTCAGTTCCTCCATACCCTAGGTACAGGTCCAGTCCCACTCACTCTCCTCCTTTTTTTCTTTTCCATCCTTCATCCTACCAAGTTTTGCATGTATCCATAAATTCCTTTCCACTGGTCAAGGACTCTTGCCAGCTCTCAGCTAGTGCTCTGTGAGATCCTCTTCATCTGAAGATGTATTCCTGATGCATCTGTGGAGAGAGAAGTACTCCATATCCACCTATTACTCCACCATCTTGTCATCTCTGAGACCTGTCTTAGTTTCTAAATTGAGGCATTTAATGTAATCAACTTCCCTGGTGGCTCAGAGGTTAAAGTGTCTGCCTGAAATGCGGGAGACCTGGGTTCGAACCCGGGGTTGGGAAGTTCCCCTGGAGAAGGAAATGGCAACCCACTCCCGTATTCTTGCCTGGAGAATCCCAAGGACAGAGGAGCCCAATGTGCTTCACTTCACAGGGTCGCAAAGAGTTGGACACGACTGAGCGACTTCACTTCACTTCACTTCACTTCACTTCACTTCACTTCAATGTAATCTTCTATAACCATTGCTTTAGCTACATCTTACAAATTGAAGCATGTTGTAGTTTTATTTTCATTCAACAGATATTTTTCTAATTTCCCTTGAAACTTCCTTTTTGACCCATGTATTGTTTAGAAGTGTTTTTTTTTTTTTCTTTTTAATTTATCTCTGCAGTTCTATTTCTTTCTGTTTCATGTACTTCAAAGTTCTGTAACATGAAGCATATACTTGTGAGCTTGTTCAGTTTGCTTGGTGAACTGATCCTTTTATCATTATATAATTTCTCTCTTCATCAATGGTTGTATTCCTAGTTCTAAAGTCTGCCTTTTCTGATATTAATGTGGTTGTTCCAATTTCCTCTTGATTGTTGTTTGCATGGCATATCATTTTCTTGTCCTTCAACTTTTAACTTATCTATATCCTTATGGTAAAAGTAGGTTTCTTGTTGACAGAATATAGGTGAGTCTTTTTTTTTTTTATCCAACCTGACAATTTCTTAATAAATCTGTCACAGCTATTTATTTTGATGTATTTATTGATACATCATTTGATGTATTGATAGAGTTGTATTTTATTCTACCATTATATTACTTAATTTCAGTTTTTCTTTCTCTTTTGTGTTCCTCTTTCCCCCTTTTTGCCTTCTTTGGATTCTTTCAGTATTTTTCTCATATTCTAGTTTAATTGCCTATTAACTTTTGCCCATATCTTTTGTATTATTTCTTAGTGTTTGCTCTAGGCTTTATATTATACATACCTAAACTTTCACAGTATACTCAGTTATATTTTACCACTTCATTAAAAATGTAGCTTTACAACCATACAAGTTCCTTTTATTCTCTGCCATTAAACTTTTCATTACAGTTGTCATATGGGTTAAATCCATATAAGTTGATTTCAGTAAACATGCATAAGAGAAAATAGAATTTTTTATTTACCTGTATATTCACTATTTTTCTTGCTCTTCCTTCATTCCTGAAAATACTCTCTACTGGCCTTCAGACAAGCCTTTAATTATAATGAAACATAATATTTAAAAATCTGGTGCACTGGGATGACCCTGAGAGATGGGATAGGGAGGGGGGTGGGAGGTAGGGTCAGGATGAGAAACACATGTACACCCATGGCTGATTCATGTGCATGTATGGCAAAACCACCACAATATTGTAAAGTAATTAGCCTTCAATTACAATTAAAAATAAATAAATATTTTAAAAAAACTAAAAAAAACACAACTATCCTTCCAATAGATTTAATAAATTCAAGAAAGTTTATATCATTTTCTTTTAGCTGAAAGTCTTATTTTAGCATTTTTAAAGAGCAGATCTACCAGCAACGGCTTCTCTGGATTTTCCTTTTTCTGATAATATCTTTGCTTATCCTTTATCCTGAAAGAGATTTTCCGTGTTACTTAAAATTTTGAATTAATGGTTATTTTTTTTTCATCCCTTTAAGATGCTGCCCTATTATCTTCTGGTTTCCATGACTTTCAGTCAAAAATCAATGGTAATTTGAATAATTTTTCCCCCGATTGTAATGCATTGTTTTACTCTCGTTGTTTTCAAGTGTTTAGTCTGTTGTTTTAGTATTTTGATTATGATGTGCTTGGGCATTGTTGTCTTTCAATTTATTTTGATTAAAGTTCTGCAGAGCTCCTTGAATTTATAATTTTATGTCCTTCATCAAATGTGGAAGTTTTTGGCCCTCATTTTTTAAAATATTTTTTCTGCATTTATCTTTTTATCATCTTCTTTTTAGACTCCAATGGCATATATTTTATAACCTTTGAGACTGTCCCATTGTTGCCTGAGATTTTATTTATCCTTTTTATAATTATTTTTCTCTCTGTTCTTAAGAATGGATGATTTCCATTGATTTATCTTCAAGTCTATTGACTCTTCTGTCATCTCAATTCTATCATTGATCACATTAAATGAATTGTTTGTTGTTTATTTTAGATATTTCATTTCTGTCCTATAATTTTCATTTGGATATATATTTTTTTTAGTTTCTACTTCTACGAAAGAAATAGAAACTCTAGCTTTTCATTTATGTCATGAAACTAGTATATAGTTGCATTAACTGCTTTAAATCTTTGATAATTCCAGTGCCTACCTCATCTCAGTATTGGGATCTCCCCTCTTATCCCCTAAATCTTTAGAATTGGCCATATTTTCTGAAGTCTTTTTAATGTCAGTTTTATGTGGTAGAGATTTTGGCTCTTATTTCAATTGTCTGAATAATGTTGATTTTTCATTTGTTTATTTAGCAGAAAGATATTGAATGTTAGTTTGTTAAAAAAAAAAGAAAGAAAGAAAGAAAGAAATCACAATTTTGAACGGCTTTGTTAAGATGCTTTGGTTAATCCGGTACAGTATGCCTCGAGAGTTAGTTGAGGCTTAGGTTGTAGTTTGCAGAGGTACTTCTTTTTATTGTGCTTTACTTTATTTTGTTTCAGATACTGATTTTTTTTTTTTTTAGCATAAATTGATGGTTTGTGGCAACCCTGCCTCAAGCAAGTCCACTGGCATTATTTTTTTCAATATCATTTGCTCACTTTGTATCTCTATGTCACGTTTTTTGTTTTGTAATATTTTAAACATTTTCATTATTATGATATTTTTAATGATGATCTGTGATCAGTGATCTCTTAGGTTATTGGTGAATTTCACTTGGTGCTTATTTCTATGAGCACAGAAGGAGGTTTTTGACTTGAGACTTCGACCTTTGAGACGGTGATGCTGACCAACTGGTACAGGCATCAGAGAGAAGGTGGTGTGAGTTGATTGCTTCTTTAAGTGTTGACAGAACTGCAAGCTGGTTTCAGCAGTGGCTCCTAGGACAAACTGTCTTTATCAGCATGAATATAGGCTAGGATAGTTCCTAAAGGAGGATATTGAGCAAATAAGTGGCATGATCTCATGTTTGATTTAGGATGATCACTGATTACTCTTTGGAGATCAGACTGAATGGTATTAGAGCAAAAACAAACAGATTAGTTATAAAACATTACAATAATTCAGGTGAACTAATATTTATACAAGGATAGTAGCAGTATATGTGGAGGATAGTGATCAGATTGTAGGTGTAATTTAAAGATAAAGCCAACAAAATTTCCTAAAATGTGAGATATGAAATTTTAAAAAAAATGGAGGAATCAATGGCAGTCTAATTTTTTGATCTAAGGAAATACAAACCTAAGTTTATGTTTTTTCAATTGAAATGGTAAAGAGTGTGGAAGAAGTAAGTTTGGTGTTAAAAGAAATTTCCAAGGGAGGGAGGGGCATATTGGCTTCTTTCACATTTAGATTAAGATATTAAGTAGGTTCTTAGATACACCAGGCTGGATTTTAGGCAATTTGTCTTGGCTTGGAATTTTTAGAGTATATAGACAGAATTTAAAGCCATGAAGATAGATGACATCACCTAGGGAGTAAGTGTAGATGAAGAAGAGAAAAGTTCTGAGAACTTGTTCCATGGACATTCCAACCTTTAGAGGTGGAAAAGCTGAGAAGAAGTCAACAAAGTAGACTGAGTGTATTTTGACAAAAGATTATGGTTTTATTAATATGCTGCTTTTTTCAGCTGTCGTATATATTTTTCTGTTGTTAGCATTAAGTTATTAAATAATCAATAGATATCTATTGACCACAAAGTATAATGGAACTAACCAAAAAATTCTACTCCTAGTAAATAGAGCATAAATAATATTTATAGAGCTAGAAGGGCATTTCAATAGTTCTAGACTTCAGGCATTGCTGTAAGCAATTTGGAACATTAGTGTCCTGTCTTCAAAGGGTGATGCAAGTTAGAGAAAGAGAGCAATGTAAAATGAGTAAGAAGTGTATTCTCATCAGTTTTGTGAATATTGTATTAACAGTTTGGCCCACATTATTTTGTGATTACATATTTAGGACTGACATATACTTCAAAATAATGAAAAATTTACAGCAAACTATATTGTGAAAGTACACAGAAAACTATTAGAAGGAATAATATAAAGGCTCAATTTTGATAATATCATGCATAATATCAATGCTTACATATTGTTACATAAGTTATGTTATTTTAGGAAATTATTAACCATCATATGTCTATATTTTTGAAGTTGAAAATGTTGAAATAATGAAAACAGTTTATTGCTTATCTTTAGTATAGTCTTTTAAAATAGTATTTTATCTTATAAGTTAAGGTGAAAATATTAGACAGAATAATGTAATTTTATTTGGAAGGGACCCTTTAGATGATATGGTCCAAGTTTATGTATTTATAAATGTAGAAATTTAAATACAGTGTATATAATGACTCACCCAAAGTAATAGAACTAATTTTAAAAAAGTTTGCTATCTGATGATTTTCAGTACTCTTGCCACTTTATTTTTCAGAATCATATTAGAGAAGAAAATTAAACATATTAAGAAAATGTCTTTTCTTCATTTCTTTCTCTTCACTACCTGACTTTTTCTTTTTCTTTTCTCCCTACTCCCTTTTAACTTTTTGCTTCTTCTTCTCCTTTAAGAAAGGAAGACTTACATGTTAATGAAATGGGAAAAGGTTAAAAGAGAAGAATTATCCTAGTATTTTCCCCTATAATTCTTTCCTTACACATACAAACACACACCTAAAGCTATTTGGAAGATATAAAGAACTCGAATGTTCTTAATTCTTTGTAGTTAAAAAAAAATAATAATCTCTACTCTTTCTGAGAAAAAAACTAGCCCATCTATCCTGGGATAGAAAGAGCTAACAGTAACCCTAGAGATTTATTTCATGAACTTCAAATAAATCATGTTTCAAGGTTTCTCTTTTCTCGGGACTATTGACAAATATACCTAAAATTTACTGGTTTAAGTGTGCAGATACTCATAGTATTGAATTTCACTTTTCATAGTTATTTCTTTTGAAATTTGCAAATGATTTACTATCTCAGATCCTCAGTTTGTTAATCTAGAAAATAAGGATAATTATGTTTAGTTTATAATGCCATTGCTAGTTTTAAAAGTAATGCATGATGCAGTATAAGTACTCATGTGTTATTTTTTATTATTATCAATATAATTATCATAAACAGCTCTCCTCAAATAGGAAGTGCCTTTCTGAAAACTCATGAACTCATTCATAGTCACTGTTTCAAAGAAGAGACATAGTAGAACCTGTGAACTATTATGGAGTTGGTCTACTTAAAATTCAATTAGTGACATCATAAATAAGTGGAGGCATAAAAAAATACATAATCTAAAGAAGTATTATGTTTGCTTTAAGAGTTTGGCATGTTTCTATATACCATCCTAAGAAATCCAATTCTTTTAATAATTATAATCAAATCGAACTTGTTATTAGAGTGTTTGTTCTATTGAATGGGTTTGAGAGTGATCTGGAGAATTTTATTTGTGAGCTTCAGATGATCAATTACTGATGTTTTTGTAATTTTTTATACAAGTATACAAATGGTACAGCAACATATCTTGCAGTGCTTCCTTCCATGTTGTAATAAAACTCTTGCAGAACATGTGTGTGCACCATAAAGGAAAAGACAATGATTTTTCTCTGGGAAATGATGGCCCTTATTAGCATGAACTGAATTGTGCATCTGTGTTCATAATGGGCTGAATAAAGTGATGTTGGATTGCTTTGTACATATTCCTGTGCTTTCACTTCTGTTTGCCTCGCTGTTTGTTTTTTTCATCCAGCCCACCCAGGTGAGACTGACGTTTTCCCTTCTTGGCTTTATTATCTAGAGATAATGGAGGAAGGCAGGAGCATGTGTAAGCAAATGTATTGGTTGTCATAGGCTCCCTTTTCTGGTGTCCCTCTTGATTTTCTTTTCTACCTTTGATATTTTAAGTAAAGCCCTCTATAACATATCATGATACAGCCTCTCCCACCTACCCAAATAGAACAGGTGATTGAATGCTTCACACATCATGGCCTTTATTCATCTATATTTATAAAAATGCCTTGTCTTTTTTTTTTTTTTTTTTTAGTGTTGCCAGCTCTCATACATTTACTTATTTATCTGTTCAGTGATCATGCTGGTACTGTTGTGCCATCTGAAAATTTAGCCTTTTAGCTTCTTTGATGGCATAATTAACATGAACTAAATAAATCCAGCTTGTGCCACAGCTGTCAAGGCACCTGGGTATTTATAGTTTCACCCTCTCTTCTGAGGCGGGAGAGCTTTCATAACACATACGGCAGGGTGAATCTGGAGCAGATGGGCTCATATAATCTGGTTTTTAATAAGGCAAGAGGGGATAACACTGCATAAAGCCCAGTCACAAATCTATCAAAGGTACTGAATTGATTATATCCTGCACCAGACAGTGCCTGTGTCCAGATGAATACATTCTAGATGTCACAATGCTGAGCTTTTTGGTGCTGAATTTTAAAATAAAAAAGCTTAGCTTCTACAGAAAATAGCAGATAATTTTCTTCTTAGTAGCCAATGACTTGAACTAGCCTTTTGCATTTATTCAGAAGATAGCACAGAATGCTAAATGGCTTTCCCTTTTCACCTATGTGACAATTACCTTGACCAATGGAAAATACAATAGTATCTGAAAATAAACTCCCAGGGACATAAGAAGCAAAATAAATCCTGAAAGTGATAATTGGAATATAAAAAAGAAACAGCTCAAGAAGTTTCTCAATCCCAGGAAGGCATAGAGACCCTCCTACAGAATCATCCTGCCCAGAAAGCACAGGTGGCAGCTAGCAGCCTGATGATGAAAGTCATAGATAACTCTGTTGTCTGTTAATATTATCTGCCATGCACACCTTCAGAAGTTAAATAGGCCATGGAAAGCCAATGTCAGGGAGTTAGTGAAAATTTAAAAGAATAATCCACACTTAGTTAAGGAAAAACTGAGATAGATTGAGTTTTAGATGCTTTTATATACAAGCCCTTGTTTGTAGTATTCTGTACCTCGTGGGGGAAGAGATATCTATGATTTTCAGAGAGCATGTAATGCTAGTCACAAAGTTGTGTCTGACTCTTTGCAATCCCATGAACTGTAGGAATGCCAGGCTCCTCTGTCCATGGGATTCTCCAGGAAAGAATACTGGAGTGGGTTGCCATTCCCTTTTCCAGAGGATCTTCCCCCACACAGGGATCGAACCCAGGTCTCTTGCATTCTGGGAAGATTCTTCACTGTTTGAGCTCTAGGGAAAACCTCAGAAAGCATGAGTGAGTGATAATACACCTCTAGGGGACATAGATCATGATAACCGATGGGCTTTTTCAAATTACACTTCCTCACTACCCAGATTCTCTGAACATCCTAGAGGTGTGTGTGCCAGTCACGTTAGTCGTGTTCCACTTTTTGCAACCCTATGGACTATAGCCCACCAGGCTCCTCTGTCCGTGGGATTCTCCAAGCATGAATACTGGAATGGGTTGCTATTCCCTCCTTCAGGGCTTTTCCCAACCCAGGGATCAAACCCACCTCTCCTGTGGCTCCTGCATTGCAGGTGGATTCTTTACAACTGAGCCACTAGATAAGGCTCCTAGAGGGACATATCCTTGTGAGAGTGACTGCCTGGTGAGCTTCACTGACACATAATATGACACTCAAGTGTGTCAATGTAGAAGAAAGGTAAGTGATGGCTTTTCTTCTTCCATAATAAAGTTTTCTTAAAAACGTGTATACCTGTGGCAGATTCATGTTGATATATGGCAAATCAAATACAATTAAAATAAATAAATTTATATTAAAAATAAAATAAATAAAAACTTCCAATACATTGTTAAGCAAGAGAAAGGATCTTTCAGTTTTAGTAATCTTTATCTGTACAGAGGCACGAATTATGGTTCACCAGATGGTCAACACCAAAATCAGATTGATTATATTCTTTGCAGCCAAAGATGGAGAAGCTCTTTACAGTCAGCAAAAACAAGACTGGGAGCTGACTGTGGCTCAGATCATGAGCTCCTTATTGCCAAATTCAGACTTAATGGAAGAAAGTGGAGAAAACCACTAGACCAGTCAGGTATGACCTAATCATATCCCTTATGATTATACAGTGAAAGTGAGAAATAGATTTAAGGGTCTAGATCTGTTAGAAAGAGTGACTGATGAACTATGGACTGAGGTTCATGACATTGTACAGGAGACAGGGATCAAGACCATCCCCATGGAATATAAATGCAAAAAAAGCAAAATGGCTGTGTGGGGAGTCCTTACAAATAGCTGTAAGAAGAAGAAAAGTGAAAAGCAAAGGAGAAAAGGAAAGATATGAGCATCTGAATACAGAGTTCCAAAGAATACCAAAAAGAGATAAGAAATTCTTCCTCAGCAATCGATGCAAAGAAACAGAGCAAAACAGCAGAATGGGAAAGACTAGAGATTTCTTCAAGAAAATTAGAGATGCCAAGGGAACATTTCAAAGAAAGATGGGCTCAATAAAGGTAAGAAATGTTATGGAACTAACAGAAGCAGAAGATATTAAGAAGAGGTGGCAAGAATACACAGAAGAACTGTATTAAAAAAAAGCTTCATGACCAAGACAATCACGATGGTGTGATTACTCACCTAGACCAAGACATCCTGGAATGTGAAGTCAACTGGGTTTAAGAAAGCATGACTATGAACAAAGCGAGTGGAGGTGATGGAATTCCAAGTGAGCTATTTCAAATCCTGAAAGATGATGCTGTGAAAGTGTACTCGATATGCCAGCAAACTTGGAAAATTCAGCAGTGGCCACAGGACTGGAAAAGGTCAGTTTTCATTCCAATCCCAAGGAAAGGCAATGCCAAAGAATGCTCAAACTACGACACAATTGCACTCATCTCACACACTAGTAAAGTAATGCTCAAATTCTCCAAGCCAGGCTTCAGCGATATGTGAACCATGAACTTCCTGATGTTCAAGCTGGTTTTAGAAAAGGCAGAGGAACCAGAGGTCAAATTGGCAACATCCACTGGATCATCAAGAGAGTTCCATAAAAACATCTATTTCTGCTTTATCGACTATGCCAAAGCCTTTGACTATGTGGATCACAATAAACTGTGGAAAATTCTGAAAGTGATGGGAATACCAGACCACCTGACCTGCCTCTTGAGAAACCTATATGCAGGTCAGGAAGCAACAGTTAGAGCTGGACATGGAACAACAGACTGGTTCTGAATAGGAAAAGGAGTACGTCAGGGCTGTATATTGTCACCCTGCTTATTTAACTTATATGAGAAGTTACATCATTTGAAGCACTGGGCTGGATGAAGCACAAGCTGGAATCAAGATTGGTGGGAGAAATATCAATAACCTCAGATATGCAGATGACACCACCCTTATGGCAGAAAGGGAAGAGGAGCTAAAAAGCCCCTTGATGAAGGCGAAAGAGGAGAGTGAAAAAGTTGGCTTAAAGCTCAACATTCAGAAAACGAAGATCATGGCACCTGGTCCCATCTCTTCATGGGAAATAGACGGGGAAACAGTGGAAACAGTGTCAGACTTTCTCTTTTTGGGCTCCCAAATCACTGCAGATGGTGACTGCAGCCATGAAATTAAAAGACGCTTACTCCTTGGAAGAAAAGTTTTGACCAACCTAGACAGCATATTCAAAAGCAGAGACATTACTTTGCCAACAACGGTCCGTCTAGTCAAGGCTATGGTTTTTCCTGTGGTCATGTATGGATTCGAGAGTTGGACTGTGAAGAAAGCTGAGCATCGAATAATTGATTCTTTTGAACTGTGGTGTTGGAGAAGACTCTTGAGAGTCCCTTGAACTGCATGGAGATCCAACCAATCCATTCTGAAGGAGATCAGCCCTGGGTGTTCTTTGGAAGGAATGATGATAAAGCTGAAACTCCAGTCCTTTGGCCACCTCATAGGAAGAGTTGACTCATTAGAAAAGACTCTGATGTTGGGAGGGCTTGAGGACAGGAGTAAAAGGGGATGACAGAGGATGAGATGGCTGGATGGCATTACCCACTCGATGGATGTGATTCTGAGTGAACTCCTGGAGATGGTGATGGACAGGAAGGCCTGGTGTGCTGCGATTCATGGGGTCACAAAAAGTCGGACACGACTGAGCGACTGAAATGAACTGAACTGAACTGAGAATATGAGACTTATCATCTGCCTTAATGTCTTCAGAGAATAGTTATCAGTGATTTCTTTCCAGGGTTAAAATTAATAGACTTGAGCTCAGTGTACTGTGACCATATTTAGAATTTTATCCATTGTGAAAATATTCTCTATGTGACATCTTACCACATATTAGAGCTTCTTGTGGAAGTTCACAATTTGTGACATTTCATCTTAAAATGCATACTTTTCCATTTTGAACTTCTGTGTTATATTTTTTATTTTAGATTGGAAATAAGGCTAAATAAGATTCAGAATAAAAATATTAAATGAGAAAAATAGCTGCTAAGAATTAATTTCCCATGGCAATCGATTGCATGTTTAGTCAGTAGTTTGGTACAGTTGTTTGACTAAACTTTTTATTTCCACTATCAATTAAGGAGTTTGTCCATTTTACTTTAGAGTGTTCATTTTTTGTGATAATAATTTCAACCTTTTTTAACTAATTATGTTTAAGGAGGGGCTTTCCTGGTGGATCAGAGTAAAGAATCTGCCTGAAATGCAGGAGACCTGAGTTTGATCCCTAGGTTGGCAAGATGCCCTGGAGAAGGGAACGGCTACCCACGACAGTATTCTTGCCTAGATAATCTCCATGGAAAGAGGAGCCTGGAAGGCTACAGTCTATGGGATTATGAAGAGTCAGGCAAGACCAAGTGACTTTTATTTTATTTATTTTTTATTATTTGTCCAAGGAAGAAGTAACCTGCTCATAGACTAGCTTAATTTCATGGAGTGTGGTCCTCTCAGTGGCTGTTTTGTCTTGGCTATGTGGTTAAATTTCCAACATATCTGCTCTAAAAACAATTTGCAACCTCCATTGCCATCAATCTTAAATCCATATTCATTAATTAAGTTAGAAAATATATCTAAAAATCAGAGGAAATAAATTGTGTTATTTTTGTTGTGGAAGACTGGTTTAAAATATTTGTTAGAAACAGTCTGAAAGGACAACCTATTGTAATTGTAGTTTGTCATATGTTGTTAATTGTCATTAGTAAAAGGCAGCACTATACATAGTACATAAAATAAAATAAGTCAGGTTTACAACTCTGCTTGCATCCATCTGTAATGCATGATAGGATGTGTTTTATAGTACTGACTATTAAGATAATATATCTTTGTATTCTCAAAACCTCAACTTTGAAATTTCTTCAATGATAAATTAATGCTTAGGAATTAAAAGCTATAGTGAATTCCCCCTGCTGGGCATACACACCAAGGAAAGCAAAATTGAAAGAGACAAGTGTACCCCAATGTTCATCACAGCACAGTTTATAATAGCCAGGACATGGAAGCAACCTAGTTGTCCATCAGCAGACGAATGGATAAGAAAGCTGTGGTACATATAAACAATGGAGTATTACTCAGCCATTAAAAAGAATACATTAAAAAAAATACATTTGAATCAGTTCTAATGAGGTGGATGAAACTGGAGCCGATTATGCAGAGTGAAGTAAGCCAGAAAGAAAAACATCAATACAGTATATTAATGCATATATATGGAATTTAGAAAGATGGTAATGATAACCCTGTATGCAAGACAGCAAAAGAGACACATGTATAGAACAGTCTCATGGACTCTGTGGGAGAGGGAGAGGGTGGGATGATTGGGGCGAATTGCATTGAAACATGTAGAATATCATATAAGAAACAAATCGCCAGTCTAGGTTTGATGCAGGATACAGGATGCTTGGGGCTGGTGCACTGGGATGACCCAGAGGGATGGTATGGGGAGGGAGGTGGGGGGGTGGTGTTCAGGATTGGGAGCACGTGTACACCTGTGGTGGATTCATGTTGATGTGTGGCAAAACCAATACAATATTGTAAAGTAATTAGCCTCCAATTAAAAAAAAATAAAATAATAAAATAAAGTGAATTCCATTGTCCTTAGACTTCTATTAATTTTACAGAATATAGGTTAACCTGCAGAAGATGCTCTTTTATTTTTCAAAGATAAAGATGTAAAATATCTGGCATCATCTTATATTATATAAGAATATTGTTTTTTTTGGAAATAAAATGAAAACTATAGGATTTTTAATACTCCACCTGAGTAACTGAAAACTAACTTTTCCCCATTTTTTCACTCATACCTATACTTCTAAGTCTCCACACTTGTGAAGAAAATGCTTTGTTGATGTTTTGTGTGATAGAAATAGTGCATTTCTAAAATTTGTTTGTACACAGGTACTTTCCACCAAAGAGATCTAACCTTTAGATAATTGTATTTTAAAGGGACATTTTTGCCCCTCGATGACAATACCATCATTGAAATAGCACTATGATAAGAGGGAAACATTTAGGATTTGGCAGAATTTCATCAAATGAAAGACTTATGACAGAACTCATTCTCCATTTTTGGCAAGCTTACTGACACCTTTAAACGGTAAGGGGAAAAACCTAGTTACAAATAACCAAAGTATTTGTAAACCCACAGAACTTAAAGACATATATTTTAGGAGGTGAGGGATAATAAGCAGGAAGCATTATTATCAAGCTATTATTATCTATCATGTGTGCTGTATTTATTAATTCAAGCCTCAGCAATCTTAATCACATTGTCTTGAAGTTGTGTGAGAATAAATCCTGTCTGCCTATATCTGTTTCAGCCTGAAAATCACCAACTTACAATATAGATTCAGGCTGGTCACTTGGGAAGTTGCATGTTGCTTATGAGTTAATTATCTCACTCTGTATCACCTTTATAAAAATTAATTAGGTTATGTTTAGGAATCCATCTGTTTTCACTCTTCTGAAAATTATAAAAGGTTACAATCCTAAATAATTAAGAAAAATGTTTTTCCTTTAAAGAAACACTATAAAGGAAATACTACTTCTAACTCTTCAATTAAATTGCATTACCCTAGTAATTAATTGGATTTATTTTACATATTTTAATATAAATTAAAAATGTTCTGAAAAAATGTATTAACATTTGATTGGCCTAGAAATGCACCACTTAACAAATATGAATACAAGCATGAATAATCACATAATCATTTTGGTAAAATTCCATATTTTTTATACAAGTGTTGGTGAAATTTTGTAGTGAATCTCTTGGGTGAATACCCAGAAAATCAATAAATTCGAAAGGTAAATATAAGTTTGGAAAGTCAAATACTGATAAAGAAGGGTAAATCACCTTACTTAAATACATAACTGACTTTAAAAAGCAGAGATATAACTATGGATATAAATATTTTGCTGATTGACCATGTGTGCCATCCATTTTCTCTTTAAACTTAACATCTGGTCATTAATTAACTTCACTGTCTTTGCTAATTATATCATTTGCTCTGACAATGTGCTACTATTGCCTTTGAGGCTTTTAAAGAAGCAGAAGAGATTTCTCACATGGAATGGTCCACAGTTTTAAATGGAAACAGAAATCCGGCAACAGGTGCACAATTTTTTTTAGGTAGTATATAATACAGATAATTTGGTACACATGCAATGTTCCTATAAGAAACCTAGAATTAGTCTGAAAGAACTCAAAGGTTGAAAATGATGCTGACATGAGCCTTTTAAAATACAGCTTGCAGAAAGATGGATGGGAAGGTAAATAAAATTATAGGTAATAGGTTGATACCAAGGGAACATTTGATGCAAAGATGGGCACAATAAAGGACAGAAATGGAACAGACTTAACAGAAACAGAAGATATTAAGAAGAGGTGGCAAGAGTACACAGAATAACTATACAAAAAATATCTTCATGACCCAAGTAACCACGATGGTGTGATCACCCACCTAGAGCCAGACATCCTGGAATGCAAAGTGAAGTGGGCCTTAGTAAGCATCACTAAGAACAAAGCTAGTGAAGATGATAGAATTCCAGTTGAGCTATTTCAAATCCTAAAAGATGATGCTGTTGAAGTGATGTACTCAATATGCTAACAAATTTGGAAAACTCAGCAATGGCCACAGGACTGGAAAAGGTCAGTTTTCATTCTAATCTCAAAGACAGGCAATGACAAAGAATGTTCAAACTACTGCACAATTGCATTCATCTCACACACTAGCAAAGTAATGTTCAATATTCTCCAAACCAGGCTTCAATAGTACCTGAATTGTGAACTTCCAGATGTTCAAATTGGATTTTAAAAAGGCAGAGGAACTAAAGATCAAATTGCCAACATGCATTGGATCATTGAAAAAGCAAGAGATTTCCAGAAAAATATCTACTTCTGCTTGACTGACTTCATCAAAGCCTTTGACTGTGTGGATCACAACAAACTGTGGAAAATTCGTGAAGAGATGGGGATACCTGACTACCTGAACCGTCTCCTGAGAAATTTGTATGAAGGTCAAGAAGGAACAGTTAGAACTGGACATGGAACAACAGACTGGTTTCTAATCAGGAAAGGAGTGTATCAAGACTGTATATTGTCACTCTGCTTATTTAACTTATATGCAGAGTACATCATGTGAAATGCCAGGCTGGATGAAGCACAAGCTGGAATCAAGATTGCCAGGAGAAATATCAATAACCTCAGATATGCAGATGACACCACCCTTATGGCAGAATGTGAAGAAGAAATAAAGAGCCTCTTATTGAAAGTGAAAGAGGAGGGCCAAAAAATGGCTTAAAACTCAACATTCAGAAAACTAAGATCATGGCATCTGGTCCCATCACTTAATGCCAAATAGATGGGGAAACAATGGAAACAGTGACAGACTTTATTTTGGGGGGCTACAAAATCACTGCAGATGGTGACTGCAGGCATGATATTAAAAGATGCTTGCTCCTTGGAAGAAAACTTATGAGCAATCTTGACATCATATTAAAAAGCAGAGACATTACTTTGCCAACAAAGTCCATCTAATCAAATGTATTCAAGCTATACTACAAGGCTACAGTCATCAAAACGGTATGGTACTGGTACAAAGACAGAAACATAGATCAATAGAACAAAATAGAAAGCCCACACACCTATGGACACCTTATCTTTGACAAAGGAGGCAAAAATATACAATGGAGAAAAGACAATCTCTTTAACAAGTGGTGCTGGGAATACTGGTCAACTATGTGTAAAAGAATGAAACTATAACACTTTATAATACCATACATAAAAATAAACTCCAAATGGATTAAAGATCTAAATGTAAGACCAGAAAATTTAAAAGAAAAAAAGCTCCTAAGGAAAATATAGGCAAAACACTCTGACATAAATCACAGCAGTATCCTCTATGACCCACCTTCCAGAGTAGTGGAAATAAAAGCAAAAATAAACAAATGGGACCTAATGAAACTTAAAAGCTTCTGCACAACAAAGGAAACTATAAGCAAGGTGAAAAGACAGCCTTCAGAATGGCAGAAAATAGTAACAAAGGAAGCAACTGACAAATAATTAATCTCAAAAACATACAAGCAGCTCATGCAGCTCAATTTCAGAAAAATAAATGACACAATCAGAAAATGGGCCAAAGACCTAAACAGACATTTCTCCACAGAAGACATACAGATGGCTAACAAACACATGAAAAGATGCTCAATATCTGTCATTATCAGAGAAATGCAAATCAAAACCACAATGAGGTACCATCTCATGCCAATCAGAATGGCTGCAATCAAAAAGTCTATAAACAATAAATGCTGGAGAGGGTGTGGAGAAAGGGAACCCTCTTACTCTGTTGGTAGGAATGCAAACTAATAAAGCCACTATGGAGAAGAGTGTGGAGATTCCTTAAAAACCTGGAAATAAAATTGCCTTATGACCCAGCAATCCCACTGCTGGGCATACACACTGAGGAAACTAGAATTGAAACAAACATGAGTACCCCAATGTTCATTGCAGCACTGTTTATAATAGCCAGGACATGGAAGCAACCTAGATGTCCATCAGCAGATGAATAGATAAGAAAGTAGTGGTACATATACACAATGGAGTATTACTCAGCCATTAAAAAGAATGCATTTGTATCAGTTCTAATGAGGTGGATGAAACTGGAGCCTATTATACAGAATGAAGTAAGTCAGAAAGAAAACACCAATACAGTATATTAATGCATATATATGCAATTTAGAAAGATGATAATGATGACTCTATATGCAAGACAGCAAGAGAGACACAGATGTTAAGAACAGATTGTTGGACTCTGTGGGAGAAGGCGAGGGTGGGATGATTTGAGAGAATAGCATTGAAACATGTATATTATCATATGTGAAATAGATTGCCAGTCTACGATTGATGGATGAGGCAGGGTGCTCAGGGCTGGTGCACTGGGATGACCCTGAGAGATGGGATGGAGAGGGAGGTGGGAGGAGGGTTCAGGATGGGGAACACATGTACACTCATGGCTGATTCATGTGAATGTATGGCAAATACCACCACAACAATATAAAGTAATTAGCCTCCAATTAAAATAAATACATAAAAAAGGAAAAAAAAAAGTCATGGTTTTTCCAGTAGTCACGTATAGATGTGAGAGTTGGACTATAAAGAAAGCCGAGCACTGAGGAATTAATGCTTTTGAACTGTGGTGTTAGAGAAGACTCTTGAGGGTCTTTTGGACTGTGAGGAGATCCAACTAGTCCATCCTAAAGGAACTCAGTCCTGAATATTCATTGGAAGGACTGAAGCTGAAGCTGAAATTCCAATATTTGGCCACCTAATGTGAAGAACTGACTCATTTGAAAAGACTCTGCTGCTGGAAACATTGAAGGCCAGAGGATAAGGGGACGACAGAGGATGAAATGGTTGGATGGCATCACTGATTGATGGACATGAGTTTGAGTAAGCTCCGAGAGTTGATGATGGACAGGGAAGCCTGGCCTGCAGCAGTCCATGGGGTCACAAAGAGTCAGCCATGACTGAGTGACTGAACTGAACTGAACAGGTTGAATGGGAATATGATTAGGAGTACTGGAAACAATAAGGGAAGCATTGATTATTAATGGGAGATAAGATTGAACAGAAAGTTGAGTTCCACCTAAAATGCATGGTTTGAACATAATCTGATAGGTAGTAAGATAGACATAAGCAAACAGAGATATTTTAAAATCTATAATAATTTAGTCCTATAAGGAAATTTAGACATCATATATTATTTCTCATTATTCAAACAACTTATTCCACATAGCATCCTTTCCACTAGTCAATTCATAACCTGAAGGATTCCTTACATTGTGTTAAAAATTGTATGTGTACATCCTTTAGGAAACATGACACATATAATAATAATAATAATAATAAGCTACCTGTGTGCTGTTGAGTTTACTCAGTGCAATATTTTATCATATTTAATTTAAAAAAGTAATTTATGGATCAAACGTTCATTGAGGGAAATCTGATGTACTTCAGCATATATGCCATGATGTGGAAAGTAGAAATATGTGGAATTTTTTAATTTTGTATTTTTTGTTAACAAAACACACAGGAGAAACCTGGTCTTTCAATGAATATCAGAATGTGCATAAATATATAACTCAGATTCGATTTGGACTAATTAGGTGTCATTGTGGATTAATGGCATTTACACAATTAATCTGAGGTTATATACTGTCATAAAAATGAAAAAGGAAAGAAGAGTGTCTCTAGGATCACATCTCTGAAGTTAGTAATAGCACTGAGTGGGCTTCAATAATAAAAATAATTTAGCTCTTGTGTTCTGCTAGAAATCACCTTGGATTGTGACACTTTATAGCATATTGAAATGAGAACAGAGCTTAAAAGGACAATATGTGACTTAAATCTGGAAGAATATAGACAGACTACAACTGAATCAGAGCCACAGGATCTTCCTCTACATGATATTTTAAAAATGCAGCTTTTTAAAAAATAAATTTATTTATTTTAATTGGAGGTTAATTACTTTACAATATTGTATTGGTTTTGCCATACATCAATATGTATCTGCCACAGGTATACACGTGTTCCCCATCCTGTACACCCCTCCCTCCTCCCTCCCTGTACCATCCCTCTGGGTTGTCCCAGTGCACCAGCCCCAAGCATCCAGTATCATCCATAGAACCTGGGCTGGCGACTCGTTTCATATATGATATTATACATGTTTCAATGTCATTCTCCCAAATCACCCCACCCTCTCCCTCTCCCACAGAGTCCTTTTTGATTGACTGTTGATCAAATCACCTAGTGCTAAAAACATTATCATTTAGAAGGATATATTAATATTCACAAGAGGATGTATTTAAGGATGAAAAGCTTGCTAAAAGAGTCTTCTATCTACATTTAAAGACACATGCCACTTAAGTAATCATTGCTGGAAACATTTTAAACAGACATTTTGTAAACTTCTTGAAAGTGTAAGTTTAGGTGTGTAAAAATATATCAGCATAAAAATTTCATATTTCTCTTCCCTTTCCTTCTACCCTTTCTTACTCCTTCTTTGCATATACTTATGCATTCAGTTCAGTTCAGTTCTGTCACTCAGTCGTGTCTGTCTCATTGTGATCCCATGGACTGTGGCATGCCAGGTTTCTGTGTCCATCACCAACTCCCAGAGCTTGCTCAAACTCATGTACATTGAGTCGGTGATGCTATAAAACCTTCTCACCCTTTGAGCCCCTTCTCCTGCCTTCAGCTTTTCCCAGCATCACAGTCTTTTTCAGTAAGTCGGTTCTTCACATCAGGTGGCCAAAGTATTGGAGTTTCAGCTTCAGTATCAGTCCTTCCAATGAATATTCAGGACTGATTTCTTTAGAATTGTCTAGTTGGATCTCCTTGCAGTCCAAGGGACTCTCAAGAGACTTCTCCAACACCACAGTTCAAGAGCATCAATTCTTCAGCACTCAGCTTTCTTTATAGTCCAACTCTTATTTCTATACATGACTACTGGAAAAACCATAGCTTTGACTAGACAGACATTTGTTGGCAAAGTAACGTCTCTGCTTTTTAATATGACAGGTTGGTAATAGCTTTTCTTAAAAGGAGCAAGCATCTTTTAATTTCATGGTTGCATTCACCATCTGCAGTGATTCTGGAACCCCCAAAATTAAAATCTCTGATTATTTCCACATCTATTTGCCATGAAGTGATAGGTCCAGATGTCATCTCTTAGTTTTCTGAATGTGGAGTTGTAAGCCAACATTTTCACTCTTCTCTTTCACTTTCAATAGAGGCTCTTAATTTCTTCTTTACTTTCTGCCATAAGGGTGGTGTCATCTGCATATCTGAGGTTATTGATATTTCTCCCATAAATTTTGATTCCAGCTTGTGCCTCATCCAGCCCAGCATTTCACATGATGTACTCTGCATATAAGTTAAATTAGCAGGATGGCAATATACAGCCTTGAGGTACCCCTTTCCCAATTTGGAACCTTTCTGTTGTTCCAAGTTCAGTTCTAACTGTTGTTTCTTGACCTGCATACAGATTTCTCAGGAGGAAGGTAAGGTGCTCTGGTATTTCCATCTCATGAAGAATTTTCCAATTTGTTGTAATCCATAAGGTCAAAGGTTTAAACGTAGTCAATAAAGCAGAAGTAGATGTTTTTCTGGAATTCTTGCTCTTTTGATGATCCAAAAGATGTTGGCAATTTGATTTCTGGTTCCTCTGTCTTTTCTATATCCAGCTTGAACATGTGGAAGTTCTTGGTGCATGTACTGTTGCAGTCTGGCTTGTAGAATATTTAGCATTACTTTGCTAGCACGAGAGATGAGTGCAGTTATGTGGTAGTTTGAACATACTTTGACATTGCCTTTCTTTGGTATTGGAATGAAAACTGAACTTTTGCAGTCATGTGGCCACTGCTGAGTTTTCCAAATTTATTGGCATATTGAGTGCAGCACTTTCACAGTATCATAATTTAAGAGTTGAAATAGTTCAGCTGGATTCCATGATCTCCATTAGCTTTGTTCATAGTGATGCTTCCTAAGGCCCACCTGACTTTGGACTCCAAGATGCCTGGCTCTAGTTCAGTGATCACATCATCATGGTTATCTGGGTCATTGATATCTTTTTTTTTTTTTTATTGTTCTTCTGTGTATTCTTGCCACTTCTTTTTAATATCTTCTGTTTCTGTTAGGTCCATACAATTTCTGTCCTGCCTGGTAGGCTATAGTCCACGGGGTCGCAAAGAGTTGGACACGACTGAGCGACTTCACCTTTCACCTTTCACTGTGCTCATCTTTGCATGAAATATTCCCTTGGTATCTCTAATTTTCTTGAAGAGATCTCCAGTTTTTCCCATTGTATTTGTTTTCCTCTATTTCTTTGCATTGACACTGAGGAAGGTTTCTTTTTATCTCTCCTTGCTATTCATTTGAACTCTGCATTCAAATGGGTATAACTTTCTTTTTCTCCTTTGTCTTTAGCTTCTCTTCTTTGCTCAGCTATTTATAGAGCTCCTCAGACAACCATTTTGCCTTTTTGCATTTCTTTTACTGGGGGATGATCTTGATCACTTCCTCATTTATGATGTCATGAACCTCCGTCCATAGTTCTTCAGGCACTCTATCAGATCTAATCCATTGAATCTGTTTGTAACTTCCACTATAGAATCATAAGTGATTTGATTTAGGATATACCTGGATGGTCTAGTGATTTCTCTCCTTTCTTCAATTTAAGTCTTAATTTGGCAATAAGCAGTTCATGATCTGAGCCACAGTCCCCTCCCAGTCTTGTTTTTGCTGACTGTATAGAGCTTCTCCATATTTGGCTGCAAAGAATATAATCAATCTGATTTCAGTATTGGCCATCTGGTGATGCCCATGTGAAGAGTCTTCTCTTGTGTTGTAGGAAAAGGGTGTTTCTATGACCAGTGTGTTCTCTTGCCAAAATCTGTTAGCCTTTGCCCTGCTTCATTTTGTACTCCAAGGCCAAATTTGCCTTTTACTCCAGGTATCTCTTGATTTCCTATTTTTGCATTTCAGTCCTCTATGACTAGTGGGGGTGATGGAATCCAGTTAATAGAGGTGATGGAAGTCCAGTTGAGCTATTTCAAATCCTGAAAGATGATACTGTGAAAGTGCTGCATTCAATATGCCAGCAAATTTGGAAAACTCGGCAGTGGCCAAAGGACTGGAAAATGTCAGTTTTCATTCCAGTCCCAAAGAAAGGCAATGCCAAAGAATGCTCAAACTACCGCACAATTGCACTCATCTCACATGCTAGTAGAGTAATGCTCAAAATTCTCCAAGCCAGAGTTCAGCAATACATGAAACGCGAACTTCCAGATGTTCAAGCTGGTTTTAGAGAAGGTGGAGGAAACAAAGGTCAAATTGCCAACATCTGCTGGATCATAGAAAAATCACGAGAATTCCAGAAAAAAATATCTATTCCTGCCTTATTGACTATGCCAAAGCCTTTGACTGTGTGGATCACAAAAAAAAAAAAAAAAAAAAAAAAACTGGAAAAATCTGAAAGAATTGGGGATACCTGACCACCTGATCTGCCTCTTGAGAAGTCTGTATGCAGGTCAGGAAGCAACAGCTAGAACTGGGCATGGAATAACAGACTGGTTCCAATCCGGGAAAAGAGTACGTCAAAGCTGTATATTGTCACCCTGCTTATTTAATTTATATGCAGAGTACATCATGAGAAATGCTGGGCTGGATGAGGCACAAGCTGGAATCAAGATTGCTGGGAGAAATATCAGTAAATCAGATATGCAGATGATACCACCCTTATGGCAGAAAGTGAATAGGAACTACAGAGGCTCTTGATGAAAGTGAAAGAGGAGAGTGAAAAAGTTAGCTTAAAGCTCAACATTCAGAAAACTAAGATCATGAAATCTGGTCCCATCACTTCATGGCAAATAGATGGGGAAACACGGGCAGACTTTACTTTAGGGGCTCCAAAATCACTGCAGATTGACTGCAGCCATGAAATTAAAAGATGCTTACTCCTTGGAAGGAAAGTTATGAGCAACCTAAACAGCATATTAAAAAGCAGAGGCATTAACTTTCCAACAAAGGTCCGTCTAATCAAGGGTATGGTTTTTCCAGTAGTCATGTATTGATGTGAGAGTTGGACTATAAAGAAAGCTAAGCACCAAAGAATTGATCCTTTTGAACTGTGGTGTTGGAGAAGTCTCTTGAGAGTCCCTTGAACTGCAAGGATATCCAACCAGTCTATCCTAAAAAAGATCGGTCCTGGGTGTTCATTGGAAGGACTGATGTTGAAGCTGAAACTCCAATTCTTTGGCCACTTGATGCGAAGTGCTGACTCATTTTAAAAGACTCTGATTCTGGGGAAGATTGAGGGCTGGAGGAGAAGGGGATGACAGAGAATGAGATGGTTGGATGGCATCACCAACTCAATGGACATGGAAGTGTAATCTCCAGGAGGTGGTGATGGACACAGAGGTGTGATGTGCAGGCCTGTTCATGGGGTTGCAAAGAGTCGAACAAGACTGAGCGACTGAACTGAATTGAACCCCTATGATGAAAAGGGCATCTTTTGGGGTGTTCCTTCTAGAAGGTCTTCTAGGTCTTCATAGAACCATTTAACTTCAGCTTCTTCAGCATTACTGGTTGGTGCATAGACTTGGATTACTGTGATATTGAATGGTTTGCCTTGGAGATGAACAGAGAGAGATCTTTCTGTCGTTTTTGAGATTGTACACAACTGCATTTCAGACTCTTTCATTGACTATGAGGGCAACTCCAAATCTTCTCAGGGCTTCTTGCCCACAATAGTATATATAATAGTCATCTGAGTTAAAATCACCCATTCCAGTCCATTTTAGTTCACTGATTCCTAAAATTCAGTGCTTACTCTTGCCTTCTCTTGTTTGACCACTTTCAATTTACCTTGATTCATGGACCTAATATTCCAGATTCCTTTACAATATTGCTCTTTAAAGCATTGGACCTTGCTTCTATCAACAGTTACATCCACAACTGGGCATTGCTTTTGCTTTGCCTCTGTCTTTTCATTCTTTCTGGAGTTATTTCCCCACTCTTCTCCAGTAGCATATTGGGCACCTACCGATCTCTCTGAGTTCATCTCTCAGAGTCATATCTTTTTGCCTTTTCATACTGTTCATGAGATTCTCAAGACAAGAATACTGAAGTGGTTTGCCATTCCCTTCTCTAGTGGACCACATTTTCTCAGAACTCTCCACCATGACCTATCCATCCTGGGTGACCCTACACGGCTTGGCTCATAGTTTCATTGAGTTAGACAGGGCACTGTTCCACATGATCAGTTTGATTAGTTTTCTGTGATTGTGGTTTTCATTCTGTCTGGCCTCTGTCCAGTAAGGATAAGAGGCTTATGGAAGCTTCTTGATGGGAGAGTCTCTCCCATCACTTTCATCAAGAGGCTCTTTAGTTCTTCTTCTCTTTCTGCCATAGAGGTGGTGTCATCTGCATATCTATGGTTATTGATACTTTTTCCTGGCAGTCTTGATTCCAGCTTTTGCTTCATCCAGCCTTGCATTTCACATGTGGTACACTACATATAGGTTAAATAAGCAGGGTGACAATATACAGCCTTGATGTACTCCGTTCCTGATTTAAAACTAGTCTGTTGTTCCATATTCCATTCTAATTGTTGCTTCTTGACATGCATACAGATTTCTCAGGAGACAGGTAAGGTGGTCTGGTATTCCCATTTCTTGAAGACTTTTCCACTGTTTTTTGTGATCCACACAGCCAAAGACTTTTGCATAGTCAATAAATCAGAAGTAGATTTTCTTTTTTTCTGAAACTCTCTTGCTTTTTTGATGATCCAATGGATTTTGGAAATTTGTTATCTGGTTCCTCTGGTTTTTCTAAGTCCAGCTTAAACATATGGATGTTCTCAGTTCGTGTACTGTTGAAGCCTGGCTTGGAGAATTTTGCCCATTAGTTTGCTAATGGTTAATATGAGTGCAATAGTGCAGTAGTTTGAAGATCTTTCTCATTGTCTTTCTTTAGGATTGCAATGAAACTGATGTTTTCCAGTCCTGTGGCCACTGCTGAGTTTTCCAAATTTTCTGGCATATTGAGTGCAGCACTTTCACAGCATCGTCTTTTAGGATTTAAAATAGCTCAGCTGGAATTCCATTGCTTCTGCTAGCTTTGTTCTTGATGATGCTTCCTAAGGCCCATTTGACTTTGCACTCCAGGTTGTCTGGCTCTATGTGACTGATCACACCATAGTGGTTATTTGGTTCATTAAGATATTTTATGTATAGTTCTGTGTATTCTTGCCACCTCTTCTTAATATCTTCTGCTTCTGTTAGGTCCATATCATTTCTAACCTTTACTGTGCCCATCTTTGCATGAAACGTTCCCTTGGTATCTCTAATTTTCTTGAAGAGATCTCTAGTCTTTCCCATTCTATTGTTTTCTTCTATTTCTTTGCATTGGTCACGGAGGAAGGCTTTCTTATCTCTCCTTGCTATTCTTTGGAACTCTGTATTCAAATGGGTATACCTTCCCTTTCTCCTTTGCCTTTAGTTTATGCATTAGAAATACTTAAAACAAAATGATTTCAAAGAGATCACTATACTCACAACCTTTGGAAGACTAAAGACTTCTTATATCAACAAGCAGAAAAGTATTGTAAATTTTAGTATTTAAAAGTATGGGGTATAAAATATAAAATAGTACTCTTAAAATTATTTCTAACTGATAATTATACTTATTTTAAAGCTGTGAAGGCTAGTTTTTAAATTTAATTTTGTCCACTTTTATTACAATGTGGTAATTTTTCCTTCAGATTCTCAAGTACAATCTCAATTTTAAAATTAAGTAATGTTAAATGTTAATATTTTTATAAGCTATGCTTCCAATGGTTTTATAATTTGTGAGATTACATATTTTTAAATATCACAGATTACTTAAAAATTCTACAGATACAAATTAATGGCAACATAGATATCAACAGTTCATACCAAATAAGATTGAGATTTAGTTTTAAGATGTATCAACGAAAGAATTGTTCGAAAGTCACTTTGTACAGTGGATAACATACATCCTAAAGAAATCAATGTTATAGTGGTAAATTCATTAACTAGCATGTTAGAGAATTTGAAGATGAAAGGTGCCATATTCAGATATCTTGGTTATAGTTACTCAAAGTGTTTATCATTTAGGTTAACCTTAATCTAAAGACTATTCAGGAAAACTTAGATAACTGAAGAAAAAAATTGAAGTTAATAGGATTAAGGGTAATTTTTATTTGTTTAGATTTTTGTGCACAGCATGAGGTATAGAAGCTAAGGTAATTTTCTGATTCACTAGTCATGAGTTATTTATCTATTTTTATTTATTATGTGATAAAATGAACAATTTTTTAGGTAAAATAATTTAAATATCATCAAATTACAGCACAGATTTTAATGATGCCTAAAGTTAAATTTTCAACAAAGTAGGATCACGTATTTGGGTCAAGTTAGAAAAATATAAATCTTATAAGTAACAGTCTACCTGAAACAAAATAACTTTTATATAATTCCTTTACCACTGAGAGACTGTTAGGTTTTGGGCACCAAGAACTATGAGGCTTGTTTGAAAACAACAAAAGTATTCAGAGTAGAGCAAAAAAAAAAAATTGGGAGCAGGAAAGGTTGAAAAGTAATTTTAAAGTTGTTTTCATATATTTTAAGTAATGAAAGAAGAGTATTTGAAGATTGAGAGTTCTTTTTTTTTCTTTTTTTTCATTAAGTATGGAAAAGGATTTTGAA
This sequence comes from Budorcas taxicolor, assembly GCF_023091745.1. Classification (NCBI taxonomy): domain Eukaryota; kingdom Metazoa; phylum Chordata; class Mammalia; order Artiodactyla; family Bovidae; genus Budorcas; species Budorcas taxicolor. Next base: position 1,374,269 of record NC_068935.1, read on the forward strand.
CTAAATTTAGAGATTGTGCTAGCCCTGAGGAATTGTTTCTTCAGAGTAAGATAGCCATTGTATATAGTCTCTGAGAAATTGTGGAGTCATCTCTCTTGAGAAGAATTAACAGTAGCACAGATAACTAAAATTAGTTGGAATGAGGTAGCAGACTGGATTAAGAAAATTATCATTTTGTCCCTACTCTTTGATTTCTTGATAATCCCAAAGGATTAAAACATGCTATGAAATGCCTTCAACTTCAATGAGGTTTCTTAATTTAACCTCATACTATTTGTTTTTGTCATGGCTCAACATTTAGCTAAGCCTGATCAGATTTTAAATTTTGTATACTTATTTCAGTTCAGATCATGGCATCCTGTCGCATCAGTTCAGTTCAGTTCAGTTCAGTTGCTCAGTCGTGTCCGACTCTTTGCGACCCCATTAATCACAGCATGCCAGGCCTCCTTGTCCATCACCAACTCCCAGAGTTCACTCAGACTCACGTCCATAGAGTCAGTGATGCCATCCAGCCATCTCATCCTCTGTCGTCCCCTTCTCCTCCTGCCCCCAATCCCTCCCAACATCAGAGACATTTCTTTCTTTCTTTTTTTTTTTTTTCATCAGAGACATTTCCAATGAGTCAACTCTTCGCATGAGGTGGCCAAAGTACTGGAGTTTCACCTTCAGCATCTAACAGCACCTAAATTTTTAATCTTAGAAAGTCATTTTCTATGGGTCATGAAACAGAATTAACAAAAGAAAAAAACAAGAATATTTTTTAGTTCCTGAATGTGACCTCGTATTTGATTCTAGATCACTTTTAGCCTCTGTTTTCCTATGTAGTGTACAAATAATGTATTTTTTCCAATTTAAAGAAACACAAAAGAGAGCACTGCAAAATAGAATATTACATAAAATTGTCCTGAATTGATCATATGTAATTTCCACTATGTTTTAAAATGAGAACTGAAGAGAATGAACCCATAGGGGAAAAAGCATGTGGGGTAGGGAGCAGGGTTTGACCATTCCACATTTAAGAATTTTGAAAGGAAAATTCTGTGCACAGTTTATATAAGTAATGACATAGTTAATTCATTTTCAGTAATTTCTTATAGCCTGAATTTTATTGTTCATTAACTGGCAAAAGCATTACATTTTAAAACATATAGCAATGGGGGGGGGGGGGCGCAGTCCTAAGATGGCAGAGGAATAGGACGGGGAGACCACTTTCTCTCCCAAAAATTCATCGAAAGATCATTTGAACACTGAAAAAATTCCACAGAACAAATTCTGAACGCTGGTAGAGGACACCAGGCACCCAGAAAGGCAGCCCACTGTCTTCAAAAGGAGGTAGGACAAAATATAAAAGATTAAAAGAGAGACAAAAGAGTTAGGGATGGAGACCCATCCCAGGGAGGGAGTCGTGAAAGAAGAGAAGTTTCCAAACAGCAGGAAACCTTCGCACCAGCGGATCTGTGGGAAGTTTTAGAATCTCAGAGGGTAACATAACTGGAAGGAAAAATAAATAAATAAATGAAATCCACTAACTGCAACTCCCAGCAGGGAAGTAGCCCAGATGCCCGTGTCTACTACCAGCAACTGGGGGCTGAACAAGGAGGCGTGGGCTGCATTGCTTAGGGTAAGTACCGGGCCTGAATGCCCTGAGACAATCTGAGGGAGCTAACATGAGAGAGCAACACAAACTGTGGGATAGCCAGTGAGAAAAAAAAGAGAGAGAGAGAGAGAGAGAGAGAGAGAGAGAGAGAGAGAGAGAGAGAGCTTTCCCGTGAAAAACTCTAACCTAATGCACTGCCGGTCCCATTCACAAAACAAACTACTGAGCCAATACCAGAGGAGAACTAGCTGGCTGTAGACCAGCCCACAACCCACTGGAGGCAAAGGCAGGGGGGCAATAGCCAGAGCTCGAGGGAGAGGGACAATCTTGTCCCCAAAGACAGCGCCCTCTACCAAACTGTGAGCAGACCCCCAGTTGCTAACCAAGTCTTCCTGGCATCCTGACATCCACCAGGAGGGTCGCAGCCAGGGATCAGCTCCCCAGAGGAGACACACCACACACCTGAGACGGCATTCCTGCTGCACACCAAGGAAACCTAGCAGCTGGGATGGGGGAGGTGATAAGATGTACCACTCAATCTGGGGACAGTGTGTTCGCCAAGCACCTGGTAACCTGAGCTGCTCGGACCTGGGAAGGGCAATAAAAGCAAGCCCAACTGAGTCTGTGTCTTTGTGGAGTCCCCGAGAACCTGAACCTGAGAGGCTTAGATCTGGGAAATTCATGCAACCCAGGGCCCACTTTAGAGAGTTCTCCTGCAGAGCAACCTGGAGCCTGAGTAGTGTAGACTGGGAAAACACACACGCCGTGAGCAGGGGAAAACCCATGTGGCCCAGACACTGTGAGCACTCCCCACACACACCAGTGCTATTTTTTGTAGAGCCCCACCCTCTCCACAGCACAAATGAACCTAAATAAGTGACCACCTCCGACCCTTGTGTCAGGCAGGGTGGAAATTAGACACTGAAGAGACTTGCACACAGAAGAAGGAAAAATAAAGAGAAGGAACTGATTTGGAAGTAACAGGTCAGTTCAGTTCAGTCGCTCAGTCGTGTCCGACTCTCTGCGAACCCATGAATTGCAGCATGCCAGGCCTCCCTATCCATCACCATCCCCCAGAGTTTACTCAGACCCACGTCCATCGAGTCCATGATGCCATCCAGCCATCACATCCTCGGTCGTCCGCTTCTCTTCCTGCCCCAAATCCATCCCAGCATCAGAGTCTTTTCCAATCAGTCAACTCTTCACATGAGATGGCCAAAGTACTGGAGCTTCAGCTTTAGCATCATTCCTTCCAAAGAAATCCCAGGGTTGATCTCCTTCACAATGGACTGGTTGGATCTCCTTGCAGTCCAAGGGGCTCTCAGGAGTCTTCTCCAACAACACAGTTCAAAAGCATCAATTCTTCAGCTCTCAGCCTGCCTCACAGTCCAACTCTCACATCCATACATGACCACAGGAAAAACCATAGCCTCGACTAGACAGACCTTAGTTGGCAAAGTAATGTCTCTGCTTTTGAATATACTATCTAGGTTGGCCATAACTTTTCTTCCAAGGAGTAAGCGTCTTTTAATTTCATGGCTGCAATCACCATCTGCAGTGATTTTGGAACGCCAAAAAATAAAGTCTGACACTCTTTCTAATGTTTCCTCATCTATTTCCCATGAAGTGATGGGACCAGATGCCATGATCTTCGTTTTCTGAATGTTGAGCTTTAAGCCAACTTTTTCGCTCTCCTCTTTCACTTTCATCAAGAGGCTTTTTAGCTCCTCTTCACTCTCTGCCATAAGGGTGGTGTCATCTGCATATCTGAGGTTATTGATATTTCTCATGGCAATCTTGATTCCAGATTGTGTTTCTTCCAGTCTAGCGTTTCTAATGATGTACTCTGCATATAAGTTAAATAAGCAGGGTGACAATATACAGCCTTGATGTACTCCTTTTCCTATTTGGAACCAGTCTGTTGTTCCATGTCCAGTTCTAACTGTTGATTCCTGACCTGCATACAAATTTCTCAAGAAGCAGGTTACGTGGTCTGGTATTCCCATCTCTTTCAGAATTTTCCACAGTGTATTGTGATCCACACAGTCAAAGGCTTTGGCATAGTCAATAAAGCAGAAATAGATGTTTTTCAGGAACTCTCTTCCTTTTTCCATGATCCAGCGGATGTTGCCAATTTGATCTCTTGTTCCTCTGCATTTTCTAAAACCAGCTTGAACATCAGGAAGTTCACAGTTCACGTATTGCTGAAGCCCAGCTTGGAGAATTTTGAACATTACTAGCATGTGAGATGACCTTGAAATGCGGAGTGAAGCAGGGCAAAGACTATAAGAGTTTTGCCAAGAAAATGCACTGGTCATAGCAAACACTCTCTTCCAACAACACAAGAGAAAACTCTACACATGGACATCACCAGATGGTCAAGACCGAAATCAGATTGATTATATTCTTTGCAGACAAAAATGGAAAAGCTCTATACAGTCAGCAAAAACAAGACCAGGAACTGATTGTGGCTCAGATCATTAACTCCTTATTACCAAATTCATACTCAAATTGAAGAAAGTAGGGAAAACCACTAGACCATTCAGGTATGACCTAAATCAAATCCCTTATGATTATACAGTGGAAGTATGACCTAAATCAAATCCCTTATGATTATACAGTGAAAGTGAGAAATAGATTTAAGGGCCCAGATCTGATAGATAGAGTGCCTGTTGAACTATGCAATGAGGTTCGTGACATTGTACAGGAGACAGGGATGAAGACCATCCCCACGGAAAAGAAATGTAAAAAAGCAAAATGGCTGTCTGGGGAGTCCTTACAAATAGCTGTGAAAAGAAGAGAGGCAAAAAGCAAAGGAGAAAAGGAAAGATATAAACGCCTGAATGCAGAGTTACAAAGAATAGCAAGAGATAAGAAAGCCTTCTTAAGTGATCAATGCAAAGAAATAGAGGAAAAGAACAGAATGGGAAAGACTAGAGATCTCTTCAAGAAAATTAGAGACACCAAGGGAACATTTCATGCAAAGATGGGCTCGATAAAAGACAGAAATGGTATAGACCTACCAGAAGCAGAAGATATTAAGAAGAGGTGGCAAGAATACACAGAAGATCTGTACAAAAAAGATATTCACGACCCAGATAATCATGATGATGTGATCACTAATCTAGAGCCAGACATCTTGGAATGTGAAGTCAAGTGGGCCTTAGAAAGCATCACTACGAACAAAGCTAGTGGAGGTGATGGAATTCCAGTTGAGCTGTTTCAAATCCTGAAAGATGATGCTGTGAAAGTGCTACACTCAATATGCCAGCAAATTTGGAAAACTCAGCAGTGGCCACAAGTCTTGAAAAGGTCTGTTTTCACTCCAATTCCAAAGAAAGGAAATGCAAAAGAATGCTCAAACTGCCGCACAATTGCAGTCATCTCACATACTAGTAAAGTAATGCTAAAAATTCTCCAAGCCAGGAAGTGACAGGTACAAAACCCTGTAGTTAGCACCAAATACATTGGAAGGGGCCTATAGGACTCATGAAGAAGTACAAGCTGGAACAAGAAACTATCTGAAACTGAACTGACTTCACACTGCCCTCAACAGATCCAGAGAAATTCCTAGATATATTTTACTATTATCAATCTTTAAATTAAAAAAAATTATATTTTAAGTCCTTTAGTACTTCTTTAATTATCAATTTTAAAACCTACTATTACCTTGGGGGAAAAAAGACCCTATTATTAAAGTAAATTTCATATATTTTAAAAATAATTTTTGTGATTTTGTTTTGTTTTTTTCATATTGTATTTTTGAGAGTCTAACTTCTAGTCTAGATTTCTAATCTTTGCTTTTTGGTATTTGTTATCAATTTTGTACCTTTAAGAATCCAATCTTCCGTACCCATTTTTACATAGGGGTGTGATTACTGGTTTGATTGCCCTCTCCCCATTTTGACACTCTTTTTTCTCCCCCAGGTCACCTCTGTCTCCTCCTGCCCTCTTCTCTTCTCTACCCAACTCTGTGAATCTCTGTGTATACCGGGCTGTGGTGAACACTTAGGGAACTGATTACTGCCTAGATCTCTCTCTCTCTTTTTGACTCTCCCTCTTCTCCTGCTGGTCACCTCTATCTCCTTCCTTCCTCTTCTCCTCTCTATGTAACTTTGTGAACCTCTCTGTGTGTTCCAGGCTGTAGAGAGCACATAGGGAATTGATTACTGGCTAGATTGCTCTCTCCCTTTTTTATTCCCCCTCTTCTACTCCTGGTAACCTCTATCTCTCTCCTCCCACTTCTCTTCTCCATGTAACTCTGCAAACCTCTCTGGGTGTCTCTCACTGTGGAGAGTCTTTTCACCATGAAGCTAGATGTTTTATCATTGGTACAGTATGGATGGAGAAGTCTTGAGGCTACTATAAGTATAAGACTGAAAACCAGAGGCAGGAGGCTTAAATCCAAAACTTGAGAACAGCAGAAAACTCGCGACTCCAGGGATGATTAATCGGCAACAGCTCATCCAAAAGTCTCCATACCTACACTGAAACCAAGCTCCACTCAATAGCCAACAAGTTCTATACCACACTAATTCTCCAGCAACACAAGAACATAACCCTGAGCATTAATACACACGCTGGCCAAAGTCACACCAAACCCATAGACACCTAAAACTCATTACTGGACACTTCATTGAACTCCAGAGAGAAGAGATCCAGCTCCACCCACCAGAAGACCAATGCAAACTTCCCTAATCAGGAAACCTCGGCAAGTCACTTGTCCAACGCCACCCATAGAGAGGAACCTCCACAATAAAGAGGAACCACAAACTTCCAACTACAGAAATGCCACCCCAAACACAGCAACCTAAACAAGAGGAAAAGACTGAGAAATACTCAGGAGATAAAGGAACATGATAAATGCCCAGCAAACCAAAGAGGAGGAGATATGGAGTCTACCTGAAATAGAATTGAGAATAATGATAGTAAAAATGATCCAAAATCTTGGAAACAAAGTGAAGTTACAGATAAATAGTCTGGAGCCAAGGATTGAGAAGATGCAAGAAATGTTTAACAAGGACCTAGAAGACATGAAAAGGAATCAATCAATATCGAATAATGCAATATAGTAGAATAAATAAGGCAGAAGATGCAGTAAGTGAGGTGGAAGATAGAATGATGGAAATAAATGAAGCAGAGAGGAAAAAAGAAAAAAAAAATTAACTGTAAAGAAATGAGGACAACCTCAGAGACCTTTGGGACAATGTCAAATGCCACAATATTCAAATCATAGGAGTCACAGAAGAAGAAGACAAAAAGAAAGGCCATGAGGAAATGCTTGAGGAGATGATAGTTGAAAACTTCCCTAAAATGGGGCAGAAATAGCTAAGAAACCCAGAGAGTGCCAAACAGGATGAACCCAAAGTGAAACACCTCAAGTCACATATTAATCAAATTAACAAAGATCAAACTCAAAGAATAAATATTAAACCAGCAAGGGAAAAGCAACAAATAACACACAAAGGGAATCCCTTAAGGATAACAGCTGATCTTTCAATAGAAACTCTTCAGGCCAGAGGGGAATGGCAGGACATACTTAAAGAATGAAAAAGAAAAACCTACAACCCGATTAATGTACCCAGCAAGGATCTCATTCAAATATGAAGGAGAAATCAAAAACTTAACAGACAAGCAAAAGCTGAGAGAATTCAGCACCACCAAACCAGCTCTCCAACAAATGCTAAAGGATTTTTTTTTTTCTAGACAGGAAACACAGAAAAGGTGTATAAACATGAACCAAAAAGAACAAAGTAAATGGCAACAGGATCATACTTATCAAGAATTACCTTAAATATAAATGGGTTGAATGCCCCAACCAAAAGACAAAGACTGGCTGACTAGATACAAAAAAAAGACCCCTAAATATGCTGTCTCAGAGAAGGCAATGGCACCCCACTCCAGTATTCTTGCCTGTAGAATCCCAGGGATGGAGGAGCCTGGTGGGCTGCTGTCTATGGGGTCACACAGAGTCGGACACGACTGACGTGACTTAGCAGCAGTAGCAAATATGCTGTCTACAAGAGACCCACCTCAAAACAAGGGTCACATACAGACTGAAAGTGAGGGCAGGAAAAAGATATTCTATGTAAATTGAGACCAAAAGAAACCTAGAGTGACAATACTCATATTAGGTAATAGACATTGAAATAAAGGCTGTGAAAAGAGACAAACAGAACATTACATGATGATCAAAGGGTCAATCCAAGAAGATGTAACAATTATAAATACATATGCACCCAACATAGGAGCACCACAATATATAAGGAAAATGCTAAGAAGTATGAAAGGGGAAATTAACAATAACATAATAATATTGGGAGACTTTAATATCCCAACTCACATCTTTGGTTAGATAAACTAGGCAGAAAAATAGCAAGGAAGCACAAACTTTAAATGATACAATGGACCAGTTAGACCTAATAGATCTCTATAGGACATTTCACCCCAAAACAATGAATTTCCCCTTTTTCTCAAGTGTACAAAGAACTTTCTCCAGGATAGTTCACAACCTGAGCCATAAATCTCACCTTCAGTTCAGTTCAGTTCAGTTCAGTTGCCTAGAAATGTGGACTCTTTCTGACCCCATGAACCACAGCATGCCAGGCCTCCCTATTCATCACCAACTGCTGGGTCTACCCAAACCCATGTGCATTGAGTCAGTGATGCCATCCAACCATTTCGTCCACTGTCATCCCCTTCTCCCCCAGCCCTCAATGTTTCCCAGCATCAGGGTCTTCTCAAATGAGTCAGCTCTTCACATCAGGTGGCCAAAGTATTGGTGTTTCAGCTTCAACATCAGCTTTTCCAATGAACACCCAGGACTGATCTCGTTTAGGATGAACTGGTTGGATCTCCTTGCAGGCCAAGGGACTCTCAAGAGTCTTCTCCAACACCACAGTTCAAAAGCATCAATTCTTCACCACTGAGCTTTCTTTATAGTTCAACTATCACATTCATATGTGACCACTGGGAAAACCATAGGCTTCACTAGAAGGACATTTGTTGACAAAGTAATGTCTCTGCTTTTTAATATGCTGTCTAGGTTGGTCAAAACTTTCCATCCAAGGAGTAAGCGTCTTTTAATTTCATGGCTGCAATCACCATCTGCAGTGATTTTGGAGCCCAGAAAAGTAAAGTCAGCCACACTTTCCACTCTTTGTCCATCTATTTGCTATGAAATAATGAGACAATATCTATGATCTTAGTTTTCTGAATGTTGAGCTATAAGCCAACTTTTTCACTCTCCTATTTCACTGTCATCAAGAGGCTGTTTAGTTCTTCTTCACTTTCTGCCATAAGGGTGGTGTCATATGCATATCTGAGGTTATTAATATTTCTCCCAAGAATCTTGATTCCAGCTTGTGCTTCCTCCAGCCCAGCATTTCTCATAACGTACTCTGAATATAAGTTAAACAAGCAGGGTGACAATATACAGCCTTGACATACTCCTAGTCCTATTTGGAACCAGTCTGGTTGTTTCATGTCAAATTCTAACTGTTTCTTCCTGACCTGCATACAGGTTTCTCAAGAGGCAGGTCAGGTGGTCTGGTATCCCCATCTACTTCAGAATTTTCCACAGTTTATTGTGATCCACACAGTCAAATGCTTTGGCAGAGTCAATAAAGCAGAAATATATGTTTTTCTGGAACTCTCTTGCTTTTTTGGTCATCCAGTGGATGTTGGCAATTTGATCTCTGTCTTTTCTAAAACAAGCTTCAGCATCTGGAAGATCATGGTTCATACTGTTGAAGCCTGATTTGGAGAATTTTGAGCATTACTTTACTAGCATGTGAGATGAGTGCAATTGTGCAGTAGTTTGAGCATTCTTTGGCATTGCCTTTCTTTGGGATTGGAATGAAAACTGACCTTTCCCCGTCCTGTGGCCACTGCTGAGTTTTCCAAATTTCCTGACGTATTGAGTGCAGCAGTTTGACAGCCTAGTCTTGGTAAATTAAAACAAAAAAAAAAATTGAAATCATTCCAAGTATCTTTTCTGATCACAATGCAATAAGATTAGATGCCAACTACAGGGCAAAACTATTAAAAATACAAACATATGGAGGCTAAACAACACGCTCTGAATAACCAACAAATCACACATGAAATAAAAAAAGAAATCAAAATATACATAGAAACTAATGAAAATGAAAACACAACAATCCAAACCTATGGGACTCAGTAAATGCAGTGCTAAGGAGAAAGTTCATAACAATACAATCTTACTTAAAGAAACAAGAGAAAAATCAGATAACCTAACTCTACACCTAAAGCAACTAGTAAAGGAACAAATGAGGAACACAAGGGTAGAAGGAAAGAAATCATAAAAATTAAGGGAGAAATAAATGCAAAAAAACAAAGGAGGCCATAGGAAAAGTCAACAAAGCTAAAAACTGTTTTTTTTTTCTTTTGTTTATCCTCTCTCTTTTTTTTAATTTTTATTTTTACTTTATTTTACTTTACAATACTGTATTGGTTTTGCCACACATTGACATGAATCCACCACGGGTGTACATGAGTTCCCAAACATGAACCCTCCTCCCACCTCCCAGCCCATATCATCTCTCTGATCATCCCCGTGCACCAGCCCCAAGCATCCTGTATCCTGCATCAAACATAGACTAGCGATTCATTTCTTACATGATAGTATACATGTTTCAATGCCATTCTGCCAAATCACCCCACCCTCTTCCTCTCCCTCAGAGTCCAAAAGTCCACTCTACACGTCTGTGTCTCTTTTGCTGTCTTGCATACAGGATCATCATTACCATCTTTCTAAATTCTATATATATGTGTTAGTATGCTGTATTGGTGTTTTTCTTTCTGGCTTACTTCACTCTGTATAATCTGCTCCAGTTTCATCCATCTCATTAGAACTGATTCAAATGTATTCTTTTTCACGGCTGAGTAATACTCCATTGTGTTTATGTACCACAGCTTTCTTATCCATTCATCTGCTGATGGACATCTACGTTGTTTCCATGTCCTGGCTATTTTAAAAGCTGGTTTTTTGAGAAGATAAATAAAATAGACAAACCATTAGCCAGACTCGTCAAGAAAAAAGGGAGAAGAATCAAATCAACAAAATTACAAATGATAATGGGGATATCAGGACAGAAAACACAGAAATACAAAGGATCATAAGAGACTACTATCAGCAACTATACTTCAATAAGATGGACAACTTGGAAGAAATGGACAAATTCTTACAAAAGTATAACTTTCCAAAACTGAACCAGGAAGAAATAGAAAATCTTAAGATCCATCACAAACATGAAAATTGAAATTATAATCAGATATTCCAGCAAAAAATAGTCCAGAACCAGATTGCTTCACAGCTGAATTGTACCAAAAATTCAGAGAAGAGCTTACAGCGATCCTACTCAAATTCTTCCAGAAAATTGAAGAGGAAGGTGAACTTCCAAACTAATTTATGAGGCTGCCATCACTCTAATACCCAAACCAGACAATGATGCCACAAAAAAGAAAACTACAGGCAAATATCACTGGTGAACATAGATGCAAAAATCCTTAACAAAATTCTAGCAAACAGAATCCAAGAATATATTAAAAAGATCATACATCATGACCAAGTGGGCTTAATCCCAGGGATAGAAGGATTCTTCAATATCTGCAAATCAATCAATGTGGTACACCACATTAACAAATTGAAAGATAAAAACCATATGATAATCTCAATAGATGCAGAGAATGCTTTTGAAAAAATTCAACATCCATTTATGATAAAAACTCTCCAGAAAGCAGGAATAGAAGGAACATATGTCAACATAATAAAAGCCATATATGATAAACCCATATCAAACATTATTCTCAATGGTGAAAAATTGAAAGCATTTCCCCTAAAGTCAGGAGCAAGACAAGGGTGCCCACTTTCACCACTACTATTCAACATAGTTTTGAAAGTTTTAGCCACAGCAATGAGAGAAGAAAAAGAAATAAAATAATCCAGATTGGAAAAAAGAAGTAAAACTCTCACTGTTTGCAGATGACATGATTCTCTACATAGAAAACCCTAAAGACTCCACCAGAAATTTACTAGAGCTAATCAATGAATATAGTAAAGTTGCAGGATATAAAATTAACACAAGAAATCCCTTGCATTCCTATATATTAACAATGAGAAAAAAGAAGGAGAAATTAAGGAAACAATTCCACTCATCATTGCAGTGAAAAGAATAAAATACTTAGGAATAGATCTACCTAATGAAACAAAAGACCTATATATAGAAAACTATGAAAAACTGATGAAAGATATCAAAGATGACATGAATAAAATCTATGAAAATGATTATACTACCCAAAGAAATCTATAACTTAAATGCAATCTCTATCAAGCTACCAATGGTATTTTTCAGAGAACTAGAACAAATAATTTCACAATTTTTATGAAAATACAAAAAACCTCTAATAGCCAAAAGCATTCTTAAGAAAGAAGAATGGAACTGGAAGGATCTGTCTGATTCCAAAATATACTACAAAGCCACATTCATCAAGACAGTATGGTACTGGTACAAAGACATAAATATAGATCAATGGAACAAAATAGAAAGCCCAGAGATTAATCCACATATCTGTGGACACCTTATCTTTGACAAAGGAGGCAAGAATACACAATGGTGAAGGGACAAGCTCTTTAACAAGTGGTGCTGGGAAAACTGGTCAACCACTTGTAAAAGAATGAAACTAGAACACTTTCTAAAACCATACACAAACATAAACTCAAAATGGATTAAAGATCTAACCATAAGAGCAGAAACTTTAAAACTCGGAGAGGAAAACGTAGGCAAAACAGTCACCAACATAAATCACAGCAGGATCCTCTATGACCCACCTCCCAGATTAGTGGAAATTAAAGCAAAAATAAACAAATGGGACCTAATTAAACTTGAAAGCTTTTGCACAACGAAGGAAACTATAAGCAAGTTTAAAAGACAGCCTTCAGAATGGGAGAAAATAGTAGCAGATGAAGCAACTGACAAAGAATTAATCTCAAAAATATGCAAGCAAATACTGCAGCTCAATTCCAGAAAAATAAGCGACCAAATCAAAAAATGGGCCAAAGACCTAAACAGACATTTCCCCAAGAAGACATACAGATGGCTAAGAAACATATGAAAAAATGCTCAACATCACTTATTATCAGAGAAATGCCAATCAAAACCACAATGAGGTACCATCTCATGCCAGTCAGAATGGTTGCTATCTGAAAGTCTACAAACAATAAATGCTGGAAAGGGTACGGAGAAAAAGGAACCCTCCTACAATGTTGGTGGCAACTCAAACTAATACAGCTACTATGGAGAACAGTGTGGAGATTCCTTTAAAAAACAGAAATAGAACTGCCATATGACCCTGCAATCCCACTTCTGGGCATACACACCGAGGAAACCAGAAGTGAAAGAGACACGTGTACCTCAATGATCATTGTAGCACTATTCACAATAGCTAGGATATAGAAGCAACCTAGATATCCATTGCCAGACAAATGGATAAGAAAGCTGTGGTACATATACACAATGGATTATTAATCATCTATTAAAAAGAATGCATTTGAATCAGTTCTAATGAGGTGGATGAAAGCAGAGCCTATTATACAGAGTGAAGTAAGTTAGAAATAAAAGCAGCAGTATAATATACTAACGCATATATATGGAATTTAGAAAGGTGGTAACGGTGACCCTATATGCTAGACAGAGAAAGAGACACAGATATAAAGAATAGTCTTTTGGACTCTGTGGGAGAAGGCGAGGGTGGGATGATTTGAGAGGGTAGCATTGATATATATCTATTATCATATGTGAAGCAGATCGCTGGTCCAGGTTTGATGCATGAGACAGGGTGCTCACACCTGGTGCACTGATATGACCCTGGGGGATGGGATGTGGAGGGAGGTGGGAGGGGTGTTCTGGATTGGGAACACATGTGTGTCCATGGCTGATTCATGTTGATGTTGGCAAAAACCACTACAATATTGTAAAGTAATTAACCTCCAATTCAAATAAAGAAATTAATTTAAAAAAATTCAAGGCCTATATGAGCACATAAAAAAATACAGCAACTGATTCTCATATCATTTTGAAGTGAGTCACATAAGTAAATCTGCCTTTGACAGTCTTCATATAGGCACCTTGATATAGAATATGTGTGCCAGTCACTCAGTCATATCCTACTCTTTGCGAACCCATGGACTCTAGCCTTCCAGGCTCCTCTGCCCATGGAGTTTTCCAGGCAAGAATACTGGAGTGGGCTGCCAGTTCCTTCTCCTGATATAGCATATAGGATGTTTCTAAATTCCTCTTCAAATGAAACATGCATTACTTGTTTTTGCCAAGTTTAACAAATAAATGTTTGACATTTCATCTGGTAACTAAATTGGTTCAGAACAGAAAGATCAGGATAGCCATACTCTGAATGTTTTGCTCATTCATGGTGAACTGCAATCATTACTCTACAAGTAAGCTGTAGAATTTTACTTTTAAAGAAAAATCTTAGCAAGTAGCCCAGGTATCATACTTAGACATTTCAGGTACAGAGAGTATAAACAGTCAAGAAGCATAGTCAACTAAACAGAACCAGGACAGAGCAAATTTGAAAATCATAAACACTTATGATTAACTTCTAATATAATAACTTCAATCATTTCTACCACAAATTTCAATTAACTGTTCAACTGAAGTTTTTGTTTGATTTCATACCATTATTAGAGGGTTATTCTCATGTAAGTTAGAAGAATAAGATGAGATAACAGCCAAGAAAATAAGGAGAAAATGGGTCTCTGATCAACCGACTAATTCAACAATTTGTCCCTGATATGAGAATATAAAAAATCTTTCAATTATAAATTTAATATTTAAAATAATATACAAATCACTGCACTCCACAGATCTGGAGTTTAGGCTGAAAGAAAGGTTATTTGCCCAAAGTTATACAAATGTGCACTTAGGCTAAAAACCAGTCTCAAAACTGAATCTTGCATGAGAGCTTGCCTTTTGTTCTGCCCATTCTTTCAGGGAACATTCTGGAAGAATATTGACATGCAGTGATTAAGCCCTAAAAGATCCTAAGAATCAGAAACTTTCTTTGTTTGAATCTCAGATCTGTTCCTTACCATCTTATCTGAATGTCAGTTTTCTTATCTATTAAATAGGAATGAAATAATACTTACAAACTTAGATATTTGTTGAAGAAATACAATGACTGCAAGAAAAACCTTCTTCTCACATACGTGCAACAAACAACAGTGCATTGTAGTTGTTTCTTTAATTGGAAATGTATAGTTGTGTAATTTAATAAAAAATACTACTTCATTTTACATTGGATAAATAATTTATGTGGTCTTACATTTAGATCTTTAACCCATTTTGAGTTTTTTTGCCTATGGTGTTAGAGACTGGTCTATATTACTCAGCTATAAAAAAAAGAACACATTTGAGTCAGTTGTAATGAGGTGGACGAAACTGGAGACTATCATGCAGTGTGAAGTAAGTCATGAAAGAGAAACGTCAATACAGTATATTAACACATATATATGGAATTTAGAATGATGGTAATGACGATCCTATATGCAAGGCAGCAAAAGAAACACAAATGGAAAGAACCAACTTTTGGACTCTGTGGGAGAAGGGGAGGGTGGGATGATTTGAGAGAATAGCATTGAAACATGTATATTACCATATGTAAAATAAATGACCAGTGCAAATTTGATGCATGAAGCAGGGGACTCAAAGCCTGTGCTCTGGGACAACCTAGAGGGAGAGGTTGGGGAGGGAGATGGAAGGCAGTTTAGGATGGGTAGACATATGTGCACCCGTGGGTAATTCATGTCAATATATGGCAAAAACCATCACAATATTATAAAGAAATTACCTTCCAATTAAAATAATTAAATTGATTAAAAGGTAAATATAGAAATAAATAACTTCTTATTGAGTTTCAGAAATGGTGAAGATAAATTTATTGGTGTCCATCTCGGATCATTGGGAAAATTTTCCCCACATACATGTACATTCATGTACACACCGAGAACTAAACCACAAAGACCTGAAATTAGAGCTAAATTTTATTGATAAGATTAACAAATTTTGTTTAAAAGTTTTTTTTTAATAAGAATGTGTGTGTGTGTGTGTGTGTGTGTGTGTGTGTGTGTGTGTGTACATGCTTAAGTGGCTTCAGTTGTGTATGACTCTTTGCAGTTCTATGAACTGTAGCCCTCAAGCTCGTCTGTCCATGGGATTCTCCAGGCAAGAATAAGGGAGTGAGTTGCTATTTCCTCCTCCAGGGGATTTTTCTGACCCAAGAATCGAACCCATGTCTCTTGCATCTCCTGCATTGGTCGACAGATTCTTTACCAATGGTGCCACCTGGGAAGCCCTACCTTAAATATACGTGATGCATAAATAGTTGAAACAAAGAAGTGCACATTTACCTTCCATTATTTGATGTAGGGCTTTTGACTTTTATTTAGATATATGTTTTCTGGTTAGTCATACACTGGTTAGAGTCATGCATCATCTTTATTACACAAACTACACCCATAATACATAGTCTGAAACTTCCAGTTTTGAATCCTATGAAATATAATGTGTATTTAGCAGCTTTGAAAAGCTTTATGAATATGAAATTTTATAGTACATTTTCTGAATCTTCTGCTCTTATGTTACTTAGACATAATTCTCTGATGAATTTTAGTGACAGTTGATCTTTATAATTCTGAAAAGTTCAATTTGATCTTCTTTGAAGCAATTACTTTATATTCACATTGTATTAGTTAGCATAAGATTTTAATTAAATGAAATAAATTTAAAAGCAAGTGTAGTGATATTAGCATGTCTTTGAACACATATCTAACTTTTCCTAAGCATAAAACTCATTTTGGCAGCAAAAAGTAAATGGAAGTAGCAACATCCTAATTAGGTAGATACAGCTTACAGAGGTCAAAAGTCAATGTTTTATTCAACAGAAACAAAAAATGAACTTTGTTTGACCAATGAACTGGTTAAGCAGAGATCTGTCAAAAGAGTTTAATTTATTAATGTTAGCATACATGCTATATCAAAGTAGGACATCTGATTATGGCAAATATCAATCAAATTTAACCCCATATTTACATATCTAAACTGAAATTTTGATGAAAAGTCATTACAATACATTTCATCATTTTAATGTCTAAAGAAGTTTGTTTGCAGTTTGTGTATATCCACCATAACTACTTGACTGCTATCTAACAGCTACACCAAACTTTAATCATAGATACAAGGCTTTAAATGAAAAAAAGTACATATGAATGATTTTTAGAGTAGTTAAAATGAATGCATCTCAAATTTTCATGTGCAGATGGATCACCTGTGGGATGTTACTAATGGAGATTCTTTTTCAGTAAATTTTCATATTTTATATATACACACACACACACAAACACACACACACACATATATATATATGTCACCAAAGTTAAAAAAAAAAAAAGGCAAAAAATTATATTGACACCAGGTACCACTCCAGGCCAATGTTATCATTTACTCTTGGAATAGAGCCTGAAAATGGTATTTTTGCTATATTATCCAGTGGATTAAATGTGTAGGTTAATTGGAGAAGTAGGATTTAAACAGAAAAACTTAAAAAATGCCTTCCAATCATTTACCATTTGGATTCCAAGAGAGTTCCAGAAAAACATCTATTTCTGCTTTATTGACTATGTCAAAGCCTTTGACTGTGTGGATCACAATAAAGTGTGGAAAATTCTGAAAGAGATGGGAATACCAGACCACCTGACCTGCCTCTTGTGAAACCTATATGCACGTCAGGAAGCAACAGTTGGAACTAGACATGGAACAATAGATTGGTTTTCTAAATAGGAAAAGGAGTATGTCAAGGCTGTATATTGTCACCCTGCTTATTTAACTTCTATCCAGAGTACATCATGAGAAACATTAGACTGGAAGAAATACAAGATGGAATCAAAATTGGTGGGAGAAATATCAATAACGTCAGATACGCAGATGACAGCACCCTTATGACAGAAAGTGAAGAGGAGCTAAAGAGCCTGTTGATGAAAGTGAAAGAGGAGAGTGAAAAAGTTGTCTTAAAACTCAGCATTCAGAAAACGAAGATCATGGCATCTGGTCCCATCACTTCATGGCAGATAGATGGGGAAACAGTGGAAACAGTGTCAGACTTTATTTTATTTATTTATTTTTTTGGCTCCAAAATCACTGCAGGTGATGATTGCAGCCATGAAATTAAAAGACACTTACTTCTTGGAAACAAAGTTATGACCAACCTAGATAGTATATTGGAAAGCAGAGATATTACTTTGCCAAAAAAGCTCTGTCTAGTCAAGGCTATGGTTTTTCCAGTGGTCATGTCTGGATGTGAGAGTTGGACTGTGAAGAAAGCTGAGTGCCAAAGAATTGATGGTTTTGAACTGTGGTGTTGGAGAAAACTCTTTAGAGTCCCTTGGACTGCAAGGAGATCCAACCAGTCCATCCTAAAGTAGAGCAGTCCTGGGTGTTCATTGGAAGGACTGATGCTGAAGCTGAAACTCCAATACTTTGGCCACCTCATGTGAAGAGTTGACTCATTGGAAAAGACCCTGATTCTGGGAGGGATTGGAGGCAGAAGGAGAAAGGCATGGCAGAGGATGAGATGGCTGGATGGCATCACTACCTCGATGGACATGCATTTGAGTGAATTCTGGGAGTTGGTGATGGAGAGGGAGGCCTGGTGTGCTGCAATTCGTGGGGTCGCAACGAGTTGGACATGACTGAGCAACTGAACTGAACTGAAGAATTCCTTAGAAGAAATGGATTAGCCCTCATAGTCAACATAAGTGTCTGAAATATAGTACTTGGGGTGCAGTCTCAAAAACAACAGAATGATTTCTGTTCATTTCCAAGGCAAAACATTCAATATCATAGTAACCCAGGTCTATGCCCCAATCACTAATGCTGAAGAAGCTTAGGTTGAATGGTTCTATCAAGACCTACAAGACCTTCTAACACCAGATAAAGAGGTTCTTTACATCATAAGGGGCTGGAATAGAAAAGTAGGAAGTCAAGAGATACCTGGAATAACAGGTAAGTTTGACCTTGGAGAACAAAATGAAACAGGGTAAAGGCTAACAGAGTTTTGCCAAGAGAACACATTGGTTATAGAAAACACCCTCTTCCAACAATACAAGTGATAATTCTACACATGGACATCACCAGATGGTTAATACTGAAATCAGACTGATTATATTCTTTGCAACCAAAGATGGAGAAGCTCTAAACAGTCTGAAAAATTAAGACTGGGACTTGACTGTAATTCAGATCATGAACTCCTTATCGCCAAATTCAGACTTAAATTGAAGAAAGGAGGGAAACCTACTAGACCATTCAGGTGTGACCTCAATCAAATCTCCTTAAGATTGACTATGCAATGGAAGTGACAAAGAGATTCAAGGGATTAGATCTCACAGACAGAGTGCCTGAAGAACTATGGACAGAGCTTCCTGACATTGTACAGGAGATGATGATCAAAACCATCCCCAATAAAAAGAAATGCAAAAAGGCAAAAGTGGTGTCTGAGAAGGCCTTAAAAATAGCTGAGAAAAGAAGAGAAATGAAAGGCAAAGGAGAAAAGGAAAGATACACCCATATGAATGCAGTGTTACAAAGAATAGCGAGAAGAGATAAGAAAGCATTCCTCAATGATCAATGCTAAGAAATAGAGGAAAACAGCAGAACAGGAAAGACTAGTGATCACTTCAAGAAAATTAAAGATACTAAGGGAATATTTCATACATCAGTTCAGTTCAGTTCAGTCGCTCAGTTGTATCTGACTGTTTGCAAGCCCATGAGCTGCAGCATGCCAGGCCTCCCTGTCCAGCGCCAACTCCCAGAGTCCACCCAAACCCATGTCCATTGTGTCAGTGATGCCATCCAACCATCTCATCCTCTGCCATCCCCTTATCCTCCTGCCCTCAATCTTTCCCAACATCAGGGTCTTTTCAAGTGAGTCACCTCTCTGCAACAGGTGGCCAAAGTATTGGATTTTCAGCTTCAACATCAGTCCCTCCAATGAACACCCAGGACTGATCTCCTCCAGGATGGACTGGTTGGATCTCCTTGCAGTCCAAGGGACTCTCAAGAGTCTTCTCCAACAACACAGTTCAAAAGCATCAATTCTTCAGCGCTGACCTTTCTTTATAATCCAACTCTCACATCCATATATGACTACTGGAAAAACCATAGCCTTGACTAGACAGACCTTTGTTGACAAAGTAATGTTTCTGCATTTTAATATGCTGTCTAGGTTGGTCATAACTTTCCTTCATAGAAGAACACAATAAAAAACAGAAACGATATAGACCTAACAGAAGCAGAAGATGTTAAGAAGAGGTGGCAAGAATACACAGAAGAACTATGCAAAAAAGATCATAATGACTCAAATAACCATGATGGTGTGATTACTCACCTAGAGACAGGCATCCTGGAGTGTGAAGTCAAGTGGGCCTCAGGTAGCATCGCTATGAAGAAAGCTAGTGGAGATCATGGAATTCCAGTTGAGCTATTCCAAGCCTTAAAAAATGATGCTATTAAAGTGCTGCTCTCAACATGCCAACAAATTTGGAAAACTCAACAGTGGCCACGGGACTGAAAAAGGTCAGTTTTCATTCCAATCCCAAAGAAAGGCAACACCAAAGAATGTTCAAACAACTGTGCAATTGCACTCATCTCACATGCTAACAATGTGATGCTCAAAATTCTCCAAGATAGGCTTCAATAGTACATGAACCAAGAACTTCCAGATATTCAAGCTGGTTTTAGAGAATGTAGAGGAAGCAGAGATTAAATTTCCAACATCTGTTGCATCATAGAAAAGGCAAAAAAATTCCAGAAAAACATTAACTACTTCTTTATTGACTATGCCAAAGCCTTTGACTGTTTAGATCACAACAAACCGTGGAAAATTCTTCAAGTTACCCAGGCACTTTACCTGCCTCCTGAGAAATCTGTATGCAGGTCAAGAAGCAATAGTTAGAACATGGAATAAGGGACTGGTTCCAAATTGGATAAGGAGTACTTCAAGGCTGTATATTGTCACCCTGCTTATTTAACTTATATGCAGTATGCATCATGTGAAATTCCAGGCTGGATGAAGCACAAGCTGGAATCAAGATTTCTGGGAGAAATATCAGTAACCTCAGATATACAGATGACACCACCCTTATGGCAGAAAGCAAAGAACTAAAAAGCCTCTTGATGAAAGTGAAAGAGGAGAGTGTAAAAGCTGGCTTAAAACTCAACATTCAGAAAACGAAGATCATGGCATCTGTTCCCATCACTTCATGGCAAATAGATGGGGAAACAATGGAAACATTGACACACTTTATTTTCTTGGGCTGCAAAATTATTGCAGATGGTGACTCTGGTCATGAAACTAAAAGACCCTTACTCCTTGGAAGAAAAGTTAAGGCCAACCTAGACAGCATATTAAAAAGCAGAGACATTAAATTTCCCGACGAATGTCCATATAGTCAAAGCTATAGTTTTTCAAGTAGCCAAGTATGCATGTGAGAGTTTGACCATAAAAAAGCTGAGTGCCAAAGAATTGATGCCTTTGAACTGTGGTGTTGAAAAAGACTCTCGACACTCCTTTGGACTGCAAGTAGGTCAAACCAGCCAATCCTAAAGGAAATCAGTCCTGAATAGTCATTTGAAAGACTGATGGGGAAGCTGAACCTCCAATAATTTGGCCACATAATGTGAAGAACTGACTTATTAGAAGAGACCCTGATGCTGGGAAAGACGGAAAGCAGGAGAGAAGTGTACTACAGAGAATGAGATTTGGGGTGGCATCACAAACTCAATGGACATGAGTTTGAGCAAGACCCAGGAGTTAGTAAAAGACAGGGAATTGGTAAAGACAGGGACTGGATGGTGCAGTCCATGGGGTTGCAAATAGTTGGACACGACTGGGCAACTAAACAGACTGAAGAGTGAAGGAGATGCTTCCCTAGTGGCACCGGCTGTAAAAAATATTCTGCCTGCAATACAATAGACCGAGGTTAGATGCCTGGGTCGAGAAAATCCCCTGGAGAAGAGCATGGTTACCTCCTCCATTATTCCTGCTTGGAGAATTCCATGGACAGAGGATCCTGGTGAGCTACAGTCCATGAGATCACAAATAGACACAACTAAGCAACTAACACACACACATACATACACACACACACAAGAATGAAGCTAAAGTTTTTATCTTGTTTCCATCAGTTTTGTCATGAGGTAAGAAAATGTATTTACTAAGGAGGCACATTCTCAAAACATTGTTAAGCTAAATATAACAGAAAAGCCTTCATGATAAGAAAAGCAAAGAAGCTTGATTAATAGTAATTTGATTAAGAGCCAAAAATTTCTGGCATTGTAATTTGTTTGAAAGTGAAGTGAAAGTGAGAGTCACTCAGTTGTGTAAGACTCTTTGTGATCCCACAGATTATACAGTCAATAGAATTCTTCAGGCCAGAATACTGGAGTGGGTAGCCTTTCCGATTTGTTTATGGTCATTTATTTAACATTATTTCTTTGAGGATCACAAACTACAAGACAGATGAAAAGCAAAATTTTCCTTTTAATCATGTCAAATTCTTGGGCTAAATTCAATTATTTTAAAATTCTCAAAATAAAGGAAACAGGGAGGCAATCAGCATTTATTTAAATGGGTATTAAAGTTTCATCTGCTAATTATATTGTAACATTTTTATGAATCTGAGAGCGTTCATAGAAATGATATGAAAGCTGAACAGGTAAAATTATTTTTATCACACATGGATATGTGAATTATATTATATGTTAATATTATCTGTGTATTATATGTATGGGCTTCCCTGGTGGCTCAGTGGTAAAGAATATCTCTGCCAGTGCAAGAGATGTGAGTTAGATCCCGGAATCAGGAAGATCCCCTGGAAAAGGAAATGGCAACTCACTCCAATATTCTTGCCTGAGAAATTTCATGGACAGAGAAGCCTAGGGGACTACAGTCTGATTCATGTATAGACACATTTAGCTAAACAAAACATTTTACAAAACAAAGAACATAAATATCAGGATCAGATTGTCTGAGTCCAGAAATTAGCAGTTTTGTAAGCTTGGGTAGATTTAACCACTCATTTTGTGAGTTCTTTAACATGCACAGTAGAAACTTCCTGTGGGAACAAAGATGAATTCATCCTGACAGAGTGTATAGAAATGCTATTTGAACACTATGGTTCAAAACTGAGATGACCTAAAAGCAAAGCAAAATACAGATAATATTATGATATATTACTTTGGGCATTTATATGTCTTCCTTCTTTTACTTCTGTATCCTTGTTTTTGTTATTATCTCTGTCCTGCTTTTATAAGTTCCTTGACATACTTAGGGAATGACCCATATAGAATTATAATTGTTGAATATTTATAGAGATGTCAATATTTATAACTGTATTTGAGGTACAAAGTTCCTCTTTTAGATCTATCTTAAAAATGTGACCGGTAATGATACATCTTATTCAGTATTAAATATTAAAATGGACATTATACATTAATGATAAAGACCAAGTGACTTCCTTGATTGCTAAGTTAATGGAAACTAGAGAAATGACTTAATTTTCCTGCTTTGTAATAAACATTTGATTTGTACTCCTGCATGCCATAAAGATGCAGTATACAGAAGTGATAGAAAATATAGCTATGAAGTCTATTCTGAATTTGGTCCTAATTAACATTACTTTAAGAAAATATAAGATGGTGAAGTCTTGTCTCAGTTTTTTAAAGTATAAATATGTATTGACCTTACAAAATACTTTGTCAATAGAGGTTATATAGAGTGTTGTTATAGATATTTGAAAACTAAGTCCATGATCTTTCTACTCAGTTGTCAAATTTAGATACTTTAAAAATGCCATCAAATTCAAAAATCATAAAATGGAATCATCCCAACTTTTTAGTTGACAGAATGAAATTCTTTTTCTATTTTGTGGTACTACATATAGCATCTTTTAGACATTTCCCTATTGTCTCATAAATTATTTCTGATACAATCTAGAGTTTAGATGTCCTTTGAAAACCAAAGAAAGCATTTCTTTTTTGAAATAGTATTTAAAATATTTACAGTCTAAAATTTAAGATTTGTAAAGTGATTTCAGGTATAGTAATTCAGGTGAAATTTACATGGACTCTAATTTTTTGACCTTTGTAATATCAGTATTTTAAATGATTACAACCTATTTGCTATATAGATATAGATATATGTATGGAGACAACAAGTTAGGTGTTTTATCATATTCTAAAATTTAAAGTACCAATAATAGTTCCACTGAGCTGATTTTCTATAATCTGTAGAGATAATTTGCATCAATCACCTTTAGTAAAGTGACACCTAGCTTGGTCATTTTAAAGCAACTCACTGTGGTTAGGCCATTTAGACAGCAAATCAATGCTAGAAGGATAAAACGCTCAACAGTGCCAAATAGAGGCCTGTACATTAGCATGCCTTCCATTACATACATATTTTTCAATAGAATATAAGTGTCAGGTGATCTGGGAACATTTCTTTCCTTTCTTTTTTTTTTTTTTTTTTTTTTTTTAACAAAAGTTTTCTCAACACATAGCAAGACCTGAAACATAATAAATGATACATCTTTTTGGTCTAATGAATATCAGAGATGTTTTATTTGGTATTTTAGATTTGAGAATTCAGCCTAAACAGAGTCAGAAAAAAAGTGTTCTTTCTTCTTTAATCTTAAAGATTAAAAATCATAGAGGATGTAAGGTTCCAGAAGCTTTAATTGGAGAAGTGCCCATGATTTTTTAAACCAAAGCAGTGATGCAGAAGGATGTTCATTACAACAGGAATACGTTATACAGAAGTCTGATAAAAAAGCAATTTAGAAAATTTGTCATAAAAATGTGAGAAATGGGTTAGATACAAGCATATATTACAGAATTTTATCTTTCATCCTTAGATTTTGTTTTGTTAATTTTCACTTAGCTAGATTTAGCATCACAGGGTGATTGTGGCATACTGACATTCAAATGTTTCAACAAGTTTTCATTCACTCGACAAATATTTGTCAAATATTTAACCGTGCCAGACACTATTTTAGGTTACTCTCTGTGTAAGCCTCTCCTAAATATACCATTGCATGTTAGCCTTAAACAAACAAACAAAAAATTTTGACCAAAAGTATTGTGAGACAATTTACTAATAAATTACTACATGTTTATAAATGTATATTTTTCACCCCAGAATGTTTGGATTTTGATTAGGCATGGCGTGAAAATCGTTTCACTTATGTAAAATATTTGTTCTTTGAGACTTTTTTGGTCAAGAATTTATATATATTTATTATTAATATTTTAAGTTTAATGTCACCATGTTTATTTATTTGGGATTCCCTGGTGGCTCAGATGGTAAAGCGTTTGTCTGCAATGCAGGAGACGCGGGTTCAATCCCTGGGTTTGGAAGATCCCCTGGAGAAGGAAATGGCAACCCACTCCAGTACTCTTGGCTAGAAAATTCCATGGAAGAGCCAGGTGGGCTACAGTCCGTGGGGTCACAAAGAGTCGGACGCGACTGAGCGACTTCACTTCACTTGTTTATTTATTAGTGTTAGGGCTGCATTATATTATATGTTTATGACTCCTAAAGTTATTGATTTAGATTATATAGTTAATTTTGAATTATATCTTCTTTCTAATGTATCTCAAATTATTTGAACTAAAGAGTGAAATGATAGCTGGGGATGTCCTGTGTTCATTTTTGGAAGTGCCAATTTTCAAAATAAAAGAGTTTTATAATGGGTTTTTGGAGTTTATTGATAACCATATATGGTGTAATGTTGAAACTATGTGTGGGTGTGTGTGTGAGAGTTGCTCAGTGTGTCCAACTCTGTGTGACCCCATGGACCGTAGCCCTGCCAGGTTCCTCTGTCCATGGAATTCTCCAAGCAAGAATACTGGAGTGGGTTGCCATTCCCTTCTCTGGGGATATTCCCCACCAAAAGATCAAACCTGGGTCTCTGAATGATGCATTAGCTTTATTTATAGGAAATAAAGTTAAAAAAATAGAAATGCATGCATATTTGGTTCAAAACCACATATCAAATTCTTGTTTCATTTAGTTAACCTGAAGGAAAAATCTGTATTGTAAAAAAACAAAACAACTTTTAGTAGGAAAAGTACTCTACTCTTAGACCTTATTTAGATCAAGTAGTATTTATTATTTAAAATATGAGTATGTTTATCTTTCTCTTCACATTTGAAATTCAGGCATAATGTTTCAAATTACAGGGAAAAGATCAGATTGTTCTGTTATTAGACACATACATTGTGGTTTGGATATTTAATTTAATTACAAAATTTCCCTTTAATTTTTACCAACAAAAGTACTTGTAAAACCTGAATGTAATTTAAAGAAATATAAATACAAATTTTATTTTATTTAAGAAAATACTGTAGAATCACTTTTAGACTTTTTTTCAGTGAGTTTTAACTGTGCAAAATGAGTGAACACTGGTTACTTCTCTGCATGATCCAGTACAAGCATAGAGACAGAACAGGAAAATACTGCTACTTAGGGATCAGGGGCTAGAAAGAATATTGTAGAATGTCCCTTCTTACACATTCTGTGTCATAATGGTTCATCTGAGTGTAATGAGCATTAAAGGATTATAGGATTGGCATACATTTTAAGTAAATGGCTTGGTTAGTCATGCTTTAGTTTCTTTTAGACCAAATTTCAGTCAGCTTCTTAGTAATGCTAATTTACGTATTTGACACAATTTGTATGTTGGTTCCCTACTCTAACTAGCAGAAACATTATCATTTTATGTCTGAAGAAACTTAACTAAGTAAAGGGAGAGATTAATTCTTAGTATCTCATGCAAATACAGAATCAAATGTATATCTATATGAAAGATTTATGTTTCCTTTCTTATTATGTAAAAAGTAGATCTTAGGCAATATTTTAATCTTAGGTGACATGCTTTTATTTTGAAAATACCAAAACATAATATTCATATTTGAGTATTCAAAAAGTCATTACTTTGAATCTGTGCCTTCTAATCATGAAGTGCAGATGATTTCTAAAGCAGATAACATTTGGTTTATTCAAAAAATATTTTAGCATGTCTTATGCAGTCAATTAATCTGTCAGACTGGTAACATAAATCCTTCATACTCCTCTTCCTGTGCATGTAAACTTTTATTAAATTCAGTTTGAAATTACTTACTTCTACTTATTATTTCCTTTTCATGTTTGTGGCACTGTCTTTTACTTTTTGTTCTTTGTTGCCATAAAATATTTGTATCATCAAAAAAGATTGGTTCTCCACAATAGTTACCCAGGGTTTCATCACATGGAAAATATCTTGCTTACTCCTAAAATCTATAGCCAGATTTCCATATGTCAGGTTTATCCTTTGACATTTGAAATATAAAACTAAATAAACTTATGGATATTAATTATGTGTGGATATTGCCATTAAACACTTAATTTTAAAAGGATTTGGATTTTTAAAATGTTTCTTTTAATATTAAACAAATATGAATTTGGATTTTATTTCCTTTTTTTAACTGTCCTAATGGAAATATAAGACTTCCAATACATTTACGGCTTCCCAGGCGTCTCAGTGATAAAGATTTCTCCTGCCAATGCAGGAGATACAAGTTTGATCCCTGAGTCAGGAAGATCCTCTGAAGAAGGAAATGGCAACTCACTCTAGTATGTATTCCTGCTAGAATAATCCCTTGGACAGAGGAACCTGGAGGGCTACAGTCCATGGGGTCACAAACAGGTGGACACAACTGAATGACTGAGCACAACATAATACATTTACTTTCCATTTTTTTTCAATATAATGTCACAAATAGTTAAAAAATAAAACTACCATGAGATTATTTATTCATTTGTTTCTGTCCTTTAATAACATGACCAACACAGTTAATCAAAGACATAGATTCTACCCCCAAGCAATATAGTTAATATATACAACATTTGTTAAGGCTTTTTTCTTCAAATAGACCACAGTAGATTCTGACATCCAGACCTCTTCTTCTTCTCCTTTTTTTTTTTTTTTTAAATTTTACTTTATAACACTGTATTGGTTTTGCCATACATCATCATGAATCCGCCATGGGTGTACATGAGTTCCCAATCCTGAACGCCCTTCCCACCACCCTCCCCATACTATCTCTCTGGGTCATCCCAGTGCACCAGCCCCAAGCATTTTTTTTCAGAAATGACGATTGTTTCAAGGTTAACTCCTTTCTGCAAACATTAATATTCAACATGTTAATAGCCAGTTACTTCCAAGAATGAAAGTTTCTGCCAAAGCTTGTGTTCTGTACTATCATCACAGAAGTCTCAGTAAAATAATATATTAGAAAGAAAGAAATAGAAAATAAACAAAAAGTTTCCAATTATTTAAAAAAATATCAACTTGATACTATGATTAAACTGATATTAATTCACAGTGATTACAACAAATCACAACTTCCTAAGTGCTGACATAGCATATGAGAAGATGAAAACATATTCATAAAGAGAATCATCAAGTCGGATGGCACTTTGAATACCATATTTTTCTTTCATTTTTGCCTTAAATATATGATCTGGAGAAGGTAATGAAAAACCACTCCAGTATTCCTGTCTAAAGAATCCCGTGGACAGAAGAGTCTGGTGGGCTACAGTCCGTGGGAGTCGCAAAATATGTGATATGTAAATATTGAGATACATTATAAAGTAACCAGTTTATTTCACATTTTCTAAGTAGTACATCTAGATACATCTCTTTAAATTGATGCACTGGGAAAAATAATACCATCAATTAATAATGTTCACTGTCTTTCTCATTTTGCAGAGAATTTTAAAGTGAAATTAATAGAACATTGCTTTAGACAACTATACAATATTTATTAATAGTGAAAGGTAGAATTTTATAGAAATTAGTTCATATTTCTTATGGATTTTTAAAAAACATGCTTCTGTGTATGAAAATTGTACCAACTTCTGCCCAAAATAGAATTAAAGCAGATATTTTTGAAATAGTTACTTTATTAACTATGCCCTTTTCTGGTTTTCTATTTCATATATTAAATATATATATATGCATATGTAATAAGAAATATCCATAATATATTTATAATATAAATAGAGATGTTCATATAGTTTAAAAATTTCTCCATGAAATATTTTTGTCTTTAACCTGTACCTTAAATGATATGCAGAGCCTAATATTTTTAGCAATGCATATATGTATATATGCCATGACAAAGTACTCTGTAGAATTCACAAAATTGATTTCCACTAATGAAATATTAACTTCAAGTGTTTTAGCAACCCTGATATCTTGTCCACTTATGCTATATAGAGATTTTAATTACCTACTATTTTCTTCCTACTACAGCAAATTTTTAATTACTTTGTTATCAAACAAATAAGTTGGTGAAAATATGAAAGAAAAGTTTCAAAAGTTTTTTTAATCAAAAAAGTAAATTCTTTATAAAGAAACATTTTATTATATTATAGTACATGTCTCTAGATGTAATTAAGGTTTATCTCTTATTTTTCTGTGTGCAACTCATATAGGTTGTTGACAGGCCACATAAAGCTTCTAAAATTGGATAAACTGATTAAAAGCAAATCATATTAAATTTTACAAAAAAAAGATTAAAAAATTAAATCCTCTAGTAGTGTACAAATTTTATACTATTATAACTTGGATGCATATATTTTGTATGCATTAAATCAAGCAAAGGGACATGCTTTAAAAATTAATTTCTCTATGGACCCCAAACCCAGATACACCATCAAGTCTTATTTTAAAATGGTCTTAATTTAGAATTCTTTCACTCAAGAACAGATTGAGTGTTGCTGCTGCTGCTGCTAAGTCACTTCAGTCGTGCCCGACTCTGTGCAAACCCAGAGACAGCAGCCCACCAGGCTCCCCCATCCCTGGGATTCTCCAGGCAAGAACACTGGAGTGGGTTGTCATTTCCTTCTCCAATGCATGAAAGTGAAAAGTGAAAGTGAAGTCACTCAGTCGTGTCTGACTCTTAGCGACCCCATTGACCACAGCCTATCAGGCTCCTCCGTCCATGGGATTTTCCAGATAAGTGTACTGGAATGGGGTGCCATTGCGTTCTCTGGATTGAGTGTTAAAAAGTGTGAAATGTTTGAGAGTTGCAATTGTCTCAAACATTTTGGAGAGCTTAGAGACATATTTCAGAGATATTTATTTTTTTGTATTTTCTTTGCTGGATGAAAAAATAATGTATCCAGCCCCAGGCTTTTGTTTTCGGAATTTCTCAAGATCATTTACATTTGCATTATTTTCAAGACTGCTTCATACCTTTCTCAAAGTAATGTAACTAGGGGCTTGATAGGACCTTTCAATGAACTATGAAATCATTTATATTTCCACTTTTTATCTCTTGAAAAGTTCAGAGTTCTTCATGTTTCAGTTTTCTTGAGAGTTTTGTCTGTTTATGTTTTTGAGGTTGGGAGTAGATTGTACAATTTTTTTTTTTTAAATTTACAATGAATTTTTTTCTTTGCCCAAAAGATACATGGGTAGAAATTTTAATATACAGAGATGAGAAATGCATATTGGAAACAGTGCTTTTGTTGTAAGTAAGATACACATTATACTAATTACCCTGAAGCTTTTGTATCTGTAGCCTTAATGTTTCACATGATATGAACAGAAAATGTGACTTGAGGTTCTATTTTGTGGTTCAGAATTTATGCAATCTACAAAAGTACAATAATGCTGTAGCTTATTATTAGTTTTGCAATCAAGAGGAGATGCACTGAGGTGATTTGAATTATACATCAAGAAGAATTGGAATTTTTTGGCACATCTTGTAGAATGCTTTAAAATTAACATTATTCAAATAAAACTAGATATTGGCCCATTAATGTGGCATTAAAATCTTTAAGTACACTATATATACTGATTCCACTATATTCCATGAACGTGTGGCTTGGCATAAGAAAATATATGAGGAACGTGTTCTCAAAAGTTAGTCCATAATAACTTCAGTTCAGTTCAGATGAGTCGCTCAGTCGTGTCCAACTCTTTGTGACCCCATGAATCGCAGCAGGCCAGGCCTCCCTGTCCATCACCATCTCCCAGAGTTCACTCAGACTCACGTCCATCGAGTCCGTGATGCCATCCAGCCATCTCATCCTCTGTTGTCCCCTTCTCCTCCTGCCCCCAATCCCTCCCAGCATCAGAGTCTTTTCCAATGAGTAAACTATTCACATGAGGTGGCCAAAGTACTGGAGTTTCAGCTTTGGCATCGTTCCTTCCAAAGAAATCCCAGGGCTGATGTCCTTCAGAATGGACTGGTTGGATCTCCTTGCAGTCCAAGGGACTCTCAAGAGTCTTCTCCAACAACACAGTTCAAAAGCATCAATTCTTCAGCATTCAGCCTTCTTCACAGTCCAACTCTCACATCCATACATGACCACTGGGAAAACCATAGCCTTGACTAGACGGACCTTAGTCGGCAAAGTAATGTCTCTGCTTTTGAATATACTACCTAGGTTGCTCATAACTTTTCTTCCAAGGAGTAAGCTTCTTTGAATTTCATGGCTGCAGTCACCATCTTCAGTGATTCAGGAGCCCCCAAAAATAAATCTGACAGTTTCCACTGTTTCCCCATCTATTTCCCATGAAGTGATGGGACCGGATGCCATGATCTTTGTTTTCTGAATGTTGAACTTTAAGCCAACTGTTTCACTCTACTCTTTCACTTTCATCAAGAGACTTTTTAGCTCCTCTTCACTTTCTGCCATAAGGGTGGTGTCATCTACATATCTGAGGTTACTGATATTTCTCCTGGCAATCTTGATTCCAGCTTGTGCTTCTTGCAGTCCAGTGTTTCTCATGATGTACTCTGCATATAAGTTAAATCAGCAGAGTGACAATATACAGCCTTGATGCACTCCTTTTCCTATTTGGAACCAGTCTGTTACATGTCCAGTTCTAACTGTTGCTTCCTGACCTACATACAGATTTCTCAAGAGGCAGGTCAGGTGGTCTGGTATTCCCATCTCTTTCAGAGTTTTCCACAGTTTCTTGTGATCCACACAGTCAAAGGCTTTGGCATAGTCAATAAAGCAGAAAGAGATATTTTCTGGAACTCTCTTGCTTTTTCCATGATCCAGTGGATGTTGGCAATTTGATCTCTGGTTCCTCTGCCTTTTCTAAAACCAGCTTGAACATCAGGGAGTTCATGGTTCATATATTGCTGAAGCCTGGCTTGGAGAAATTTGAGCATTACTTTACTAGCATGTGAGATGAGTGCAATTGTGCGGTAGTTTGAGCATTCTTTGGCATTAGAATATCTATTATATATTAGGTTTTAGGTGAGTTGAATCTTGATATATCAGATTTTTCTCTATATTCAGTTCAATTCAGGCACTCAGTTTTGTCCGACTGTTTGTGACCCCATGAATCGCAGCACACCAGGCCTTCCTATCCATCATCAACTCCTAGAGTTCACCCAAACTCATGTTCATCAAGTCGGTGATGCCATCCAGCAATCTCATCCTCTGTCATCCCTTTCTCCTCCTGCCCCCAATTGCTCCCAGCATCAGGGTCTTTTTAAATGAGTCAATTTTCGCTTGAGGTGGCCAAAGTATTGGCGTTTCAGCCTCAGCATCAGTCTTTCCAATGAACACCCAGGACTGGTCTCTTTTAAGATGGACTGGTTGGATCTCCTTGCAGTCCATGTGACTCTCAAGAGTCTTCTCCAACACCACAGTTCAAAAGCATCAATTCTTTGGTGCTCAGCCTTCTTCACAGTCCAACTCTCACATCCATACATGACTACTGGAAAAACCATAGATTTGACTAGACAGAACTTTGTTGGCAAAGTAATATCTCTGCTTTATTTTTTTAATATAAATTTATTTATTTTAATTGGAGGTTAATTACTTTACAATATTGTATTGGTTTTGCCATACCAATAATTGGCCACAGGTATACACGTTTCAATATGTTATCTAGGTTGGTCATAAGTTTCCTTCCAAGGAGTAAGAGTCTTTTAATTTCATGGCTGCAATCACCATCTACAGTGATTTTGGAGTCACCCAAAATAAAGTCTGACACTGTTTCCACTGTTTGCCCATCTATTTCCCATGAAGTGATGGGACCAGATGCCATGATCTTTGTTTTCTGAATGTTGAGCTTTAAGCCAACTTTTTCACTCTCCTCTTTCACTTTCATCAAGAGGCTCTTTAGTTCTTCTTCATTTTCTGCCATAAGGGTGGTGTCATCTGCATATTTGAGGTTATTGATATTTCTCCCGGCAATCTTGATTCCAGATTCTGCTTCTTCCAGTCCAGCGTTTCTCATGATGTACTCTGCATAAAAGTTAAATAAACAGGGTGACAATATACAGCCTTGACATACTCCTTTTCCTATTTGGAACCAGTCTGTTGTTCCATGTCCAGTTCTCACTGTTGCTTCCTGACCTGCATATGGGTTTCTCAAGGAACAGGTCAGGTGGTGTGGTATTCCCATCTCTTTCAGAAACACTGTGATGTACTGAGAGATAGTGATGTATCAATATTGGATACTTATTGAAAACAGTATACTTCAGTTGACTATAGTTGCAAAGATATCTGATTACCTCCAAATGAATGTCTTTAAACAAGTTTTCAAACCTTATTTACATCCAAAATGATGAACTTTTAAGATTTCAATAAAGTAGCTTTATTTTGTCACTTTAAAAAAATTATACATGATAAAACAACTCTAAGTACTACTCCTTTGTTGAAGTAAATAAAAGTTATAGATTGGTGCTTGATACTTGATCAACAAACATTAAACCAACACCATCAATTTTGTGGTGAGCTCTGTTGACATTTAAGCTATTCAAGCAGTATTTATTTATCAATAATTTTTTCAAATTTAGCTAGACGTGTCTAGTGCATATTGGGTATTTAAGCATTTATGTTTATATTTTGAAGGAACTAATAGAATATGATTGTATAGAGTAAAGAACATGTTTTAGTATTGTTTTCATGATACGTTTTTGTAATTTTTATGCGACAAGTAGGAGCTACAATTTTTACTATATACTGCATGTTTCCTTAATTTAAACCTTGTAGTACAAGAATCCTAGCAATTCATATTTTTATTAATTATTTATGTTATTTACTAATTATGATATTTCTTCTAGTAATAATTTTAAAAATATATTTAAAACTTAATTATATTTCAAAGTAAGCACATATAGAACCTTAAATTTTTATGTGATTATTGCATTTGTGTAAGTAAAAATAATGATACCTAAAATGTATTCAGACTAATTAATGCATTTATTAATACATTGATTCACTTATTAAATACATTGCTGAATATTTCATAATCTAAAATAATTTTCTTGATGAAAGCAAATTTAGCTTGTTAGATACATTCACTTTATTTATTAGTAAAATTTAAGTGACATACAAATGATAGAAACATTCATAATATAACTTTGGTTGGATTAACAAAAATATTTGTTCCAGTCATAGTGATTCACATTGAGTCTAGTGTCTCAAATTAGATGGCTGGATGGCATCACGGACTTGATGGATGTGAGTCTGAATGAACTCCGGGAGATGGTGATGGACAGGGAGGCCTGGCGTGCTGCGATTCATGGGGTCGCAAAGAGTTGGACACGACTGAGCGACTGAACTGAACTGATGCTTATATTTCGATTTTTCAAAAATCTCAATTAATGTGAATACTTCAAAAATATCAATGATAAACCTTTAAACATTTAGAAGTAATTGCACTTTAAAGATACATTTGGAGTTGGACTTTATTCTCTGTAAGAATCTT
Source organism: Budorcas taxicolor (assembly GCF_023091745.1). NCBI lineage: Eukaryota > Metazoa > Chordata > Mammalia > Artiodactyla > Bovidae > Budorcas > Budorcas taxicolor. Next base: position 1,408,750 of record NC_068935.1, read on the forward strand.
CAGAATTATAATGTATGTATCTATTAATTTCTGTGTTAGCATCTGAGTACTTATATTGCTTTAGAGGGAGAAAGTGTTTCCTTTTATGACTATGTTTTGTGTGATGAATTAAAGTCTCTCTTCAGAGTTGGTCCTGAAAATTTTATTCAGAAACTGCTTATTGTCCTGAATTTAAAGGAAAGTTGATCTATATTTGATTTTCCAGGTTTATAAATCAATTTTCACTTTTCAGTTCAGTTCAGTTCAGTTAAGTTGCTCAGTCGTGTCCGACTCTTTGGACCCCATGAATCGCAGCACACCAGGCCTCCCTGTCCATCACCAACTCCCGGAGTTCACTCAGACTCGCATCCATCGAGTCAGTGATGCCATCCAGCCATCTCATCCTCTGTCGCCCCCTTCTCCTCCTGCCCCCAATCCCTCCCAGCATCAGAGTCTTTTCCAATGAGTCAATTCTTCGCATGAGGTGGCCAAAGTACTGGAGCTTCAGCTTCAGCATCATTCCCTCCAAAGAAATCCCAGGACTGATCTCCTTCAGAATGGACTGGTTGGATCTCCTTGCAGTCCAAGGGACTCTCAAGAGTCTTCTCCAACACCACAGCTCAAAAGCATCAACTCTTCAGCACTCAGCCTTCTTCACAGTCCAACTCTCACATCCATACAGGACCACTGGAAAAACCATAGCCTTGACTAGACAGACCTTAGTCGGCAAAGTAATGTCTCTGCTTTTGAATATACTATCTAGGTTGCTCATAACTTTTCTTCCAAGGAGTAAGCGTCTTTTAATTTTATGGCTGCAGTACCATCTGCAGTGATTTTGGAGCACACAAAAATAAAGTCTGACACTGTTTCCACTGTTTCCCCATCTATTTCCCATGAAGTGATGGGACCAGATGACATGATCTTTGTTTTCTGAATGTTGAGGTTTAAGCCAACTTTTTTGCTCTCCTCTTTCACTTTCATCAAGAGGCTTTTTAGCTCCTCTTCACTTTCTGCCATAAGGGTGGTGTCATCTACATACCTGAGGTTATTGCTATTTCTCCCGGCAATCTTGATTCCAGCTTGTGCTTCTTCCAGTCCAGTGTTTCTCATGATGTACTCTGCATATAAGTTAAATAAGCAGGGGGGCAATGTACAGCCTTGACGTCCTCCTTTTCCTATTTGGAACCAGTCTGTTGTTCCATGTCCAGTTCTAACTGTTGCTTCCTGACCTGCATACAGATTCCTCAAGAGGCAGGGTAGGTGGTTTGGTATTCCCATCTCTTTCAGAGTTTTCCACAGTTTATTGTGATCCACACAGCTTGGGAGCTAAATGTCTCCTGGCATAGGTTTTAAAAATGTGTTTGTTTTCTTTTTCATTGTTGTCATGTCACTTGTTTGCTTCTTTTATTTGTACTTCCTTATCCTTAGAAATTCTAAGTCTAGACCCATCACATTAACTTTTTTCTGATCTTTTCAGTTACCAAATTGGAACGGATTTTAATAGCTAAGTTCTGGTTGCAGTCTTAAAAATGAAAACAAGCACATTATTACTTCTCTACTTAAGGCAGCCTTTCTTTATCTCTCCAGTACATTTAAAACCTTACATTTAAATATTAAAGGGATTAAAAATATATATTACAGGAATTGATTATTAATTCGGATAATAAATGAAAATATTTTGTGTGTGTGAGAGAGAGAGGGAGAGAGAGAGACTTATGATTGAACTAGAACTATTATTTGAATGGTGCAGGGTTGGGGGATATTATTTTGAAGATCAATCCTACCTAAAGTGTCTGTGAAAGCACTGCTATATTTTTTTCTTTTCTGTTTCACTTTGTACCACCATTAAATTACATTGCTTACAAATAAAATAACTTCTGATGAAAAATAAATGTGCCATATATATGTCAATGACACTTAAAATGTTGTGCAATTCTCTCTAATCCCTATTATTACATAGAAACATTATTTTCACTTCTACTTTTCTGTCTCTGACATATTCCTTCTCTCTATTTCATATATCTTTTATTTTATAATATTCAAATTTTATTCAAAATTTAATTTTAAACAAGTTCAAAATGTTTAAATATTTTGTTTTAGATTCATGTTATTGAATGCATTAGAAAATCATTTTTACTATTATCTTTAAAATTTTACAAAGAATAAATCAGATTTATTTGTTCAAATCAACACATATCAAAGAATTTATAAATATATAATTAGTTTGTTTAAAAATAGACTATGCTATTTGTTCTTGATCAAGCATGATCTCACAGTGTTTTGAAGGAAGTCACTTAAAAATACAATTAGAATTTATCTGGATAACAAGTGTTGATAAAATGATATTGAATTCCACATTTCTAGTTGTGAGAAATAAATAAAATTTTAGTAGAGAAAATAGCTATATTATAGAAAATGTGTCTTAACCAAGAAAAATACTTCTGTCAGGTCATCTAATGGTAGTGTCTGTTGATTTTTTTTTTTTTTTCGTCATATTTTCCACATCAGATTTGGAGGAAAAGCAACCTGTGAAGTCAATGTTTTCCTTAAAAAGTCAATACTTTTCCTGTAGGAATTTCCATGAGAAAAAAATGAAATTTAAATAAAGGGCTATACTTTGTTATCATAGGCAAAGAAGCTAGAAAATCTACTGAGTTCTTGCAAAATGTTAAGTTCAACAATACATTGCCTCTAGGGGAAGAATCAGTCATTAATTCCTAAGAGGCCAGCATATAGCATAGGCTTTGTCAGATTTTAGAAACATACTTGGTCAGATTTTAGAACATACTACAGGAGACAGATACTTTATGATTTAACAGTATTCCCCCTTATATATTTCAGTCATCACATTCTCTGCAAAATGAAGCTGAAAATATATTGCAATATATTACAATTTTATATTTAGTTAATATAATGTATTGGGAATAAAATAATATATTTATTTGTATATAACTTTGCTAAACTCTCTTTTTAGCTTTCATTCCTGGACTAAAGAAAGGTACAGTAAAAATCAAGACAAATCATAACCATGGTGCATGTTTCATTTTAAAACAAATTTATTTTAAGAACTTCTGCTTTTTCATTTTTCATAAAACATTGCAATTTCAACTGTTTGCTTCAAACATATTTTTAGTATTTTTAAGTGAAACGATATCTAGGAAAGGTATTCAATCAGTTGTATGTCTTATATCACTGAATACTTTTTCCAAGTTGTGTATAATTAACCTTTAGATATTAATGTGACCCTATAGACATTTATTTGACTTAAAGTAGTTACTTTCAAATTAACTATGAATTTAATTATTCATTTTTCTCCTCTAACAATGTAAGCATATTCAGGATGTTGTCTGAGGATATATTAACCATATAATTCCACTTTTCTATATTTTCATTTAAAAAGATCTGTAAACCATATATACCATATACATGCCTAACAAAATAATCCAAGATAAGAGTCTTTGTGAGCTTGTAAATAATATGCATTTTCTTTGTCAAATTAAACACACAAATTTATGCTGCTTTAAGCTATGGTCAACAGAAAACAAATATCTTTAAATATGGAGTTTAAGCAATCAGTTAAAATATATATAATTTTATTATGCTGATGATTTTTTAAAAAATATAAATTTATTTATTTTAATTGGGGGTTAATTACTTTACAATACAATATTGATAAAATTTTTAAATGCTGAAAGGTATTTTGTATGGTCCAAATATATTTGCTTTGTCTGTGTATATGCACTCATTTCTTTATGTACTTCACAATTCAGGATGGGTATATTACATTGTTTCATTTTACTGTTTAAGATGATAATTCATTTCACTTCATGCACTTTTATTTTAAATTATAGTTTATAGTCCATTGATATTTTGACCAAGTGGAAATAGTACTCAGAGAATAAATTTTTCTAAAATTCATTGTAAAAATTCAAATTATAATGTAAAGAGCTTCCCTCTTATTCTTTAATTTTAACAAATATCATCAATATTAACAGCGTGTGTTATTATTTTTTTGGTATTTTAAATGTTTTTTTTTTTTTTTTTCAATGTTACTTTGGCGTAGTTCTCATGAACTTATGTTGGATTGCCAAAAAGTTCATTTAGGCTTTTCCATATGACATTACAGAAAAACTCAAATGAACATTTTGTCCAACCATATATAATTAGTTTTAATATCCATGATACATTTTTGACTATCATCTAGCTTGAATAATTTCATTCTAGATATTTTATTCCCCATGGAAGTCTTGAGTATTCAGCGTTTACATGTGTTATTCAAGTGAAAGTGGATGCATTGCATGTACTTTTCATTTTTTTTCTCATCCTGTCTCATTAGTTTCTAGATATCCTATGATATATACTTTTTAGCATCTACATCTATATAATAGTCGTGGAAATGCATTTGTGGTTCTGATGTAAAGTCAAGGTGTTTTGACCATAACTATACAGAGGCATAGCAGAAAGACCATTTGAATGTGAGACAGTACATCTTGAGTTCTAATGATAGTTCTGTACCTGACTCGATGCATACACTCGGCCAAGTAATTTAAACTCAGAGTCTTCATTTTCCTCTTTCCCTCATTAAAAAAAAAAAATGTAGTAATCATAATTATCCTTAAGCCTTATGAAAAGTCATGCTGCTGAAACATGACAGCAAAAAACATAATAATAATAAATTTATAAAACAATATTTGAGTGTGTACAGTTCTGTACATTGTCCCTAATAATTTACAAAAATTTCTATCTTAATACACCACTTCAATGTGTAAGTTCTATCATTTTATCAATTTTTTTCAGAGGTAGAAACTGGAACAAAGAAAGGTTAAATAATATGGAAATTCATTTGATATTTTTAAAAAGCACTCTACCTGTATAAAACACTACTATTACTTAAATGGTTAAATCTTCATCAATACACTAAAGAGTAATTATCATTACAATTAAACTCATATTTTAAATTGTGCTCTAATTGACTGATATTTATTTGGTATATTCTTAATGCAAATTGGCTCCGCCAACAATCTACACCGAAAAACTATAGTGCCTTTTGCACTTATGTTTTATGATAATTTTCATACCATATTTTGTATGTCCACTTTCCATCATCAGCTCATTTGAGTAAACTTGCTATTATTTCACTCACATAATGAAATTTATTGGCATATGTAATTAAATGTTATAATAGCATATGAGAATATAGCCGTCTGTGACTCTAATTATAAATTTCTAAAACTAAGATTATTTCATTCAGTTAACTTTTCTATTGAAGGCTGACTGATTACCAGGGATAACACTGAGATTTTTTTTTCTTAAATACAAAAATATATAAGCTTTTTACCTCATAGTAAATTATATATATATATATATATATATATATATATGCAGATTCTTAGTAGTAAGAGAATTACATTGATATCTGGTGTTCTTTGCTGCTGTTGCTGTTGCTAAGTCGCTTCAGTCATGTCCGACTCTGTGCGACCCCAGAGACAGCAGCCCACCAGGCTCCCCCGTCCCTGGGATTCTCCAGGCAAGAACACTAGAGTGGGTTGCCATTTCCTTCTCCAATTCATGAAAGTGAAAAGTGAAAGTGAAAGTGAAGTCGTGTCCAACTCCTAGTGACCCCATTGACTGCAGCCTACCAGGCTCCTCTGTCCATGGTGTTTTCCAGGCAAGAGTACTGGAGTGGGTTGCCATTGACTTCTTCCTGGTGTTTGGACTGTAGCCTACTAGGCTTCTCCGTCCTTGGGATTCTCCAGGCAACAATACTGGAGTGGGTTACCATTTCCTTCTCCAAGGGATCTTCCCAACCCAGGGATTAAACTCAGGTCTCCTGCATTGGAGGCAGACGCTTCAACCTCTGAGCCACCAGGGAAGCCCCTGGTGTTCTTTACTTGTTCCCAAAGAAGAAACTGCAAATATATACTAATTAATCCATTGAGAGCAAATTCTTTTGTACCTACTTCTGAGAAAAGGCAACATTAATAAATATATAAATTAATACCTTTAATTGAATTAGCAGACACGTGTACTTTCTGTCTTTAGGGACATGTCTTAAAGTAAGAGTGAGACTTTCAGCTATATCAATTATATTTTCTGTTTTCACTGAGGACTAGGGTTTAATTAATAGTGTGTCAACTGATTTGTCTCCCTGAAGTCATTTGTTCAGTTATCCAAGCTGATTGTTGGAATATTTTTTGGTGTTTTATTACATTACTTTTAACCTTCTGACCCTCAGATAACTCTCAGGGATCCTTTCCTGATCTGGGTTTCCATATTTATTGTTAGTACCCAAGGGTCAGCTGTAATTTAGGAGTTCATTACTTTAGACTTAGAATGTTGGATTTGATTCAGGAGAAACTATTTAGGGATGAGAGTGCATGTGGGAAACCTGGTTTGAGGTGGACACTTATAAGAGAGACTAAGAAAACGAATTGTCTCTTGGCCAAATGAATCACCTCACTTATATTTATCCAACTACTTAGTTAATAAGAGTCTGTGAACATAACATATCATTCATCCTTATGCATGATAGTTATGGAGTTTTTCATCTGTCAATTATTAAGAACATTGATGTCTTTTCATAAGGTATCTTTTTTTCATGGCCAGGAGTTAATGAAAATGCACATGTAAGTTTCCAAATGAAAAATTTATGCCACAGGTCATAATATTAAGCACCTCATGTTAATTTGGTATCTCCCTAAATTCTCAGATGAAAGGATAAATCAACATGCAGTTTCATTAGTTTTGTTTTAGATTACTAATAGTAGATTCTAGAATGTCATAGAGCAATATTCTTGAAAAAAATTAAGATTAAAGAAACACTTGCATATTTTACCATCTAAAATTGCCTTCTCTAGATCATGTATAACAAGCCAACTCCACCATTGTTGTTATTGTGGTTGTTTAGTTAAGTCATGTCTGACTCATTGCAATCCAATGGACTGCAGCACACCAGGCTCCTCTGTCCTCCACTATCCCCTGGAATTTATCAAATTCATGTCCATTGAGTTGGTGATCCCATCTAACCATCTCATTTTCTGCCAACCCCTTCTCCTTTTGACTTCCATCTTTCCCAGCATCAGGGTCTTTTCCAATGAGTTGGCTCTTCACATCAGGTAGCCAAAATATTAGAACTCCAGCTTCAGCATCAGACCTTCCACTGAATATTCAGGGTTGATTTTCTTTAGAATTGATAGATCTCCTAGTATTCCAAGGAATTATCAAGAGTCTTCTCAAAGACCACAGTTCTAAAGCATCCATTCTTCGATGCTCAGTCTTCTTTATGTTCCAACTCTTTTCTCTGTACACGACTAATGGCAAAACCATAGTTTTGACTATATGGACCTTTGTCGGCAAACTAATGTTTCTTCTTTGTAATGGGATTTCTAGATTTGTCAGGCAGATTTGGCCTTGGAGTATAGAATGAAGCAGGGCAAAGACTAATAGAGTTCTGCCAAGAGATTGCACTGGTGATAGTAAACACCCTCTTCCAAAAACACAAGATAAGACTCAATACATGGACATCACCAGATGGTCAACACCAAAATCAGATTGATTATATTCTTTGTAGCCAAAGAAGGAGAGGCTCTAAACAGTCAACAAAAACAAGCTGGGCCCGACTGTGGCTGAGATCATGAGCTCCTTATTGCCAAATTCAGACTGAAAATGAAAAAAGTGGAGAAAACCACTAGACCATTCAGGTATGACCAAAATCAAATCCCTTATGACTATACGGTGGAAGTGAGAAATAGATTTAAAGGACTAGATCTGATAGAGTGCCTGATGAATTATGGACGGAGGTTCGTGACATTGTACAGGAGATAGGAAACAAGACCATCCCAAAGAAAAAGAATGGAAAAAAGCAAAATGGCTGTCTGGGGAGGCCTTACAAATAGCTGTGAGAAAAGGGAAGCAAAAAGCAAAGGAGAAAAGGAAAGATATACCCATTTGAAAGCAGAGTTCTAAAGAATGGCAAGGAGAGATAAGAAAGCATTCCTCAGCAACCAGTGCAAAGAAATAGAGGAAAACAATAGAATGACTAGAGATCTCTTCAAGAAAATTACAGATACCGAGGGAACATTTCATGCAAAGATGGGCTTGATAAAGGACAAAAATGGTATGGGCCTAACAGAAGCAGAAGATATTAAGAAGAGGTGGCAAGATACACAGAAGAATTGGACAAAAAAGAGCTTCATGACCAAGAAAGTGAAGAAGAACTAAAGAGCCTATTGATGAAAGTGAAAGAGAAGAGTGAAAAAGTTGGCTTAAAGCTCAACATTCAGAAAATGAAGATCATGGCATCTGGTCCCATTACTCCATGGGAAATAGATGGAGAAACAGTGGAAACAGTGTCAGACTTTATTTTTTTGGGCTCCAAAATCACTGCAGATGGTGACTGCAGCCATGAAATTAAAAGACGCTTACTCCTTGGAAGAAAAGTTATGACCAACCTAGATAGCATGTTGAAAAGCAGAGACAATACTTTGCCAAAAAAGGTCCGCCTAGTCAAGGCTATGGTTTTTCCAGTGGTCATGTATGGATGTGAGAGTTGGGCTGAGAAGAAGGTTGAGTGCCGAAGAATTGATGCTTTTGAGCTGTGGTGTTGGAGAAGACTCTTGAGAGTCCCTTGGACTGCAAGGAGATCCAACCAGTCCATTCTGAAGGAGATCAGCCCTGGGATTTCTTTGGAAGGAATGATGCTAAAGCTGAAACTCCAGTACTTTGGCCACCTCATGCAAAGAGTTGACTCATTGGAATTGCCTCTGATGCTGGGAGGGATTGGGGACAGGAGGAGAAGGGGACGACAGAGGATGAGATGGCTGGATGGCATCACTGAATCGATGGACGCGAGTCTGAGTGAACTCCGGGAGTTGGTGGTGGACAGGGAGGCCTGGCGTGCTGCGATTCATGGGGTCGCAAAGAGTCGACACAACTGATACACTGAACTGAACTGAAGTGAACTGACACAGTAAAATGATGAAATATTATATTACTTTCTTTTGCAGATGCTATATCAAAAACTGGGTATATTATAAGGTAGAATATTTTTATTGAAATACACAACAATAGATTGGTGAAAAGCCAAATTTCTCATTAGGCAAATTCTTTTAAAAAATATTTATTTTAGTTGGAGACTAATTACTTTACAATATTGTAGTGGTTTTTGCCATACATTGACTTGAATAAACTATGGTTTTACATGTGTACCCCATTCTGAACCCCCATCCTACCTCCCGAGGCATCCAATCCCTGTGTCATTCCAGTGCACCAACACTGAGCACCCTGTCTCATGCATCAAACCTGGACTGCTGATCTGTTTCACATATCAAAATGTACATGTTTCAATGCTATTGTCTCAGATCATCTCACCCTGGCCTTCTTGCACAGAGTCGAAAAGACTGTGCTATACATCTGTGTCTCTTTTGCTGTCTCTCATATAGGGTTATCATTACCATCTTTCCAAATTCCATATATATGCGTTATCCTTGTCTAACTCAATGAAACTAAGCCATGCTCGCAGGGCAACCCAAAGACGGGCGGGTCAGAGTGGAGAGGTCTGACAGAATGTGGTCCACTGGAGAAGGGAATGGCAAACCACTTCAGTATTCTTGCCTTGAGAACCCATGAACAGTATGAAAAGGCAAAATGATAGGATACCGAAAGAGGAACTCTCCAGGTCAGTAGGTGCCCAATATGCTACTGGAAATCAGTGGAGAAATAACTCCAGAAAGAATGAAGGGATGAAGCCAAAGCAAAAACAAAATGCAGCTGTGGATGTGACTGGTGATAGAAGCAAAGTCAGATGCTGTAAAGAGCAATATTGCACAGTAACCTGGAATGTCAGGTCCATGAATCAAGGCAAATTGGAAGTGGTCAAACAGGAGACAGCAAGAGGGAACGTCGACATTCTAGGAATCAGCAAACAAATGGACTGGAATGGGTGAATTTAACTCATATGACCATTATATCTACTGCTGCGGGCAGGAATCCTTCAGAATAAATGGAGTAGCCATCATGGTCAACAAAAGAGTCCGAAATGCAGTACTTGGATGCAATCTCAAAAAAACCCAGAATGATCTCTGTTCGTCTTCAAGGCAAACCATTCAATATCACAGTTATCCAAGTCTATGCCCCAACCAGCAATGTTGAAGAAGCTAAAGTTGAACGGCTCTATGAAGACCTACAAGACCTTTTAGAACTAACACCCCCAAAAGATGTCCTTTTCATTATGGGGGTATGGAATGCAAAAGTAGGAAGTCAAGAAACACCTGAAGTAACAGACAAATTTGGCCTTGGAATGTGGAATGAAGCAGGGCAAAGACTAATAGAGTTTTGCCAAGAAAATGCACTGGCCATAGCAAACACCCTCCTCCAACAACACAAGAGAAGACTCTACACATGGACATCACCAGATGGTCAACACCAAAATCAGATTGATGATATTCTTTGCAGCCAAAGATGGAAAAGCTTTATACAGTCAAAAAAAAAAAAAAAAAACCACAAACAAAATCAGGAGCTGACTGGGGCTCAGATCATGAACTCCTTATTACCAAATTCAGACTCAAATTGAAGAAAGTAGGGAAAACCGCTAGACCATCGAGGTATGACCTAAATCAAATCCCTTATGATTATACAGTGTAGGTGAGAAATAGATTTAAGGGCCTAGATCTGATAGATAGAGTGCCTGATGAACTATGGAATGAAGTTCGTGAAATTGTGCAGGAGACAGGGATCAAGACCATCCCCATGGAAAAGTAATGCAAAAAAGCAAAATGGCTGTCTGGGGAGGCCTTACAAATAGCTGTGAAAAGAAGAGAGGCAAAAAGCCAAGGAGAAAAAGAAATATATAAGCATCTGAATGCAGAGTTCCAGAGAATAGCAAGAAGAAATAAGAAAGCCTTCTTCAGTGATCAATGCAAAGATATAGAGGAAAAGAACAGAATGGGAAAGACTAGAGATCTCTTCAAGAAAATTACAGATACCGAGGGAATATTTCATGCAAAGATGGGCTTGATAAAGGACAGAAATGGTATGGACCTAAGAGAAGCAGAAGATATTAAGAAAAGGTGGTAAGAAAACACAGAAGAACTGTACAAAAAAGATCTTCACGACCCAGATAATCATGATGATGTGATCACTAATAGAGCCAGATATCCTGGAATGTGAAGTCAAGTGGGCCTTGAAAAGCATCGCTACGAACAAAGCTAGTGGAGGTGATGGAATTCCATTTAAGCTGTTTCAAATCCTGAAAGATGATGCTGTGAAAGTGCTGCACTCAATATGTCAGCAAATTTGGAAAACTCAGCAGTGGCCACAGGACTGGAAGAGGTCAGATTTCATTCCAATTCCAAAGAAAGGCAATGCCAAAGAATGCTCAAGCTGCCGCACAATTGCACTCATCTCACATGCTAGTAAAGTAATGCTCAAAATTCTCCAAGCCAGGCTTCAGCAATACGTGAAACATGAACTTCCTGATGATCAAGCTGATTTTCGAAAAGGCAGAGGAAGCAGAGATCAAATTGCCAACATCTGCTGAATCATGGAAAAAGCAAGAGAGTTCCAGAAAAACATCTATTTCTGCTTTATTGACTATGCCAAAGCCTTTGACTGTGTGGATCACAAGAAACTGTGGAAAATTCGGAAAGAGACAAGAATACCAGACCACCTGACCTGCCTCTTGAGAAATCTGTATGCAGGTCAGGAAGCAACAGTTAGAACTGGACATGGAACAACAGACTGGTTCCACATAGGAAAAGTAGTACGTCAAGGCTGTATATTGTCATCCTGCTTATTTAACTTATATGCAAAGTACATTATGAGAAAAGCTGGACTGGAAGAAACACAAGCTGGGATTCAGATTGAAGCCTCTTGATGAAAGTGAATGTTGAGAGTGAAAATGTTGGCCTAAAGCTCAACATTCAGAAAACGAAGATCATGGCATCTGGTCCCATCACTTCATGGGAAATAGATGGGGAAACAGTGGAAACAGTGTCAGATTTATTTTTGGGGGCTCCTGAATCACTGCAGATGGTTTTTCCAGCCATGAAATTAAAAGACGCTTATTCCTTGGAAGAAAATTTATGAGCAACCTAGATAGTATATTCCAAAGCCGAGACATTACTTTGCCGAATAAGGTCTGTCTAGTCAAGGCTATGGTTTTTCCTGTGGTCATGTATGGATGTGAAAGTTGGACTGTGAAGAAGGCTGAGAGCCGAAGAAATGATGCTTTTGAACTGTGTTGTTGGAGAAGACTCTTGAGAGTTTCTTGGACTGCAAGGAGATCCAACCAGTCCCTTCTGAAGGAGATCAGCCTTGGGATTTCTTTGGTAGGAATGATGCCAAAGGTGAAACTCCAATACTTTCGCCACCTCATGCGAAGCATTGACTCATCGAAAAAGACTCTGATGCTGGGAGTGAATGAGGGCAGGAGAAGGGGATGATAGAGGATGAGATGGCTGGGTGGCATCACTGACTTGATGGACGCAAGTCTGAGTGAACTCTGGGAGTTGGTGATGGACAGAGAGCCTGGCGTGCTGCGATTCATGGGGTTGCAAAGAGTCAGACACGACTGAGTGACTGAAATGAACTGATACTGTATTGAGGTTTTCCTTTCTGACTTACTTCACTTTTAATAATAGGTTCCAGTGACATCCACCTCATTAGAACTGATTCAAATGTATTCCTTTTAATGGCTGAGTAATATTCCATTGTGGATATGTACCATGGCTTTCTTATCCCTTCATCTGCTGATGGACGTCTAGGTTGCTTCCATGTCCTTGCTATTATAATTATAAACAGTGCTGCGATGAACATTGGGGTACACTTGTCTCTTTCAGTTCTGGTTTCCTTGGTGTGTATGTGCAGCAGTGGGATTGCTGGGTCTTATGGCAGTTTTATTTCCAGTTTTTTAAGGAATCTCCACACTGTTCTCCATAGTGGCTAAAGTAATTTGCATTCCCACCAACAGTGTAAGAGCGTTTCCTTTTCTCCACACCTTCTCCAGCATTTATTGTTTGTAGATTTTTGGATAACAGCCATTCTGACCACAGTGAGATGGTATCTCATTTTGGTTCCATTTCTCTGATAATGAGTGATGTTGAGCATTTTTTCATGTGTTTGTTAGCCATCTGTATGTCTCTTTTGGAGAAATTTCTGCTTAGTTCTTTGTCCCATTTTTTGATTGGGTTATTTTCCTGGAATTGAGCTTCAGGAGTTGTTTGTATATTTTTTGAGGTTAATTCTTTGTCAGTTGCTTCATTTGCTATTATTTTCTCCCATTCTGAAGGCTGTCTTTTCACCTTGCTTATAGTTCCATTCATTGTGCAAAAGCTTTCAAGTTTAATTAGGTCTCAGTTGTTTATTTTTGCTTTTATTTCCAATATTATGCAAGGTGGGTCATAGAGGATCCTGCTGTGATTTATGTCAGAGAGTGTTTTGCCTATATTTTCATCTAAGAGTTTTATATTTTCTGTCTTATGTTTAGATCTGTAATCCATTCTGATTATATTTTTGTGTTAGGTGTTACAAAGTGTTCTAGTTTCATTCTTTTACAAGTGGTTGACCAGTTTCCCAGCACCACTTGTTAAAGAGATTGTCTTTTCTCCATTGTATATTCTTGCCTCCTTTGTCGAAGATAAGGTGTCCATAGGTGCATGGATTTATCTCTGGGCTTTCTATTTTGTTCCATTCATCTATATTTCTGTCTTTGTGCCAGTACCAAACTGTCTTGATGACGGTGGCTTTGTAGTAGAGCCTGAAGTCAGGCAAGTTGATTCCCTCAGTTCCATTTTTCTTTCTGAAGTTTGTTTTGGCTATTTGAGTTTTTTTGTATTTTCATACAAAGTTTGAAATTATTTTTTCTAGTACCCTGAAAAATACCATTGGTAGATTGAGAGGGAGTGCATTGAATCTATAGATTGCTTTTGGTAGTATACTCATTTTCACTATATTAGCTCTTCTGATCCATGACCATGGTATATTTCTCCATCTATTGCTGTCCTCTTTGTTTCTCATCAGTGTTTTATGGTTTTCCATACATAGATCTTTTGTTTCTTTAGGTAGATGCTGGGGTCCAGCCCCGGTGGATCCAGGGAATTCGAAGGGTGGATGGAGTCGGCGAAGAGAGATTTATTTAATTAGAAATATAAGATTAGATTAGGAAAGAATAGTGTAGTAGGTAAATTAGTGGGGAAAAGAGGCTGAATAACTTGGTTTACGTGGAGAACTAATAAAACCTCAAGACAAGAGGTTTGCACCATCTACGTTAGGCCACCAGTGCCCGTTTGAATAGTGGAGGGTGCCCTGCCTTGGGCTCCCTTTCGCGTGGGTCTTAGAAGCCATGTCAAGTAAGTAGACATGGCGAACCTCCACGTCCCAGATGGGAATTCAGCCAGAAAATAAAGAAGACACGGAGAGACCAAGCTGCTTTGGTGAGTGAGGCCCCAATAACTTTATTTTTTAAAAGGACTTTTATACCTTTCCCATAAATGATGTTGTGTACATTATCTTCTGGCCTTGGAGGCCTGTGAAACATTTTAAGACCCTCTTTTGATAAAGGCTGCTCAACCAGAAAACGTATTTTCCCTTGAACTGTTTTTTCTTTATATTTCTAATCTATGTCAGCCTCAGAAAGTATCAAACAGAGTTACATTTTCAGGAAGCAAAGGTGCAGTAAGTTACAGCAAAGAAAGAACCAATTAGCTCAAAAGTCCGATGTGGTCAGTTTCAAGGCTACACTTGTTTTTTCTTACATTCTAACTATGTTAAGGAATGTGCTCTCAGGTGCACAGTGGATAAGAGATATGGGAACTCAGCAACAAGCATTGGCTCAACAGTGAAATCTTACACCAGCGCTACTCTAATAACTTTTAACTCTTTGAAAGGCTTTATATTTTAGGCTTCCCGTCCCTCTCACAGTTGGGGGGCTGTAAATTATCACATGCGTAGTTGTAGAAGTCCGGATAAGGCAAGTTAGAGGGCCATCAGAGGGATTTGAGCTGAAACACTCCTTTCCTTTGCAGGAGACTGTTAACTGGAGCCCTAAGTTAATTCCTTTTAGAGGAAGGTGATAAAATCCCTCTGATGGTCCCCTGTTATGTCAGAAGAGTGGAAAGCACGGTACAATAAAGCAGACAGACTCTGGTTTTGGGGGTAGATGCTCAGGAAAATTCAGGGGGAACCCCTGAAGCCAGATTATGCCTTTGCATTTTGCCAGGCTTCCTTCCTCATGACCTTTGCCATGGGTGGGATTCCTCACGCTGGCTCCCAGCAGGTAGATACATTCCAAAGTATTTTATTCCTTTTGTTGCAATGGTGAATGGAATTGTTTCCTTAATTTCTCTTTCTGTTTTCTCACTGTTAGTGTATAGGAATGCAGGGGGTTTCTGTAGGTTAATTTTATATCCTGCAAATTTACTGTATTCATTTATTAGTTCTAGTAATTTTTTGGTGGAGTCTTCAGTGTTTTCTATGTCATCTGCAAACAGTGAGAGTTTTACTTCTTCTTTTCCAACCTGAATTCCTTCAATTTCTTTTTCTGCTCTGATTGCTGTGGCTAAAACTTCCAAAACTATGTTGAATAGTAATGGTGAAAGTGGGCACACTTGTATTGTTCCTGACTATAGGGGAAATGCTTTCAATTTTTCACCATTGAGGATAATGTTTCCTGTGGCTTTTTCTTGTATGGCTTTTATTACGTTGAGGTACGTTCCTTTTATTCCTGCTTTCTGGAAGGTTTTTTTTTTTTTTATCATAAATGGATGTTGAATTTTGTCAAAAATTTTCTCTATATTTTCTAAGATAATCATATGGTTTTTATCTTTCAGTTTGTTAAAATGGTTTATTTAATTGATTTGTGGATATTAAAGAATCCTTGCATCTCTGGGATAATGCTCACTTGGTCATGATGAATGACCTTTTTGATATGTTGTTTTATTGTGTTTACTAGAATTTTGTTAAGGATTTTTGCACCTACATTCATTAGTGATATTGGCCCGTGTTGCTAAGTCACTTCAGTCGTGTCTGACTCTGTGCAACCCCATAGACGGCAGCCTAGAAGGCTCCCCTGTCCCTGGGATTCTCCAGGAAGGAACACTGGAGTGGGTTGCCATTTCCTTCTCCAATGCAGGAAAGTGAAAAGTGAAAGTGAAGTCGCTCAGTCGTGTCTGACCCTCAGCGACCCCATGGACTGCAGCCTTCCAGGCTCCTCCGTCCATAGGATTTTCCAGGCAAGACTACTGGAGTGGGTGCCATTGCCTTCTCTGGATATTGGCCCATACATTTCTTTATTTGTGTCATCTTTGTTTGGATTTGATATTAAGGTGGTGGTGGCCTCATAGAATGTGTTTGGAAGTTTACCTTCCTCTGTAATTTTCTGCAAGAGTTTGAGTAAGATAGGTGTTAGCTCTTCTCTAAATTTTTGATAGAATTCAGCTATGAAGATATCTGGTCCTGGACTTTCGTTTGCTGGAAGATTTCTGATTACAGTCTCAATTTCTGTGCTTGTGATGGGTCTGTTAAAATTTTCTATTTCTTTCTTGTTCAGTTTTGGAATGTTGTACTTTTCTAAGAATTTGTCCATTACTTCCAAGTTGTCCATTTTATTGACATACAGTTGCTAATAGTAGTCTTTTATGATCCTTTGTATTTCTGTGTTGTCTGTTGTGATTTCTCCATTTTCATTTCTAATTTTGTGGATTTGATTCTTCTCCCTTTCTTTCTTGATGAGTCTGGCTAATGGTTTGTCAATTTTATTTATCTTCTCAAAGAACCAGCTTTTAGTTTTGTTGATTTTTGCTTTGGTCTCTTTTATTTCTTTTGCATTTATTTTTGTCCTAATTTTTAAGATTTCTTTCCTTCTAGTAATCCTGGGGTTCTTCATTTCTTCCTTTTCTAATTGCTTTAGCTCTAGAGTTAGGTTATTTATTTGACTTTTTTCTTGCTTCTTGTGGTAAGCTTGTATGCTGTCAACCTTCCCCTTCGCACTGCTTTTATAGTGTCCAACAGGTTTCGGGTTGTTGTGTTTTAATTTTCATTCATTTCTATGCATATTTTGATTTCTTTTTTGATTTCTTCTGTGATTTGTTGGTTATTCAGAAGTGTGTTGTTTAGCCTCCATATGTTGGATTTTTCTTTTTTCCTGTGATTGACATCTAATCTTACTGCATTGTTTTTAGAAAAGATGCTTGGGATGATTTCAATTTTTTTTGAATTTACCAAGGCTAGATTTATAGCCCAGAATGTGATCTATCCTGGGGAATATTCCATGTGCACTTGAGAAAAAGATGAAATTCATTGTTTTGTGGTGAAATGTATATAGACCTCAACTAGGTCTAAGTGGTCCATTGTATCATATAAAGTTTGTGTTTCGTTCTTAATTCTCTGTTAGTTGATCTATACATAGGTGGGAGTGTGTTATTAAAGTCTCCCACTATTATTGTGTTATTGTTAATTTTCACTTTCATACTTGTTAGCATATGCCTTACATATTGTGGTGGTCCTATGTTGGGTGTGTTTATATTTATAATTGTATTATCTTCTTATTGGATTGATCCTTAGATCACTATGTAGTGTCTTTCTTTGTCTCTTTTCACAGCCTTTATTTTAAAGTCAATTTTATATGATATTTATATTGCCACTCCTGCTTTCTTTTGATCTCCATTTGCTTGAAATATCATTTTCCAGCCCTTCAGTTTCAAGGTATATGTCCTTTCAGTATATGTCCTTTGCTCTGAGGTTGGTCTCTTTTAGACAGTATATATAGAGGCCTTGTTTTTGTATCCATTCAGCCAGTCTTTGTCTTTTGGTTGAGGCATTCAATCCATTTACATTTAAGGTAATTATTGATAAATATGATCCCATTGCCATTTACTTTATTGTTTTGGGTTCGAGTTTATACACTCTTTCTGTGTTTCCTGTCTAGAGAAGATCCTTTAGCATGTGTTGGAGAGCTGGTTTGGTGGTGCTGAATTCTCTCAGCTTTTGCTTGTCTGTTAAGCTTTTGATTTCTCTTTCATATCTGAATGAGCTCCTTGCTGGATACAGTAATCTGGGTTGTAGGTTTTTCTCTTTCATCACTTTCAATATGTCCTGCCATTCCCTTCTGGCCTGAAGAGTTTCTATTGAAAGATCAGCTGTTATCCTTAAGGGACTCCTCTTGTGTGTTATTTGTTGTTTTTCCCTTGCTTCTTTTAATATTTTTTCTTTGTTTTCGATCTTTGTTAATTTGATTAATATGTTTCGTGGGTTATTTTGCCTTGGATTCATCCTGTTTGGGACTCTCTGGGTTTCTTGGACTTGGGTGACTATTTCCTTCCACATTTTAGGGAAGTTTTCAACTATTATCTCCTCAAGTATTTTTTCATTGCTTTTCTTTTTTTCTTCTTCTTCTGCGATTCCTATGATTCGAATGTTGCAGCGTTTCACATTGCCCCAGAGGTCCCTGAAGTTGTTCTCATTTTTTTAATTATTTTTTCCTCTCTGCTTCACTTATTTCTGCCATTTTTTCTTCTACCTCACTTATCTTATCTTCTGCCTCCATTATTCTACTGTTGGTTCCCTCCAGAGTGTTTTTTATTTCCTTTATTGCATTATTCATTATTGATTGACTCTTTTTTATTTCTTCTATGTCCTTGTTAAACATTTCTTGCCTCTTCTCAGTCCTTGGCTCCAGGCTATTTATCTGTAACTCCATTTTTGTGTTCAAGATTTTGGATCATTTTTACTATCATTATTCTGAATTCTTTTTCAGGTAGACCCCCTATCTCTTTCTCTTTTGTTTGGTTTGTTGGGCATTTAACATGTTCCTTTACCTGCTGAGTATTTCTCTGCCTTTTCCTCTTGTTTAGATTACTTTGTTTGTGTGGTCTTCCTGTATTCTGGCAGTTTGTGGTTCCTGTTTATTGTGGAGGTTTCTCCCTTTGAGTGGAGTTACATGAGTGGCTTTTCCAGGTTTCCTGGTTAGGGAAGCTTGCATTGGTTTTCTAGTGTTTGGAGTTGGATTTCTTCTCACTGGAGTGCAATGAAGTGTCCAGGAGTGAGTTTTGAGATGTATATGGGTTTGGTGTGACTTTGGGCAGCCTGTATATTGATGCTTCAGGCTATATCCCTGTGTTACTGGAGAATTTGCATGGTATGTCTTGCTTTGGAACTTGTTGGCTCTCGGGTGGTGCTTGGTTTCAGTGTAAGTATGGAGGCATTTGGATGAGCTTTCATTGATTAAAGTTCCCTGGAGTCAGGAGTTCTCTGGTGTTCTCAGGTTTTGGGCTTAAGCCTCCTGCCACTGGTTTTCAGTCTTATTCTTTCATTAGCCTCAAGACTTCTCCACCCATACAACACCGATGACAAAACATCTTGTTTAATGGTGAAAAGATTGTCCACAGTGAGGGACATCCAGAGATGTTCATAGAGTTACATGGAGAAGAGGGAGGAGGAAGATGGAGGTGACCAGGAGGAGAAGAGGGAGAATTCAAAGGGGAGAGAACAATCTAGACATTAATCAATTCCCTATGTGCTCTCCAAAGTCTAGAACCATCAGAGAGATTCATGGAGTTACATAGAGAAGAGAAGAGTGAGGAAGGAGATAGAGGTGAACAGGAGGAGAAAGTTCAGTTCAGTTCAGTCACTCAGTCGTGTTCAACTCTTTGCGACCCCATGAATCACAGCACACCAGGCCTCCCTGTCCATCACCAACTCCCAGAGTTCACTCAGACTCACATCCATTGAGTCCGTGATGCCATCCATTCATCTCATCCTTGGTCGTCCCCTTCTCCTCCTGCCCCCAATCCCTCCCAGCATCAGAGTCTTTTCCAATGAGTCAACACTTCGCTTGAGGTGGCCAAAGCATTGGAGTTTCAGCTTTAGCGTCAATCCTTCCAAAGAAATCCCAAGGCTGATCTCCTTCACAATGGACTGGTTGGATCTCCTTGCAGTCCAAGGGACTCTCAAGAGTCTTTTCCAACACCAGTTTAAAAGCATCAATTCTTTGGCACTCAGCCTCCTTCACAGTCCAACTCTCACATCCATACATGACCACAGGAAAAACCATAGCCTTGAGTAGATGAAACTTAGTCGGCAAAGGTTTCTGCTTTTGAATATGCTATATAGGTTGGTCATAACTTTTCTTCCAAGGAGTAAGCATCTTTTAATTTCATGGATGCATTCACCATCTGCAGTGATTTTGGAGCCCCCAAAAATAAAGTCTGACACTGTTTCCACTGATTGCCCATCTATTTCCCATGAAGTGATAGGACTGGATGCCATAATCTTTGTTTCTGAATGTTGAGCTTTAAGCCAACTTTTTACTCTCCATTTTCACTTTCATCAAGAGGCTTTTTAGCTCCTCTTCCCTTTCTGGCATAACGGTGGTGTCATCTGCGTATCTGAGGTTCTTGATATTTCTCCCGGCAATCTTGATTCCAGCTTGTGTTTCTTCCAGTCCAGTGCTTCTCATGACGTACTCTGCATATAAGTTAAATAAGCAGGGGGACAATATACAGCCTTGATGCACTCCTTTTCCTATGTGGAACCAGTCTGTTGTCCCATGTCCAGTTCTAACTGTAGCTTCCTGACCTACATACAGATTTCTCAAGAGGCAGGTCAGGTGGTCTGGTACTCCCATTTCTTTCAGAATTTTCCACAGTTTATTGTGATCCACACAGTCAAAGGCTTTGGCATAGTCAATAAAGCAGAAAGAGATGTTTTTCTGGAACTCTCTTGCTTTTTCCATGATCCAGTGGATGTTGGCAATTTGATCTCTGGTTCCTCTGCCTTTTCTAAAACCAGCTTGATCATCAGGAAGTTCACCTTTCATGTATTGCTGAAGCCTGGCTTGGAGAATTTTGAGCATTACTTTACTAGCATGTGAGATGAGTGCAATTGTGCAGTAGTTTCAGCATTCTTTGGCATTGTATTTCTTTGGGATTGGAAAGAAAACTGACCTTTTCCAGTCCTCTGGCCACTGCTGAGTTTTCCAAATTTGCTGGCAGATTGAGTGCAGCACTTTCACAGCATCATCTTTCAGAATTGGAAATAGCTCAACTTGAATTCCATCACTTCCACTAGCTTTGTTCGTAGTGATGCTTTCTAAGGCCCACTTGACTTCACATTCCAGGATGTCTGGCTCTAGATGAGTGATCACACCATCGTGGTTATCTTGGTCCTGAAGATCTTTTTTGTACAGTTCTGTGTATTCTTGCCACCTCTTCTTAATATCTTCTGCTTCTGTTTGGTCCATACCATTTCTATCCTTTATCGAGCCCATCTTTGCATGAAATGTCCCCTTGGTATCTCTAATTTTCTTAAAGAGATCTGTAGTCTTTCCCATTCTGTTCTTTTCCTCTATTTCTTTGCATTGATCACTGAAGAAGGTTTTCTTATCTCTTCTTGCTATTCTTTGGAACTCTGCATTCAGATGCTTATATCTTTCCTTTTCTCCTTCGTTTTTCACCTCTTTTCTTTTCACAGCTGTTTGTAAGGCCTCCCCAGACAACCTTTTTTTTTTTTTTTTCATTTTTGCATTTCTTTTCCATGGAGATGGTCTTGATCCCTGTCTCCTGTACAATGTCATGAACCTCATTCCATAGTTCATCAGGCACTCTATCTATCAGATCTAGGCCCTTAAATCTATTTCTCACTTCCACTGTATAAACATAAGGGATTTGATTTAGGTCATACCTGAATGGTCAAGCAGTTTTCCCTACTTTCTTCAATTTGAGTGTGAATTTGGCAATAAGTTGTTCATGATCTGAGCCACAGTCAGCTCCTTGTCTTGTTTTTGTCGACTGTATAGAGCTTCTCCATCTTTGGCTGCAACAAATATCATCAATCTGATTTTGGTGTTGACCATCTGGTGATGTCCATGCGTAGAGTCTTCTCTTGTGTTGTTGGAAGAGGGTATTTATTATGACCAGTGCATTTTCTTGGCAAAACCCTATTAGTCTTTTCCCTGCTTCTTTCCGTATACTAAGGCCAAATTTGCCTGTTCCTCCAGCTGTTTCTTGACTTCCTACTTTTGCATTCCAGTCACCTATAATAAAAAGGACATCTTTTGGGGGTGTTAGTTCTAAAAGGCTTTGTAGGTCTTCATAGAACCGTTCAACTTCAGCTTCTTCAGTGTTAGTGGTTAGGGCATAGACTTGTGTTACTGTGATATTGAATGGTTTGCCTTGGAGACGAACAGAGATCATTCTGCCGTTTTTGAGATTGCATCCAATACTCCATTACAGACTCTTTTGTTGACCATCATGGCAAGTCCATTTCTTCCGAGGGATTCCTCCCTGTAGTAGTAGATATAATGGTCATCTGAATTAAATTCACCCATTCCAGTCCATTTTAGTTCACTGATTCCTAGAATATTGATGTTCACTCTTGCCATGTTCTGTTTGACCACTTCCAATTTGCCTTGATTCGTGGACCTAACATTCTAGCTTCCTATGCAATATTGCTCTTTATAGCATTGGACCTTGCTTCTATCACCAGTCACATCCACAGCTGGGTATTGTTTTTGCTTTGGCTCCATCCCTTCATTCTTTCTGGAGTTATTTCTCCACTGACCTCCAGTAGCATATTGGACACCTAATGACCTGGGGAGTTCCTCTTTCAGTATCCTATCATTTTGCCTTTTCATACTGTTCATGGGGTTCTCAAGGCAAGAATACTGAATTGTTTTGCCATCCCCTTCTCCAGTGGACCACATTCTATCAGAGCTCTCCACCATGACCCGCCCATCTTGGGTTGCCCCACGTGCATGGCTTAGTTTCATTGAGTTAGACAAGGCTGTGGTCCTAGTGTGATTAGATTGACTAGTTTTCTGTGAGTATTCTTTCAGTGTATCTGCCCTCTGATGCTCTCTTGAAACATCTACTATCTTACTTGGGTTTCTCTTACCTTGGGCGTGAGGCATCTCTTCATGGCTACTCCCCCAAAGCGCAGCCCCACCTCCATACCTTGAACAAAGGGTATCTCCTCACCACTGCCCTTCCTGACCTTCAACATGGGATAGCTAAAGGGGGTATCAAAAGGAGACAGACAAATCTAGGTGGTAATCAGTTCCCTAAGTGTTCTGCACAGCTGGGAATACACATAGAGATTTACAGTATTGGGGAGAGACGATAAGGGAGCAGGAGGAGATAGAGGTGACCTGTGGGAGAAAGAGGAGAGTCAAAATTTGGAGAGAGTAATCAAGCCAGTAATCACACTCATAAGTAAAAATGGGTACTAAAGATTGGATTCTTAAAGGTACAAAATTGTTAACAAATATCAAAAAGCAAAGATTAAAAATCTAGATTAGAGGCTAGACTCCCAAAAATACAATATATAAAAGAAAAAAAAATCACAAAAATTATAAAAAATATATATATATATGAAGTTTTCTTTTAAAAAAGGGTCTTTTTTGAGGGGTAATATTTTATTATAAAAATGAAATTTAAAGGAGTAATAGAGGACTTAAATATTTTTTAATTAAAAATTAAAAAATGGCAATTGCACCCCACTCCAGTACTCTTGCCTGGAAAATCCCATGGATGGGAGAGCCTGGTAGGCTGCAGTTCATGGGGTCCTGAAGAGTTGGACACGACTGAGGGACTTCACTCTCACTTTTCACTTTCATGCATTGAAGATGGAAATGGCAACCCACTCCAGTGTTCTTGCCTGGAGAATACCAGGGACGGGGAACCTGGTGGGCTGCCATATGGGGTCGCACAGAGTCGGACAGGAATGAAGCATCTTAGCAGCAGCAGCAGTAAAATATATATATAGGAATTTCACTGGTGTTGTTGCAGGCAATGTGGGGTCAGTTCATTTTCAGATAGTGCCTTGTTCCAGCTTATACTTCTCAAGATCTATAGACCCCTTCCAATGTAATCTGTGTTAACTACACGATTTTAATCTGTGCACCTGTCACTTCCAAAGTGGTTCCCTCTGTTTATTTTGACTTCTTCTGATTGCAAGTCTCTTCAGTGTCTAATTTCCACCCTGACACAAGGGGCAAAGGTGGTCACTTGTTTAGGCTCACTTTTTCAGTTGTGCTGTGGGGAGGGAGGAACATTGCAAACAAATATCACTAGTGTGTATGGGGAGTGCTCACAGCGCCTGGGGCACACTGAGTTTGCCCCCGGTCACGTTGTGTATGCTTTCCCAGTCTGTACTGCTCAGGCTCCAGGTTGCTCTGCACGGAAACTGTCTAAAATGCCCTTGGGTTCCATGAACTTCCTAGGTCTAAGCCACTCAGTTTCAGGTTCTTGGGTACTCCACAAAGGTGCAGACTTGGTTAGGGAGGTGATTTTTGCCCTTCCCAGTTCTGAGCAGCTCAGGTGACCAGGTGCTTGGTGCGCACACTCGGCTTAGGTATGGTCCATCTTATCCCCTCCCTCGTCCCAGCCGCTTGGTTTTGCAGGTGTACCATTTCAGGTGTGCCATGTGTCTCTTCTGAGGAGCTGATATCTGGCTGCAATGTTCCCGGTGGATGTCATCTGTCCAGGATCCCAAGAAGGCTTGGTTGGTGACTGGGAGCCTGCTCACAATTTGGTGGAAAATGCCATCTCTGGGCCTGAGTTTGTCCCTTTCCAGCTCTGGCTGCTGCCTGCCTGCCTCCCTGCCTCCAGTGTGGGATGGGCCTTCCGCAGCCAGCTAGCTCTCCTCTGGCATTTGTTCAGTTCTTTGTTCTGTGAGCAGGTCCAGCAGTGCCTTAGGTTAGGGTTTTTTGCGAAAAAGTTCTCTCTCTCTCTCTCTCTCTCTTTTTCTCTCTGTCTCTCTGGCTATCCCACAGTTTGTGTTGCTCTCTCACGTTAGCTCCCTCAGATTGCCCTCTGGGCATTCAGGCCTGGTCCTTACCCTAAGCAATGCAGCCCGCGCCTCCCTGTTCATTCCCCTTTTACTAGTGGCAGATGCAAGCGTCTGGGCTATTTTTCCACTGGGAATTGCTGTTAGGCATGTAATCTGTGGGTTTTATTTATTTATTTATTTATTTTTCCTCCCAGTTATGTTGCCCTCTGAGAATCGAAACCTCCTCACAGACACGCTGGTGAGAGGCTTTCCTGGTGTTTGGAAATTTCTCCTCTTTCATGACTCCCTCCCCGGGATGGATCTCCTTCCCTAATTCTTTTGTCTCTTTTTTTTATCTTCTACATTTTGTCATAACTGCAAAGACAATGAACTGCTTTTCTGGGTTCCTGGTGTCCTCTGCCAGCGTTCAAATGTTATTTTGAGGAATTTGTGGGAGAGAAATTGGTCTCCCTGTCCTATTCCTCCTCCATCTTAGGATCACCCCCTGAAATTTATTTTAACAATGCATTTTATCTAACCTAATATATGTAAGCTATCATTATTCCAACAAGTAATCAATAAAATATTTTCAATGAGATACTTTACATTTCTTTTCACAGTAAGTCTTGAAATCTGACATGCATTTTACATGTACAGCACATCTCAATTCTAACTAGCCACATTTTATGTGCTCAGTAGGTGTGTGTGGCTAATGGATACTATATCAAAAGAGCTTTAGATCTCTTTCAGAGGCTAAGGATTCGGGATTGGTCTGCAAAGAAAAAAATGGGCTTTGTTATACATTGGTTTTATATTATACCTAGAACAAAAACAAACAAAGACACTCTTGAAACCCTTGAATTTATGCTTGCTCATCTGAGAACATTTTCCCTGTGTCTGGCCAAAGTTAAAAAAAAAAAAACCTGATAACATTTGGGAAAGGTACTCTAGTTGATTTTTTTATGCCATGGGGATGAAAAAAATGTTGAATGTGAAACAGTGAAGGACTGCATAGACCAAAGTCACTACTTCCCGTTGTAGACTTTGTGCCATATGTTCGAGGCTCTTAAGAACCATAGTTCATTGCAATTTGCTCTCTTTGAAATTCTTGAGTAGTTTACAAGAGAAGTCCTCGGTAGAGAACACTGATTGGCCCTTGTTAATCTTGCAGGTTTGCAGCTTCATGCAGCCCTTCCAGCCAGCTTCCTTCCTGTCCTGCCAGGGGCTTACAGCCTGCAGTCTTCATCTCTCAGGCTCCTTGCCAGATGGCTTCTGTTTAGCTCTGTCATTTCTTGGCACATGCACGGGAATTAGAAGGTTGCTGAAAGCAAAATGCTGCTTTTTTTTTTTTTTTTTTCACCTACTGGATGTGGCTTGGCAGTGCAGCACTAGGGGAGGATAACCAAGGGCTGCATGGGCAGCAGTGCCAGGGGGAGGAAGCTCAGTCTCTGGAACAGTAGCACCCCCGGCCCAGAGCCAAGGCAGCTTCGTCTCTTTTTTTTTTCCCCACTTTATGTGCTGCTGCGGTATCTTAGTTCCCAGACCAAGGATGGAAGCTGAGCCCCCTGCATGGGAAGCATTGAGTCTTAACCACTGGATCGCCAGGGAAGTCCCCAAAGGCAGGATGACTTTAAAATATGTATTGCATAGGGTTTTATAATGATCAGTATGTATCACTACCAAAACTGGAGCCAGAAGCCTGAAAGTTTCTGTCTTCCAGTTCATATAAAATGTGGCACTTCAATTTTAAAAGATTAGTGATATGATTTACTGTGTTAATGTTCATTTCTAAGAATATTAAATAAGAAATTTTGTTGCTTTTGTTCAGTCACCCATTCATGTCCAATTCTTTGCAACCCCATGGACTGTGGCATGATAGGCCACCCTGTCCCTCACCATCTCCCAGAGTTTGTCCAAGTTCATGTTCATTGCATCGGTGATGCCATCCGGCCATCTCATCTTCTGATGCCCTCTTCTCCTTCTGCCCTCAATCTTTCCCAGCATCAGGGACTTTTACAATGAGTAATCTGTTTTCATCAGATGACCAAAATATTGGAGCTTCAGCTTCAGCATTAGTCCTTCCAGTAAATATTCAGGGTTCACCTCCCTTAAGATTGACTGGTTTGACCTCCTTGCTGGCCAAGGGACGTTCAGGAGTATTCTCCAGGACCACTGTTTGAAAACATCAATTCTCTGGCATTCTACCTGTAATCTCTTAAATCTAAAATATTTATATAATAGATGCCTGCATGTGGTTTTCATAGTGCTCATGCTCACAGAGTGTATTTCTTAAACTCACCAGATATAAAAATGATTCTAAATAGTGCTTTTTGTCAGAGACAATTTAAAGCATTAATTTCTTTACTTGATAATCACTTATCATTGGTCCAAAATATCACCAAACCAAAATTAAAAAAAAAAAAAAACACCTTATAAAATTATGAAATTCAATGCTCTTTTAGTAAGACAACATTCAAGTAAATCAATAAATGTTTTATATTCTTAACTATAATTGTATCTAATTATATATTTGCTTATTGGTAAATATATGGATTGCAATATTTACCTATTATTTAGAATTCAAGTGAGATTTATAAAATTTTAACAGTTTATGTTTTGGGGAAATTGAGTCTTGAAGGCTTTACACAGTTTGAATTTACACCAGATTAACAAAAATTGTATTTCCTTTGCTGTCTATATTTGTTGCTGTTCTCCAAATATAATAATATCTTAAAACATAAAAGGAAAGAAATAGGGAAATTTAGAAAACTCATATTAAATTTTCTCCAAATATATGGACTCTAGCCTTAAGATTTTTCTAATGTGTTTAAAATGCAAAGAATAATGCAAAAACTAAAAAGTTAGAGGAACGATTTTTATCA
This sequence comes from Budorcas taxicolor, assembly GCF_023091745.1. Classification (NCBI taxonomy): domain Eukaryota; kingdom Metazoa; phylum Chordata; class Mammalia; order Artiodactyla; family Bovidae; genus Budorcas; species Budorcas taxicolor. The sequence goes on from NC_068935.1 coordinate 1,436,370, forward strand.
GCAAATTGTCAGAATATATAAATCTTTAACAAAAACAAGAAGGTAGATGTATAAAAACTGATAGATCAGTGTGGTAAAATAAAAAAAATAAACTGACCATAAGGTATACCTGAATTTAATATTTGACTTTAAAATAAAACCATAGATAAAGGTGTGAATTATCAGATTGTGCTGGAAAATTTAGCAAAATATTTGGACAAAAATCATCACACTAAAATACAGATCCAAGAAAACTAAAATAGGTCAAAGATATAACTGTAAACCTGGAGCCATACATTTCAGAAGAAAGTATGTGAATATTAACTAATCAAAGCAATAGGCCTTTCGTATAATTTGTGGCAAAACTAGTTCCAAACATTTCTGATAGAAACATTTACTTGAGTTGAAATGCTAATATTGTTTCTCATGGTGCACTATGGAAATTATAGTTACTTCTTGTTAGCTTTACCTAAAGCTTCAATTCTAGAGTTATTTTGTTGGCATTAATTTAGACATAGTTCTTGAAAGAAAGGATGATTGCAGAATATATGGCATTAAAGTAATAGCTATTCTATTCCAGTCGTCACGTATGGATATGAGAGTTAGAGAGACCATAGAGAAAGCTGAGGGCCAAAGAATTGATGCTTTTGAACTGTGGTGTTGGAGAAGACTCTTGAGAGTCCCTTGGACTGCAAGGAGATCCAACCAGTCAATCCTAAAGGAAATCAGTCCTGAATATTCATTGGAAGGACTGATGTTGAAGCTGAAGCCCCAATATTTTGACCACCTGATGCAAAGAACTGACTCTTTAGGATAGACTCTGATGCTGGGAAAGACTGAAGGCAGGAGGAGAAGGGGATGACAGAGGGTGAGATGTTGGATGGCATCACCGACTCTATGGAGGTGAGTTTGAGCAAGCTCTGGGAGTTGGTGATGGACAGGGAAGCCTGGCATGCTGCAGTCTGTAGGGTCAAAAAGAGTCAGACATGACTCTGTGACTGAACTGAACTGAACTGAATTGATTCTATTTCTTAAAATATTGATTTAGATGATAATGATAATAATAATCATCAAATTTTAATGAGCAGATGTAAAACATTACTCACTGTTCACATTTCAAAGCAGCAACAGATGAAGTATGTCACTTTCAAACAAAGGGTTATTTTAAAACAATAGTAGCCTTACTGTTCCATTCTTGCTAATGTACCTTGAGGGTAAAGAGTTTCTTCAAAGCAGGCCTGCTTTTTTTTCCAACACTGCCTTTCACAGGCCTCTTGACAGCTCTTTTCCTTTGCTTCCTTTTATTCAACAATCTTTGCTGAGTACTTGGTACATGCCAGGCCCTACACTAATTCCCTTCTTTCATCCTCTAATGTCTCTCCAATAGGAAAAGGATGACCTGGGATAAAAGTAGTAGTGTAGTTATAGTTATAGATGGAAGTTAGAGGAAGTGCATCTTAAGTTGCTTCAGTCGTGTCTGATTCTTTGTGACCCTGTGGACCATAGCCCGCCAGGCTCCTCTGTTCATGGGATTCTCCAGGCAAAAATACTGGAATGGGTGGCCATTTCCTTCTCCAGAGGATCTTCAGGAACCAGGGATCTCTTATGTCTCCTGCATTGGCAAACAGGTTCTTTACCACTAATGCCATCTGGGCATCTGGGAAGCCCTAGAAAGACGGAAGAGGTAGAGTAGTTTATTCATAAATAGATGAAATTAAGATTTTAATATTAGTGTTCTTGGTATTTTTGTATGAAGACTTGATATACTGTGATCTTGCTTTAGGATAATATAAAGATAATATATTAGAAGAATATAAAGGTTTAGGATAATATAAAAATAAATTTCAAATGGAGTTGTTAGAAATAAAACTATGTAAAATTTTCCAACATTTTCTCAAAATATTCAGAGGCAGAGGTATAAGCCAAATAGTCTTTTGTTTATTCTGAATAATGTGGCTATGAATATTTGTATAGAACTTTTTGTGGGGTCATGTTTTCAGGTCGTTTCAGTGTATATTTAAAAGAATAGAACTGCGGGGAGGGGGGGCATGTGGTAATATTTTGTTTGCTATTTTAAGGAAGTGTCAAATGTTTTCCAAAGTGAATATAGCATTTAACATCTCATCAGCACTTATGCGGGTTTCAATTTCTCCAGATCCTTACCACCACTTGTCAATATCTGTCTTTGTAATAGTAAACACAGTTCACTTTTGGCATTGATTTACATTTCACTAATGATTAATGATGCTAAGAAACTTTACAAGGGTTTATTAGCCATTTGTATGTCTTCTTTGGAGAAAAGTTTATTTGAATACTTTTCATTTTTCTTTTGGATTTTTTTTTTAAAATTACTGAATTGTAACAGTTCTTTTATGCTCTGGATGTTATTTACATATATGTGTTAGTTGCTCAGTCATGTCCGTCTCTTTGCAACCCCATGGACTGTAGCTCCTCTGTCCATGGAATTCTCCAGGCAAGAATACTTGAGTGGGTAGCCATTCCCTTCTCCAAGGGATCTTCCCAACCCAGGGATCAAACCAGGGTCTCCTGCTTTGTGGACAGATTTTTTACCATCTGAGGCACCAGGGAAGCCCATATATCTGCAAATAATTCCTCTCATCCTGTAAGTTGTCTTTTGAATTTCTTGATAGTGTTCTTTGAAGTATAAAAGTTATTGTGACAGTCTCATTCATCTATTTTTTATTTGATTGTTGATGCTTTAGGTTATTGCATTAAGAAACCAATGTGTTACACGAGGTCTTCAAGATTTGCACGCTTGTTCTCTTCTAAAAAAAAAAAAATACAGTTTTAGCTCGTACATTTAGGCTTTTGATTAATTTTGAGTTAATGTTTGTACATAGTGTGAGGTAAGAATCCAAATTCACGTTTTGTTTTTTTGTTTGTTTGTTTTGTATGTGGAAATCAAATTGTTCTAGCAGCATTTGTTGGAAAGAATTCCTTAACCATCGAACTCTCTTGGCATTCATGCCTTCAATACTCAGCCAAATACTTCATGTCTCTGCCCTTAATCTTTACTTCTACTCTTTCCAAGTGTCAATATCAGTCAGAGGCAAAAGTTGAAGGCTTTTTCAGATTTTTTTCTGAAAATGTAATCAAGCCCACTTGTGTGTGTTTGTAATTACCCAAGAATATATTGTGGCTTGTCAAGGCCCTGTTGAAATTTCATCCCCCACATTTTCTTTTAAGGTTTATGTAAGTTTATTGTTTACTCCAACTGTTATTTATCACCTCAGGAAGCTGAAATGTGAAAACACTTGCCTGTAATTGTTTTCAACAACAGCTCTCTGGGAGAAGACTTTTAGCACGGGGTGAGCTCTATATCAGACTAAAACTAGGTAATACAAAGGCAACACTTTGGGAATGAAGCTTTTCGAACAACCTCAATTCCATTCTGAATCTGGGCTGCTATTTTTCAAGTGAAAAGGTTGAGAATGAGTCTAGTGTAGGTTAAAACAACACAAACCTTGCTGTTCTCTTAGGGATTCAGTTGTGTATATGTGAGTGTGTGTTTTTCCTTGAATAAACCTTCACTGGATTGCTTAAACTTTGGTTAGCTTTAAGAGTTCTGAAAAAAATTGATTCTGATATTTTGACCAGTGTTTTCATTGCTTTCATGGAAAAGAGGATTCTGAGAATTTCTTACTCCACAGTGTTAACTGACACCAGTTCTTGAATCAATTTTATGTATGATTACACTTATTGAAAAGGAGTATGTCAAGGCTGTATATTGTCACCCTGCTTATTTAACTTATATGCAGAGTACATCATGAGAAACGCTGGACTGGAAGAAACAAAAGCTGGAATCAAGATTGCCGGGAGAAATATCAATAACCTCAGATATGCAGATGACACCACCCTTATGGCAGAAAGTGAAGAGGAGCTAAAAAGCCTCTTGATGAAAGTGAAAGAGGAGAGTGAAAAAGTTGGCTTAAAGTTCAACATTCAGAAAACGAAGATCATGGCATCTGGTCCCATCACTTCATGGGAAATAGATGGGGAAACAGTAGAGACAGTGTCAGAATTTATTTTTTTGGGCTCCAAAATCACTGCAGATGGTGACTGCAGCCATGAAATTAAAAGACGCTTACTCCTTGGAAGAAAAGTTATGACCAACCTAGATAGTATATTCAAAAGCAGAGACATTACTTTGCCAACTAAGGTCCGTCTAGTCAAGGCTATGGTTTTTCCTGTGGTCATGTATGGATGTGAGAGTTGGACTGTGAAGACAGTTGAGTGCCAAAGAATTGATGCTTTTGAACTGTGGTGTTGGAGGAGACTCTTGAGAGTCCCTTGGACTGCAAGGAGATCCAACCAGTCCATTCTGAAGGAGATCAACCCTGGGATTTCTTTGGAAGGAATGATGCTAAAGCTGAAGCTCCAGTACTTTGGCCCCTCATGAGAAGAGTTGACTCATTGGAAAATACTCTGATGCTGGGAGGGATTGGGGGCAGGTGGAGAAGGGGATGACCGAGGATGAGACAGCTGGATGGCATCACCGACTCTATGGACATGAGTTTGAGTGAACTCCGGGAGTTGGTGATGGACAGGGTGGCTTGAAGTGCTGCAATTCATGGGGTCTCAAAGAGTCGGACACCACTGAGCCACTAAACTGAACTGAATTGAACTGATTCCCAGTGGGGAGGGTGGTTATCTTGGCCTCTCTCTTCCCTACTGATTCATTACCAAACCATTCATCTCCATAAGCAACCGCTTTTCCAGAAATTTTTGAGTTTTTAATTTGGGAGTCAACATTTGTCCCAAGATATACATCACATCCTTCCAAGTAAGGTCATAAAGCAGCGTAACACCTTTATAAGCTCTAATATATTTTTCTGGGTTCTCTAAATTGTCTCCCAGATCCTCCTTGATTCTTTGTATTTCTAGATAAGAAAAAGGCTTGTTAACTCTCTTAGACTGATTATTTCTCCTGGTGGGTGCTTCATGAAGAGGCAACAGCTTGTGTGGCTGTTCCTCAGTTTCTCTGGCTGCTCTGCACATATGATCCCAGGGATAGATTGGAGAAACCTGCTTTTCTTTGTTTCAGGTCCCCTGTCCTCAATCTCATTTAGCAATGTAGGAGGACTGGAGGGAGCTGAAGGAGTCACACCCAAATATATACCTTTAGGACACAAGTCTGGCATATTTCACAGAGAGAAAAAGGGCAACACATATTCTACTTCTACCCATTTCCCTTGTTTTCTACAGAACCGGTCTAATTATAAAACAGTATTATACTTAAGAGACCCTCCAACCGGCCACCATTCACCATCCTCCAATGGATACCATGGCCATGCAGTATCATATAGGAAGACCAGGTGTGTCTTCTTTGAGCCCTGGGGATCAAATCTATTCCAGTTTTTCAGGATACAGTTCAAAGGAGTGAGGCTGGCATTGTTAGCTCCCATCTGTAAGAGAGAAGAAAAGTGACCAGTACCCTCTTTCTACCAGAGGCGTCCCTCCCTGCTTTAGACGAGGGTGTAGACAGAGTTTACACCAAAGCTTTTCTTTCCTGGTTGGACTTAATCTGTCCCTTACCGATGCAGGCGCTGTACTCGTCCCTCCCAGTTCTATCAGGAAGACGGGGTGGGGATGCACCAGGGGTAGACCTGATGGCATCCCTAACTGACGTCCAGCTCTTCACCATTACCTCTGATGCCACCCGAGGTGCAATCAGAGTAACCTTCTGGAATGCCTCCCAGGCTAAGACCGCTTGGGGCAATGTTCATCACCTGAGTGCCACTGCATGACCCTGAGTCTATTCCTGACCACAATAAGGCCGATATGAACATAAAACTGAGATGTTCCTTCCAAGCATCACCACAGCAGCATAAAAGTCTACTCTGGTCCCCTAAGAGCCAGTGCTACCAAAGGAAAAAAAAAAAAACCATTGCAGTTCCAATCCGAGTAACCTTTAACCTCAGAGATGCTCTTGTAGCTAGAGTTCCATCTAGCATCCGAACTTTTGATTCCTAGCGAGGCTAGGTGCTTCTTGACTACCAATCCAAGATTGGGACCTAAGTCATAGTACACAATAACAGCATAGGTCACAAGTCCCTTGAAAGTCTATGATGCAATAGATTAGGTTAGTACTTCTAATTTCCAAGGAGTTATGAAATGGTTAAAGAGACCAAAAAGTTTGACCAAGAAAGGAAAGTTCAGTTCATATGCTTTGCCCATTTGTGGTCAGTTCCCGAAGGAGACGTTGGGTGTTTCTTGGCTTTGGCATGTCGGTATAAACCCCTGACAGGTTTCTGCCATAAGCTGTATGAGGTCACCGAAGAACCGCAGAGCAGGGCTCCTCACCAGCTTCATGCAGGCCATTTCATTCATTCATGCAAGCACAGCATAGAGTTAGTAATGTACAGCAGAAAATGTATTCGCTAGGAGAACAAAGAACTAGAGCTCCAAGCATCCTTACCTTGTCCTGAAGAATCCTGGACGAGCCCCCAAGAAGAAAGGTTGTTGCTGAACCACGCAAAGATGCTGGGATTCTTGGCTTCTGGAGGAGAAGAATTCAATATGGGGCCAGAGATGAGGCTTGATCGCTCAGAGCTTTTGTGTAATAAAGTTTTATTAAAGTATAAAGGGGATAGAGAAAGCTTCTGACACTGACATCAGAAGGGAGTAGAAAGAGTACCCACTTGCTAGTGTTAGCAATGGAGTTATATACGCTCCAATGAATCCAAAGACTGTCTGGAGGTTGTAAAGACCTCACCAGACCTACTCCCATAATTTACATTTTAAGATAACAGAATTAGCCAGAAGGTTTAATCCAGGGACGGTCCTCAGGAAGGATACATTATTGTTATATAATCCTAAGGAATGTAGAGGGAAAAAATGTTTGTCCTTTCTTCCTCCTTGAGAATTCCAGACCCCTCTCTCCTTAGGGACCGCAATGGCACCCCACTCCAGTACTCTTGCCTGGAAAATCCCATGGACGAAGGAGCCTAGTGGGCTGAAGTCCATGGGGTCGCTGAGAGTTGGACACGACTCAGTGACTTCACTTTCAGGTTTCACTTTCATGCATTGGAGAAGGAAATGGCAACCCACTCCAGTGTTCTTGCCTGGAGAATCCCAGGGACAGCAGAGCCTGGTGGGCTGCCATCTATGGGGTCGCACAGAGTCGGACACGATTGAAGAGACTTAGCAGCAGCAGACTTCTTATCAACCTGCCTAGGAAATGACTCTCTCACTTCCTTTACTTGCTTTTCTTAGTCTTAACTTTTGTGTGTAAACTCCTTATAAATAGTCTCAACTTGATTGTTAGTTATAAATAGAAATATCTTTTTAAGAAACAAGCAGCAATATTTGCATTTTAACATCCATGGTAATTCTATATTGTGCCTGAATGAATAACCTGACAGTAAATATTAAGCAGCATTTCCTCTCTTATCTCATCCCTTGATACCTTTTACTGTATGAGGTGTTTCAAGGAAAGATGTGATACATGTAAATTAATTGTCCTTTTTTACCCTTCAATAATACTGAGGATATTTTTTAAATTCCCTAAAGTCAGATGGTACACAGCTAAACTCAAACTAAATTATCTGCCTCTTATAGATTTTATGTATAATAATAATAATCCAGGTTCTATTTTTTAAAAATAGAACAGAAGTGAATTTACAGACTAACACAGACACATGAATTCACATAATTTTAAGAAGACAGAGGATTGTTAAACTGCACCACATGGCTTGTTTAACATTTCTTGCAACTAAATATTTATTGCCTTTTACACAGACTATTGTCAGAGGGCTTCCCTTGTCACTCAAGTGGTAAATAATCCGCCTGCAATTCGGGAAACCTGGGTTTGATCCTTGGGTTGGGAAGATCCCCTGGAGAAAAGAAAGTCTACCCACTCCAGTATTCCAGCCTGGATAAATTCATGGACTGTATATACAGTGCATGGGCTTACAAAGACTCAGACACGACTGAGCAAAGTTCACTTGAACTTCACTTGATTGTCAGAAGTAGTGAAGGATTGCTGAGAAAATGGAATTTTCTCAATCCTTTGTAGTTAAAATTAGTCCTCAAAGGTACAGTTCCTGCAGTGAAGAATGTCACTAAGCTTAGAGAAAAATACTGAATTCAGACTGACTGTTTTCTGCGAAGAGAATACACTAGTCACAGTGAATACACTTTTGCAACAACACAAGAGATGACTTTATACGTGGACATCACCAAATCGTCAATATCGAAATCAAATTATTTAAATTTTTTTTTGTAACCAAAGATGGAGAATCGGTCAACAGCAAAAACAAGACCTGGAGATGACTGTAGCTGAGACAATCAGCTTCTCATAGCAAGTTCATTTCAGTTCAATCACTCAGTCATGTCCGACACTTTGTGACCCCATGGACTGCATTACACCAGGCTTCCCTGTCCAACACCAACTCCTGGAGCTTACTAAAACTCATGTCCATTGAGTCGGCGATGCCATTCAACCATCTCATCCTCTGTTATCCCCTTCTCCTCCTACCTTCAATCATTCCCAGCATCAAGGTCTTTTCCAATGAGTCAGCACTTCACATCAGGTGATCAAAGTATTGGAGTTTCAGCTTCAGCATCAGTCCTTTCAATGAGTATTCAGGACTGATTTCCTCTAGGATTGACTGGTTGAATCTCCTTGCTGTCCAAGGGACTCTCAAGAGTCTTCTCCAACACCACAGTTGAAAAGCATTAACTCTTCAGCACTTAGCTTTCTTTATAGTACAACTTTCACATCCATACATGATTACTGGAAAAACCAAAGCTTTGACTAGATGGGCATTTGTTGGCCAAGTAATGTCTCTGTTTTTTTTTTTTTTTTTTTTAATATGTTATCTAGGTTGCTCATAACTTATCTTTCAAGGAGCAAGCGTCTTTTAATTTCATGGCAGCAGTCACCATCTGCTGTGATTTTAGAGCCCCCCAAAATAAAGCCTGTCACTGTTTCCATTGTTTCGCCATCTATTTTCCATAAAATGATGAGACCAAATTCCATGATCTTAGTTTTCTGACTACTGAGTTTTAAGCCAACTCTTTCAGGCTTAAACTAAAGAAAACCAGGAATAACACTAGATCAGTCAGGTATGAGTTAAATCAAATCCCATATGAATTCACAGTAGAAGTAATGGATAGATTCAAGGGACTAGATCTAGTTAACAGTGTGCCTGAAGAACTATGGAGAGAGGTCTGTAATAGAGAACAATTCCAGTGAAAAAGAAAAGCAAGCAGGCAAAGTGGTTATCTGGGGAAGCTTTACAAATACTGGAAGAATGAATAGAATTGAAAAGCAAAGGAAAGAGGGAAAGATACATCCAATTAATTACACAGAGTGAAGTAAGCCAGGAAGGAAAACACCAATATAGTATACTAGCACATATATATGGAATTTAGACAGATGGTAATGATAACCCTATATATGAGACAGCAAAAGAGACACATGTATAGAACAGTCTTTTGGACTCTGTGGGAGAAGGTGAGGGTGGGATGATCTAACAGAGTATCATGGAAACATGTATATTATCATATGTGAACAGATCGTCAGCCCAGGTTCGATGCATGAGACAGGGTGCTCAGGGCTGGTGCACTGGGATAACCTGGAGAGATGGAGTGGAGAGGGAGATGGAAGGGGGGTTCAGGATAGGGAAAATAAAATAAAAGAAAATAAAATAAACACAGAGTTGCAAAGAATAGCTGGGAGAGACAAGAAGGCCTTCAATGAACACTGCTTAATAATAGAAGAAAACAACAAAAGAGGAAAAACTAGAGATCTCTTCACGAATACTGGAAACATCAAGGGAGCATTCCACCCAAAAATGGGCACAATAAAAGATAAAAATGGTAAATACCTAGTAGATACTGAAGAGATCAACAAAAGATGGAAAGAATATGTGGAAGAACTGTGTGAAAATGATCTTAATGAACCGGATTACTATGATGATGTGGCTAGTCACCCAGAGCCAGACATTCTAGAGTGTAAAGTCAAGTAGGCCTTAAGAAGCACTGCTGGTAATAAAGCTAGGGATGCTATGAAATTCCAGCAGAACTATTCAGATCCATAAAGGATGATGCCAGCAAGATTGTGCATTCATTATCTCAGCAAATCTAGAAGACCCAGCAGTGGCCACAGAACTGGAAAAGGTCAGTCTTCACCCCAATTCCCAAGAGGGGTAATACCAAAGAATGCATTAAACATAGGACAATTACACTCATCTCTCATGCTAGTGGACTTCCCTGGTGTTTCAGACGGTAAAGTGTCTGCCTACAATGTGGAAGACCTGGGTTCAATCCCTGGATTGGGAAGATCTCCTGGAGAAAGAAATGGCAACCCACTCCAGTATTCTTGCCTGGAAAATCCCATGGACGGAGGAACCTGGTAGGCTACAGTCCATGGGATCACAAAGAATTGGACACGATTGAGCAGCTTCACTTTCTTTCTCATGCTAGTAAGGTCATGCTTAAATTTTGCATGCTAGGGTTCACCATTATCTAAACCAAGAACTTACAGATTTCCAAGCTGGGCTTAGAAAAGGAAAATAAACTAGAGATAAAATTTCGAATATTTGCTGGAGAAAGACAGTAGATATAGTGGTCATCTGAGTTAAATTCACCCATTCCAGTCCATCTTAGTTCACTGATTCTTAGAATGTTGATGTTCACTCTTGCCATCTACTGTTTGACCACTTCAAATTTGCCTTGATTCATGCACCTAACATTCCAGGTTCCTATGCAATATTGTTCTTTACAGCATCAGACTTTACTTCCATCAACAGTCACATTCACAACTGGGTGTTGTTTTTGCCTTGGCTCCATCTCTTCATTCTTTCTGGAATTATTTCTCCTCTGATCTCCAGTAGCATATTGGGCACATACCGACCTAGGGAGTTCATCTTTCAGTGTCCTATCATTTTGCCTTTTCATACTCTTAAGACAAGAATACTGAGGTGGCTTTCCATTCCCTTCTCCAGTGCACCACCTTTTGTCAGAACTTTCCACCATGACCCATCCATCTTGGGAGGTGCCACATGGCATGGCTTGTCGTTTCACTGAGTTGGACAAGGCTGTGGTCCAAGTGATCAATTTGATTAGTTTTCTGTTTTCTGATAGAATGATCTCTGTTCATTTCCAAAGCAAACCAATCAATATTACAGTAATCCAAGTCTATGCCACGACTAGTAATTCCGAGGAAGCTGAAGTTGAAAGGTTTATGAAGACCTACAAGACATTCTCAAACTAACACCCCCCAAATATATTCTTTTTATTATAGGGGACTGGAATGTAAATGTAGGAAGTCAAGTGATACCTGGAGTAACAGGAAAATTTGGCCTTGGAGTACAAAATAAAGCAGGTGAAAGGCTAACAGTTTTATCAAGAGAACGCACTGGTCATAGCAAACACCCTTTTCCAATAGTACAAGAGAAGACTCTACACATGGGCATCACAAGATGGTATATACCAAAATGAGATTGATTGTATTCTTTGCAGGCAAAGATGGAGAAGCTCTATACAGTCAGCAAAAACAAGACTGGGAGCTGAAGCTGAGAAAAGAAGAGAAGCTAAAAGCAAAGGAGAAAAGGAAAGATAAATGCATCTGAATGCAGAATTCCAAAGAATAGCAAGGAGGCTTAAGAAAACCTTCCCCAGTGATCAGTGCAAAGAAACAGAGGAAAACAATAGGTGGGAAACAGATTCATGTTGATGTATGGCAAAACCAATACAATATTGTAAAGTAATTAACCTCCAATTAAAATAAATAAATTTATATTTTAAAAAATAAAGATCTCTTCAGGAAAATTGGAGATACCAAGGCAAAATTACATGCAAAGATGGGCACAGTAAGGGATAGAAATGGTATGGACCTAACAGAAGCAGAAGATATTAAGACGAGGTGGCAAGAATACACAGAAGAATTATTGAAAAAAAGTATCTTATTGACCCAGATAACCACAACAGTGTGATCACTCACCAGAGCCAGACATCCTGCAATGCAATGTCAAATGGGTCTTAGGAAACATCACTATTAAAAAAGCTAGTCGAGGCCATAGAATTCCAGTTGAGCTACTTCAAATCCTAGAAGATGATGCTGTGAAAGTGCTGCATTCAATATTCCAACAACTTTGTAAAAATCAGTGGCCACAGTACTGGAAGTGGTCACTTTTCATTCCAATCCCAAAGAAAGGCAATAAGAAAGAACATCAAACTACCACACAATTGCACTCATCTCATACACTAGTAAAGAGATGTTCAAAATTCTCCAAGCCAAGCTTAAATAGTATATGAACTATGAAGTTCCAGATGTTCAACCAGGATTTACAAAATGCAGAGGAAACAGAGATCAAATTGCCAACATCTGTTGGATCATTGAAAAAGCACAAGAATTTCAAAAATACATCTACTTTTACTTTATTGACTATGCCAAGGCCTTTGGATGTGTGGATCACAACAAACTATGGGAAATTCTTCAAGAGATGGAAATACCAGACCACCTGACCTGCCTCATGAGAAATCTGTATGCAAGTCAAGAAGTAACAGTTAGAACTGGACATGGAACAACAGACTGGTTCCAAGTCGGGAAAGGAGTATGTCAAGGCTGCATATTGTCACCCTGCTTGTTTAACTTATATGCAGAGTACATAATGAGAAACACTGGGCTGGATGATGCACAGGCTGGTATCAAGATTTTCAAGAGAAATATTAATAACCCCAGCTATGCAGATGACACCACCCTTATGGCAGAAAGTGAAGAAGAACTAAAGAGCCTCTTGATGAAAGTGAAAGAGGAGAGTGGAAAAGTTGGCTTAAAGCTCAACATTCAGAAAACTAAGATTATGGCATATGGTCCCATCATTTCATGGCAAATATTTGGGGAAACAATGGAAACAGTGAGCAACTTTATTTTTGAGGGCTCCAAAATCACTGCAGATGGTGATTGCAGCCAAGAAATTAAACAACAACAACAACAACAACAACAACAACACTTGTTCCTTGGAAGAAAACCTAGACAGCATATTAAAAAGTAGAGACATTACTTTGCCAACAAAAGTATTTCTAGTCAAAGCTATGGTTTCTCCAGTAGTCATGTATGGATGTGAGAGTTGGACTATAAAGAAAGCTGAGCACCAAAGAATCAATGCTTTTGAACTGTGATGTTGGAGAAGACTCTTGAGAGTCCCTTGGACTGCAAAGAGATCCAAGTAGTCAATCCTAAAGGAAATCAGTCCTGAATATTCATTGGAAGGACTGATGTTGAAGCTGAAACTCCAATAATTTGGCCAACTCGTGCAAAAAACTGATTCATTGGAGAAGATACTTCTGCTGGGAAAGATTGAAGGCAGGAGGAGAAGGGGATGGCAGAGAATGAGATGGTTGGATGGTATCACCGACTCGATGGACATAAGTTTGAGCAAGCTCTAGGAGTTACTGATGAACAGGGAAACATTGGGTGCTGCAGTCCATGGGGTCACAAAGAGTCAGAAATGACTGAGTGAATGAATGAACTGAAAAAGGCAAGGGAATTTCAGTAAAACATCTACCTCTCTTTCATGGACTATGCTAAAGTCTTTGACTGTTTAAATCATGACAAACTGTGGAAAGGTATTAGAGTGATAGGAATACCTGATCTTCTTACCTATCTCCTGAGAAACCTGTGTCTGGGTCAAGAAGCAACAGTTAGAATCCTGTATGAAACAACTGATTGGTTCAAGTTTGAGAAAGGCGAACAACAGGGCTGTCTACTGTCACCCTGTTTGTCTAACCTACATGTTGATCACATCATGAGAAATGCTGGGCTGGATGAGTTACAAGTTGGAATCAAGATAGGTGGGAGAAACTTCAACAACCTGAGGTATGTGGATGATACTGAAAGGTTATCACTATGAGCAGCGAAAGACACCAGATTCTTGGCCTCCGGAGGAGAGGAATTCGATCCGGGGTCAGTGACAAGGCTTGATTTGCCCAGAGCATTTGTGTAATAAAGTTTTGTTAAAATATAAAAGAGATAGAGAAAGCTTTTGACATAGACATCAGAAAGGGACAGAAAGAGTGCCGCCTTGCTAGTTTTTAAAAAGAAGTTCTATACCTATTGCTGCTAAGCTGCTTCAGTCGTGTCCGACTCTGTGCGACCCCATAGATGGCAGCCCACCAGGCTCCCCCGTCCCTGGGATTCTCCAGGCAAGAACACTGGAGTGGGTTGCCATTTCCTTCTCCAATGCATTAAAGTGAAAATGAAAGTGAAGTCGCTCAATCGTGTCCAGCTCTCAGCGACCCCATGGACTGCAGCCTACCAAGCTCCTCCGTCCATGGGATTTTTCCAGGCAAGAGTACTGTAGTGGGGTGCCACTGCCTCTAATATACCTATTAGCAGTCAGCTAATTAGAGAAAGGAAATGTCTCAAAACTCAGACAGTGGGCACCAGGCCTTTCACCCACAACACACATTTTGAGATAACATTGGTACAAGGTGAGTCATCCCAAGCCATCTAACAATTGACATGAATCTTGAAGAAAGGTGAATTTTCAAGCAAATACATAGTCTCATTAACATAGTTTAAGAGAACATTTCCATGTGTAAAACATAATGGTTTGTTCAGCCATTATTAGTTCTGAGTCTTAGAAGGAAGCAACTTGAATAATGACAGAGCCTAAGGTAAATATGTAGGTCACTAACATAGCTTAAGAAAAACATTTTCATAAGAAAAATGCATTGGTTAGCTCAAGGTTCAAGAAAAGTTAAGTTTAGGTGGTCATGGCCACACAGAATTTTCAAAGAAATTTCCTTTTACTTTTATATAGAGAAGGGAAAAAAAGTCTGACATGTTTAGTTTGTTTCCTCCTGCCTCTTAAGAGAGAGATTAAAGAAAAAGTCTGACCCTTGCAGCCTATTTCCTTCATTTGGAGATCCCTAGCCTTCCTGTCTGTTACCCTGTCAATACCACACTAATGGCAGAAAGCAAAGTGGAACTAAAGAGCCTCTTGATGAGGGTGAAAGAGGAGAGTGAAAGAACTGACTTAAGACTATATTAAAAAAGGAAAAGAAAAGAAAACTAAAATCATGGCATCTGGCCCCATTTCTTCATGGCAAGTAGAAGGGGAAAGGTGGAAGTAGTGACAAATTTCCTCTTTTTTGGCTCTAAAATCACTGTGGATGGTGACTGAAGCCATGAAATGGGATGACAGTTGCTTCTTTGCAGGAAAACAATGATAAACTTAGACAGTGTGTTGACAGCCAGAGACATTACTCTACTGACAAAGGTCTGTAGAGTCAGGCCATGGTCTTCCCAGTGGTCATGTACAGTAGTGAGAGCAGGACTTTAAAGAAGATGGAATGCCAAAGATTTGATGCCTTCAAACTGTGGTGCTGGAGAAGACTCCTGAAAGTCCCTTGACCAGCAAGGAGATCAAACTAGCCAATTTTGAGGGAGATGAACCCTGAATATTCACTGGAAGGACTAATGATGAAGCTGAAGTTCCAGTATTTTGCTCATTTAGTGTGAACAGATGCCTCATTAGAAAAATTCCTGATGCTGGGAAAGATTGAGGGTCGAAGGAAACGAGGGTGTCAGAGGGTCAGATGGCTGGATAGCATTACCAATGCAATGAACATGAACTTGGACAAACTCTGGGCGATGGTGAGGGACAGGGAGGCCTGTCATGTTGCAGTCCATGGGGTGGTAATGAGTCGGACATTACTGGACAACTGAACAACAAGAGAAAATTACATATGCTGTTGAATGATTTCTAATATTTTATTCTTAACCATTTATGGATTGTAGTAAGAGATTTGCAATGTATTTACAAAGGCACTTATCTCTATTTTTAAACTTCATCATAAAAAATTTTATCAGAGTATAATTTGCAATGTTAGCTTCAAGTGTACAGCAAAATGAATCAGTTATACATATACATATATCCACTCTTTTTCAGATTGTTTTCCCATATAAGTCATTATAGATAATTGAGTAGAGTTTCCTGGGCTATACAGTAGGTCCTTATCAGTTATCTATTTTATATATAGTAGTGAAGTGAAGTCGCTCAATCGTGTCCGACTCTGCGACCCCATGGACTGTAGCCCACCATGCTCCTCCGTCCATGGGATTCTCCAGGCAAGAATACTGGAGTGGGTTGCCATTTCCTTCTCCAGGGCATCTTCCCCACCCAGGGATCGAACCCAGGTCTCCTGCATTGCAGGCAAACGTTTTAACCTCTGAGCCAATATGTAAATCCCAGTCTCCCAATGTATCTCTCCCATCTTCTCCCTGCTGATAATTGTGATTTTTTTCCTATATCTGATACTTTATTTTTTAATAAGTTAATTTGTAGCAGTTTTTTTAGGTTCCACATGTAAACAATGTCATTTGATATATGTCCTTGTCTTACTTCACTCAGTATGAAAATCTCTAGGTCCATCCATGTTACTGCAAATGGCATTTTTTCTTTTTTATGGCTAAGTAATATTCCATTGTATGTATGTGCTGCATCTTCCTTATCTGATCGTTGGTTAATGGACATTGAGGTTGCTTCCTTTTCTTGGCTATTGTAAATTGCAGTGAACTTCGGGGTGTGTGTCTTTTCAAATTATGGTTTTCTCCAGATATTTTTGTCTCATTTTTTTGCATGTGATGCATATATTGCTTTTTAATGATCAGATGAATATAAACTGTTTTTCATTTAAGAAGGAATGAGAGTACATAAATAGAAGAGTTTTTCATCAAGACCATAATATGTAGATCTATGAAGACTCAAAACTCAGAGACGTTAATAACACATGCTGAATAAGTCCTATGATCTTCAATTATATAATCTTCCATTTAATTTACATAATTATTTATTTCAGTGTTGTATATTGTACATGTTTTATTCATCATATAGCTAAAATTCGTTACCTCTAAATCTAACACAAGTGATAATATCTTTTTGTTTAGATTTTGTACATTAATGATATCACTAATTTAGCATGAATATGTTTTATTGCAGAAAGAGAAGAATATAAGGAAATGTTTTTGTTGTAGATACATTTTAATATCAAAAGTCATATTCTGCTATTTATGTTTGCCACTAAATAACCATTTTATATTTGGTTTTGTTTAATTAAATTGTTCATAAATTGGAAGTTTAATAGTTGGCCTGCCAGTGTAGGAGATATGAGATGCAGGCTCAATCCCTGGGTCAGGAAAATTCCCTGGAGGAGGATTTTATTAATTTGGAATAATTTATTTAAAGAATATATATAAAGATAATGCAGAGAGTTCCCTTAGAGCTGTTGCACAGGTGCATGGTGCATGTAGTCACTTCACTCGTGTGCAGTTCTTTGTAACCCCATGGACTGTGGCCCTCCAGGCTCCTCTGTCCATGGGACTATCCCAGAAAGATTACTGGAGTGGATTGCCATTTCCTACAGGGGATCTTCCCAACCCAGGTATTGAACTTGTGTCTCTTATGTCTCCTGCATTGGCAGAGAAGATCTTAACCATTAGTGCCACCTGGGAAGTCTGTAACACAGATTACCCTGTTGTTAATATCTTAAATAATCGTGGTATATTTACATTGCTGACTAAGGTCCATCTAGTCAAGGCTATGGTTTTTCCAGTAGTCATGTACGGATGTGAGAGTTGGACTGTGAAGAAGGCTGAGCACTGAAGAATTGATGCTTTTGAACTGTGGTATTGGAGAAGACTCTTGAGGGTCCCTTGGACTGCAAGGAGATCCAACCCTTCCATTCTGAAGGAGATCAACCCTGGGATTTCTTTGGAAGGAATGATGCTAAAGCTGAAACTCCAGTACATTGGCCACCTCATGAGAAGAGTTGACTCATTGAAAAAGACTCTGGTGCTGGGAGGGATTGGGAGCAGGAGGAGAGGGGGATGACAGAGGATGAGATGACTGGATGGCATCACTGACTCAATGGACATGAGTCTGAGTGAACTCCGGGAGACGGTGATGGACAGGGAGGCCTGGCGTGCTGCGATTCATGGAGTCGCAAAGAGTCAGACACAACTGAGCAACTGAACTGAACTGAACTGAAGAAATCAGCATTGTTAAAATACAACTATAGTCTTTATTCAGATTAAACCGGTGTTTCAAATAATGTTCTATCTTGATTCTGTGATCCAATCAAGGATGCCATAATGCATTTATTCTTCATGTTTTATTTTTTTTTTTACCTGATCTGTGACAATTTCTCTTTAACTTGACACTATTGAAGAGTATTGATCTTCTAGAATGTCCTTTAGTTTGGATTTATCTGATGTATGTTTCATGATTAGAGTGGGGTTATGGATTTGAGGGAGAATAGCAGAGGAATGAAACGTCTTTCACATCACTTTATATTGGGAGTATATAATATCCTTGTGGAATCACTGGTAATTGTTTCTCTGAACACTTGTTTAAGGTGATTATATGCCAGGCTTCTTCACTGTAAATTTGTTCTTTTTATTTTTATTTTTTCCTTTCCATGCTCCATTCCTCAGAAGTAAGTACTGAAGTCTGACAGAAGATAGAGAGATGACAGATATTAGCAGCTCCATTGGGATATAATTTATTGTCATTGTTTAGTTGCTAAGTTGTGTATGACTCTTTGTGACCCCATGTCTTAGACATTAAGTTCCTTTAGGTGCTATGTGCTCTGTCACTCAGTCATGTCAAACTCTTTGTGACCCCATGGACTGTGGCCCACTAGCCTTCTCTGTCCATAGGATTCCCCAGGCAAGAATACTAGTGTGGGTTGCCATTTCTTTCTCCAGAGGATCTTCCCAACCCAGGAATCGAACCCTCATTTCCTGTGTCTCCTGTGTTGCAGTCAGAGTCTTTAACACTGAGCCACCTGGGAAACCAGGATATGATTTACATACCATAAAATTTGCCAATTTAAAATATGCAATTCAATGTGTTTTAAATCTAATCAGAGTTGTGCAATCGTCATCACAATCTAACCTTAGATTAGACTGTCACCCCAGAAAGAAACCCTAATTACCAGTTACTTGTTTAGTTGCTCAGTACTGTTGAACTCTTTGTGACACCAGACTCCATGAAGTGTAGCCCACTAGGCTCCTCTGTCCGTTCAATTTTCCCAACAAGAATACTGGAGTGGGTAGCCATTCCCTTCTCCAGAAGATCTTCCCAACCCAGGGATTGAACCAAGTCTTCTGCATTGCAGGCAAGTTCTTTACCATCTGAGCCACCAGAGAGCAACCATTAATCTACCTTCTGTCCCTATTGATTTGCCTTTGCTGGACACTTAACATAAATGATAAGTTTTTTGAGGTCTCTCTTCTTTCATACAGCATAATTATTTTCAAGTTTCATCCCTTTGGTAGCATGTATATTAGTACTTCAATTCCTGTTTGTTTGTTTAATTGTACTATAAAAACACATGACATAAAATATACCATCTTAAGCATTTTAAAATGTACAGTTCAGTAATGTTTTTGTTGGTGAATAATATCTCATAGTTTGGATATTCTACATATTGTTTAGCCAGTTATCACTTGATGGATATTTGTGTTTTTTCCCCACTTTTTGACTATTATGAATAATGCTGCTATCACCAATTGTGTATACATATCTGTGAGGACATGTTTTTAATTTTCTTTGGTACATACCTATAGTTGGAATTACTGGGTTATATGATAACTCTATGCTTGTCTTTTTGAGGAATTACAAATTGTTTTCTAAAGCATTATTTTACATTCTCATCAGCACTGCATGAAGTTTCTAGTTGCTCCACATCTTCTCCAGCCCATCCTATTTTCTGTCTTTTTTATTATAGCCATCTTAATGGGTACAGCATGATATCTCTTGATTTTGATTTGAATTTTCCTAATAGCTAATGTTAAGTGTCTTTTTTGTGCTCATTGACCACTTGTATATTTTCTCTGTATAAATGTCTATTCAAATACTTTGCCTATTTTTAATTGGGTGTTTGCTTCTTATTGTTGAGCTGTAAGAGTTGATCTATGTGTTCAAATACATTTGCCTATCAAATATGTGATTTGCAAATATTTTGTCTCACTATTTAGCCTACTTTTTCATACTTTTAATAGAGCTTTTATGAAAGACCAAGGTTTTTAATTTGATGAAATCTTGTTGTTTGTAATTTTGTTGTTGTTGCTTGTAATTTTGGTGGCATAACTAAAAAACCATTGCCAAACCCAAGACTGTAATTTGCTGCATTGTTTTTTTCTAAGAGATACATACATTTAGATTTTATAGTTAAGCCTATAAGGTACTTAGAGTTAATTTTGTATCAATACATAGCTCCAGGTAGGGGTCCATTTGCATCCTTTCCATGTAGATACAGAAAATAACTTTTAAAAAATGCTTTTCTTTCCCTCATTGAATTGTATGACAGTACCGCTATACTTTAAAATAGATTAATAGATTAAATCCCTCTAATATTTCCTGAATTCTATTACAACTTTTGTTATTGGTCATTGGTACAGTTTGGAAGCTTACAATACTGGACTTGAAGGACAAGTGAGTTGGAAAAAGATGTAAAAATATAGACGTGAATAAGAGGAGGCCTTGCTCTAAAAGCGATCAAGACTGAACAATTATCCTATCTGGTTCTCTGTGCTATTATGAAGGAGAGGACGCAGTGATTTTCAGTAAGATATTCATCTGGTAATCTGTAGTGACACTAAGAGAAATGAAATACAACCCACAGCCTAACCATGTTCAAAATCAGGAATTGTATTCATTTCCTTTTGCTCTGTGCTTCATTTTTAACTAGAACTCTGTAACATATTCCCAGTTTCCGTGCAGAACTACAATAACTAACATGTATAAACTGCTTCTGTCTTCAGGGACTTTGCTCTATGGTTTGCATAATTGCATGTTCTGAATGAATGAATATAATATTTTAAAAAAGTAAATGCATGAACCGTGAACTTCCTGATGTTCAAGTTGGTTTTAGAAAAGGCAGAGGAACCAGAGATCAAATTTCCAACATCCGCTGGATCATGGAAAAAGCAAGAGAGTTCCAGAAAAACATCTATTTCTGCTTTGTTGACTATGCCAGAGCCCTTGACATGGATCACAATAAACTGTGGAAAATTCTAAAAGAGATGGGAATACCAGATTGCCTGACCTGCCTCTTGAGAAATCTGTATGCAGGTCAGGAAGTAACAGTTGGAACTGGACATGGAACAACACACTGGTTCCAAATAGGAAAAGGAGTACATCAAGGCTGTATATTGTCACCCTGCTTACTTAACTTATATGCAGAGTACATCATGAGAAACGCTGGACTGGAAGAAACACAAGCTGGAATCAAGATTGCTGGGAGAAATATCAATAACCTCAGATACGCAGAAGACACCACCCTTATGGCAGAAAGTGCTGAGAGGGATTGGGGACAGGAGGAGAAGGGGACGACTGAGGATGAGACGGCTGGATGGCATCACTGACTCGATGGATGTGAGTCTGAGTGAACTCCACGAGTTGGTGAAGGACAGGGAGGCCTGGCGTGCTGTGATTCATGCAGTCGCAAAGAGTCAGACACGACTGAGCGACTGAACTGCACTGAACTGAACTGAACTGAAAGTAATAGAAACAGAGTATTTAGCAGAGAACTTGGTAATATTATCTATTAATTTTCACTGTATCAATCATATTTTAATAGTAAAAATGTTACAAATCTTACTGTTTATCATTTGGACAAGTCGCTTAATTTCTCTATACCTCCAGACTTTAAGTAGCAGTCTCACAGTTTAAACCCAGTTAACATTATTATGAATCCCCTCCCCATTCTACTAAACCCTCTCCAAAAGACACAAGAAATGATAGAATGTAAATAATGTAAAAATGTGTAATCCCGTTTTCTGAAATAAAGCAAAATGGATGCATGGTTTTAAAATAATTCACATAATTTTAATTGTTTTTAAATTAAGACATTCTGATTTACATTTCATATCATGCAGGATAAGAAGTACTTTTGAATAGATAGTAATTAACATTCAATGTTCCAAATATGTTTCATATTGGTATTTTATGATTGTCTATAGCTTAAGGAACAACAGACTGAGCTATTTCTACTGTTTCTATTTTATAGTTTAATTTAAACTCATATGCCACATATCTATGGAAATTCTGAGTCAGAGTTGGAAGGGTAGTTTAGATGACTGCACACTTGGACTATGTTTTGAGCTTAAAGTAGCACTACAGTTCTTTGGCCACATAATGAGATTATCTGAAACAAGTATCTTTCAGGAACTGCAATTGGTAGAGAGAAGGGAAGGTGTGAAGACATATGGTTAGAAAACTGTTATAGTTAGAATTATTTTTTTGGGGGGGGTCTTCAGAAGTTATTCCTAACATTAAAATTTGCATTTAATGGTTTTAGAAATGAATATATTAGTGATTACATGACAATCTCATCTATCGATAGATGATTTAGAAGATAAAAATTAAGAATTGTTTATGTTAAATGCTATTCACATTTTATAATGGCATATTTCACACAAGAATTTATCACAAAATATTTAGATTCTTCCCAACTATTTTATCAAACTATGATTTGATACATATTTGTACACATACATTTATTCATTTCATTATGTTTTCCCTCAGTAACAAAAATCTTAAACACTGTCCTTTGAAACTCAATATTTATTTTGAAATTTGACTTACATGGAGAAACAGAGCTTTTAGCTTAAGAGATTTTCATTCTATATAATGTTAATTTCATATAGTGTTTAGAAGAAAGGTAGGTTTTGTTCATCATTTAACTGTTACTTATTTTACTTTTTCAGAGTAAAATGAAGTCTTAGAATGCCATTTAGAGTGGATGAATGAGCCTAACAATCTATAGTTTATCTTTGCTTATTGGGAAAATAATCTATTGCTAAAAGTCTGCTGAGTATGTACATGACCAGTCCTTAATAATGTCTCTTTTCAGTTATAGTCAGGTATATGTCACAATCAATTTAGAAATCATTCCATTTATATGTATGATCTGTAAGGAAAACTGACATTTAGCTATTTTCATGAAATTGGTCTTGATTGCTTTGTCTTCATTTGTTTTTGCTTATAAAAAGTCAGTAGATATGATTATAAGGAAACATTTAATTGATTGGAAATTCAAACTCCTCCCTTAACACTCTTGGCCTTATGTGCATATAAGCACCAGTTAAGTTTAAATCTCTAACCTCAAAAGGAACAAGCTTATCTTTTATTTTATTCTTTTACAATCCACTCTATAAGAGAAATAGCTTCTTTATAGATACTTAATTAAACACTAAGCAATATTTTGTATTTGACTTATTGCCTAGAAATCAAAGTCTATTCCAGAGTGAGGTTTTTCCTGATTTCATATCAGTTCTGCCAGAGAATGTGAGCTACTAAAGTAGTGACACATCAGTGCAATATGTAACTACCTCTCTTAGCACTACTGCTTAACTTAGGGAAGAAGCACGCTTCAGTAGAAAGAACACTAAAGTAGATTTCAGAGATCATGTGTGCATGCTAAATTGCTTCAGTTGTGTCTGATTCTTTGCAACTCTTTGGTTTTTTTTTTTATTCTTTTTTTTTGTATAGTTTTTTATTTTTTTAATTTTAAAATCTTTAATTCTTACATGTGTTCCCAAACATGAACCCCCCTCCCACCTCCCTCCCCATAACATCTCTGTGAGTCATCCCCATGCACCAGCCCCAAGCATGCTGTATCCTGCGTCAGACATAGACTGGCGATTCAATTCTTACATGACAGTATACATGATAGAATGCCATTCTCCCAAATCATCCCTCCCTCTCCCTCTCCCTCTGAGTCCAAAAGTCCGTTATACACAGCTGTGTCTTTTTTCCTGTCTTGCATACAGGGTCGTCATTGCCATCTTTCTAAATTCCATATATATGTGTTAGTATACTGTATTGGTGTTTTTCTTTCTGGCTTACTTCACTCTGTATAATCGGCTCCAGTTTCATCCACCTCATCAGAACTGATTCAAATGAATTCTTTTTAACGGCTGAGTAATACTCCATTGTGCATATGTACCACAGCTTTCTTATCCATTCATCTGCTGATGGACATCTAGGTTGTTTCCATGTCCTGGCTATTATAAACAGTGCTGCAATGAGCATTGGGGTACATGTGTCTCTTTCAATTGTGATTTCCTCAGTGTGTATGCCCAGCAGTGGGATTGCTGGGTCATAAGGGAGTTCTATTTGCAATTTTTTAAGGAATCTCCACACTGTTCTCCATAGTGGCTGTACTAGTTTGCATTCCCACCAACAGTGTAGGAGGGTTCCCTTTTCTCCACACCCTCTTCAGCAATTTTGGACTGTAGCCGACCAGGCTCCTTTGGTGGGATTCTCCAGGCAAGAACACTGGAGTGGGTTGCCATTTCCTTCTCCAATGCATGAAAGTGAAAAGTGAAAGTGAAGTTGTTCAGTCGTGTCTGAATCTTAGCGACTCCATGGACTGAAGCATACTAGGCTCCTCCATCCATGGGATTTTCCAGGCAAGTGTACTGGAGTGGGGTTCAGAGATCATAGCTATGCACAAAATTAAGAAAGCACTTGAACTATCATTCAAGTGATGAATGATGAACTGGTTTTTCTAATTGTAAAAAGTAATGTGAAGCCACAAAGCACCTTTAAAATGTAAACATTTAAGGATGGTTGATTTAAAAGTATTAGCCATGTTTTAGACGAGTTTCTATTGTACCCAGGTACCAAAGAGTATCTTGATATTAATTTCTGTTTTGTTTGTTTTTGTTTTTTTCCCTATGCTCTGCATGGTGATAATCAATTTACTTAAGATGAGAAATACTGGGTCTTTGGAAATGGCCTATGTTGGGGAACTTTATCTTCATTCATATGTAGGCTCTGTCTACATGATATTTTTTTAAAATATATATTTTATTGAAGTATAGCTGACTTACAATGTTTCAGGTGCACAGCAAGTTGATTCAGTTATATGTATACACACATAGTTTTGAAATTATTTTCCATTATAGGTTACTCTAAGGTATTGACTATCATTCCCTGTACTATATAATAAACTTTTGTTGCTTGTTGCATATCAATTTTTTTAAATTAGAAATCTAATGATAACCCTGTATGTGAGACAGCAAAAGAGATACAGATGTATAGAACAGTCTTTTGGACTCTGTGGGAGAGGGCAAGGGTGGGATGATTTGGGAGAATGGCATTGAAACATGTATAATATCATATGTGAAATAAATTGCCAGTCCAGGTTCGATGCATGATTCTGGATGCTTGGGGATGGTGCACTGAGATGACCCAGAGTGATGATACGAGGAGGGAGGAGGGAGGGGAGTTCAGGATGGGGAACACCTGTATATCTGTGGCAGATTCATGTTGATGTATGGCAAAACCAATAAAATATTGTAAAGTAATTAACCTCCAATTAAAATAAGTAAATTTATATTAAAAAAATAAATTTAGAAATCTGGCATTCTATTCATACTAAGTAAAACTAGTGGAATCAAAATATAAATTTCTTAGGCAAAAATTCATGTTTTCTAAAATATATACTATATATATATTATTTATATATGTATGCAAAAGACTTTCTACTATGCTTGATAGAGGCTTGAGAAAGAACGTAAAAAAAAAAGAGATGGAGAAATTGGAAAATATAAATTAAATGAAATGAAAGCATAGAATATGAAACAGAAAAAGTGAAACAATCAGGACAAAAGTAAAAGATTATCATATAGTCCAGGTTTTCTTAAACATGACTTCTCATTAGAAACATATTTGGAACTCTGGAGGAAAAAAAAAAAATCTGGGCATTATCTTGAAATTTTTTGAAAAATACATGATGTTATATTACTATTTTATACCATCAGTATAAATTGCACTCATCTCACATGCTAGGAAAGTAATGCTCAAAATTCTCCAAGCCAGGCTTCAGCAATACGTGAACTGTGAACTTAGATATCAAATTTCCAACATCTGCTGGATCATGGAAAAAGCAAGAGAGTTCCCGAAAAACATCTATTTCTGCTTTATTGACTATGCCAAAGCCTTTGACTGTGTGGATCACAATAAACTGAAAAATTCTAAAAGAGATGGGAATACCAGACGACCTAACCTGCCTCTTGAGAAATCTGTATGCAGGTCAGGAAGCAACAGTTAGAACTGGACATGGAACAACAGACTGGTTCCAAATAGGAAAAGGAGTATGTCAAGGCTGTATGTTGTCCCCCTACTTATTTAACTTATATGCAGAGTACATCATGAGAAACGCTGGGCTGGAAGAAACACAAGCCAGAAACAAGATTGCCAGGAGAAATATCAATAACCTCAGATATGCAGATGACACCACCCTTATGGTAGAAAGTGAAGAGGAACTAAAAAACCTCTTGATGAAAGTGAAAGAGAAGAGTGAAAAAGTTGGCTTAAAGTTCAACATTCAGAAAACGAAGATCATGGCATCTGGTCCCATCACTTCATGGGAAATAGATGGAGAAACAGTGGAAACAGTGTCAGGCTTTATTCTTTTGGGCTCCAAAATCACTGCAGATGGTGACTGCAACCACGAAATTAAAAGATGCTTACTCCTTGGAAGAAAAGTTATGACCAACCTAGATAGCATATTCAAAAGCAAAGACATTACTTTGCCGACTAAGGTCCATCTAGTCAAGGCTATGGTTTTTCCTGTGGTCATGTATGGATGTGAGAGTTGGACTGTGAAGAAGGCTGAGTGCCGAAGAATTGATGCTTTTGTACTGTGGTGTTGGAGAAGACTCTTGAGAGTCTCTTGGACTGCAAGGAGATCCAACCAGTCCATTCTGAAGGAGATCAACCCTGGGATTTCTTTGGAAGGAACGATGCTAAAGCTGAAGCTCCAGTACTTTGGCCACCTCATGCGAAGAGTTGACTCATTGGAAAAGACTCTGATGGTGGGAGGGATTGGGGGCAGGAGGAGAAGGGGACGACCGAGGATGAGATGGCTGGATGGCATCACTGACTCGATGGACGTGAGTCTGAGTGAACTCCAGGAGACGGTGATGGACGGGGAGGCCTGGCGTGCTGCAATTCAGGGGTCGCAAAGAGTCAGACACGGCTGAGCGACTGAACTGAACTGAACCATCAGTAACTGGAGATAAGGTGATAAGGTCAGTAACTCCAGTTAAGCCAACTGGAGTTGGCTTTCTCATATCTT
Organism: Budorcas taxicolor; assembly: GCF_023091745.1. Taxonomy (NCBI): domain Eukaryota; kingdom Metazoa; phylum Chordata; class Mammalia; order Artiodactyla; family Bovidae; genus Budorcas; species Budorcas taxicolor. The sequence continues at coordinate 1,463,481 of NC_068935.1, forward strand.
GGTAGTCACAGTCAAGTTCAAAGAGTAATTTAATAACAATGCTATTGCATAATTTTGGACAACCAAATTTCTAAGATTAATAAAGATTGAAACTTTGAGTGTGTTATATTGATACAAATAAAAATAATATGTGGCAGAAATTCCATAAGTTTTCATAGATTAGTACTTTAAAAAGAGATTTCCATATAAAATGGAGGTGATTTTGTATAATCAAGGTGTGTAATTTAAGACTTATGTTAGATGAGTACATTTGAATTTTATTAAAACTGCCTGATTTACACCAAAGTAAAGTATGAATTTTCAACTTAAAAATGGCTAATAGATATTTATGTGTAAAATTAAGACAGATTTATCAAATAATTTTTTTTACATTTTTGTATAATTATTACAATAGTAAAAATAATAAATACTGTATTTAGAGCACTTTGTGATTAATGATAATGATATAGGAACATATCCCAAAGTCTTCACTTGTTATGTCAAGCATGCATCTGTTTTTTTCACATACCATAAGAAGCACATTTATAATGGATAATAATTCCATGTTTAATAATAAGAAAAGCATCCATGATGTAACCAAATGACACAATTAGTATATTATAATGTAGTCTTTTTCTATAAAGGTAATACATTATAAAGCTGTTTGAAGTCCTGCAAGTAGTTGATTATTTTTAATAATAAAGATTCAGTTAGTTGTGATCATAAAGTTAATATATTCACATAAGATGTAAACTTGCATAAGAATAGAAACATTGATGAAATAGTCAGTAATGTTAAACTTAGAAGAAATGCTTATGAGAGAAGAAAGTCTTGTTGGGGTTCTAGAATCTCATTTTTTTTTCTCTCAACAGAGCAAAAATTGAAAATATGGATAAAGCCTTATTTTTCCCACTAAATATAGAGCTGAAAGCATTTTCAGGCTACATATTGAATTAACAAGTACAGAATTATTTTGATGGATACCATCCTGGCAAAGAGTCACCCAAAGAGAATCTGGGCAGCTTTATCAAAACTGGTTTGGATAAAGAAGCTGAGTGCTAATTCTTTATATAGTAGAAAATAATGTCAAAGCTTGCCTTCTGGGACTTTTTCCTTGTACTAGATTACTAGGTTGAAAAGTGCTGTTTCAGAATGCAGAGCAAAGCATGCGAGCAAGTGTTTACTATCAAGATGCATTGTCCCCAGTTTAATGGCAAGAAGAACGATGTGTTCTAATTGTTATTAAGTAAAGTGACATTCAGTTCAGTTCAGATCAGTTGCTCAGTCATGTCCAACTCTTTGCAACCCCATGAATCGCAGCACACCAGGCCTCCCTGTCCATCGTTCCTCTTTCAGTATCCTATCATTTTGCCTTTTCATACTGTTCATGGGGTTCTCAAGGCAAGAATACTGAAATGGTTTGCCATTCCCTTCTCAAGTGGACCACATTCTGTCAGACCTCTCCACCATGACCTGCCTGTCTTGGGTGGCCCCACATGGCATGGCTTAGTTTCACTGAGTTAGACAAGGCTGTGGTCCATGACATTAATTCCCCCAAATGCTCAGAGTATAAGAAAATATAAATTAGCTATTTTACCTGTTAGCTAGGTTGTAGAGGTGAGCAAGATTCAAAGATTAAATTGATACAGAAGGCACTACATTTAACATAGCAAGCATTGAGAATTTATTAATTGGTATTTATAAGTTTCTCTAGTCTTCAAGAATTTTGTGAAAATGATGGGCTTCCCTGGTGACTCAGACCATAAAGAATCTGCCCGCAATGCGGGAGACCCAGCTTCAATACCTGGGTCAGGAAGATCCCCTGGAGAAGGAAATGGCTACCCACTCCAGTATTCTTGCCTGTAGTAGTCTATGGACAGAGGAGGCTGACAGGCTACGCAGTCCACGGGATCACAAAGAGTCAGACATGATCGAGAGACTAACTCCTTCACTTTCACTTCATAGATGTATTAAATGATAGCAGGAAATTTATGAATTTTACCTCTTTAATCTTTATAGTTTGAATCTCTAATATCTTTGATATCTTCATCAGAAAATGTGGGACAATACTATGCTGAAACTAGCATCTGCAAAACACCTGTCATGTCATAAATGTTCAGTTAATGTTATTACTTCTTGTAGTATACATATACAGATTCATAGAAGCTAAACTCATAGGCATAGAACACAAAACTATTAAAAACTAAAATGAATTTCATGTATCCCAAGTTAGTTTAAATATCTGTATATCCCTACATTCAAATTATACTTTAGAAGAAAATATACTAATTTTAACTAGTATGCTCCAAACCATCATTCTCATAATTCATTTATTTTCTCTGCCTTACCCATTTAATTTTTCATGGGAACTAATTTCCTTCTGCAGATATATTGATAGAGCAAATAAACTTATAAAATATTTCTGAATCTTTGTCATTGCTCACATAACTATGCACACAAATTGAGAACAACATTTTTAGCATGTGCTTTTAAGCAGTAGTAATATTATCATACTGCCAAAAGGATTTTAGTATTACCTCTTAGAGATACTGTAATGCAGTTTTCCAACTGTCATATAATCCTATGATAAGTTTTAAATTGAAGTATTATATTGTGAAGCTTCAAAACTTCATATGATTGTGAATAAAGACCTTTGCTTAGGAAAACTTCAGTGACATGACTAATATATAGGTTTTCTTTTTTTTTTAATTTAAAAAATTATTTTAATTGGAGGCTAATTACTTTACAATATTGTAGTTTTTTTTAACATTCATTCACATGAATCAGCCATGGGTGTACATGTGTTCCCCATCCTGAACCTCCCTCCCAATTCTCCCCATCGCATCCCTCAGGGTCATCCTAGTGCACCAACCTTGAGCACCCTGTCTCATGCATTGAACCTGGACTGGTGATCTATTTCACATATGACAATATACATGTTTCAATGCTATTCTCTCAAATCATCCCATCCTTGCCTTCTCCCACAGAGTCCAACAGTCTGTTCTTTACATCTGTGTCTCTTTTGCTGTTACTCATATAGGGTCATCATTACCATCTTTCTAAATTCCTTTTATATGAGTTAATATACTGTAATGGTATTTTTCTTTCTGACTTATTTCACTCTGTATAATAGGCTCCAGTTTGATCCACCTCATTAAACCTGATTCAAATGCATTCTTTTTAGTAGCTGAGTAATATTCCATTGCGGATATGTACCACAGCTTTCTTATCTATTTGTCTGCCAAAGGACATAGAGGTTTATTCCATGTCCTGGCTATTGTAAACACTGCTGTGATGAACATTGGGTACACGTGTCTCTTTCAATTCTGGTTTCCTTGGTGTGTATGCCCAGCAGTGGGATTGCTGGGTCATATGGCAGTGCTATTTCCAGTTTTTTAAGGAATCTTCACACTGTTCTCCATAGTGGCTATACTAGTTTACATTCCCACCAACAGCGTAAGAGGATTCCTTTTTCTCCATAATCCTCTCCCGCAGTTATTTTTTTGTAGACATTTTGATAGCAGCCATTCTGACTGGCGTGAGATGGTACCTCATTCTGGTTTTGATTTTCATTTCTCTGATATTGAGTGATGTTGAGCTTCTTTTCACGTATTTGTTAGCCATCTGTATGTCTTCTTTGGAGAAATGCCTGTTTCGTTCTCTGGCCCATTTTTTGGTTGGGTCACTTATTTTTCTGGAATTGAGCTTCATGAGCTGGTTGTATGTTTTTGAGATTAATTCTTTGTCACTTGCTTCCTTTGCTATTATTTTCTCCCATTCTAAAGGCTGTCTTTTCACCTTGTTTATAGTTTCCTTCGTTGTGAAAAAGCTTTCAAGTTTAATTAGGTCCCATTTGTTTATTTTTGCTTTTATTTCCATTACTCTGGGAGGTGGGTCATAGAGGATCCTGCTGTGATTTACGTCAGAGACTGTTTTGCCTATGTTTTCCTCTAGGAGTTTTATAGTTTCTGGCCTTACATTTGGATCTGTAATCCATTTTGAGTTTATGTTTGTGTATGGTATTAGAAAGTGTTCTAGTTTCATTCTTTTACAAGTGGTTGACCAGATTTCCCAGCACCACTTGTTAAAGAGATTGTCTTTTCTCCATTGTATATTCTTGCCTCCTTTGTCGAAGATAAGGTGTCCCTAGGTGTGTGGATTTATCTCTGTGCTTTCTATTTTGTTCTATTGATCTATGCTTCTGTCTTTGTGCCAGTACCATACTGTCTTGATGACTATAGCTTTGTAGTATAGCCTGAAGTAAGGCAGGTTTATTCCTCCAGTTCCATTCTTCTTTCTCAAGATTGCCTTGGCTATTCGAGATTTTTCTGTATTTCCATAAAAACTGTGACATTATTTGCTCTGGTTCTGTGAAAAATAAAGTTGGTAGCTAGATAGGGATTGCATTGAATCTATAGATTGCTTTGGGTAGTATACTCATTTTCACTATACTGATTCTTCTGATCCATGAACATGGTATATTTTTCCATCTATTTGTGTCATCTTTGATTTCTTTCATCAATGTTTTATAGTTTTCAATATATAGGTCTTTTGTTTCTTTAGGTAGATTTACTCCTAAATATTTTATTTTTTTGTTGTTGCAATGGTGAGTGGAATTGTTTCTTTAATTTCTCTTTCTGTTTTCTCATTGATAATATATAGGAATGCAAGGGATTTCTGTGTGCTAATTCCATATCCTGCAACTTTAATATATTCATTGATTAGCTCTAGTAAATTTCTGGTGGAGTCTTTAGGGTTTTCTATGAAGAGAATCATGTCATCTGCAAACAGTGAAAGTTTTACTTCTTTTCCAATCTGGATTCCTTTTATTTCTTTTTATGCTTTGATTGTTGTGGCTAAAACTTCCAAAACTATGTTGAATAGTAGTAGTAGTAAGATTGGGCATCCTTGTCTTGTTCCTGACTTTAGGGGAAATGCTTTCAATTTTTCACCATTGAAGATAATGTTTGCTATGGTTTTCTCATTTATAGCTTTTATTATGTTGACATATGTTCCTTCTATGCCTGCTTTCTGGAGGGTTTTAATCATAAATGGATGTTGAATTTTGTCAAAGGCTTTCTCTGTGTCTATTGAGGTAATCGTTTGGTTTTATCTTTTGATTTTTTAATGTGGTGTATTACATTGTTTGATTTGTGGATATTAAAGAATCCTTGCATTCCTGGGATAAAGTCCACTTGGTCATGATGCATGATCTTTTTAAAATTTTGTTGGATTCTGTTTGCTAGAACTTTGTTAAAGATATTTTCATCTATGTTCATCAGTGATATTGGCCTGTATTTTTTCTTTATTTGTGGCATCTTTATCTGGTTTTGGTATTATGGTGATGGTGGCTTCATAGAATTAGTTTGAAAGTTTACCTTTCTCTGCAATTTCCTGAAAAAGTTAGAGTAGGATAGGTGTTAGCTCTTCTCTAAATTTTTGGTAGAATTCAACTGTGAAGCCGCCTGGTCCTGGGCTTTTGTTTGCAGGAAGATTTCTGATTACAGTTTCAGTTTCTGTGCTTGTGATGGGTCTGTTACTATTTTCTGTTTCTTCCCAGTTCAGTTTTGGAAAGTTATACTTTTTTAAGAATTTGTCCATTTCTTCCAAGTTGTCCATTTTTTGGCTTATAGTTGCTGATAGTAGTCTCATATGATCCTTTGAATTTCTGTGTTGTCTGTTGTAATTTCTCCATTTTCATTTCTAACTTTGTTGATTTGATTCTTCTCCCTTTGTTTCTTGATGGGTCTGGCTAATGGTTTGTCGATTTTATTTATCTTCTCAAAGAACCAGCTTTTAGCTTTGTTGATTTTTGCTAAGGTCTCTTTTGTTTCATTTGCATTTAATTCTGCCCTAATTTTTAAGATTTATTTCCTTCTGCTAACCCTGTGGTTCTTCATTTCTTCCTTTTCTAATTTTTTTTTATAGGTGTAGAGTTAGGTTTTTTATTTGACTTTTTCCTTGTTTCTTGAGGTAAGCCTGTATTGCTATGAACCTTCCCCTTAGCACTGCTTTTACACTTTCCAATAGGTTTTGGGTTGTTGCATTTTCATTTTCATTCATTTTTTATTTCTTTTTTAATTTCTTCTGTGATTTGCTGGTTATTCATCAGTGTGTTGTTTAGCCTCCATACGTTGGAATTTTTAATAGTTTTTTTTCTTGTAATTGACATCTAATCTTACTGCATTGTTTTCAGAAAAAGATGATTGAAATTATTTCAATTTTTTGAATTTACCAAGGATAGATTTATGCCCCAGGATGTGATGTATCTTGGAGAAGGTTCCATGTGCACTTGAGAAAAAGGTGATATTCATTGTTTTGGGGTGAAATGTCCTATAGATATCAATTAGGTCTAACTGGTCCATTGTGTCCTTTAGAGTTTGTGTTTCCTTGTTAATTTTCTGTTTAGTTGTTCTATTTATAGGTGTGAGTGGGGTATTAAGGTCTCCCACTGTTATCGTGTTATTGTTAATTTCCACTTTCATACTTGTTAGCATTTGCCTTACATATTGTGTTGCTCCTGTGTTGGGTGAATATATATTTATAATTGTTATATCTTCTTCTTGGATTGATCATTTGATCATTATGTGGTGATCTTTATGTGTTGACCTTCTTTGTCTCTTTTCACAGCCTTTAATTTAAAGTCTATTTTGTCTGATATGAGTATTGTTACTCCTGCTTTTTTTTTTTTTTTTTTTTGGTCTCCATTTGCATGAAATATCTTTTTCCAGCCTTTCACTTTCAGTCTGTTTGTGTCCCTTGTTTCAAGGTGTGTCTCTTGTAGACAACATATACAGAGGTCTTATTTTTGTATCCATTCAGCCACTCTTTGTCTTTTGGTTAGGGTATTCAATGTATTTACATTTAAGGTAATTATTGATAAGTATGGTCTTGTTGCCATTTACTTTGCTGTTTGGGGTTTGAGTTTATACACCCTTCCTGTGTTTCCTGTCTAGAGAAGATCCTTTAGCATTTGTTGAAGAGCTGGTTTGGTGGTGCTGAATTTTCCCAGCTTTTGTTTCTCTGTAAAGCTTTTGATTTCTCCTTCATATTTGAATGAGATCCTTGCTGGGTACATTAATCTGGGTTGTAGGTTTTTCTCTGTCTTCACTTTAAGGATGTCCTGCCATTCTCTTCTGGCATGAAGAATTTCTATTGAAAGATCAGCTGTTATCCTTATGGGTATCCAATTGTGTGCTATATTTTGTTTTTCCTTTTTTGGTTTTAATATTTGTTCTTTGTGTTTGATCTTTGTTAATTAGATTTATATGTGTCTTGGGGTGTTTCACCTTGGATTTATGCTGTTTGGGGTTCTCTGGGTTTCTTGGACTTGGGTGACTATATTTCCTTCCTCATTTTAGGGAAATTTTAAAGTATTATCTCAAGTATTTTCTCATGGCCTTTCTGTCTTCTTCTTCTGTGACCCCTATGATTCAAATGTTGTGGCATTTCACATTGTCCCAGAGTTCCCTGAAGTTGTCCTCATTTCTTTTAATTCTTTTTTATTTTGTCCTCTCTGCTTCATTTATTTCTACCATTCTGTCTTCTACTTTACTTATCCTATCTTCATCCTCTGTTATTCTACTATTGGTTCTCTCCACAGTGTTTTTGTTCTCATTTATTGCATTATTCATTATTGATTGACTCTTTTGTATTTCTTCTAGGTCCTTGTTAAACATTTCTTGCACTTCTCAATCCTTGGCTCCAGACTATCTGTAACTCCATTTTGTTTTCAAGGTTTTGGATCATTTTTACTATCATTATTCTGAATTATTTTTCAGGTAGACTCCTTGTCTCCTTATCTTGGTTTGGTTTGGTGGGCTTTTATCATGTTCCTTTACCTACTGAATATTTCTCTGTCTTTTCATCTGGTTTAGGTTGCTGTGTTTCAGGTGGCCTTTCTGTATTCTGGCAGTTTGTGGTTACTCTTAATTGTGGTGGTTCCTCCCTGTGAGTGGGGTTGGACGAATGGCTTTTCAAGGTTTCCTGGTTAGGGAAGCTTGTGTTGATGTTCTGGTGGGTGGGGCTGGATAGCTTCCCTCTGGAGTGCAATGAAGTGTCCAGTAGTGAGTTTTGAGATGTCTATGGGTTTGATGTGACTTTGGGCAGCCTATATATTGAAGCTCAGGGCTATGTTCCTGTGTTGCTGGATACTTTGCTTGGTATGTCTTACTCTGGATCTTGTTGGCTCTTGGGTGGTGCTTGGTCTCAATGTAGGTAGGGAAGCTTTTGGATGAGCTCTCAATTAATGTTCCCTGGTGTCAGGAGTTCTTTGGTGTTCTCAGGTTTTGGGCTTAAGCCTCCTGCCTCTGGATTTCAGTAACCTCAAGACTTATCCATCCATACAGCACCAATAATAAAACTTCTAGGTTAATGGTGAAAAGATTCTCCACAGTGAGGGACACCTAGAGAGGTTCACAGAGTTACATGGAGAAGAGAACAGGGAGGAGGATGATAGAGGTGACCAGGAGCAGAAGAGGGGGAATCAAAAGAAGAGAGAACAATCTAGCCAATACACAATTCCCTTTGTGCTCTCCAGAGTCTGGAACCCTCAGAGAATTTCAGGGAGTTACATAGAGAAGAGAAGAGAATAGGGAGGAAGGAGATAGAGGTGAGCAGGAGGAGAAAAGGGGGAGCCAAAAGGATAGAGATAGATCTAGACAGTACTCTGTTCCCTAAGTTTTCTCCACAGCCCAGAACACACAGAGGTATTCACAGAGTTGGGTAAAGAAGAGAAAGGAGAGGGAGGAGATTGAGGAGACCTGGGGGAGAAAAAGGAGAGTCAAAAGGGAGAGACAATAACCAAGCCAGTAATCCCACTGTTTTTTAAAAATGGGTACTGAAGATTGGATTCCTAAATGTACAAAATTAATAACAAATATCATAAAGAAAAGATTAAAAACCTAGAATAGAGGTTACACTCTAAAAAAAAACAATATTAAAAAAAATCACAGAAAGTATAAGAAATATATATGAAGTTTTCTTTAAAAAAAGTTTTTTTTCCCCAAGACAATAGTTGGTTATAAAAATGAATACTAAAGGAATAATACAGGATTAAAAAAAAAAAAAGAAAAAAACATTAAAAAATGATAATAGTTAAAATATATCTAGGAATTTCTCTGGAGTTGTTGCAGGCAGTGAGGGGTCAGTTCAGTTTCAGATAGTTCCTTGTTCCAGCTTATACTTCTCAAGGCCTATAGGCCCCTTCCAATGTTGTCAGTGTTAACTATAGGGATTTTAATCATTTGCACTTATCACTTCCAAAGTGGTTCCCTCTGTTTATTTGGATTCTTCTGTTTGCAGGTCTCTTCAGTGTCTAATTTCTACCCTGACACAATGGGGCGAAGGTATTCTCTTGTTTACACTCACTTGTTCAGTCGTGCTGTGGGGAGGGAGGAACACTGCAAACAAATATCACTTGCAGTGTCTTGGCCATACTGGTTTTGCCCCAACTCACAATGTGTGTGCTTTCCCAGTCTACACTGCTCAGGCTCCAGGTTGTTTTTCAGGGAGTGGGCCCTGAGTTGTGTGCACTTCCCAGGTCTAAGCCACTCAGGTTCAGGTTCTCAGGTACCCCACAAAGGTGCAGCTGCGGTTGGGCCTGCGTTTAGTGCTCTTCCCCAGTCTGAGCAGCTCAGGGGACCAGGTGCTTGGTGAGCACACTCTCCACAGGCGACAATTCATTCTGCATTCAAATGTTCTTTTGAGGAATTTGTGGGGGAGAAAGTGGTCTCCGCATCCTATTCCTCCACCATCTTAGGACCGCCCTTCCTGTGATCTATTTTAGTAGGTAGTGAAACAGGTGTTTGAAAAATAAGAGAGAGTTGAGCAATGACTGAGTATACATTTTTTACTCAAATTTATTTTAAATTATAACATAAAGTTACTGCCAAAATCCTAACTCAGATTTCATTAAAAACAGTTTAATAGGGAAACAGGAAGGGGGGGGGGGGAGAATGCAAAATATATAATAAATTACACTTCAAAAATTCCAAAATTCCTCTAGTTTAATATAAGCAACAAATGAAATAAAAAAAAAAAAAGGGCATTCTTCCAAGTGTTGCATTTCCAGGACTGAGTTGTACACTCCAAGTGGTTGAACACAAGAGACTTAGTTATCAAAGTCTTATATTCAATCTCTATTAATAGTATGATTCGTGTGGCATGTGTTGGCAATATCTATATCCAAATGGCAGGAAACTCCTCAGCTTTGAATTTAGTATAGCAAAATATGCACTAATTGGAAAAATTTTAGTCTTTAATGGTCACAAGCCATGTTCTTTTTAAGCTTAGGCTTTATCCTCAAACCTACTTTATTTTTGCTGTTGTAAAAATTAAGATTAGCTGTGACATGTTAACTTTTAAATTTGTTTGCATTTATTAACTTTTCCGGTAATTGTTTCTGAGCTTCTGGTTACAACTTAATGGATTAGATACTACTTATACTTACTTCTACAATAAAATAATAGCCCACTTAGACTTTAAGGTAATCTATATCATTAGAAAATAGCATTTCTAAATTGTGGTTTACACAAATAAGTTGCTTCAATTCATTTAGTTTGAATTTGCTTTTGCAATCATAGCAACATTTTATTGTGATATTATCTGCACTACAGAATAGACAGGTACCAAATATACAAATAACTCTACAGATATTTCTTCACTTCAGTTAATTATTTTAGTACTTCTCTCTCTCTCTCTCTCATGATTTTTCAGAGTGAAATATATTTGCTTTAGATAAGCTGCTTTTTCTGTGTATTGGTGAGCTGAATCCAAACTCTTAGATTAGAGTTGTGTCTTTGATTAGAAATTCAGGTAGCAAAAATTTCCCCCAAATCTGTACACAATTGGAGGAAAAGGGTATTTCAGATCTAAATCTGCCCATAAAAAACATTTTGTTCAAATCATGCATGTAAAGTATACAAGCTAACAGTATTATGGATATGTCACACTTTCTTTTACATCCTTCCCACAGAAAACACATAAGACCAGATTAATTAATCAGTCCTTCAGTGCTACTGTGAGCTTCGTTTTTGTTTAACACCCATTTTGAAGTTTGGCCAAACATAAACAGATACGTTTTGATGATTGGAAATATGTTATATAATTTAAGCTGATTTATTCTTTTAACCTTAACAAAAACATCAGCTTTTAGAAACTTCAATGTGCCTAGAGCTGGAAGCCTAGAGATCTGCATTCTAGTCCTAACTCATTTTCTGCCATTTATTTTGAGAAAAACCATGCCCATTGTATACAGTTCAGCTGTTCTAGTGTCAGATGGGAAGAATCGGTAACCCTTGCCTTTACTGCTTGGCTTGTCATGAGACTCAGATGGGAGATAGAAGACTCATTATCAAAGTTGAAAGTGCTATGAACATAGTAGGCTGTATTTTTTAATGACTCAGTTGTGAGATTAGTCAGACTTCTTCTAACTCTTCAGGTTTTGGGATTTTTAGGCTATTTTTACACAGTGACCAACCACAGGGCTATGTTTTAACTTTCTTATAATATAGCTATGCCCTCTGAAAATCATCTGCATACATCAGCCTTGAGGCCCTTTACAACTACTAATACATTTCCAGGAGTTGTTTCCCACGAAGCCACCATGGCTTAGTAAGTTAGACAAATCATTTAAATATTAAATCACAGGCACTAGAATATGCCTGTGTGTTCTTCTGTTAGGTCCCTAACCTTACTGAGATTAATCTGGAATATGAGGCTATTGAATGTCATCAGTTAAGGCACTGACAGTAATATGCTTTTGGGTATGAGTCATAGAAGATGTGTTTATCAATGTGTATGTCATTTGTTAAACTGTACATGTCAAAATTCTGAAAGTGCAGATACTTGATGATAAGTTGAATTTTTGAGGCAAGTATTATGGAAATTAATCTTCCAGATAGGATCAGAAAATAATTATTAATCTTTCTGTTTCTGTTTCTTATAATATTCTCTTCTTTTACTTCCTCAAAAGGTTACTAGTATTTTTTTTAACTTATATACCACATTACCAAGTGATAATTTAGAGCTGAGTAAAAGTTCTAGAATTTTCAAACATCTTTACAAAACACATGATAGACCAACATTTGATATTAAATAGGGTGATTCCTCTAAATATTAGCTAATAATTGATTTACAATATTCTCTACTTTTAAAATCAGAATCATGTGACACAAACATACATTTCTAAGCATTTATATAAAATATATTGTGATGTGAGTAAAATACAGTATAATACAGTTAAGTGAGATATTCTATTTTTGATTGCAAGGTTACTTTAAAAACAAAAACCTCTAAAATCTTATTTCAGCAAGAACTTCAAAACTGTCATAAATAAATGTTAACATTAAAATTCCAAGGTAATAAATAGGGCAGTTCACACTTCTGTCTATTTTGGTCTCATTAGAAGTCAGTAAGGCAGTAGTATGTTCATGTCCCTTACAAAATCCATTTTTACAACAAAAAAAGATGAGAAACTTCTATTCAGTACTTTGATTCTGCATAGCACCTAGTGAACTAAAGCAATAAAACCTACATAAAGTTTGTCCCTAGATTTTTATAGCACTGTTTGATAACATTTTACAAAAAGATTATTTTCTTTCCTTTCACAAAGGTAAGAAATATAATGGAAAAAAAATGAGAAACATGCTTAAAAGAAACACAATCCTATAAAAATATCCCTTTTGCTATTTTACCCATTCATATAGTCTAAAGGGAGTTGGAAAACCACACCTTAAACTCACACAACCCAAAAATTTCCTTAAAGAAAATGAGGGTCAAAGTATTGGACAAGAAATAGTAAAAAGTTACAAATTGTCCAGAACCTGTTATCATAAAATAACCTGAAGATCATGTAAATATAGTCCTTCTAAATCCTTTGCATGTCATTTGTGATTCAAGAGATGTTATTTTGTACTGGCCTTTCAATAGGATATCAGTGCCAACATGAACTGCCAAGCAGTTTCACAGATTAGAACATCTATCCTCTGTTAGGAGTATTAAGTGTCACTGTCAGTTTATCCCATGAAACGTGAAGTATATGTTAGTGTGACTGTCATGCCGTATGTATAAACAGTTCACCTTTCACTTCATTTCTGTAAAGAGAGGTTGACATTTTTTTTTAACTCGCCTTGTTTTCTCTAGTGAATTTTATAGGCCAGCACCACATAATCTGTCCATTCTCATTGATAAGACTGAATTTACATAATATATTGAAGAAAACACGATAGTCTACAGCTATACCCTCTTTTTGGAAGAATACTCAGGCCCTGAATAATAGTGGGACCTTTTTTTCTCTAACTTGAAGCACCAGTCAATGCATCAGACTTGGGCATGGTTCACCTGTATTGTCATTAAAATGAACATAATCATTTGTCTTGCTGGGCTCTCATTTTACAATTGTATATATAAACTACAAGGTGTTATTCTACAGTTGATGACTCTGCCAAATACAAAAATACCATTGCACTGGTGTTATGTTCACAAGATTTAAGCAATTTAAGTTGTTCATGTGTAAACTGAGATTCAAAGATGTTAAATAACTCACCTGTGGTCACATAGTTATTAAATAGAAGGATTGATATTTAAACTCTGATCTGTCATACTCTATCCTAGTATTTTTCTTATTATATCACACTGTATTTTAATAGTGAGGTTCTTGTAATATTTTGCCTTCCCTGGTGGCTCAGATGGCAAAGAATCTGCCTACAATGCAGGAGATCTGGGTTTGATCCCTGGGAATATCCCTTGAAGAAAGGAATGACTACCCACTCCAGTATTCTTGCCTGGAAAATTGCACAGAGAGAGGAGCGTGATGGGCTACAGTCCATGGGATCAAAAAGAGTCAGACATGACTGAGCAACTAACACTTCACTTCTTGTAATATTTGTATAAAAATTTTATATATTAATGCAGCTCTTTTTTCTGGTTACTATTCTGTTTAATCAACTAGCACAAATTGCTTAGTCTAACACTTTTTCTAGGATATGAATCTTATCTATTTTTCCATGCTCATTTCTCCACTTAACCCTCAATCCCAATGCTTTACACAATCCAAATAATTTTAAAGTTAAATAAACAATTCATCTGGCTTTCTTATTGGTTTATAAACCTTGTTGGGATGTCCAGTTCAAAACACTTCCTATTTTTCCACCCACAACTCAAGAGTCAATTCTTTTTACAATGCTTTCCATGACCCTTCCACAATAAAATTAAACACTCTCTCCTCTGTGACCTCACTATACCCTCTATGGACTCCTTTCACAGCAGATAAAATAAACTCAGATATTATTTCCTAAGCTATGTCTAGTCAACTATCAAGCCCATTCAAAGCATTCTTTATTGCTGTTTCATTGTTTTTGATTTCTAGCGTTTCTTTTTCATTCCTTCTGTCTTTTTCCTTACATTGTTCTTGAAAGCTGTCTCTAATTTCTTCATTAGAGTCTTTCAGTCAGTCAGTCAGTCAGTTCAGTCACTCAGTCATGTCTGACTCTGCAACCCCATGTATGGCAGCATGCCAGGCTTCCCTGTCCATCACCAACTCCTGGAGCTTACTCAAACTCATGTCCATGAAGTCAGTGATACTATCCAACCATCTCATTCTCTGTCATCCCCTTCTCCTCCCATCTTCAAACTTTCCCAGCATCAAGGTCTTTTCCAATGAGTCAAATCTTTGCATGAGGTGGCCAAAGTATTGGAGTTTCAGCTTCAGCATCAGTCCTTTCAATGAATATTCAGAATGGATTTCCTTTAGGATTAACTGGTTGGATCTCCTTGCAGTCCAAGGGACCCTCAAGAGTCTTCTCCAACAGCACAGTTCAAAGCATCAATTCTCCAGCGCTCAGCTTTCTTTATGGTCCAACTCTCACATCCATACATGACTACTGGAAAAACCTTTGACTAGATGGACTTTTGTTGGCAAAGTGTTTTTGCTTGTGAGTTTCTGCTTTGATAAGTTGCTATTCACTGTATTTGCCTGTTTTTCTAATTTTGAAGGAATTGTTTGTCTTCCTTGCTGAAGAAGGATTAGGGTGATCAGGTTAGAGGTTGGAAAATTCTTGCTAAAGTTTAGTTATGCAAACCTGAGGACAAAGCACAAAGGATCAGGACAAATTAAGAAAAGGGTTTATAGGAAACTGGCTAAAGTTGGGTTAAGGAGAGTCTTTGTTACTATTACAATATTTATCACACTCAACTGAAATATCATTTTTTAAAACTGTTGCATATCCTTAACTAGACTGGAAGCTTCAAAAGAAAGGGATCATTCTGCATTTAACGTTTTATTCTTCACAAATAGACCAATGCTTTGCATGAGTAGTAGCCAATCAAAAAGTGCTTCTTGAATTGATACTAACTTTTCAAGTACAGAGCATAGTTCAGTTCCATTCAGTTCAGTCGGTCAGTCGTGTCCAACTTTTTGTGACCTCATGAATTGCAGCATGCCAGGCTTCCTTGTCCATCACCATCTCCTGGAGTTCACTCAGACTAAACCCATCTAGTCAGTGATGCAATCAAGCCATCTCATTCTCTGTTGTCCCCTTCTCCTCCTGCGCCCAATCACTCCCAGCATCAGAGTCTTCTCCAATGAGTCAACTCTTCGCATGAGGTGGCCAAAGTACTGGAGTTTCAGCTTTAGCATCATTCCTTCCAAAGAAATCCCAGGGTTGATCTCCTTCAGAATGGACTGGTTGGATCTTCTTGCAGTCCAAGGGACTCTCAAGAGTCTTCTCCAACACCACAGTTCAAATGCATCGATTTGTCGGTGTTCAGCTTTCCTCACTTCCAAATCTCACATCCATACATGACCACAGGAAAAACCATAGCCTTGGCTAGATGGACCTTAGTCGGCAAAGTTAAGTCTCTGCTTTTGAATATACTATCTAGGTTGCTTATAAATTTTCTACCAAGGAGTAAGCATCTTTTAATTTCATGGCTTCAGTCACCATCTGCAGTGATTTTGGAGCCCAAAAAAATAAAGTTGAACACTGTTTCCATTGTTTCCCCATCTATTTCCCATGAAGTGATGGGACCAGATGCCATGATCTTCATTTTCTGAATGTTGAGCTTTAAGCCGACTTTTTCACTCTTATCTTTCACTTTCATCAAGAGGCTTTTTAGTTCCTCTTCACTTTCTACCATAAGGGTGGTGTCATCTACATATCTGAGGTTATTGATATTTCTCCCGGCAATCTTGATTCCAGCTTGTGTTTCTTCCAGTCCAGCGTTTCTCATGATGTACTCTGCATATAAGTTAAATAAGCAGAGTGACAATATACAGCCTTGACGTATTCCTTTTCCTATGTGGAACCAGTCTGTTGCTCCATGTTCAGTTCTAACTGCTGCTTCCTGACTTGCATACAGATTTCTCAAGAGGCAGGTCAAGTGGTCTGGTATTCCCATCTCTTTCAGAATTTTCCACAGTTTATTGTGATCCACACAGGCAAAGGCTTTGGCATAGTCAATAAAGCAGAAATAGATGTTTTCTGGAAATCTCTTGCTTTTTCCATGATCCAGCGGATGTTGGTAATTTGATCTCTGGTTCCTCTGCCTTTTTGAAAACCAGCTTAAGCATCAGGAAGTTCACAGTTCACATATTGCTGAAGCCTGGCTTGGAGAATTTTGAGCATTACTTTACTAGCATGTGAGATGAGTGCAATTGTGCAGTAGTTTTAGCTTTCTTTGGCATTGCCTTTCTTTGGAATTGGAATGAAAACTGACCTTTTCCAGTCCTGTGGCCACTGCTGGGTTTTCCAAATTTGCTGGCATATTGAGTGCAGCACTTTCACAGCATCATCTTTCAGGTACTGAAATAGCTCAACTGGAATTCCATCACCTCCACTAGCTTTGTTCATAGCATTGCTTTCTAAGGCCCACTTGACTTCACATTCCAGGATGTCTGGCTCTAGATGAGTGATCACACCATCGTGGTTATCTGTGTCGTGAAGATCTTTTTTGTACAGTTCTTCTGTGTATTCTTGCCACCTCTTCTTAATATCTTCTGCTTCTTTCAGATCCATACCATTTCTGTCCTTTATCGAGCCCATCGTTGCATGAAATGTTCCCTTGGTATCTCTAATTTTCTTGAAGAGATCTCTAGTCTTTTCCATTCTGTTGTTTCCCTCTCTTTCTTTGCATTGATCACTGAAGAAGGCTTTCTTATCTCTTCTTGCTCTTCTTTGGAACTCTGCATTCAGATGCTTATATCTTTCCTTTGCTCCTTTGCTTTTCGCCTCTCTTCTTTTCACAGCTATTTGTAAGGCTGCATTTCGTTTCCATGGGGATGGTCTTGATCCCTGTCTCCTGTACAATGTCACGAACCTCATTCCATAGTTCATCAGGCACTCTATCTATCAGATCTAGGCCCTTAAATCTATTTCTCACCTACACTGTATAATCATAAGGGATTTGATTTAGGTCATACCTCGATGGTCTAGCGGTTTTCCCTACTTTCTTCAATTTGAGTCTGAATTTGGTCACAAGGAGTTAATGATCTGAGCCCCAGTCAGCTCCTGGTTTTGTTTGTGGTTTTTTTTTTTTTTTTTTTTGACTGTATAAAGCTTTTCCATCTTTGGCTGCAAAGAATATCATCAATCTGATTTTGGTGTTGACCATCTGGAGATGTCCGTGTGTAGAGTCTTCTCTTGTGTTGTTGGAAGAGGGTGTTTGCTATGACCAGTGCACTTTCTTAGCAAAACTCTATTCGTCTTTGTCCTGCTTCATTCCTTATTCCAAGGCCACATTTGCCTGTTACTCCAGGTGTTTCTTGACTTCCCACTTTTGCATTCCAGTCCCTATAATGAAAAGGGTATCTTTTTTGGGTGTTAGTTCTAAAAGTTCTTGTAGGTCTTTATAGAACCGTTCCACGTCAGCTTCTTCAGTGTTACTGGTTGGGGCATATAATTAGCTTACTGTGATATTGAACGGTTTGCCTTCAAAATGCACAGAGATAATTCGGTTGTTTTTGAAATTGCAGTCAAGTATTGCATTTTGGACTCTTTTGTTGACCATGATGGCTACTCCATTTCTTCTAAGGGATTCCTGCCACAGTAGTAGATATAATGGTCATCTTAGTTAAATTCATCCATTCCAGTCCATTTTAGTTCGCTGATTCTTAAATGTCGATGTTCACCCTTGCGATCTCTTGTTTGACCACTTCCAATTTACCTTGATTCATGGACCTGACATTCCAGGTTCCTATTCAATATTGCTCTTTACAGCATTGGACCTTGCTTCTATCACCAGTCACATCCACAGGTGGGTATTGTTTTTGCTTTGGCTCCATCCCTTCATTCTTTCTGGAGTTATTTCTCCACTGATCTCCAGTAGCATATTGGGCACCTACTGACCTGGGGAGGTCCTCTTTCAGTATCCTATCATTTGGCTTTTCATACAGTTCATGGGGTTCTCAAGGCAAGAATACTGAAGTGGTTTGCCATTCCCTTCTTCAGTGGACCACATTCTGTCAGACCTCTCCACCATGACCCGCCTGTCAGGTAAATTTAAACTACCATTTTTAAAAAATATACATTAGTGTCACATATTCATTAGGATTTAGACACTCAGATTGAACACTCAAAAGATGAATCTGTCAAAGCGCAAACTTTTAATTGAAATGTTCATGTATATTTAGTAATTATAAAAATGGTAAATAATTAATATTTGATCAATCATTAAAACTTTTGATATTGCCTAGTTTCAGATCATTATTTATCATAATAGAGAAAGATCTTGTTTATATTGGAATTAGACAGCTATATATAGATAGGAATAAATATATATCCTTAGAGCTAGACAAATGTCTTTTTTTTGCAAAATATATTAATATTTCAAGTTATCAAAATTTTATTTGACATGTTTTGTAAATATTGTTATGCACATAGATGTTCCATGCAGATATTGATCACTTAAGAGCAATATCTACTTGATGACAAAAGTCTGACTAATTTGTTTTGTTATTAAAATGTCTTTTTTTCAATTTTTAATTCATTATTTTGTCAGTGTATAAAGACACATTTCTTGTTGGTTTAAAATACAGAGTATACCAAGCATTTTTATGGATTATGGTACATCCATAAATTAGACCATTATCTCAGATGTCCACAATTAGACATGCCCTGAGAGTTTTCTTCTCCTCTTTTTTAAAGTTATTTTTATGAATGTATGCTCTTTGAGATAGATAGCTTAGTTTGTTCTAAGCTGAGTAAAATTAGCCCACCTACAAAAGTAACAAAAGCATTATGCTAAGGTGCAAAGTTTCTATAGCAAATATTTTATACTATTGGGACAGCATGGCATCACATATGGTATGACAAATTACCCACTCTTTAGAGACACCTGTGGTTCACTAACAGAATGTGGTGGATTATCACTAAAGACACAGACATGAGAGTTTAAAACAAATCTGCTACATTATTGCAATAGAGTTTTCTTCCTCAAATATTCTGCTGCCCAGTTTGTTAAAAATAAATACCATGACACAAGAATGAAACTTCAACCCTGTTAGTTACACAGTTAGCCTTATAATGTACTAAAACAATCAAGCAATATAGTGATATGAGACTGTTGCAAAATTTAAGTGTATTGTATACTTATGCAATATATAGCATTTTAGTCATAAAATGGATAAAAGTAAATATTACATATATACATAAAATACAAGTTTCAAATATGAAATTAAAAATATAAACATGAAGTGGTGATTGTGAATCCCAGCAAAAGACAAAGATTTTAACTTGAACAGAAGTAGCGTCTTTGTAAAACTGAGTAATCCTTTCATGTATATTGTACATCAGCAATAAATGAGATATTATAGCAAAATTGAAAATATCTTGGCTATATTCTAGAGGTAACTTGAGGAGTGGAAAAGACAGCATTTTTTCTGGGTAATTCTTCTTTAATATTCCTGAAAAGAAGTCCACAAACACTTAGATTGTTTTACTGTCCCCTACATTCTCCCTATATATACTGTGTCCTTCTAGCTTTTTCTATATCTTATCTCCATTCAAGAAGTTTAAATCACTCCAATACAATGAAAAATTATTTTTAAATTCAGAATTTAGAGGTTCTGTGAATCTCTCACAGAGGTCTGTCTCAGTATTCATGGTTCTTTACATAGAGAAAAAATTTATTCAGTGTCATTACCAAGTAATTTAGATTTATTGCTCTTTGTTGCTCTTTCAGTTCAGTCCAGTCGTTCAGTCATGTCCGACTCTTTGTGACCTCATGAATCGCAGCATGCCAGGCCTCCCTGTCCATCACCAACTCCCGGAGTTCACTCAGACTCATGTCCATCGAGTCAGTGATGCCATCCAGCCATCTCATCCTCTGTCGTCCCCTACTCCTCCTGCCCCCAATCCCTCCCAGCATCAGAGTCTTTTCCAATGAGTCAACTCTTGACATGAGGTGGCCAAAGTACTGGAGTTTCAGCTTTAACATCATTCCTTCCAAAGAACATCCAGGACTGATCTCCTTTAGAATGGACTGGTTGGATCTCCTTGCAGTCCAAGGGACTCTCAAGAGTCTTCTCCAACACCACAGTTCAAAAGCATCAATTCTTCATCACTCAACCTTCACACTCCAAATTTCAGATCCATACATGACCACAGGAAAAACCATAGCCTTGACTAGATGGACCTTAGTCAGCAAGGTAATGGCTCTGTTTTTTGATATGTTATTTAGGTTGGTCATAACTTTTCTTCCAAAGAGTGTCTTTTAATTTCATGTCTGCAATCACCATCTGCACTGATTTTGGAGCCCATACAAAGTCTGACAGTGTTTCCACTGTTTCCCCATCTATTTCCCATGAAGTGATGGGACCGGATGCCATGATCTTCGTTTTCTGAATGTTGAGCTTTAAGCCAACTTTTTCCCTCTCCTCTTTCACTTTCATCAAGAGGCTTTTTAGTTCCTCTTCACTTTCTGCCATAAGGGTGGTGTCATCTGCATATCTGAGGTTATTGATATTTCTCCCAGCAAACTTGATTCCAGCTTGTGCTTCTTCCAGCCCAGCGTTTCTCATGATGTACTCTGCATATAAGTTAAATAAGCAGGGTGACAATATACAGCCTTGATGTACTCCTTTTCATATTTGAAACCAGTCTGTTGTTCCATGTCCAGTTCTAACTGTTGCTTCCTGACCTGCAAATTACTCTTTAGAGTATACAAATAAATATAATAAAGCAATCAAATACCTGATTCTATATTTATACAATTTTGGTTGTAATTTTTGCCCAGATCTAAGCTCTGGATTAGAAAAAGAATAAAATAAATGAAGGTAGACAAGAGGAGGGGGAGGAAGGAGAAATAAAGAAATATTTCTCCAAAGAAGACATATAGATGCCTAACAAACACATGAAAAGATGCTCAACATCACTCATTATCAGAGAAATGCAAATAAAAACCACAATGCCATACCATCTTATGGGGGTCAGAATGGCTGTTATAAAAAAAAAAAAAAATCTACAAACAATAAATGCTGGAGAGGGTGTGGAGAAAAGGGAACCCTCTTACACTGTTGGTGGGAATGCAAACTAGCACAGCCACTATGGAGAACAGTGTGGAGATTCCTTAAAAACCTGAAAATAGAGCTATCATATGAACCAGCAATCCCACTGTTGGGCATACATACTGAGGAAACCAGAATTGAAAGAGACACGGGTACCCCAATATTCATCACAGCACTGTGTATAATAGCTAGGACATGGAAGACAATCAGATGTCCATTGGCATACAAGTGGGTAAGAAAGTTGAGGTACATATACACAATGGACTATTACTCAGCTATTAAAAGAACACATTTAAGTCAGTTCTAAAGAGGTAGACAAAAGTGGAGCCTATTATACAGAGTGAAGTAAGACAGAAAGAAAATCACCAATACAGTATATTAACACATACATATGGAATTTAGAAAGTTGGTAACGATGACCCTATGTGCAAGATAGGAAAAGAGACACAGATATAAAGAACAAACTTTTGGACTCTGCGGGAGAAAATGAGGGTGGGATGATTTTAGAGAATAGTATTGAAACATGTATACTGCCATACGTGAAATAGATGACCTGTCCAAGCTAAATGGATGAAACAGGGCACTCAAAGCCACTGCACTGGGATAACTCAGAGGAATGGGAGAGGAGGGAGGTGGGAGGGAAGTTCAGTATCAGGGGACACATATGCACCCGTGGCTGATTCATGTCAGTGTATGGCAAAAACCACCACAATATTGTAAAATAATTAGTCTTCAATTAAAATCAATTAATTAATTAAAATAAATAAATTCATGTATCTCTCCCTCTTTTTTTTTTCGGTGTTAATTCTAAAAGATCTTGTAGATCTTCATAAAACCGTTCAACTTCAGCTTCTTCAGCATTAATGGTTGGGGCATAGACTTGGATAACTGTGATATTGAATGGTTTGCCTTGGAGAAAAACAGAGATCATTCTCTCGTTTTTGAGACTGCATCCAAATACTGCATTTTGGACTCATTTTTTTTGACCATGATGGCTAGTCCATTTCGTCTCAGGGATTGCTGCCCACAGTAGTAGATATAATGGTCATCTGAGTTAAATTCACCCATTCCAGTCCATTTTAGTTCGCTGATTCCTAGAATGTCGACGTTCACCCTTGCCACCTCTTGTTTGACCAATCCAATTTGCCTTGATTCATTAACCTGACATTCCAGGTTCCTATGCAATATTGCTCTTACAGCATCTGATCTTGCTTCTATCACCAGTCACATCCACAACTGGGTATTGTTTCTGCTTTGGCTCGACCCCTTCATTCTTTCTGGAGTTATTTCTCCACTGATCTCCAGTAGCATATTGGGCACCTAATGACCTGGGGAGTTCGTCTTTTGGTATCCTATCATTTTGCCTTTTCATACTGTTCATGGGGTTTTCGAGGCAAGAATAGTGAAGTGGCTTGCCATTCCCTTCTCCAGTGGACCACACTCTGTCAGACCTCTCCACCATGACCTGCCCATCTTTCATTTCCCCGCAGGCATGGCTTGGTTTCATTGAGTTAGACAAGGCTGTGGTCCTAGTGTGATTAGATTGACTAGTTTTCTGTGAGTATGGTTTCCGTGTGTCTGCCCTCTGATGCCCTCTTGCAACACCTACCATCTTACTTGGGTTTCTCTTACCTTGGGCGTGGTGTATCTCTTCACGGCTGCTCCAGCAAAGCACAGCTGCTGCTCCTTACCTTGGACGAGGGGTATCTCCTTACCGCCGCCATTCCTGACCTTCAACGTGGGATAGATATACAAAAAAGATATCCTTTTCATTATAGGGGACTGGAATGAAAAAGTAGGAAGTCAAGAAACACCTGGAGTAACAGGCAAATTTGGCCTTGGAATGTGGAATGAAGCAGTCCAAAGACTAATAGAGTTTTGCCAAGAAAATACACTGGTTATAGCAAACACCCTCTTCCAACAACACAAGAGAAGACTCTACATATGGACATCACCAGATGGTAAACACCAAAATCAGATTGATTATATTCTATGCAGCCAAAGATAGAGAAGCTCTATACAGTCAACAAAAACAAGACTAGGAGCTGACTGTGGCTCAGACCATGAACTCCTTATTAAGAAATTCAGACTTAAATTGAAGAAAGTAGGGAAAACCGCTAGACCATTCAGGTATGACCTAAATCAAATCCCTTATGATTATACAGTGGAAGTGAGAAATAGATTTAAGGGCCTAGATCTGATAGATAGAGTGCCTGATGAACTATGGAATGAGGTTCGTGACATTGTACAAGAGACAAGGATCAAGACCACCCCCAAGGAAAATAAATGCAAAAAAGCAGTATGGCTGTCTGGGGAGGCCTTACAAACAGCTGTGAAAAGAAGAGAGGCAAAAAGCAAAGGAGAAAAGGAAAGATATAAGCGCCTGAATGCAGAGTTCCAAAGAATAGCAAGAAGAGATAAGAAAGCCGTCTTCAGCGATCAATTCAAAGAAATAGAGGAAAACAACAGAATGGGAAAGACTAGAGATCTCTTCAAGAAAATTAGAGATACCAAGGGAGTATTTCATGCAAGGATGGGCTCGATAAAGGACAGAAATGGTATGGACCTGAAAGAAGCAGAAGATATTAAGAAGAGGTGGCAAGAATACATGGAAGAACTGTATGAAAAAGATTTTCACGACCCAGATAATCATGATGATGTGATCACTAATCTAGAGCCAGACATCTTGGAAAGTGATGTCAAGTGGGCCTTAGAAAGCATCACTACGAACAAAGCTAGTGGAGGTGATGGAATTCCAGTTGAGCTGTTTCAAATCCTGAAAGATGATGCTGCAGAAGTGCTGCATTCAATATTTCAGCAAATTTGGAAAACTCAGCAGTGGCCACAGGACTGGAAAAGGTCAGTTTTCATTCCAATCCCAAAGAAAGGTAATGCCAAACAATGCTCAAGCTGCCGCACAATTGCACTCATCTCACATGCTAGTAAAGTAATGCTCAAAATTCTCCAGGCCAGGGTTCAGCAATATGTGAACCGTGAACTCCCTGATGTTCAAGCTGGTTTTCAAAAAGGCAGAGGAACCAGAGATCAAATTGCCAACATCCGCTGGATCATGGAAAAAGCAAGAGAGTTCCAGAAAGACATCTATTTCTGCCTTATTGACTATGACAAAGCCTTTGCCTTTGTGGATCACAATAAACTGTGGAAAATTCTGAAAGGGATAGAAATATCAGACCACCTGACCTTCCTCTTGAGAAATCTGTATGCAGGTCAGGAAGCAACAGTTAGATCTGGACATGGAACAACAGACTGGTTCCCAATAGGAAAAGGAGTACGTCAAGGCTGTATATTGTCACCCTGCTTATTTAACTTATATGCAGAGTACATCATGAGAAATGCTGGACTGGAAGAATCACAAGCTGGAATCAAGATTGCCAGGAGAAATATCAATAACCTCAGATATGCAGATGACACCACCCTTATGGCAGAAAGTGAAGAGGAACTAAAAAGCCTCTTGATAAAAGTGAATGAGGAGAGTGAAAATGTTGGCTAAAAGCTCAACATTCAGAAAATGAAGATCATGGCGTCTGGTCCCATCCCTTAATGGGAACTAGATGGGGAAACGGTGGAAACAGTGTCAGATTTTATTTTTGGGGGGCTCCAAAATCACTGCAGATGGTGATTGCGGCCATGAAATTAAAAGACGCTTACTCCTTGGAAGAAAGGTAATGACCAACCTAGATAGTATATTCAAAAGCAGAGACATTACATTGCCAACTAAGGTCCGTCTAGTCAAGTTATGGTTTTTCCTGTGGTCATGTATGGATGTGAGAATTGGACTGTGAAGAAGGCTGAGCACTGAAGAATTGATGCTTTTGAACTGTGGTGTTGGAGAAGACTCTTGAGAGTCCCTTGGACTGCAAGGAGATCCAACCAGTCCATTCTGAAGATCAACCCTTGGATTTCTTTGGAAGGAACGATGCTAAAGCTGAAGCTCCAGTACTTTGGCCACCTCATGAGAAGAGTTGACTCACTGGAAAAGACTCTGATGCTGGGAGGGATTGGGGGCAGGAGGAGAAGGTGACGACCGAGGATGAGATGGCTGATGGCATCACGGCCTCAATGGACCGAGTCTGAGTGAACTCCGGGAGATGGTGATGAACAGGGAGGTCTGGTGTGCTGCGATTCGTGGAGTCGCAAAGAGTCAGACACGACTGAGTGACTGAACTGAACTGAACTGAACTGATCTCTCCCTCTATAGTGTTTGAAAACCAGTGGATAGTTACTGCTATCATTTTGAATAGTGCATTTTAGAAATACCATCAGAGAAGAAGTAATTCCAATCTTCCTCTAGCTTTTATAATGGTAGTTCTGGTCACTTTACCGTGTATAATTTTCTTCAGTTGTGAATCCAGCTACTCACTGTATTTGCCTTGTCACACATTTCTAATGCAGCTATTGAATTTTTATGGAGGTTATTTATTTATGAAAATTTCTGTGACTTAAAACACTTTTCTTGTAACTGGTATTTAGAAGGAAAATTAGACTTAAAATCTAACTAAGTTGTAAAATTCTTAAAGTGGCTGCATTCTGCTTTTTTATATACTTATCCCCCAAGTTTATCATTCAAGTGATTTCGATTCCAGGAATCAGAATCCTTTTGCAGATCTCTCTAATTAATAGTCTTTAATTTAAAAAAAATACCTTAATCTATAAAAAGCATGTGATTTATTCTTCCTTTTGGTTTCCTTTTTACAATGTCAATTTCCATCCTCCTCTGTAAAGGTAAAAAATATAATAGAGAGGGTAAATATATTTCTCTTCATTTTCCCTTCAGGAAAAATAGCTAAAAGCCTTTGTTTTCCATCAGGGCTGAGCTAAAGAGATCCTACAAACTGTCAGAAGTAGTGACAGAAACTTGTAACAGTGTTGAAACCCGAGAGATATAAGGAGGATTTCAGCAGAAAATCGAGACTATGAATATGATGTGGGATGGAGGACAGTTCTGAATGTGCAAATCAGAGCAGCTTTTCAGTTGTTTCAGAGTTGGACTTTTATAACGTCTTTGAATCACTTTGAATAGACTGCTCCTAATCAGAAAACACTCAGTTGCAAAACATGCCTTGTCAAAAATGCATTCCAAAATGAAATATAAATGCCTTATGGATTATCCTTGCTGCTGTCCTCTGTTGGGCCAGATTGGTGAGAGCTGACTCTAGTTCAGTTTCTTGCAATAAGAAATACAGATTTTTTAAGTGAGACAAATTTCTTTAGAAATTGACCTTTTATTCATTTGAAATCAAAATGTGTGATGCTAACTTCTGAATCATCTAGGTTTCCATATGGATATTAAATATTTGATTTTCACCTAAAAGAAAAACTTTCATGTGTAAACTGATGTTTTACTGGTGTTGGAGTAGTAGAGAAGAGGCAGGGCTGCAACAACAGCCTTTACTGGAGGAAAGCACTGCTATGAGTTATTATGATCTCCAAAGCCTGGCAATTCAAAAGATACAAAAGGGGGAAGAGACATTTCAAAAGAAACAAGAATATTAACATTGCATCACAGGACCTCCAATGCATACAGTCTTCTCAGAATGCATAACATTTTATGTATATTTTGCAAACAGATGTAAAGCTAAGACTAGAATAAAGCTCATTATCATAAATCAACATAAGAATAAAATACTAAAATGATAGCAAAATTAAAAATGGCATTTGGGACAGAAATTTAGCAATTTAGCTGGAACTTTAACAGGTTCCTTAAAAAAATTGTTTTTGTATATACAAATAAATTGAAACAGAACATATTTTTAAATTGACTGAACAACACCTGATTTTATTCAACATTAAGATCAAACTCCAACTGAAATAAATGAATTTAAATAAAAAAATCAAAACAATGAACTTTTAAAGTGTTTTTCTTCTGACTCAATAGATCATAAAACCAAAAAAAAGTAAAGTTTTGTCAAAAAGAGACAGTGCCCATTTATTCTAATTGATTAGAAAAAAATGTGTCTGGTGTTAGACACTGCTCTGCTTTCCATGATTATGTTGAGCAAAAGTTGATGTACATATTGGAAAAAAAGCTTCACAACCACCTATTTTTACTACTTTCAGAGCAATTTCCCAGGAAAATAAGACATATCAAAATTAAAAGAGCAGCAAGGAAACCATTTACTAAAGTGAAGCTGAGGAAAGCGAAAGTAAAAGCAGTTATAGAAAGTGGCAGTAGCTCTTGAAGCTAAGCTCCTCTGTCACATACCATCAATTGGACCATTATCTGCAGGAGGGCTGTAATACATTGTCAGATTTGCTTCTTAGCTGAAATGATGGGAAAGAAATTGTGCTGTGTATATTGAGGGTTGGGTAGGGGTGGGGAGAATGAGTATATCACATTTGCCCATATGTAAGACCTACCGTGATTGGCAGTCTAACACTAGGCATAGAGCTTCTTCAAATAAATTATAACTTGGGAATCCGAATATTGTGATTCTTAAGGACCAAAATGTCAAATAAAAAGAAAATGCTATTAATAGTGGCAAGAAACATTTACTTTTCCTTTTTTGAGACATATTCTTATTATAATTCTGCAAAATAGTTTCTGCTTCAGATTCTCCTTTTCTTTAAAGTGAAGTAGCTCACTCGTGTCCGACTCTTTGCGACCCCGTGGACTGTAGCCCACCACGCTCCTCTGTCCATGGGATTTTCCAGGCAAGAGTACTGGCGTGGGTTGCCATTTCCTTCTCCTTTTCTTTTAGACAAGAATTATTTGAGATCAGTTTACCTACTATCTATGACAGTTTCCTAGTCATTCATTATAAAAACAATATTACTTCAGTAATATTTTTTCCTGTTTATATCTTCTGCATTTAAAAGGCAACAATGGCATATGGGGAAAAAAACATGGGGCTGGGTTGGAAGTTAGATAACCCGGTTTCTATTCTAGATCCTAGAATACAGGTGATGCTTAATAGCTGTTAGTTTCCATCCTCACTCCTGGGTGAATAATTGTTTGGCTAGAAAAATATCAAATTTATAAAAGCTTTTCTGTGAAACATATGGAAACACTGGTAGGAAAAAAAAATAATTATTGACCTTTGAGATAAACCTGTAAATTTTCTTAAGTCACTTTCTCATTCGAGCCTTACAATGCTCCCCCTTTATTTGAGACTCACTATGAAATATCCCACTATGTAAGAGTGAACAGAGATTTAGCCAGAATCTCACTTTAAAAATTAGAAGATACTTAATAATGAAACAGTAGGTTTTCTTTTCAGATTTTTCAATTTGTAATGTCATTGTTCTTGTGTGAAAGTAAACGCAGTATAGAACTTGAGGGTTGGCTAAATAATTTCTTGCTTCAAAGCAAGCTAAATGTTGATGCAATTGGAATTTACAGTGTATTGAGGACAACATTAAAATATTTAATTAATAACAACCACCTCCAGGCTATAACATCTTGTCTACAGAGATGTTCTCAGTTGACTATTTCATTCTTTGAGTGATAGCGAATCAAGCATGCTTTCTCCTGTTCCTGAATAAAAACTTGGCTATAAGATAAATACTTGAGGTGCATCAACATGGTTAAAAGAATTAAATAAAAAGATATGAATCTTGCAAATGACAATTTCTGAACCTTTTAAATAGCATATTAAACTCTCAGTATAAATTTTGGGAAAGGGATTTTTTTCTGAATTATCCTGATAGAATAATTGCCTCAAATCTCTACTTTGCTTAACCATGCAGATGCAAGCTGAGGGAATTTAGTGCATTACTGCCAATTTGCAATGGCACCCCACTCCATTACTCTTGCCTGGAAAATCCCATGGATGGAGGAGCCTAGTAAGCTGCAGTCCATGGGGTCGCTAAGAGTCGACACGACTGAGCGACTTCACTTTCACTTTTCACTTTCATGCATTGGAGAAGGAAATGGCAACCCACTCCAGTGTTCTTACCTGAAGAATCCCAGGGACAGGGGAGCCTGGTGGGCTGCCATCTCTGGGGTCGCACAGAGTGGGACACGGCTGAAGTGATTTAGCAGCAGCAGCAGCAGCCAATTTTCAAGGTACTAAATTGTCCTGAAGAGGTTGGAAAAGATAACTATGCTGTGACAGCAATCTAACTTATCACCTTGTAGTGATTTAGGGATTGCAGTAAATCGGACTAAGTATTTTTAACAATGCCTCCCTGGATTAAGAGACTATCTCTTGGGCAGCTCTGGGAGGTGCAAGATTTCTTAATAGAATTCTGCTTCTTATGGCTTTTATAATATTGTTAAGAAATTCAGTGCATATTGTCCTAATTCATCTCTCGATTTTAAAGTACAGCTTCCCAAAACAGATCAGATTCACTCTGCTTTCCAATTCCTGTGCATGAAAGATATTCTTAAATTATGGAAATCCATTCTTAGGCTTTCAGTTGTCTTAAGTATTTATCTCTAAGAAGTGCACGTTTAGCAATACCTTTTAAAGTTGCTGAATGTTCAGACTGCAGACAGCAACACGGAATGTGCTGGGAGGTGCTGCAGGCCAGTTTTCCCAGATGCAGTTTAGCACTAGAAAAGGCAGGCCTGTAGCGATTCTAATTTCTAAATGGATGCTGTGTCTTTACATGTGTCCAATACACATTCCTGTACCCTCTTCAAGAGAGATGAACATACCTGAAAGTTGATACCATCTGTGATCCAGGCCTGAAAGGCATTCCTATGGCAACTGTGTGATTCTAGGAATCCCAGTAACTATACTGACCCCAGGCAGAGACATTTGTAGAGCATTAGAATGTGTTGCTGGCAGTTACTATTATCAAAAGGGACAACGGAGACTCTTAAAATTCAAAATCCCATTCTTTGTAAGTTAAGGGGTCAAATGAGTGTGTGTGCTCAGTCACTCAGTTGTGTTCGATTTTGAGACCCTATGGACTGTAGCCCACCAAGCTCGTCTGTCCATGGGGTTTCCCAGGCAAGAATACTGGAATGGGTTGCCATTTCTTTCTCCAGGGCATCTTCCTGACCCAGGCATCAAGCCTGTGTCCTTGTGTCTCATGTATTGGCAGGTGGATTCTTTACCACTCTACCACTGGAGCTGGGATGGGGTGGGGGGCAAATAGGCAGCATTAAAATAGGAAATGCAAAGTTGGAAAGGGAAGTGCAGCTTTGGAAGAGTGAGCTCTGGTTTGAATATTGTATTCATTGTTATTAATCTAATAGATTTCAACTGTGAAATGGATGTGATTATACTTACCTTGATGCAAAGATGTGTTTTTAAACAAACAACTAAGCACAGTGCCTGGAATAGTGTTTTCCAAATTTATGTTATCTGTCGTTGATATTGCTGGCTGGTAGCATTATTAGTCCATGGATGGACAAAACGAAGCACAGACAAGTTAACTGAAGGAAATGAGTCTGAAAGTTGGTCTTAATTCAGTGCATTTCTGCCTTGAAGCATCTTAGTAACAGACTACAGAGGCAGGATAAGATTTCCCTGTATTTTCTAAGAAATAACTTGAAGCAGCATAAAATAAATTCCCTGAAACTCCACATTTCGTTCTTTATTTCTGAGTGTGTACATAGTAGAGTCAAAAACTTTCAAGGAACCTCCACACTCCTGAAAGATGAGGGGGTGCCTAAGACCATGACCGGTCCAGCTTCTTAATGGAAAATTTAGCACAAATCCAATAAGGCCTTTATTTATGGCATTGCATTAGTAATATCTATTGCTTGTCTGTCCTTCTCTTTAAGGGTATCCCTTGAAATATGGATTATTATAACATTTTTTTTTGTGGGGAACCTCTTCCCTGAGTATAAATTACTTGGTGTTAAAGCAATGGATTACAAATCAGAACCTTTAGAATTTTCATCATCTATGAAGCTGATTTCACATACCATCTGCTAGATGAAGCCATCCTAACATAATTCTCTATTTCTCCGAATCATCAACACATTCACGCAGATACTTGTCCATTTACCAGTGCTTTGGAAAGCAAAGAATATTGCCTTTCATTGTGCTTCACTGAGTTGAATCAGTGACTTCTCATGAAAGAAAGAGAGACACATCACTGGAAAGTGCAAAAGCCTTTGATGACTACAATACTTCCAAGATAAGTAGATGGTAGTTATCATGACAATACTAGGAACTATTTTGGGGTTACATGTAACTATATTTAATTCATCAAAATGCTATGCTTCATGTTAAAACATTTTTAAAGAACCAACTAAAATGTCTTGGGGAGACTAGATTTTTGAAATATGGAATTAAGATGAGTTTCTCCTGAGAACTAAGTTATTTAACTAAGATGAAATTAGTAGAGGAATGTTTAAAAGATGATACATGAAAGAAAGGAGAATGTTTAATTAAAGCCACAGTGAGTTTCTTTGTAACTACAGGCCATAAAACTGAGCCATCATCTCACAGTGGGTGCACAGAGTGCTAAAGCACAATGGAAAGAGTGACTTTTTAAGTGCATTTATTAAATCAAATGATTTTGGAATATTTTGAAATGTGAGCTTGAAAATTTAACAAAGTGGAAGGCAGCATTATAAAGTGGTTAAGACCATGGTTCTGCAATCAGACTGCTGAATTTTGTGATCTACTTTCTGTCTCTATTGTCCTTCTTCTTTTTTTAATATAAATGGAATCATACAATATGTGGTCTGGCTTGTTTCACTTAGCATAGAGTTTTTTAAGATTATCCATGTTATAGCATGTATCAATACTCCACTTATTTTATCGCTGAATAATATTCCATTGTATGGAAATACCATCTTGTGTTTATCCACTGATCAGTTGCAGGTACCTATGTTGTTTCCACTTTTTGGCTATTATGAGCAAGCTGTTATAAACATTCATGTATGCATTTTTCTAGATATATGTTTTCATTTATATTGGGTATATGCCTATGAGTGGAATTGCTGGGTCTATGGTAACTCTTTGGTTAGCATTTCAAGGAACTGCCCAACTGTTTTCTAAGCAGTTGCACCATTTTACATAACTCCTTGTTATTGTTGTTCAGTCACTAAGTCATGTATGACTCTTCATGACCCCATGGACTGCAGCATGCCAGGCTTCCTTGTCCTTCACTGTCTCCCAGAGTTTGATCAAACTCATGTCCATTGAGCCAATGTACCACCCAACCATTGTATCCTTTGTCATCCCCTTCTCCTTCTGCCCTCAATCTTTCCCAACATCAGGGTCTTTTCTAATGAGTCGGCTCTTCCTATCAGGTGGCAAAATATTGGAGCTTCAGCTTCAGCATCAGTCCTTCCAATGAATATTCAGGGTTGATTTCCTTTAGGGTTGAGTGATTTGACCTCCTTGCTGTCCAAGGGACTCTCAAGAGTCTTATCCAGCACCACAGTTTGAAAGCATCAAATTTTCAGCACTCAGCCTTCTCCACGGTCCAACTCTCACACCCATACATGACTATTGGAAGAACCATGGCTTTGACTATAGGGAGCTTTGTCTGCAAAATGATGTGTCTGCTTTTTAACACACTGTC
The DNA here is from genome assembly GCF_023091745.1 of Budorcas taxicolor. Taxonomy (NCBI): domain Eukaryota; kingdom Metazoa; phylum Chordata; class Mammalia; order Artiodactyla; family Bovidae; genus Budorcas; species Budorcas taxicolor. The sequence continues at coordinate 1,496,416 of NC_068935.1, forward strand.
TAGGTTTGTTAAAACTTTTCTTCCAAGGAGCAAGAGTCTTTTGATTTCGTGGCTGAAGTCACCATCCTCAGTAATTTTGAAGTGCTAGAACATTTCCCCTAGCACTTTGCAATTAATGAGCCTGAATAAGGTCAGATAAGATTTAGTGCTATCAAATCAGTTTTTGTAATAATGATTAAAGAACATTTAGCTTAACACTTTCAATGTGATAAACAAAATTGATACTTATGACTCTTATCCTTCAAAATGATTTCAATTTTTGATACAGTCATAATTTTATCTCATATGAAAAAAGTAAATCTTCAAATGACATTATCAAATCAATCTTATCAGTTAATGGAGAATTTAGGCATTATGGCAACTGTTTTCAGGAAAACATGCGATGAACATATCTTTCATTTATTTACTAGCTTAATCTGTATTTCTCACTAATTCATAATGAAGATGTTTAGTACCACCATAAATTAATAACTTGGGAGTTCAATGTTCAGTGCCCTAATGTGAATTTAAAGAAAAGGTAGGTAGTCAAATTGAAGTCTCGTTATCTGAGGAAGTTGCTCACCATATTGAAAGGCATCACAAATTTCTGTAAAATAACAATAATAAGCCATTGGCCAAGGGAAATATTGCACATTTACTTAAAAAGAAAAATAATATGCATCTCCTTAAAAGAGCAAAGAGTGATATGCCTGATTTTTTCTACAGGAGAATTCTTTTCAATTGAAAATATGTCTGGGAAAGCACCAGACCACAAGAAAAAGAATTTTTTTTCCTTGTTATGCTATAGGGATCTTCATTCAATAAATGTGTATATAACTTGTTTACTAAAGAGGAGAGACCCATAGGCCTTTCAGTTCAGATCTGTCTTTCCAATGAGTCAACACTTCACATGAGGTGGCCAAAGTGCTGCAATTTCAGCTTTAGCATCATTCCATCCAAAGAACATCCAGGACTAATTTCCTTTAGAATGGACTGGTTGAATCTCCTTGCAGTTCAAGGGACTCTCAGGAGTCATCTTCAACACCACAGTTCAAAAGCATCAATTCTTCGGCGCTCAGCCTTCTTCACAGTCCAACTCTCATTTCCATACATGACTACTGGAAAAACCATAGCCTTGACTAGATGGACCTTTGTTGGCAAAGTCATGTCTCTGTTTTTCAATATGCTGTCGAGGTTGGTTATAACTTTCCTTCCAAGGAGTAAGCGTCTTTTAATTTCATGGCTTCAATCACCATCTGCAGTGATTTTGGAGTCCCCAAAAATAAAGTCTGACACTATTTCCACTGTTTCCCTATCTATTTCCCACGAAGTGATGGGACCAGATGCCATGATCTTCATTTTCTGAATGTTGAGCTTTAAGCCAACTTTTTCACTCTCACGTTCACTTTCACTTAGAGGTTTTTTAGTTCCTCTTCACTTCCTGTCATAAGCGTGGTGTCATCTGCATATCTGAGGTTATTGATATTTCTCCCGGCAATCTTCTGTCCAGCTTCTGTTTCTTCCAGCCCAGTGTTTCTCATGATGCATATGTTAAATAAGCAGGGTGACAATATACAGCCTTGACGTACTCCTTTTCCTATTAGGAAAAAGTCTGTTGTTCCATGTCCAGTTCTAACTGTTGCTTCCTGACCTGCATACAGATTTCTCAAGAGGCAGGTCAGATAGTCTGGTACTCCCATCTCTTTCAGAATTTTCCACAGTTTATTGTGATCCACACAGTCAAAGGCATTGGCATAGCCAATAAAGCAGAAATAGATGTTCTTCAGGGACTCTCTTGCTTTTTCCATGATCCAATGAATGTTGGCAATTTGATCTCTGGTTCCTCTGCCTTTTCTAAAACCAGCTTGAACATCAGGAAGTTCACAGTTTACATATTGCTGAAGCCTGGCTTGGAGAATTTTGAGCGTTACTTTACTAGTGTGTGAGATGAGTGCAATTGTGCGGTAGTTTGAACATTCTTTGGCATTGCCTTTCTTTGGGATTGGAATGAAAACTGACATTTTCCAGTCCTGTGGCCCCTGCTGAGTTTTCCAAATTTGCTGGCATGTTGAGTGCAGCACTTTCACAGCATCATCTTTCAGGATTTGAAACAGCTCAACTGGAATTCCATCACCTCCACTAGCTTTGTTCATAGTGATGCTTTCTAAGGCCCACTTGACTTCACATTCCAGGATGTCTGGCTCTAGATGAGTGATCACACCATCATGATTATCTGGTTCATGAAGATCTTTTTTGTACAGTTCTTCTGTGTTTTCTTGCCACCTCTTCTTAATATTTTCTGCTTCGGTTAGGTCCATATTATTTCTGTCCTTTATCGAGCCCATCTTTGCATGCAATGTTCCCTTGGTGTCTCTAATTTTGTTGAAGAAATCTCTAGTCTTTCCCATTCTGTTCTTTTCCTCTATCTCTTTGCATTGATTGTTGAGGAAGGCTTTCTTATCTCTTCTTGCTATTCTTTGGAACTCTGCATTCAGATGCTTATATCTTTCCTTTGCTCCTTTGTTTTTCACCTCTCTTCTTTTCACAGCTATTTGTAATGCCTCCCCAGACAGTCATTTTGCTTTTTTGCATTTCGTTTCCATGGGGATGGTCTTGATCCCTGTCTCCTGCACAATTTCATGAACCTCATTCCATAGTTTATCAGGCACTCTATCTATTAGATCTAGGCCCTTAAATCTATTTCTCACTTCCACTGTATAATCATAAGCGATTTGATTTAGGTCATACCTGAATGGTCTAGCAGTTTACCCTACTTTCTTCAATTTAAGTCTGAATTTGGTAATGAGGAGTTCATGATCTGAGCCACAGTCAGTTCCAGGTCTTGTTTTTGTTGACTGTATAGAGATTGTCCATCTTTGGCTGCAAAGAATATAATCAATCTGATTTTGGTGTTGACCATCTGGTGATGTCCATGTGTAAAGTCTTCTCTTGTGTTGTTGGAAGAGGGTGTTTGCTATGACCAGTGCATTTTCTTGCAAAACTCTATTAGTCTTTGCCCTGCTTCATTCCACATTCCAAGGCCAAATTTGTCTGTTACTCCAGGTGTTTCCTACTTTTGCATTGCAGTCCCCTATACCGAAAAGGACATCTTTTATGGGTCTTAGTTCGAAAAGTTCTTGTAGGTCTTCATTCAGTTCAGTTCAGTCACTCAGTCGTGTCCGACTCTCTGCGACCCAAAGAATCGCAGCACGCCAGGACTCCCTGTCCATCAACAACTCTTGGTGTTCACTCAGACTCACGTCCATCAAGTCAGCGATGCCACCCAGCCATATCATCCTCTATCGTCCCCTTCTCCTCCTGCCCCCAATCCCTCCCACCATCAGAGTCTTTTCCAATGAGTCAACTCTTGGCATGAGGTGGCCAAAGTACTGGAGTCTCAGCTTTAGCATCATTCCTTCCAAAGAAATCCCAGGGCTGATCTCCTTCAGAATAGATTGGTTGGATCTCCTTGCAGTCCAAGAGACTCTCAAGAGTCTTCTCCAACACCACAGTTCAAAAGCATCAATTCTTCAGTGCTCAGCCTTCTTCACAGTCCAACTCTCACATCCATACATGGCCACAGGAAAAACCGTAGCCTTGACTAGACGGACTTTAGTCGGCAAAGTAATGTCTCTGCTTTTGAATATGCTATCTAGGTTGGTCATAACTTTTCTTCCAAAGAGTAAGCATTTTTTAATTTCATGTCTGTCTTCACAGAACCATTCAACTTCAGCTTCTTCAGCATTACTGGTTGGGGCATAGACTTGGATTACTGTGATGTTGAATGATTTGCCTTGGAAACGAACAGAGATCATTCTGTCGTTTTTGAGATTGCATCCAAGTACTGCATTTTGGACTCTTTGTTGCCCATGATTGCTACTCCATTTCTTTTGAGGGATTCCTGCCCACAGTAGTAGATATAATGGTCATCTGAGTTAAACTCACCCATTCAAGTCCATTTTAGTTCGCTGATTCCTAGAATGTTGATGTTCACTCTTGCCGTCTCCTGTTTGACCACTTCCAATTTGCCTTGATTCATGGACCTGACATTCCAGGTTCCTATGCAATATTGCTCTTTACAGCATTGGACCTTGCTTCTATCACCAGTCATATCCACAACTGGGTATTGTTTTTGCTTTGGCTCCATCCCTTCATTCTTTCTGGAGTTATTTCTCCACTGATCTCCAGTAGCATATTGGGCACCTACTGACCCTGGGAGTTCCTCTTTCAGCATCCTATCATTTTGCCTTTTCATACTGTTCATGGGGTTCTCAAGGCAAGAATATTAAAATGGTTTGCCATTCCCTTCTCCAGTGGGACCACATTCTGTCAGACCTCTCCACCATGACCTGCCTGTCTTGGGTTGTCCCTTGGGCATGGTTTAATTTCATTGAGTTAGACAAGGCTTTGGTCCTAGTATGATTAGATTGACTAGTTTTCTGTGAGTATGGTTTCCGTGTGTCTGCCCTCTGATGCCCTCTTGCAACACCTACCATCTTACTTGGGTTTCTCTTATCTTGACCATGGGGTATCTCTTCACGGCTGCTCCAACAAAGTGCAGCCACTGCTCCCTACCTTGGCTAAGGGTATCTCCTTACTGCCGCCCTTCCTGACCTTCAACATGGCATATCTCCTCTATGCCCTCTTGTGCCCATGCAGCCACTGCTTCTTGGATGTCAGGTTGCTCCTCCCGGCTACCGCCCCTGGCCTCAGGTGCGAGGTGGCTCCTCCCGGCAGCCCCTGGCCTCAGATGCGGGGTAGCTCCCCCTGGCCTCTGCTCCTGACCTCGGACTTGGGTAGCTCCTCTCGGCTGTTCCTGCGCCATGGCAGCCTGGCACTCTCAGGCGCTGCCCCTGACCTTGGACGTGGGGTAACTCCTCTTGGCTGCCGCCCTTCGAGCATGAGGTCCTCCCAGCTTCTGCCCCGACCTTGGACGTGGGGTAGCGCTTCTTGGCCGTGCTTAGTGCGCCGGTTGCAGCTGCCGGCACTGCTTGCAGGTATAGTACTAAATATCAGGAATAATACTAAATAAAAATATTTATATCACACGTTTAGAAAATGAATGATTCTGTGAGATGTCTTGGAATCCCCTGGGGACATAAAGAAATAAAATTGGAATTTTTTTCAGCTTGATTAGAGCTTGATTTATGAGGTTTATTATTTATTTATTTCACTAACAGAGGTGGAATGGCAGGAGAAAATTTTACCTTCTAAGGGAGAAAAGCAAGTTTACATATTTCTTATAGTTCACATAACTTAACAACAACAACAACAACAACAAAATTTTGTACACAATGCTGAGGTTGGTTAAAAAAATTCCTGATACAGGAAAGATATTACTGAATCGTGTAATTAATCTATGGTTTATATATAGATTTATTACAAATAGTTTAGAATTTCAAGTTTTACCAGTGTTTCCTTATACAAAGTATGTATTTGCACTGAACTTTTTCAACTTTCTTATTTACTAACGTTTATTGAGATATTTCATTATGCACTTAAAATTAAGTAAAACAAATCCCTATTGAAGAGATAATAAAGAGGGGAAAAACAGATATTCTTCTACCTTTCTTATTAAAGTGAAAATGTGAAAGTGTTAGTCCGTCAGTCATGTCCAACTCTTTGCGACTCCATGGACTGTAGCCCACTGGGCGCCTCTGTCTATCGAATTTTCCAGGCAAAAAATAATGGAGTGGGTCGGCAGTCCCTTCTCCAGGGCATCTTTCTGACACAGGGATTGAACACTTGTCTCCTGTATTGCAGGCAGATTCTTTACTGTCTGAGCCACCAGGGAAACTCACTGGTTGTTGTTTGTTTTTCTCCCTGTCTGTATCCTTTCGATCTTATTCTAAAATTTGCTTGATTGGTCCTTTAAGAGACATTAACTGAGGATTTACCTCCAGTCTTTGCCCAATTTTATTCTTTTTTATTTGTCATCACAAGAATATTATCCTACACAACACAGCAGTTTCTGTCTCCTTGACACCCTCTTTCTCCTTGCATGGGACAGTTAGAACTACTTAGTTATCACTTCTTGCATGGGACAGTTAGAACTACTTAGTTATCACTTCTCATCTATGTGTGAAAGGATTACCTTCTGCACTCTGTCAAAATTTACTTCCACTAAGGAAACTATTATTTTAATAGGGATCAGTATGGTGGCATTAGTGATAAAGAACCTGCTTGCTAATGCAGGAAACTTAAGAGATGAGGGTTCAGTCCCTGGGTTGGGAAGATTCCATGGAGGAGGGCATAGCAACCCACTCCAGTATTCTTGCCTGGAGAATCCCTTGGACAGAGGAACCTGGCGGTCCATAGGGTCACAGTAAGTCTGACACACCTGAAATGTCTTACTTAGCACCCAGCACATTTATCCTAAGGGCTTCCCAGGTGGTGCTAGTGGTATAGAATCTGTCTGCCAATGCAGGAGATGCAAAAGATGTGGATTCTATTCCTGGGTTGGGAAGATCAGATTCCTTGGAGAAGGAAATGGCACGCATCCAGTATTCTTGCCTGGAAAATTCCATGGACAGAAGAGCCTGGCAGGCTACAGTCTATAGGACCACAAAATTCAGGCACGACTGAGTGACTGAGTACAACACATCTGTCCTAAAAGCACTTATATTTTCCACTCATTTTCCTTTTGTATTACAAAAGAAAATACACAACTATATATATATATATATATATATAGTTGTGTATTTTCCCCAACAGCAACTTGGACCATAAACACGACAGTCTAAATATGAAGGTTCCTTTCAGAAAATAGGAATTTTCTAACCTTTGTCATCTGCCATCTTCAGGACAAATTGAGAAAAAAATGGATGGGTTCTTCAATCTAAGTACAAATAGTGAAGTGAAGTCACTCAGTCTTGTCTGACTCTTTGCGACCCTGTGGACTGCAGCCCACCAGGCTCCTCTGTCCATGGGATTGTCCAGGCAAGAATACTGGAGTGGGTTGCCATTTCCTTCTCCAGGGGTTCTTCCCAACCCAGGGATCGAACCCAGGTCTCTTGCATTGGAGGCAGACACTTTAACCTCTGAGCCAGCAGGGAAGCAAGTACAGATAAGGATCAGATTAAGCTTGAATGCTTGTTTTCTGACAATGACTCTTGCTGAATAAGAGAACGGCCTTTTGTAGAAAGATTGTGAGAGACTAAGCCTGGATTCATCCAAGATGTGAATTAACTAAACAATGTGTTAAAGTACCTAAGATCTATTAACTATATTTCCTACTGAGGCCAAACTGGAGAAACGATATAGCTATTTGAATGATTCAAACCCTCCTACTCTCTATCACATAACTTTTCTCCTCCCTACTTTTATTCCATTGCCCTTATATATATATTTTTTTAAAGTTAGAATATTTTTGAGTGTGTGTGTATATGTGTAAACAAATGTGTGTGCCAGATCTCAAAAGTGAATTGGAGCATCATCAGAGATCTCTTTGGGGCTCAGGCTCTTAAGAAAACTGCTGACAGTTATTCATAGCATCAGAATACCATCCTTTTTGTAAAGCTAGTAATGGTATAAACTTTCCTTAGCCTTTATGATAATTCAAACATGAATTACTTTATGTTCCATGTGGGGTGGGAAGCAACTTTAAGATAAGAAAATTAATAATGTAAACTAACTTTCAAGGGAAATTCAGTATAGTACTCCAGAATACCAGTCTCAAATATATAACATTAAGAATCTTGTTGTTGTTCAGCCTCTGAGTCATGTCTAACTCTTTGCAGCCCCATGGATTGCAGAATCCCAGGCTTCCCTGTCCACTATCTCCCGGAGTTGGCTCAACCTCATGTCCATTGTGTCTGTGATGCCATCTAACCATCTCATCCTCTATCTTCTCCTCCTGTCCTCAGTCTTTCCCAGCATCAAGGATTTTTCCAATGAGATGGCTCTTCACATCAGGTGGCCAAAGTATTGACACTTCAGCTTCAATACAGTAGGATTACCCTACTGTATAAAGGGGCTTCCCAGGTGGTGCTAGTGGTAAAGAACTCGCCTGCCAATGCAGCAGACATAAGAGACAAGGGTTCGATCTCTGGGTCAGGAAGATTCCCTGGAGGTGGATGCAGTAACCCACGCCAGTATTCTTGCCTGGAGAATCCCGTGGATGGAGGATCCTAATGGGCTACAGTCAACAGGATCTCAGAGTCTGACACGACTGAAGTGACTTAGCATGCACACACTGTATAAAGAGAGTGCTTAATTTGACATGTCAAATATGTTTTTGGACTGGACTGAAACACACTGAAGTACTAAACATACAAATGAAGTATTAAAAACACTTTGTGTTTTTAATAAATTAGATCTTATATATATATAAACCCCATATTTGTTCCATGTCCAGTTCTAACTGTTGCTTCCTGACCTGTATATAGATTTCTCAAGAGGCAGGTCAGGTGGTCAGATACTTAACTAAATATTTTTCAGTATACTCCAACAGTGAGGCTAAAACACATGTAGTAAACAGTTGTTGTAGGTGGCTTAGTTGCTAAGTTATGTCTGACTCTTGTGAATGCATGGACTGTAGCCCACCAGATCCTCTGTCCATGAGATTCTCCAGGAGAGAATACTAGAGTGGGTAGCCATTCTCTTCTTCAGTGTATCTTCCCGACACAGGGATCAAACCTGGGTGTCCTGCATTGCAGGTAGATTCTTTACCATCTGAGCCACCAGGGAAGCCCAAATGCAAGCATATGTTGGATCAAAATTCTATTTTCATTTATTATGTATTATACAGAGTGAAAATATTAATACCAAGGCATCTTGCTACCCAGATACTACCTTTCTCTCTATTGAGTTTAAGCACTGATCCTCTTGGAAGGTATCTTTCCCTTCTTCTCTCTTTAAATTGCTCTGTAGTAGCAAAAAAAAAAAAAACAAAAAAAAAAACAAGTTTATAATATGAAGCAAACAAATCATGCCATAAATCAGGTAGAGTCAATAGAGGAAGACTCAGATTGATTAACTACCTAAATGGCGTAAACCTCTCAGATGTCCAACTTTTGCTCTATGTCTCTTATCCAAAATCTGAATTCTCTATCTATTCATGTCCCAGAAGGAGCTTTTGTGAATGCATACTATAGCAAAACTAAGGCAATGATATGCATCTGCTGTATCCTCTGATTTCTGACAATATGGATATCCATTCCCACCTATCAGTTATTTCATACTTACTTCTATACCTCTACAAAATGATCTGTGTTTAATTTTCATTGGAGCAGTAATTTTCAGGGTTAACTTGACCCTTTCCTTTCTACAACTAAATATATAGATTAAATTTACCCTGGCATTTAGCTCCTGTAACAGACACTTGTTTCAATCTACCGTCATTTTGTGCCTTGCCATTACCTTGAGATCTCATAATGGAACAAAAGTTAACTTAATAGCAGGATAGATAGTTAACAGAATGTCATCTTTAGAATGTGTACTGGCAATACCTAAGTCTAGTACACTGTTTGTGCTCATATCTTTGACCAAGACCTTGTTTTTTCTGCTATAAGGAATTCCATGACTTTTGACAACTGACTTGCAACCTACCCAAAAAAGTAAATCTGACAATGAGAAACAGCTTTGAAAAGTTTTTGCTTACTCAATTAGTAAGTAATACTACCAGAAAAGAGTCCTTAAATGGAAACTGTGTAGAATCTTCACTAACTACTACATCTTCAACCCATAAACTCAAGCTTAAACTTAGTTTCCATGTGGTGTTGTGATTAATATTTTCATATCCTTTTTATCCACTTCAAATTCTCTTTGTGATATCTACTAACGTTTCCTCCTGAGTTGTGTTTTCTTTAACTTGGTAAGACACTACTTGCTTTGTCCTTTAGCACAGTCATAGAGTCAAGAAAAATATAAAAATAATTAAGCTATTAACAAAAGCGGTGCTGCATAAAATTATAAAAAATTTTTTTTTAAATATGGAATCATTTTACCAGGCATTGGCTTATCGGATACACAATTGCTTATTGAAAAATTAACATAGTATCTACCAACCTAACCTTAAAAAAATCCTAAAAAATCCTAACCATAGCCTTTCTTGAAGTCAATATGTTAAATTTCAACTGATAACCATTTAAAATAAAAAATATTACAATGATAATGCAGTTTTAGCTAGTGAATAGAATTCATTCATTAGACCTAAGTCCTTTTCCAAGTTTTTGTTTTATTTTTTTAAACAAGAAGATAAAAAACAAAGTGGTAGGAAATGACCTAAGAATTAATTAAGATACAAAAAAAAAAGAAATGGACCTTGGTACTTCAGCTGCAGATTCCGTTTCCTGTAGCTAAATATTTCTCAGGTGTCTGAATATAATGTCAGCATCTGAACTTTAAAGAGAGTACCTTTCCTTGCAATAAAAGTCATTCTTTATTCATCACAGGCTGTTTATGTCCTTGTAGACTGACTTTAACCTTTCTTTCCTTTCTTTTTTTTACCACCTGCAACATTTGATATATGGCTCCATGTCTATGATCATTAGCAGCTTTTGGAGTACTGGAAGGTGGTGGGAGGCAAGCGAGGAAAAGAAGGAATTCATGATTTTTCCATGAAGCTGAAACTCTAAATGAATTGAGTTTTTATGAACTCTGCTCGCTTAGCTATTAAATAGCTCATGTTTACATGGGGCAAGTTGTTTAGGTCTCCTTTATTTAATTTCATAGAAACATAGTATCGCATTTTAAACTAAACACTGCATTTCTTAAAATTTAAAGCTTTTATGCTATAGAATTGGTTGGAAAGAGAAAGATATTTTTACTGGAAAATAATAATACTATATATTGAGTAGATTTTAATCATAGAGATAGCTAATGCACATGTATGTTTATATTCAAAGTAAAAGGAATGTATTCTATTCTGCTGTAAGAAATGCACTTTTTTGATTTTCAGTTATGGCTAACTTGACATGAAAATTTTTAAATATTTACAATATTATTACTGAAATCTTCATATATTTAACTAAATAAGCAGTGTAATATTTGATATAATGTCTTTGATGAGTATGAAGCTTGAACAGAAGTGTATATACTGCCTTATTAGACAGAGGGTTTCCCTGGTGGCCGAGACAGTAAAGAATCTGCCTGTAATGCAGGAGACCAGAGTTGACTTTCTGGGTCAGGAAGATATCCTAGAGGAGGGAATGGCAACCCACTCTAGTATTTTTGCCTGGGGAATTCCATGGACAGAGGAGCCTGGTGGGTTACAGTCCGGGGGGGGGGGGGGTGGGGGGGGGGCGGGGTCACAAAGAGTCAGGCATGACTGAATAACTAACACGTATTAGCCAGAATACAAGATTAAAGTATTTGTATCAAAAATTATAGAAATGTCCAACAGATTGCATGAATAAATAGATATTTTTTAATTAATGTAATATATAAAAATGAAATCAGTGTCTTCATTTAACAGTGTTATAATAGGATTATTTCCCATTAAGGGTATTTGAATCACTGAACACATTTTTTCCCTCTTTTCTAATTACATATGTTATGATTCCCTGGTGGCTTAGTGGTAAAGAATCCGCCTGACAATGCAAGAGAGGCGAGTTCCATCCCTGGGTCAGTAAGATCCCCTGGAGAAGGACATGGCTAACCACCTCAGTATTTTTGCCTGGAGAATCTCATGGACAGAGGAGCCTAGGCAGTTATAGTCCATGGGAATGAAAAAGAGTCAGACATGACTTAGCGACTAAACAACACATGATTCCAATATTTTTAGAAAGCTTATAACCTATTTCAAAATGCTAGCTATTTTGACAAATAGAATCAGGTTATTTAATACAGGTTAAGAAAGGATCCCTAAAGCTAATTTGTTAAAAAAAAAAAAAAAAAATCAGACCCTACCTGCCGGGGGCCAGCGTGAGGAACTCTGCCCATGGCAAAGGTCATGAGGAAGGAGGCTTGGCATACACAAAGGCATGATCAAGCCTCAGGAAACCTCCTGTTCCCGAGCATCCAACCCCAAAACCAGAGTTTGTTTTATGCTCTCATCTCCACCTCTGACTTTACGGGGGGCTCTCCCCCATAACCATTTCTCTCAGAGAAGGAGTTAACTTGCAGCTCCAGTTAATAAAAATTCCTGGGTGTGACAAGAGTGTTTCAACTTAGAAATTCCTCTGGAGGTCCTCTAGCTTCCCTGATCAGTTTCGTCCAGCCACATGTGATTGTTTACAGCCTCCCAATCTTGAGAGGCATGAGATGCTTTAAAACTTTCTAAATACAGACTCTTTTGAGAAGTTAGAAAATTATTAGTATAGTATAGTGGGTTGATTAGAAATTATATTGGTTTCTCATTGTTGAGTCAGTGATTGCCACCAGGCCTCCATATCCTTAGGCACCTGGAAATATATTAATCAATGTATTTGGAATATAGAAAAGGAAATATAATAGTTTTTGATGTTAGCAATACTCGACTTTTTGAGTTAATGAATTTTCTCTTTTGTTATAGATCACTGTACTTTGTTATAAATCACTGTGTCCTTGCTATATAAAAATGTAACTTTATCACTCTCTTAAGACTAAATAGATCTTAAGGGGAATACTGGTGAAGGGTTTTCATTTGTTGAGCCAATATTTGTTGCTAAATCTCCATATTCCCTGCCCTTATAATGAATATAACTAGCATATTGGAAAAATAAGTAGTAACCTTTAAGATTAATCATGTTAAACCTTAGGCTAAGTAAATTCCTTTCCTAGTCATAACTCACTACACCCTCACCCCATAGGAATGCAACTTTATTTGGAAGGTGGCACCTGATTTAAGAAAAAATCACCCCTGGAAAAATAAGTTTTCTGGCTGACTGACCGGTATCAGAAAGGGCCATAAAATGTCAGCAGGCCTCATGGCCAGAAGATGATGCAAAACACATAAGACCTTTGTATAATTTTATATGAAGCACCTGATTGTGACAAGGGTCAGGTCTGCTGACCCCTGCGCGACTCTGTATTCATCCCTATGTATAAAAAAAGGTATATAAACAAACCTGAAAAATAAAGAAATAGGATCAGTTTCTGGAAAGACTGATTCCCCCATGTCATTTCTTTCTTGCTCCCAGTTTTTCTGGCTGAATTCCCATCTGGAGCATGGATGCTATTCCACGTAAACCAAGTTATTCAGCCTCTTTTTCTCCACTAATTTTCCTACTACACTATCCGTTTCTAATCTCTCTATATATCTGTAATTAAGATTTTTCCTAGGATGCTGATTTCATCCCCACCTGCGAATCACCCTGGATCCACCGGGGCTGGACCCCGGCACCTACCCTTAAAAAGAAAACACTTTTTAAAAGATAAATATCCTAAATGTATTCATCTATTCAAAAATCCTGTCCAAGATAAGTTATCTAATACAATTGATATTTCTTTGATAGGGCATATTCTTTCATTCCTTCAAGACGTTAGTAAATTTTTAACCCAAATGTCTAAATTATACTTCAGTTATAAAACTAGCTTCCCTTCTTTCCGTCAATTAATGCTAAGCATATTTTAAAACTAATCATGATTTATTATGAATGAATATAAGAATGTATGAGTGAGTGAAATGGACCATAATCTGACAGATTTACTGATAGTTCATTGAGTGTGAAAACCATTCCACATTCCCACATGAATAGATGAAAATGAAAGGAGAGCATGAGAACAACCTCTAAATGTTCTCATAGTTCTAAATACTAATCAAAAGAGGAATGAGATTAGTAACTGTGAAACTAGTGGTAAAGCCAGCTCTCTTTGTTTAAAGAGATTTGATTATTTTTCCAAGAACAGGAAGTCATGTAATGTAGCTAAGAAAATTAAAGAGAAATTTCCTCATAAGACAAGTAACATTACACACAGAGAGACACAGATATACACATACATGCACAATGCACATGTATTTAATGTGTTCTAGGTTGTGACAGCTAGAACTGGACATGGAACAAGGAACTGTTTCCAAATTGGGAAAGGAATACATCAAAGCTGTATATTGTCACCCTGCTTATGTAACTTATATGCCGAATACGTCATGCAAAATGAAGAACAAGCTGGAATCAAGATTGGTGGGAGAAATAACAACCTCAGATATGCAGAAAATGAAGAGGAACTAAAGAACCTCTTGATGAAAGTGAAAGAGAGGAGTGAAAAAGTTGGCTTAAAACTCAACATTCAAAAAATGAAGATCATGGTATCTGGCCCCATCACCTCATGGCAAACAGATGGGGAAACAATGGAAACAGTGCCAAACTTTTTTTTTTGGGGGGGGGGAGGGGCTTCAAAATCACTGCAGATAGTGACTGCAGCCATGAAATTAAAAGACACTTACTCCTCGGAAGGAAAGCTATGAAAAAACCTAGAGAGCATATTAAAAAGCAGAGACATTGCTTTGCCAACGGGTCTGGCTAGTCAAAGCTATGGTTTTCCAGTGGTCATGTATGGATGTGAGAGTTGGACTATAAAGAGAGCTGACACCGAAGAATGGATGCTTTTGAGCTGTGCTGTTGGCGAAGACTCTTGAGAGTCCCTTGGACTGCAAGGAGATCCAACCAGTCCATTCTGAAGGAGATCAACCCTGGGATTTCTTTGGAGGGAATGATGCTAAAGCTGAAGCTCCAGTACTTCGGCCACCTCATGCCAAGAGTTGACTCACTGGAAAAGACTCTGATGCTGGGAGGTATTGGGGGCAGGGGGAGAAGGGGACTACTGAGGATGAGATGGCTGGATGGCATCACCTACTCTATGGACATTAGTTTCAGTAACCTCCTAGAAATGGTGAAGCACAGGGAAGCCTGGCGTGCTGCCGTCCATGGGAGCACAAAGAGTTGGACATGACTGAGTGATTGAAAAGCAACAATGTTTGTGACAGGAATTCTTAGTGAACTTCCAGGTCTATCTCTTTTCATGTATCTCTGAAAAGTCTATATCACTTATGTTTTCATAAGAATTTGAATTATTGTTAATATCTCTGAGAAAAGAAGAAGTAATATTTGTACAAAAGTTTTGAAAGTCAAAGGAAGAATAGTCAGTGGTCTTTATCCTTTTACCCACTACCTACAAAGTTATATGTAATTGAAGTGAGGAAATAAAAACATTAGCAGTGAGACAGGAAATTATGTACAGGATTGATAAAGGTCATAGAGGGAATCACTGAATAATATAAAAATCAGATCCATACACCTTAAAAATAAACAACCTTATGTTAGATTTATATTGCTGACTTGATTAAAGGGTGGAGCTCCTTAAAACACCACCTTTTTTCCTGAAGCATTATACTTAACACTTTGGAAATTTTCCCTTTTTATGAGCTTATAGGACGAATGATTTTTAAAGCAAATCAAGAGTAAGGAATACATTTGGATTGATGTTTACAGAATAGGCGGTAATTAGTGTTGCAATTTGTGTTGATGTAACTAGTAAAACACCATTGCTTGTTTTTGGATGGGTTATTCATACTAAATGCTTTAGTCAGGGTTTCTAGTGTTAATTTAGATTTATTCCATGCTGCAAATGTTGTTCTAACAGCAGAAAAAGGCTCTGATGCCTTTCAGATAAATGTTAATCACAGTCCACTGAATCTATATGTAATATTATTTAGTGTCATTACCACTCTTAGAACTTTCCAGATTTTTACTTATCTGTTGTTTATTTGTTTTCATGGATCTCATTAATGTTGTAGAGCCCTTGTACTCTAATGAGAAAGAGCAACTACAAGAGCAATTCTCAGTTTAAGCTCTTGTCCAGAGTAGCATTGAGATGGCAATGAATAGGCAGAGAATTAATGAATGTAAAATCATGAATGATTATATATGAGAAGCCAATGCAGATCACACATTCATTCTCTGGGTTTCTTTAAGTGGCTGAAGAAAAATAAAATAGAATTAGCTGACTCAAATTCCTACCAGTAGAGACTGGCATTTTATAAAGTATGTTCTATGAAATCCTAATAAAGAGAGAGATGTTTTCAAAAAGTAAAACTAAATAAATACAGGTTCTGTGATTTGTTTGTGAATAAAAAATGAAAACTGGAACTTAAAACTTATAACTCAAACCAATAAAGTTTCCCATTATTTTTGATAACTCTCTTTTAGATTTGGTAGAAATAATAATTGAAAATTATATAAGATTTATTGGGAAGAAACAGTCAAAAGAATTCTCTATAATATACTTTATTTTAGCAAGGACTGATTTGTGTGTGTGTGTGTGAAACAGGGTTTTGTAAATAAAATATTTGTAATAGACATATTGTATTTCAAGTGATTTGAAATACTCTGACAGTATGTTTACCTCTAAAATAAAATTTTTAAAAAATGGAAAAGAAACCTTTGAACCTGAAAATTAGCTTTCAATGCAGGCAGTCCTCAAAGAGGAAAAAATATTTTTAGAAAAGTTCAAAATTTTCGTTTTCCTTATTATTCTTTGAACCTCAAATTCAAGGTACATATTAGATTTCCTAATTAGTCTTCATCTAAGAATAGGTGGCAAGAATACACTGAAGAATTATACAAAAAAGATCTTCATGACCCAGATAACTGTGATGGTGTGATCACTCAACTACAACCAGACATCCTGGAGCCCAAAGTTAGGTGGGCCTCAGGAAACATCACTATGAAGAAAGCTAGTGGAGGTGATGAAATTCTAGCTGAACTATTTCAAGTCCTAAAAAGATGATGCTGTTAAAATCCTGCTCTCAGTATGCCAGCAAATTTAGAAAACTTAGCAGTGGCCACAGCAAAGGAAAAGGTCAGTTTTCATTCCAATCCCAAAGAAAGACAATGCCGAAGAATGTTCAAACAACTGTATAATCTCACATGCTAGGTAATTCTCCAAATTATCTAAGTGAGGCTTCAACAGAACGTGAACCAAGAATGTACAGACCTCCAACTTGGATTTAGAAAAAGTGGAGAAGGCAATGGCACCCCACTCCAGTACTCTTGCCTGGAAAATCCCATGGACAGAGGAAGCTGGTAGGCTGAGGTCCATGGGGTCGCAAAGAGTCAGACACGACTGAGCGACTTCCCTTTCACTTTTCACTTTCGTGCACTGGAGAAGGAAATGGCAACCCACTCCAGTGTTCTTGCCTGGAGAATCCCAGGGACAAGGGAGCCTGGTGGGCTGCCATCTATGGGGTCACACAGAGTCGGACACGACTGAAGTGACTTAGCAGCCGCAGTAGAGGAACCAGAGAACAAATTGCCAACATCTGTTGGATCATTGAAAAAGCAAGAGAATTCCAGAAAAACATCTACTTCTGCTTTATTAACTACGTCAAAGCCTTTGACTGTGTGGATACCAACAAACCGGAAAATTCTTAAAGAGATGGGAATACCAGACCACATGACTTGCCTCCTGAGGAATCTGTATGTGGGTGAAGAAGGAACAGTTAGAATTGGACATAGACCAACAGACTGGTTCCAAATTGGGAAAGGAGTACGTCAAGGCTGTATATCATCACCCTACTTATTTAACTTATATGCAAAGTACATCATGCGAAATGTTGGGCTGCAGGAAGCATAAGATGAAATCAAGATTACCAGGAGAAATATCAATAATCTCACATGTGCAAATGACACCTCCCTTATGGCAGAAAGGGAAGAGGAACTGAAGAGCCTCTTGATGAAAGTGAAAGAGAAGAGTGAAAAAGCTGGCTTGAAAGTCAACATTAAAAAACGAAGATCATGGCATCAGGTCCCAGCATTTCATGAAAAATAGATGGGGAAACAGTGACAGATTTTATTTTCTTGGGCTCCAAAATCACTGCAAATGTTGACTGCAGACATGAAATTAAAAGACACTTGTTCCTTGGAAGAGAAGTTATGGCCAACCTAGATAGCATATTAAAGAGCAGAGACATTACTTTGCCAACAAAGGTCCATCTACCCAGGCTATGGTTTTCCCAGTAGTCATGTATGGATGTGAGAGTTGGATCATAAAGAAAGCTGAGTTCCAAAGAATTGATGCTTTTGAACTGTGGTGTTGGCAAAGACTCTTGAGAGTCCCTTGGACTGCAAGGAGATCAAACTATTCCATTCTAAAGGAAATCAGTCCTAAATATTCATTGAAAGGACTAATGCTAAAGCTGAAGTTCCAATATTTTGGCCACCTGATATGAAGAACTGACTCCTGGCTAAAGACTCTGATGCTTGGAAAGATTGAAGGCAGGTGGGGAAGGGGATGACAGGGCATGAGATGGTTGGATGGCATCGCTGACTCAATGTACAAGAGATTGAGCAAGCACCAGGAGTTGATGGTGGACAGAGAGGCTTGGATTGCTGTAGTTCATGGGGTCACAAAGAGTCAGACATGATTGAGAGATTGAACTGAGCTGAACTGTGGGAGATGGAAGTGGAGTAGATGTTGCCCCAATAAGATTCAAAATCATTTGAATATTGACTATTTTGAAAAATTAGCTTGACTTTACCTTTTATGTAAAATGTGTAGAAACACAAACTTTCTTGAGTAGGCTAGGGGAACGAATTCAATTTCATTATTGCTGTTGAGGTATACAAAGAACATCAAAGAACCTCAAGATACAAACTAAAAAGAACATAAAGCCTTTCCCCAGTAACAAGTGCAATCCATAGCTGTCAAGAAGGAGAAATCCCAGACATGGGTGATGATAATGGTGCTTTCCCAATACTTTGTCATGCATGTCCTTTCCAAAGTCCTTGTGGTCTCTTTCTAGGTGGCTCATTGCTAAAGAATCCACCTGCCAATGCAAAAGATACAGGAAACCCAGGGTTCGATCCCTGAGTCAGGAAGATCACCTGGATAAGGAAATGGCAATCCACTCCAGTATTCTTGCCTGGAAAATGCCATGGACAGCAGAGCCTGGCAGGCTTCAGTCTATGGGGTCCCAAAGAGTCTGACACAACTTAGCTACTAAGCACACATGCATGTGGTCTTTAGTACATAAGTTACAATAATGTTTCACAGTGGTTCCCAGTTTATAGAATAAGATTACAAAACTTTAAAAGGGTGTACAAGGAAGGCCTCAGCCTCAAATAATCCAAAGATAGAATCCTATTATGTGATTCATCTTTTAGGTGATGACTATCTGAATCAACAATTTTTGAATCAACAATTTTTAGCTCATTTTTTCTTCCTTCTTTTCTTTCTTTCTTGGTCTTGCTTGACAACTGATTACCGTAGAAACAATTGTATTAGTCACATAGTCACCGTGATGGTCACAAGATTCTAAGTAAAGCTTTTAAAATTATCCGTTCATGGATGGAAAGTAGTACGAGTGCTCAGTCATGTCCGATTCTTTGCAACCCCAAGGACAGTAGCCGGCCAGGCTCCTCTGTCTATGTAATTCTCCATGCAAAAATGCTGGAGTAGGTTGTCATTTCCTTCTCCAGGAAAGTAGTATGCTGCTGCTGCTGCTGCTAAGTCACTTCAGTCGTGTCTGACTCTGTGCGACCCCATAGACGGCAGCCCACCAGGCTTCCCCATCCCTGGGATTCTGTAGGCAAGAATACTGGAGTGGGTTGCCATTTCCTACTCCAGTGCATGAAAGTGAAAAGTCAAAGTGAAGTCGCTTGACTGAGCGACCCCATGGACTGCAGCCTACCAGGCTCCTCCGTCCGTGGGATTTTCCAGGCAAGAGTACTGGAATGGGGTGCCATTGCCTTCTCCAGGAAAGTAGTATAGATGGTGCCAATTTCAATTGATATTAAAATATATTGGTAACAAATGTAGATGTAGAATGTATTTTTTTTTTTAAATTCTCAAATTAATGTATTATCTCCCAAACTCTCTTATATTGGAAGAAACACATCTGAGGCATTCCCACATGTGAGAAAAACAGTAAAAATGGAAAGATTTCCTTAAGCCAAAAAAAAAAAAAAAATCTATACCTGTAGATAGAGAGATAGGTCAGTTTAGTAGGAATAAACTGCCAATTTTAAAATGTGGAGACACATACGGAATCTTAATTCAAATCCTCTGAGGTTTCTTTAAAGGATTTAGAACTAAATGTAGTATCTTAAAATTAACTCTGTAAATAAAACTCTATCTTTGGTATACCAAAAGCAAAGGGTAAGACATCCATAGGTGTTATCAAAAATGCCAAAGCTACATCTTTAGCAGGATGTCAGTGTTCTCATTTTTAAACTGAAGATGTCAAAGTTATTTCCCCTGTAAGTGAATATAATTTTCTGTAATATAAATCATTGACAAAAATATGTTGTTTTCTGAATATCTGCACTCTGTGTGCATAAGTAAGTAAGTAAGTAAGTAAATGTTAGTCAGTCAGTCGTGCCTGACTCTTTGCAACCCCATGGACTGCAGTCCACCAGGCTCCTCTCTCCATGAGATTTTCCAGGCAAGGATACTGGAGTGGGTTGCCATTTCCTTCTCCAGGGGATCTTCCCAACCCACAGATAGAACTCAGGTCTCCTGCAGTGCAGGCAGATTCTTTACCATCTGTGTGCATACCCTTAGTAAATTTACTTGTTTGATTCATAAATGTGTTCCTACACATTATTTGTTTGAGCCAGCTTATTTGCTATTAACATATTATATACCATGCTCTGAAAATTTGTTCAGTTTTTGAAATTTGTTCAGTTTTGAAAAATTGAATTTTTTATGAATATCTAAAACAAGCAGATAAATATTTATACTAAAACTGAAAAAAAATCTTATTTTGACAATATTTGGTGTATCTTAGAACTTGACTTGAAAAGTAATAATATTCAGCCATTGACTCATTTATGTAAACTTTCTTAGCTGTGAGCTTTCCTGAGTTTAGTAAGAGTCTTATATTGTCAAAATAATAAAGTCAGTAATATTTTTCAGAGAGAAAATCATGAATGATCATGGCCTACTATTGTTCCTGAAGGACTGGAAATGAAAAGATCTTTGAGTTCATTAATTTCATTAATGTGAATAATATAATACCTATTTTTCATCAGTATCCTAAGGATAAATGAGATTTTTCTGTCATGCTGCAGTAATGTATTAGAAGTGATGCCACAAAGGCACCTCAATAATCATGCTAACCTAGTACAAGGACAAAGTAGGCACTGGAGAAAATAAGGTCTAGTATATGGAATTTCTCAAAAGAAAGACTTATTAATAGAAATGTATTTTAATTGTGGTAGATGCTACAGTATTCTGAGAGTATTTGGTCTGTCCTTTTATCTTTCAAGTTTCTATTATTACTGTCCAGAAAGAATAGCTATTGGTAAATATAATGTTCATTCTTCCAAAGTAGTCAATAAAAGAGAAGTGAGGACATCAATAAGAAACTCTTTTCAGACAGAGTTTAAATTAACCTAAATTCAGTTGCACTTGTGTTCTCCTTAAGAAGTAGACTTAATGTTACCTTTAATATTCAAAGATAAGAAATAGCTCTAGCCCCAAGCATCCTGTATCCTGCATTGAACCTAGACTGGTGATTCATTTCTTATATGATATTATACATGTTTCAATGCCATTCTCCCAAATCATCCCACCCTCTCCCTCTTCCACAGAGTCCAAAAGACTGTTCTATATATCTGTGTCTCTTTTGCTATCTTGCATACAGGGTTATCGTTACCATCTTTCTAAAAAAAAAAAAAAAAAAAAAAAGGAAGTAGCTCTAACTTGCCTTCACTTTTTAAAGAAAAAAACTCTTTACTAAATAAAGTATACTAACAAATACTGTACTATCATTATCATCAAGTAAATCTATGCTGCATTTAAGCATATAAAGAGTAAATAGTAGAGACAAGATTTGTTTATTCAAATTGAGGTGAATAAATTAGGAAATAGTATGGATGAAAGAAAGATATAGATTAAAGAAAGATGCAGCACAGAAACTGAAAAGATGTTCACATTATGATGCAGTGAGATTTAAGGATATATTAAAAAGAACTCAGGATTAGTTGAGGAGTAATGCTTTTGAACTGTGGTATTGGAGAAGACTCTTGAGAGTCCCTTGGACTGAAAGGAGATCCAACCAGTCCATCCTAAAGGAGATCAGTCCTGGGTGTTCATTTGAAGGACTGATGCTGAGGAAGAACTTCCAATACTTTGGCCACCTCATGCAAACAGTTGTCATTGGAAAAGACCCTGATTCTGGGAGGGATTGGGGGGGCAGGAGGAGAAGGGGACGACAGAGGATGAGATGGCTGGATGGCATCACCGACTTGATGCACATGAGTTTAGGTGAACTCTGTAAGTTGGTGATGAATAGGGAGGCCTGGCTGCTGCGATTCATGTGGTTGCAAAGAGTCAGACATGACTGAGTGACTGAACTGAACTGAACTGAGTGCATTTAGTAAGGAAATGTTTCCTTTTTTAAAATTTAAAACATTAAAAGCAGACTAGAACAGAATAAGACATTTGTTTGGAACCCTTGAGAAGGATACAAGAGTCAAGAGATAATACTGATATATCTTTGAGAGAGAAAAATTTTAAAAGATGAATATAATATATTCTAAACTAAATATATATCTAAATATACATATATTTATATATAATTATATATAAACTTATATATATAATATAATATTATATTATATATAAAATATATAACTAAAATGTAGCCCTAATGGTTGTGATGTTATGAGAATTTTATATGTATAAAACAATTTTGTTTAATAAATATTTATTGGATCCTCTATAACAGGTCCTGTTCTAGGTAGCTCTGTTATATCAGAGGATAAAACAGAGAAAAAAAAAGTCCTGCCTTCTCTGAATTTATATTTTAGTGGCGAAAGAGAAAAAATAACAATCAACCTGAGGATAATTTTGTAATATGTTAGAAGGTGACAAGCACTATGGAAAAATTTAGTGCAGAGGTAGGAGATTTGCAAGTTGATTTTTAGGAGCTGGCCAGATCATATTTTAAATAGTCCTGTCTAGGTAGACGGAGAAGGCTATGGCAACCCACTCCAGTACTCTTGCCTGGAAAATTCCATGGACGGAGAAGCCTGGTGGGCTGAAGTCCATGGGGTCGCTAAGAGTCGGACCCGACTGAGCGACTTCACTTTCACTTTTCACTTTCATGCATTGGAGAAGGAAATGGCAACCCACTCCAGTGTTCTTGCCTGGAGAATCCCAGGGACGGGGGAGCCTGGTGGGCTGCCATCTCTGGGGTCACACAGAGTCAGACACGACTGAAGCAACTTAGCAGGAGGAGTCTAGGTAGAAATCTTTAAAAGGTGATTTTTTAAGACATGAAGCAGGTGACCATATTTACTAAATACATTACATAAATTTGATATGTATGTAGTCTATGTAACCTAAGGCTTATTATCTACTGTGAATACTTTTATAGCCTATAATAGGGAAAAGGAAAAATTACACTTACATGTATAAGACTGGTGCATGGGGATGACCCACAGAGATGCTATGGGGAGGGAGGTGGGAGGGGGGTTCATGTTTGGGAACACATGTAAGAATTAAAGATTTTAAAATTAAATAAATAAATAAATAAATAAAAAATTTAAAAAAAAAGACTTTTGAAATTATATTAAATTGTCAGACTCTGGCTTTAGAACTTTTGGTGACACAATGGTAAGAATCCAGGAGAAGCAAGAGACACAAGTTCCCAGGGTTGGGAAGATCCCCTGGAGTAGAAATAACATCCCACTCCACTATTCTTGGCTGGAATACTCCGTGGACAGAAAAGCCTGGCAGGCTACAGTCTATACAGTTACACAATCAGACACGACTGAGCATTCACACACACACACACAACCATTTTTAAACAAAGATATTCATTCTGTATACTTAAGCTTTCCTAAACTTCTTAGAAACTCCTTAAGACATGTAGTGCAATACTTTCCATAATTTAAGAATAAAAATTGTACAAGCTTCTTAGAGGGTATTTTCTAAGGCAGTAATATTTCAAGAATTAAATTTTAGCTAGTACAACTAGATATTTCTGTATAAGAAATTTATTAATTACTACTGTGCACCTTTAGTCAACAGACTATAGCACAGATAAAAACATTAATCTTTTGCTTACTATACAGTATAGCAAAGTCAAATAATTACAAATTTGGAAATTTTAGTGAATAATCTGGTGACTTTGCTATTTTGCGAAGATAACGATTTATATTATAATAGTTGCCATGGTTTCAACATACCAGATAGATTGTGGGAGAAGTGTGATTTGTTAATATTAACACCAATTCATATTAGGAATCTTTATTAAATAATGTTATGTGAATATTTTTATTTGTTCATGTATTTAAAAAAAAGCATTCTTATTGAGATGAAATAGATGGGGGTACACAAGTCCTTTGTTGAAAGTACTAAGCCACCATATTCTATTTTTCTATATTTTAAAAAGTGTGGAACATCTACCTTAATTTCAATACCAGTGAGATTCATAGAGATGAAGATTTTTCAGGAAGATTGAAATGTTAACATGAAAAAGATTATGGGAAACACAGACTCACTAGAGAAACAGCATATCAAACTCTATAAAACAAAACACTTTATAATAATTGAATATCAAGTTTAAAGGATGAACCTCAAAAATGTTTCTTATCCATCCAGCCAATATGATACCTCTGAGAATCAAAGTGTGTGAAAGTGTTAGTCATTTAGTCATGTCTGACTCTTTGTGAACCTGTGGACTGTAGCCCGCCAGGCTCCTCTGCCCACGGAATTCTCCAGGTGAGAATATTGGAGTGGGTAGCCATTCACTTCTTAAGAGAATCTTTCTGATCCAGGGATCAAACTCAGGTCTTCCATATTGCAGGAAGGTTCTTTACAATCTAAGCCACCAAGGAAGCCTTGAGGAAGCACAAGCTTTTGTCAGTTCTGTGCAAAACAGTTATATTACAGGAAAGATGAAAAGATATTTTTGTTAACCTAACCTAAGATTACTTTATATAAAGTCATGTTTTCAAATATATATCCTTATGGATGCTATGTTGGATATTACCACTTATACTATACAGGATCTTACTCCCATCTTTGCTTCAGTTTCTAATTGAATGGCAATTGTGATTACATGATCTAATCTAATTTAGATCTTTAATTTTTACTTCTAAATTATTTTATGAACCTTATAAATCTATTGAAAATAAAATATGCAATGTTGTTTGATAACATTTTACCTATAGTAGAACTTGGAGAAGGAAATGGCAACCCACTCGAGTATTCTTGCCTGGAAAATCTTGTGGACTGAAGAGACTGGCAGGCTACAATTCATGCATTTGCAAAGAATCAGACATGACTGAGTGAACACAATATAACTTATTTCAAAATTGGAATCAGTCCTCTCAGAATCTGTCTCCTCTCTGTCAGCTACATTTATTTAGTACTCAAAATCCTTCTTCCAAACTCCTGTGAATGTTGATTATTTTGACCTCTTCCCACGAGGTATGAATGTTCTTTTATGGCATCTAAAATGGCAAATCCATCCCAGAAAAGTTTCAACCTACTTTGCCCAGATCCATCAGAGGGATCACTATTTATGGAAGCTATAGCCTTACGAAATGTATTTATTAAATAATTACTTGGAAGTTGAAATCATTCCTTTACCCATGGGCTGCAAAATGAATATTGTGTTAGCAGGCATCAAAAAGAATATTAATCTCATTGTTCATCTCTATCAGAAGTCTTTGGTGACTATGTGCATTGTCAATCAGCAGTATTATTTTGAAAGGAATTCTTCTTCTTCTTCTTCTTCTTCTGAGCAGTAGATTTCAACAATGGGCTTAAAAAAGAAACTTCCCTGGCGGTCAGTGGTTAAGACCATGCTTCCACTGCAGGGGGCACGGGTTTATCACTGATTGGGGAACTAAGATCCCACATGCCATGTGGCTTGGCCAAAAAAAAAACCACACACACACACACACACAAATATCAGCTAACTATGTTGTAAACAAATGTGCTGTCATCCAGGCTTTGTTTTTCAATTTATAGAACACAGGCAGAATAGATTTAGCATAATATTAAAGTTCCTAAGTTTTTCAGAATGGTAAATGAATACTGTCTTCAACTTAGTAATCAGCTGGATTAACCTCTAAGAAGAGAGCCTGTCCTCTGAAACTTTGAAGCCAAACATTGGCTGCTCCTTTCCAGCTATGAAAGTCTTAAATAATGTCTTCTTTCAGTAGAAGGCTATTTTCTCTACATTGAAAATCTATTGTTTAGTGTATCTACCTTAATTAACTAGCTAGATCTTCTGGATAACTTGCTACAGCTTCTGTATCAGGATTTGCTATTTCACCTTACACTTTCATGTTCCGTAGATGGTTTCTTGCCTTAACCCCATGAAGCAACCTTTGTTAGCTTCAAATTTTTCCTTCAGTTTTCTCACCTCACTAAGCCTCCATAGAATGTACAAGAGTTAGGGTTGTGCTCTAGATTTGTCTCTGGCTTAAGTGGATGTTGTAACTAATTTGATCTATCCAGACAACTAAAACTTTCTCAATATCAGCAATTTGGCTGTTTAGCTTTCTTTTCATTAGTGTCTTCATAAGAGTAGTAATTTAACTTTCCTTAAAAACTTTTCTTTTGCATTTCCTTTGCAATGGCAAACTTTTTGTACAAGAGGACTAGCTTTTGGCTTATCTAAACTTTCACATGCATAAGCTTAATCATTTCTAGCTTTTGATTTATACAGAGAGACCTGTAACTGTTCTTTTCACTTGAACACTAAGAGACTTTTGCAGGTTTATTATTGCCTAATTTCAATATAGTTTTGTCTCAGGAAACAGGGAAGCTCAGAAAGGAGGAGGTGAGTGAACAGCTGACCCCTGGAGCAGTGCAAAAAAAAGTAACATTTATCCAACATTTATTAAAACTGTTATATTATATGAGCATGATTAATGGTACCCAAAAACAATTACAACAGTAACATCAAAGATTACTAATCACAAATCACCATAACAAATATAAGAATAATGAGAAAGTTTGAATTATTGGGATAATTACCAAACTGTGATACAAAGGCATGACGTGATCAAATACTGTTGAAAAAACGGTGCCCATAAACTTGTTCTTCCTCTCTGCAGGATTGACACAAACCAGCAATTTGTGAAAAATGAAATAAAATACAGCAAAATGAGATATGTGTCTATTCTTCCTTTTATTGCTTAATTAAAGGACTATTCAGTACAGTTCAGTCGCTCAGTCCTGTGCAACTCTTTGCGACCTCATGAAGTGCAGCACGCCAGGCCTCCCTGTCCATCACCAGCTCCCGGAGTTCACTCAGACTCACGTCCATCAAGTCAGTGATGCCATCCAGCCATCTCATCCTCTGTCGTCCCCTTCTCCTCCTGCCCCCAATCCCTCCCAGCATCAGAGTCTTTTCCAATGAGTCAACCCTTCGCATGAGGTGGCCAAAGTACTGGAGTTTCAGCTTTCATCATTTCTTCCAAAGAAATCCCAGGGCTGATCTCCTTCAGAATGGACTGGTTGGATCCCCTTGCAGCCCAAGGGACTCTCAAGAGTCTTCTCCAACACCACAGTTCAAAAGCATCAATTCTTTGGCGCTCAGCCCTCTTCACAGTCCAACGCTCACATCCATACATGACCACAGGAAAAACCATAGCCTTGACTAGACGGAACTTAGTCGACAGTGGAGTGTCTCTGCTTTTGAATATGCTATCTAGGTTGGTCATAACTTTTCTTCCAAGGAGTAAGCGTCTTTTAATTTCATGGCTGCAGCCACCATCTGCAGTGATTTTGGAGCCCCCTAAAATAAAGTCTGACACAGTTTCCACTGTTTCCCCATCTATTTCCCATGAAGTGATGGGACGAGATGACATGATCTTAGTTTTCTGAATGTTGAGACTAAAGCCAACTTTTCACTCTCCTCTTTCACTTTCATCAAGAGGCTTTTTAGTTCCTCTTCACTTTCTGCCATAAGGGTGGTGTCATCTGCATATCTGAGGTTATTGATATTTCTCCCGGCAATCTTGATTCCAGCTTGTGTTTCTTCCAGTCTAGCATTTCTTATGATGTACTCTGCATATAAGTTAAATAAGCAGGGTGACAATATACAGCCTCGACGTACTCCTTTTCCTATTTGGAACCAGTCTGTTGTTCCATGTCCAGTTCTAACTGCTGCTTCCTGACCTGCATACAGATTTCTCAAGAGGCAGGTCAGGTCGTCTGGTATTCCCATCTCTTTCAGAATTTTCCACAGTTTCTTGTGATCCACACAGTCAAAGGCTTTGGCATAGTCAATAAAGCAGAAATAGATGTTTTTCTGGAACTCTCTTGCTTTTTCCATGATCCAGCAGATGTTTGCAATTTGATCTCTGGTTCCTCTGCCTTTTCTAAAACCAGCTTGAACATCAGGGAGTTCACAGTTCACGTATTGCTGAACCCTGGCCTGGAGAATTTTGAGCATTACTTTACTAGCATGTGAGATGAGTGCAATTGTGTGGTAGTTTGCGCATTCTTTGGCATTGCCTTTCTTTGGGATTGGAATGAAAACTGACATTTTCCAGTCCTCTGGCCACTGCTGAGTTTTCCAAATTTGCTGGCATATTGACTGCAGCACTTTCACAGCATCATCTTTCAGGATTTGAAATAGTTCAACTGGAATTCCAACACTTCCACTAGCTTTGTTCGTAGTGATGCTTTCTAAGGCCCACTTGACTTCACATTCCAAGGTGTCTGGCTCTAGATGAATGACCATACCATCGTGATTATCTGGGTCATGAAGATCTTTTTTGTACAGTTCTTCTGTGTATTCTTGCCACCTCTTCTTAATATCTTCTGCTTCTCTCAGATCCATACCATTTCTGTCCTTTATCAAGCCCATCTTTTCATGAAATGTTCCCTTGGTATCTCTAATTTTCTTGAAGAGATCTCTAGTCTTTCCCATTCTGTTGTTTTCTTCCATTTCTTTGCATTGATGGCTGAAGAAGGCTTTCTTATTTCTTCTTGCTATTCTTTGGAACTCTGCATTCAGATGCTTATATCTTTCCTTTTCTCCTTTGCTTTTCGCCTCTCTTCTTTTCACAGCTATTTGTAAGGCCTCCCCAGATAGCCACCCAAGTAAGATGGTAGGTGTTGCAAGAGGGCATCAGAGGGCAGACACACTGAAACCATACTCACAGAAAACTAGTCAGTCTAATCACACAAGGCCACAGCCTTTTCTAACTCAATCAAACTAAGTCATGCCCGTGGGGCAACCCAAGATGGGTAGGTCATGGTGGAGAAGTCTGACAGAATGTGGTCCACCGGAGAAGGGAATGGCAAACCACTTCAGTATTCTTGCCTTGAGAACCCCATGAACAGAAGGAAAAGGCAAAATGATAGGATACTCAAAGAGGAACTCCCCAGGTCAGTAGCTACCCAATATGCTACTGGAGATGAGTGGAGAAATAACTCCAGAAAGAATGAAGGGATGGAACCAAAGCAAAAACAAATCCCAGCTGTGCATGTGATTGGTGATAGAAGCAAGGTCCAATGCTGTAAAGAGCAATATTTCATAGGAACCTGGAATGTCAGGTCTATGAATCAAGGCAAATTGGAAGTGGTCAAACAGGAGATGGCAAGAGGGAACGTCAACATTCTAGGAATCAGTGAACTAAAATGGACTGGAATGGGTGAATTTAACTCAGATGACCATTATATCTACTACTGTAGCAGGAATCCCTCAGAAGAAATGGAATAGCCGTCATGGTCAACAAAAGAGTTCGAAATGCAGTACTTCAATGCAATCTCAAAAATGACAGAATGATCCCTTTTCATTTTCAAGGCAAATCATTCAATATCACAGTAATCCAAATCTTTGCCCCAACCAGTAATGTTGAAGAAGCTGAAGTTGAGTGGTTCTATGAAGACCTAAAAGACCTTTTAGATGTAACACTCAAAAAAGATGTCCTTTTCATTATAGGGGACTGGAATGCAAAAGTAGGAAGTCAAGAAACACCTGGAGTAACAGGCAAATTTGGCATTGGAATGCAGAATGAAGCAGGGCAAAGACTAATAGAGTTTTGCAAAGAAAATGCACTGGTCATAGCAAACACCCTCTTCCAATAACACAAGAGAAGACTCTACACATGGACATCAGAAGATGGTCAACACTGAAATCAGATTGACTATATTCTTTTCAGCCAAAGATGGAGAAGCTCTATACAGTCAACAAAAATAAGACCAGGAGCTGACTGTGGCTCAGATCATGAACTCCTTATTACCAAATTCAGACTTTAATTGAAGAAAGTAGGGAAAACCACTAGACCATTTAGATATGTCCTAAATCAAGTCCCTTATAATTATACAGTGGAAGTGAGAAAAAGATTTAAGGGCCTAGATCCGATAGATAGAGTGCCTGATGAACTATGGAATGAGGTTCGTGACATTGTATTGGAGACAGGGATCATGACCATCCCCATGGAAAAGGAAAATAAATGCAAAAAAAAAAAAAAAAAAGGACTATTAGCACCTTTTAAATTTTCCATTAATTTAATAAACTTTTAATAAAATAACATTTTAATAATTTTTTTCTTAAAGTACATAATAGGAGCCCAAATTTTGTGACTCAACATATATTTCTAAAAATAATTTGAAGCCATTTTTTTATGTGAGATGCATAACATACTCCTTTTAGATGAAGAATAAAATATTTTCTGTGAAAATATGCAAAATAACATCAACAAATGTAATCCTTTCATCATTAAATGACATTATCATTTATTTTCTGATGACTAGCACTCTCTATGTAAAACTTAAAGCCTCTCAAGTTGCAGAAATCTACAAAATTCAATGCCGTTCTAATAAAAATAATACATTATCTTCTTTAAAAATGTAGTAATGAAAATATCATTTTACTCTCTAGAGAGCCATCTTTCTAGATACTCCATGGTACAGAAGAAAATGAAATGTTTCAAGCAATTCTGTTATTAATGATCCTGAACAGGATTATTCATCATGTGATTAAAAATTCCTCAGTACATTATTTCATCTTTCAAGAAAGTATTCTTCAAGTCTGGATCATAAAACTACTCACTTCCATTTTTTCACTTAGAATATGAGAAACTAGTGACAGTATCTGATTCTTCAAACATTTGAAAGGATCACTGCATCACTGATCCTGTTCACAGTCTCCACACTGTTTGCTGAACCCAGGGTAGGCAAAACTTGAGCTAAGAGGCTGAAAGAAGACACAAGGAGCCATAGGAACTGCAGACACCTTTCTTCTCTCCTGGCTGGCACAACTGCCATAATACAGCCTCTCTCCTGGCATATGCAGAGGCTGTAGAATCAGCCATAAGATAACCATAATGTAGTAACAACATAGCCACAGCATAACCTCATATAACATAACCATGATGTTGCTCCAGCGTGGCCCCAATGCAGCAGCTGCTAAGTCACTTCAGTCGTGTCCGACTATGTGCGACCCCATAGATGGTAGCCCACCAGGCTCTGTCGTCCCTGAGATTCTCCAGGCAAGAACACTGGAGTCGGTTGCCATTTCCTTCTCCAATGCATGAAAGTGAAAAGTGAAAGTGTAGTTGCTCAGTCGTGTCTGACCCTCAGCGACCCCATGTGCCAGGGTCCAGCCCCGGTGGATCCAGGGAATTTGATGCAGGGACAGAGTCGGCGTCTTATGAAAGAACTATTCAATTAGAGATATAAAGAGAGATTAGGAAAGAATAGTGTAGTAGGAAAATTAGTGGAGAAAAGAGGCTGAATAACTTGGTTTATGCGAAGAACCAATAAAACTCCGAGACAAGGAGTTTGCACTACCTACGTAGGCCACAGGCGTCTTCCCAGTCTCCCGAAGGAGTGGGGACACAAAGTATCCCCCTGTTCAGATCTTAGAAGCCCAGGCAAAATTAGTAGGCTTGGCAAGCCTCTGTGTTCCAGATGGGAATTCAGCCAGAAAAGAAGAGAATGAGAAAAAACCACATGGGGGAAACCAGTCTTTCCAGGAACTGGTCTGTTTCTTTATTTTCCAGGTTCACTTTTACACTTTTAGTTGTACATAGAGATAAATGTGTTCTCAGCATATCTTTGTTCTTACAAGGGTCTTACGTTTGTTTTACAATATCTTCTGGTCTGGAGACCGATTAACATTTTATGGCCCCACATTTCTTTCTATAGATAAAGGTTAATCAATCAGAAAACTTGTTTCCCCTTAAGATCTATTTAGTCTTAAGATAGTGATAAAGTTACATTTTTACATAGCAAGGACACAATGATTTATAACAAAGAAAGAGGAGTACAGTGATCTATAACAAAAGAGAAAATTCATTAACTCAAAAGTCTGGTATTGCTAACATCAAAACTACTATATTTCTTTTTCTATATTCTAATTACATCGATTAACATACTCCCAGGTGCCTAAGGATATGGAGGCCTGGCAGCAATCATTAACTCAGCAATGAAACTCTTCACCAACATGATTTTTATCTTTAGAAAAACCCTATGCTAACTAAGACTTTCAAAATACTCCAAACTCTCTGTGCTGTTTATGGTTGAGAGGTTGTAAACAATCATGTTCATAGTAGCAAGAGTGTGGATAATCCGGTCACACAAGCTAGTCTGCCAGCAGAGAGGTTTGACCTGAGACACTTCTTTTATATGCAGGAGACTATTATCTGGAGCTCTAAGTTTATTTTCCAGAGAAAGGTGGTCAGGGATAGCCCCTGTTAATGTCAGAAGAGTAGGTGAAAGCATAGTGCAGTAAGGTAGGCGGACTCTGGTTTTGGGGCAGATGCACGAGCAGATCCACCGAGGCTCCCTTAAGGCCTGACTTGCCTTTGCCTGTCAGGCCCCTTAACCTCATGACCTTTTCCACGGGCAGGACTCCTCGTGCTGGCTCCCAGTACCCATAGACTGCAGCCTTCCAGGCTCCTCCATCCATGGGAGTTTCCAGGCAAGAGTACTGGAGTGGGGTGCCATTGCCTTCTCTGAATGCAGCAGCAGCCAGGGCTTTCATGGTGGTAGCTCCTGTACACACACACAACCTTCAGGGCTTTTCCAGGTGGAGCCTATGTAAGAAAATTAGCCCATGTTCAAGCAAGTACTTTGAGAAGTGTATGTGCAGTGCTATAAATGATTTCAGCTGTTACATAACTGTGGAAAGTCATTGTTTACAGAACATGGGGTGAGAGGTCATGAGAGCATGGGGCAAGAGAGCCTGACTGGCGCCATCTTGTTTATTTCCCCACTGTCACGTTTCTCTTTAAAGAACTCTAAATGTCTGAGTATCAGGACACTGAAATTCTTGATCATATAATATTAATTATAGAAATTTTTTTAAAAACTGGCCCTTAATAACTTTATTTTTAAACATGCCATGATTTTCTATAGACATGCAAATTCTCAAAATTCTAGTTAAAGGTAAATATTACTAAAAAATGACTTTTATACTATAAAGATGATTTATAGTTATCAGCACGGCATTAAATTGTTACTTAAATCATTTTTGGCCTAACTATTCCAGGGGTATAAACATACGAAGAATATAGATGGTAATAGACTGCTTTTTTAATCCTTAATTTCTCAATAATCCCTACTAATGATAAAGTAATGAATTCTTTTTAAAAAATTTTCCAAATAGGCTATGAGCTGTCATATGAATTCATGAGATCAGTATCAGGGTCATTATTTGGAAATTAAAAAAAAAAGTTTTGCCCATATGCATACTCTTAAACAGATGATTTTGCTGTATTTAAGTCATCTAAGAAAGTCATCAAAAGCAAATCTTATTTTCCAAATATGTGAAAAGTAAAAACAACATGGATATCTAAGATTAAAAAAAAATGTAAGTAACATAGATTCAATTCTGAATAGACAATAGAATGAAAGAAAGAAAGAAGAAAATAAGATAAGGGAAGAAAAAGTTAAAAATATCAGTGTCTATCAATTTCATTTCCCTCCTGGATAAAACTGGTGGGTTTGAGGGGTCAGCATAGGGCGGTTGTTACAGTCCTTCCTCACTGTGGACTTCATGAATAATGGGAGTAAACACTTCAGTGTTATGTGGGTACAATTTCATTCTTGAATTTTTCTTATTGGGCATGATTGGGCTCAATGGTAAAGAATCCATCTGCCAATGCAGGAGATGCAGATTTGATCCCTGGCTTGGGAAGAATCCCTGGAGAAGAAAGTGGCAACTCATTTCAGTATTTTTACCTGGGAAATCCCCTGGGCAGAGGAGCCTAGTAGGCTGCAGTCCATAGGTTGCAAAGTGTCAGACATTACTGAGCAACTGAAAACATATACATTCACTGTGTATTTCACATTTTCACATATACTATTTAAGTAGGATAGCAAAATGCCTTAAAAGAATGTATCACTTTAGGATTTTAGCTTTTTTCTTGGTTTCATAAGCTACCACTGGAGAAAATATAACTATCTTCTCCTCCAAAATAAACTTTATGAAGAACACAGCCCTTGAAAAATAAAAGAGAAGATTATTGCCTATGGTTAACAAAGAGTACAAGGAAAGTTATGACCAATCTAGACAGCATATTCAAAAGCAGAGACATTACTTTGCCAACAAAGGTCCATCTAGTCAAGGCAATGGTTTTTTCAGTGGTCATGTATGGATGTGAGAGTTGGACTGTGAAGAAAGCTGAGCACCAAAGAATTGATGCTTTTGAACTGTGATGTTGGAGGCGACTCTTGAGAGTCCCTTGGACTGCAAGGAGATCCAACCAGTCCATTGTGAAGGAGATCGGTCCTGGGTGTTCTTTGGAAGGAGTGATGCTAAAGCTGAAACTCCAGTACTTTGGCCACCTCATGCAAAGAGTTGACTCATTGAAAAAGACCCTGATGCTGGGAGGGATTGAGGGCAGGAGGAGAAGGGGACGACAGAGGATTAGATGGCTGGATGGCATCACCGACTCCATGGATGTGAGTCTGAGTGAACTCCGGGAGTTGGTGATGGACAGGGAGGCCTGGCGTGCTGCAATTCATGGGGTCCCAGAGAGTCGGACATGACTGAGCGATGTTACTGAACTGAACTGAACAAAGAATACAGCAAAATACTTTGTCCTTGATTTGTTTTCTTGAAATAGTGGAACTAGAAGAGCTGTTGAAGCTATTGTTAGCCATGGAAGTACACTAAGAGTTCGGCACAAGGCTATTTTCTTTTCTTTCTTTTTTTTGCTTTTATTTTATTTTGTCTTACTTTCTTTGTTCCTTATCTTATATGAACAGTTACCACTGGCAACATCTTAACATTTAATGCCATCATGCCATTTTATTTTAGTTCAGAAAGTTGGACACATTATCTAAAATAATTAGATTGTCTTAGACTAATCATATTTAAAGGCCTGATTTAATCAAAACTCTCCTGAACATCAAGTTCTAGAAATTCCTTTAATGAAGAAAATGTATTGGTGTAAACTAACAATGGAAGGGCTTTTTTAAAGTAAGGAAAATTTGTAAAATGAAAATCTTTAAATCAATTTAAATGGTGTGTATTACCAATAACCCAGACTCCTGCAATTTATTTTCCATACTTATATTTCTCAAGATCCAGGCAAAGTATACTAGCACCTATCTCTTCCTAATACTTGCACCCATATTGCATGACTCCTAGAAGTAGACAGAAACAATAGTGCATAATATAATATTTTTAAAAACATTATTGGAGAGATCTTATTGTCCAAAAGCATGCTGGACTAAAAAGGCCATAATAACTTTTAATATACTTCCCGGAATAGAGTGCAGAGAAAAGTCATAATGATAAGCATGTGAGGATTGTAACCACCACGGGAGCATGTGATGATCTGTTTTAGCATATATTCAATTTCTTTTGCCAGAGCAATGTATAATTTAGGGGCTTTTTAAAATTAGTTCCAAAGATGAATAATACCATTCCAAGTAGGAGATAATTACTCTATCAGATAAAGAGATTTGTAAAATTGCAATTTTTAGAATCATTGACTTTAATCAGTAGTATGAGTTTAGAGGTATGATGACATCTCATCTCAGACATTTTAAGTCAAGAATATTTCTCTATAATCTCTTTCTCCAAAATGATGCGATGGGAAGTAAAAGACGTATTATCACTAACCCTCAGGAACTGTTTACAATGATATGCTCTTTTATTTTAAAATTATGTGCCCAGACTTCTCTGGTGGTCCTGTGGTTAAGAATCAGCCTGTCAATGTAGGCGACATGGGTTCTATCCCTAGTCTTGGAAGATTCAATATGCAACAAAGCAATTAAACCCATGCCACAAAAACTGACCCCTTGAGCCGCAACTACTGAAGGCCAGGAGCCACAACTAGTGAAGCTCAGGGACTTAGAGCCCATGCTCTGCAACAAGAGAAGCCACCGCACACTGCAATTAAAGAATAGCCCCCAGTTGTTGCAACTAGAGAAAGCCTGTGCACAGCAACGAAGAGCTAGCACAGCCATAAATAAATGTGTGTGTGTGTGTGTGCTAAGTCTCTTCAGTCATGTCTGACTCTTTGCGTTCCTATGAATTGTAGCCCTCCAGGTTCCTCCGTTCATGGAATTCTCCAGGCAAGAATACTGGAGTGAGTCACCATACCCTCTTCCAGGAAATCTTCCTGACCCAGGAGTTGAACCTGATTCTCTTACATCTCCTGCTTTGGCAAGCGGATTCTTTACCACTATTGCCACCTGGGAACCCCATAAATAAACTATTTAATTAAAAAAAAATTAAAAGCATGTACCCAGTAGCAAACTGCTGAATATCTAGTCAAGGTATTATGTGTATGTTGTGTGTGTGCATACATGCTCAGTCCTGTTGATCTGACCCCATGGACTATAGTCCACCAGGTTCCTCTGTCCATGGGATTCTCCAGGCAAGAATACTGGAATGGGTTGCCATGCCCTCCTCCAGGAGATCTTCCTGACTCAGGGATTGAACCAGGGTCTCCTGCATCTTCTGCGTGACAGGCAGATTCTTTACCACTGAGCCACCTGGGAAGGTGTGGTGGGCTGAGCCTTAAACAATTGGAAAGCTTTCTTACCTTTTTTTAAAAAATGACAAAAGGAAAATAATTTTTTCTCTGAAAGATCATTGAGGACCAAAGAGTTCACATAGCTTATTCTATAGATGAGAAAACTGAGTCCTACTGAGGATGTGAAATACCTAACATCACACATTTATTTGGTTGTGGAAGAAAGAAAAACCTGAAATAAAAATTATTGAACAAATTAATATCTGGCTACCAGAATCTGACTGGAACAACTCTAAAATGAGAAACAATATAGTA
The DNA here is from genome assembly GCF_023091745.1 of Budorcas taxicolor. Classification (NCBI taxonomy): domain Eukaryota; kingdom Metazoa; phylum Chordata; class Mammalia; order Artiodactyla; family Bovidae; genus Budorcas; species Budorcas taxicolor. Next base: position 1,533,489 of record NC_068935.1, read on the forward strand.
GTAGAGAAGACCGCATTGCTTTAAAGCCCAAGTATTTTCTTCCCTCAATATATGTGAAAGAGAAATCTTAGAAAATTCTGATCTCCACATATGCATGAAAGCCTTTTTTTAAATAAAAATTCTACATGAATCACTACTAGTTTTATTTTCCTTCTTATCAACTCTTATTTTTACAGTAGATAGCAGACAATTAGGAAACAATTGTTAGAGTATATCATTCAAGGAAAAAAGTAAGGTAATGTCAATTCCTCATTTTCCTCTTTGCCAAATTACAGATATTATGTTAGTCTAAATTAAGTTATTATACAGTAAAAACCTATAGTTACGTGTACAAAAAAAGCCAAGTTAATGAACTGTATAAAATGTGCAGATATCTGAGTGAATTTTATATTTCTTTGCAGTATTTCAAGTCCCACAATTATCTTATCACTACCCTCCATTTACACAAGTTATGTTGCTTTTCTATTAAAAAATAAAGAATATCTACAAGTGACCTTTAGCTTAATTTTCCTTAATATCCAATCTACAGCTTCAGGAGCACATAAACCCCATTTATCTAATAAACATTTAACTGCTGTATTACAAGGGCATGTTGTCTGAATTGCAAAAGTAGATCTGCTGCTCTCTTTCCTGTCTCCTCACAATGCGCCTCAGCACAGTGTCTTTTTTTTTTTTTTTTTTTTAAGCACAGTTTCTTATTGTCCTCCTTGGAGCACTAATGTTGCTCACTACTGAAGGGGGAAAACAATTTCCCTCCTCAGGATGGACATATTTATTGTACCTTTAGGAGAACCTAGGGGGAAAAAAAAAAAACTAGTTTCTGTATAGTTCTGTTAGCAAGCACTATTGCTACCAGAAATTCAACATAAATTCCCATCAAGACGTGTTAACTCTTTCTGTCTGTGAATTAGAGTAGCATCATGGTGATTTGGCTAGCACATTAAAATTTAATGGTAGATGTCTCTATACTTAACAGTCAATTCTTTGATTAACTACTTAGAATGTGACATAAAGGGTGAAAAAATAGTCATAAAACATATTGGTTATAAAATAAAATATGGTGAAATAGTAACATATTTTTTTTTTAAATGTTAAGGCAATATTCATTGTTTGTAAAAAAAAAAACACTTTAAATACAGATTCTACTGCTCATTCAGGGTCTCTAACAAAGATTAATTTGTAATTTCAAGAAATGTGAATACAAACCTCTCTCTGTTTCTCTCCCTCTCCCTCCCTACTTTCCTTCATTTCTTCCCCCCTCCCCACCTTATCATTTAGATGTTTCTGGTTATTTATCTATATATTATTATGAGAATTTACATATCAGTGTTACCTTTTTCCCTATCAAGGCTTTTAGAAGATACACAGTTACCTTTAGAAAAAACAATAGCTGATCATTTTAATTCTAAATGAGTTTTTTCTTGGTATTAAAGTGATTCTTTCATTGCTACATAGTTTTATCAGTTCCATCTCTAAATGAGAAAAAAAATTACACTACATTCTGCAAAAATATTATATTTCATCACTACTGTATACAGTGAATTGTTTGCAAGATTTTTAGCATTCTTTAAAATGTCATGTTGGTAGTACAGAAATTACATTAAAACTCTTAATTTGTATCTAGTGCCAGTAGGTTCGATATATGTAAATGGTGATTAAAACCAAATGCCTTTTTTCAGAAAAGAACAATCTGGTTTCCTTCTGCCAACACAATTAACCTAGAGAGTATTATGCTAAATGAAATAATGTGCATCACTATCTATAAAATAACTTTAAAGAAAAGAGCTCAGTTCCTTCATGTACTTTCATTTATTTTTTATTCTTTTATCTAGCTTCTGACATCTTATCATCAGCATTAATAATGACACTTGCTGATCTTGTCAAATCTGTGACAATATGATGAACATCCCTAAATCAATTTATCTTAAAACTAGTGTCTTCTGGAATGTGAACTAAAATTAACACTGCAATGTCAAATTTTGCTTTCAGTCATCTTTCCCTTATTTTTCAGAATGCTATCAGAAGTATTCCTTTTAAAGGATGACAGAGCTAACTCCAAAAACCATAGTCTATTTGAAATGCTTGTTCATAACATCACAGAAAAAAGTAAATTTTTTCAGGGATCTGTTTCAGCTGTTACTAGAGAATATTGCAAGCATTACTATGGTCATTAAATTAATATTAAATGAAATCAAAATATAAACCAAAAGATCAGAAAATCTCAAATGTCTAATGTGTGGAGTGGGTAATTGTCATTTATTAAAATCAGGTTTAAGGTGTACCACTCAATATTTGATTGACTGAAATATAGTTGATCTTCAACTTTATATTAGTTTCAAGTGTACTACAGAGTGATTTGAATTTGCATAAAATATGAAATGATCAACACCATAAATATAGTAGCCATCTGTCCCCAAACAAAGTTACTAGAGTTTTACTGACCATATTCCACATTCTGTATATTCCCGTGACTTATGAATTTTGTAATTTAGGTTTGCAGCTCTTAATCCCCTTCACTTATTTCAACAGCCTAGACTCCTAACTTCTTTTAACCACACATTTATTGTCTGTATCTATTAGTCTGTTTTGCTTTTCTTTGTTTTGATTTTTAGATTCCTATCAGTAAGATCATATAGTATTTGTCTTTCATTGTCTGACTTATTTCACTTAGCATGATACCCTCTACATATATATCTATGTTGTCTCTGTCAGCAAGACTTCATTTATTATGACTGAGCAATATTCCGTTTTATATATATATATATATATGAGTGAAGTCGCTCAGTCATGTCCGACTCTTTGTGACCCCATGGACTGTAGCCTACCAGGCTCCTCTGTCCATGGGATTTTCCAGGCAATAGTACTGGAGTGGATTGCCATTTCCTTCTCCAGGGGATCTTCCCAACCCAGGGATTGAACCTGGATCTCTCGCATTGTAGACAGACGCTTTACCATCTGAGCCACCAGGGAAGTCCATATATATATATATATATTTATATTTATATTTATATTTATTTATATACACATACATAATAAAATCACATCTTCTTTATCCATTCATCTAAGGATGGATACTGAGTTTGATCTCATATCTTGGCTATCATGATAAATGCTACAGTCAACATTGGTGTGCTATATCTTTCTGAATTAATGTTTTCATTTTCTTTGGCCAAATACTCAGAGACAAAATTGTTCTTCATATGGTAGTTCTATTTTTAATTTTTTGAAGAACCTCCATACTCTTTTCCTGAGTGGTTGCATCAATTTACACTCCCACCAACAACACGGGAGGCTTCCCTTTTCTCCACATCCTGACCAACATGTGTTGTTTGTTGTCTTTTCTATGATAACTGTTTTGATAGGTGTGGCTTGGTACCTCATTGTGGTTTTAATTTGCATTTCCCTGATTAGTGATATTGAGATCCTTTCATTTGTCTGCTGGCCATTTGTATGTTTTCTTTGGAAAAAAACAAGAAAGGATTAAAAGTGAAAGTGAAGGAAAGTCTCTTGGTCCTGTCTGACTCTTTGCAACCCTGTGGCCTATATACAGTCCATGGAATTCTCTAGGCCAGAATACTGGAGTGGGTAGCCTTTCCCTTCTCCAGGGAATCTTCCCAACCCACAAGTCGAACCCAGGTCTCCCACATTGCAAGCGAATTCTTTACCAGCTGAGCCACAAGGGAAGACCAAGAATGCTGGAGTGGGGGTAGCCTATCTCTTCTCCAGTGGATCTTCCTCACTCATGAATTGAACCGGGGCCTCCTGCATTGCAGGCAGATTCTTTACCAATTGAGTTATCAGGGAAGCCCAACTGTACTTAAAGCGAAGTCACTCAGTCGTGTCTGACTCTTTGCGACCCCGTGGACTGTAGCCTAACAAGATCCTCCATCCATGGGATTTTCCAGGCAAGAATACTGGAGTGGGTTGCCATTTCCTTCTCCAGGGGATCTTCCCGACCCAGGGATCAAACCCGGGTCTCCTACACTGTAGGCAGCTGCTTTACCGTTTGAGCCACCAGGGAAGTTTTCAACTGTATTTAAACTATCAACTAATTTTTAATTGATTTTTTTGATGTTGAATCGTATGGGTTATTTGTTGATTTTTAATATTAACCCCTTATCAGATACATCATTTGTAAATATCCTCTCCCATTAAGTAGGATGCCTTTTTTTGTCACTTAACATTTTAAACAGGCATTAGATACAATAAAACCACAACAGACCTATATACTGGAGTAGGCAATGGCAACCCACTCAGGTACTCTTGCCTGGAAAATCCCATGGACAGAGGAGCCTGGTAAGCTGCAGTCCATGGGATCGTGAAGAGTTGGACAGGACTCAGCAACTTCACTTTCACTTTTCACTTTCATGCTTTGGAGGAGGAAATTGCAACCCACTCTAGTGTTCTAGCCTGGAGAATCCCAGGGACGGCAGAGCCTGGTGGGCTGCCATCTATGGGGTCACACAGAGTCGGACACTACTGAAGTGACTTAGCAGCATCATCAGCAGCAGAAGAATATACAATAAAACATTTAAAAACTCATACAGTCTCACAAAATACAGTGATAAAGAGATCTAAATCTTGCCTACAGTACATTATGAGGAATACTAAGTTGTAACTGCCAAATCTCACACTAATGTTCAATTCAGAAATTACACATTTATAATTTGACTTTGCTTTTCTAATTTAAAATTTAAGTTAGCATGTCACATTACCTTATTTTAGAGCAGTCTTTTGTAGTTTATAAAGACTTTCTTATACATTACTTACATCATTTTGAACATGAAGTAGATTTTCATGTTAGTTTATTTGCTGCTTAGTAAGACAGTATTGGGAGAAGGCAATGGCACCCCCACTCCAGTACTCTTGCCTGGAAAATCCCATGGACAGAGGAGCCTGGTAGGCTGCAGTCCGTGGGGTCATGAAGGGTCAGAGACGACTGAGCGACTTCACTTTCTACTTTCACGCATTGGAGAAGGAAATGGCAACCCACTCCAATGTTCTTGCCTGGAGAATCCCGGGGACGGGGGAGCCTGGTGGGCTGCCGTCTATGGGGTGGCACAGAGTCAGACACGACTGAAGCGACTTAGCAGCAGCAGGAGCAGCAGCAAGGCAGTATTGTGATTTGGTGTCAAAGTAATAAAATATTGTTTAATCTGAAATTAAGTCTTTCTCTCCAGTGCTTATTTTGACCCTTCAACTCAATTTCTAAATGTATGCAACTGTTTTAGAATGATAGATAAAATGAGAAGATATGTAAATTGATGAACATTTTCAAACTTGTGATATCTGAATTCAGATTCCTTAAGTTCCTATATAAAATACTGCTGTAGAAAAAGTTTATTTCTCACACTGAGTAGCACCCATTTTTTGTGGTTTATCTATTGTGAACCCAACTTTAATGATTTATTTGATCTTTCCTTGACATTCTTCTTATAATGGAAACATTTATGCCATTTGTGCCATAAAGAACTTTTATGCTTTTGAATAAATACAGCAAAATCGTCGTACTGAAATATCAATGAAAAGAGACCCAAGGACACTACTAATAGGGCATCATATAATTTTTAAACAAATTAAATGTACTATTAAATAAAAGATCAACGTTTTTCCTGTAATAAACATTTTTTGAATATCTAGAATTTTTTTTTCTGTTTTACATAGTTACAAAAAAAGAGACATAAGTTGACAAATGTATACATTTTTGGAATTCTGGATAAACTCCCAAAGCAACCTTCTCAGAACTGAGACTATGGATGAGTTGTAATAGTAGCGATAGAGATTAAAGTGCATGAGCTTGATAAATCCAATATTTCAATCTATCATTACTAAAAATGTTTCCTTCTTCCTCCAGAATCAATTTTATCCCTGTGTGATGAGTATTGGGTCTCCACTGTTAGACAACCAAGGAAAGTCCTGCAATCATAGAATAATCTATTTTAGAAGTAGAATGTATCTTGCATGCATGCTCAGTCCCCACTGACTTTGCGACCCCATGGACTGTAGCCCTCCAGATCTTCTGTACATATAATTTTCCAGGTAAGAATACTGAAGTGGGTTGTTATTTCCTACTCATGTGGATCTTCCCAACCCATTGATTGAACCCATGTTTCCTTCATCTCCTGCATGGGCAGGTGATTTCTTTACCACTGCACCACCTGGGAAGACCCTGATCAGCTATCCTGATTCTTCTCACTTTATTCCATCAAAGGGCCCCCATCAGCAAAGTAAAGTGAACGGACCATTCTGATGATATGAGACTTCCTCAAAGCATAATATTTCTTTTAAATATTATATTTTAATTGTTGAAATTCAAGAACACTTTGCATTCTAGTCCTCAATGTTTTTATTAAGAAAAATAAAAACAATATTTTTCATGCTGTAAGATTTTATTTATGCTATTGTCCCTAAATTAGAATCAGCTAAAGTCATTGTATTGTCTACATTTAAAAAAAAATCAACTTTAAGCCGAAAAGACAGACATCATATGATTTCACTTATATGTGAAATCTAAAAGACACAGAAAACAAATAAACATTAAAAAAAAAAAAAAAAAAGACTTACAGATACAGAGAACAAACTGGTGGTTACCAGAGAGGAGGGTCATGGGGAGGATGAGTGTAATTGGTAAGGGAAAGTAAGACTTACAAACTTCCATTTATAAAATAGATACAATTTTACAGGGATATACTGGACAGCAGAGAAAATAGAGTCAAAATATTGTAATAACTTTGCATGGAGACAGGGTAACTAGATGTACCATGGTGATCATTTTTTAATGTATAAAAATATTGAATCAACATATTGTACACCTGAAGCTAATATCATATTGTAAATATTATATTGATTATATAAAATACATACTGATTATATTGTAAATCAGTACTTCAACGAATCAGTCAAGACTCAAATTTAAGGCTCTCTAGTATCTGAATTTAGCCTAGTTAAAAAACTCTAAAGATTTAGAATCAGAAGGGACTGTATCAATTACAGAGTTCAAACACATATGTCCATCTATCACCTCTTTAATAATCTTCAGTTTCAGATAAATCAGCTTTCTTTATCCTAAAGCACTTCTCTGCTTTTAATTTTTCAATTTAATATCACTTATCTGCTTTTAATTTTTCAGTAATTCCTTAATGCTTACAAAAAATGACTGAAATACCTTCATGTATAATTTTTTTTTTTTTTGATGGTGACAGATTATAAGAATCATGTATAATTCTTATAATCTGTCACCATCATTGTATTGGTCATCTCTTCATGTCTTTTCTTATGTGCTGTTTTCTCCTTCAACTGTGAACTATGAATGTTCTGACAAAAGGAGCTTTACTTTCATGCCTGTGCAGCAGGCCAGCTCTTCCCACTCACTGCCAATATCCATCCCACTTTGTACCAAACCATCCAATCTGTATTAGACCTTCCTTTGTTTCCTTAGCCCTCAAAATCACTTCAATGCTTGAACTAGCACCTTTGAATGTAATTATTTGTTTATATACTTGTGTTCTCCATTAAAATATCAGAGCCTTAATGGTAGAATTCCTGTGACATTCATCTTCATTTCTGCAGTGCTTAGCACAGTATCTGACACAAGATTTGTAGCTGTTTAGTTGTCCAGTCATATCCGACTCTTTGCAACCCCATGGACTGTAGCCTGCCAGTGTCCTCTGTCCATGGGATTTCCCAGGCAAGAATACTGGAGTGGGCTGTCACTTCTTACTCCAGGGCATCTTCCCAACCCAGTGATGGAACTCACTTCTGCATTAAAGGCAGATTCTTTACCTCTAAGCAACCAGGGAAATCAGACACAAGATTGGAGCCTCAAAACTTTTTGAGAACCATGTTAAATAGCATTGGTATTACAAAGGAATTTAAAGATTAGTTCTACATTTACATTTAAAATTTTGTTGTTGTTTTTTGGCCATGCTGCACGGCATGTGGGATCTTAATTTCCCAATCAAGGATCAAACCCATGCCCCATGTAGTGGAAGTGCAGAATCTCAACCACTGGACCGCCAGGGAAGTCCCCTACATTAAAAAAAAAAAAAAAAAGAAAGAAAGAAAGAAAGAAAATTGTGGCTCAAACAGTAGAAAGGATTGGCCAAGTTTATAAGTCTGGGGTTTTGTTTGGGATGGAAGAGATTCTTTAATTCAAGTAGAAAGTCTAAGATGTGACTTTTAGCATCTGTTTTAGATATTTACAAAGGATCTATCTTGATGGCATCTAGGCATGCAGATGAAAACATTAGGTTTATAATGATAAAATTATTTTTAACACAACCAATTGCCCAATTGACTTGAAATTTTAGCAGAAAAAAAATGCCTAATGTTTTCTTGTATGTTATAGTATTGTGAGTTTGATAAAACCAGAAACATATGAATTATACAGATTAAAAAGCTCAATAGAATATTTTAAAATTCACTTTAGAAATATTTGAGGTTTGGAGAAGTATGAAGTCTTAGGAGAAAACTTAATACTTTGGTAAGTAGCACTGCTGTATTTCCAGTCATAATTTCCCTTATAAAACTTCTACTCATTTTCTGGCACAATATTTGCATTGCTGCATTGCCATAGCTTTTAGTTAATTTTAGCAAAGTTCTATCTCTGTCATGTTTAAAATAATTATTGATAAGAAGTCTTAATTCATAATCTATCATATTAGAGCCTCCTAAAAGTCCCTTTGCTTAAATACGTATGTATTTCCCAGGCGACTCAGTGCATGTTTCTATCACATCCTCATTCTATCTTTTCTTACCTGCCTATTTTCCTATGAGGTCTGTGTTCTGTTCCTCGGACATTTTGTAGAAAATAAATCAACTTGCTGAATGAAGAGATGAATGAGTGAATCTTTTAAAAGTGCACATGCTCTTAGAAGAGTCAATACACTATTGAGTGCGTGTGTGCTAAGTTGCTTCAGTCTTATCCAGCTTCTTGTGACTCTATGAACTGTAGCCCACCAGACTTCACTGTCCATGAGATTCTCCAGGCAAGAATACTGGAGTGGGTTACCATTTCCTTCTCCAGGGGATCTTCCTGACCCAGGGATTAAACCTACATCTCTTGTGTCTCCTGCATCAGGAGGTGTTTTGTTTGTTTGTTTGTTTGTTTTTTTACCACTAGAGCCACCTGGGAAGCCCAGATAATACTATGAATAACACAATAATTTGAAATAATGTGTTGCATTTGTCAAACAATCTGGAAATATAGAGTTCATGGAGAAGGGGCTAGTTAAGGGTAAATTAGATTAATGCTTAAGTACTTGAAGTAATGCATTGAAAGAAAATGAAAGTGAAAGTTGCTCAGTCGTGGGTTGCCATTTCCTTCTCCAGGAGCTCTTCCCAACTCAGGGATCGAACCTGGGTCTCCCACATTTCAGGTGGATTCTTTACCACCTGTGGCACAAGGGAAGCCCTGAAATACTGCATGGAAATAAGAAAATGGATTAATGCCATCTACCATTGTATTCAACTTGTAAGTGACTTGGACATGCTTTATTGGACTCAGAAGATAAGATAAATCACTTTTTATATATCAGAAACCATACTGACATTCATGAGAAAAGTGCTATTTTAAAGAGTATGTAAAAAAGATGAGAACTGAATTGAGGGATGACTGAACTGAATTGATAAGTATTACCTTCCTATCAAAACATGTTTGCCATCCTACAGACCTGTGTTTTATTTTTAATATTTGTTTTAGTGATTAAAGAATTACAGATAGCTTCAGAAGTTAATGGTATTTCAACTTGACTAATAGTTCTTGATTAGTTAGTCACATATACTTTTTAGTTAATTGCCATGCAAAATAGCAGTCAAATATAATTATCCTTACTAGGTTTTTAAGCTTATTTACAGTATTAGATTTTTGAGAAATTATGAGTCATATAATTAAATTTTTAGAAATATAGGCTATGTGAACACATTATAACAATTTTTTAATTTAAATTTATTTTAATTGAAGGCTAATTACTTTATAATATTGTATTGGATTCATGTTGATGTATAACTTAATTTTTAAGGCAACAACTAAAATGAAAATTGTATCATCTTTGACAAATTTTCCACTCAGAGTGTAATTGATTTTATCTGTCATTAATTCTAAGTGATCAGCAGATATTTGGAAATATGTGTGACATTTGGATATTTGCAAATAATTCAGAAGTTTTGAATGAAAAAAACAGATGTCAACTAAATGTCTGAAAATTATACTCATATTTATTGCAATGTGATAAAATCTATGAAAAATTATTTGCAGTATTAAAATAATTAAAATACTACATAATAATGTGATCTAGCAATACAAGAACTATGAACATCCAGATGTTCAAGCTGGTTTTAGAAAAGGCACAGGAACCAGAGATCAAATTGCCAATATCCACCAGAAAAAGCAAGAGAGTTCCAGAAACACATCTATTTCTGCTTTATTGACTATACCAAAGCCTTTGACTGTGGATCACAATAAACTGTGGAAAATTCTGAAAGAGATAAGAATACCAGACCACCTGACCTGCCTCTTGAAAAACTTATATGCAGGTCAGGAAGCAACAGTTAGAACTGGACATGGAACAACAGACTGGTTCCAAATAGAAAAAGGAGTATGTCAAGGCTGTATATTGTCACCCTGCTCATTTAACTTATATGCAGAGTACATCATGAGAAACGCTGGGCTGGAAGAAGCACAAGCTGGAATCAAGATTGCTGGGAGAAATATCAATAACCTCAGATATATAGATAACACCACCCTTATGGCAGAAAGTGAAGAGGAACTACAGAGACTCTTGATGAAAGTGAAAGAGGAGAGTGAGAAAGTTGCCTTAAAGCTCAACATTCAGAAAACTAAGATCATGTCATCTGGTCCCATCACTTCATGGCAAATAGATGGGGAAACAGTGGAAACAGTGACAGACTTCATTTTTTTGGGCTCCAAAATCACTGCAGATGGTGATTGCAGCCATGAAATGAAAAGACACTTACTGCTTGGAAGGAAAGTTATGACCAACCTAGATAGCATATTGAAAGGCAGAGACATTACTTTGCCAACAAAGGTCCCTCTGGTCAAGGCTATGGTTTTTCCAGTGGTCATGTATGGATTTGAGCATTGGATTGTGAAGAAAGCTGAGCACTGAAGAATTGATGCTTTTGAACTGTGTTGTTGGAGAAGACTCTTGAGAGTCTCTTGGACTGCAAGGAGATCGAACCAGTCCATTCTAAAGGAGATCAGTCCTGGGTGTTCATTGGAAGCACTGATGCTGAAACTGAAACTCCAATACTTGCATTAATTAAATTCAAATTTAGAAGTACAAACTCTAAAGAATAACCTGAATTAATATTTTTCTACACTTTAAAATATTCATTGTTACCCAGAGAAATGTGGTGAAACTAATGCTTGCTGATACATTAGTTACTCCTTCCATAATGTGCCACATTTCAACTGTATAAAAATGCTTCATTGTCATACATTTTTAAAGTAAATATTTTAATGTAATTGAGCATTTAATATCTATTTAACATTAATACGTAGTTTCTTTTTTAAACCACTTAAAAATGTTTTCAACTTTCTTTTTGAGTTCTTATTCCCCATTAATATTGATTTTTGATGTTACTCAAAATGCTGTGTAGTTTTAGATTCCAATGATGTTTTTAAATTACTGGTATTACAATAAGATATCCTGAAGTGAGACTTGGAAATCAATTTTCACCAGGGCTACAAAATATATATTAGGAATAAGAAATTATAGGTCAGTCTCAAGAAGAACTGGGTCTTTTATGAGTGATATATTAACACTTATATCTGAAACTAGTTAAAAGCTAGTTTAAAAACAAAAATTCTTGAAATAAGATTTCATCATGACCTGCACCATTTTATTATGAATTCTGAATGGAACATACAAGCTAAAACATTATAATTGTTTAAAATATTTTACTGATATAATAAAAGTGAGAAACATTAAAAAATGAAATTACCTATGTCTTTTAAATATATTGCTGGCTGGTTTGTGGTTGTTCAGTCTCTAAGTCCTGCCCAAATTTGCAGTCCTCTGGACTGCAGCATGCCAGGTTCCTCTGTCCTCCACTATCTCTCAGAGTTTGCTCAAATTCATGTTCCTTGAGTCTATAAAGCTATCTAACCATCTCATCCTCTGCCACCCACTTTTGCCTTTCCATTCCTTCTTTGCATGTCCCCAGGCCATGGGGTGAACATGAGTCCACACCCCGTGTGCCCAGGCCTGTCCCTTGTCAGAGCATCCTAAGCAGCTGCCACAGAAGCTTCCACCTCCTCCTCTTCATCATCCACCTCCTCCTCTCCCCCATCCTTCTATGGCTGCCACCGTAGCTGCTGTGACTCCCATCCCCTCTTGTCCTCATTCCTCTCCCAGTTCCTGCTCCTCCTCCCATCCCCAGCACCTGATGACCATCACTGCAGGGCAGAACCCTCAGCATGGGTTCCCTTCTGCTTGGGCCATGAAGACACTGGAAGAGCCCAATATTCCAATCCTTTGCAGCACATTTTGAATCTCAGGTTTGTTCTTCAATAAATTTGATATCCCTGCCAGGTTTGGGTCATTTTCAGATATGAGATCAAGCCCTGAGACTTTGGAGTGGGAGCACTGACTCCAAGACCCTAGAATACCAGAGAACTTACCCTAGGGAGAATAAAATAGTGAGAACTCACACAAACGAAACCACTTGAATACAAGACCCAGCATCACCCAATCACCAGTAGCACTCTGTGCAGGATGCCTCATCCAAACAACAAACAAAACACAAATACAAAACCAATCATCAGCAGACAGGATTACCACCTCACTCAGCCTTGCCCATCAGAGGAAAGCAATGCAAAGCAAAACAAACAAACAAAACTCAGCACAAATCTCACCTTATAGGAAGTTTAGACAAACCGCTGGACCAACCTTAGGAGGGCAGAAACCAAGAGGAATAAGGAATTCAACCTTGACAACTGGGAAAAAGAGACGTCAAACACAATAAGTTTTAAAATAATAATGAAAAGGCAGAGGAATACTGCATAAATGGAGGAACAAACTAGAAACAGAGAAATCCAAATAAATGAAGAGGAAATAGGCAAACTACCTGAAAAAAGAATTCAGAATAATGACAGTAAAGATGATCAAAAACCTTGAAAAGAGAACGGAGAAAATGCAAGAATCAATTAACAAAAACCTAGAAGAATTAAAGAATAAACAGAGACAACACAATTACTGAAATTTAAAATACTCTAGAAGGAATCAATTGCAGAATATCTGAAGCAGAAGAACGAATTAGTGAGCTGGAAGACAAAATGGTGGAAATAAACTTAGAAGAGCAGAATAAAGTAAGAAGAATGAAAAGAACTGAAGATAGTCACAGGGACTTCTGTGGAAATATCAAATGCACCAACATTCGAATTACAGGGATCCTTGAAGAAGAAGAGAAAAAGAAAGGGTATGAGAAAATTTTGGAAGAGGTTATAGTTGAAAATTCCCCCAACATGGAAAAGGAAATAGTCGATCAAGTTCAAGAGGCACAAAGAGTCCCATACAGGATAAACCCAAGGAGAAACATGCCAACACACACTAATCAAACTAAAAAAGAATAAACACAAAGAAACAATATTAAAAAGCAGCAAGGGAAAAGGAAAGAGTAACACACAAGGGAAACCCCATACATTTAACAGCTGATCTTTCAGCAGAAACTCTACAGGCCAGAAGGTAATGGCAGGATACATTTAAAGTACTGAAAGGGAAAAATCTACAAACAAGATTACTGTACCCAGCAAGGATCTCATTCAAAATTGATGGATAAATCAAAAGCTTTTCAGATGAGCAAAAGTTTAGAGAATTCAGTACCACCATATCAGCTTTAAAGCAAATGTTAAAGGGACTTATATAGCCAAGAAATACAAAAGAAAAACAAAAAGAAACACAAAATCAAACCCCAAACAATGAAGAAAATGGTAATAGGAATGTATATATCAATAATTACTTTAAGTGTAAATGGATTAAATACTCCAACCAAAAGACACATGCTGGTTGAATGGATATAAATGTAAGACCCATATATATGCTCTCTACAAGAAACCCACTCAGACCTAAAGACACATATATTTTGAAAGTGAGAGGATGGAAAAATATATTCCATGCAAATAGAAAGCAAAATAATGCTGGAGTAGTAATCTTCACAATAGAGAAAATAGACCCTAAAATAAAGAATATTACAAGAGATAAGGAATGACACTAAATAATGATCAGGGATTAATCCAAGAGGAAGACATAACAATTGCAAATACCTATGCACCCAACATAGGAGCACCTCAATACATAAGACAAACAGTAACAAACATATAGTAGGAGATTTTAACACTCTGCTCACACAAATGGAAAGAACATCAAAACAGAAAGTTAATAAAGAAACAAAGCTTAAATGATACATTAGACGAGATGAATCTCATTGATGACTTCAGGACATTCTTTCCAAATGCAGAAGAATACACCTTCTTCTCAAGTGCACATTAGGCATTCTCTAGGATGGACCACAAGTTGGGCCACAAATCAAACCTTAGTAAATTTAAGAAAATTGGAATCATATCAAGTATCTTTCCGACAACAACACTATGAGTCTAGATATCAATTACAAGGAAAAAAATGTAAGAAACACAAACACATGGAGACTAAACAATACTTTTCTAAATAAACAACAGGTTACTGAAGAAATCAAAAGGGAAATGAAAAAAAAAAATTCTAGAAACAAATGACAATGAAAACACAACAGCTCAAAATCTATCAGTTCAGTTCAGTTCAGTCTCTCAATCGTGTCCAACTCTTTGCGACCCCGTGAATCGCAGCACGCCAGGCCTCCCTGTCCATCACCAACTCCTGGAGTTTACTCAGACTCACGTCCATGGAGTCAGTGATGCCATCCAGCCATCTCATCCTCGGTCGTCCCCTTCTCCTCCTGCCCCCAATCCCTCCCACCATCAGAGTCTTATCCAATGAGTCAACTCTTCGCATGAGGTGGCCAAAGGACTGAAGTTTCAGCCTCAGCACCATTCCTTCCAAAGAAATCCCAGGGTTGATCTCCTTCAGAATGGACTGGTTGGATCTCCTTGCAGTCCAAGGGACTCTCAAGAGTCTTCTCCAACACCACAGTTCAAAAGCATCAATTCCTCAGCGCTCAGCCTTCTTCACAGCCCAACTCTCACAACCATACATGACTACTGAAACACCATAGCCTTGACTAGAAGGACCTAAGTCGGCAAAGTAATGTCTCTGCTTTTGAACATGCTATCTAGGTTGGTCATAATTTTCTTCCAAGGAGTAAGCATCTTTTAATTTCATGGCTGCAGTCACCATCTGCAGTGATTTTGGAGCCCCCAAAAATAAAGTCTGACACTGTTTCCACTGTTTCCCCATCTATTTCCCATGAAGTGATGGAACCGGATGCCATGATCTTCATTTTCAGAATGTTGACCTTTAAGACAACTTTTTCACTCTCCACTTTCACTTTCATCAAGAGGGTTTTTAGTTCCTCTTCACTTTCTACCATACAGGCGGTGTCATCTGCATATCTAAGGTCATTTATATTTCTCCTGGCAATCTTGATTCCAGCTTGTGTTTCTTTCAGTCCAGCGTTTCTCATGATGTACTCTACATATAAGTTAAATAAGCAGGGTGACAATATACAGCCTTGACGTACTCATTTTCATATTTGGAACCAGTCTGTTTTTCCACGTCTAGTTCTAACTGTTGTTCCTGACGTGCATACAGATATCTAAAGAGGAAGGTCAAGTGGTCTGGTATTCCCATCTCTTTCAGAATTTTCCACAGTTTATTGTGATCCACACAGTCAAAGGCTTTGGCATAGTCAATAAAACAGAAATATATGTTTTTCTGGAACTCTTTTTTATTTTATTTTTTTGATGATCCAGCTGATGTTGGCAATTTGATCTCTGGTTTCTCTGCCTTTTCTTAAACCAGCTTGAACATGCGGAAGTTCATGGTTCACATATTGCTGAAGCCTGGCTTGGAGAATTTTGAGCATTACTTTACTAGCATGTGAGATGAGTGCAATTGTGCTGTAGTTTGAACATTCTTTGGTATTGCCTTTCTTTGGGATTGCAATGAAAACTGACCTTTTCCAGTCCTGTAGTCACTGCTGAGTTTTCCAAATTTGCTGGCATATTGAGTGCAGCACTTTCACAGCATCATCTCTCAGGATTGGAAATAGCTCAATTGGAATTCCATCACGTCCACTAGCTTTGTTCATAGTGATGCTTTCTAAGGCCTGTTGACTTCACATTCCAGGATGTCTGGCTGTAGGTGAGTCATCACACCATCGTGATTATCTGGGTCATGAAAATCTTTTTTGTACAGTTCTGTGTATTCTTGCCACCTCTTCTAATATCTGCTGCTTCTGTTAGGTCTATATCATTTCTGTCCTTTATTGAGCCCATCTTTGCATGAAATGTTCCCTTGGTATCTCTAATTTTCTTGAAGAGATCTAAAGTCTTTCCCATTCTGTCGTTTTCCTCTATTTCTTTGCATTGATCTCTGAAGTAGGCTTTCTTATCTCTTCTTGCTATTCTTTGGAGCTCTGCATTCAGATGCTTATATCTTTCCATTTCTCCTTTGTTTTTTTGCCTCTCTTCTTTTCACAGTTATTTGTAAGACCTCCCCTGACAGCCATTTTGCTTTTTTGCATTTCTTTTCCATGGGGATGATCTTAATCCCTGTCTTCTGTATAATGTCACGAACCTCATTCCATAGTTCATCAGGCACTCTATCTATCAGATCTAGGCCCTTAAAACTATTTCTCACTTCCACTGTATAATCATAAGCGATTTGATTTAGGTTATACCTTAATGGTCTAGCAGTTTACCCTACTTTCTTCAATTTAAGTCTGAATTTGGTAATAAGGAGTTCATGGTCTGAGCCACAGTCAGCTCCTGGTCTTGTTTTTGTTGACTGTATAGAGCTTCTCCATCTTTGGCTGCAAAGAATATAATCAGTCTGATTTTGGTGTTGACTATCTGGTGATGTCCATGTGTAGAGTCTTCTCTTGTATTGTTGGAAGAGGGTATAACCAGTGCATTATCTTGGCAAAACTCTCTTAGTCTTTGCCCTGCTTCATTCCACATTCCAAGGCCAAATTTGCCTGTTACTCCAGGTGTTTCTTGACTTCCTACTTTTGTATTCCAGTCCCCTATAATGAAAAGGTCACCTTTTTTGGGTGTTAGTTCTTAAAGGTCTTGTAGGTCTTCATAAATCCGTTCAACTTCTGCTTCTTCAGCGTTACTGGTTGAGGCATAGACTTGGATTACTGTGATAGTGAATGGTTTGCCTTGGAAATGAACAGAGATCATTCTGTTGTTTTTGAGATAGCATCCAAGTACTGCATTTCGGACTTTTTTTTGACCATGATGGCTACTCCATTACTTCTGAGGGATTCCTACCCACAGTAGTAGGTATAATGGTCACCTGAGTTAAATTCACCCATTCCAGGGACACAACAAAAACAGTTCTAAGAGGGAAGTTTACAGCAATACAATCCTACTTCAAGAATCAAGGAAACCATTGAATAGGCAACCCAATATTACACCTAAAACAACTGAAAAAAGAAGAACAAAAACCCCCAAAATTAGTAGAAGCAAAGAAATCATAAAGCTCAGAGAAAAAAAGAAATGAAAGAAATAATAGTAAAGATTAATAAAACTAAAAGCTGGTTCTTTGAGAAGATAAACAAAATTGACAAAACTTTAGCCAGACTCATTCAAGAAAAAAATAGAGAAGAATGAAATCAACAAAATTAGAAATTAAAAAAGAGAAGTTACAACAGACAATGCAGAAATACAAAGGATGATAAGAGACTATTATGAGCAAATATATGTCAATAAAATGGTTAACCTGGAAGAAATGGCCAGATTCTTAGAAAAGTGCAATCTTCTAAGACTGAACCAGGAAGAAATAGAAATTATAAACAACCCAATTACAAGCACCGAAATTGAAGCTGTGATCAACAATCTCCCAAAAAACAAAAGCTCAGGACCAGATGGCTTCACAGGAGAATTCTGTCAAACATTTAGAGAAGAGCTACTGCTATCCTTCTAAAATTCTTTGAAAAATTGCAGAGGAAGGAACACTCCCAAACTTATTGTACAAGGCTGCGATCAACCTGATACCAAAATCAGACAAAGACAAGACAACAAAAAGAAAACTACAGGCCAATATCACTGATGAGCATAGATGCAAAAATCCTAAACAAAATTTTAGCAAACAGAATTCAGCAACACATTAAAAAGCTCAAACACCATGATGACTTGGGGTTTATCCAAGGGATGCAAGGATTCTTCAATATATGTAATTCAACCAATGTGATGCACCATATTAACAAATTGAAAGATAAAAACCTTAAAAGCCTTTGGGGATATTCAGCCCCCATTTATGATAAAAACTCTTAAAAATAGGCATAGAAGGAGCCTACTACACATAGTAAGGGTCATATATGATAAGCCTACAGCAAACATTATTCTCAGTGGTAAAAAACTAAAAGCACTCCACCTAAGATCAGGAACAAGACAAGGGAGTCCACTTTCACCACTACTATTCAACATAGTTCTGGAAGTCCTAGCTACAGAAATCAGAGAAGAAAAATAAGGAAAGGAATCCAGATTGGAAAATAAGAAGCAAAGCTTTCACTGTTTGCAGATGATATGATACTCTATATAGAAAACCCTAAAGATAGTATCAGAAAATTACTAGAGCTAATCAGTGAATTTAGCAAAGTTGCAGGATACAAAATCAATATGGAAAAATCACTTGCATTCATATATACTAACAATGAAAAATCAGAAAGAGAAATTAAGAAATCAATCCCATTCACCATTTCAATAAAAATAATAATATATCTAAGGATAAACTTACCTAAGGAGACAAAATATTGTACACAGAAAATTATGACATTGAAGAAAGAAATCAAAGATGACACAAACTGATGGATAGATATTCCATGTTCCTATGTAGGAAGAATTAGTATTTTAAAAATGACTATACTACCAAATGCAATCTTCAGATTCAATGTGATCCCTATCAAATTACCAATGGTATTTTTCATAGAACTAGAACAAAAATTTCACAACTCATATGGAGACACAAAAGATCCCAAATAATAAAAGCAGTCTTGAGAAGGAAGAATGGAGCTGGAGGAATGTCCTGACTTCAGAACCCCAGGAGTTTGTGATGGACAGGGAGGCCTGGCGTGCTGTGATTCATGGGGTCACAAAGGGTTGGACACGACTGAGTGACTGAACTGAACTGAACTGAACTGACAGTCATCAAGACAGTATGGCACTGGCACAAAATGTAAATACAGACCAATGGAATAAGCTAGAAAGCCCAGAAATAAACCCAACACCTATGGGCACCTTATTTTTGACAAAGGAGAGAAGAATATATAATGGAGTAAAGACAGCCTCTTCAATAAGTGGTGCTGGGAAAACTCAACAGCTACATGTAAGAGAATGAAATTAGAACACTTCCTAACAACATACACAAAGATAAACTAAAAATGGATTAAGGGCCTAAATGTAAGACCAGATGCTATAAAACTCTTAGAGGCAAACATGGACAGAACACTCGATGACATAAATCAAAGCAAGGTCTTCTATTACCCACCTCCTACAGTAATGGAAATAAAGAAAAAAGCAAACAAGTGGGACCTGACTAAACTTAAAAGTTTTTGCACAGCAAAGGAAACTATAAGCAAGGTGAAAAGACAACCTTCAGAATGGGAGAAAATAATAGTAAATGAAATAACTGACAAAGGATTAATTTCCAAAATATACAAGCAGCTCATACAACTCAATAACAGACAAACAAACAATCTAATCAAAAAGTGGGGAAAAGACCTAAACAGCCATTTCTCCAAAGAAGACATACAGATGGCTAACAAACACATGAAAAGATGCTCAACATCACTCATTATCAGAGAAATGCAAATCAAAATTACAATGAGATATCACCCCACACCAGTCAGAATGGCCATCATCAAAATGTCTACAAACAATAAATGCTGGAGAGGGTGTGGAGAAAAGTGAATGCGCTTGCACTGTTGGTCTGAATGTAAATTGATACAGCCACTATGGAAGATGGCATGGAGATTCCTTAAAAAATAATGTTCATCGCAGCACTGTTTATAATAGCCAGGACATGGAAACAACCTAGATGTCCATCAGCAGATGAATGGATAAGAAAGCTGTGGAACATATACACAATGGAGTATTACTCAGCCATTAAAAAGAATACATTTGAATCAGTTCTGATGAGATGGATGAAACTGGAGCCAATTATACAGAGTGAAGTAAGCCAGAAAGAAAAACACCAATACAGTATATTAACACATATATATGGAATTTAGAAAGATAGCAATGATGACCCTGTATGCAAGACAGCAAAAATGACACAGATGTATATAACGGACTTTTGGACTCAGAGGGAGAGGGAGAGGGTGGGATGATTTGGGAGAATGGCATTGTAACATGTATACTAACATGTAAGAATCGAATCGCCAGTCTATGTCTGACGCAAGATACAGCATGCTTGGGGCTGGTGCACGGTGATGACCCAGAGAGATGTTATGGGGAGGGAGGTGGGAGGGGGGTTCATGTTAGGGAACGCATGTACACCCGTGGTGGGTTCATGTCAATGTATGGCAAAACCAATACAGTATTGTAAAGTAAAATAAAGTAAAAAAATAAAAAAAATAAAATAAAATAAATCTAGGAATAAAACCACCACATGATGCAGCAATCTCACTCCTAGATATATGCCCTGAGGAAACCAAAATTGAAAAATGCACGTGTATCCCATTGTTCACTAAAGCACTATTTACAATAGCTAGAACACGGAGGCAACCTAGATGTCCATTGACAAATTAATGGATAGAGAAGTAGTGGTACATATGCACAATGAAATATTACTCACAATGAAATATTACTCATAAAAAGGAACAGAATTGAGTCAGTTCTAATGAGGTAGATGAACCTAGAGCCTGTTATACTGAGTGAAGTAAGTCAGAAAGAGAAAGATAAATAGCGTATTCTAATGCATATATACAGAATCTAGGAAAAAAATGGTACTGAAAAATTTATTTACAGGGCAGCAAAGGAGAAACAGACATAGAGAACAGACTTATGGACATAGGGAGAGGGTGAGATGTATGGAGAGAATAACATAGAAACTTATATTACCATATGTAAAATAGATAGCCAAGGGGAATTTGCTCTATGTCTCAGAAAACCCAAACAGGGGCTCTGTATCAACTTGGAGCAGTGGGATGGAGAGGGAGATGGAAGGGAGGTTCAAAAGGAAGGGGATATATGTATACCTATGGCTGATTCATGTTGTGGTTTGAGAGAAAACAGCCAAAATCTGTAAAGCAATTAACCTTAAATTTAAAAATAAATAAATTTTAAATAAAGATAACAAATAGAAAAAATACATAGCCTGTAATACTAATTAGACTGGCATAGATAGCTTAACTAAATTAGTTATGACATCTACATGTTATGCATTCATTTATTGACATGCAAGCATATCTCACTGAATTCTTATAAAATTATTTTTCACATGCATATATCCAAATTTAAGCAACTTGAAATATAGATAGATATAATGTTTGATAATTTGTAAATAGAATAATGCAGGAAGCTAAATAAAATGAACTGATCAAAAACTGTTGTCTACCTTTCTTATATTTTAAGCATTCTGTAATATTTAAGTTATCTAAAATATCAAAAAAAAAATAGACTTTTGCTCTTATATGAAAATCATCACCATATGCTTGAACACATTTTCTACAGTATTTTTCCACTTTTGAAGCAGATATTCATGTTAGCTGGCTCCACCAAACTTTCAAGGGGTAAGAATATAACTATCAAACTAAATACTGGATAATTTTATAGTAACCTTAAAATATACAAATCTGCCTATACAGGCATCTAATAGTAAAAGACTCCCTGTCAGAAGTATAAACTTCTGTAAATGTATAAACATTCACTGAAATAATTTAAACAACTATTAGTTCAGTGGTTAGTAAATCTAATTGTTTCATGCCTATGCACTTGATAGGGAAGAAAGAACAGTTAACTCAATTAATTTACCAGATGATATTTAAAGACTTGTAGGGAATTTCAATAATTGAAAATTAACTGGAAGGTTTACTATATTAAATTGATTAATTATTAAATGAATTAACAATTTCTTGTCTTCTATATATTTTATTCATGAGTTGAGGAGAATATATCTGAAAAGAGTAATTTGAAGTTTGGTTAAGGATTTCCATATCCCTACCCCATAAAAACCTATGTACCTACCTTAATTATCTCAGCACTTAGGTGTCATCAGACTGAGTTAATACATCATGATGAAGGCATTTCACATTTATTGGTCTTGATAAATTACATATAAATATTCATAGTGAAAAGCTTCTACATTATTGAAAGAAAATGTAACTATTCCTCTTCAAAATAACTTGAAAGTGAAGTACTCAGATCACCACCACTCACTAATTTCACTTAAACTTTCAGTACTGAATTTAAGAAAAAAAATTTTCATTTTCAACGTAACAGGACAGTTAATAGCATTGAAAATTTACTTCTTAGGGCATGACATGAATGCTTTTAGCACTTACAAGTGCTGTTTTCTTTCCCAAGAAAATAGAAACCTATTTACCTGGACTCTTCATATTATGATGCAAATAATTTAGAAGTTACTACATGGCAACCCACTCCAGTACTGTTGCCTGGAAAATCCCATGGACGGAGGAACCTGAGTGGCTGCAGTCCATGGGGTTGCACAGAGTCAGACATGACTGAAGCGACTTAGCAGCAGCAACTATCCTACAAAGCTGATATGGATTGCACTGTATTTACTGTATGGGAAAGGATTCTAAATACTATAATTATACCAGGAAGAGACATTCAAAGTCTTAAATGAGATGCACAAATCATACTTAACAACATTAAAAACTGCCTTACTTTGCATGAACCTTTATTAAATTGTACTTTTTCCTTTGACATGGAAAACTCAATTTTGCCAAAGATAATCTACATAAAAGAGGACTAATTTGTTTTCTTGTGACTTTTTCTATTATTATCTTCTTAAGCACTTATTTATAATAATGGAAAGCCTGCCTAATTTTATTTATATTAGAATCATACATATCTTTACCTTATTCTCTTAGTACACTTGTTGTTATTATTTCCTAGGAATTGACAAAATTTATAAATCAAATGGGTATGTCTCATGTGGTGGGATCTATGTAATGGAATTTACTTAAAGGATCTTGATGAAAATATCTTGGCTTCTTAACAAATGTGAATAAAATCTTCAGTTCATTTTCATTTGGATAGTGGTTCATTGCATGTTGATTGAATACCCTTCCAGAGCTCTGGGATAATCATATCAATTTTTAGCAGACCCTATAGAAGGGATGAAACTGAATAATAACTCTCTTTCTGTATTACTTTATGTTATTAAAACTATGGATCATTCAACAAATTCCAGGTCAATTCCCTTTCCTTCCAATCTCAATCCCCTTTAAAAAAATGATTGCTTTTTCTTTTTCTTTTTGGTAAAAAATTAAACATACCTTAGAGATTGTATAGTCAAATTGTGGAATAGGAAACCACAGCAAAGAAAAGTTAAGTGAACTGCCAATAATCACAGAGCTAGTTAATGACAGAGACATACCTAGAACTTTATTCTGATTAGTCCCAACCCATTGTTTTTATAATTACTGTTAGCCCTTGTGATATAGTGAGCTCAACATGCAATGAGCAATATTCTATTCAAAAGCAATATTCTATTCAAAATTAACATTTAAAAGGTAGAATTATTGTTATTATTATTATTATTAGGATTCGTGTTATAATGCAGTGTTTCAGAAGTACATCACAGGTTATATTCTTACTCTGGAAAATAATGTGTATTCATTCTCTAAATTCTTGAACTTCCTTTTTAAAAATTGCATTTTACCTTGTTGATTTAATTCTCACTTTTTGATAAGAGATTGTATAACTAAGATACAAACCAAATAGTAATGCAATATAAATCATTGAAAAAAAAAGGAATTAATCCTATTTCTTGGAGATAAAATCATACAAAATTCAACCAGTCTTGAGGTTAAGTCTTGAGTATATCAGTCTTCAATATATCAATCTTGAGTATATCAGTCTTCAATATATCAGTCTTGAGTATATCAGAATATAGAGAGTCATTCAGTTTATCACTTCCTTTTGCTCTCCTTTGGTTTTCCCTTGTAGCTCAGCTGGTAAAGAATCCACCTGCACTGCAGGAGACCTGGGTCGGATTCCTGGGTTGGGAAAATCCCCTGGAGGAGGGCCTGGCAACCCACTCTAGTATTATGGCCTGGAGAATTCCATGGACTATACAGTCCATGGGATCACAAAGAGTCAGACACGACTGAGCAACTTTCACTTTCATTTTCTCTTTGCTCTCTTTAGAACATAAGGCACAATCAGCCAATTATCAGTTCTATTTGATAGCTCTATGCTGCTGTGTTCATTATGTAACAGGTGCTTAATAAGAACTGCTCTCAACTCTCATAAAACAAAAGAATATGGCAAACATACTTCCGATATATAATTTGCAATAGGAAGTTTAACTATAAGCAGAATAAGTTTTTAAGCTTCATTTCTACTACCAATACATGGCAATGGTGATCTACTTAGCTCATTAGAATGTTGAGGATAACTTTTTAAGTCAAATTTCAAAGACTTATTTACATACCAACTCTAAATTTTATCTGTAATTGGGAAGGATTAATTTTGACTCCATCCTGGATCTTTCTCTGGCTTTCACTTTTGTTTTGCCACTTTTGTTATTATAAGCATATGTAATGGCCTGCCTCAGGGAACCCTGCAACCTCTGCCTGACTTTTTTAAACTCACAGGAAGATAGCTTGCCCCTGCCTACCTGTGAATGATTGTGAGTTCCATGAGTTCCTTGTGTGGGAAGTGACAACACTTGTCAGCATGGCTCAGAAATTCATGTTTGGAGGGTCAGAATCACAGATATCTGTGAAATCTTTGTTACTGATAAGGCAGGAGATGTTCCATTTCACACCACCTGTGAAATGGCTGTAAGGAAGTGAAACCAGGACATCTCCCTACCATTCTAGGAGATATTTGGAAGAATTAAATTATCTTTTGACTTTGTTTCCTAACCTCCCCCCACCTCTGATCCATAAATGAACCTGGCATCCAGGCCCTGACAAGATAGTTACTTTGAGATGTTAGTCTGCCACCTTCTCGGTCAGCCAGCTTTCTGAATAAACTTATATTCCTTGCCTCAAAACCTTGTCTCTTGGATTTATAGGCCTATCATGTGGCAAGCAGAGCCAGTTTATACTCAATGGCATATCTGCACTTAAATAATTAGTATTAAGTTGAAGTCTTTTTTAAAAATTATTTTTACATTTTTTATTTTAATTGGAGGCTAATTTTTTTACAATATTGTAGTGGTTTTTGCGATACATTGACATGAATCAGACATTGGTTTACATGTGTTCCCCATCTTGAACCCCCCCTCCCACCTCCCTCCACATCCCATCCCTCTGGGTCATCAAAGTGCACCAGCCCTGAGCACCCTGTCTCATGCATTGAACCTGGACTCACGATCTGTTTCACATATACATGTTTCAATGCTATTCTCTCAGATCATCCCATCCTCACCTTCTCCCACACAGTCCAAAAGACTGTTCTATACATCTGTATATCTTAGGCTGTCTCGCATATAGAGTTATCATATTTTAATTTTTTTTCACATGGTATCAAATACCACTTAACTGAGAATTTTATTGCAATTGTTAATTTGCTTGATACCATTGTTTCCAATTATTTTTTAACACAATCTATTTACAAATGTAAGTTCAATCCCACATTTGCCATTTCACCTACCTTTATGCTAAGTCTAGTGATAGACAAAGACTTAGAGGATACAGTAGGTGGTGGTGGTGGCGGATAAGAGTTGAAGCCTTCAAGGAATACAGACAATTTCTCAGTAGAGATTACAATTAAAACCTAGCTTAAATCAGATGAAAGTACCAGATTATATACAAAATAGTGTTAGGTTTCTTCTAGAATAACCTTGCAATGACCCACCATGCAAATACTTATATCTAGGGACTTTCATAAGTCAACTATATTTATAATGCTATATAGTTAATTGAGAACACAAATTGCTTTATTGTCATAAGATTTTGTGTTTTAGTCCAAAAGACTATAGGCAACTTTACAGCATCTTATTATAATACCAAATATCAACTCTATAATTTTCCATTAAATAACATTCCAATTAAAAGACGCTTACTCCTTGGAAGAAAAGTTATGATCAACCTAGATAGCATGTTGAAAAACAGAGACATTACTTTGCCAGCAAAGGTCCGTCTAGTCAAGGCTATGGTTTTTCCTGTGGTCACATATGGATGTGAGTGTTGGACTAAGAAGAAAGCTGAGCACCAAAGAATTGATGCTTTTGAACTGTGGTGTTGGAGAAGACTCTTGAGAGTCCCTTGGACTGCAACGAGATCCAACCAGTCCATTCTGAAGGAGATCACCCCTGGGATTTCTTTGGAAGGAATGATGCTAAAGCTGAAACTCCAGTACTGTGGCCACCTCATGCGAAGAGTTGACTCATTGGAAAAGACTCTGATGCTGGGAGGGATTGGGGGCAGGAGGAGAAGGGGACAACCGAGGATGAGATGGCTGGATGGCATCACTGACTTGATGGACATGAATCTGAGTGAACTCCAGGAGTTGGTGATGGACAGGGAGGCCTGGCGTGCTGCGATTCATGGGGTCACAGAGTCGGACATGACTGAGCGACTGAAATGAACTGAACTGAATACTAACTTAATATAAAATTGCTAATTACCATTTTATTTTTGTTTTCATTCATTTTGATATTTTGAATTCAGTTTTAATTAACTAAAATATTAATTTCAGTCAGTTCAGTTACTCAGTCATGTCTACTCTGGAAACTCATGGACCACAGCACGCCAGGAGTCCCTGTCCATCACCAGCTCATGGAGTTTACCCAAACTCATGTCTATCGAGTCAGTGATGCCACCCAGCCATCTCATCTTCTGCCATCCCCTTCTCCTCCTCCCTCAATCTTTCCTAGCATCAGGGTCTTTTCATATAAGTCAGCTTTTCGCATCAGGTGGCCAACGTATTGGAGTTTCAGCTTCAACATCAGTCCCTCCAATGAACACTCAGGACTGATATCCTTTAGGATGGACTGGTTGGAACTCCTTGCAGTCCCAGGGACTCTCAAGAGTCTTCTCCAACACCACAGTTCAAAAGAATCAATTCTTTGGTGCTCAGGTTTCTTTATAGTGCAACCCTCACATCCATACATGACCACTGGTAAAACCATAGCCTTGACTAGACAGATTTTTTTGGCAAAGTAATATCTCTGGTTTTTATATGCTGTCTAGGTTGGTCATAACTTTTCTTTCAATGAATAACTCATTTAATTTCATGGCTGCAGTCACCATCTTCAGTGATTTTGAAACCTTCAAAAAGAAACTGAGACACTGTTTCCACTGTTTCCCCATCTATCTGCATGAAGTGATGGGACCAGATGCCATGATCTCTGTTTTCAGAATGTTGAGCTTTAAGCCAACTTTTTCACTCTCCTCTTTCACTTTCATCAAGGGGCTCTTTAGGTCTTCTTCACTTTCTGCCATAAGGATGGTGTCATTTGCATATCTGAGGTTACTGATGTTTCTCCCAGCAATCTTGATTCCCGCTGGTGCTTCATCCAGCCCAGCGTTTTTCATGATGTACTCCACATAGAAGTTAAATAAGCAGGGTGACAGTATTCAGCTGTCACGTACTCCTTTTCCTATTTGGAACAACTGTGTTGTTCCATGTCCAGTTCTACCTGTTGCTTCTGACCTGCATATAGGTTTCTCAAGAGGCAGGTCAGGTTGTCTGGTATTCCCATCTCTTGGAGAATTTTCCACAGTTTATTATAGTCCACACAGTCAAAGGCTTTGGAATAGTCAATGAAGCAGAAATAGATGTGTGTGTGTGTGTGTGTGTGTGTGTGTGTGTGTGTGTGTGTTTTGGAACTCTCTTGCTTTTTTGATGATCCAGTGGATGTTGGCAATTTGATCTCTGCTTCCTCTGCCTTTTCTAAAATCAGCTTGAACATCTGGAAGTTCTTGATTCACGTATTCCTGAAGCCTGGCTTGCAGAATTTTGAGCGTTACTTTACTAGCGTGTGAGATGAGTGCAATTGTTCGGTGGTTTGAGCATTCTTTGCAATTCCCTTTCTTTGGGATTGGAATGAAAACTGACCTTTTCCAGTCCTGTGGCCACTGTTGAGTTTTCTAAATTTGCTGGCATATTGAGTGCAGCACTTTCATAGCATCATCTTTCAGGATTGGAAATAGCTCTACTGGAATTCCATCAGCTCCACTGGCTTTGTTCATAGTGATGCTTTCTAAGGCCCAGTTAACTTCACATTCCAGGATGTCTGGCTGTAGGTGAGTCATCACACCATCATGATTATCCTGGTCATGAAGCTCTTTTTTTGTACAGTTCTTCTGTGTATTCTTGCCACCTCTTCTTAATATCTTCTGCTGCTATTAGGTCCATACCATTTCTGTCCTTTATCGAGCCCATCTTTGCATGAAATGACGCTTGGTATCTCTAATTATCTTGAAGAGATCTCTAGTCTTTCCCATTCTATTGTTTTCCTCTATTTCTTTGCACTGATAACTGAGGAAGGCTTTCTTATCTCTCCTTGCTATTCTTTGGAACTCTGAATTCAAATGGCTATAATTTTCCTTCTCTCCTTTGCTTTCTGTTTCTCTTCTTTTCACAGCTATTTGTAAGGCCTCTTCAGACACCCATTTTGCTTTTCTGCATTTATTTTTCTTAGGGTTGGTCTTGATCCCTGTCTCCTGTATAATGTCATGAACATCCGTCCATAGTTCATCAGGCACTCTTTCTATCAGATCTAGGCCCTTCAATCTATTTGTTACTTCCACTGTATAATCATAAGGGGTTTGATTTATATATATCATACCTGTAAGGGTTAGTGGTTTCCCCACTTTCTTCAATTTCAGTCTGAATTTGGCAATAAGGAGTTCATGATTTGAGCCACAGTCAGCTCCCGGTTTTGTTTTTCCTGACTCTATAGAGCTTCTCCATCTTTGGCTGCAGAGAATATAATCAATCTGATTTCTGTGTTTGCCATCTGGTGATGTCCATGTGTGGAGTCTTCTCTTGTGTTGTTAGAAGAGAGTGTTTGCTGTTACCGGTGCGTTCTCTTGGCAAAACATTATTAGCCTTTGCCATGCTTCATTCTGTACTCCAAGGACAAATTTGCCTGTTACTTCAGGTGTCTCTTGACTTCCCAGTTTTGCATTCCAGTCTCCTATAATGAAAAAGATATTTTGTTGTTGTTGTTGTTGTTGTTAGTTCTAAAAGGTCTTGTAGGTCTTCATAGAGCTGTTCAACTTCAGCTTCTTCAGTGTTACTGGCCAGAGCATAGACTTGGATTACAGTGATATTGAGTGGTTTGCCTTGGAAACAAACAAAGATCATTCTGTCGTTTTTGAGATTGTATCCAAGTACTCCATTTCAGACTCTTTTGTTGACTATGATGGCTACTCTATTTCTTCTCAGGGATTCCTGCTCACAGTAGTAGATACAATGGTCATCTGTGTTAAATTCACCCATTCCAGTCCATTTTAGTTCGCTGATTCCTAGAATGTCGACATTCACTTTTGCCGTCTCCTGTTTGACCACTTCCAATTTGCCTTGATTCATGGACCTAACATTCCATGTTCCTATACAATATTGACCTTTACAGCATCAAACATTTTTTCTATCACTTGTCACATCCACAACTGGTTGTTGTTTTTGCTTTGGCTCTGTGCCTTCATTCTTTCTGGAATTATTTCTCCACTGATTTCCAGTAGCATATTGGGCACTTACTGACCTGGGGAGTTCACCTTTCAGTGTCCCATTTTTTGCCTTTTCTTACTGTTCATTGGGTTCTCAAGGCAAGGATACTGAAGTGGTTTGCCATTCTCTTCTTCAGTGAATCACTGGAGAATATTAATTCAATAGTCATTAAATATTTAATGGAGAATAATAACTAGGTTTATGTATTCTGGCCATAAATCTAAACAGAGTAGCCACAGTTTTCTCCTTGTAATACATAAACAGAAATTGTAAAGCATCTAATCAAACTCCTCCAAGAAAGAACAGCCATGAGAGTAAATAGGAGCTAATATAGCACACTCTTTCTTCACACCCTTTATCTGGGAATAAAAGTAAAGGTCAGTTCTGGTTTTATAAAACGTTGAAATTAACTCTGCCATTAATTTGAAAAATGTGAGTGAATTCATGTAAGTTCTGAAAATCTGCCAAAATTTTCTTTATTATCTTTACTATTCAATTAATTCATGCAAATTAAAACAGAAAGATCTTGTTAGGAGTAGGAACTATCTACCTATCTATTATTTGTTCTGTTCTCTTATTTAATTTCTAACCTGTTTCCCAAGAAAATGCCATTTATATTCTATAGTTAATTATTATAGCCCGCTGCTTTCACTGAAACTCATGTTAGCAGAATATATTCATCAAAAATGGTCAGACTTGAAAAGATAGATGTAGGTTTTTATAGGGAATAATTTATCATGGCCCACCAACTGGACTCTTTGAGTTGGAGAATGAAAACGTAATGTTAGAGTACTCTGTGTTAGGAATGATTAGAAAATGGAGAAAAATAAAGTTAAGATACACAGATTTCCCAAAATTGACTTTGATTACATTTTATGTCTCTCTCCTGGCTACTGTGAGACAACAATGATCAATAAAGTCATTAAATTACTTTTGCATACAGTGAAGAATCACAATTTTTTTTTTAATGGCACATCAAAGGAATTCTTTGATTTATAGGGAGCAACATAGCTTTTCAGAAATTGATTCAAAGGCGATTACAAGTTGTTAATCAATAGACTGACAAAGTCAGATGCTTTGCACTAGACAATACACTGTTTCTCTCTTGATATACTTTTTACAATTGCATTTCATAAAATATGAATTAATATATTTCTAAGATATGACAATGATAACTTTTTCTAGTAACCTATGTACATATGAATGTACACATAAATGTCAATGAAGAAACATTTTTATTGCTTAAGGTAAAATCTAAACAGCATAAATTAAAAACAACAGAGCGTGCATGTGTCCCCCATCCAAACCTCCCCTCCCACCTCCCTCCCTATCCCATCCCTTAGGGTTGTCCCAGTGCACCAGCTTTGATTGCCCACTTACATGCATTCAACTTGGATTGGTGA
Organism: Budorcas taxicolor; assembly: GCF_023091745.1. Classification (NCBI taxonomy): domain Eukaryota; kingdom Metazoa; phylum Chordata; class Mammalia; order Artiodactyla; family Bovidae; genus Budorcas; species Budorcas taxicolor. The sequence continues at coordinate 1,564,887 of NC_068935.1, forward strand.
TCTATCTCACATATGGTAATATACATGTTTCAATGCTATTCTCTCAAATCATCCCACCCTCATCTTCTCCCACAGAGTCCAAAAGTGTGTTCTTCATATCTGTGTCTCTTATGCTGTCTCATATATGGGGTCAAAATTTTCATCTTTCTAAATTCCATATGTATGTGCTAATATACTGTATTGGTCTTTTTCTTTCAGTCTTACTTAACTCTATATAATAGGCTCCAGTTTCATCCACCACATTAGAACTGATTCAAATGTGTTCTTTTTAATAGCTCAGTAATATTCCATTGTGTATATATACCACAGCTTTCTTATCCATTCATCTGCCAATGGATATCTAGGTTGCTTCCATATCGTAGCTATTACAAACAGTGATGCAATGAACATTGGGGTACACGTGTCTCTTTCAATTCTGGTTTCCTCGGTGTGTATACCCAGCAATAGGATTGCTGGGTCATATGGCAGTTCTATTTTCAGTTTTGTAAGGAATCTCCACACTGTACTCCACAGTGCCTGTGCATGTTTTCATTCCCACCAACAGTATAAGAGGGTTTGCTCTTCTCCACATCCTCTCCAGCATTTCTTGTTTGTAGATTTTTTGATAGCAGCTGTTCTGACTGGTGTGAGATGGTACCACATTGATTTCTAAAGTTTTAATGTGTTCTGTATATGTTCAGCATTTTCTACAAAATTACAAGCATTTATGATACAAGACAAAATAAATACAATTTAAATGCACATACACCTGTATTTTTTGTTCTTTTTTTTTAAATAGTACTGTATTAAAGTTTGATTTTCAGTAAAAGATTAATCAGTTCAATTCAGTTCAGTCAGTCACTCAGTCGTGTCCAAAACTTTGTGACCCGATGAATTGAAGCACACCAGGCCTCCCTATCCATCACCAATTCCTGGAGTTCACTCAGACTCAAGTCCGTTGAGTCGGTGGTGCCATCCAGCCATCTCATCCTCTGTCGTCCCCTTTTCCTCCTGCCCCCAATCCCTCCCAGCATCAGAGTATTTTCCAATGAGTCAACTCTTCGCATGAGGTGGCCAAAGTAACGGAGTTTCACCCCTGGCATCATTCCTTCCAAAGAATACCCAGGGCTGATCTTTAAAATGGACTGGTTGGATTTCCTTGAAGTCCAAGGAAGTCTCAAGAGTCTTCTCCAACACCACAGCTCAAAAGCATCAATTCTTCAGCCCTCAGCTTTCTTCACAGTCCAACTCTCACATACATACATGACCACTGGAAAAACCATAGTCTTGACTAGATGGACCTTTGTTGGCAAAGTATCGTCTCTGCTTTTCAATATGCTATCTAAGTTGGACATAACTTTCCTTCCAAGGAATAAGCGTCTTTTAATTTCATGGCTTCAGTCACCACCTGCAGTGATTGTGGAGCCCAAAAAGATAAAGGTCTGCTACTATTTCCAATATTTCCCCATCTATTTCCCATGAAGTGATGGGACCAGATGCATGATCTTCATTTTCTGAATGTTGAGCTTTAAGCCAACTTTTTCACTCTCCTCTTTCACTTTCATCAAGAGGCTTCTTACTTCCTCTTCACTTTCAGCCGTAAGCATGGTGTCATCTGCTTATCTGAGGTTATTGATATTTCTCCCAGTGATCTTGATTCCATCTTGTGCTTCTTCCAGCCCAGCGTTTCTCATGATGTACTCTGCATATAATTTAAATAAGCACGGTGGCAGTATACAGCCTTGAAGTGCTCCTTTGTCTATTTGGAACTAGTCTGTTGTTCCATATCCAATTCTAACTGTTGCTCCCTGACCTGCATATAGGTTTCTCAAGAGGCAGGTCAGGTGGCCTGGTATTCCCATCTCTTCAAGAATTTTCCACAGTTTATTGTGAGCCATACAGTCAAAGGCTTTGGCATAGTCAATAAAGCAGAAATAGATGTTTTTCTGGAACTCTCTTTCTTTTTCGATGATCCAGCGGATGTTGGCAATTTGATCTCTGGTTCCACTGCCTTTTCTAAAACCAGCTTGAACATCAGGAACGTCACGGTTCACGTATTGCTGAAGCCTGGCTTGGAGAATTTTGAGCATTACTTTACTAGTGTGTGAGATGTGTCCAATTCTGTGGTAGTTTGAGCATTCTTTGGCACTGTCTTTCTTTGGGATTGGAATGAAAACTGACCTTTTCCAGTCCTGTGGCCACTGCTGAGTTTTCCAAATTTGCTGGCATATTGAGTGTAGCACTTTCACAACATCATCTTTCAGGATCGGAAATAGCTCAATTGGAATTCCATCAGCTTCTCTAGCTTTGTTCATAGTGATGCTTTCTAAGGCCCACTTGACTTTACATTCCAGGATGTCTGGCTCTAGGTGAGTCATTACATCATCGTGATTATCTTGATCGTGAAGCTCTTTTTTGTATAGTTCCTCTGTGTATTCTTGCTACCTCTTCTTAATATCTTCTGCTTCTGTTAGGTCCATACCATTTGTGACCTTTATCGAGCCCATCTTTGCATGAAATGTTCCCATGGTATCTCTAATTTTCTTGAAGAGATCTCTAGTTTTTACCATTCTGTTTTTGTTTTTTTTTCCTCTATTACTTTGCATTGATTGCTGAGGAAGGCTTTCTTATCTCTTTTTGCTATTCTCTGGAACTCTGCATTCAGATGCTTATATCTTTCCTTTGCTCCTTTGTTTTTCACTTCTCTTCTTTTCACAGCTATTTGTAAGGCCTCCACAGACAGCCATTTTGCTTTTTTTGCATTTCTTTTCCATGGGGGATGGTCTTTCTTTGCCTCATGTACAATGGCATGAACCTCAGTCCATAGTTCATCAGGCACTCTATCTATCAGATCTAGTCCCTTAAATCTATTTCTCACTTCCACTGTATAATCATAAGGGATTTGATTTAGGTCATAACTGAATGGTCTAGGGTTTTCTCTACTTTCTTCAATTTAAGTCTGAATTTGGCAATAAGGAGCTCATCATCTCACAGTCAGCTCCTGGTCTTGTTTTTGCTGACTCTATAGAGCTTCTCCATCTTTGGCTACAAAGAATATTATCAGTCTGATTTTGGTGTTTGCCATCTGGTGATGTCCATGTGTAGAGTCTTCTCTTGTGTTGTTGGAAGAGGGTATTTGCTATGACCAGTGCATTTTCTTGGCAAAACTCTATTAGCTTTTGCCCTGCTTCATTTGACATTCCAAGGCCAAACTTTCCTGTTACTCCAGGTGTTTCTTCACTTCTTACTTTTGCATTCCAGAACCCTTTAATGAAAAGGACATCTTTTTTGGGTGTTATTTCTAAAAGGTCTTATAGGTCTTTATAGAACCATTCAAGTACAGCTTCTTCAGCCTTAGTGGTTGGGACACAGACTTGCATTACTGTGATATTGAATGGTTTGTCTTGGAAACAAACACAGATTATTCTGTCGTTTTTGAGATTGCATCCAAGTATTGCATTATGGACTCTTTTGTTGACCATAAAGGCTACTCCCTTTCTTCTGAGAGATTCCTGCCCACATTAGTAGATATAATGGTCATCTGAGTTAAATTCACCCATTCCAGTCCATTTTAGTTCGCTGATTCCTAGAATGTTGATGTTCACTCTTGCCGTCTCCTGTTTGACCACTTCCAATTTGCCTTGATTCATGGACCTGACATTCCAGGTTCCTATGCCATATTGCTCTTTACAGCATTGGACCTTGCTTCTATCACCAGTCATATCCACAACTGGGTATTGTTTTTGCTTTGGCTCCATCCCTTCATTCTTTCTGGAGTTATTTCTCCACTGATCTCCAGTAGCATATTGGGCACCTACTGACCCTGGGAGTTCCTCTTTGAGTATCCTATCATTTTGCCTTTTCATACTGTTCATGGGGTTCTCAAGGCAAGAATACTGAAGTGGTTTGCCATTCCCTTCTCCAGTGGACCACATTCTGTCAGACCTCTGCACCATGACCCTCCTGTCTTGGGTTGTCCCTTGGGCATGGCTTAGTTTCATTGAGTTAGACAAGGCTGTGGTCCTAGTGTGATTAGATTGACTAGTTTCCTGTGAGTATGGTTTCAGTGTGTCTGCCCTCTGACGCCCTCTTGCAACATCTACTGTCTTACTTGGGTTTCTCTTATCTTGGACATGGGGTATCTCTTCACGGCTGCTCCAGCAAAGCGCAGCCGCTGCTCCTTACCTTGGACGAAGGGTATCTCCTCACCACCACCCCTCCTAACCTTGAATGTGGAGTAACTCCTCTAGGCCCTCCTGTGCCCATGAAGCCACCACTCCTTGGAGGTGGGGTTGCTCCTTTCACCAGCCACCCCTAACCTCGTGCGTTGGGTACCTCCTCCTGGCCAGCGCCCCTGGCCTCAGGCATCAGGTAGTTCCTCCCAGCCACCACCCCTGACCTCGGACATGGGGTAGCTACTCTTGCGCTGTCACAGCCTGGCACTCTCGGCCACAGCCCCTGAGCTCGGAAGCATGGTATCTCTTCTCGGCTGCCACCCCTGACCTCGGACGTGAGGTAGCTCCTCCCAGCTGCCGCCCTTGTCAGGCATGGGGTCCTCCAGGCTTCTGCCCTTGACCTAGGACGTGGGGTACCTCCTCTCAGCTGTGCTTGTGTGCCATCGCAGCTGCCTGCACTTGTGTGCTGTCGTAGACCAACTACATGCCAATGCATTGTCTTGTATGTTTTATTCAATTATTATTGTAACTTTATAGAGTAGGTAATTTTTTTATTGTAACAGATGAGGAAACTGAAAATGAGGATGTTAAATACATGTATAAGGCCAAACAGCTAATTAAGTGACTGAAGTAGAATTTAAGATACATTGCTCAAGAATCAAAACCTTGTACTCTTTCCATTACAGCACAATGCCTCCCCAGTGATTACTCAGTATATGTATTGGGGCTATGTAACATTTCATCACTTCTTTTCTTTTAAACTGTGGGTCAATAATGAACAGGAGTGATTTTTATTAGTATAATGATTCTTTCAGCATGAGGGCAAGGTCAAAATATTCCATTTTCATTATTTTCTAAACATGAGAGGAAGAATAAACAAACCACCAAAAAATAAATGTAATTCTAAGAGTTATTCAATAATCTTATTATATTGTCATATAAAATGATCAATATGTTATAAATTTTGCTTTATTTCACATCAAGAATATAGATACTGGTGACTTATCACTCATGCAACAAGCCAGCTATTTAAAATCCTAAAAGTTGATGTTGTTAAAATGCTACAGTCAATATGTTAGCAAATTTGGAAAACTCAGCAGTGGTCACAGCATTGGAAAAGATCAGTTTTCATTCTAATCCCAAAGAAGAGCAATGTCAAAGTATGTTCTCACTACATACAATTGCACTTATTTCATACGCTAGCAAAGTTATGCTCAAAATCCTTTAAGCTAAGCTTCAGCAGTATGTGAACCAAGAACTTCCAGATGTTACAAGCTGGGTACTAAGAGGCAGAAGAACCAGACAGCAAATTGTCAACATTTGTTGAATAATGGAGAAAACAAGAGACTTCCAGAAAAACATCTACTTCTGCTTCATTGACTACGCTAAAGGCTTTGACTATATGCAAAATTCTTCAAGAGATGGGAGTACCAAAACACCTTACCTGTCTCCTGAGAAATCTGTATGCAGGTCAAGAAGGAACAGTAAGAATTGGACATGGAACAATGGACTGGTTCAAAGTTGGTAAAGGAGTATGTTGAGGCTGTATATTGTCACCTGGTTTATTTAAGTTCAAAGCAACATCATGCTGGGTGGTATGAATCACAAGCTGGAATTAAGATTGCCAGGAGAAATATCAACAACCTCATATATGCAGATGATACCACTCTAATGACTGAAAGTAAAGAGGATGCTGAAGCTGAAATTCCAATATTTTTGCCACCTGGTGCCAAGAAACGACTCATTTGAAAAGAACCTGATGCTGGGAAAGATTGAACGTGGGAGGAGAAGGGGACAACAGAGGGTGAGATGGCTGGATGGTATCACCGATTCAATGGACATGAGTTTGAGTAAACTCTGGGAGTTGGTGATAAACAGGGTGGCCTGGCATGCTGCAGTCCATGGGGTCGCAGAGTTGGATACGACTGAGCAACTGAAAGAGGAGCTAAAGAGCCTCCTGATGAGGGTGAAAGAGAAAAGGAAAAAAGCTGGCTTCAAAGTCAGCATTCATAAAACCAAGATCATGGCATCTGTTCCCATTGTTTCATCAAATAGAAGGGTAAAAAGTGGAAGCAGTGACAGATTTTATGTTCTTGTGCTCCAAAATCCCTGTGGACGGTGACTGCAGCCATGAAATTAAAAGATGCTTGCTCCTTGAAAGAAAAGGTATGACAAACCTAGACAGCATATTAAAAAGCAGAAACATTACTTTGCCAACAAAGGTACATAAAGTCAAAGCTATGGTTTTTCCAGTAGTCATGTACAGACGTGAGAGTTGGATCAGAAAGAAGGCTGAGCACCAAAGAACTGATGCTTTCAAAGTGAGGTGCTGGAGGACACTCTTGAGAGTCCCTTGGACTGCAAGGAGATCAGACAAGTCAATCCTAAAAGAAATCAGTCCTGAATATTCATTGAAAGGTCTGGTGTTGAAGCTGAAGCTCCAATACTTTGGCCACCTGATGCAAAGAGCCAAGTAATTGGAAAAGACCCTGATGCTGGGGAATATTGAAGGCAGGAGAAGAAGGGGACAACAAAGGACGAGATGATTGGATGGAATCACTGACTCAATGCACATGAGTTTGAGCATTCTCCTGGAGATGGTAAAGGATAGGGATGTCTGGCGTGCTGCAGCCCATGGTGCTGCAAAGAGTTGGACACAAATGAGCAACTGAACAACAAGAAGACAGATTGAGCAATATCAGTAATGATCACAATATTAAATCCCACAGGGACATTACAAGAAAGACGCTGTAATCTTATTGTAGTTAATACAAATATAATAGTTAACAGATAATATTCCAAGACCATATTTTTGTTTTGAATCCAAAGTATTTTAAGAGTGTTTCTTGACTAGTGTTGCCAAATTTGACAAATAAAAGTACTAATTGCTGAGTAAATTTGAATGTCATATAAACTATAGGTAATTTGTTAATATAAGTATGCCTCATGAAATATTTAGATGTACTTATACTAAAAAAAAAGCCAGAGAAGGCAATGGCACCCCACTCCAGTACTCTTGCCTGGAAAATCCCATGGACGGCGGAGCCTGGTAGGCTGCAGTCCATGGGGTCTTTGAGGGTCGGGCACGACTGAGTGACTTCACTTTCGCTTTTCACTTTCATGCATTGGAGAAGGAAATGGCAACCCACTCTGGTGTTCTTGCCTGGAGAATTCCAGGGACGGGGGAGCCTGGTGGGCTGCCTTCTATGGGGTCGCACAGAGTCGGACATGACTGAAGCGACTTAGCAGCATACTAAAAAAAAAAAAATGTTGCTTACCTGAAATTCAAATTTATCTGGATATCTTGTATTTTATCTGGCAGTCTTATTCTTGACTTGATGCTTTAATACATCCATGAATTTCATGTAAATACACTGTAACCACAAAAAACATCAATTATAATTTATTTGCTTTCAATCACATGCTAAAAAAATAGCCTAAATAACCTTTGTATATGGATAGTACGTGGGGCTTCCCTCGTGGCTCAGTTGGCAAAAATTATGCCTGCAATGTGGGAGACACAGGTTCAATCCCTGGGCCAGGGAAGATTCCCTGGAGAATGAAATGGCAACACATTCCAGTATTCTTGCCTGGAGAATTCCATTGATGGAGGACCCTTGTGGGTTACAGTCCATGGAGATCTCAAAAGAGTTGGACACTTCTGAGCAACGAACACAAATGCACACATGCATAGAAAGTAAACATTTTAAAGAGTAAACTTATGACATATTTCTTATACATGTTCTAACATTTTGAACTATATACTTTATGGGGCAAGAGAAGAACTACCTTCTTAATATTAAATTTAAATCCCAGGTCTTTACACTTCTTTGGTTTTAACTTGGTTGAATTGGACCACTTCTTCTCCCTAGTCTAAGAAAAATTCCTTTCACTAAAAAAAATAATTTATTCATTTTTTAATTGAAGGATGATTGCTTTTCAGAATTTTGTTGTTTTCTGTCAAACCTCAACATAAATCAGCCGTAGGTATACATATATCCTCTCCCTTTTGAACCTCCCTCCCATCTCCGTTCCCAGCCCACTCCTCTAGGTTGATATAGAGCCCCTGTTTGAGTTTCCTGAGCCATACAGCAAATTCCCATTGGCTATGTGTTTTACATATGGTAATGCATATTTCCATGTTACTCTTTACATATATCTCACCCTCTCCTCTCTTTTTCCCATGTTCATAATTTTATTCTCTATGTCTGTTTTTCCATTGCCACCCTGTAAATAAAATCTTCAGTACCATTTTTCTATATTCTGTATATATGCATTAGAATATGATATTTATCTTTCTCTTTCCGACTTACTTCACTCGTATAATAGGTTCTAGGTTCATCCACCTCATTAGAATTGACTCAAATGTGTTCCTTTTTTTGGCTGAGTAATACTCCATTGTGTATATGTACAACCACTTCTTTATCCATTCTTCTGTTGATGGACATTTGGTTTCTTCCATGTTCTAGCTATTGTAAATAGTGCTGCAATGAGCAATGGGATACATGTATGTTTTTCAATTTTGGTTTCCTCAGAGTATATGTGGAGGAGTAGGATTGCTCCATCATATGATGGCTTTATTCTTAGTTTTTTAAGGAATCTCCATACTGTCTTCCATGGTGGCTATATTACTTTACATTCCCACCAGTGATGCAAGAAAATTCCTTTTTGTCTACACCCTCTACAACATTTATTGTTTGCAGACTTTTGATGATGGCCATTCTGATTGGAGTGAGGTGATATAGCTTTGATTTGCATTTCTCTAATAATGAATGATGTTGATCATCTTTTCATGTGTTTGTTAGCCATCTGTATGCCTTCTTTGGAGAAATGTCTGTTTAGATCTTTTCCCCACTTTTTGATTGGGTTGTTTGTTTTTCTGGTACTGAGTTGTATGAGCTGTTATATATTTTGGAAATTAATACTTTTTCAGTTGTTTCATTTGCTATTATACAAAAATTTCTTTCTTTTTTTAAGGAATATATTCTATTGTCTTAGCAAATATATATAGGCAATTAATATTTATTTGTTACTCATATTTTTGCCATTGATGGAGGCTAGACCATATAGAAAAAAACTTGGTAAATCTGTTGCTTTTCATTTCCTGGTGCAACAAAGTACATTCAGTTGTTCTGGTCATCTAATATTAACTAAGAAATTAGTATTCATTTATGAGGTTTCAGCAGTCCTTGAACTGAGAACTTCCAGATGTACAAGCTGTATTTAGAAAGAGAGAGCAGAGATCAAATGACCAACATTCGTTGGATCATAGAGATAGCAACATAATTCCAGGAAAACATCTATTTCTGTTTCATTGACTAAGCATTTTTGACTGTGTGGATCACAAAAAACTGTGGAAAATTCTTAGAGAAATGGAAATACCAGACTATCTTACCTGTCTCCTGAAAAACCTGTATGCAGGTAAAGAAGCAACAGTTAAAGCAGACATGGAACAATGGACTGGTTCAAAATTGGGAAAGGAGTATAGGAAGGCTGTATATCTTCACCATGTTTATTAATTGTGTTCAGAGTACATCATGTGAAATGACAGGCTGGATGAATTGCAAGTTGAAATAAAGATTACCAGGAGAAATATCAACAACCTCAGATATGGTAATGATACACTTCAATGCAGAAGTAATAGTAGTATTAGTTGCTCAGTCATGTCCAATTCTTTGCAAACCCATAGACTTAGCAGTCCAAGCTCCTCTGTCCATGGGATTCTCCAGGCAAGAATACTGGAGTAGGTTGCTATTCACTTCTCCAAGGGATCTTCCCAATCCAGGGATTGAATCCGAGTCTCCTGCACTGAAGGCAGATTCTTTACCCTCTGAGTAAGTAAGGAAGACCTTAATGGCAGAAAGTGAAGAAGAAACAAAAAGCCTATTGATGAAGATGAAAGCAAAGAGTGAAAAAGTTGGCTTAAAACTCAACATTCAAAAAGCTAAGATCATGGTATCTGATCCCATCACTTCATAGCAAATAGAAGGGGGAAAGGTGGAACCAGTGATAGATTTTATTTTCTTGGGCTCCAAACTTACTGTGGACAGTGACTGCAGCCTTTAAATTAAAAGACACTTGCTCCTTGGAAGAAAAGCTATGACAAACCTAGGCATCATATTAAAACACAGAGAAATCAATTTGTGAACAAAGTTATGTATAGCCAAAGCTACGATTTTTCCAGTGGCCGTATATGGATGTGAGATTTGGACTCTAAAGACGGCTATGAAAGTGAAAAGTGAGAGGGAAGTTGCTCAGTCATGTCTGAGTCTTTGCGACCCCATGAACTGTAGCCTGCCAAGCTCCTCCATTAATGGGATTTTCCAGGCAAGGATACTGGAGTGGGTAGCCATTTCCTTCTCCAGGGGATCTTCCTGGCCCAGGGATTGAACCCCAGTCTCCCACACTGCATGCACACTCTCTACCGTCTGAGCCGATGGCTGAGCACCAAAGAATAGATGCTTTCAAATTGTGGTGCTGTAGAACACTCTTGAAAATTCCCTGGACTGCAAGGAGATAAAACCTGTTCATTCTAAAGGAAATCAACCCTAAATATTCATTAGAAGGACTGATGCTGAATCTGAAGCTACAATACTTTGGCCACCTGATGCGAAGAGCATTGGAAATGACCCTGATACTGGGAAAGATTCAGAGCAGGAAGAGACGGGGGGGCTACAGAGGATGAAATAGTTGGATAGCATCACTGACTCAATGAACATGAGTTTGAGCAAACTCCAGGAGACAGTGAAGGACAGGGAAGCCTGGAATGCTGCCGTCCATGGGGTTGCAAAGATTTGGACAGGATTTAGTGACTAAACAACAACAGCAAATGAGTATTACTGTACTAAATCAAAGTTATCAGGGGAGAAGACTTGAGAGTCTTGCTGAAGACAGTTATGGATTTATACTGAGATAGTCACACTCGCTTGTTTGGCCCTGCTGATGACAAAGGATCTATATTTGTAAGAAAGACAAACCACATGTTAAATTTTTATCATATGAAGTGCAGGAAGATTTTTGATCTACTGTGCCATGTGTTTAAACACAAGTTTAAATATAGGATATACCTATATTTATTTTTATCAAAACTATTGAAAGTAAATTTGCATCTAAACAAGTCAATAAGTATGAACTATGTTGATTTTTTTTTTATTTTTCTTGAAGTGCTGCAATTTCAGCTCAAAAATATATTTTTCCCAAGGTTTTAATCATCTGTTGATTTCACAAAGCAACCATTATATAATTGAAATATTGATTTTTTAATTAGACATTTCATGATATTATGTGATTTCATAAGTTGTAAAATGAAACTTACTTTGAAAACTAGACTATTTTATCATATCAATTGACATAGTCAATATAATATTATAGTGCTGTTTTTTGAAAATATGCTTTATACCTTAATGATTACATATTATAAACTTTATTATAGCTCTGTGATGATTAATGTTATTTACTTAGGCAAAAAATATATATTTTTTCAAAATATAAATTGTTCTAACAATAATATTACACCTCTAGGAACAATACAATGCATGCAGTTTTCATTACTCAAGTACTATGTTTATTTCCAGCAGTCTTGCCAACTATTTATAATATAATAGAGTTAGTAAAATATAATTGAAATCTATTTTATGTCCCTTAGCTGAGTACATTTTGTATATCATATAATTTAGAAAATTTTATTAGATTCCATTAGTCATGTTCCAAATGCTACAAACACAACTGAAAAGTGAAAGTGAAGCTGTTCAGTCATGTCCAACTCTTTGAGACCCCATGGACTGTAGCCCACCACACTCCTTTATGAGATCATCCCAGCAAGAATACTGGAGTGGGTTGTCATTTCCTTCTCCAGGGGATTTTCCCAGTTCAGGGATCGAACCCAGGTCTCCTGCATTGCAAATGAATTCTATACTATCAGATGTGTTTGTTAGCCTTTGGAATAAACAAAACTAATATCAAGCAAACATATTAGCATTTAAAACACCAGTGCCTAACATTCATACCATTGAAAATAATGATGGAAAAGATGTTATATGTGTACATTTGCATAATGCATATATGTGCCCACAATTAATTTACATTTTGTAGTTAATATCTTACTGTCATGGGCTTTTAAAAGTTTCTCTTATATACATTTTAGATGGTAGCTTCATATTTTATCTAATATAATAATTGTTTCCTTTCATTTAAAAACAAGTGCACTTTGTTTCTCACAGAAAATTTAGATCATTCTCATATAAATTAAGTGAAAATCATTAAAGTGATAGGAGATTGCATATATTTACACAAGAATGTAGGTATAAACAGGTGTCAGTCAGTTCAGTTCAGTTGAGTCGCTCAGTCGTGTCTGACTCTTTGCGACCCCATGAATTGCAGCATGCCAGGCCTCCCTGTCCATCACCAACTCTCGGGGTTCACCCAAAGTCATATGCATTGAGTTGTTGATTCCATCCAGCCATCTCATCTTCTGTCATCCTCTTCTCCTCCTGCCCCCAATCCCAATCCCTCCCAGCATGAGGGTCTTTTCCAATGAGTCAACTTGTCGCATAAGGTGGCCAAACTGTAAGTAGATACAAATGTTTTAAAATATATGGTAATAACATACAATAAAAAGGGTAAAAAACAATGACATGTTTTGATTATTAGATAGTTGTACCAGAAAGTATAAACATAAAGTGAAACATTCTTTGAAGTAACAATTTAGTGTTTCAAACACAGGGAAGTGCCTAGTCAAACTGACGAATAGAAATAATATGAGCACTACAATTTTTACGTCAATTTGAGGAAAAAGTGTCTTGAATTAGTCATTTTGATCCTGTGTGATAAAGATAATTCTTTCAAGTGTAAAATAAATAGTATAATCCAGATTTCACTGTACTCCCATCAAATCCAATGGTGTAAAGGTGTGTTTCTGAGTGATGGATATCATCTAGCATTTCTGAAAAATAGCTGAAATGCTTTGTATTAGCAAAGTAGATTGGGGTATATTTTTAGTTGGTTGCATCCTTATGTTCAGACTTTGAAGAATAAAAATAACTTTTCATAAGGTAGTCACTACATAACACTCAAATAATTTGCCAGTTATAAAGGGCATAAAAACTTCAGTCTTATGAGTATAAAATACTACATGCACTTGTGAATAATATACATTGAAATATAACAAAATATATAGCAATAATAAATTCATAAGGTAAAAATGTTTTAGACATTCTGCAATACATAAAAAGAGACTTTTCTTACATATATAATGGCTGAAGTTGGCCAAAATTTACTGTATGATTCCTCAGGCAGTCTACAAAATTTTCATCCAGAAAGATTAGTTTATGTCATTGCATACATGCACGCTTAGCCACTCAGTCATGTCTGACTCTTTGTGATCCCAGGAATATAGTCCTTCAGGTTCTTCAGTCCATGGGATTCTTCAGGCAAGAATACTGGAGTATGTCAGTGCATGATACTTAGTAGTCACAGAGGTACAGTATGTTAAAATGATGAGTCAAGATTAAAAACTGGGGGCTATTTGATTCTTTATCAGAGATATATTCATTAATCACCCAGAGGATGCTTATTTCTTAATTCTGTACTGAAAATATATTTCTAGGAATTTGTTGAGGAGGTTGGGTTATTGAGTGAATATGGTAAAAATTTAAACTGTGTTTAAGCTCGAAGTACAATATTATTATTAATTTCATTCAACTCTACATAAACATAATAATAGACATCATTTTTTTGAATAGTAATACATCCTTTAATAATAAACTTATGATAGTATACTCTTCTATAGTCAACAGTAACCTAAAGTAAAAGAAGAAAATGAAGACTGCAAACGATGTCCACTATTGCACACCACCTTATTTTCAATAAATTATATTTCTTTCATTTTAAAAATAGTTATCAATGAAAAGAAAACCCTAAAGACTGTTACTATATTGTGGTGGTGGCAAGGGTGGACGTATAAGTTTTAAAAGATAGCAAATAGAAATTCCAACTAGGTCAGAATTGGAATAATCACAGTCAAAATACTCCTAGGTGCTCTTACACACTCAGGACCATGGTCTTTCCAATGAATATTCAGGATTGATTTCCTTAGGGCTGACTGTCTAGAAAAGTGATAAAGAGAAAACACAGACATTTTAAATAATTGATCTAAAGTAAAATATAATTAATATCTTTTAGAGTTTCCTTATCCATTTTTACCAGAACAGTTTTTATTAAATACTTTTCTTCTTCCCCAATATTAATTTTACTTCTTTTAATAAAGAAATAATATACTTTAAGTGTCTTCCAGAAGTCTGTAAAAGATTGACCAAGTGGGTAGGTGAAAAACATTGTTGTGTGAAAAAGTTCTTGCTTAATACTCTTTATCTTGGTATTTATTATCCAAATAATATGCCATAGTAAACACAGCAAATTATTACATTTTATGTGCAGTCGTATTGACAAAGACTCTCTCCTTCACCAAATTTTAGATAGGCTTCTCTGAGCCCTTTTTTTGACTATATCTTATTCTTAAACACTGTCTCTGGACTGTCAAATCCTACAAATTAGTTTAGAAAGAATCCCAAACCCTCAATATTTGATTATTTTGGCCTGCCTTCAGCAAGAGTTCTGGTGAGTTCATTTATCAAGAATCCCCTTATGCTTGATGTCTCCTTAGTAATTTTCCATCTGCCTAACCATCTTCCCCTCACTGTGCTCCTTGAGATCCCCTGGAGAAGAGAAAGGCTACCCACTCCAGTATTCTGGCCTGGAAAATTCCACAGAATATATAGTCCATGAGGTTGCAAAGAGTCGGACACAGCTGAGTGACTTTCACTTCTCTCCTTTATTGAAATCGTCTTCACACCAGTCAGGAGTATTAAATAAAATCTTCCTTGGAGTTTTAACAAGTGTCAGAATATATTTTTTTTAACAATACAACATTAATTTTAAGTAGATTATGAAAATTTAAGAAAATATATTCTAATTCCTAGAGAAATCACTAAAATGCAAAGAAATATAGCTAGAAATCCAATAAACTAAAACAGAAATCTAAAAAATTCAGATAATCCAAAAAGAGGCAGATAAAGAACATATGTTTTTAAAAAAAATAGAGGACAAACAGAAAACTAACAATAAAATGGGAAATCAAATTAAACTAATCAATAGCTACATTCAATATTAACAAAGTAAACACTCTAAGTAAAAGTAAAAGCAAAATCAAACTTTATGCTGTCTAGAATAGATGCATTTTAAATAAAAAAATATATAGATAGTTTGAGTATAAGTGGATGGGGCAAGATGTATCAATTGAATAGTAAACATAAGGAGCCCAAGTGACTATGTTAATATTAGAAAAACAGATTTCAAAACAAAAAGTGTTAGCAAAAATAAAGACTATTCCATAATTACAAATGTGCTTATTCATTAAGAAGATATATTAATTTTAAGTGTCTATGCATTTAGTCTCTTCAAAACATGAGAAGCAAAAATGATGGCATTAAAATGACAAATAGGCAATCCCATAAATAGTAGGGTATTTTTACTATCATCTTCTTTGCAAATACAGAACAAGTGTGTTAGTCACTTAGCCATGTCTGACTCTTTGCCACCTCATGGACTGTAGACTGCCAGGCTTCTTTATTCATGAAATTCTCCAGGCAAGAATACTGGAGTGGGTGGCCATTCTCTTCTCCAAGGGATTTTCACAATCCAGGGATCATATTGGGGCCTCCTGCATTGCAGATAGACTCTTACTGTAAATATCAGTAAGAAATAGAGGATCAAAGCAACACAATCAGCCACATTGATAGTTACATACAGATAACTACATTCTAAAACTGCAGGAAATTAGTTATTTTCCAAGTAAATTCACCAAGGTAGATCGTTTGCTGCACTATAAAACAAACAAATCTTATTAAATTTAAAAGGACTGAAAGTGCACAGGATTTATTGAACTTAAATGGAATTGAACTATAAATAACAATGAGATACTTAGGAAAATTCACAGTATTTGGAATTTAAACAGCATACTTCTATGATAAATACATAAATAAATAAAAAAGCTGAATAAACTATTCCAAACTGAATTGCAATGAAAATACAGTATATCAAAATAAATGAGATGCAAATAACTAAAGGAGTTCTTAGAGAAAAACTTATAGGTTTAAATGCTTATATTAGAAAAGAAGGAAAGTCTAAAATTAATGTCCCAAGATAAAAACTTAAGAAGCTAGAAAATAAATACAAAATAAATCTGATAAAATAGAAAAAAAAAAACATTAGGAAAATTAACAAGTCAAAATTTGTCCTTTGAAAACTTAAAAAAAAAATGATATACAGACACTATACAATAAGAGAATAATAAAATACATTTTTTTCCCAACAAACTGGACAACTTAAAAGACATATACAAATTCCTTGAAAGACACAGATTATCAAAACTCTCTCAAGAAGAAAATACATAATCTGAACAGTTCTCTACCTATTAAAGAAATTTAATTTTATTGGTTGCTGTTGAAAATTTTCCCATGAAGAAAACATCATGCCCAGGGGGAGTCAAAGGCAAATTTTTAAAAACATTTAAGGAAGAATTAAAAACAATTCTATATAAACCTATTAAAAATATAAAAATAAGGAATATGTTACAACTCATATAGGGACCAGCATTAGTCTCATGCCTAAAACAAAACAAAACAAAAAGATATTGTGAAAGAAAAAAGAAAAGAATACAAGAGCTACAGACAATGTTCTTCATAAATTAAGCACAAAAGTCCTTTTTAAAAAATTAATTTATTTTAATTAGAGGCTAATTACTTTAAAATATTGTGGGTTTTTTTTTTTTCCATATATTGACATGAATCAGCCACAGGAGTACATGTGTTCCTCTCATCCTGAAAACTCCTCCCACCTCCCTCCAAACCACATCCCTCTGGCTTTGAGTCCCCTGTTTCATGTATCGAACTTGAACTGGTCACTTACTTTACATATGGTAATATAGATGTTTTAATGCTAGTCTCTCAGTCGTTGCACTTTCACCTTTCCCCACTGAGTCCAAAACTCTGTTTTTTACATCTGTGTCTCTTTTGCTCTCTTGCTTATAGGGTCAGATCATAGGAAATCAAATAATTATGCAAATCAAAACTGCAGTGAGATATCACCTCACACCAGTCAGAATGGCCATCATCAAAAAGTCTACAAACAATAAATGTTGGGAAGGCATGGATAAAGGAAACGCTCTTGCACTGTTGATGGGAATGCAAATTGATATAGCCACCAGGGAAGATGGTATGGAGATTTCTTAAAAAAACTAGCAATAAAGCCATTATATGATGCAGCAATTCCACTCCTAGGCATATAAATTGAGGAAACTAAAGTTGAAAAAGACACATGTATCCCATTGTTCACACAGCACTATTTACAATAGCTGGAACATGGAAGAAACCTAGATGTCCATTGAAAGATGAATGGATAAAGAAATTGTGGTTAGTGTTACACAGTGAAATATTCAGTTCAGTTCAGTTCATTCGCTCAGTCGTGTCCAACCCTTTGCGACCGCATGAAACGCAGCACGCCAGGCCTCCCTGTCCATCACCAACTCCTGGAGTTCACTCAGACTCGCGTCCATTGAGTCAGTGATGCCATCCAGCCATCTCATCCTCTGTCGTCCCCTTCTCCTCCTGCCCCCAATCCCTCCCAGCATCAAAGTCTTTTCCAATGAGTTAAATCTTCGCATGAGGTGGCCAAAGTACTGGAGTTCAGAATGGACTTGTTGGATCTCCTTGCAGTCCAAGGAACTCTCAAGAGTCTTCTCCAACACCACGGTTCAAAAGCATAAATTCTTCAGTGCTCAGCCTTGTTCACAGTCCAATTGTCACGTCCATACATGACCACAGGAAAAACCATAGCCTTGACTAGACGGACCTTAGTCGACAATAGAATGTCTCTGCTTTTGAGTATGCTATCTAGGTTGGTCATAATTTTCTTCCAAGGAATAAGCGTCTTTAAATTTCATGGCTGCAGTCACCATCTGCAGTGATTTTGGAGCTTCAAAAAATAAAGTCTGACACTGTTTCCACTGTTTCCCCATCTATTTCCCATGGAGTGATGGGACCGGATGCAATGATCTTCGTTTTCTGAATGTTGAGCTTCAAGCGAACTTTTTCACTCTCCTCTTTCACTTTCATCAAGAGACTTTTTAGTTCCTCCTCACTTTCTGTCATAAGGGTGGTGTCATCTGCATATCTGAGGTTATTGATATTTCTCCCGGCAATCTTGATTCCAGCTTGTGCTTCTTCCAGTCCAGCGTTTCTCATGATGTACTCTGCATATAAGTTAAATAAGCACGGTGACAAGATACAGCCTTGACGTACTATTTTTCCTCTTTGGAACCAGTCTGTTGTTCCATGTCCAGTTCTAACTGTTGCTTCCTGACCTGCATACAGATTTCTTAAGAGGCAGGACAGGTGGTCTGGTATTTCTATCTCTTTCAGAATTTTCCACAGTTTATTGTGATCCACACAGTCAAAGGCTTTGGCATAGTCAATAAAGCAGAAATCAATGTTTTTCGGGAACTCTCTTGCTTTTTCCATGATCCAGCAGATGTTGGCAATTTGATCTCTGGTTCCACTGCATTTTCTAAAACCAGCTTGAATATCAGGAAGTTCATGGTTCACGTATTGCTGAAGCCTAGCTTGGAGAATTTTGAGCATTACTTTACTAGCGTGTGAGATGAGTGCAATTGTGTGGTAGTTTGAGCATTATTTGGCATTGCCTTTCTTTGGGATTGCAATGAAAACTGACCTTTTCCAGTCCTGTGGCCACTGCTGAGTTTTCCAAATTTGCTGGCATATTGAGTGCAGCACTTTCACAGCATCATCTTTCAGGATTTGAAATAGCTCTACTGGAATTCCATCACCTCCACTAGCTTTGTTCGTAGTGATGTTTTTTAAGGCCCACTTGACTTCACATTCCAAGATGTCTGGCTCTAGATTAGTGATCACACCATCGTGATTATCTGGGTCGTGAAGATCCTTTTTATACAGTTCTTCTGTGTATTCTTGCCATCTCTTCTTAATATCTTCTGCTTCTGTTAGGTCCATATGATTTCTGTCCTTTATCGAGCCCATCTTTGCATGAAATATACCCTTGATATGTCTAATTTTCTTGGAGAGATCTCTAGTCTTTCCCATGCTGTGGTTTTCCTCTATTTCTTTGCATTGATCGCTGAGGAAGGCTTTCATATATCTTCTTGCTATTCTTTGGATCTTTGCATTCAGATCCTTATATCTTTCCTTTTTCCTTGGCTTCTTGCTTATCTTCTTTTTACAGCTATTTGTAAGGCTTCCCCAGATAGCCATTTTGCTTTTTTGCATTTATTTTCCATGGGGATGGTCTTGATCCCTGTATCCTGTACAATGTCACGACCTCATTCCATAGTTCATCAGGCACTCTATCTATCAGATCTAGGCCCTTAAATTTATTTCTCACTTCCACTGTATAATCATAAGTGATTTGGTTTAGGTCACACCTGAACGGTCTAGTGGTTTTCCCTGCTTTCTTCAATTTAAGTCTGAATTTGGTAATAAGGAGTTCATGGTCTGAGCCACAGTCAGCTCCTGTTCTTGTTTTTGTTGACTGTATAGAGCTTTTCCATCTTTGGCTGCAGAGAATATAATCAATCTGATTTCGGTGTTGACCATCTGGTGACGTCCATGTGTAGAGTCTTCTCTTGTGTTGTTAGAAGAGAGTGTTTGCTGTTACCGGTGCGTTCTCTTGGCAAAACATTATTAGCCTTTGCCATGCTTCATTCTGTACTCCAAGGACAAATTTGCCTGTTACTCCAGGTGTCTCTTGACTTCCTACTTTTGCATTCCAGTCCCCTATAATGGAAAGGACATCTTTTTTGGGAGTTACTTCTAAAAGGTCTTGTAGGTCTTCATAGAACCGTTCAACTTCAGCTTCTTCAGTGTTACTGGTTGGGGCATAGACTTGGATTACTGTGATAGTAATGGTTTGCCTTGGAAACGAACAGAGATCATTCTGTCATTTTTGAGACTGCATCCAAGTACTGCATTTCAGACTCTTCCGTTAACCATTATGGCTACTCCATTTCTTCTGAGGGTTTCCTGCCCGCAGTAGTAGATATAATGGTCATCTGGGTTAAATTCACCCATTCCAGTCCATTTTATTTCGCTGATTCCTAGAATGTCGATATTCACTCTTGCCATCTCCTGTTTGACCACTTCCAATTTGCCTTGATTCATAGACCTGACATTCCAGGTTCCTATTCCTCTTTACAGCATTGGACCTTGCTTCTATCACCAATCACATCCACAACTGGGTATTGTTTTTGCTTTGGCTCCATCCCTTCATTCTTTCTGGAGTTATTTCTCCACTGACCTCCAGTAGCATATCGGGCACCTACTGACCTGGGGAGTTCCTTTTTCAGTATCCTATCATTTTGCCTTTTCATACTGTTCATGGGGTTCTCAAGGCAAGAATACTGAAGTGGCTTGCCGTTCCCTTCTCCAATGGACCACATTCTATCAGACCTCTCCTCCATGACTCTCCCATCTCGGGTTGCCCTGCGGGCATGGCTTAGTTTCATTGAGTTAGACAAGGCTGTGGTCCCAGTGTGATTAGATTGACTAGATTTCTGTGAGTATGGTTTCAGTGTGTCTGCCATCTGATGCCCTCTTGCAACACCTACCATTTTACTTGGTTTTCTCTTACCTTGGGCATGACGTATCTCTTCACGGCTGCTCCAACAAAGCACAGACGCTGCTCCTTTCCTTGGATGAGTGGTATGTCCTCCCGCTGCCCTTCCTGACCTTCAGCCTGGGATGGCTCCTCTAGGCAGCCATATAACAGGAATACATTTTAGTCAGTTCTTGAGTCAGTTACATTAGAGTCAATCTACAACCTATTATACAGAGTGAAGTAAGTCCGAAAGAGAAAGATAAATATCATCTTTTATCACATATATATGGAGTCTAGAAAAATGGTACTGAAGAATTTATTTACAAGGCAACAATGGAGAAACAGACATAGAGAATAGACTTATGACATGTGGATAAGAGAGGAGAGGGTGAGATATATGGAAAGAGTAACATGAAAACTTATATTACCATTTGTAAAATAGATAGCCAATGGGAATTTGCTGTATGGGTCAGGAAATTCAAACGGAGGCACTGTATCAACCTAGGGGGTGGGATTGGGAGGGATATGGGAGAGTGATTCAGAAGGAAGGGGATATATGTATACTTATGGCTGATTCTTGTTGAGGTTTGACAGAAAACAACATAATTCTGTAAAGCAATTATCCTTCATTAAAAAAATAATTTAAAAATATTCAGTCCAGTTTTGATGCATGAGACAGGGTGCTCAGGGCTGGTGTACTGGGACAATCCTGAGGGATAGAATGGGGAGAGAGGTAGGAGGGGGTTCAGGATCAGGGACACATGTACATCCATGGCTAATTCATGTGAATGTATAGCAAAAATCACTACAATATAGCAAAGTAGTTAGCCTCCAATTAAAATAAATTAATTTACAAAAAAAAAGCAAGAAAAAGATATTCTTTTAAATATAGTGTTTTTAACCTTTCATGTATGACCTAAATCAAGTCCTTTATGATTATACAGGGAAAGTGAGAAATAGATTTAAGGGACTAGATCTGATAGACAGAGTACATGAAGAACTATGGACGGAGGTTGGTGACATTGTACAGGAGACAGGGCTCAAGATCAACCCCATGGAAAAGAAATGTGAAAAAGCAAAGTGGCTGCCTGAGGAGGCCTTACAAATAGCTGTGATAAGAAGAGAAGTGAAAAGCAGAGGAGAAAAGGGAAAATATAAGCATTTGAAGCAGAGTTCCAAAGAATAGCAAGGAGAAATAAGAAAGCCTTCCTCAGCAATCAATGCAAAGAAAAAGAGGAAAACAAGAGAATGGGAAATACTAGAGATCGATTCAAGAAAATTAGAGATACCAAGGGAACATTTTACGCAAAGATGGGCTCGATAAAGGACAGAAATGGTATGGACCTAACAGAAGCAGAAGATATTAAGAAGAGGTGGCAAGAATACACAGAAGAACTGTACAAAAAAGATCTTCATGACCCAGATAATTACGAAAGTGTGATCACTCACCTAGAGCCAGACATCCTGGAATGTGAAGTGAAGTGGACCTTAGGAACCATCACTATGAACAAAACTAGTGGATGTGATGGAATTCCGCTTGAGCTATTTCAAATCCTGAAAGATGATGCTATGAAAGTGCTGCACTCAATCTGCCAGCAAATTTGGAGAACTCAGCAGTGGCCACAGGACTGGAAAAGGTCAGTTTTCATTGCAATCCCAAAGAAAGGCAATGCCAAATAATGCTCAAACTACCACACAATTGCACTCATCTCACACGCTAGTAAAGTAATGCTCAAAATTCTCCAAGCTAGGCTTCAGCAATACGTGAACCGTGAACTTCACGGTTGTTCAAGCTGGCTTTAGAAAATGCAGTGGAACCAGAGATCAAATTGCCAGCATCCACTGGATCATCGAAAAAGAAAGAGAGTTCCAGAAAAACATCTATTTCTGCTTTATTGACTATGCCAAAGCCTTTGACTGTGTGGATCACAATAAACTGTGGAAAATTCTGAAAGAGATGGGAATACCAGACCACCTGACCTGCCTCTTGAGAAATCTATACGCAGGTTAGAAGTGGACATGGAACAACAGACTGGTTCCAAATAGGAAAAGGAGTACATCAAGGCTGTATATTGTCACCTGCTTATTTAACTTATATGCAGAGTACATCATGAGAAACACTGGGCTGGAAGAAGCACAGGCTGGAATTAAGATTACCAGGAAGTATATAAGTAACCTCAGATATGCAGATTACACCACCCTTATGGAAGAAAGTGAAGAGGAATTAAAAAGCCTCTTGATGAAAGTGAAAGAGGAGAGTGTAAAAGTTGGCTTAAAGCTCAACATTCAGAAAACTAAGAACATGGCATCTGGTCCCATCACTTCATGGGAAATAGATGGGGAAATAGTGGAATCAGTGTCAGACTTTATTTTTCAGGGCTCCAAAATCACTGCAGATGGTGATTGCAGCCATGAAAATAAAAGACATCTACTCCTTGGGAGGAAAGTTCTGACCAGCCTAGATAGCATATTGAAAAGCAGAGACATTACTTTGCCAACAAATGTCCATCTAGTCAAGGCTATTGTTTTTTCAGTGGTCTTGTATGTATGTGAGAGTTGGACTGTGAAGAAAGCTGAGTGCTGAAGAATTGATGCTTTTGAACTGTGTTGTTGGAGAAGCCTCTTTAGAGTCCCCTGGGCTGCAAGGAGATCCAACCAGTCCATCCTAAAAGAGATCAGTCCTCAGTGTTCATTGGAAGGACTGATGTTGATGCTGAAACTCCAATACTTTGGCCGCCTCATGCAAAGAGTTGACTCATTGGAAAAGACCCTGATGCTGAGAGGGATTTGGGGCAGGAGGAGAAGGGGATGACAGAGGATAAAATGTCTGGATGTCATCACTGACTCGATGGCCATGAGTTTGGGTAAACTCAGGGATTTGGTGAGGGACAGGGAGGCCTGGCATGCTGGGATTCATGGGGTTGAAAAGAGTCGGACATAACTGAGCAACTGAACTTAACTGTACTGAACTGATACATTCTCCCTTAATAATATTGACACCATAGAATTAGCTTAGCAAACTTTTCCCTAAAGTGATAGTGTGAGTCAGGCACAGATTAACTCAGTGCAATTTCAAAATAACATGCATTATGTATTAGTGGAGTTCAAATTCATTAGTTAAATTAACATTCCCTGAGTTCTTCTGTAACTCATTAATAGCATTTAACTTTGAACAAATAAATATCCTTCCTGGGAAATATATTATCTTCACATACTAACAAAATACTCTATGAATATTACAGTAGTATTCTCTTGGGAACATGTGATGTAGTCATATTGTTGATCATTTTATCATGTTGAAAAGGCAACTTGACCTAAATTTATGAGTTAAATGATGACCCAAATTCTTCCTATATGCAGATGAACGAAGTATACGGGGGAAATTGAATTTATAACAGGGTAATAAGAATACATATCTGCAAGTGATATATTGCAGACAAGATTAACCAAATATCTCTCTTTTGAAATCAGTTATGAGAGAATTGTTATCATCTGCATTGGTTGAGGAGTGAGGAAAAATGACAGGATATTGAAATATATTTTTAGCACAATGAAATTAAAATCACTATCAGAGTACAGTTCATCTGTGTTGTCTGAGAGAAAAAAAGTGCTCTTATCAGGTTAAATAAATTCACTTGGATAATATTTTCCTTCATTCTAAATGCTTACAATTATTTGACCTTTAAATTGCTTTTGAGAACTATCTACTAACTCATATTATTTAATTGACTGATAGATGTGTTTCAAGAAATAGAGGGAAAAATTCCAGCCTTTCAAAATTCAGATAACAATTTCATAGATGTGATTAAATGTGCTCCAGTGATGGTTCTTCTTATTATCTAAGCTTTATCAATATGAAGACAAATGCATATTTTACAGACATTTTCCTTAGTGCTATTCAAAAACTGAATTGACTGTTCATTATATAGATATCTCCTGTCAAATCATTTCATTTAATGTATCTCTTAATCTCTGATAGAAATTTGCACACAATAAAGTTCTTATACCAATCATTTGATTAGTTTCAAAGCTGAACTCTCATGAAAAAGGATGAAATATTGTTATAAATTTGCTTTCCTTGCTCTTTCATTAGCCTCACAATTGTACCAAGAAGATTTTCAGTGTCATGCTTTAGGAGAATATCAAGTGGTAATCAATACATTTATTTTAACAACAACAACAACAAAATACTGTCCTTAATAGTTCATCATTTAGTCTTCCCAATGAATAAATGTGAAATTTATGACATGCCTAATCGATTGATGGTGCTTCCCAAGTGGCACTAGTACTGAAGAACCCAGCTGCCAATACAGGAGACACAAGAGGTGTGGGTTCAATCCCTGGGTCAGGAAGATCCCCTAGAAGAGGACACAGCAACCCACTCCAGTATTATTGCTTGGATAATTCCATGGACAGAGAAGTCTGGTGGGCTGCAATCCATAGGATCGCAAAGAGTCGGACACAACTGAAACTGAAGTGGCTTAGCACGGCAGAACACACAATGGGTTGACAGTTCAGAGTTTGGTTTAATGCGGTCCAAACGCATAGTAAAAGTATTTGAAACATTCAATTCAGATTTTCACTTTTTATTTAGAGTTTTGTGTGCTTTTAAGTTCCACTAATATTGTTGAAAATAATCTGTTACAAATTGGCACCTTCAATCTATTTATGGAAGTGAATTAGTCAGAGTGCCAAAAGGACACAGTAGAAGCAACTATCATAAGACAACTGATCCTATTTTCACCTGACACTTCTCTAATATCCACTGAGACTTGTTGGGAACAAATTGAGTGAATTTACCATCACCAAGATAATAGTTTGTGATGAGATGAGTAAGCAAGCATCTGGAGATTGGTAGGGTTGGAAGACTTACTGCGAAAATACTAGAGTTGGCTACTTTACAGCTACAAATATAGCTATGCTTTATATATACATGTGTGTGTGTGTGTGTGTGTGTGTGTGTGTGTGTGTGTATGTATATGGTTTTTCCACTAGTCACGTATGGTCATGAAAGTTGAACCCTAAAGAAGGCTAAATGCTGAAGAATTAACATTTTCGAACTGTGGTGTTGAAGAATCATGAGAGTCCCTTGTCCAGCAAGGAGATCAAGCCAGTTAATCCTAAAGGGAATTAGCCCTGGACTATTTATTGGAAAGACTGATGCTGAAGTTGAAGCTCCAATATTTGGCCATCTGATGCAGAAAGCTGACTCACTGGAAAAGACCCTGATGCTGGGAAAGATTGAAGGCAGAAGGAGAAAGGAGTGACAGAGAATGAGATGGTTGGATGGCATCACAGACGCAGTGCACATGAGTTTGAGCAAACTCCAGGAGATAGTGAAGAACAGGGAAGCCTGGCTTGCTGCTCTCCACGGGATCACAAAGAGTCAGACATGACTGAGCAACTAAACAACGTGAACGTGAATGTGAAGTCACTCAGTCGTGTCCAACTCTGCGACATCATGGACTGTAGCCTTCCAGGATCCTCTGTCCATGGGAGTTTCCTGGCAATAGTACTGCAGTGGATTGCCATTTCCTTCTCCAGGGGATCTTCCTAACCTAGAGATCGAACCTGGGTCTCCTGCATCATAGACAGACTCTTTACCATCTGAGCCACCAGGGAAGTCCAAAGACAACTGAACAACAACAATACTTTTTTATACTAATAAATTGTTTCTCTACACAAGTCCTTTGATAAATTCATAGTTCCATAATCATACATTAGATCTAAATTTAGACTTGCAAGAGTTGTATTCTTTTTTATAGTTTTATTATTTTTATTTATTTTTAATATAAATTTATTTATTTTAATTGGAGGCTAATTACTTTACAATATTGTATTGGTTTTGCCATACATCAACATGAATCCGCCACGGGTATACAGAGTTTTATTCTTATATATCAAAGTGCAAATTGAAACAGTTATCAAATTTAACAAAGAGTAATTTTAAATTAAGCAAATTCTTAATATCAACAACCTAGGACTGCATTTAGATTAAAATGACTAAAGCAAAATTTTCACAGAGTGAAACTGTCTATAATTGCACAGATATTTCTCAGATTTCAAAACACTGCACATACATGCTGACAGCTTGCAATACCAACAACCGACAAACAATGAGAAATGACCTCCAATTGCTACAGCATTTCTGATTAATCAACAAGTGTAACAGTTTTTTTTATGTTATCAGGTTAGTGGGACCTCAGGAAAATAATGGTGACAACATTACACTGGTTCAGTTAACAATGCTCATTAAGAAGAGTCTTTCTTTCTTCTTTAAAAGCAGTATCTGATGAAAATAAAAGTAGTATTTGAAAGATAAGAGCAATTCAAACCTAATAAAAGAAGAAAATCCTTGGAATTATCACAGTATCCCAAAATAATCCTATGGATCATATCACTGAATATATTTTGTTTCATGTATATCAGCAATACTTTGAAAGAATTAAAACTTATTTGTTAATATTAACTGATATTCTTTAATAAAATTAATTTTAATGTCTTTGCTTTAAAAACTCTGACATATTCTGCATCATGTGATTGTAAAATATTTTACACAGTCAAATCTCTGTGAAACTAAGACAGATGCACATAAATGCCAATTTTTTAACTACTTAATCTTTTATGTTTTATCATATTTTTGAGATAGTGCATACATACTTGATGAAGAAGCAATAGAATTTTGGTGAAAAGCATTATCATGCTAGCAGTATTATGATGCAAAGTATACTTCAAAAAGCATTATTTGTATTTGCCTTTTGAAATTAGTAAGGGAAAAAAACTTCTGGGGGGTTAGGAGAGACTATTTTTATTATTCCTTAAAAGTTTGATTTATAGCCTGAACTTAGTATCTACTGAAGTCCAAAGCAGAGCAAGGTCATTGTCTTCATGTGACTTTTAACTTCTTTAGTTTAATGAAGAATCTATCAGACTTTTAGATTCTCCTTTTGGAAGATGGAAAAAGTGTCTTTTGGTCTATGCCAAAGACATTATGAAGATCATACAGAATAATTAATGACCAATAAATGTAGTCAACGTCTTTCATCCTAAAATCTTGACCTGTTTGTACTAATGAAGTGGATTTGGTGATAAATATGCTGTTCTATAAAGCAGGAAGCCTGTGTTTATTTAGAGTGGGAAACTGGGACACAGCTGCCTTGTGTAAGAAGTCATTTGGCAAAATCTTCACACTTCAGTTTTAACACATTTTTTGAATATATCTTATAAGAAATAGAAATTGCTCAATCCATTCGAAAATTTATAATTCAACACTATAAACTTCCACTGTTATAAATTCTAGGATACCCTTGCAAGTGTGTTAGGTTCTTCAAATAATGAGTTTTTCAAATATATTGAATCATTAATAATAAATGTTGTCCAGTGTATTAGTTAAGCAAAGGCTATTGGAGTTAAACATGTTAATGCACATTTCAAAAACTGACTAGTCACTATTAATACAAAATCATTCGTGATATTTTTGGATTATTTGGGGAAATATTTGGCATTAATTCACTATTAGATACTTATTCAAGAACTGTATTTTGCAAAAGCAAGAGTTAATATTCTTGCTTCTCAGCCTTTGGCTAAGACCAAGTGAAGAGTTAATGACAGTGTTAACAGACAGAGTTAATGACAGTGAGTAAAGAACAATTTATATTTTTAATGTAATTGATGACTTTTAAAATATGCTATTTAAAGATGCTTTTCAACACAATTACAGTACTGGTGTCTGTAGGAAGTACAAACAAAATATTCAAAGATACGAAAAAGTATCCTTTCATGCTTATTAAAAACCAAAAAATACTAACTCAGCCATATATAATATTATGTAACATTCTTAAAACTTATATCTAGAAAGAAAACTCAGAGATGTGAATTACTTTAGACATTCCATTTAAATAATTGTTTCTATAAAATTGAGTTTTTTACTGAGAGTATATATAACATACAAAATGGGGAGAGTGTGAGCTATGACTCTATCATTGCTAACTGTTTATGACCTGAAGAAGAGAAAGGATTTCTTCCTATAATGATGCTCTATGATATGGCACTAATAAGAGCAAGGACACTTGTGGCACCAGGTATTCCCACTCCTAGGATCACTTATAGGTTATTCTAGGCAAGGATTTGGAAATGTCAAAGTATATAAGGAAACAAATGTGAAAACATTTATGCTAAAGTAACTTTGAATAAATTGATTCAAATGTGACAGAAACCATGAAAACTTCTTCTAGTGGCAATATTCTTACTCCTGTTACAACATTTGTGAACTATTATCCAAATTATAGGTAGTTATAAATTAAGCATTTGGGATTAAGTATTGCATGTTATTTGAATACAATTTTCAATGAATTCTGATTTACCTCAGACAAACATTATGCACGTGAACATTTATCCAGTATTTTGTATTTTATTTTATTTTTAAAAAATTAATTTAATTTTAATAAATTTATTCGTTTTAACTGGAGGATAAATACTTTAAAATATTGTAGTGGTTTGCCATACTTTCACATGAATCGGCCGTGTGTTCCCCATCCTGAAGCCCCCTCCCACCTCCCTTGCCATCCCATCCCTCTGGGTCATCCCAGTGCATGAGACCCGAGCACCCTGTCTCACGCATGAAACCTGGACTGGTGATCCATTTCACAGGAGATAATATACATGTTTCCATGCCATTCTCCCAAATCATCCCACCATCGACCTCTTCCACAGAGTTCAAAACACTGTTCTATATATCGGTATCTCATTTGCTGTCTCACATATAAAGCTATGGTTATTATCTTTCTAAATTCCATATATATGCGTTAGTATACTGTATTGATATTTTTATGCGTTAGTATACTGTATTGATATTTTTCTTTCTGGCTTACTTCACTCTGTATATTAGGCTCCAGTTTCATCCACCTCATTAGAACTGATTCAAATGTATTCTTTTTAATGGCTGAGTAATATTCCATTGTGTATATGTACCACAGCTTTCTTATACATTCGTCTGCCAATGGACATCTAGGTTGCTTCTATGACCTGCTGTTATAAACAGTGCTGCAATGAACATTGGGGTACACGTGTCTCTTTCAATTCTGGTTTCTTTGGTGAGTATGCCCAGCACTGGGATTGCTGGGTCATATGGCAGTTCTATTTCCAGTTTTTTAAGGAATCTCCACAATTTTTTCCATAGTGGCTATACTAGTTTGCATTCCCTCCAACAGTGTAAGAAGGTTCCCTTTTCTCCACACCCTCTCCAGCATTTATCGCTTGTAGACATTTGGATAGCAGCAATTCTGACTGGCGTGAAATGGTACCTCATTGTGGTTTTGAGTTGCTTTTCTCTGATAATGAGTGATATTGAGCATCTTTTGATGTCTTTGTTAGCCATCTGTATGTCTTCTTTGGAGAAATGTCTGTTTAGTTCTTTGGCCCATTTTTTGATTGGGTCTTTTATTTTTCTGGAATTGAGCTGCAGGAGTTGCTTGTATATTTTTGAGATTAATTCTTTGTCAGTTGCTTCATTTTCTATTATTTCCTCCCATTCTGAAGGCAGTCTTTTCACCTTGCTTATAGTTTCCTTCCTTTTGCAAAAGCTTTTAAGTTTAATTAGGTCCCATTTGTTTATTTTTGCTTTTTTAACATAAATTTATTTACTTTAATTGGAGGTGAATTACTTTACAATACTGTATTGGTTTTGCCATACATCAACATGAATCCACCACAAGTATTTCCATTACTCTGGGAGGTAGGTCATAGAGAATCCTGCTGTGATTTTTGTCAGAGAGGGTTTTCTCTATGTTTTCCTGTAGGAGTTTTATAGTTTATCAGCTTAGGTTTAGATCTTTAATCCATTTTGTATTCATTTTTTTCCACCAAACTTTTTTTATATATACATTTATTTATTTTAATTGGAGGTTAATTACTTTATAATATTGTATTGGTTTTGCAATACATCAACATGAATCCACCACAGGTATACAACCTAGATGTCCATCAGCAGAGGAATGGATAAGAAAGGTGTGGTACATATACACAATGGAGTATTACTTAGGCATTAAAAAGAATACATGTGAATCAGTTCTAATGAGGTGGATGAAACTGGAGCCTATTATACAGAGTGAAGTAAGCCAGAAAGAAAAACACCAATACAGTATACTAACACATATATATTGAATTTAGAAAGATGGTAATGATAATCTTGTATGTGAGACAGCAAAAGAGACACAGATGTATAGAACGGTCTTTCGGACTCTGTGGGAGAGGGAGAGGGTGGGATGATTTTGGAGAATGACATTGAAACATGTATGATATCATATATGAAATGAATCACCAGTCCATTTTGAATTTATTTTTGTGTATGTTGTTAGAAAGTCTTCTACTTTCATTCTTTTACAAGTGGTTGACCAGTTTTCCCAGCACCACTTGTTAAAGAGATTGTCTTTTATCCATTGTATATTCTTGCCTCCTTTGTCAAAGATAAGGTGTCCATATGTGCGTGGATTTATCTCTGGGCTTTCTATTTTGTTCCACTGATCTATGTTTCTGTCTTCGTGCTAGTACCATACTGTCTTGACGACCATAGTATAGCCCAAAGTCAGGTAGGTTGATTCCTCCAGTTCCATTCTTCTTTTTCAAGCTTCTTTGGGCTATTTGAGTTTTGTTTTGTATTTCTGTACAAATTGTGAAATTATTTGTTCGAGTTCTGTGGAAAATACTGTTGCTAGCTTGATAGGGATTGAATTGAATCTATAGATTGCTTTGGGTAGTGTACTCATTTTCACTATATTGATTCTTCCAATCCACGAACATGGTATATTTCCCCATCTATTTGTATCAACTTTGATTTCTTTCATCAGTGTTTTATAGTATTCTATATATAGATCTTTTGTTTCTTTAGGTAGATTTATTCCTAAGTATTTTATTCTTTTTGTTGCAATGGTGAATGAAATTGTTTCCTTAATTTCTCTTTTTGTTTTCTCAAGTTAGTGTATAGGAATGCAAGGGATTTCTGCATGTTGATTTTATATCCTACAACTTTACTATATTCATTGATTAGCTCTAGTAATTTTCTGGTGGAGTCTAAGGTTTTCTATGTAGAGGATCACGTCATCTGCAAACAGTGAGAGTTTTACTTCTTCTTTTCTGATCTGGATTCCTTTTTATTTCTTTTTATGCTCTGATTGCTATGACCAAAACTATGTTGAATAGTAGTGGTGAGAGTGGGC
The DNA here is from genome assembly GCF_023091745.1 of Budorcas taxicolor. NCBI lineage: Eukaryota > Metazoa > Chordata > Mammalia > Artiodactyla > Bovidae > Budorcas > Budorcas taxicolor. Next base: position 1,596,937 of record NC_068935.1, read on the forward strand.
ACCCTTGCTTTGCTCCTGACTTTAGGGGAAATGATTTCAGTTTTTCACCATTGAGGATGATGTTTGCTGTGGGTTTGTCATATATAACTTTTATTATGTTGAGGTATGTTCCCTCTATTCTTTCTTTCTGGAGGGTTTTTGTCATAAATGGATGTTGAATTTTTTCAAAGGCTTTCTCTGCATCTATTGAGATAATCATATGTTTTTTTTCTTTCAATTTGTTAATGTGGTGTATTGCATTGAATGATTTGCAGATATTGAAGAATCCTTGCAATCCCTGGGATAAAGCCCACTTGGTCATGACATATGATCTTTTTAATATGCTGTTGGATTATTTTTCCTAGAATTTTGTTAAGGATCTTTGCATCTATGTTCATCAGTGATATTGGCCTGTAGTTTTCTTTTTTGTGTTGTCTTTGTCTGGTTGTGGTATTAGAGAGATGGTGGCCTTATAGAATTAGTTTGGAAGTTTACCTTCCTCTGCAATGTTCTGGAAGAGTTTGAGTAGGATAAGTGTTAGCTGTTCTCTAACTTTTTGGTAGAATTCAGCTGTGAAGCCGAGCGGTCCTGGGCTATTGTTTCTTGGAAGATTTGTGATTACAGTTTCAGTTTCTGTGCTTGTGATGGGTCTGTTAAGGTTTTCTATTTATTCCTTGTTCAGTTTTGGAAAGTTGTACTTTTCTAAGAATTTGTCCATTTCTTCCAAGTTGTCTGTTTTATTGGCATATATTTGCTGATAGTAGTCTCTTATGATCCTTTATATTTCTGTGTTGTCTGTTGTGATTTCTCCATTTTCATTTCTAATTTGTTGATTTGATTTTTTTCTCTTTTTTTATTGATGAGTCTAGCTAATGGTTTGTTAATTTTATTTATCTTCTCAAAGAACCAGCTTTTAGCTTTGTTATTTTTGCTATGGTCTCTTTTGTTTCTTTTGCATTTAATTATGCCCTAATTTTTAACATTTCCTTCCTTCTTCTCACCCTGGGGTTCTTCATTTCTTCCTTTTTTAGTTGCTTTAGGTGTAGAGTTGGGTCATTTTTTTCAAATATAAATTTATTTATTTTAATTGGAGGCTAATTACTTTGCAATATTTGTATTGGTTTTGCCATACATCAACATGAATCCACCACAGGTGTACACGTGTTCCCCATCCTTAACCCTCCTTCCACCTCCCTCTCCATACCATCCCTCCAGGTCAGAGTTAGGTTTTTTATTTGACTTTTTTCTTGTTTCTTGAGGTAAGCCAGTATTGCTATGAACCTTCCCATTAGGTTTTACAGTGTCCCATAGGTTTGGGTTGTTGTGTTTTCCTTTTCATTCATTTCTATGCATATTTGATTTCTTTTTTGATTTCTTCTGTGATTTGTTGGTTATTCACCAACGTGTTGTTCAGCCTCTATAAGTTGGAATTTTTAATAGTTTTTCTCCTGTAATTGACATCTAATCTTATTGCATTGTGGTTAGAAAAGATGCTTGAGATGACTTCAGTCTTTTTGTGTTTACCAAGGCTAGATTTATGGCCCAGGATGAGATCTATTCTGGAGAAGGTTCCGTGTGCACTTGAGAAAAAAGTGAAATTCATTGTTTCAGGGTGAAATGTCCTATAGATATCCATTAGGTCTAACTGGTCTTTTGTATCATTTAAAGTTTGTGTTTCCTTGTTAATTTTCTGTTTAGTTGATCTGTCCATAGGTTTGAGTGGGGTATTAAAATCTCCCAATGTTATTGTGTTATTGTTAATTTCCCCTTTCATAGTTGTTAGCATTTGTCTTACATATTGTGGTGCTCCTATGTTGGGTGCATATATATTTATAATTGTTATATCTTCTTCTTGGATTAATCCTTTGATCATTATGTAGTGTCCTTCTTTGTCTCTTTTCACAGCCTTTGTTTTAAAGTCTATTTTATCTGACATGAGTATTGCTACTCCTGCTTTCTTTTGGTCTCTGTTTGCGTGGAATATCTTTTTCCAGCCCTTCGCTTTCAGTCCATACGTGTCCGTTGTTTCAAGGTGTGTCTCTTGTAGAGAACATATATAGGGGTCCTGTTTTTGTATCCATTCAGCCAATATTTGTCTTTTAGTTGGGGCATTCAACCCATTTACATTTAAGGTAATTATTGATAAGTATGATCCCATTGCCATTTACTTTATTGTTTTAGGTTCAACTTTATACATCCTTTCTGTGTTTCCTGTCTAGAAAAGATACTTTAGCATTTGTTGGAGAGCTGGTTTTGTGGTGCTGAATTCTCTCAACTTTGGCTTGTCTGTAAAGCTTTTGATTTCTCCTTCATATTTGAATGAGATCCTTGCTGGGTACAATAATCTGGGCTGCAGGTTATTTTCTTTTATCACTTTAAGTATGTGTTGCCATTCCCTTCTGGCCTGAAGAGTTTCTATTGAAAGATCAGCTGTTATCATTATGGGAATCTCCTTGAGTGTTATTTTTTGTTGTTACCTTGCTGCTTTTAATATCTGTTCTTTGTGTTTGATCTTTGTTAATATGATTAATATGTGTCTTGTGGTGTTTCCCCTTGGGTTTATCGTGTTTGGAACTGCCTGTTTTTCTTGGACTTGGGTGACTGTTTCTTTCCCCATTTTAGGGAAGTTTTCAACTATTATCTCAAGTATTTTCTCATGGTCTTTCTTTTTGTCTTCTTCTTCTGGGACTCCTATGATTCGAATGTTGAGTCGCTTAACATTGTCCCAGAGGTCTCTCAGCTTGTCCTCATTTCTTTTGATTCTTTTTTCTTTCTTACTCTCTGCTTCATTTATTTCTACTATTCTATCTTCTACCTCACTTATCCTATCTTCTGCCTTCATTATTCTACGGTTGGTTCCCTCTAGAGTGATTTTTGTCTCATTTATTGCATTATTCATTATATATTGATTGTTTTTTTTATTTCTTCTAGGTCCTTGTTAAACATTTCTTGCATCTTCTATATCCTTGTCTCCAGGCTATTTATCTGTAACTTCATTTTGTTTTCAAGATTTTGGATCATTTTCACTATCATTTTTCAGAATTCTTGTTAAGATAGATTCCCTATCTCTTCATCTTTTTTTTTTTTTTTTTTTGGTTTGGTGGGCATTTATCTTGTTCCTTTACCTGTTGCATATTTCTCTGCCTTTTCATCTTGTTTAGATTGCTGTGTTTGGTGTGGCCTTTCTGTATCCTGGCAGTTTGTGGTTCCTCTTTATTGTGGAGGCTCCCCACTGTGGGTTGGGTTGGACGTGTGCCTTGCCAAGGTTTCCTGGTTAGGGAAGCTTGTGTCGGTGTTCTGGTGTGTGGAGCTGGATTTCCTCTCTCTGGAATGCAATGAGATGTCCAGTAGTGAGTTTTGACGTGTCAATGGGTTTGGTCTGACTTTGGGAAACCTCTATATTGAAGTTCAGGGCTATGTTCCTATACTGCTGGAGAATTAGCGTGGTATTTCTTGCTCTGGAACTTGTTGGCCTTTGGAGGGTGCTTGGTTTCATTGTGGTATGGAGGTTTTTGGATGAGCTCTTATAGATTAATGTAACCTGGAGTCAGGAGTTCTCTGGTGTTTTCAGGTTTTGAACTTAAGCCTCCTGCCTCTGGATTTCAATGTTATTCTTACAGTAGCCTCAAGCCTTCTCCATCTATACAGCACCAAAGATAAAATATTTAGGTTAATGAGGAAAAATTTATCCACAGTGAAGGACACCTGGAGAGGTTCACAGGGTTACATGGAGAAGAGAAGAGGGAGGAGGGAGATAGAGGCGACCTAGTGGAGAAAATGGAGTGTCAAAAGAGGGAGAGAGCAATCAAGCCAGTATTCACACCCCCAAGTAAAAATGGGTACTAAAGATTGGTTTCTTAAAGGTACAAAATTGATAACAAATACCAAAAAGCAAAGATTAAAAATCTACAGTAGAGGCTAGACTCTCAAAAATACAATGTTAAAAAAAAGTCACAAAAATTATAAAATATACATATATGGTTTGCTTTAAGAGTAGGGTCTTTTTTTTGGCAAGGTGATAGTAGATTATAAATGGAGAAGGCAATGGCGCCCCACTCCAGTACTCTTGCCTGGAAAATCCCATGGATGGAGGAGCCTGGTGGGCTGCAGTCCATGGGGTCGCTAAGAGTCGGACACGACTGAGTGACTTCACTTTGACTTTTCACTTTCATGCATTGGAGAAGGAAATGGCAACCCACTCTGGTGTTCTTGCTTCAAGAATCTCAGGGACGGGGGAGCTTGGTGGGCTGCTGTCTATGGGGTCACACAGTGTTGGACATGACTGAAGTGACTTAGCTTAGCAGTAGATTATAAAAATTAAAATTAAAGGAGTGATAGAGGATTTAAAAATAAAAAATTAAAAATGGTAATAATAAAAATATATCTAGGAATTTCTCTGGAGCTGTTGAGGGCAGTGTGGGGTCAGTCAAGTTTCAGATAGTTCCTTAATCTGACTTATACTTCTCAAGATTTATAGTCCCCTTCTAATGTAGTCGATGCTAACTACAGGGTTTTAATCTGTTGCACCTGTCACTTCCAAAGTGGTTCCCTCTGTTTATTTTAGCTTCTTCTGTTTGCTGGTCTCTTCAGTGTTTAATTTCTGCCCTGACACAAGGGGGCAAAGGTGTTTACTTATTTAGGCTCACTTGTTTGGTCGTGATGTGGAGAAGGAGGAACACTGCAAACAAATATCACTGGTACGTGTGGGGCATACTCGCAGTGTTTCAGCCGCACTGGGTTTGCCCCCGCTAACAGCGTGTGTGCTTTCATGGTCTCTACTTCTCAGGCTCAAGGTTGCTCTGCCAGGAACTGTCTGAGGCGGGCCCTGGGTCACATGCACTTTCCAGGTCTAAGCCTCTCAGGTTCAGGTTCTCGAGTACTCCACAAAGGTGAAGACTCCATTTGGCCTGAGTACTGTGCCCTTCCCAGGTCTGAGCAGCTCACATGACCAGATGCTTTATGAGTGTAGTCACCTCCAGGTGGGCAGTGTACCTTACTGCCTTCCCCATCCCAGTCATTGATTTTCTGGGTGTACAATGGGCGTGCCTTCTCAGGTGTGCCATGTGTCTTTTCTGGTGAGCTGATCTCTGGCTGCAACCCTCCTGGCAGATGTCAACCATCCAGAATCCCAAGAACTCTTGGTTAGCAATGGAGCCTGCTTGCAGTTTGGTAGAGGGCACCTCTCTGGGGCGGCAATTGCCCGTTTCTGGCTCTGGCTGCCACCCCCCCCCCGCCCCAACCCAGCCCTGTCTGCTTGTCTCCAGAGGGGGATGGGCCAGTCCACAGCCTGCTAGTTCTCCTCTGGTATTCTCTCAGTCCTTTGTTCTGTGAGCGGGCCTGGCAGTGCCTCAGGTTAGGGCTGTTAATGGGATAGTTCTCTCTCTCTCTCTTTTTTTTTGTCTCTCTCTCTCTTTCTCTGGCTATTCCACAGTTTGGGTTGCTTTAGTTCCCTCAGATTGCCCTCACAGTATTTGGGCCTGGTCCTTACCCTAAGCAATGCAGCCCTGGCCTCCCTGTTCAGCCCCCGCTTGCTGTCACAGCTGCAAGTGCTGGGAGTTGCCATTAGGCATGTAATCTGTGGATTTTATTTATTTATTTATTTATTTTTCATCCCAGTTATGTTGCCCTCTGAAATTCCAAGATTCCCCACAGACCCGCCAGTGAGAGAGTTTTCTGGTGTTTAGAAATTTCTCCTCTTTTAAGACTCCCTTCCCAGGAAGGATCTCCGTCCCTACCTCTTTTGTCTCTCTTTTTATCTTTTATATTTTGTCCTACCTCCTTTCAAAGACTAGGGACTGCCTTTCTGGGTGCCTTATGCCCTCTGCCAGCATTCAGAAATTGTTTTGTGGAATTTTCTCAGCTTTCAAATGTTCTTTCAATGAATTTGTGGGGGAGAAAGTGGTATCCCTGTCCTATTTCTCCACCATCTTAGGACTTCTCCCAGTATTTTGTATTTTAATTAATCAAACTTATTATGTTCCTAGTATCAAAATAATGATTGCCTTTGAGCAAGAGGAAAAAGTTGCTTTTCTTTTTTGAAGCACAAATTACGTGGTACTTGCTTTTCTACTGGTGCTTATATTGATTTGCATATACACTAGAGATAAGTTATTGAACAAGTAATCCTTTATATAACCTTACACTAATAATGCAAGTACATTTTAATTGGTCAAGAGATAAACCTAATTGCTTGCTTTTATTAATGTAGACATTATAATTGTACAGTAAACGTCACATGAAGAACACATGTGACATGTAACATTCAGGGTACTGAATACCACAGTCCTGGGAGTTGTGGCATGCTAGCATTAAAAAAACAATTATTTCAATTTTTTTTTTTTAGGAACAGTGATTGGTGCTCCCATTGTATTAGGCATATTAAAGATTCAATACACTACCTGAAGTTTTTTAATGAGGAGCATTAGAATGTTTGTACAGATATTTGATGGACAAGCAATTAGTCAAAGTTAACCTAATGAACTATAATTTTAATGTTTGTATCAAAGGCAACCTGTACTTGAATTACTCATTACAAGATTTCAAAGACAACTGTATGTGCTATAAAAACATAATCACAAAGACATTCTTCATTGAAACAACACTTTTTTTTCACAGCAAATTAAAGTTTAATTAATGATGTGGATAAATAAACTGTTTTAATGCAACAGATTAATCATATATTTCTTACAAAATGGTTGAAAATACAAGGAAAACATGACATTTCTTAAAATGTATGTGATAAAAATATATGTATGTAATTTATAAATGATAACCCATTTACTCCATTAGATGATTACAGAACTTCCACAGGACTGGGGAAACAGACACTTGGAGAGCACAAACAAAACCTTGTGTGCACCAGGACCCAGGAGAAAGGAGCAGTGGCCTCACAAGAGACTGAGCCAGACTTGCCTGTGAGTGTCCAGGAGTCTCTGGCAGAGCCATGGGTCGACAGAGCCCTGCCATGGGGTCAGGGGCACTGAAAATTACAGTCCTGAGAGTTCCGACATGCTGGCCTAAACCCATTTGTAGGAGGTCACCTTTACTGCCATTACCCCTACCATAGTTTGGCCTCAGGTCAAAGTACAGCGAGGGAACACAACACCACTCATCAACAGAAAATTGGATTAAAGATTTAGTGAGCATGGCCCTGGCCAGAGTAAAACCCAGAATACCCTACAGTCAGTTGCTCCCATTAGGAAGCTTCCACAATCTTCATCCTTATTCATCAGAAGGCAGACAGAATGAAAGCCACAATTACAGAAAATAAATCAAACTGATCACATGAATCACAGCCTTGTCTAATTCAGTGAAACTATGGTTCATGCTGTGTAGAGCTACGCAAAACAGACAACATGGTGGAGAGTTCTGACAAAATGTGATCCACTGGAGAAGGGAATGACAAATCACTTTAATATTCTTGCCCTCAGAACCCCATGAATAGTATGAAAAAGCAAAAATATATGACACTGAACAATGAACTCCCCAGGTCGGTAGGAGCCCAATATGGTATTCTACGGAGAAAAATGGAGAAATAGCTCCAGAAGAAATGAAGAGGCTGAGCCAAAGGGAAAACAACACCTAGTTGTGAATGTGACTGGTGATGGAAGTAAAGTCCAATACTGTAAAGAACAATATTGCATAGGACTTAGAATATTAGGTCCGTGAATCAAGGTAAATTGGAAGTGGTCAAACAAGAGATAACAAGAGTGAATATCGACATTTTAGAAATCAGTGAACTAAAATGGAAATCAAATAGGAATCAAAACCCATAGGTTTTGAGTTGTTGTGTTTTCATTGTCATTTGTTTCTAGAAATTTTTTGATATCCCTTTTGATTTCTTCAGTAACCTGTTGGTTATTTAGAAATGTGTTGTTTAATCTACATGTGTTTGTGTTTCTTACATTTTTTTTTCTTATAATTGATATCTAGTCCCATAGGGTTGGGGTCAGAGAAGATGATTGATATAATTTTAATTTTCTTAAATTCACTGAAGTTTGATTTGTGACCCAAGATGTGGTTTATCCTGGAGAATGCTCTATGTGTACTGAGAAGGTGTATTCCTCTGCATTTGGATGGAGTGTCCTGAAGATACCAATGAGATCTATCTCATCTAATGTATCATTTAAGACTGGTGTTCCTTATTAATTTTCCGTTTTGATGATCTGTGAATTTCTCTGAGTTGGGTGTTAAAATCTCCTACTATTATTGTGTTACTGTCAATTTCTCTTTTTATGTCTGTTAGTGTTTGTCTTATGTATTGAGGAGCTCCTATGTCCAGTGCATAAGTGAAAGAAAGTAAAGTCGCTCAGTCATGTCTGACTCTTTGCAACCCCATGGACAGTAGCCTGCTCCCGGATCCTCTCTCCATGGGATTTTCTAGGCAAGAGTACTGCAGTGGTTTGCCATTATGTCCAGTGCATCAGTTCAGTCACTCAGTCATGTCCGACTCTTTGTGACCCCATGAATTGCAGCAAATAAGGCCTCCCTGTCCATCACCAACTCCCAGAGTTCACCCAAAACCATGTCCATCGAGTTGGTGATGCCATCTAACCATCTCATCCTATGTCGTCCCCTATTCCTCCTGCCCCCAATCCCTCCCAGCATCAGAGTCTTTTCCAATGAGTCAAATCTTCACATGAGGTGGCCAAAGTACTGGAGTTTCAGCTTTAGCATCATTCCTTCCAAAGAACACCCAGGACTGATCTCCTTCAGAATGGACTGGTTGGAACTCCTTGCAGTCCAAGTGACTCTCAAGAGTCTTCTCCAACACCACAGTTCAAAAGCATCAATTCCTCAGTGCTCAGCTTTCTTCACAGTCCAACTCTCACATCCATTCATGACTACTGGAAAAACCATAGCCTTGACTAGACGGACCTTTGTTGGCCAAGTAATGTCTTTGCTTTTGAATATGCTATCTAGGTTAGTCATAACTTTCCTTCCAAGGAGTAAGTGTCTTTTAATTTCATGGCTGCAGTCACCATCTGCAGTGATTTTGGAGCCCAAAAAATAAAGTCTGACACTGTTTCCACTGTTTCCCCATCTATTTGCCATGAAGTGATTGGACCAGATGCCATGATCTTAGTTTTTTTAATGTTGAGCTTTAAGCCAACTGTTTCACTCTCCTCTTTCACTTTCATCAAGAGGCTTTTGAGTTCCTCTTCACTTTCTGCCATAAGGGTGGTGTCATCTGCATATCTGAGGTTATTGATATTTCTTGCAGCAATCTTGATTCCAGCTTGTGCTTCTTCCAGCCCAGGGCTTCTCATGATGTACTCTGCATATAAATTAAATAAGCAGCGTGACAATATACAGCCTTGACATACTGCTTTTCTTATTTGGAACCAGTCTGTTTTTCCATGTCCAGTTCTAACTTTTGTTTCCTGACCTGAATATAGGTTTCCAGGTATTTACAATTGTTATGTCTTCCTCTTGGATTGATCCCTTGATCATTATTTAGTGTCCTTCTTTATCTCTTGTAATATTATTTATTTTAGGGTCTATTTTTTCTGATATGAGGATTGCTACTCAAGCTGTCTTTGCTTTCCATTTTCATGGAATATATTTTTCCATCCTTGCCCTTTCAGTCTATATCTTAGGGCTGAATTGGGTATCTTGTAGATAACATGTATATGGGTCTTGTTTTTGTATTCATTAAGCCAGTCTGTGCCTTTTGGTTGAGCATTTAGTCCATTTGCATTTAAAGTAATTACAAATAGATATAGTTACTTTTGCCATTTTCTTAAATGTTTGGGGCTGATTTTGTAGATCTTTTTTCTTCTTTTTTATTTTTTGACAATATAAGTTCCTTTAACATTCGTTGTAAAACTGGTTTGGTGGTACTGAATTCTCTTAACTTTTGCTTGTCTGAAAAGCTTTTGATTTCTCCTTCAATTTTGAATGAGATCTTTGCCAGGTACAGTAATCTTGGTTGTAGATTTTTCCTTTTCAATACTTTATATATATATATATATATATATATATATATATATATATATATCTCCTGCCATTCCCTTCTGGCCTGCAGAGTTTCTGCTGAAAGATCACCTGTTAAGCATATCAGGTTTCCCTTGTATGTAAAATAAATATAGGAGGGGAAATGAAACTAGCAATTTTTGAAACTAGCAGGAATTGAGAGACTTTGCAATTAAACTGAACCAGAGGTGAATCTTAACTCTAATTTCTTGGCTTTGTGATGTTGGACAATGCACTCAATCTCTGCAGTCTTTGGTTTCCCCCTTTATGAGCTATTACTATTTCTTCTACCTTAATCTTGATGGAGTATTTATTTATTCATTTCCACTCATGTTCCCTGATTTGCACTGCTCAGATTGATGCCAGAGCAAATGGGCAGAGGCATCCATTTGTATTCTTGCTTCATTTTTGAAAGAAGATTTATACTTTGCTCCTTGTTCTTTTAGTATTTTTTTAAATAAGCTTTTAATTTTATATTGGAATATAGCTTATTAACAATGTTGTGATAGTTTCAGGTGCACAGCAGATTGACTCAGCTATACATATATATGTATTGATTCTCCCTTGAACTCTCCACCCATCCAGGCTGCCACATAATATTGAGCAGATCTTGTATACAGAAAATCTTAAGAAATCCATTAAAAACCTATTAAAACTAATAATCAAGCTGGGGAGTTTACAGGCTTTAAGAGCAATATATAAAAATCAAGTGTACTTCTATATTCAAGCAATAAACATTCCAAAAAAGAAATTAAGGAAACACTTCCATTTACAGTGGAATAAAATACTTAGGAGCAAATTCAAAAAAGGAAATGTGAAGTTTTTACTCTGAAAAACTTGAAATAACTACTGAAAGAAATTAAAGAATCTGCCTGCAGTGTGGGAGACTCAGGTTCAATCCCTGGGTCAGGAAGATTCCCCTGGAGGAGGAAATCTTCCAGTATACTGGAAATCACTCCAGTATTCTTGCCTGGGAAATCCCATGGACAGAGAGCCTGGTGGGATACAGTCCACAGGGTCACAAAGAGTCAGATACAACTGGAGTGACTTAGCATAGCCCAGGGCACAATGGATTGACAGTTAGGAGTTTGGTTTAATATGGTCAAATGGATAGTAAAAGTATTTGAAACATTCAATTTAGATTTCCACTTTTTATTTAGAGTTTTGGGCGACTAACGCATACATACATACTGAAATAAATTAAAGATATAAACAAGTGGAAAGACATTCAATATTCAAAGATAGGAAAATTTAACACTGTTAAAGTCTTAATATTGTTAAAATCACAAACTGATTTTCAGATTCAATACAATCCTATCAAAATCTGCAAAATCCAAACAGAATTTTTGCAGAAATTGAGTGGAGGAATTGGAAACTTAATATATTTCTGGTGGGAATTTAAAATTGTGCAGTCAATTTGGGAAAAGAATTTGGCAGTTCTTCACATTAAATATAGAATTGACCCCATATGATCCAGCAACTCCATACATAGGTATATTCCCAAAAGAAATGAATAACTGTGTCTACACAAAAACTTTTAAACAATATTCATAACAACATTACTCATCAAAAACAACTCAAATGTACACCAATTGATGAATGGATAAATAAAATGTGGCATAATCATACGAAGTATAATCTTGAGCAATGAAAAAAAAAATTAAGTACTGACACATGCTACAAAATGGAGAAACCTTCAAAACATTATGCTAAATGAATCAAACAAGTCTCAAAATACTTCACTGAAAGGATCCCATTAATATTACATGTCTAGAATTGGAAAATCTATAGAAGAGAAAGGTAGATTAATAGTAGCTTAGGTCTATGGAGTTTGATATGGTTGCTTAGGGCTGTGGAGTATGTGGAGAAGTGGCCAGTGAATGCTAATGGATACCAGGTTTCTTTTTGCAGTGATAAGGATGTCTCAAAATTGATTTTGATGACAGTGGCACAATTATGTGACTAAATATTATTGAATTATTCACTTTAAATGAGTGGATTTTATGGCACACACATGAATTATATCTCAATAAAACTCTTAAAAAAGGAATTTTTATAAATCACAAATTTCAATGAAAATCACTTGATATCTATTTCCTCATCATAAAGAAGCAAATAACTCAATGCTGAAACTATTATGTATTCCTTTATTGTAAAACTTAAGGCTGCCAAATCAGTTGTTTTTCTGATGGCAAGGAAGTAAAACATAATTATGTGTATGTTTGTATATTTCCTTGCATGCTTTTAGGATTTAATATCATTCCAAATACATAAAATTTTACCTTCCCGAATATTTCTAAAATATAACTGTGCAAAAATATAGATTTTTAAAAATGTTAATCTCAAAGGGACATTTTTTAAGTGTCTTGTAAGTGAAGAAAAGTAAATGGTTATCTAATGGAGAAAATTAGTCTTATCTGTGACAATCATTTCTGATGTATTTTATTCCTTGGCTTTAAGTATGATAGGATAATGACAGTACCTGGGCTCTATATCCTGTTGAGGATTTACAGGAATATGAATTTCTATTTTTGACTTTTAGGATTGTATCTCTTAGATAAATGACCTTTTAAAAAATTATAATATAATATTCTTCATTATTTCTAATAGCACTCTGCTCTAAAGTCAATTTTTATATTGATATAGCTACTCTGTCTTTCCTTTGCTAGTCTTTGTGTAGTATGCTTATTGACATTTGATACCTATTGGCATTTTAAATTTTTACAGAAGGCTTATAAAGGAGTTTTAAAAAGTTTTTTAGTTTAGAGCTAAGTATTTTAGATCTGTAATCCTTTATGTTGCTGAACTCTGATTTGCCACAATTTCTGAAAATAAAGAATACAGAAATCAATTGACTTTGAGATAAGTATAGCTATATTTCATTCCTTAAACTGAAAGCCATATCTTAGAATTCAATAAACTATTTCCAAATTAACCTAATTTATTCTTAGCTCTATTCTCAGAGTAATTAATTATATTCTTAGCCAAACTGTTAGCTATAATTGGTTAGTTCATTACATGTTTCTGTACTGGTTTTTCCATCCATTTCACTCATGTCAACCTTTTGTGTTAGTCAGGACCATATTTCAATGGATTTGTGTGTATAGATCAATGACCACAGCTTCCATTCACAGTCATAAACACAATTTAAACTACATTTGGGAGACTAAGCCAAAATATCCTACTTATAAGAATGAAATGCCATCCACCCACTCCAGATTATTCATATTACCATAGGAATTACTTTGTGACAAATCGAGTACCAATTATGAAAATATTAGAAGTCTCTGATGCATTTATATATACATTATTAAGCATTCATGTAGCAAATGATTTAAGTAGCTAATAAACACATGATTTTGAAACATAAATTTTATCATTTGTTTCCCACCTTAACAGCTGCAGAAATAACTATTCAACCTACTGTGGAAGAGGCCTCTGACAACTGCACTCAAGAATGTCTCATCTTGGGCCACTCTGATGCCTGCTGGATGCCAGCTTCTCTGATGCATTCCAACCCTTCACAGGCACAGGCCTCTGCTATATGCCACAGCCCTCCCCCAACACAGACAACGCTTCGCCGACGCAACCCTCTGGTGACACAGACAGTTGCTCTCTGCCACAGCCCTCCAATGGCTCAGGCTGTAGCACTATGCCACAGCCCTCCACCAGCACAGACCTCTGCTCTCCACCACAGCCCACCTCTAGCACAGGCTCTTTGCCACAGCCCTCTACCAGCACAGGCCTCAGCCCTTTACTACAGCCCTCCCCTGGCACAGGCTGCTGCAATCCACTGCAGTCCTCCTCTGCCACAGCCTGCTGCCCTTCATCGCAGCCTTGCGCAACCACCAATGGGTCTGCAGCAGGGTTGGGGGCAAGGTGCTGGCCCTGAAGGACTACTTTCTCTTGACCAAGGAGCACAAGGTAGTACAAGATCTAATTTTTATGCCATGTCTAAAAGACTTCATCCTAGTGATGATTCGATTAAAATCATTCCCTTGACAACCTTCACTCCAGGCCAACAGGCTAGACCCTCTAGGTGTGATTCTCCCATTATGGAAGAACATCCCTTATAAAGCTGAAACAGCTATTTCACATTTTCCAACAAGATGTTTATAATCAAAGTTTGAAATCCAATTTCAGTGAGTACTTTGAATTGTTAGATTTGTAAATAGCTATGTAAATAGAAGTTTATAATAGAATCAAGTCTAGAGCTAGACCCTTAGTCAAAAGTTAAAATAAATTTACAATTTGATTAATTATATTTCTATATATCACCAATTGGAAATTGGAACAATTATAAACCAAAATTAAAAAATAATAGTATGTACAATATCTCCAAAAATGAAATTATTAACTATGAATATATAAAAAAATCTGAATGCTGAAAAGTGAAAACTGATGAAAAATTAAAGATAGCACAAATAAATAAAAAATGTATTTTTAAAAAATTGAAAAAAGTTACATTCCTTTGTACAGAAAGTCTTATCATGACAGATAATAAGATAGCATATATTACTTCTGATGCACTATATATTTTTCTTTTCACAAACATCTTCAATATTACTGATTGTTTTCCATTCTGTTTTTTCTGGACTCAGTACATAGCCAATGGAAAACTAGAAAATATCTGATTTTCCAAGAGTACCTTTATTCCATTTAAACTTTTGTTTAGACAACATTAGAAGATGTAACATTTTGCCTTTTTGCTTGATATTTGTTGTTGTCTCCACTTTTTTGTTACTAGTATTTTTTTGCAAAAATGAACAGTAGGAAATGTAAATATCTCATATTTTTGTCTCTATTTTCGTGTTTTCTAGTTTTATTTTAATAATATATTGTTGATATACTTTTTATATACATTTTCAGTAAAAACTTATAAAAACTCTATGGATTTCTGTCAGTAACCTATTTCTCTACTCTTTAGTAGAGTTCGAGACACTAAAGTGCAATAACTGTGCCCAAATTAGGCAATTAACTGCTAAAAAGGGCCTGTATGTTTTTTTTGTTTTGTTTTGTTTTGTTAAATTTATCTTTGTAGTTTAGTGTAAAGTGCATCAGAAATCATGTTGCATCTGTCATCTTAAGCCTATATTTCATTATCAATTGGGTCTTATCTTCTGAAATCTGTATATAACAGACGAGAAAATCACAAAGAAGGTGGATGTACTGAACACTTAATCCAAATAAATATAACTGTAGATAAAACCACATACTAAACCTTTAAGACTAAGGGATTTTTATCATTCTAGCTCATCCTACTGAAGCAAAACACTGATAACAAGATGAAAGTCAGGAAGGAACTTTTCAAGAGACATAATTACAAATGTACATCAAATGTGTTACAGTATAGAAGTTTAGGGAGATGTGCAGAGGGAGAAAAGAGGTCCATGACTGCTTCTTGGGGTGGAGAAGATATGCCCCAAACACACACACACACACACACACACACAAAAGAAAACCCCAACAAAATCTCATATATGAAACAAAATATGTCATTCTAAGCAAATAATACATGAGTAATCCTAGGGAACATTAGTTTCCTTTTGTTGTATATTCTTTATGTTATTTTTTGTCCTCTTAACTGGTCGTGATCTTCTATGTGCACATTTCATCAATTTACAGAAACACCATCAACTTAATTTTCCTCCATAGCAAAACTGAGAAAATGTCTTGTTTCAGTTTTACACTAAATCAAGAGACAATTGATGTTTTAGTTAGGATGGGGAGAGTGAATATTTCTTCTTGATTAAATTAGATATAGACTTCGTAATGTGTAACTTAAAGATATAATTTATGATTAAACTGTGTGTAAATGTTGTATTATAAACTGTGATAAGTGTATAGTTTTATTGTTGAAGGTTTCCAGTGAATGTTGAGAAAGCTTCTCTTAATGTGCCCAGCAGGCTATATAGCGTTTTGAGACTATATTATTCCCATTATGAAACTCTTTAAATCTTGTCTGATTTGATGTGTAGAACGTCTTAACTTTTAACTACTAGAGTTTAAATACTGAATTTTCAAATTAATTAATATTACTCATTTTTCTTCCTTCTTTGTGTTTGTTAATATTCAAAGGGATTTGGAGCATTCTGGTATTCTAGAAGCATGTGAGTCCTGAAGGACTGATGATGTTTGAAAATTTATTGAAATATGACCACATATATGTGTTGGTATTATTGTTGTTATGGTTGATGAAGATTTTAGATCTGGGGAATATGAAAAAAACCACTATGACAAGATCAGTGCTTCCAGCAGATTTTAGAATGTTTTTGTCTCAAAAACTTGTAAAGTTAACGTGAGCGTTTCCTCTTCTATTTTAGTTATTCCTATAGTTTCCTCTCTACATTCTTAGTTAAGATCTACACACACAAATAAATAAATAAAGTGATTAAAAAGGAGAAAATAAGAGACTATTAAATAATGTCAGTAGTATGAATAGTTACTAGCTATGTTGAAAATCAGAATAAAACCAAAGTCAGATGTTTTTTTCCTTATAGTGTGATCTACTTTGTTATGTGGGTGGCTCTTAAATCCTCATATAAAAATTGTGAAGTGTTGATACCTTTCCTAGATATATAGGAATGAACAAATATGCTTTTATTGCCCTTTCTATCTCTGATTATACCATCAGACTTAGATTGTGTTCAGAATATTAAATGACTGGGCACCCTCTTCTGGGTTTGTACCAGAAAGACTTTAAATGGAAGCAGGCTCAAAGCAGCCAAAGAAGCAAGGGGTGTGAGCTCAGTTTTTCTCCCCTGTGCATTCTCTTCCTAAGCTTCCACTAGGTCTGGCCTTGGCAACCTGTTACTGCCAAGGTTTCAGATTCAATGAGATATTTCTCATCACGTTGCAAACTCTTTCTTTGGGTGGATGGACAGAGCTATAGATTGACAAAGCTCACAGATATTTTTAATTCACCAAATTTAGTCCCAGAACTCCAAATAGGCTTATTTTACTATAAATCAAAAAAATATTTCCCTTGAAAAATAAGAGTTGATTTACTTATAAGAACTTACAGTTGAATGACAAGGATGGCAATAATATGTTCAATCAAACGTTCTTTTTTTTTTTTGCCATGTACAATCAATGTGATCATTAATTTGCTAGCTATAATGTTAATATACCACATTTGTAAGTATGTACTCAAACACCGTGTATCTTATATGCTAAGTGCTTACACATTTTTTCTTTGAACTTATCTTCAAGTTTTAGCTAATAATGTGTCAATGTATTAGAAACAAACTTACATATGGTACAAATGATGTGATAAATTTAGAGTACATTTTGTGTAGTCTTCTTTAATTATTTAACATTTTGTTTTTGGTAATGTAAATTTGGTTAGAAAAAGGTCATTGTAAAATGATTAGTGTTATTGTGCATTGGTGACAGTTTATGAAGAGCCTCTGCCTTCTTAAATATTTGCCACACACTTTCATTGAAGTGGAGAAAAATAAACTCAAAACATCACACATTCTGCAATCCTAAAAATGCAGTCTTGTCACAAGCAAGAAAAAGATTCTTTTCAGTCATGGGAAAATTAAGCTTTACCCACATGCATATTTCAACATTATTTTTTTGTTGTTTATATTGTCTGAATGAACATATATCTCCTAATCCACATCTAAAAATATGAATATCTTTTTGTTTAAACTTTTTATTCTCTTCTGATATATATTTTCCACTATGGTTATTATCTCTTGTTCTTTCCTATTTGGTTTCATATTTTCACATTTGTTTACAAATCAAAATTATAGTTATATTTAGATAACCTTGTCTCACAATCATTAGACACTATTTCGACTATTTCTAACTGGCACAATTGCCCTGGAAAGCATGGGAGCAAGAGAAGCTGAACTATATATGAACAGGAACTTTTTTACATTAACACGCCAATTACCACTCCAGAGGAATTTTATGCAGAGGCTTTAAAATATTAACTCATAATCACTTTCTTACATTAACCATCCATATTCTTTCAGTAAATATGATTTTTAAAAGCAGTGCAAGTTGACATCAATAGAAGTAGTAATGAGAAGGCCACTCAGAAAAATGTGTGTGCACAAATGAAAAGAAAAAAAAAACAAAACACAAAACATGAAGGCAATTGTTTAGTGATTGTATGTGATACTTTTTCAAATAAAACATGTGAAATTTATGTTATCCCTGCTTAAAATACTTGGAATTTTGTGAAATATATATTTATGTTTGTATTTTGAGAAGATTCCTCCTCTGTGACATCATACAGCACCTGAAAGTGAAGAGTATCTCAAAGCAGCTCTATCCATGCTTTGGAAGTGAGAAGGTTGGATATTGTACGGTGTAGGAAGGCAGTATGTAGTCCAGTGGCAAATGTGTATTAATTGTTCGATATCAGATTCTGTATTGCATGCTTTCTTATTCATTATTATAGATATTAATAAAGCTATGAGAAATAAAAATGCATATTCATCATGTGTGTTTTTTCATTTAAAAGCCAAAGGTTTTATTGTATTTTAAGCTGTTCTTAAAATATATCTAGGGTAAAATATACCTTTAGGTGGAACGTTTCAATGAGTTAGCTTAATTTTTCTTTACTCAGAGAGTCCCTTCAATTTAGTTTTTCTGAAATGAACATCATTGCGTTCACTTTTCAAAGCTGGTAAGTGATATTGTAGTGTTTTAGAAAATTTATTTTGTATCTTTCAAGACAAACTTAAGATATATTTATTTATTTCATTAGGCCTATTGTCTTATTTAATGTAAATTCCACCTCTGGATTTATGTACATGACCCTTGTGGATCCAAGTGAAACTTCTGGAGAATGCTGATAATATTTGTGGAACAAAATAACTTCACTCCTGGCTTTACTTTCAACCTGGCTAAAAGGAAAGAATCCCAGTACTTTGAAACCTCTTAAGCTACACAAGATCAGTAAACACTTGATTTCACTTGGAATTTTTATTAGTCCTTAAGTTTGAACAGATCACATAATCTAGTGCTTTTTGTCTTCTTTCTTTTCTCACCCATCTTCCTGTAATTGCTATATTAATTTGCTTATTCCTACAAAAGTTTAGGTGGCTTAGAGGTAAAGACTCCACCTGCAATGCAGGAAATGTGGGTTTGATCTCTGGGTCAGAAAGATTCCCTGGAGAAGGAAATGGCAACCCACTCCAGTATTCTTTTTCTTTTATTTTTTTTTTTAATAATTAATTTATTTTAATTGGAGGCTTATTACTTTACAATATTGTAGTGGCTTTCACCATATGTCAACATGAATCAGCCACAGGTGTACACGTGACTCCATCCTGAATCCCCCTCCCACCTCCCTCCCCATCCCATCCTTCATGATCATCCCAGTACCCTGGCCCTGAGCGCCCTGTCTCTTGCATGGAACGTGGACTGGTGATCTAGTTCACATATGGTAATATACATGTTTCCATGCTATTCCCTCAAATCATCCCATGCTTTCCTTCTTCCACAGAGTCCAAGAATTTCTTTTATTTATTTATTTTATTTTTTTACTTTACAATACTGCATTGGTTTTGCCATACATTGACATGAATCCACCACGGTGTACATGGGTTCCCAATCCAGAACCCCTTTCCCACCACCCTCCCCATATCATCTCTCTGGGTCATCCCAGTGCACCAGCCCCAAGCATCCTGTATCCTTTATCGAAACTAGACTGGTGATTCCTTTCTTACATGATAGTATACAGGTTTCAATGCCATTCTCCCAAATCATCCCACCCTCTCCCTCTTCCACAGAATCCAAAAGTCTGTTCTATACATCTGTGTCTCTTTTTCTGTCTCGCACAGAGGGTTATCATTAACATCTTTCTAAATTCCATATATATGTGTTAGTATACTGTATTAGTGTTTTTCTTTCTGGCTTACTTCACTCTGTATAATAGGCTCCAGTTTCATCCACCTCATTAGAACTGATTCGAATGTACTTTTTTTAATGGCTGAGTAATACTCCATTGTGTATATGTACCACAGCTTTCGTATCCATTCATCTGCTGATGGATATCTAGGTTGCTTCCATGTCCTGGCTATTAGAAACAGTTCTGCATTGAACATTGGGGTACACGTGTCTCTTTCAATTCTGGTTTCCTCAGTGTGTATGCCCAGCAGTGGGATTGCTAGGTCCTAAGGAAGTTCTATTTGCAATTTTTTAAGGAATCTCCACAGTGTTCTCCATAGTGGCTGTACTAGTTTGTATTCCCACCAACAGTGCAAGAGTGTTCGCTTTTCTCCACACCCTCTCCAACACTTATTGCTTGTAGACTTTTGGATTGCAGCCATTCTGACTGGTGTGAAATGGAACCTCATTGTGGTCTTGATTTGCATTTCTCTGATAATGAGTGATGTTGAGCAACTGACAAACAACTAATCTCAAAAATATACAAGCAACTTATGCAGCTCAATTCCAGAAAAATAAATGACCCAATCAAAAAATGGGCCAAATAACTAAATAGATATTTCTCCAAAGAAGACATACGGATGGCTAACAAGAGTTTCTTTTGCTATCTCGCATATAGCGTCATCGTTACCATCTGTCTAAATTCCATGCTGCTGCTGCTGCTAAGTCGCTTCAGTCATGTCCAACTCTGTGCGACCCCATAGATGGCAGCCCATGAGGCTCTCCTGTCCCTGGGATTCTCCAGGCAAGAACACTGGAGTGGGTTGCCATTTCCTTCTCCAATGCATGACAGCGAAAAGTGAAAGTGAAGTTGCTCAGTCGTGTCTGACTCTTAGCGACCCCATGGACTGCAGCCCACCAAGCTCCTCCGTCTATGGGATTTTCCAGGCAAGAGTGCTGGAGTGGGGTACCATTGCCTTCTCCCTAATTTCCATATATATATGTTAATATACTCTATTGGTGTTTTTCTTTCTGACTTACTTCACTCTGTATAATAAGCTCCAGCTTCATCCACCTCATTAGAACTGATTCAAATGCATTTTTTTAAAAAAATGAGTAATATTCCATTATGGATATGTACCACAGCTTTCTTATCCAAATGTCTATCGATGGACAACTAGGTTGCTTCCATGTCGTAGCTATTGTAAACAGTGTTGTGATGAATATTAGTGTACATGTGTCTCTTTCAATTCTGGTTTCCTCAGTGTGTATGCCCAGCAGTGGGATTTCTGGGTGGTATGGCATTTCTATTTCCAGTTTTTTTAAGCAATCTCCACACTGTTCTCCATAGTGGCTATACTAGTTTGCATTCCCACGAACAGTGTAAGAGAGTTCCCTTTTCTCCACAATCTCTCTAGCATTTCTTGTTTGTAAACTTTTTGATTGCAGCTGTTCTGACTACTGTTAGATGGTACCTCACTGTAGTTTTTATTTGCACTTAACTTCAGTATTCTTGACTAGGAAAGCCCATGGAGAGAAGAGCCTGGCAGGCTACAGTTTATGGGTTGCAAAGAGTTAAATAGGACTGCAGCAGCTTAGCAGGCACACCTGCACTAAAGGTTAGCTGATGAAGGAATTAAAAACAAACATTTATTTCTAGTAAAACTTTAATTTCTGGCAAAAGAAGATTGGAATTTTAGAAGTATACTATATGTGTAGGTTAATTTGAGATATTTCTCAGCTTGACTCCAGCCATTTGGGGAAAAAACACAAGCTGTAGTGAGTAATATGTAGATTAGAAATTACCATGTTAGAGATATACATTATCATAATAACCTTGGCAAGAACTCTAAAAACCTGAAAGGGTGAATATGGGAATTCATAATCTGTGAATGGGGGAAAAACTGCTCTAAAGGAAAAAGAATACTAAAAATGTATATTTCAATAAATGAAAATATTGTGAGTTAATATTTAGTTTGATTAAAACCACTATTGAACTTGTTGCTTTTATTGGCAGAATTAGTCACATTGATTTACAAAATAAATTGTTAATGGCGTAATGGAAATGGCTTCAACCAAAACAAAACACAACTATGAAACGGCCAAGTAGGTACAGATTTTAATTTCTGTAAGTTGCGTTACAAACTCTATAGCCATTTCAAGTATCTGAGATTCTACAGCTGCATAAACACAACAAAAACTTAACCTGTACACATGCTTGATTCCATTCTTGTCTATCAAAATATTCTAAAGTTTATTGGGGAAAACATAAGTAAAAAAAAATAAAGACAACCATAAATGGAAGCTTAACCCTGTCAACAGCATACGTAACTCAGCCATCTGCTAGTAGTACATTTTCTTCATAAACAGTTTTGAAGAGTTTCAGATTTACAGAACAATTGCAGAGATAAAACAGTACCCAAATACTCATGCCCCAGTTTCTCCTATTATTAACATGATATACTTGTTGCAATTAATGTGCCAATATTGGTGCCAACATTATTATCAACTAAAGGCGACTCAATGGATATGAGTTTGAGCAAACTCCAGGAGTTAGTGGACGGAGAAGCCTGTCTTGCTGCAGTCCATGGGCTCACAAGGAGTTGGACATGACTGAGCAAGTGAACAACAACAACAAAACCCATAGTTTATTTGGTTTTCTTAAGTTTTTTGTTAATGTTCTTTTTCTGTTTCAGAATCCCATCAAAAAGTCTACATTACATTTAGTAGTCATGTCTCTTTAGGCTCCTCTAGACTTTGACAATTTCCCAGACTCTCCTAGTTAATGATGACCTTGATAGTTCTGAGGAATACTGGTGTGATATTTTGTATAGAGTGCCCCTCAATTGAGATTTATCTGGTGTTTTTCTTATGATTAGACTGAGGTTATAGTTTTTTGGGAGGAATGTCATAGAGGCAAAGTGCCTGTATAATCACATTTTATGAGTTATACATGATGGTACACTATGTGTTTGGCATCATCTCACTTTCTGCTTGGGTTTTACACTTCACCATTGAATCAAAGACATACAATTCTTCTAGTGTTTGGTGCACTCTGGCTCAAGATACACCCACAATATTCCTTCCATGCTCTAGAAGTCCATGGGACAATTCAGGATATGTTTTTTCCTAAATTCCCACTTTTTACCAAGATTACCCCCATGACATTTCATTTTAATATTTTAGCATCTAATAAGGGAATTTTGAGTAAAATATTAACAGAAAATAATAAGTAACCACGTTCCCCTTCTCACGGTTTCTAAATAGTGAGTGTTATAGTGGTGTTCCACTAATGATGAAAATTTCAGGAATCATGGTTGTGATGTTGTGATTTTTAATAAGAAATATATATATATATATATATATATATATATAATATATATTGAATATTGAATATATATATATTCAAATCTACCCCTGGAGCCTGGCACAGAGATCCTAAAACCCTTGCAAATTCCTAAACATAAGAACACTAGAAACATATTTTTGTTTGTGCCAATATTTGGTCTCTGACCTTGGTTTCTGACACAGAGCTCCTGAAAGCCTTCTAATTTCTTGAGTAGTAAGACTGTCTTTCGTCCTAATGAGGTAACTCTGAGTGGGCTCCTGGATGGCTCTTGGGTGAGATCTTGTCACCTGAAAGACCAAGCTATGATTGGAAACTTGTAATTTTCAGCCTCACTCCCACCTCTATTTTCTTGAGAAAAGATAAGCATTGGAAATGGAGTTAATAATCAGTCATGTTTATGCGATGAGGCCTCAACAGAAACTCAAACGTGATCAGGATGGTGAACATGCAGAAGTGCTGGGAGAGTGGTGTGCCTGGGAAGGGCATGGAAGCTTTGTTCTCTTCCTCACATATCTTG
Organism: Budorcas taxicolor; assembly: GCF_023091745.1. Classification (NCBI taxonomy): domain Eukaryota; kingdom Metazoa; phylum Chordata; class Mammalia; order Artiodactyla; family Bovidae; genus Budorcas; species Budorcas taxicolor. Next base: position 1,620,606 of record NC_068935.1, read on the forward strand.
TTCTTTGTGTCTCTTTCAATGGAATGTTCAGAGGATCCTTTATCATATCCTTTAATAAACTAGTAAAGGTAAGCAAGTGTGTCACAGAGTTCTGTGAGCTGCTCTAGCAAATTATTGGAGCCTGAGGAGGAAGACCCTCCAATCTGTAGCTGGTCATTCAGAAGAACAGGTAACAACTTGTGCTTACTATTGCTGCCTAAACTTGGGGATAGGAGATTGTCTTGTAAGACTGAAGACTTAAGAAATCTAATGCTATCCCTGGATAGTTAGTGTCAGAACTGAGCTGAATTGTAGCATATCCAACTGGTGTCTCACATAAAGAATTGCTTGGTCTAGAAAAATACCTTCTTTTGTGACTAGAAGTACCAGAAGTGAAGTATTCCATGTGAACAGTAAAGAAGACATACAGAAAACAGAAACACAGAAGAAGGTAGAAAACTGAGGTTTTACCTTTTATAATGGCAAGTAGAGACATTGAGTGCTTAGACACACAGAGAGCAAGTACAATACAATAGGTGAATATCTCTCATTTCTGAGGTTGGGAACAAAAATTGTCGGATTCTAACTTGTTTTGGCTTTGTGAAGAAGTGTAGATAAGTTTATTATTACTTGATAAATTGGTGCTTTGGAGCTCAATTTTGTCTACTATGGGATATTCACTAGATATTCTCAAGGGAGAAATGTTACTGAAGATTTATCTAGTGAGAGAAAACTGCTGGCCTCTTTCTTAAGTTTTTTTTTTTTTTTTTTTAATTTTACACCTAAACGAATTGACTCTTTGACACCATATACATGGAAATTACAAAAATTTGTTACTAAACAGTACACTCAGTGTGGGAGAAGGAAGTGATTTTTCATAAAATAAAAGAAAAAAAATTGCAGCTTTCAGTTTAGAATGCTTTTATAAGAACAGTTCAAATTTATAGAGCAAATAACTCTCCAATAGCCCAAGGTAAATTTTTTTCCACTGCATTCTTTATTCATAGAAAGAAAAAAAATCTTGGATGATATATGTGAGTGCCTTTTAACACAAAAATGATAATGCATGTCACTGTATATTTTTCCATGAAAGCATTCATGTGGTCAAATGCAATGAGACTAACAGCCTAAGTCATACACTACCCATTTCCAGTACTTAACATCATTGTCCTACATATTGCAATTCAGTTATGTGCCTGAAGGGAGCATTTGTTTAGAGTATCAGCCATCAACTCCTCAGAGGTTTAGTCTTACCTAGTTGTGTCTAGCAAGGTATCAAGAAAGATTTTGTTGCACACAAGTCTGTTTCTTTACCAAAAATGGCATTGAAAGAAGTTGAACTTTAAATATAAACAGTAAATATACAAAGTACTTGTCTTGCCAGACATCCAATTGTAGAAAGTATTCAATCATCCTAATATACTTGCCTATAGTGTGCGGCTGAACAAGTGGAAAAATCTAGGAAATGGATTATTTATTTAGAAAATCTTATTGTCTATGTCTCTGGTTAAAATATTTTGCACTAGATTTTATAACAAAGTTGATTCCAGCAATTAGATTTGGTAGGTAATGAAGGCAGAGTACTGAGATTCTGTGATGCTTAATTTTATGTGTTAACTTGGGTAGGTCACAGTACCAGATATTTGGTCGAAGAGCTGTCTAGATGTTGTTGTCAGGTCTTTTTTTTTTTAATGAGATTAAATTTTAAATAAGAAAACTTTGTTAAAACAGATTATCCTCCACTTTGTGGGTGGGCTTGATATAAACAGTTGAAAGCCTTAACAGAAAAACTCCTGACCTCCCTCTGAGGAAGAAGGAATTCTGTAAGCATACCACCTTCAGACTTCAGGTTTAACATCATTGCTTCCCTGGGTCTCCAGCCTGCCAGCATACCTTCATATTTTGTTAGCCTCAAGAAGTGTGTGAGCTAATTTCTTAAAGTCAACCTCTTTGCTCCTGTCTCTGTCTGTCTTTCTCTATATATATACTTACATATATATATATTTTAATATATTTATATTTATGTTGTTGGGACCAAACTGAAGCCAGGACAGGCTCTAGGAGGCAGGCTACGTAGTCTCTAGGAAAGCTGAGGCACTGGGAACTCCCGCAGGCAGTGCAGCTAGACCAATCAAAAAAATCCCCGTAGCCCCCCGCCCGCACCAGACCCGAGCCAATCCAGATAGGGATGCGAGGTTTAAAAGTCCCATGCATGCATACAGTTTAACCAATCAGCTATGCTGTTACAGAAACAAAGAACCATCTGTATAAAAGTATATGTGATTCAGAGCTCGGGGCTCTTGTTGGATTCCACCGTGCTGGATGAAACCTGGGCCCTAACTCGAGCTAGCAATAAACCCCTTTATGCTTTTGCATTGCTGTGGACGTCTTATTCTCTCAGTTTTGGGGACTCGGACTCTGGGCATAACATTTGGGGGCTCGTCCGGGATCCCTTTAACTGGGAAGAATAACACTGTCCCGGCAGAAGGGGTTTCCTCACTAGGAGGAGAGATCTCTGAACACCGGTGTTAATTCTGGTTAAGTCCAGCGTAAGGCCGAGGCCTAACATTGTGCTGGGGAGGTCGCTGGCTCTGTGGATGTCCCGCCGGGCACAAAATCTATTGTTATTGGTGAAAAAGCCGAGACTGACATCCTGACCACTCGGGGTACTCAGGGGCCAGCTTGCCTGCCAATGGACCAGACCCAGCAGCCGCAACTGGGGCTCTTTTGTCCCTGGTCTCCTCCTGACGTGGACAACTGGCCAGAGTGCCCCGACTGGTAAGAAACAAGAGACTTTATTGATCTCTCTCCCCTTCCCTCTCTGTCTCCTCTCCTTAACCCTTCCTATCCTTCCCTGTTTTTCTAGTCCCCTGGTCCTGGACACAGAAATCTGGCCGAAGGGCCCTCAGCCTGAGCTGAGGATTGGAGACTGATCACCTCCTCTTGGCAGAGAACTCAAATTCTGGTTCTGATTTCTGGTAGGGCCGAGTTCCAGTCCTCCCTTCTCTGGAAGCCCAGGGAAAAGTCCCGTAACGCCTGGGTATCTGTAGGTGGCAGGAGACGTCTGTAAGGCCACCCCTTTTGCCCCCTCTCCCGCCTCCTCCCCCTTCTTCTTTCAACCTGGCTTCCTTTCTTCCCTTAAAATCTTTGATGTTACGGAAAGGCTTGGTGGGCTACAGTCCACAGGTTGCAAACAGTCTGATACGACTGAGTGACTTCACCTTCACTTTGATGAGGACTGCCGGGTTTATATGTGTGTGTTTTAACTCTGTGATCTGTGTAGTGATTTTTGATGGCCATTTTGCTTTGTCTGGCCACCATGTGGTTTAGACCTGCTGCCATTTGTTAGAACTTGATTTTCTTTCCCTGTGCCTTGAGACCAGGGCTCTTAAAAACACTTATCTAGACCATCTCTAACTCCTGACACTGAGGAAAAAAAAAAAAGCTTCTTTAAACCCAGAGCCCTTTAAGATGATATAGGACCCTGTGCAGGTAATTATGTGTCTTTGGAATCCTGTAATTGTAGAATGCCGTTTAGTGATTATTTAAACTGGGCTGAGGCTGGTGAGGGTGTGGAGCAATGGCCCCTAAGGACTCTGAGGGCTGAAGGCAAGGAGCCACCTCCCTTCCCTGTTCTGCCCAGCCCAGGGGACCTGCCCCCATTTCTGTGGCCCAGGGGCCCAGCTTCCAGTCGGCAGTGTCAGAAGTGACTTGTGGCTCTGCCTTGGTTGTGAGATGAGTACATTCCAAAGGAACAGCCATGGGAAGGGGGAAGGCTCAGCGATCCCTTGGAGGCTCAGAGCAGCTGGCCTGAGCTCCAGCTCACCTCCAATGGAAGCTCGCGTGCCCCTCAGAAACGACGCTGGCCAATGTCACCGCAGAGCTGAGGCGGTGTTCAGGGCTAATGTGAAATCTCTTCTTATGGCACCGATCCTCCGGCTCTGCAGTGCCAGCTCGGACAGATTGAGGTCTCTGTGGCTTTGGTGACCCTGCTTAAGCATTCCCACCGTGTCCCAGCTCTGCTCTCTGCCTGCCTCCCACTTCGGCCCCCCCTCACCTGCTTGGGGAGGAGGGCAGTGCCCCAAGGCTAGGGGCTTTTGCTCAGGAGAGTTGTCAGGCTTCCTGGGCTCATCAGGCTTTGAGCTCTACCGGGGTCCAGCTGACCTGGGATACCAGGTGTTGCCCAGAGATGCACCTCATCCCGTGCCTCAGGAAGGGCTAGGGAGCAATTTTGTTATTGTATTAACTTTACTCAGTTAACTCATTTGAGAAACTAACCAGTTTTTACTTTCTGTCTAAAATGATGTATGTGTAAGAGAGTGAGCCGTAACACTCCCAAAGTGCCTTGTTTTCTCTGATATGAATATATTTATAAGGAAAAAAAAAAAAGACTTGAAGCTAGATCTTGCACTGTGTCTGTCTAAATATGTCTTGGTATGTCTCTGTCTCTGGGTAATATTTTTGAGGTTAATTTGTATATGAGATCTATTTATTTGGCTTAAAAAAGATAAGTGCTTACAAATCAAGTAATTCTAAATTAAACAATAAATTCCAGGTTTATGTGAACTGGGAAATATTGAGTGTTAAATACCTGATATTAATGTTTGTTTGTTGACGTATTTAATATAGACATGTCTTAGAGTACTTAACATTAAGTAAAATATTTTCATTGTACCTAGGTTTAATATGAGTTAAATATTATATCTGTTACAAGTTTGTCAACAAAAAAATTACCTCAAGTAAAAAAAAAAACTTCTAAAAAATGTAAATGAGATATAAGCTTTTATATAAACTCTATTAAAAATAATTATTCTTTAAAAATATCCGTCTAAAATAGTCTCTCCAGAATGGTGTAACTTAAAATCTGACCAAATGTTCTAAACCCTTTTAATTGATCTCTTTGATAAAACTTCCTAAATAGAACTCTTTTGAAGTTCTTTTGATCTCTAGCTAACTTTGGGATGTTTCAGAGGACCCCTGGAACATCCAAAAGAGATATTAAACTGTGCTTATTTGGTTGGTTAAATTACTTAGAAAAGATTATCAGATGAGTAATAAATCCGCTTAGGTTATAATGTATGGTAAAATTACTAATACAGATATCTTAAAAATTATATGGAGTTTTTAACATTCTGATATGTCCTGGTATTTTAATGAAAAACCTGATGACTTCACAAAAGTTAGCAAAAGGATTGAATGAACCAGTAAATATGCTTATAACTTTTATGGTTTCTATCTGAAAAATTATGGGATTGAATCTTATGTTTTCAGGGAGTAGGGGAAATCTTCCTCTCAAACTAATTATGACAATACTTTGGTAAAATTAAACGTTATAAACAAAATAATTATATTTCCTATCTGACTCCTCCCAAAATTGGAAGTTCTTAGGTTTCCAGTAAGTTTATCAAATGAGTTAGAAAGGTTATCTCATGGATACAAAAATCTCAAGAAATTTTTGAGACCTTAAAAAGGGAAGAATTCACCTAGATTTGTTAGGTAAAATCTGTGATAAGCCTTTGGTGTGAGTTTCCCAGCCCTGTTTTATTTTAAAAGTTCAGTCTGAGACTCTATAAATGTTTCAGCAAAATAAAAAGCCTATAATAAATTATGGTTATAAAAATCATCAGACCAAAATCAGTGAGAACAGACCTATTTTGCAAACAAACTAGCCTTAATTTGGTAATATTTAATAAAAATAAGGGTAACTTTAAGGAGAAAAAGATAATTCAAAATGTTAAATACTAGTTTGTTAATGGAGGTCTGCATCTAGTAAGTCTCATCTCTTAGATAGTTCTTTGCTGTTATGTGATGTTAATGTAAAATTTAATTAAATTCTTGAAGAACACCCTAAGTTTGTTTCTGAAGCTTATCTCAGTAATCTATCTTTGGATGAAGATCAGATGCCTCATGACCTGCAACCAGGACTGGAAAAAGACATAATTTAAGGGACTGTCTCCAACCTGGATGGAAGGACTTTTTTATCAGGAGAAACTACACTACACCAGGATGAGAAGATGACGACATCAGAGGTAGAGAGCTTCCCCGAGATGCGGGACCTGATTCGTATGATCATTTATGTTTTCTTGACTTCTTAGACCTTTGCATATAAGTCAAATGCTTTTCTATCATAGGCCTGATCCTATGCTAGTTTTAAAAATCAATCCAATTGTTGGGTTTGTGGCCAATAACCTGTGTCTAGTTCTGGGTTACCTTGGTAAATTTCTCTATTACCAGACTCTAAATGGTTGGCCCTGAAAAAATTTACTTAAAAAATTAAATCATACTAAAGATAATCAGTCTAGTGACACTAGAAAACTGGGCTGTTTCTTATAAATGGTGCCAATATATAATTTCCCTGGAAGATAAAGATTCTACAGGGCAGACTAAGTCAGATAACCTGAATATATACTGGGCTACATCTAATAGAAGTTCTTAACATAAGTCTTACTTGTGACTTTACTAATACTGCTGGCTATGTTATTTGTATTTCACCTGTTTTACAAAATTGCTGTTTCTTACACTATGTGTGTGAGGCCTCTAATACAATAATATATAGTCCCATATGAGATCGATGATGGTAACAGTGTAACTCTAGATATGGCAAGAAGCAACAAGAGAAAATATTTTCCTGGACCAAAAAGCTAGTAAGACAGGTGGTCCAGAAAATTTTAGATACTGTTTTATGGCCTAGTCCAGTAACAGCACATTGAGTGGCCTGTTTACCTGAGAATGGACTCTCTCAGCAACATGGGCATCTACAAAGATTAAATCATGGCCGCTACAACTGCTGACTTCCAACCCCCCTGAAAAGATTTCAGGGTAAAAATCAGGAATGAGGCACTCTGTGCTCTGGGAAAAACTGGCAGAACAGGCCATCAGATAGTTAGATTTTTTCAGGAAAAGATTGTATGAGTCCCAATTCTTGCATCTTCTCATATCTAGAAAAACACTGTCATTAACGGCAAAATCTGCTTTGGCTATTAAAAAATATTTTACAATTAAAAGTCAAAATAGAGTAGCTACGGTTCAGATATCCTGGAAAATAACTAGGTGATGCTATGGGTGTACTTTCAGATTAGAGCTTGTATTGTTCCAAGCTGGGGCAGTCCTATGCCCCATTTTGACAGGAAGTTATCATAGTCATTGTTGCCTAGTTCCCTAAAATTAAAACTGAGCGGGACTCTGTGGGGCTCTGGAGTACAGATCTGTTCTGTGTTCTCCATTTCTTGTCTGTAAGATATAGACTTTGTTCAGCCTCCTTGGCCTTCCCTAAATTCCAAAGCATGGATTCAAACAATTGCTAATCAGGGAAGGGAGGGGATACAAAATCAGAAACAATCAAAGGTTGGTACAGCCTCCAGACAGAGTCCTGGTTCCTACTCAAAAAATACGCATAGCAATGTCTTTGAGCCCCCACCCAGGTGGAGGATGGTAACTTCAGACTGAACACAAGATTCCTGGAGCACAGCTCTGTTGCCTCACCACCAACCAATCAGAAGGGGTCACAAAGCCTGCAACCCTCACCCCAAATGTTACCTTCTGTTTCCGGGGACCAGAGATGACCATCCTGTTAGGTCTCCGTTTGGCCCTTGTCTATTTCATCTCTGAGAGGGGCCAACTAAATTGCTGCAACTACAAGGGTAGAAGCTGGTTTCAGATTTAAAAAACCCCAACTTAGATCAGGTAGAGAGAGACTTCTGCTCTATTAGGCAGGCCTACGCCCATGCACAGCAGGAAGAAGTTACAGAAGAAAGAGACCTCCGGCCCAATTTCCAAAAAGTATCTTGACTATGAAGTCTCTCAGGGGGCCTATGTGCTGTGTTAGAGAAAAAACGTTGTTTTTATGTAAATCACTCAGGGGTAATCAGAGAGTCCCTGGCCAAGATTAATAAAAAAAGGGCTAAATCAAAAAAAAAAAAAATTCTCAAAATTAATTTGAGTCCTGGTTCCAACAGTCCCTGTGGTTAACAATGCTAATTTCCACCCTGGTGGGCCCTCTAATAGTGCTACTATTAATACTTACTTTTGGTCCATGCATAATAACTAAGCTTGTTGCCTTTGTAAAAGATAGCGTCAATACTGTCCAACTGATGGTACTGAGGCAACAGTATCAGGCCCTGCCCCAAAATAAAGAGGAAGATTCCTCTATGTAGCTGAAGACAGGGGGGAATGTTAGGACCAAACTGAAGCCAGGACAGGCTCTAAGGGGCAGGCTAGGCCTGAGGTTTAGTCTCTAGGAAAGCTGAGGCACTGGGAACTCCCGCAGGCAGTGCAGCTAGACCAATCAGAAAAATCCCCATAGCCCCCCGCCCGCACCAGACCCGAGCCAATCCAGAGAGGGATGCGAGGTTAAAAAGTCCCATGCATGCATACAGTTTAACCAATCAGCTATGCTGTTACAGAAACAAAGAACCATCTATATAAAAGTATATGTGATTCAGAGATCAGGGCTCTTGTCGGATTCCACTGTGCTGGATGAAACCTGGGCCCTAACTCGAGCTAGCAATAAACCCCTTTATGCTTTTGCATTGCTGTGGATGTCTTATTCTCTCAGTTTTGGGGACTCGGACTCTGGGCATAGTGATATGTGTGTGTGTGTATTCTATTGATGCTGCTTTTTCTGGAGAACCCTGATTAATACATACTTTAATTTAAAAAATGCCTTAACTAAGATCTGTCATACAAGATCAGGCCCAATGAAGTGCTGTTCCATTCAATATTCAGTTTCTGAGAGAAGTATGTTCTATCGACATGTAGGTCGGTTGAACTAGAATTCAATCTGCCGCCAGCAATTGCATATGTTTTAATTCTAAAATCACACAAATCTAGGCCCAAATCTCAGTTCTTTCCCTTGGAAGCTAGATTTCCAAGGGGTAATTTTTAAGTCTCATTTTTCTTGTTTGTAAAATGGAGTTAATATAGATATATTGTAAGGAATCATGACAATATGTGATTTATGAAATTTAGATGAAGAAAGGAGCAACTAAATTATTTTTTAAAAAGTGAAAAAAAATTTCTTCTGGAATGACAACTATATATAATTCACCTTAATAGGCTATTACCTCTTTCCACTCAATGGTGAAGTAAAATACGGAGAAATGAGGTAGTCAACATTAGTCTCTCCTTAGAGAGGGTGCCTCAGCCCTGAGACATTTGAAATCTAACCACCTTATGAAATGAGGTTGTAAATCACCCGAAGAAAAAAATGGCCTCTTACTCCATTGACCTTGACGCATTTTCAAGCACATAAGTAGATCATGGTCATTATATTGCAACTAAACTTTTATATTTAGGACATTATTGGCGAGGAAGAAAGCAGAAAAGGAAATAACTTAAACTAGTGAGGCAGGGAAGGAAATAAGAAAGAATTGAAAGAGAGAATTTATGATTCAGTAGGTATTTATGAGAGCTTATGACGAGGAAGCCACCTTACCAGATCATCTCACCTGCCTCTTGAGAAATCTGCAGGCAGATCAAGAGGTAACAGTTAGAACCAGACATGGAACAACAGACTGGGAATGGAGTACATCAAGGTTGTATATTGTCAATCTGCTTATTTAAATTAAATGCAGAGTACATCATGCAAAACACTGGGTTGGATGAAGCACAAGCTGGAATCAAGATTGCTGGGAGAAGTATCAATAACCTCAGACATGCAGATGACACCACTGTTATGGCAGAAAGTGAAGAAGAACTAAAGAGCATCTTTATGAAAGTGAAAGAGAAGCATGAAAAAGCTAGCTTAAAATTCAACGTTCAAAAAACTAAGATGATGGCATGCTGTCCCATCACTTCATGGCAAATAGATTGGGAAAAAATGAAAATAGTGACAAACGTTATTTTATTTGGGCTCCAAAATCACTGCAGACGGTGACTGCAGCCATGAAATTAAAAGACACTTGCTCCTTGGAAGAAAAATTATGACCAACCTAGACAGCATATTAAAAACCAGAGACATTATTTTACCAACAAAGGTCGATCTAGTCAACACTATGGTGTTTCCAGTAGTTATGTATGGATGTGAAAGTTGGACTATAAAGAAATCTGAGCACCGAAGAATTGATGTTTTTGAACTGGGTTATGGAGAAGACACTTGAGAGTCCCTTGGAATGAAAGGAAATCAAAGTAGTTAATCCTAAAGGAAATCAGTCCTGAATATTCATTGGAAGAAATGATGCTGAAGCTGAAACTCCAATACTTTGGCCATCTGATGGGAAGAACTGACTCATTAGAAAAGACCCTGATGTTGGGAAAGATTGAAGGCAGTAGGAAAAGGGGACAACAGAGGATGAGATGGTCAGATGGCATTACCGACTTCATGGATGCTGAGTTCAGTTCAGTCACTCAGTCGTGTTCGACTCTTTGCAGCCCCATGAATCGCAGCACAACAGGCCTCCCTATCCATCAACAACTCCTGGAGTTCACTCTAACTCATGTCCATCGAGTTGATGATGCCATCCAGCCATCTGATCTTCTGTCATCCCCTTCTCCTCCTGCCCCCAATCCCTCCCAATATCAGGGCCTTTTCCAATGAGTCAACTCTTCTCATGAGGTGGCCAAAGTATTGGAGTTTCAGCTTCAGCATCAGTCCTTCCAATGAACACTCAGGACTGATCTCCTTTAGGATGGACTGGTTGGATCTCCTTGCAATCCAAGGGACTCTCAGGAGTCTTCTCCAACACCACATTCAAAAGCATCAGTTCTTCGGCAATCAGCTTTCTTCACAGTCCAACTCCCACATCCATACATGACCACTGGAAAAACCATAGCCTTGACTAGATGGACCTTTGTTGGCAAAGTAATGTCTCTGTTGTTAATATGCTATCTAGGTTGGTCATAACTTTCCTTCCAAGAAGTAAGCATCTTTTAATTTAATGGCAGCAGCCACCATCTGTAGTGATTTTGGAGCCCCCCAAAATAAAGTCTGATACTGTTTCCACTGTTTCCTCATCTATTTCCCATGAAGTGATGGGACCAGATGCCATGATCTTCGTTTTCTGAATGTTGAGCTTTAAGCCAACTTTGTCACTCCCCTCTTTCACTTTCATCGAGAGGCTTTTTAGTTCCTCTTCACTTTCCGCCATAAGGGTGGTGTCATCTGCATATCTAAGGTTATTGATATTTCTCCAAGCAATCTTGATTGCATCCTGTGCTTCTTCCAGCCCAGCGTTTCTCATGATGTACTCTGCATATAAGTTAAATAAGCAGGGTGACAATATACAGCCTTGACATACTCCTTTTCCTATTTGAAACCAGTCTGTTGTTCCATGTCCAGATCTAACTGTTGCTTCCTAACCTGCATACAGATTTCTCAAGAGGCAGTTCAAGTGGTGTAGCATTCCCATCTCTTGAAGAATTTTCCACAGTTTATTATGATCCACACAGTCAAAGGCTTTGGCATATTCAATAAAGAAGAAATTGATGTTTTTCTGGAATGCTCCTGCTTTTTTGATAATCCAGGAGATGTTGGCAATTTGATCTCTGGTTCCTCTGCCTTTTCTAAATCCAGCTTGAACATCTGGAAGTTCACGGTTCACGTATTGCTGAAGCCTGGCTTGGAGAATTTTGAGCATTATTTTTCTAGCGTGTGAGATGAGTGCAATTGTGCGGTAGTTTGAGCATTCTTTGGCATTGCCTTTCTTTGAGATTGGAATGAAAACTGGCTTTTTCCAGCCTTTTGGCCACCGCTGAGTTTTCCAAATTTGCTGGCATATTGATTGCAGCACTTTCACAGAATCATCTTTCAGGATCTTAGATAGCTCAACTGGAATTCCATCACCTCCACTAGCTTTGTTCGTAGTGATGCTTTCTAAGGCCCACTTGACTTCACATTTCAGGATGTCTGGCTCTAGGTGAGTGACCACACCATCGTGATTATCTTGGTCATGAAGATCTTTTTGTACAGTTCTACTGTGTATTCTTGTCACCTCTTCTTAATATCTTCTGCTTCTTTTAGGTCCATACTGTTTCTGTCCTTTATCGAGCCCATCTTTGCATGAAATGTTCCCTTGGTATCTCTAATTCTCTTGAAGAGATTTCTAGTCTTTCCCATTCTGTTATTTTCCTCTATTTCTTTGCATTGATCACTGAGGAAGGCTTTCTTACCTCTCCTTGCTATTCTTTGGAACTCTGCATTTAAACGGGAGTATCTTTCCTTTTCTCCTTTGATTTTCACTTCTCTTCTTTTCACAGCTGTTTGTAAGGCCTCCTCAGACAGCCATTTTGCTTTTCTGCATTTCTTTTTCTTGGGGATGGTCTTGATCCCTGTCTCCTGTACAATGTCATGAACCTCCATCCATAGTTCATCAGGCACTCCGTCTATCAGATCTAGGCCCTTAAATCTATTTCTGACTTCCACTGTATAACCCTAAGGGATTTGATTTAGGTCATTGATGGATGTGAATCTGAGTAACCTCCAGGAGTTGGTGATTGACAGGGAAGCCTGGTGTCCTGCAGTCCATGGTGTCCCAAAGAGTCAGACATGACTGAATAACTAAACTGAACTGCTGATGTGGAAAGCACTGCTATAGACACTGAAAATACAATGATAAGAAGAAAAATGATTTCTTCTCTTCTGGAGCTGGTGATCTAGTGATATACAGGATAGGCAATACATAAGAATACACATACATTCATTAGAGAATGTTGGTAGTGATAAGAGAAAAAAATCAAACATTCATTAGAGAATGTTGGTAGTGATAAGAGAAAAAAATCAAACAAGGTATGTGTATTTAGACGGTTTTAGATTCATCTAATTGAAAACCCTGACTCAAATAAGTTAAAAATGAAAAATTTTATTATTTGACTTAACACAATATCTATCCTAAGGCAAGGAAGTTTCAGATGTGGCACATCTAGGCTCTAACTTTGCTTCTCTGTTAATTCCCTTGATTTTAGCTGCTATTATGAGCTTCATCCCCAGGCTGGGAGTAAAAAAGCAGCTGCAATTTCATTGACACATCTAGATACAGCAACATCTAGAGAAAGAAGGAATGTCATTTTTCAAGAAGGAGAAAAAAATATTACTCAGGAACCTCTCAACTGACTATTTTATTGACCAAAATGAGGTCACATGTCCCTAATGAAAAAATCACTGTTAAAAGGCACATAATTTACACAAATAAATTAAACTAAATGGAATAGATTTTTCTTAGAACCAGTTCTGTGGTAAACTTTGTTAAACTAACATTTGTTAGATAAAGCCTTGGGATGCCAAATGTGGGCCATCAGTTCAATGAAGATCACAAGGGAAAATGAAATATAGAAGGTTGTTACTCAAGGGCCCAGGAAGATATAGAGAGCATCTTGAGGGTTCACACAGAAAGGGGAGGGCAGGGTACAGGCAGAGAGCAAGCAGCGGCACCTGAAGCATTTGCCCTTATCAAGGACCATGGGTGGAATATTTTTGGGATTCCTGAACTAAGGCTAGACCGGTCAATTCAAAAAAAAAACAACAACAACAACAACAACAGTGTTTTGGTAAGTTCCACAGTCGTCTTACTTAAGGGGTGCATGAGAAAAGGAATTGGGAGGCAGGAGTGATTCTCTTATTGCCAGAGGTGCTGGAGAAGTCATATCAGGAACTTAACACTTACTTGTGACTCTAAAGGCTGTTATCTAGGGTGTGCACTTGTGAATGAGGCTACTGTCAGTTCAAGGCCCCTGTAGGCTACTTAGCTATGCAAAATGGGTGTTGATATTGCTATATCATAGAGTGGTTTAGCTAAACTCTCAACAAACTGGGAAGGCCTCTTTGAGAAGACATTTGAGGTGAGATGACATATGGATGATAAAAGATGTATTAATACGATGAATTGAGACAGAGAGGTAGAGATAATAAAGATGGAGAAAACAGCAAGTATAGTTTTGTAGAAGTCAAAGGAGAAAAGGATATCAATAAAATATGAATGCTTGATTCTGTTAAATGTTAGAACTTTAAGTTACTGTTCTTTCACTTCATGTGGCCTTAACAACCATATCATATTAGTGTTTTTTTTTTTTCTCTTATTCTTCTAGATAATTAACTCACTCATCCTTGGCCAATACTATTGCTTCTTATTTTAAAAATTGGAACAACTCAAACAGAACTTCAGTTATGTCCTACCACCCTTACGTATTTTCAACTGCCTGCATCAGTGACCATATAGTCTTGTTTCTCTCTTGTTAAAACATCTGAGATATTTTCTTAGCTGTCTCTTTTCCTAACTGACTTTGGCAAAGTTCTAACAATAAAGCAATAGTGTCTTCTTAATTGCTTACCACCAAAATCTGCATTACTTTCAACAGATTTCCTAGGCTTAAACATTCCCTCAATCTTTTAAATATGGCCCAATAACTTGGAGTGAACTTCAGAGTTTTCCTTCGTTTTAATTGGAATATAATTGCTATACAATATTGTATTCATTTCTGCTGTACAACATTGTGAATCAGGGGTATCTATACATATATCCACTCTCTCTGGAGCCTCCCTCCCATCCCTCCTCTAGGTCATCACAGAACACTGAGCTGAGCTCTCTGTACCATATAGCATCTTCCCACTAGTTATCTATTTCACACAGCTTCCCACTAGTGTATATATGCCAGCACTGTGCTCTCAATTCTTACCCTACTCTCCTTCCCTCCATGTCCATTAATCCATTCTCTACTTCTGCACCTCTATTCCTGCACTGCAAATAGGTCCATCAGTATCATTTTTCTAGATTCCATATATATGCATTATACACAATATTTGTTTTTCTCTTTCTGACTTACTTCACTCTGTATGACAGGTTCTACGTTCTTCCAAATCACTTCAACTGACTCAATCAATTCCATTCCTTTTTATGTCTAAGTAATATTCCATTGTATATATGTGTCACATCTTCTTTATCCAGTAAGCTGTAGATGGACATCCTGGCTGCTTCCATGTCCTGGCTATTGTAAATAGTGCTGCAATGACTGCTGGGGTACATATGTCTTTTTGAGTTACAGGTTTTTTTCAGGGTATATGCCCAGGAGTGGGATTGTTGGATCATATGGTAGTTCTATGATTAGATTTTAAAGAACTTCCATACTGTGCTCTACAATGACCATACCAATTTACATTGCCACCAACAGTGTAAGAGGGTGCCCTTTTCTTCACACCTTCTCTAGCATTTATCATTTGTAGATTTTTTGATGATGATCCTTTTTACCAGTATGAGACGATATCTAATTGTAGTTTTCATTTGCATTTCTATAATAATTAGTGATGTTGACCATCTTTTCATGTGTTTTTTTGGTCATTTGTATGTCTTCTTTATAGAGATTTCTATTTAGGTCTTCTTCCCATTTTTTTTTTTTAATTGGATTTGAGCTCAATTTTTTTTTTCTTTTTATTTATTGAGCTCAATAAACCGCATATTTTAGAGATTAATCCTGTCTGTTGCTTCATTTGCAAATATGTTCTCCCATTCTAAGTGTTGTCTTTTCATCTTGTTTATGGTTCCCTTTGTTGTAAAAAAGCTTTTATGTTTAATTATGTGTCAATTGTTAATTTTTGTTTTTATTTTCATCGTTTTAGGAGGTGAGTCAAAAAAGATCTTGCTGTGATTGTTGTCAAATGTTTTTCCTATGTTTTCTTCAAAGAGGTTTATAGTGTCCAGTCTTGCACTTAGACTTTTAATCTATTTTGAGTATATTTTGTGTATGCTATAAGGTAGTTAATGAAACATATAGATGGTTTTCTGGAATTCCCCAGCTTTCTCTGTGATTCCGTGAATGTTGACAATTTGATCTCTGGTTCCTCTACTTTTTCAAAACCCAGCTTGGATATATGGAAGTTCTTGGTTCCCATAATGCTGAAGCCTAACATGCAGGATTTTTAAGCATGACTTTACTAGCATGGGAGATAAGTGCAATTGTCCAATGGTTGGCACATTCTTTAGTACTACCCTTCTTGGGAATTGGGATGAAGATTGACCTTTTTTACTCCTGTGGTCATTGATGGGTTTTCTATATTTGCTGACATATTGAATGCAACACCTTTATGGCAAAATCCTTTAGGGTTTTGAAGAATTGCACTGGAATTCTATCGAACTCACTACCTTTATTACCAGCAGTGCTTCCTAAGGCCCACTTGACTTTGCTCTCCAGAATGTCTGACTCTGGGTGGCTCACTACACCATCGTAGCAATCCAATTCATTTGGATCTTTTTTCTACAGTTCTTCCATGTAGTCTTTCCATCTCTTCTTGATCTCTTCATAAACTAGGTCTCTACATTTATGTCTTTTATTGTGCCCAACTTTGGGCAAAATGTTCCTTTGATATCTCCAGAGAAAAAGATAGCAAATTCCAGAACAAAGTCTACTTCTGTTTTGTTGACTACACCAAAGTCTTTGACTTTGTGCATCATAATAAAATGTGGAAAGCTCTTAAAGAGATAAGAATACTAGAATGTCTTACCTGTCTCCTGAGAAACCTGTAGGTGGATCAAGAAGCAACTTTCAGAACCCTGTATGGGACAATTGATTGGTTCAAGATTGAGAAAGGAGTATGATATGGCTGTCTACTGTCACCCTGTTCATTTAATTTATATGCTGAGCACATCATGAGAAATGCTGGGCTGGAGGAATTACAAGCTGGAATCAAGATAGGTGGGAGAAACATCAACAAGCTCAAATATGTGCATGATACCACTCTAAGGGCAGAAAGCCAAGAGGAACTGAAAAGCCTTTTTGTTGAGGAAGAAGGAGGAGGGTGAAAGAGTCAGCTTAAAACTAAATAGTAAGAAAAACAAACAAACAAAACAAAACAAAACAAAACTAAGATCATGGCATCCAGCCCCATTACCTCATAGCAAATAGAGGGGAAAAAGTTGAAGTAGTAACAGATTTCCTCTTCTTGCACTCTAAAATCACTGCAGATGGTGACTGCAGCCATGAAAGCAGAAGACATTTTCTTCTTGGCAGGAAATCTATGACAAATCTAGACGGCTTGTTGAAAAACAGAGATATTACTCTGCTGACAAAGGTGCATATAGTCAAGACTATTGTTTTCCCAGTGGTCACATACACTTCTGAGAGCTGGACCATAAAGAAGGTGGTGCACTGAAGAATTGATTCCTTTGAACTGTGTTGCTGGAAAAGACTCTTGAGAGTCCCTTGGACAGCAAGGAGATCAAACCAGTCAATCTTAAGGGAAATTAACTCTGAATCCTCGTTGGAATGACTGATGCTGAAGCTGGAACTCCAATATTTTCATCATCTGATGCAAACAGCCAACTCATTGGAAAAGTCCCTGATGCTCGGAAGGATTGAAGGCAGAAGGAGAAGAGGGTGTCAGAGGATCAGATGTCTGTTTGGCATCACTGATGCAATGGGCATGAACTTGGGTAAACTTCAGCAGATGGTAAAGGACATGCTGGAGGCATGCTGGAGTCCTTGGGGTCACAAACAGTTGTACATAACTGGGTGACTGAGCAACAACAACAGTGATGTTGGGTAGTGTTCTATTTTTTTTTTTTTTAACATTAGCTGTCCAGATTTTCTAGCACCACTTCTTGAAGAGGCTGTCTTTCTCCTTTTATATTCTTGCCTCCTTTGTCATATCTTAGGAGACTGTAGGTGCATGGGTTTATCTCTGGGCTTTCTATTGTATACCATTGGTCTGTATTTCTGTTTTTTGATTACTGTTGAAATCATGGCACTTGATTACTCCTGCTCCACTTTTCTTTCTCATGAATACCTTAGCTATTCAGGGTCTTTTGTGTTTCCATACAAGCTGTAAAATTTTTGTTCTAATTCTGTGAAGAATGTCAATGATAACTTGATAGGAATTGCATTGAATCTGTAGATTGCTTTGAGTTGCATATTCGTTTCACTGTATTGATTATTCCAATCCAAGAACATGGTATATTTTCCCATCTGTTTGTGTCCTCTTTTATTTCTTTCATCTGTGCTTTATAGTTTTCTAAGTACAGGTATTTGCTTCCTTAGGTAGATTTATTCCTAGATAATTTATTCTTTTTGTTGTGCTGATAAGTGGGATTGTTTCCTTAATTTCTCTTTCTGCTCTTTTGTTGTTAGTGTATAGAAATTTAAGATTTCTGTTCATTATTTTGGATCATACAACTTCACCAAATATATTGATTAGGTCCAGTAGATTTTTTGGGGAACCATCAGGATTTTCTATGTCATCTGCCAAAAAGTGACAGTTTTACTTATTTTCCAATTTGTATTCCTCTTAATTATTTTTCTTCTCTGAGTGCCATGATGAGGACTTTCAAAACTATGCTCAGTAAGAGCAGTGAGAGTGGACATCCTTGTTGTGTTCCTGATCTTCTCTTCTTGCAATTTGTCTCCATCACTGTTCAAAATATTTTTGCCATTGCTCCAGACCTTGTGACCAAGATAGTGGTTCATTACTCTCAGATATTCCTATTTCACATCCAAGTTGGGTGGTAGCTTCTGTTTTTCTCAGTTTGCCTCCTTAGTATGACTCCATCTTATTAGTCATCTGAAGTGAAGGTAGCTAGATCCTAGTATCCTTGGCCTACCATACCAAGAGCAGAGCTTGTACTCCATAAGTGAGGGTTGGGTGGAAACAGGGAGTCCCAGAATCAATCTTGGCTGTAATAGAGCTTCTGCAACACAGAACTGGGAGGGGTAAGATATACTGGTAGCTCTCTCATCTCTGGAAGACATTGCAACACTATATTAGAGAGTGGTGGTGGGGAGGGAACCCTGTGCTCTTAGCTGATCCCACCATGAGTAGATTTCTCATGATCCTGGAGACAGGGAGTGAGCTCTGCCTCAAATACCACCTACTCTTTCTATTCTTACTATATTTTCTTGAAAAAAAGTTTACTATATACCCTTAGAACAATTTCTAGATAATTAAAATGGTTATTAATTTTTGTCTTTCAACAACTTTTATAAGTTCTGTTTCTTTTATTGCAGTAAGCCCTTCACACTCTTATTCAGGGATCCATTTCCCTAAACTTTAGTTTTAAAAATTGAAGAGATGGTAAATAAAACTAAAAGTTAATTCTTATTACAAATAAAGTATGTAACCCTCTGTCTAAACTTAGCAATGATAATAATTTACAAATATGTCATATAAGAAATGAGAAAATGTATAATCATAGATATGAAAGTTATAAAAAAATATTTTATGGGCTTCCCAGGTGATTTGGTGGTTAAAAAAAAAAAAAAAAAAAAACCACCTGCCAATACATGAGTCACAAGAAATGCAAGTTTGGTCCCTGGGTCAGGAAGATCCCCTGGATGAGAAAATGACAGCCCACTGCAGTATTCTTGCCTAGATAATTCCATGGACAGAGGATCTTGCAGGGCTACATTACATGGGGTCTCAAAAAGTCAGACATGAGTGAGCATGCATGTTAAAGTGTATTAATGTGCTATGTGTGAAGTTGCTCAGTCGTGTCCCACTCTGTGATCCTGTAGACTATAGATCGCCAGGCTCCTCTGTCCATGGGATTCTCCAGGCAAGAATACTGGAGTGGGTTGCCATTTTCTTCTCCAGGCAATCTTCCCAACCCAGGGATCAAACCCAGGTCTCCTGCATTGCAGGCAGACGCTTTATCCTCTGAGCCACCAGGGAAGCCATGTTTTAATGTGGAATGCTGCTCAAATAATTTTAAAATCTGAAAGAAATAAACTATTTCATCGCAAATATAATCACCAAAATTCACCAAAATGGTTAAATACCTAGACACAAAAGTAATCCTAGAGAACAGAAGAGGGGCAATTAAATCCTGACCTATTTAAAAGGAGACCAGACTTATCTGTTTTCCTGTTTAACCACACATAACTTTTAAGACGTTTATAACTCCTATGTGTTTCAAACTCATTCCATTGTCAGGGAGAAAGAAAATTTCCTCTATCTTTCTAGGGTCTTCTGGCTGGTCTAATAATTAAATTGACTTGAGACAGATTAACAGAAACAAAGTCAAGCAAAATCTTAATAACATGAATACATGAAAGAAACCCAGGAAAACTAGGTAACTCACCAAAATGGTTGAAACTCTCACCTTAAATATCATCCTCAAAGAAAGTTGCTTGATACTTCAAAGCTGAGGAAGGCAATTCACATGGAGATGTAAAAGCAGATGCTTGGTTAACAAATGTTTGCTGGGCCAAGCAGAGAGGGTAGACACAGAGAGGAATTTTAACAAACAGTCTTTTCTAGGTTTCTCCATTTCTATGTAAAGTTGCCTACCTCGAACAAGTCTTCTATCTACATTCTTTTAAGCAGTTACGGAGAATGTTGAAGTTTCTTCCTGAGTCTTTTTCACCTTATAAATAATAAGCCTAAATGAATCCTCATGCCAAAGAAACACATTTGGGGTGGAAAATATTGCTCCCCTACACCATCCCATTAAAAAAAACAACAACCATAATTCAGTTTATGAAACCAACAAAAATGTACTACTTAAATATTAAACCTCAAAAGTAGCACAAAAGAAAACCTTAAACAAATTTAAATTATGAAAGATTGTTGTTGAATCACTCAAAGATGCCGGGATTCTTTGCCCCTGGAGGAGAAGAATTCAATCCGGGACAAGAGACGAAGCTTGATCACTCAGAGCTTTTGTGTAATAAAGTTTTATTAAAGTATAAAGGAGATAGAGAAAGTTTCTGACATAGGCATCAGAAGGGGGCAGAAAGAGTACCCCTGCTAGTCTTCAGCCGGATGTTATATAGTCACTAGCAGTCTGTTAATGAAAGAAAGGAATGTCTTAAAACTCAGAATGGCACCAGGCCCCTCACCCATAAGGTGCATTTTGGGATAACCTTGGCACCAAATGGTTCATTCTGGGCCATAAAATGATTAACTTGATTCTTGAAGAAGGGCAGATCACCATACAGTTTCATTTACATAGATTGGAGGAACAATATCTGAGTATAACATACTGGTTTGTCAAGTAGGTTCTGAGCCAAAAGGTGGAACCACTTGAAGACAGAGTTTGAGGTAAATGAATAGTGCATTAGCATAGCTTAAGACAAACATTTCCATAAGAAAAAGGCATTTGTTATCTCTAGGTTTGAGGATACTTAACTTCAGGTGAAACCAGGTATCATTATGGCAACACAGTATTTTAAGAGAAACCTCCTTTTAAATTTGTATAGAGAAGGAAAAAATATCGCTAGTTTGTTTCCTCTTGCTGCTTAAGAGAGATAAAAATGTCTGACACTTGCATGCTATTTCCTCTGTTTGGATATCCCTGGTCGTCCTGCCTGTTACCCTCTCAATTATACATAAATGAAAAAAAAAAATCTAAAAAATATTTAGTCATTCAAATTAAACAATAAATGAAGAGAACAATAGATCATGATGGCAGAGTATTTTTACTCCATGTATGTAAAATTGGTGTCCTTTAGAAACTATCAACAGAATTCACTCTAACAATAAATTAAATGTGAAAATATGTGTTTGTATCAATACATGCTGAAATTAAACATCCAGCCCAAATAAAAATGTAAGTAAGTAGAAACTAAAGGCAACTACAAAATATGGTAAATACATTTTATAATAAAACTAAAAGACTTAAATAATAATGAAATACTAATTTCCATTGTTCTCAGAAAGAAGACATATAAATGTTGTTCTCACTAATATTCAACATAAAGCATAAAGGAAGGGCGAGAAATCAGGAGCTAACAGGATAGAGGACCCTGGAGCTACATTTACAGATTTTATTTTTTTTTTCCTGGTGTATTTTATTCACTGTGGCTTAAGGAGCAAGCAAGCATTCACCATCGACTTCTTCCATATTTTCAAGATTGTTTAGTAGACAATAACAGACAATAACAAATGCTAAGCAAATAAATATTTTGAACCATTTAAACATACTTCTGATTTTGTAGGTTACAAAAGCTGACAGAGGTGACCCTAGGTGTTTATTTCTATATCTACATGTATTTTTTCATTTGTCTTTATTTACATATAAAACTGGGAAAACATTCATTATGCCTGAGATATTCTCTGAACAAGGTAAATAAAAGCAAATATATTTATTATAAGCAGGGAGTTTTATCTAAGAATTTGAATTGGGTATATTGAGAATAACCATAAATTCAAATTTGCTGCAGCTTTGTAAGGTTTAAGGTTAATATCTCAATAGACAAAACTTTTGTTTTTCAGGCTGTAGTAATACATTTAGTTTCTTATCTGTAGGCCTCAGAGTCTACTTTTCACTGTGAACAGAAGCTGTAAAAAGTTTTCCTCCTGTAGCTAACAGTAAAGTATGTGAAAATATTTCTGTACACTTAGCTTTATCCTGGGAATGAATCAGAATAATTATGTGAAGAAGTCACTTAGAGAGATTGAAAGAGTCCCATCTCTCAGGCTGGCAGTAGCAGCCTTCTAAATAAGAAAGCCACAGAAACTGGATGATAAGACTTCTCAAAAATGTCTCATTTGAGGAACTTTAATCCCAGTCATGTAGCAAGAGGAGGCCTGTCCACTTCTGACCCTTATTCCTCCCAGAGCAGACATGTGACACTTCACACCAAAGCAATTACATACTTGCTGAAAACTGACTCCTCCTGACCTCTTATTTAGTTAGCCATCTTCAGCCATTTATGTTTGTAGAAAAGCCTCCAGGCTTGCAAGGAATAATATGTACTCCCATCACCAACTAACTGAAGGAGATATGCTTGAAGCTTCTACCTGCTCTAGTCAGCTCCTTTCCATTTATTTCCAAGTGATCATATATTTTAGGGAAAAATGTGAAAAATAATGTTATATACATTTGGAAGGAACTTATACCCACTAACAGTGCTTGTTCACTTAGGCCAAGTATAGGAAACTCATCAGATAGGAAATGGGAAATGTAAATATGTGAAGCCCTTTAAGTGGAAAATATTAAATGATTATGGGGACTCTGGTGAATGTGAAAGTAAATTCATTCTGCAAAACTATAAGCCCCCAGTTTATGACTTCTAGATCTGGAAAACAATACAGAATTAAAATCACTGGATATATCAGTATATTAGTAGCTCAAAAGAGAGAATTCAAATTGTCAAATCAGGTCAAATAGGTCAAGTTATTAAGAAGTCTCATAGAAAAAAAAAACATAAAGCTTTGAAAAAAATTCTTTAGAAATACACTGAAAAATTAGGTGCAGATGTATTTTTTGAAACACACAAAATCAAGTGCAGACTTCCACATAAAAAGGATAATTTCTCAGTCTTCTAGGATTTTTAATTGCCACAAATTATGTTGGAGAGATGCATTCAGTTGCAAAACTGACCCTAGAAAAAGCTATCTAGCCCTATCTATCTATTTGGTACTTTTTAAACTGAAAATATACACTGTGTTCCAAAGATTATGGCAAATTTTAAATAGTAATCATCTGTATAAATCACAAAGGAAATTACTTTCTTTCTAAACACTTGCTAAGTGTTTTTCACATATTTAATCCTCAAAAAACCCTGTAAATTTGATATTATCATTCTCTGTATTTTAGAGATAATGGATAAATACTTTCCCAAGATCACAGAGCTAATAAATAGTAGAGCTGGTTATGAACTTTGCCCAAGCAATTAAACATTTGAAAAATTTTCAAAGACCTATTCCCCCAAACCAGAATTGTAGGGCTAGATTAAAGTGAATATAAATTCTATCAAGCTTTCAAGAAAAAATAGTATATATTTTATTTAAACCTGTGCATAGGCACTGCATAAACAGTGCACAGACAGAAGAGGAAACTACCTAAATTTGTATGCAAATCTAGGCAAATGCTGATAATAAAATATGATAAATTTATTAAAAAGCTAATAGGCTCATTTAGCTTAAAAAAAAAAAAAAGTTCCTTCTTTATTCAATGTGCAAGGCCCTATGCTAGGAACAAATGAAAATTAACTTTTTGCTGTTGTTGTTCAGTGGCTAAGTTGTGTCTGACTCTTTGCTGCCCCATGTACTACAGCAGCCAGTTTCTCCTGTTCTTCACTTTCTCCTTTAGTTTGCTCAAACTCATGTCCATTGAGTCAGTGATGCTATCTAACCACCTCATCCTCTGTCACCCCTTCTCCTCCTGCCCTCAATCTCTCCCAGCATCAGGGTCTTTTCCATTGAGTCAATTCTCCACATCAAGTGACCAAAGTATTAGAGCTTCAGCTTGAGTAACAGTCCTTACAATAAATATTCAGGCTTGATTTCCACTAGGATTTACTGGGTTGATTTCCATGCAGTCCAAGGGACTCTCAAAAGTTTTCTACGGCACCACAATTTGAAAACATCAATTGCTTGGCACTCAGCTTCCTTTGTAGTCCAACTCTCACATCAGTACATGATGACTGGAAAAATTGTATGCTTAGGGTGGTCCTAAGATGGTGGAGGAATAGGACGGGGAGACCACTTTCTCTCCCACAAATTCATTGAAAGATAATTTGAACACTGAGCAAATACAAAACAACTTCTGAACACTGGTAGAGGATACCAGGCACCCAGAAAGGCAGCCCATTGTCTTCAAAAGGAGGTAGGACAAAAGATAAAAGATAAAAAGACAGACAAAAGAGTTAGGAAAGGATACCCATCCTGGGGAGGGAGTCTTAAAAGAGAAGTTTTCAAACACCAGGAAACCATCTTACCTGCAGGTCTCTGGGGAGTTTTGGAATCTCAGAAGGCAACATAAATAGTAGGAAAAAAATAAATAAAACTCAAAGATTATGCACCTAACGGAAATTTCCAGCAGAGGAATAGCCCAGACGCTTGCCTCTGGCACCAGCAAGTGGGGGCTGAACAGGGAGGCACAGGCTACACTGAGAAGGGGCCTGAATGCCCTGAGGGCAATCTGAGGGAGCTAACTTGGGATAACAACCCAAACCTTGGGATAGCCAGAGCAGGGGGTGGGGGGAGAGGAAAGAGACAGAGAGAGAGAATTTTCCCCAAAAAAGCTCTAACCTAAGGCACTGCTTAGGCAAACAAGAGATGGCTAGGGTGAATGTCGACATTCTAGGAATCAGCGAACTAAAATGGACTGGAATGGGTGAATTTAACACAGATGACAATTATATCTACTACTGTGGGCAGGAATCTGTCAGAAGAAATGGAGTAGCCATCATGGTCAACAAAAGACTCCAAAATGCAGTACTTGGATGCAATCTCAAAAACAACACAATGATCTCTGTTTGATTCCAAGGCAAACCATTCAGCATCATGGTAATCCAAGTCTATGCACCAACCAGTAATGCTGAAGAAGCTGAAGTTGAACGGTTCTATGAAGACCTACAAGACCTTTTAGAAGTAACTCCCAAAAAAGATGTCCTTTCCATTATAGGGGACTGGAATGCAAAAGTAGGAAGTCAAGAAACACCTGGAGTAACAAGCAAATTTGGCCTTGCAATGCGGAATGAAGCAGTCCAAAGACTAATAGAGTTTTGCCAAGAAAATGCACTGGTCATAGCAAACACCCTCTTGCAACAACATAAGAGAAGACTCTACACATAGACACACCAGATGGTCAACACCGAAATCAGACTGATTATATTCTCTGCAGCCAAAGATGGACAAGCTCTATACAGTCAACAAAAACAAGACCAGGAGCTGGCTGTGGCTCAGATCATGAACTCCTTATTGCCATATTCAGACATAAATTGAAGAAAGTAGGGAAAACCGCTAGACCATTCAGGTATGACCTAAATCAAATCCCTTATGATTATACCGTGGAAGTGAGAAATAGATTTAAGGGCCTAGATCTGATAGACAGAGTGCCTGATGAACTATGGAATGAGGTTCATGACATTGTACAGAAGACAGGGATCAAGACCATCCCCATGGAAAAAAAAATGCAAAAAAGCAAAATGGCTGTCTGTGGAGGCCTTACAAATAGCTGTGAAAAAAAAGAGAAGCAAAAAGCAAAGGATAAAAGGAAAGATATAAGCATCTGAATGCAGAGTTCCAAAGAATAGCAAGAAGAATTAAGAAAGCCTTCAGCGATCAATGCAAAGAAATAGAGGAAAAGAAAAGAATTGGAAAGGCTAGAGATCTCTTCAAGAAAATCAGAGATACCAAGGGAACATTTCATGTAAAAATGGGCTCAATAAAGGACAGAAATTGTATGGACCTAACAGAAGCAGAAGATATTAAGAAGAGGTGGCAAGAATACACAGAAGAACTGTACAAAAAAGATCTTCATGACCCGGATAATCACGATGGTGTGATCACTCATCTGGACCCAGACATCCTGGAATGTTCTCAGAGTCCAACCCCAGTGGATCCAGGGAATTTGAAGCGGGGACAGAGTCGGCGATTAAAGAGGGATTAATTAAAAATTTAAAGGGAGATTAGGGAAGAATAATATAGTGAAAAAATAGAGGAGAAAAGAGGCTGATATTCCTTGGTTTACATGGGAAGCTAATAAAGTCTCAAGACAAGAGACTTGCTCTGTTCACGTAGGCCACCGGCACCCGCTTGAATAGCGGAGTGTGGCCCATCTTTGGCTCCCTGTTGCATGGGTCTTAGAAGCCCAGGCAGAAAAGTGAACGCAGAGAGCCTCTGTGCTCCAAGGGATCAGCCTGAAAAAGAGAGGGAGGGGGAGGAAGAAAGAGAGAGAGAGAGTCGACATGGGGGAGGCCAAGCTTGTGCAAAACCCCCATAAGTTTATTTTCAAAAGGTGCTTATATACCCTAAGTTTTACATAATGGAAGATGCAGAGTCATGCAGGGGCAGCAGTCCTGACCCTTATCGATACCAGGCTTTCTTTCTGCATATCTTTCCATATACAAAAGGTCTCAGGTCATTTACATTATCTTCTGGCCAAGAGGCCTGTTAACACTTTATTGTTCTCTTCCTTAATGAATGTTAATCTTGTTTTCCCTGAAGTGTTTTTCTTTAATCTGCATCACTCTCAAAGCACTAAATAAAGTTACATCCCTGTAGAACAAAGGTGCACTGGATTATAACAAAGAAGGTACTTAACTCAAAGATCTAATGTTGCTAATACCAGGGCTGCTACCTGTTTTTCTACGTACCAACTATATCAACAAATAAAAGATATGAAAACTTGGCAGCAAGTATTGGCTCAACAATGAAACCCTTAATCAGTCCTATTCTAATGATTTTGACTCCTCGGAAGCCCCTACATTCCTAGGGTGTTTTAAGCTTCCTGTGCCTCTCACAGTTGGGAGGCCACAAACAATCACATGCGCAGCTGTAAGAGTCCAGACAAACCTGTCAGGCAGGCAAGAAAGCCATCAGAGAGGTTTCTGGATTGAAACACTCTTATTATGCCCAGAAGATTTATTATCTAAAAGCTCTAAATTAACTTTTTCCAGAAAAATGTGGTGGGGGATAGCCCCCTGTTAATGTCAGAGGAGTTGGTGAAAGGCATAATATAGTAAGGCAGACTCTGATTTTAGGGGTAGATGCTCGAGAAAATCCAGGGGGGACCCCTGAGGTCTGATCCCACCTTTGCGTCTTGTCAGGCCCCCTTCCTCATGATATTTGCCATGGGTGGGATTCCCCATGCTGGCTCCTGGCAGAATGTGAAGCCAAGTGGGCCTTAAACGAACAAAGCTAGTGGAGGCAATGGAATTCCAGTTGAGCTATTTCAAATCCTCAAAGATGATGCTGTCAAAGTGCTGCACTCAATATGCTAGCAAGTTTGGAAAACTCAGCAGTGGCCACAGGACTGGAAAAGGTCAGTTTTCATTCCAATCTCAAAGAAAGGCAATGCCAAAGAATGCTCAAACTACTGCACAATTGCACTCATCTCACATGCTAGTAAAGTAATGCTCAAAATTCTCCAAGCCAGGCTTCAGCAATACGTGAATCGTGAACTTCCTGATGTTGAAGCTGGTTTTAGAAAAGGCAGAGGAACCAGAGATCAAATGCCAACATCTGCTGGATCATGGAAAAAGCAAGAGAGTTCCAGAAAAACATCTATTTCTGCTTTATTGACTATGCCAAAGCCTTTGACTGTGTGGATCACAATAAACTGTGGAAAATTGTGAGAGAGATGGGAATACCAGACCACCTGACCTGCCTCTTGAGAAATCTGTATCCAGGTGAGGAAGAAACACTTAGAACTGGACATGGAACAACAGACTGGTTCCAAATACAGAAAGGAGTATGTCAAGGCTGTATATTGTCACCCTGATTATTTAATTTATATGCAGAGTACATCATGAGAAACGGTGGATTGGAAGAAACACAAGCTGGAATCAAGATTGCCAGGAGAAATATCAATAATCTCAGATATGCAGATGACACCACCCTTATGGCAGAAAGTGAAGAGGAGCTAAAAAGCCTCTTGATGAAAGTGAAAGAGGAGAGTGTAAAAGCTGGCTTAAAGCTCAACATTCAGAAAACGAAGATCATGGCATCCGGTCCCATCACTTCATGGGAAATAGATGGGGAAACAGTGGAAACAGTGTCAGACTTTATTTTGGGGGGCTCCAAAATCACTGCAGATGGTGACTGCAGCCATGAAATTAAAAGACGCTTACTCCTTGGAAGAAAAGTTATGACCAACCTAGATAGTATATTCAAAATCAGAGACATTACTTTGCCGACTAAGGTCTGTCTAGTCAAGGCTGTGTTTTTTTCAGTACTCGTGTATGGATGTGAGCGTTGGACTGTGAAGAGGGCTGAGCGCTGAAGAATTGATGCTTTTGAACTGTGGTGTTGGAGAAGACTCTTGAGAGTCCCTTGGACTCTACAAGGAGATCCAACCAGTCCTTTCTGAAGGAGACCAATGCTAGGATTTCTTTGGAAGGACTGATGCTAAAGCTGAATCTCCAGTACTTTGGCCACCTCATGCTAAGTGTTGACTCATTGGAAAAGACTTTGATGCTGGGAGGGATTTGGGGCAGGAGGAGAAGGGGACGACAGAGGATGAGATGGCTGGATGGCATCACGGACTCGATGGACGTGAATCTGAGTGAACTCTGGGAGTTGGTTATGGACAGGGAAGCCTGGCATGCTGTGATCCATGGGGTCGCAGAGTCGGACACGACTGTGCAACTGAATTGAACTGAAGGCACTGCTGGGCTTGCTCACAGAACAAAGAACTGAGCGAATACCAGAGGAGAGCTAGCCAGCTGTGGACCTGCCCATCCCCTGCTGGAGGCAGGAAGGCAGGTTGACTGCAGCCAGTGCCAGAAAGGGGAAAACTCAACCGCAGAGATGGCATCAACTACCAAATTGCGAACAGGTTTCCACTTGCTAACCAAGTCTTCCTGGGATCCTAGACATTTGACATCCCCCAGGAGGGCCACAGCCAGAGATCAGCTCTCCAGAGAAGACACATGGCACATCTGAGACGGTGCTCACACAGTGTACCCAGGAAACCGTGTGGCTGGGACCAGGGAGGTGATAAGATGCCATGTACCTGTGGAGAGTGTGCTTACCAAGCACCTGGTCACCTGAGCTGCTTGGACCTGGGAAAGGTACAAAACACAGGTCCAACTGAATCTGTGCCTTTGTGGAGTACCCAAGAAGCTGAACCTGAGCGGGGTAGATCTGGGAAGGGCACGAAATGTAGGACCCGCCTTAGACAGTTTGCCTGCAGAGCAACTTGTAGCCTGAGCAGTGTAGACCACGAAAGCACACACACCATGAGCAAACCCAGTGTGGCCCAGATGCTGCAAGCACTCCACACACACGATATTTGTTTGCAGTGTTCATCCCTCACCACAGCACAATTGAACAGGTGAGCCTAAATAAATGACCACCTTTGCCCCCTTGTGTCAGGGTGGAAGTTAGATACTGAAGAGACTTGTAAACAGAGAAAGCCAAAATAAACAAAGAAGAGGCTCTGGAAGTGACAGGTACAACAAATTAAAACCCTGTAGTTAGCACTGGCTACATTGGATGGGGCCTATAGACCTTGAGAAGAAATATAAGGTGGAACAAAGAAATATCTGAAACTGAACTGACCCCACACTGTCCTCAAAAGCTCCAGAGAAATTGCTAGATATATTTTTCTATAATGATTTTTTTAATTTTAAAAGTTCTTTATTATTCCTTTAATTTTCATTTTTAAAACCTACTATTACCTTGAAAAAATACTCTATTTTAAAGGCATATTCCATATTTTAATATAACTTTTGCGATTTTTTTTTGTTTTATTAGTATTGCATTTTTGAGAGTCTATCCTCTAGATTTTTAATCTTTTCTTTTTGGTATTTGTTATCAATTCTGTACCATTAAAACTCCAATCTTCAGTACCCATTTTTAATTAAGAGTGTGATTACTGGCTTGATTGCTCTCTCCCCTTTTGACTCCCTTATTTTCACCCCAGATAATCTCTATCTCCTCCCTCCACCTTCTCTTCTCTACTTAACTCTGTGAATCTCTTTAGGTGTTCTGGGCTGTCTAGAAAACTTAGGGAACTGATCACAGGCTAAATTCGTCCCTCTCCTTTTGACTCCCCCTCCTCTCCTCCTGTTTACTTCATCTCTTTCCTCCCTCTTCTCTTCTTTATGAAACTCCGTGAACCTCTGTGAGTGTTCCAGACTGTGGAGAGCAAATAGGGAACTGGTTACTGGCTACACTGCTCTCTTCCCTTTTGATTCCCCCTCTTTTCCACCTGATCACCTCTATTTACCTCCTTCCTCTTTCCTTCTTCATGTAACTCTGTGAACTTCTCTGGGTGTCCCTCACTGTGGAGAATCTTTTCACCATTAACCTAGATGTTTTATCACTGGTGCTGTATGGATGGAGAAGTCTTAAGGCTACTATAAGAATAAGACTGAAAGCCAGAGGCAGGAGGACTAAATGCAAAGCTTGAAAACACCAGAAAACTCTTGACTCCAGGGAACATTAATCAGCAAAGTTCAGTTCAGTTCAATCACTCAGTCATGTACAACTCTTTGCAACCCCATGAACCACAGCATGCCAAGCCTCCCTGTCCGTCACCAGCTCCAAAAGCGCATTCAAAAGCCTGCATTCCTAAACTGAAACCAAGCTCCACCCAAGAGCAAACAAGTTTCAGAGCAAGACATACCAAGCTAATTCTCCAACAAAGCAGGAACATAACCCTGACATAGCCCTGACATAACACATAACATAACCCTGACATAACACAAAAATACAGGTGGCCAAAAGACACACAAAACCCACAGACACCTCAAAACTCACTACTGGACACTTCATTGCATGCCAAAGAGAAGAGATCCAGTTCCACACACCAGAACACCAACACAAGCTTCCCTAACCAGGAAACCTTAACAAGCCACCCGTCCAACCCTACCCACAGTGAGGAACCTCCAAAATAAAGAGGAACCACAAACTTCCAGAATGAAGAAAGGCCACCCCAAACACAGCAATATAAAAAAAGATGAAAAGGCAGACAAATACTCAGCAGGTAAAGGACACGATAAAAGCCCAACAAACAAAACAAAAGAGGAGGAGATAGGGAGTCTATCTGAAAAAGAATTCAGAATAATGATGGTAAAAATGATATAAAATTTTGAAAACAAATGGAGTTACAAGGATTCAGAAAATGCAAGTAAAGTTTAACAAAGACCTAGAAGAAATAAAAAAGAGTCAATCAATAATGAATAATGCCGTCAATGAGATCAGAAACACTCTTGAGGGAACCAACAGTAGAACAACTGAGGCAGAAGGTAGGATAAGTGAGGTGGAAGATAGAATGGTAGAAATAAATGAAGCAGAGAAGAAAAAAGAAAAAAATAAAATAAATGAGAACAATCTCAGAGACCTCTGGGACAAGGTTAAGTTTCCAAATATTTGAATCATAGCAGTCCCAGAAGAGGAAGACAGAAAGAAAGGTCATGAGAAAATACTTGAGGAGATAATAGTTGATAACTTCCCTAAAATGAGGAAGGAAATAGCCACCAAGTCCAAGAAACCCAGAGAGTCCCAAACAGGATAAACTCAAGACAAAATACCCCAAGACAAATATTAATCATATTAATGAAAATCAAACACAAAGAGCAAAGATTAAAAGCATCAAGGGAAAAATAACAAATACTACAGAAGGGGACCCCATAAGGATAACAGCTGATCTTTCAACACAAACTTTTCAGGCCAGAAGGGAAGGGCAGGACATACTTAAAGTGATGAAAGAGAAAAACCTACAACCAGATTACTGTACCCAGCAAGGATCTCATTCAAATATGAAGGAGAAATCAAAAGCTTTACAGACAAGCAAAAGTTGAGAGAATTCAGCACCAGCAAGCCAGCTCTCCAACAAATGCTAAAGGATCTTTTCTAGACAGGAAACACAGAAAAAGTTTATAAACTCGAATCTGACATAACAAAGTAAATGGCAACAGGATCATACTTATCAATAATTACCTTAAATGTAAATGGGTTGAATGCCCCAACCAAAAGACAAAGACTGGCTGAATGGATACAAAAACAGGACCCTTATATATGCTGTCTACAAGAGACCCACCTCAAACCTAAGGACACATATAGACTGAAAGTGAAGGGCTGGAAAAAGATATTTCATGCAAATGGAGACCAAAAGAAAGCAGGAGTGGCAATACTCATATCAGATAAAATAAACGTTGAAACAAAGGCTGTGAAAAGAGACAAAGAAGGACACTGCATAATGATGAAAGGATCAATCCAAGAAGAAGATATAGCAATTATAAATATATATGTACACAATATAGGAGCACTGCAATATGTAAGGCAAATGCTAACAAATATGAAAGGGGAAATTAATAGTAACACAATAATAGCAGGAGACTTTAATACCCCACTTGCACCTATGGATAAATCAACTAAGCAGAAAAATAGCAAGGAAACACAAACTTTAAATGATACAATGGATCAGTTAGACCTAATTGATATCTGTAGGACATTTCACCCTGAAACAATGAATTTCACCTTTTTATCAAGCGCACATGGAACCTTCTCCAGGATAGATCACTTCCTGGCCATAAATCTAGCCTTGGTAAATTAAAAAAAAAATCATCTCAAGCGTCTTTTCTGATCACAATGCAGTAAGATTAGATGTCAACTACAGAGAAAAAAAAAAGAGAGAGAAAACTATTGGAGGGGGGTTCAGGATGGGGAACGCATGTATACCTGTTGATGTATGGCAAAACCAATACAATATTGTAAAGTAATTAACCTCTAATTAAAACAAATAATTTATATTAAAAATACAAACATATGGAAGCTAAATAACACGCTTCTGATTAAACAGCAAATCACAGAAGAAATAAAACTATGCATAGAAAGGAATGAAAATGAAAAGGAAACAACCCAAAACCTATGGGGTTCAGTAAAAGCAGTGCTAAGGGGAAGGTTCATAGCAATACAAGCCTACCTCAAGAAACAGGAGAGAAATCAAATAATTAACCAACTCTTCATCTAAAGCAACTAGGAAAGGAAGAAATGAAGAACCCCAGGGTTAGTAGAAGGAAAGAAATCACAAAATTAGGGCAGAAATAAATGGAAAAGAAACAAAAGACGCCATAGAAAAAATCAACAGAGCTAAAAGCTGTTTCTTCAAGAAGATAAATACAATAGACCAACCGTTAGCCACACTCACCAAGAAACAAAGGGAGAAGAGTCAAATCAACAAAATTAGAAATGAAAATGGAAAATCACAACAGACAACACAGAAATACAAAGGATCATAAGAGCCTACTATCAGCAACTATATGCCAATAAAATGGACAATTTGGAAGAAATGGACAAATTCTTAGAAAAGTACAACTTTCCAAAAGTGAACCAGGAAGAAATAGAAAAACCTAACAGACCTATCACAAGCACAGAAATCAAAACTGTAATCAGAATTCTTCCAACAAATAAAAGCCCAAGACAAGATGGCATCCAAGCTGAATTCTACCAAAAATTTAGAAAAGAGCTAACACCTAACCTACTCAAAATCTTCCAGAAAATTGTGGAGGAAGGTAAACATTCTATGAGGCCACCATCACACTTATACCAAAACCAGACAAAAATGCCACAAAAAAAGAAAACTACAGGCCAGTATTATTGATGAACGTAGATGCAAAAATCCTCAACATAAATCTAGCAAACAGAATCCACCAACATATTAAAAATATCATACATCATGACCAAGTGGGCTTTAACCCAGGGCTGCAAATATTCTTCAATATTTGCAAATCAATCAAGTGATACACTGTATTAACAAATTAAAAAATAAAAACCATATGATTCTCTCAACAGATGCAGAGAAAGCCTTTGACAAAATCTAGCATCCATTTAATCTCTAACCCTTGTGGCTCAGATGGTAAAGCCTCTGTCTACAATGTGGGAGACCTGGGTTCGATCCTTGGGTCGGGAAGATTCCCTAATAAAAACCTTCCAGGAAGCAGGCATTGAAGGAACATACCTCAACATAATAAAAGCCATATATGATAAACCCACAGCAAACATTATCCTCAATGGTGAAAAATTGAAAGCATTTCCATTAAAGTCATGAACAAGACTAGGATGCCCACTCTCACCACTGCTATTCAACATAGTTTTGGAAGTTTTGGCCACAGCAATCAGAGAATAAAAAGACATAAAAGGAATCGAGATTGGAAAAGAAGAAATAAAACTCTCACTGTTTGAAGCTTACATGATCCTCTACATAGGAAACCCTAAATACACCACCAGAAAATTACTAGAGCTAATCAACGAATATAGTAAAGTTGCAGGATATAAAATTAGCACACAGAAATCCCTTGCATTCCTACACACAAACAATGAGAAAACAGAAAGAAATTAAGGAAACAATTCCATCCACCATTGCAACGAAAAGAATAAAATACTTAGGAATAAATCTACCGAAAGAAACAAAAAAAGATCTATATATAAAAAAAAAAAAATACTGATGAAAGAAGTCAAAGATGACACACAAAACCAAGAAATATACCATGTTCATGGATCAGAAGACTCTATAATATAGTGAAAAAGAATATACTCCCCAAAGTAATCTATAGATTCAATGCCATCCCTATTAAGCTACCAACGGTATTTCTCAGAGAATTAGAACAATAATTTCATGATTTGTATGGAATTACAAAAAGCCTTGAATATCAAAAGTAATCTTGAGAAAGAATAATGGAACTGGAGGAATCAACCTGCCTGACTTCAGGCTATACTACAAAGCTATAGTCATCAAGACAGTATGGTAATGGCACAAAGACAGAAACATAGATCAATGGAACAAAATAGAAAGCCCGGAGATAAATTCAAGCACCTATGGACAACTTATCTTTGACAAAGAAGGCAAGAATATATAATGGAGAAAAGACAATCTCTTTAACAAGTGGTTCTGGGAAAACTGGTCAACCACTTGTAAAACAATGAAACTGGAACACTTTCTAATACCATACACAAACATAAACTCAAAATGGATTAAAGATCCAAATGTAAGGTCAGAAAATATAAAACTCTTAAAGGAAAACATAGGCAAAACACTCTCTCATGTAAATCATAGCAGGATCCTCTATGACCCAACTCCCAGAGTAATGGAAATAAAAGTAAAAATAAACAAATGGGACCTAATTAAACTTTAAAACTTTTGCATAATGAAGGAAACTATAAGCAATGTGAAAAGACAGCCTTCCGAATGGGAGAAAATAATAGCAAATGAAGCAACTGACAATGAATTAATCTCAAGAATATACAAGCATCTCCTGAAGTTCAATTCCATAAAAATAAATGACCAAATCAAAAAATGGGCCAAAGAACCAAAAAGACATTTCTCCAAAGAAGACGTACAGATGGCTAACAAACACATGAAAAAGTTCTCAACATCACTCATTATCAGAGAAATGCAAATCAAACCACAAAGAGGTACCGTCTCACACCTGTCAGAATGGCTGCTATCAAAAAATCTATAAAAAATAAATGCTGGAGAGGGTGCAGAGAAAAATAAATCCTCTTACCATGTTGGTGGGAATGCAAACTAGTATAGCCACTATGGAGAACAGTGTGGATATTCCTTAAAAAACAACCCAGCAATCCCACTGTGGGGCATACACACTGACAAAACCAGAATTGGAAGAGATGTGCATACCCCAATGTTCATTGCAGCACTGTTTACAATAACCAGGACACAGAAGCAACATAGATGCCCATTGGCAGATGAATGGATAAGAAAGTTGTGGTAAATATACACAATGGAATATTACTCAGCTATTAAAAGGAATGAATTTGAATCAGTTCAAAAGAGCAGGATGAAACTGGAGCCTATTATACAGAGTGAAGTAAGTCAGAAAGAAAAACACCAATACAGTATATTAATGCATATATATGGAATTTAGAAAAGAAATGCAAAAAAGCAAAATGGCTGTCTGGGGAGCCCTTACAAATAGCTGTGAAAAGAAGAGAAGTGGAAAGCAAAGGAGAAAAGGAAAGATATAAGCATCTGATTGCAGAATTCCAAAAAATAGCAAAAAGAGATAAGGAAGCCTTCTTCAGCGATCAATGCAAAAAAATAGAGGAAAACAACAGAATGGGAAAGACTAGAGATCTCTTCAAGAAAATTAGAGATACCAAGGGAACATTTCATGCAAAGATGGGCTCGATAAAGGACAGAAATGATATGGACCTAACAGAAGCAGCAGATATTAAGAAGAGATGGCAAGAATACACAGAAGAACTGTACAAAAAAGATCACGGCCTGGATAATCACGATGGTGTGATCACTCATCTAGAGCCAGACATCCTGGAATGTGAAGTCAAGCGGGCCTTAGAAAGCATCACTACGAACAAAGCTAGTGGAGGTGATGGAATTCCAGTTGAGCTGTTTCAAATGCTGAAAGATGATGCTATGAAAGTGCTACACTCAATATGCCAGCAAATTTGGAAAACTCAGCAATGGCCCCAGGACTGGAAAAGGTCAGTTTTCATTCCAATCCCAAGTAAAGGCAATGCCAAAAATGCTCAAACTACTGCACAATTGCACTCATCTCACAGGCTAGTAAAGTAATGCTCAAAATTCTCCAAGCCAGGCTTCAGCAATACATGAATCGTGAACTTCCTGATGTTCAAGCTGGTTTTAAAAAAGGCAGAGGAACCAGAGATCAAATTGTCAGCATCTGCTGGATCATGGAAAAAGCACGAGAGTTCCAGAAAAACATCTATTTCTGCTTTATTGACTATGCAAAGCCTTTGACTGTGTGGATCACAATAAACTGTGGAAAATTCTGAAAGAGATGGGAATACTAGACTACTTGACCTGCATCTTGAGAAATCTGTATGCAGGTCAGGAAGCAACAGTTAGAACTGGACATGGAACAACAGACTGGTCCCAAATATGAAAAGGAATATGTCAAGGCTGTATACTGTCACCCAGCTTATTTAACTTACATGCAGAGTACATCATGAGAAACACTGGACTGGAAGAAACACTGGACTGGAAGAAACACAAGCTGGAATCAAGATTTCTGGGAGAAATATCAATTACCTCAGATATGCAGATGACACCACCCTTATGGCAGAAATTGAAGAGCAACTAAAAAGCCTCTTGATGAAAGTGAAAGAGGAGAGTGACAAAGTTGGCTTAAAGCTCAACATTCAGAAAATGAAGATCATGGCATCCGGTCCCATCACTTCATGGGAAATAGGTGGGGAAACAGTGGAAACAGCGTCAGATTTATTTATTTATTAATTTTTTTGCTCCAAAATCACTGCAGGTATTGATTGCAGCCATGAAATTAAAAGACACTTACTCCTTGGAAGAAAAGTTATGACCAACCTAGACAGCATATTCAAGAGCAGGGACATTACTTTGCCGACTAAGGTCCGTCTAGTCAAGGCTATGGTTTTTCCAGTAGTCATGTATGGATGTGAGAGTTGGACTGTGAAGAAGGCTGAGCGCTGAAGAATTGATGCTTTTGAACTGTGGTGTTGGAGAAGACTCTTGAGAGTCCCTGAAGAATTGATGCATTTGAACTGTGGTGTTGGAGAAGACTCTTGAGAGTCCCTTGGACTGCAAGGAGATCCAACCAGTCCATTCTGAAGGAGATCAGCCCTGGGATTTCTTTGGAAGGAATGATGCTAAAGGTGAAGCTCCAGTACTATGGCCACCTCATGCAAAGAGTTGACACATTAGAAAAGCATCTGAAGCTGGGAGGGATTGGGGGCAGGAGGAGAAGGGGACGACAGAGGATGAGATGGTTGGATGGCATCACTGACTCGATGGACATGAATCTGAGTGAACTCTGGGAGTTGGTGATGGACAGGGAGGCCTGGCGTGCTGTGATTCACGGGGTCGCAAATAGTTGGACATGACTGAGCGACCGAACTGAACTGAACTGATGGAATTTAGAAATATGGTAAGGGTGACCATTTATGCGGGACAGAAAAAGAGACACAGATGTATAGAACAGACTGCTGGACTCTGTGGGAGAAGGCGAGAGTGGGATGATTTTAAAGAATAGCATTGAAACATGTATATTATCATATGTGAAATAGATTGTCAGTCCAGGTTTGAGGTATGAGGCAGGGTGCTCAGGGCTGGTGCACTGGGATAACCCTGAGGGATGGGATGTGGAGGGAGGTGGGAGGGAGGGTAGGATGGGGGAACACATGTACACCCATGGCCGATTCATGTGAATGTATGGCAAAACCCATCACAATGTTGTAAAGTAAGTAGCCTCCAATTAAATTTTTTTTTAAAAAATGTAGTTTTGACTGCATAGACTTTTGTAGTCAAGGTGACCTCTCTGCTTTTTAATATGCTGTTTGAGTCACTGGTTAAAAAATCTGCCTACAATGCAGAAGATGAGACACAGGTGACGTGGTTTTGGTCCTTGGGTTGAGAGGATCACTTGGAGAAGGAAATGGCAACCCATTCCAGTATTCTTGCCTGAAAAATCCCATGGACAGAGGAGCTTGGTGGGCTGCAGTCAAAGGGTCACAAAGAATCCAACATGACTAAGTGACTAAGTACACACAGACTAGGTTTGTCATAGTTTTCCTTCTAAGGAACAAACATATTTTAATTTCATGGCTATGGGCACTTTTCACAGTGATTTTGGAGCCCACAAAAATAAAATTTGTCATGTCTTCCAATTTTTACCCATTTTCCATGAAATGATGGGACTGGATGTCATGATCTTAGTATTTGGAAAGTTGAGTTTTAAGCCAGCTTTGCACTCTTCTCCTTTACCATCACCAAGAGGTTCTTTAGTTGCTCTTCAATTTCTGCCATTTAGAATGGTATCATATGCATATCTGAGGTTATTGATATTTCTCCTGGCAATCTTGATTCTAGCTTGCAATCCTTTTAGCCTGGCTTTTCACATGATATATTCTGTACAGAAGTTAAATAATCAGGGTTACAATATACAACCTTAATGTATTCCTTTCCCAATATTGAACCAGTCCATTCTTCCATGTCCAGTTCTAACTGATACTTTTTGACCTGCATACAGGTTTCTCAGGAGACAGGTAAGGTGGTCTGGTATTCCCATCTTTTTAAGAATTTTTCACAATTTTTTATGATTCACACAGTCAAAGGTTTTAGTATAGCAAATGAAGGAGAAGTAGATGTTTTTCTGGAATTCCCTTGATTTTTCTATGATCTGATGAATGTTGTCAATTTGATTTCTAGTTTCTCTGCCTATCCAAAACCAGCTTGTACATTGGAAAGATTTTGGTTCACATACTGCTGAAGCCTAGTTTGAACAATTTTGAGTATTACCTTGGTATCATGTGAAATGAACACAATTGTGTGGTAGTTTGAACATTCTTTGGCATTGCCCTTCTTTGGGATTGGAATGGAAACACATATTCCAGTCTGATGTCCACTGCTGACTTTTCCAAATTTGCTGACATATTGAGTGCAGCACTTTAACAGCATTGTCTTTTAGGATTTGAAGTAGCTCAGCCTTAATTCCATCTCCTCCAATAGCTTTGTTCTTAGTGATGCTTCCTAAGGCCCACTTGAGTTCTCACTCCAGGATATCTAGCTCTAGGTGAGTGATCACACCATCATGGTTATCTGCGTGATTAGGACCTTTTTTGTATAGTTCTATGTATTCTTTCACTGCTTTCTTAATCTCTTCTCCTTTTATTAGGTCCTTAACATTTCTCTCCTTTATTATGCCTATCCTTACATGAAATGTTCCCGTGATATCTCCCATTTTCTTGGGGAGGTCTCTAGTCTCTCCCATTTTATTGTTTTTCACTCTTTCTTTGCATTGTTCATTTAAGAACCCCTTCTTATCTCTCCTTGCTATTCTTTTGAACTCTGCCTTCAGTTGGGTATATTTTCACTTTTCCTCTCTTTTTTGCTTCTCTGCTTTCCTCAGCAATTTGTAAAGCCTCCTCAAACACTTGACTTCTTTAATTTCTTTTTCTTGGGGATGGTATTGGTCACCAACTCCTATTCAATGTCACAAACCTCTTTCCATAATTTTTCATGCACCCTGTCTACCAGATCTAATCCCTTGAGTGCACTGTACAATCATAAAGGATTTGATTTATGCCATACAGACGGGTGACAGCAGACAGCCCTGTCGTATTCCTTTCTCAATCTTGAAACAATCAGTTGTTCCATACAGGATTCTAGCTGTTGTTCTTGTCCTGCATACAGGTTTCTCAGGAGACAGATAAAATGGTCTGGTATTCCCATTTCTTTAAGAACTTTCCAAAGTTTGTTATGATCCACACTGTCAAAGGCTTTAGCATAGTCGATGAAACAGAGGTAGATGCTTTTCTGGAATCCCCTTGCTTTCTCCATGATACAGTGAATTTTGGGAATTTGATCTCTGGTTACTCTGCCTTTTCTACATCCAGCTTGGACATCTGGAAGTTCTTGGTTTGCATAATGCTAAAGTTTAGCATGCAAGATTTTAAGCATGACCTTACTAGCATAGAAGGTGAGTGCAATTGTCCGATGGCTTGAACATTCTTTACTACTACACTTCTTGTGAATTAGGATGAGGACTGAACTTTTCCAGTCTTGTGGCCACTGCCAGGTCTCCCAGATTTGCTGACATATTGAAAGCAACACTTTGATAGCATTATTTTTTAGGGTTTTGAATAGCTCTCCTGTGGGATTAGATGATACCCACCCACAGTTGGTAAAGGCACTCTTCTTTACTCAGTCTACTGATTCAAATGGTAATCTCTTACAGAAACACAATGACAAATACATCCAGAAATAATATTTTATTAACTATCTTAGCAACTCTTAGTTTACTCATATTAGCATGTAAAATTAACTGTCACACCCTCCTATGTTTCCTGACACATGGGCTTCCTAAGAGGGTAGCTCAAAACACAGAAGCTGATTTCTATTGGAGCTACCAATGAAGAAAGCAAGAGAGAGAAAGATCAAACTGGAGTCTTTTCTGTTCATCAGAAACAGATTCAGTCCACACTCATGAGGAGAGGACTACACAAAGGCATAGATTGCAGGAGTTGGAAATTGTTAGAGGTGTTCTCAGTGGCTGCCTACCACCAGTTACCATAAAAGACAAACTTTCCTGAAACATGTGTTGATTATCATGCTTTGTAGATTTGTGAATACATCATTTAATCATTTTAATATTGCATAGTACAGTTCATGTAATCATTTTCATCATGTTAAGAGACTAACAGAATTTTAATATTTTCAACTCCTATCAGAATTGTATGAGAATATGTATTCCTTCAAATTTGATTTTCTACATTTCTGTATTATTTTCATTTAGTAGAATGAGCAAGTATTACTTCCACACTTTAAAATATAAAACAAAATTAAAATACACATAATCAAAATTTGTGTGAGTTACTGTGGTCAATTCTATTATGTGGCTTTAGACAGAAACCAAATGTCAATGACTACAAAATGCTGAAAAATAATTTAAATAATTGGTGTATAATTTCAGAGGAATAAATGTGCATAACCCACATCTAAATGTGCTAAAGTTACTCATCTCTCTTCTCAATGTCTAACTCTTCACAATGCCATTTTCCAAGCTCCTCTATATCCACTACCATTCCAACTTTCACAAGAATTATTATATATTGTTATATTTCTAATCTACTCCCCTTCCTCTTAATTCTACTTCAATATATCATTTCATACACCATTGTAGTACTTCTGCACTTCACTCACGTGTTTTCTTCACCCATTATCCTGTTTGTACAAAGAGTCTCAAAACTTAACGTTATAGACATACACAGGGATTATCCTGGGGGAGGGATGGGTTTGGTATGAATAAGGGAAATGGAAAGGGGAAATCTAAAGGCATTAATGATTCTTTAATTGTTGCACAAAAACAAAATTTACCTTAAGAAAAAAAGGAAGACTATATAAATAATCAACTTAGTTTAATACATCAAACTGGTAATTTTTGGTAGTGTGAAAATTTAAATTAGTTGCTATGATAAAACAAATTCTATCCAATGCATAGCTTTCCTGGTGGCTCAGAGGGTAAAGAATCTACCTGCAATACAGGAGACCCGAGTTCTAACCCTGTATTGGGAAGATTCCCTGGAGAAGAGAATTGCAACTCACTCAAGTATTCTTGCCTTGAGAATTCCACGGACAGAGGAGCCTGATGAGTTATACTCCATAGGGTTGCAAAGAGTCAGGCACAACTGAGTGACTAACATACACACAGTGTATGTTAATAACAAAATATCAGGACAATTGTGAATTTCAAATTCCTCTTGAATTATCTGATCCATCCAAACCTGAGTTTTCTTTTTTTTTTCTTTTTTCTTTTTTTCAAAGTAACCTTATATTAGTGAAAGGTTGTTGAATCACGACGCCGGGATTCTTGGCCCCTGGAGGAGAAGAATTCAATCTGGGGCCAGAGATGAGGCTTGATCGCTCAGAGCTTTTGTGTAATAAAGTTTTATTAAAGTATAAAGGAGATAGAGAAAGCTTCTGACATAGGCATCAGAAGGGGGCAGAAAGAGTACCCCCCTGCTAGTCTTTAGCTGGATGTTATATAGTCACCAGCAGTCTGTTAATGAAAGAAAGGAATGTCTCAAAACTTAGAATGGAACCAGGCCCCTCACCCATAAGATGCATTTTGGGATAATCTTGGCTCCAAATGGTTCATCTTGGGCCATAAAAGGATTAACTTGAATCATGAAGAAGGGCAGAGCACCGTACAAATAGTGTTATTTACATAGATTAGAGGAACAATATCAGAGTATAACATACTGGTTTATCAAGTAGGTTCTGAGCCCAAAAGGTGGAACCAACTTGAAGACAGAGTTTGGGGTAAATGCATAATATATTAGCATAGCTTAAGATAAACATTTCCATAAGAAAAAGGCAATGGTTAACTTCAGGTGAAACCAGGTACCATTATGACAACACAGAATTTTATTTTATTTTTTAATTTTTTTTAAAAATTTTATTTTTACTTTATTTTACTTTACAATACTGTATTAATTTTGCCATACATTGACATGAATCCACCACGGGTGCACATGTGTTCCCAATCCTGAACCCCCCTCCCACCTCCCACCCCATATCATCTCTCTGGATCATCCCCATGCACCAGCCCCAAGCATCCTGTATCCTGTATTGAACCTAGACTAACGATCTGTTTCTTACATGATAGTATACATGTTTCAGTG
This sequence comes from Budorcas taxicolor, assembly GCF_023091745.1. Lineage (NCBI taxonomy): Eukaryota > Metazoa > Chordata > Mammalia > Artiodactyla > Bovidae > Budorcas > Budorcas taxicolor. The sequence continues at coordinate 1,664,050 of NC_068935.1, forward strand.
CCATTCTCCCAAATCATCCCACCCTCTCCTTCTCCCACAGAGTCCAAAAGTCCGTTCTATACATCTGTGTCTCTTTTGCTGTCTTGCATACAGGGTCATCATTACCATCTTTCTAAATTCCATATATATGTGTTAGTATACTGTATTGGTGTTTTTCTTTCTGGCTTACTTCACTCTGTATAATTGGCTCCAGTTTCATCCATCTCATTAGAACTGACTCAAATGTATTCTTTTTAATGGCTGAGTAATACTCCATTGTGTATATGTACCACAGGTTTCTTATCCATTCATCTGCTGATGGACATCTAGGTTGTTTCCATGTCCTGGCTATTATAAACAGTGCTGTGATGAACATTGGGGTACATGTGTCTCTTTCAATTGTGATTTCCTCAGTGTGTATGCCCAGCAGTGGGATTGCTGGGTCATAAGGCAGTTCTATTTGCAATTTTTTAAGGAATCTCCACACTGTTCTCCATAGTGGCTGTACTAGTTTGCATTCCCACCAACACAGAATTTTAAGAGAAACCTCCTTTTAAACTTGTACAGAGAAGGAAAAAATATCGCTAGTTTGTTTCCTCCTGCCGGTTAAGAGAGATAAAATTGTCTGACACTTGCAGGCTATTTCCTCCATTTGGAGACCCCTGGCCTTCCTGCCTGTTACCCTCTCATTAGTATGTTTATCTTTGTAGATGTACTAAACTCATTACATTTTAGTCAAAGACAATTTATCTCCTCAAGCAAAACAGATATATGTATATGCATATATGAATCATTCCTGCCCTAAGAGAGGTTATGCATAATGTTGATTACTGACCATTCAGGTTGGCTTTACTATTGTTTAGAAGTACCAAGGGGAGAAGTAATCAGTCATTTTTAACTCAACTAAATGAGATACCAAAAAGAAAAAAAAAAAAAAAAAGCATGCATGCCAGACTCAAAAAACTAAGGTAATGTATGTAATTTAGACAGAGAAAGACAACAGTGTGCCTAAATTACCTGCCCCCTTTTCTCCCACCTTCAAACCCAGGAAGGATTCTAAGTTCATATCTATCCAATCCATTCTCACACTGAATTGATGTGTCTAGCCACTGTTGTTGTAATGTTACGTTATCTTGGAGCACATCTTAGATGCAGCTGGGCCCACATCATTAGTTTCTCAAACAAAATGAAGAAGCTGAGAGTTTTGGTTAAGTTAGGTCTCAAGGTATCTGGCATGCTAGCAGAATATGAGTTTTAAAATTGTCAGTGTTTTTAGGCTACCTACACAAGCTAGAATCAAGATTGCCAGGAGAAATATCAATAACCTCAGATATACTGATGACATCACCCTTATAGCAGAAAGCAAAGAGGAACTGAAGAGCCTCTTGAAGAAAGTGAAAGAGGAGAGTGAAAAAGTTGGCTTAAAGCTCAACATTCAGAAAATGAAGATCATGGCATCCGGTCCCATCACTTCATGGGAAACAGATGGGGAAACAGTGTCAGACTTTACTTTTTTAGGCTCCAAAATCACTGCAGATGGTGACTGCAGCCATGAAATTAAAGGACTCTTACTCCTTGGAAGAAAAGTTATGACCTACCTAGATAGCATATTCAAAGCAGAGACATTCCTTTGCTGACTAAGGTCCGTCTAGTCAAGGCTATGGTTTTTCCTGTGGTCATGTATGGATATGAGATTTGGACTGTGAAGAAGGCTGAGCGCTGAAGAATTGATGCTTTTGAAATGTGGTGTTGGAGAAGACTCTTGAGAGTCCCTTGGACTGCAAGGAGATCCAACCAGTCCATTCTGAAGGAGATCAACTCTGGGATTTCTTTGGAAGGAATGATGCTAAAGCTGAAGCTCCGGTACTTTGGCCATCTCATGCGAAGAGTTGACTCATTGGAAAAGACTCTGATGCTGGGAGGGATTGGGTGCAGGAGGAGAAGGGGACAACAGACGATGAGATGGCTGGATGGCATCACTGACTCGATGGACATGAGTCTGAGTGGACTCCGGGAGATGGTGATGGACAGGGAGGCCTGGCGTGCTGCAAATCATGGGGTCGCAAAGAGTCAGACACGACTGAGGGACTGTACTGAACTGAGGAGACCTTAGAAATAGCTGAAAAAAGAAAAGGTGCAAAAAGCAAGGGAAAAAAGGAAATATATACCCATTTGAATACAGAGTTCAAAAGAATAGCAAGGAAAGATAAGAAAGCCTTCCTTTCTGATCAATGCAAAGACATAGGGGAAAACAATAGAATGGGAAATACTACAGATCTCTTCAAGATAATTAGAGATACCAAGGGAACATTTCATGAAAACATGGGGACAATAAACAATAGAAATAGTATGGGCCTTACAGAAGCAGAAGATATTAAGAGGAGGTGGTAAGAATACACAGAAAAAGTATACAAAAAATCTTTATGACCGAGATAATCACAATGGTGTGAACACTCACATAGACCCAGACATCCTGGAATGCAAAGTCAGTGGGCCTTGACTTCATAGTGATGTAGGAAGCATCACTATAAACAAAGCTAGTGGAGGTGATGGAATTCCAGTTGAGCTATTTCAAATCCTAAATGATTGTGCTGTGAAAGTGTTGCACTCAGTATGCCAGCAAATCTGGAAAACTCAGAAGTGGCCACAGGACTGGAAAAGGTCTGTTTTCATTTCAATCCCAAAGAAAGGCAATGCCAAATAATGCTCAAATTACCACACAATTCCACTCATCTCACACAATAGCAAAATAATGCTCAAAATTCTCTAAGCCAAGCTTCAATAGTATGTGAACAGTGAACTTCCAGAAGTTCAAGCTGGATTTAGCAAAAGCAGAGGAACCAGAGATCAAATTGCCAACATCCATTGGATCAGCAAAAAAGCAAGAGAGTTCCAGAAAAACATTTACTTATGGAAATTTCTTCAAAAGATGGGAATACCAGACAACCTGACCTGCCTCCTGGGAAATCTGCATGCAGGTCAAGAAGCAACAGTTAGAACTGGACTAGGAACAACAGACTGGTTCCAAATCCGGAAAGGAGTATGTCAAGGCTGTATATTGTCATCCTGCTTTTTTTACTTTTATGCAGAGTACATCATGCAAGATGCTGGGCTGGATGAAGCACAGCCAGAATCAAGATTGCTGGGAGAAATATCAATAACCTCAGATATGCAGATGACACCACCTTTATGGCAGAAAGTGAAGAAGAACTAAAGAGCTTATTGATGAAAGTGACAGAGGAGAGTGAAAAAGTTGGCGTAAAACTCAACATTCAGAAAACTAAGATCATGGCATCTGGTACCATCATTTCATGGCAAATAGATGGAGAAACAATAGAAACAGTGAGATAGTTTATTTTTGGGACTCCAAAATCTCTGCAGTTGGTGACTACAGCCATAAAATTAAAAGACACTTGCTCCTTAGAAGAAACGTTATGACCAACGTTAGACACCATATTAAAAAAACAGACATTGCATTGTCAACTAAGATCCATCTAGTCAAAGCTGTGGTGTGTCCAGTAGTCATGTATGGATGTGAGAGTTCGATTATAAAGAAACTGAGCTCCAAAGAATTGATGCTTGTGAATTGTGGTGTTGGAGAAGACTCTTGAGAGTCCCTTGGACTGCAAGGAGATCCAACCAGTCCATCCTAAAGGAAATTAGTCCTGGATATTCATTGGAGGGACTGATGCTGAAGTTGAAACTCCAGTATCTACCTGATGGGAAGAACTGACTTACTGAAAAAGACCCTGATGTTGGGAAAGATTGAAGGAAAGAGGAGAAGGAAACGAAAGCAGATGAGGTGATTGGATGGCATCACCGACTCTATGGACATGAGTTTGAGTAAGCTCCGGGAGTTGGTGATGGACAGAGAAACCTGGCGTGTTGCAGTCTATGGGATTGCAAAGAGTCGGACACGACTGAGTGACTGAACTGAACTGATCCTTTTTAGTGAAATGTCTCTTCATATATTTTGCTCATTTTTAATAGAGTTCTTATAAATATTAGTTTCAAGAATTTTCTTGTGTAGTAGTATTAGTCTTTTGTAGAATATATAGATTGCAAATGTTTTCCTCAAACATGTGATTTGTCTTTTCATCCTCTTCACATGGGCTTTCACAAGGGAAAAGTATTTTAATAAACTATGCTTAATATGTTTTTTGTAAATTAATGACATCTAAGTAATCAACTTATCTTTTTATGGATCACATGTTTCTTGGCAAATCTAAAGCCTTTTTGCCTAGGTCTAAATCATGAAGGTCTTCTCCTACAGTTTTCCTAAAATTTTGTAGTTTTACGTTTTGCATTTAAGTCTGTAATCCATTTTGAATTCTTTAAAAATTTTGTTTATGTGTTTAGATGTCTAATTGCTCCATGACCTTTTGTAGAAAAGGTTATTTTTCCTCAGTGAATCATTTTTTCATTCTTGTGAAACATCAATTTGGTATATTTGCATAGGTCAATATCTGAGTTATTCTTCTGTCCCACTGATCTTATATCTATCCCTCCATTTCAATTTTACACTGTCGTGGTTATTATAACTACATACTAGGCTTTAATATAGAGTGAAAAATACCTCCCACTTCATCTTTCTTTTCAAAATTATTCTAGTTTCTAGGTCCTGTGCCTTTCTCTATATATTTTAAAATAAGCTTGTTTATGTCTTCAAAAATCCTTGCTCTGATTTTGATAAGGGGATTGCATTAAACCTACAGATCCATTTGGGGAGAATTTGCACTTTGACTATGGTGAGTCTTCCAATTTATGGATATATTTTGTCTTCATATTTATTTAATCCTTCTTTGATTTCTTTCTTTAAGTTGTGTTGTTTTTTTTTTTTTAATTTTCAAAACCAATATTTGTTTTTTGCAGTATATACTTAAGCATCAGATTTCTTTGGAATGATTATAAATAATATTTTATTTTTTATATAATTTTATTTCTTTAAGCATTTATTATTTTGTTTTTGGTTGTGTTGGGCCTTCATTTCACAGGCTTTTCCCTAGTCATGGCAAGCAGATGCTACTCTCTAGTTGTGGTGCATGAGCTTCTCATTGCAGTGGCTTTGCTTGTTGCAGAGCACCCACTCTAGGGTGCTCAGGCTTCAGTATTTGCAGTACATGGTCTCAGTAGTTGCAGCTCCCAGGCTTTAGAGCATAAGCCCAATAGTTGTGGAGCACAGGTTTAGTAGTTCCTTGGCACGTGGAATCTTCCCAGATCAGGGATTGTACCAGTGTCTCCCACACTGGCAGGCAGATTCTTTAAAAAAGAGCCACCAGGGTAACCTATATTTTGGTTTTAATATTAGTTTCCAAATGTTCATTGTTAGTATACAGAAATGTAATTTATTTTAAATTTTGTCTTTTGCAGCCTGGCTAAACTGACTAAGTTTGGGGAGATTTTAGTAGATTGCTTGGAATTTTCTAAATATATTATGTCATCAGGAAATGCTGTCAGTTTTATTTCTTTCCTTCCAAACTGTATAATCTTTGTTTCATTTTATTTCCTATTGCAAGAAATAATTGTAGCATGCAGAATAAGAGTGGATATCCCAATCTTAAGGGAAGAATATACAGTATTTAACATTAAGTATAAAGATAGTTGTATTTTCCTTGTAGACATCCTTGTAGTATGAAGAATGAGAGTGGATATCCCAATGTTAAGGGAAGAGTATACAGTATTTAACCTTTAAATATAAAGATAGTTGTATTTTCCTTGTAGATATCCTTTATCAAGATCCCTCTATTACTATTTTTCTGAAAGCTGTTATCAGGAAGAGGTGCTGGATTTGTCAAATAACTTCTTTATGATGTTAGTTGTAGGATTCTTGTAACTGTACTTTATCATGTAAAGATGATTTTTCAGGTATTTCAACTTCTTGAAAACTTTTTATTATGAGTGAATTTTAAATTTTTTCAGTGTTTTTCTAAACCAAATTACTCAAACTTTTTTTTTCCCCTCTGTACTCATTTTGGATAGCTTTATTGATATGTCTTAAACTTCAATAATCTCTCCTCTTGCATTGTTTAAACTATTTTTAATCTTAAACAGTGTATTTTTCAACTTCAACAGTTTAACTTTTTTTTTGCAGAAGTTCATCCTGTATATTTTTAAATATCTTCCACATAATTATTTTCATGCTTATTATTTCCTCTAATTTCCTAAACATATGAAATATGTTATAATATTTATTAAATCTTCTCCAATATTAATTTTATCATAATTTTTTTAGTCTATTTCTATTACTGATTTTTTTTCAAAGTTTTGCATCCAATTTTCTTGCTTCTTCCATGCCTGGGAATTTTGTTACTGAATGCCAAGCATTGTGAATTTTATATTGTTGAGTGATTATGCTTTTTTAAAAATTCATTTCAATAATTTTGGAGTTTGTTCTGAGATGAAGTTAAGTTACTTGAAGATAGTTTAATCTTTTTGAGTCTGTCTTGTAAACTTTGTTACATGAAGCCAGAACTGTATTTAGGGCTAGTTTGACATCATTGCTGATGCAATATTCTTTGGATAACTCTATCCGTTGTGTGTATGAAACAGTTTCTCCTTCCTCTGAGGAGCAATAACTATTCCCAGTCCTATGTGTGTTTCAGTAGTTGCTCTTTTTGCTAATTACTTGATAGTTCACTCTGTCCTCTAGTAATTTAGAAATTCATTTTGCACTAATAAATGATAAACAGCAAACTCAAGAAGATCTTCTGCAACTCTTTAGAACTCCTTTTCTGTGAAGCTCTCTTGGTAGATTTTTTTGTTATTTCTACATGGTTGCTTTTCTTGTTTTCTCAACTTTGTCTCTTCAAGTCAGGGAAACCAGTGTGCTGTCTCTAGGGCTGCTCTCAATTTGCTTCAGCATAAAAACTGGGTCAGTGATAAGGCTCATCTCATTTGTTTGTCTTCTCCCAGTAATCACTGCCCTGCACTGTTTATTGCCCAATGCTATACAGCATTGTTTAATTTAATTACTGTATATTTTTATTGGATAAACTGAAATCATAAGTTACATTTTTCTCAGCTGTCAATGGAAACAGAATTCTTGAGTTCTAAAATTGATTACTGATGAACATGCTTAATAAAAATATCAATGGACACTTTTTAAAGCATGGTAATTCATATATGTGTGTCTGTGTGTGTGTGTTTCTCAAACAAATGTCTTAATCAATATAAAACACCAGAGTCATTTTCAGTTTTGGATAGAAGCAAGGTAAAAAAGCTCATTATCTCCAATAATAATGCTGATTTTATCAAGTGTTTGTTAGGTTGTGGAATTACTGGAATTCTCATGTTACAGTGACACAAAATTATACAGACATCTTGGAAAACAGTTTATCAGTTTCTTATAAAGCTAAGACTATGCTAGCTGTACCACCCAGCATTTTCCATTCTTTAGTATTTACACAAGAGAAATGGGGAAATCCATCCACTCAAAGAGCTGTAGGAAAAATTTCATAGTGGCTATATTTATAGAACAAACAACAAAAATGTTAAAAAAAATCAATAAATAGGAAAATAGATCAACAAATTGCAAGACATCTGTTCAATTGAATAAACTTGAAAATTAAAAGGAATGCTCATCCATGCAATAACATGGATGAATCTCAGAAAGAGTATGCAGACAAAAAAAGGAACCAGACACAAAAAATTGTGAACTACACTTATGATTCTATTTATATGAAATTTAAAAATGGGCAAAACTAAGGACAGGGAATCCTGGCACGTTGCAGTCCATGGGGTAGCAGAGTCACACTCGGCTTAGTGACTGAACAACAACAATAAATCTATACTGAAAGAAGATAGATCACTTGTTGCTAGGACCAAAAGTTGATGGCAAAGGACACAGCTGAACATTTTAAGTTAAATTAGTTAAGTTAAGTCACTCAGTCATGTCCGACTCTTTGCGACCCCATGGACTGTAGCCCACCAGGCTCCTCCGTCCATGGGATTCTCCAGGCAAGAATACTGGAGTGGGTTGCCATTTAAGTTAGATAGAAATAATTGGAAATTAAAAGATGTTTACTCCTTGGAAGAAAACCTATGACAAACCTAGACAGTGTATTAAAAAGCAGACACATTACTTTGTCAACAAAAGTCTGTCTAGTCAAAACTATGGTTTTTCCAATAGTCATGGATGGATGTGAGATTTGGACCATAAAGAAAGGTGAGCACCAAAGAACTGATGGTTTTGAAATGTGGTGTTGGAGAAGACTCTTGAGAGTCCCTTGGACTGAAAAGAGATTAAACCTGTCCATCCTAAAGAAAATCAGTCCTGAATATTCATTGGAAGGACTGATGCTGAAGCAGAAGTTACAATACTTTGGCCACCTGATGCAAAGTCCCAACTAATTGGAAAAGTCACTGATGCTGGGAAAGATTGAAAGCTGGAGGAGAAGTGGATGGCAGAGGATGAGATGGTTGGGTGACATCACCAACTCAATAGATATGAGTTTGAGCAAGCTCTGGGTGATGGTAAAGGACAGGGATGTCTGGTGTGCAGCAGCACATGAGGTGGCAAAGAGTCGGACATGACTTAGCTACTGAACATCAACAAATAATATGTAGCCTATTTTGAATAGTGGGTACACAGCTTTATACACAATTGCCAAAAAAAAAAAAATTGAAATCCTAAGAATTGTAATTTTTTTGTAAAGTAAATTATATCTCAATAATGCTGATTTAATCTTTAAAATAATTATGCCAATTTTGGAGTCTCAGCACTGGTCATCATCCTATATTGGTTTACTGAATTATTTACTTGGGAAATTATGATTGGAGCTACTCAAGAATCCTTTATTATTTTTTCTATTTCAGTCTTCCATCTATCTCCTGCAGCAAGTTCTTTCTTATGAATGTATCATGTACTCTCACTGATGCCTCTCATTTTGGCAGTTTAGATGCTTTAAATGAATTATTTAACTCCTCAGCTCATTGTAATTTAGATACGGTTGTTGGAGTATTCTAACCTCTGGCTTTTGTACAAAAAGGGAAGGAAAAAGTATTCTAAGATGTATCCCCTAGGGTTGGCAATTTAGAAGCAGGCAGGCTGCTAGTCCTCCACTGAAATTGCTGTGATTTTCACATCTCTCATAACATCAAGAAAAATGAAAACTTAACAAACTGTCAAATGACAAATGTAAAACAATTTAATATCAAGCTTAATGTCTTTATTCTAGGGGGAAAAGTCCATCGAATCTGGGAGTACAGCTTCACAAGCAGTGGTGCACTCTTCCTGAGGGATTTTGGGCAAAATTTTCTGCCAGCATTAGAAATGGCAACATGGAACCAGGGCATGATTTCCTCGGTTGCATATCTGACTTACTTAGAAAGATTAAGGAACAAGGAAGTAAGTATGAGCCCCAGAGTTGGTTTGGCATTTTGCAATTGGTTGACAGGACATACAGTTGACTCCTGAACATGGCAGGTGTTAAGGGCACAATCCAAGTACAAATTTACTGTCCACACATCCAATCAACCTCATATCATGTAGAATTATAATATATATTTATTGAAAAAAACCACATATAAGTGAATCCATACAGTTCAAAACCACCTTGTTCAAGGGTCAACTGTACCACATCTCTGATCAACTGCATTTCCAGTCAAGTGGAGCATTTATAGAAATACAAAAGTTTGGTTTGCTGACATGACACCTGGGGCAGGAGTGGCTCCATCCTGGGCCTAGAAGTTTATTTCCGCACTATATATACAACCCCTTTTGCCATTTGGTGGCCTTATTGACTAGAGAAATGATAGGGCCCACATGGGGTCCCATTGATAAGATGACACATTATGTCGACTTCTCAAACAAAGAATAAATCACCGTGATCTGTGAGACTGACCAAATTGCCCAAATGGCATCCTGTTATCTCACTGGCGCCTATCTTCTCAAAGCTGCAAGACCACTGGATTCCAGACCTCCGACTATGTGACCATCCCTTCAGAGAACTTTTCATTGGTGGGGTATAAGAAGGAGTCCATCAGAAAGGAAGAACGCTGGTTTTCCTTAAGAGCCAGTCACCCTCTCTTTTCCCCCTAATAAATTTCCTTTTCTTGCCTGACTGCCCGGCTTGCTTTCTTTTTCTCTGCACTCGCCTTATAGGAAACATTTTTAATTGATGGTTACCTGCTCCTTGAGAATCAGCAGATCACTGTGGGGCGAGCCCTTTGCAAGGTTGTTAATATGCTTTAAAGAGAGTTAATATGCATAATCCTGAAAAAAATAATGAAAGAAGAAAGTATAAATTAAAAGACAAACGTAAGTCATATAAAATATGATTTAAATGTGTAACAATTATTTGATTTTTTTATATGAATAATCTGTAAGATACAAATCAGTGGGGGAATATGGACTGCCAGGATAGTAATTTGTATTATTTGTTTTTATATGTGCCAGTGTTATTGTGATTATAATTTAAAAGAGTTCTGATCTTTCCATATTTAAAAATATCCTGGCCAGAAACCTCAGATTAATTAGTTAAAATTTTTCCCAAGAAAATTAAATATTTTTGGTTGTAATCCAAGAGAACACAAACCTTATAAAATAGTCCTGTGTTCCATATAGATTCTAAATATTGAGTAGTGTGGCAGATACTGAAGAATGACTATTCAAAGTCGTTTAGAACTCCCATTTACTTTACTTTACTGACTAGAAACTTAAAATATTCACCTTCTCAAATTTCTTCTTTGCAGATAAGAATGGTCATATATCCTAGTTGTGGCTGATAGAAGGTAAAAGTAAGAAACTTAGGAATGTTTCTTGGAATTCTTTTAAAAAGGACAAAATCAATGGCTATGTGAAAATAAACAAAAACCACCCAAATGAGAACAAGGAAAGGCTATTTACTCAGAGCTTGTTATAGCAAGTCAGGCAACATCATTTGCTTTTAGCAGAAGCTCAAAGAGAGTTGAGTTGCTCAGTCGCTTTAGTTGTGTCCAACTCTGTGACCCCAAGGACTGTAACCTACTGGACTACTCTGTCCATGGAATTCTCCAGGCAAGAATACTGGAGTGAGTTGCCATGCCCTCCTCCAGGGATCTTCTGGATCCAGGGATAAAACCCCTGTCTCTTGTGTCTCCTGCAGTGGCAGGTAGATTCTTTACCACTAGCACCACATAGTGGTAAAAAAAGAAAGCTTCAGGTATGCTCTAATTAGCAAGGGGGAATCAGGCTAACTAAAAGTGGGGAGTCCTATATGATTGGTTAAGGGTATTTATTTAACTTCGTTCTGCTGGAAAAGGGAGCAAAAATTAGAGTAGTTGTCAGTCATTAACTAAGTCCTGACCATTTGGGACCTATTGTTTCAAGAGTTATTGTTTAGCTTCCTGAATTTGAATTTGTTGCTTTGGTAGAAATAGTGGACTGACTTTCTGCAGTGGTTACCATAGATATTGAGTTGGCTTTCCAGGCCTGTTGCTGAAGATTTGGGGTCAGAGTCCTATTTTTATATATGGTCTGGTCATTCTCAACTTGTATATTCAGTCTCTCAGCTGTTTCATTGATATTTTGCCTTTTGCTCTTCACCTTTCTTCCTTTTTGGAGGCACATTAGTTATATTGAAAACACAAGGACAAAAACCACATGCTGAAGATGGCAAAAAATAAAATAGAGAGACTACACTCTTGATGACACTTTTTGTGAATTGCAAAGGTCCTATACAGCCTAATTAAAGACTTCTTGTTACATAAGAAAGTCTCTTCTTACTTGAGGCACAATTAGTGTGGCTATCTGTCGTTTGTAGCTAAGTGAATTCTTAACTGGCAAAGGTGAGTCACTGACAGTGAGTGAGGAGAGAGAGTATGAATAGATGGAGCTAATAGCAACCTAATGGAATCCCAAATGCTCTTCCTGTGATATAGGATAAATAACCAAGATGTTATGGCTCCCTGTTAAAGTGTTATAGAAGTGGCTGTGAGCAGATTGACAATTTAATTATATTTATATAGAGAGAGTTGAGTTTATTGCCAAACTTACTTATACTGCCTATATTTGTTAATGAAGTTATATACATAAATAATACCATGTAAATTTGGGAAATATGAGTGAAAAACAAGAAGTGTTTCTATAAAAACTAGGTTGAATCCTTTGGTAAGACTTAATACTAAAGAGATGCTAAAAATAACTGCTATATAATTAAGTGCACTTAACCTTAAAAGACTGGAGAACAAGTCATAAAGTTAGATAGGAAGTTAAGCATGAACAACAACGGGTGGCCTATCTGAAAAGGATGCCAGCTGATCTCTAAATCCCTCCCTAGACACCCCAGAAGAGCTCACATATATGCTACAAAATTAACTACAGAGGCTTTTCAACTCCTGAACATGCACCCTAGGCACAGACTGAATACAAACTAACCACAGGGGCTTCTTCAACTCCAGCACGTGTGCTCTTGATCCACAGCTGTGTCCTCAAGTAACCTTAGGCAGCTAGGAGCTTATTAAGGGTTCATAAATATTCTATACATACATACGTCTGATTATAACAGGCTGAATTTTGGGAAAGACAAGTGCAATTAAGCCTGTTGTTATGTAACTTGCAAATGTCGATCAAAATTCTCAGTCTATGCCCACTTAGATGAATATGTAAAAGCCCTATTTTGAATGTGCCCAGGCATGCCTCCTTCCCTGATTGGCCTTGAGCTTACGTGTATCTTATTTTGCACTGGGCAGAACCAAAAGAAGAAGACAAGGAATATAAAAACGGAAGCCAAGCGGGATCGTGGCCATTCTATGGTCGGCCTGTTCCCACGTCTCAGAGATGTACTGTCTGCTGTCTGTTGAATAAAAGTTCTGTCTGCTTGATCTGTAGCTGAGCTATGACCGGTCTGTTGTTTTGAATCATTGCTACAATGAGATAGGAGCGGAGAAATCCTGCCTGCTTGAGCATAATTAGTCTGTCATTCCAAATCTTTATATGACTAGACAGGAACCAAGGGACAGAATTAAACTGACCTGACAATGACAATTTTAAAGTTTTCATATTCAGATTGATTCACAAGGGCATATAAATTATTGATCCAACTTAAAAAAAAATTAAGCAGGAAATTGTAGAAGTTGCAGTATGAATAAGATTTAGATAGGAGAGGTGATGTGAGAGGGACCCCAATTACTGCTCTATTTCTAAGATACAACAAAATAAGCTTGGGAGTATAGTAACTGGATGGTGAATAAATGTGTATCAGATTAATCAAACAACTCCTGTTTTCAGTTTTCTGTTTACAAATGTGTTTTTTTGGTGTATTAGGATTTAATTTCTGAGGCTAAAAAGCCAACATACTTAAATAATTTGATTATTTTTTAATTATTTTCAATGTAAAAAGTTTATGTGTAAAGCTCTCATTTAAAAAATAAAAAAGCCTAATGACAGCCTCTAATGTCAGCTTGCTGCATCATTTCACTAAAATACATAGATATGTTTTACAGGATATATAGGTTATTTTTCTATTTAGTACACAACTCAAATCTGTGTTTCCTATTTATTAGTTATCCTCTGAATCTTAGAATGGGATTCCCTGGTGGCTCAGATAGTAAAGTCTCCCTACAATGTGGGAGACGTGAGTTTGATCCCTGGGTATGGAAAATCTGCTGGAGACAAAAGTGGTATTCTTGCTCAGAATAATCCAAGTATTCTTGCTTGGAAAATCCCATGGATGGAGGAGCCTGGCAAGCTAGAGTCCATAAGGTCACAAAGAGTTGGATACGACTAAGTGACTTCACTTTTATCTTAGTAAATTTTAAGCTAATTAGTACTATATGCAGAGTACATCATGAGAAATGCTGGCCTGGAAGAAGCATAAGCTGGAATCAAGATTGCCGGGAGAAATATCAATAACCTCAGATATGCAGATGACACCACCCTTGTAGCAGAAAGTGAAGAGCAACTAAAAAGCCTCTTGATGAAAGTGAAAGAGGAGAGTGAAAAAGTTGGCTTAAAGCTCAACATTCAAAAAACTAAGATCATGGCATCTGGTCCCATTACTTCAAGGGAAATAGATGGGGAAACAGTGGAAAGAGTGTCAGACTTTTATTTTTTGTGGCTCCAAAATCACTGCAGATTGTGATTGCAGCCATGAAATTGAAAGATGCTTACTCCTTGGAAGAAAAGTTATGACCAGTCTAGATAGCATATTAAAAAGCAGAGACATTACTTTGCCAACAAAGGTCCATCTAGTCAAGGCAATGGTTTTTTCAGTGGTCATGTATGGATGTGAGAGTTGGACTGTGAAGAAAGCTGAGCACCAAAGAATTGATGCTTTTGAACTGTGATGTTGGAGGCGACTCTTGAGAGTCCCTTGGACTGCAAGGAGATCCAACCAGTCCATTGTGAAGGAGATCGGTCCTGGGTGTTCTTTGGAAGGAATGATGCTAAAGCTGAAACTCCAGTACTTTGGCCACCTCATGCGAAGAGTTGACTCACTGGAAAAGACTCTGATGCTGGGAGGGATTGGAGGCAGGAGGAGAAGGGGGTGATAGAGGATGAGATGGCTGGATGGCATCACTGACTCAATGGACATGAGTCTGAGTGAACTCCAGGAGTAGGCCTGGCATGCTGCAATTCATGGGGTCGCAAAGAGTCGGACAAGACTGAGGGACTGAACTGAACTGAACGGAACTATATTTGATTAAAATATTGCTTCCATTGTTTTCTCCATGCAGTTTTATCAAAATTACCATGTATATAGTTTGAATTGTTTCATAAATATATACTCAAATTAAAAAAAAATTATTATGGATTTTACCTTTGTGCCACTAAATTACTGCTCTTGAATGAGGTTTCTTTATTTACAGCCCTCTTTAGGCATCATAACTTTTATCTATGTTTTCCTTGGTATTTAAAAATATATTACAAACCTGTCTTTTATTCTTCTTGTATTTTTATAAAAGTGGTGGCACTTCCAGTCCCACTCTATTGCTAGATTTGTTACTTACCTCAATCTTCTCTTGATACAGGAAGTGAATATTCTGTTGTTATTGTTATATTTGGACTAATTTCTATTTTCTTATTTATTATCTTATTTTTTGGAGCTTGTGGTTTGTGTTCTTTTTTTTCTTATGCCTGTTTAAATGACGAACTGTATACTGATTGACATACAGCTGAAATCTACTGAAACATGGCCTAAATTTGACATTGCAGGAGGCATATATCTATTGCTCTAGGTTCCAAAGGGAAGTGCTATGAATAACATGTGCTTCATGAAGGCAAACCTGGAAATTATAGATTGCTAGGTGTGTTGGAGACTACAGGCTTTAAAACTCTTTAAAACTCTCAATTTCCTCTCAAATGTTACATATTCTGTGAAAAAAAAATCTTTGAGAAAGGATCAAGTATTATAACTATCTAGGATATGTAGATTATCTTGAAAGAAAAAAAAAACTCTAAATGAAGCTATTTCCTTCAATATCTTTTATATGAGTTTCAGCCAAAAGGAACTTAAGTCAACTGATGGTACATTTTTATGACTGTGTAACATCTAAGCATGTGAATAAAACTTATTTACTCAATTCCATCATCACAACAATTCTACAAAGTATAGTCTATTAATCACAGTGAGGAAAAAAAAGCTTAAAAAGTTTAAATCACATTCCCCAAATTATTTGGTAATGTTTAGATAACATTCTTAATGACTTAGAAAGTGGTGAACCAGGGATTTAGACATAGTTCTCTCTAACTCAACAGTTCTCTCTCAAAACAAACAAACAAACAAAACATACCATCCCAAAATATAATTTCAGGTATTAACAATAAAACCTGGGATAAAAAAGAAATGCTCTTTAGAACAGATTTGTAACTGCTAAGGGGGAAGAGATAGAGGAGGGATGGTGTGGGAGTTTGGGGTTAGCAGATGCAAACTATTACATATAGAATGAATAAACAAGATCCTACTGTATAGCACAGGAAACTATATTCAATATCCTGTGAAAAACCATAATGAAAAAGATTATGAAAAAGAAAATGTGTGTGTGTATATATATATATATATATATATATATATAAATGAATCATTTTACTGTACAACAGAAATTAACACAGCATTGTAGATCAACTATACTTCAATTTTAAAAAGAGTGAAGAAAAAGTTATCTTTCAAAAGAAAGGCACAGTGCTTTTATCAAGTTAAAGGGAAGTGATTTTTTACAAAAAAGAAAGGAAATGTTCTTAAAATGCGTTAAAATTTTATAGTAGCAAGCTGTAAAGAATTTCAGATACTGTTACAATCTAAATGTCATTTCATTCCTGTGTTTCCTCGTCTCAGTTGCAATGAATATCTATATTAGAGCCATTTTCATATTCTTTCTTTTGGTCACAAACTTATTGGGTATATATATTCATAAATGTTTATTTTCATGTGTAATTGCAAAGATGATCTTGGCAATTTCATCATTGCACAGGCACATACCACAGAAAAAAAATTTCCTACAGTTTATTTTTTTAATTCAGATAATTTCTTAACCTGTGATAAACCGCAAAAATGTACCTTTCATAGCTTATTTTACTTTGCAAAAGAGAAAGGCAGTGGCGATTATATTTCTAGAAATATCAGAGATCAAATATCACTTGATAATGTTGATTGATATTTACATAATAACATTAAGAAGATTAATTGCAAAGGAAAATTTAAAAATTATTCAATATATATCTAAATATCTGTATCTATATCCATATATACTTTATTGTCTTTGTTCATTGACCTACAACATATAAAATTACTATTTAAACAAGTCAAAACAATTTTTTAAACTTGTTGTCTTATATTTTTTTCATTTATCTAAGACTACTGAGATATAATTGCAGGAACGCGCCAGGTCAGTAGGTGTCCAACACGCTACAAGAGATCAGTGGAGAAATAACTCCAGAAAGAATGAAGGGATGGAGCGAAAGCAAAAACAATACTCAGCTGTGCATGTGACTGGTGATAGAAGCAAGGTCCAAAGCTGTAAAGAGCAATATTGCATAGGAAATATCAATAACCTCAGATATGCAGATGACACCACCCTTATGGCAGAAAGTGAAGAGGAACTCAAAAGCTTCTTGATGAAACTGAAAGGGGAGAGTGAAAAAGTTGGCTTAAAGCTTAGCATACAGAAAACTAAGATCATTGCATCTGGTCCAATCACTTCATGGCAACTACATGGGGAAATAGTGGACACATTGGCTGACTTTATTTTTGGGGCTCCAAAATCACTGCAGATGGTGATTGCAGCTGTGAAATTAAAAGACACTCTTTGGAAGGAAAGTTATGACCAACCTAGATAGCATATTAAAAAGCAGAGACATTACTTTGCCAACAAAGGTCTGTCTAGTCAAGGCTATGGTTTTTCCAGTGATCATGTATGGATGTGAGAGTTGGACTGTGAAGAAAGCTGAGTGCTGAAGAATTGATGCTTTTGAACTGTGGTGTTGGGGAAGAGTCTTGAGAGTCCCTTGGATGGCAGGGAAATCCAACCAGTCCATCCTAAAGGAGATCAGTCCTGGGTGTTCATTGGAAGGACTGATGCTGAAGCTGAAACTCCAATACTTTGGCCACCTCATGCGAAGAGTTGACTCATTGAAAAAGACCCTGATTCTGGGAGGGATCAAGGGCAGGAGGAGAACAGGACGAGAAAAGATGAGGTGGCTGGATGCCATCACTGACTCGATGAACATGTGTTTGGGTAAGCTGTGAGAGCTGGTGATGGATAGGGAGGTCTGGTGTGCTGTGATTCATGGGGTCGCAAAGAGTCGGACACAACTGAACGACTGAACTGAACTGACATTGCATTTGTGTCCTCTGTAGGAAAAAATATATTGATTTATTTATGTCTTTTTTTGTGTTATTTGAAAAATAAATTTTAGAGATGCCAAGTTTATTAACATATACAGCATTATTCATTTCAGTTGGAAGGGCTAAAGTTTAAGCAACACTGAAAACTCTAAGTGGTCTAAGGCAGATATCCTGTTTTGTCTCTAGTTTAGCTGTTTCTATTGATTTATTCTTTGATGTTTGGTGATCTCCCTCCATTTTTTAAAATAAATTTTATTTTTAGAGCAGTTTTAGGTTCCCAGCAAAATTGAGAGGAAGGTACTGAAACTTCCCATGTACCCCTGCCCCTACACACTTATACCTTCCTCCTTTATCAACATCCCCAATCAGAGTGGTACACTTGTTACAACTGATGATCAAGTGACACATCATTATCAAACAAGGTCCACTTTTTACATTGATGTTCATTCCTGCTGTACATTGAATGAGTTAGGACAAATTTATAATGACATATGGGCTTCCCAGGCGGTGCTAGTGGTAAAGAACCTGCCTGCCAATGCAGGAGATATAAGAGATGCAGTTTTGATCCCTGGGTTGGGAAGATCCTCTGGAGGAAGGCATGGAAACTCCCTCCAGTATTCTCGCCTGGAGAATTCCATGGACAGAGGAGCCTGGCAGCTATAGTCCGTAGGGTCACAAAGAGTCAGACACAACTGAAGTAACTTAGCATGCACACACACATAATGACATAAATCTACCAAAGGGAAAGGGGTGGGAGAGGGAAGGAGTGGGAGTTTGGGGGTTAGCAAATGCATACTATTATAAATAGATTATATATGCATATATATATACATACATACACATACATATATATATATATATATATAGAATGAATAAACAGCAAGGTCCTATTGTACACTTGTATTACTTTTACTTATTTGTCAAAGATCAGTTGATTATATTTATGTCAGTCTATTTCCTGGTTTTCTATTTCCTTTCATTGATCTGAGAGTAATTCATCATACAGAATAACTTCACTGATCTAAAAATCCTCTATGCCCTGCTTTTTCATCCCTTCCTCCCAACTAACTCCTGGCAACCACAGATTTTTTTACTATCTCATTTTTTTGCCCAGAATGTCCTATAGTTGGAGTTACAGAATATAAAGCCTTTTAAGAATATCTCCTTCCTTATGCATTTGTGTCCTCCATGTCTTTTTAGAGCGAAATAATAAGCTCCATTGTCTGCAGGTACCATAGTGTATTTATCTATTCACCTACTGAAGGACATCTTGGTTATTCCAAGTTTTGACAATCATGACTAAAGGTGCTATAAAGATCTGTACAGTTTTTTCTGTGGACATAAGTTTTCAGCACCTTTGTGTAAGTATCAAGGAGCATGATTATTGGGTCATATGGTAAGAGTATGTGTTGTTTTCTAAGAAATAGCCAAACGTATTCCAATGAGGTTGTTAGCATTTTGCATTTCCGTTAGCAATGAATAAGAGTACTTGCTACTTCACATTCTCTTCCGTATTTGAATTTTTAAGTGTTCTGGATTTTGGCCTTACAAATAGTTGTGTGAAAGTGAAAATGAAGTCACTCAGTCGTGTCCAACTCTTTGCAACCCCATGGACTGCAGAATACTAGGCTCTTCCATCCATGAAGTTTTCTAGGCAAGAGTACTGGAGTGGGTTGCCATTTCCTTCTCCAGATCTTCCTGACCCAGGGATTGAACCTGGTCTCCCGCATTATGTGGACATAAACTTTCAACCCCTTTGTGTAAGTATCAAGGAGCATGATTATTGGGTCATATGGTAAGAGTATGTGTTGGTTTCTAAGAAACAGCCAAACTGTTTTCCATGTGGCTGTTAGCATTTTTCATTTCCATCAGCAATAAATAAAAATACTTGTTACTTAACGTTCTCTTCAATATTTGAATTTTTCAGTGTTCTGGATTTTGGCCTTACTAATAATTGTGTAGTGGTATCTTACTGTAATTTAATTTTCATTTCCCTGATGACAAATGAAGTGAAGTGCCTTTTAATATGCTTCTTTATCATCTATATGTCTTCTTTGGTGAGGAGCCTGTTAAGACCTTGGGCCATTTGTTAAGTTGTTCCCTTTTAAATCTGTTTTAATAGTTCTTTGAAAGTTTGGATAACAACAATTTATGTGATATATCTTTTCATGTGAAATTCCAGGTTGGATGAAGCACAAGCTGGAATCAAGTTTGCTGGGAGAAATATCCATAACTTCAGATATGCAGATGACACCAACCTAATGGCAGAAAGTAAAGATGAATTAATGGCCCTCTCAATGAAGGTGAAAAAGGAGAGTGGAAAAGCTGGCTTAAAACTCAACATTCAATAAACAAAGATCATGGCATCTGGTCCCATCACTTGGGACCTGGAAACAATAGAAAGAGTGACAGACTTTACATTCTTGGGCTCCAAAATCACTGTGGATGGTGACTGCAGCCAGGAAATTAAAAGACACCCCTTGGAAGAAAAGCTATTGACAAACACAGAGAGTGTATTAAAAAGCAGAGACATTACTTTGCTGACAATGGTCTTTACAGTCAAAGCTATGGTTTCTCCAGTACTCACGTATGGATGTGAGAGCTGGACAATAAAAATGGCTGAGCTCCAAAGAATTGATGCCTTCAAACTGTGGTGCTGGAGAAGACTCTTCAGAGTCCCTTGGACAGCAAGGAGATCAAATCAGTCAATCTTAAAGGAAATCAACTCTGAATATTTGTTGGAAGGACTGATGCTGAAACTAAAGCCCCAGTAGTTTGGCTTCTTGGTGCAGAGAGCCAACTCATTGGAAAAGACCCTGATGCTGGGAAAGATTGAAGGTAGGCTAAGGAAGGGATGACAGAAGACGAGATTGTTGGATGGCATCACTGACTCAATGGACATGAATTTGAGCAAACTCTGGGAGATAGTGAAGGACAGGGAAGCCTGGTGTGCTACAGTCCATGGGGTGACAGAGAGTCAGACACTGATGAGCAACTGAATAACATAAAAATCTTTTCTAAATATTTTCTCCCAGTATGTGGTTTGTCTTTTCATTCTGTTGACAGTGTCTTTTTCAGAGAAGAAAATTTTTATATTTTAATGAAGTCCAACTTATCATTGCTTTTGTTTACAGATTGTGCCTTTGGCGCTGTATCTAAAATGTCATCAATAAACCCAAGGTCATGCAGATTTTCTCCTATGGTGTTTTCTAGAATTTATTTTCTAGTCATAGTTTTGCATGTTACATTCATATGTGTTATCCATGTTTAGTTTATTTTTGTGAAAATTGTGAAGTCTGTGTCTAGATTCATTTCTTTGCATGAGGATGTCATGCATGTTCCAGAACTATTTTTTTAAAAAACTGTCTTTTCCCCTTTGTATTACTTTTACTCCTTTGTCAAAATCAGTTAACTATTTACGTGGGTCTATTGCTTGGCTTTTTGTTTTCTTCTATTGATCTGTTTGTCTTTGGCTAATATTACACATTCCTGATTACTGTACCTTTAGAGTAAGTCTTGAAGTCTGGTAGTGTTTGTCTTCCAGTTTCATTCTTCTACTTTTTGTGTTGGTTATTCTGTGTATTTTGTCTTTTATTAAAAATTTTAGCAATTGTTTGTTGATATCCATAAAATGGCTTGATGAAATTTTAGTGGGATTTAATTGGATCTATAAGTCAAGTTTAGGATAACTGACAACTAGACTAAACTGGATCTTACTATTCATGAATATGGAATATCTCTATATTTATTTAGTTCTTTGATTTCTTCCTTCAGAATTTTGTAGTTTTCTTCAGATTAAATTAATCTTGCCAATATTTTGTTAGATTTATACTTCAGTGTATTAGTTGGAGCTGTTAGAACAGAACATCATATATTGAGTGGCCTAAATAACAAATGTTCTTTCTCAAAGTTCTGAAAACACAGAGGTCCAAGACAAAGGCACTGGCAGACTGAGTGTCTGGTGAGAGTGTTCTTCCTGGCTTGGAGATGGCCATCTTATTTGCTGTGTTCTTAGATTGTGAATAGACAGAGATCAAACTGTCTGGCCTTTTTTATAAGGATGCTAATTCCATTATGAGGACTCATGACTGCATCAAAACCTAATTACCTTTCAAAACTCAACCTCTAAGAACC
The DNA here is from genome assembly GCF_023091745.1 of Budorcas taxicolor. NCBI lineage: Eukaryota > Metazoa > Chordata > Mammalia > Artiodactyla > Bovidae > Budorcas > Budorcas taxicolor. The sequence continues at coordinate 1,685,925 of NC_068935.1, forward strand.
ATCACATTGGTACTTGGATCCTCAACATATGAATCTCAGCAGTACATATTTAGTATATAGCACTCCTCCCTTTGTCTCTCAAATGTACTTCTTTCTCATATATAAAATGCATGCATTTCATCACAATAGTCTCAAAATGGTAAATTCATTCCAGCATCAGCTCTAAAGTCTAAAGTTCAAAGTCTCATATAAATTACATGAGATATGGATGAGACTTGAGATTTATCTACAGCAGTGAGCCTCTGAAAGAAAACAAGTTACATGCTTCTAGAATACAATGGTAGAATAGACAGAAGATTGAAAATTCGAAACTGAGCAGGACAAATTCCATTAGATCTTAAGAAGTGAGTAAACCTTGTTATTTCGATGTTTTACCTTCCAGTCCCACTGGGGTGTCAATGTCACTCCCATACCTGGGTAGAATGAATCTCCTCCTTTATATGGCAGAACTGTGGTATGAAAAATGTCCCCAAAGAGAGCCAAGGCAGACTCTGTAGAATTGGGAGTCTCATTCCCAGGGCTCTGTGTAGCCCAGCTCCCATGGCTTCAAATGGATGATATATTGCCTTTTGAAATTGAGGCAATGGTCTTGATGATCTCTGAATTGCCTTTGGGGCTACCCTTTCTTGTTTTTGAAGAACAGCACAAATTCACAGCCAAAGTTATCATCCTGTCCTGTGTGATCTGAGTTCAAAAGTCTTCATTCTATCTCATTTACATCACCTTTAATTTAAAGTGTTCCTACTTGAGTGGTTGTTTAGCTCCATGATTCACACTTGTATTAATCTACTTATCAAAAGCCAAGCACCATTCTTATTCTTTCTGAACACTTTTTCCATTTTTTTTTTCTATATGGATAGGCTGACAGTTTTCCAAATCTTTAAGTTCAGCTCATTTTTGTTTAAAAATTATTTCATTTCTTTCTTCTCATAGTTTACTATAAGCAGTCAGGAAGAACCAAGGTACTTCTTCAACACATTGTTTATAAATCTTGTCAGCTAAATATCCAATTTTAATTATTCTCAACTTCTACCTCCCACAAAACACAAGGAGAAACAATTCTGGTGCTGCTACTGCTGCTAAGTCGCTCCAGTCGTGTCCGACTCTGTGCGACCGCATAGATGGCAGCCCACTAGGCTCGCCAGTCCCTGGGATTCTCCAGGCAAGAACACTGGAGTGGGTTGCCATTTCCTTCTCCAATGCATGAAAGTGAAAAGTGAAAGTGCCATTAGGCGTTACCAAATATACACTCCACTCCTTTTTGTGGACATTGTCTTCTGCTTTTAATCCCAAATGATGAACTGTTGAGTAAGCCTTGCATCCTAATTTGCCTTCTTTTATTTCAAGCTGTTTGTACTGTTCTGTAAACATAACCATTTGTTTTTCATTCCAACAATCTGGAGGCACAAGATTATCCGTTTTTTCCTTTGATGAAGATGATGATTCAGTCAAGTTATTTGCTAATTTGCAATAAGAATTGCCTTTTCTTCATTGCTCAATCACGTTTCTAATTTTTATCGGAGCCTTCATTAGAATGCCCTTAAGTGTCTGTATTTCCATTATTCTTTATGTAATTATTTGTGTATTCTCTAAGAAGATGAATGTTTTCTCTATACCTTTTTTCTTTTCTTTCTGAGTCCTCACCATTATCACCTTTAATAATGGTTTCACAGCAATATCAATAGTCACAGACTTGGTCTCTGGCTAGGATCTTCTGTCTGGCTTGCAGATTGCCATCTTTTTCTGTGTCCATCACATGGCTGAGAGAAAGAGAGAGAGAGAGAAAGTTCTTTAGTTTCCTCTTAAGAGCACTAATCCCATAATGAGGATGATATTCACAAGACTTCATATAACCTTGAAAGTGAAAGAAAGTGAAAGTCGCTTAGTTGAGTCCAACTCTTTGCGACCTCGTGGACTATACAGTCCATGGAATTCTCGAGACCAGAATACTGGAGTGGGTAGCCTTTCCCTTCTCCAGGGGATCTTCCCAACTCAGGGATCGAACCCAGGTCTCCCACATGGCAGGCGGATTCCTTACCAGCTGAGCCACAAGGAAAGCCCAAGAATACTGGAGTGGGTAGCCTATTCCTTCTCCAGCGGATCTTCCTGACCCAGAAATTGAACCAGGGTCTCCTGCATTGCAGGTGGATTCTTTACCAACTGAGCTATCAGGCAACCTTAACTATCTCCATATAGTATTATCAGGGGTTAAAGGCCTCAGGATATGAATTTTACACAGATATAAATTCAGTTCATAATACTAAATATTCATCTTTTCTTGGGTGCTAATAAAAATGGAAATGTGTATTTTTAATTTTACATTTTAATAATTCATTTTTTTGTGTATAGTGAAGCAATTGAGTTTTATGTGTTTATGTTATTTCTTAAAAACCTGCAATAATTACTATTAATTCCAAGAGTTATTTTCTCAATTCTTTGGGATTTTCTGCATAGAAAATCATGTTTTATGAAAAAAAAAATACATGTTTTTCTTCCTTCCTTATCAGTATATATTTTGTTTTATTTTCTTGTCTTATTACATTCCTATAACTTCTGGTATGATATTGAAAAGCAGTGTTTAGAGGGGAAATCTGACTTACTTCTATTCTTAGAATAATTGTAAATTTTCTCACCAGTAAATGTTGTATTATTTGTAGGATTTGTGAATATTCTGTATCATATCGAGGGATTCCCTTCTATTCCTAGTGAACGGAAAGATTTGATCATGGATGAGTATTGGATTGTGTCAAAAGCTTTTTCTGCATACACTGATGTGATCATGTGATTTTTTTTTCTTTAGCCTCTTGATATGATGGATGGCATTAATTGATTTCCAAATGTTGAAATATATATAATGTAGTTACTCCTGCTTTATTTTGATTGTTATTAGCATGGTATACCTTTCTCAATCTATTTACTTTAAATGTATATATGTCTTTTTATTTTAAAGAGGATTTCTTATAGACAACATATAGTTGGTGTTATAGACTGAATACTTATGTACACCTAAATTTCATGGTGAAATCATACCCCCAATGTAATGGTATTACGAATGGATGTTTTGGAAGATAAATAAGATTAGATGAAGTCATGAGGATGGGGCTCTCATAAATGTGATTATAAAGGAAGAGACCTGAGAGAGCTTGCTTCCTCTCTTACCTATCACGTGATAATACAATGAGAATATGGCCCTCTGAAAACCAGGAGGCAGGTTTTCAGCAAAGACAAGATCTGCCAACATCTTGATATTAAACTTTCCAGCTTCCTGAACTGTCAGTGGTAATCTGTTTTATCAGTCATGACTGGTTAAGATAGTTGGGTCTTATTTCCTTATCACTCTGACAATCTGGTTTTTAATTGGTACATTAAATCAATGACATTGAAATAATTTTTGACATAATTGGATTAATATCCGCTTTTCTGTTACTCCTTTCTAATTGTTTCCTTTCTTCTTTGGTCTTATTTCTGTCTTCTACATTTTTTTCTGTCTTTTGTAGTTTTATTAACATTAGAACACTTTATGTAATTTCATTTTCTTTCTTCTCTTAGCATATAAGCTACACTCCTTCTATTATTACTTGTCTTTTAATAGTGATTGCCCTAAAGTTTGCAATGTACCTTTACAATTAATCTAAGTCCACTTTCAAGTGACACTATACCACTTTATACAAGTGTAATGTATGTACACTTGTATGTACAAGGTAATACAAGTAGGATATAATAAAATAACCCTAATTTTTCTCTCACTTTCCTTTTGTCATAACTTCCATTGATTCCACTAATACATAAGCATATGCATGAATGCATGCTAAGTCACTTTGTCTGATTCTATGACCCTAAGGACTGCAGCATTCCAGGCTCCTCTTTCTATGAGATTCTCCAGGCAAGAATACTGAAGTAGATCGCCATGCCCTTCTCCAGAGGATCTTCCTGACCCAGGGACTGAACATGCATTTCTTATGTCTCTTGCATTGATAGGTGGGTTCTTTACCACTAGAGCCATCTGGAAAGCCCAAGCATATGCATACTCAGCCCTTCAGCCCTAATATTCCCACATTCTGGTTATTCAATTAAATATCATTCTGTGAAGGAATGTTATGGATGTAATTGAAGTCCCAAGTCAGTTAATATTAATAAACAGAATTTATCTGGGTGGAACTGACTCAATTGAGTCCTTTAAAGGCAGAAAATTTTCTGAGGCTGATGGCAGAAAGAGATGTCACAGTTTTCAAGCAGAAGAAGGATTTAATGGGTCTGCTGTTGCTGGCTTAGAGGACGAAAGGAACCATGTACAAGGAACAGAGAGTGGTTTCTAGGAATAAAGAATGACCCCTGGATAACAGCTTTTAAGGAAATGGGAACCTCAGTCCTACAACTCCATGTAGCTAAATTTTGCAAACAACTTTAATGAACTAGAAGCAGATATTTTCTTAGACCTTCTAGACTATAATTCAGCATGGCTGATACTTTGTTTCCGGTCTTGTGATATACTGGGCAGAGAACCCAGTGGTGTCACTTTAAACTTCAGAAATAGATAACTAGATAAAGAGGATGTTGTTTTGAACTAAGTTTGTGATAACTTGTTATGCAGTGATATAAAAAACCTACATAGTCAAATTAAATTTTGCTAATGAGTTGTACTTGCATAAGACTTAGAAGGCAAAAGTCAGTCATAGGCCTTCTAAAATGGCTTTTCAGTTTCCTGGATGGCAAAAATTGACTGTAGAGATATCATTGCTCAATTTCCAGTTTCATGAAAGTGACAATTGCAGCAATAATAGTGGCCAGGCTCAACATTTCTGAACCCAGTTACTAGCATTATTGGTATTGAAAAAAATGATGGCTAGTCTCTAGATTCCATATTTCAGCATCCAATAACACAGTGTTTTTAATAGTAGTCATGCTTCCTGAACAGTCTTCCTAAACCATGGATTATGGCTGCAATGACTTTATATTAAAGGACACAACTTATAGTATCACCTTCTGATTCCCCACCTTCCTAATTTTAATGGAAAATATTAGCACTTTTAATATATCTGTTCTGAGGAGTACTAATACTGGTGCCAGTATTAGAGGTCTAGTAAAGTCTTGAGCTTCATCCTACAACTCTTGCAATAACCTTTTAAATACTGAATTTACTATATTAATTCCCTTTCTACTTAAAATATTTGGAATAGTTTCTATTTCCTAAATCAAGGCCTGACAAAGTGAAGCCAGAAGAAATTCAGGCAATAAAGCTTCAAGATTGGGAATCTGGGATAGGTTATCTGACCTGATTGTGTATAAAAGTAGTACAGATCTTGTTACTATTGGAGAATGTATCACTGTTAGTTCATAGCAAGCAGTGACAAATAGTTACTTAAATTTTCACTGGTGACTGTAATGAAGAACATAAGGTTTTATGATACACTATTGGAATGAGGAACACAATGTTTGTGGGTTGGATGTCTATTTCTGACTGTACTTGAGAGCTTAAGGAAATAAAATGGTCTACTCAGGCTGACAAATTATTGGTTTGGGATTTCTCCATTCAGCTAAAACCACTATAGGTAACTGAGATATCATAGGATAAAGGATTCCCACTGGCTACTGGCAGAAACCTACATAAATTCTAATGTTTATATTAAAGCTTTCCCAAGTTATAACCACAAAGAAAGTTCAGATTAACAGTAAGCATGTATATAAGAGAAATCCACTTTAAATATAAGGAAATGTACAAATTAAAAGTATTAATAAATGGATGGATAAAAATATGATACTAAACCCTATCAAAATAAAATGGAATAGCTAAATTAATTTCAGACAGAGAAGATTTCACAGCAAGGAAAGTTATCAGGGAAAAAGTGCATTAAAGCTTATTTAAGGGGTGGATTTTCTAGGAAGACATAACAACCCTTAGCATATATGCACCTATGTTAGTGTTGCCTAACAGAACCAATAATATATATTAAGAATTGTGTCACATGATTATGAAGGATGAAAAGATCCACTATCTGGTGTCTGCAAGTTGGAGAAACAGGAAAGCCAGTGGTGTAATACCAGTCTGAGTTTGAAGCTCTGAGAACCAGGAGAGCTGATGGTATAAATCCCAGTCCAAGAACATGAGAAAATCAGTATCTTAGCTAGAGCAGTCAGACAGAAAGAACATGGAATGAATTATTCTTTTACCTTTTGGTTTTATTCAGGCTCTCAATGAATTGAATGATGCCCACCCACATTATGGAAGGACATTCTACTTCATCCAGTTCACCATTCAAATGCTAATCTCATGTGGAAAAGTCCTCACAATCACACCCATAAATGATGTTTCATTTGGGCACTTCTTGGCCCAGTTCAGCTGACACATCAAATTAACCATCACAAGCCCATACATTTTCAACTTGGTACCCATATTCATCTTCTCAAACCATGTTCAATCTCCAAATGAAAACAGTAACAAGTTTATAATTCCACCTACCATGATACAACTGTCCTATGTATAATAAAAATGCAATAATGCTGTCCCCAGAAGATGAAATACAGTCTTCGAGTGATATTCATTCTTCTTCTTGATATCCTATAACAAAAATGCTATCATGTAAAATTAAAAGTACTTAAATACTATTATAGAAAATCAATATGCCTTAAGTTACATAATAAGGGATTAAAAGAGGGAAAACAGAAAAAAAAATTGTTATATAAGTATATTAATAACAAAAGCATAGCAAGAACTTTTTTGGGCCAAAATAGAATGAAATTAGAAATTAATAACAGAAGGAAACTTGGAAAAATCCAAAAGTATGACAAAATTAAACAATACAGTCCTGAACAACCAAAGGATCAAAGAAGAAACCAAAGGGACATCAGAAAATATAATTACACAAAAGAATTAAAAAGAAACAATACAAAATTTATTTGTTGTTTGCTGTTTGGTCACTCAGTCATTTCTGACTCTTTGTGACCCCATGGACTTCAGCATGCCAGGCTTCCCTGTCCTTCACTATCTCCCAGAGTTTGCTCAAACTTACATCCATTGTGTTGGTGATACCATCTAAGCATCTCATCCTCTGTTGCCCTCTTCTCCTCATGCCCTCAATCTCCCCCAGATTCAGGTCATTTCCAGTGAGTCAGCTCTTCACATCAGGTGGCCAAAGTATTGGAGTTTCAGTTTCAGCATCAGTCCTTCCAATGAATATTCAGAGTTGATTTCCTTTAGGATTGACTGGTTTGATCTCTTTGCTGTCTAAGGGACTTGCAAGAGTCTTCTCCAGCACTGCAATTTGAAAGTATTAATTCTTCTGTGCTCAGCCTTCTTCATGGTCCAATTCTCACATCTGTACACAACCATAGCTTTGACTATACTGACCCTTGTCAGAAAAATGATGTCTCTGTTTTTTAATATGCTGTATAGGTTACTCATAGCTCTTCTTCCAAGGAGTAAGCATCTTTTAATTTCATGACTGCAGTCATGGTCCATAGTGATTTTGGAACCCAAGAAAATGAAGTCTGTCACTGCTTCCATTTTTTTCCCGATCTATTTTCCCTGAAATGATTGGACCATGATCTTAGTTTTCTAAATGTTGAGCTTTAAGCCAGCTATTCCACTCTCCTATTTCACCTTCATCAAGATGTTCTTTAGTTCCTCATTGCTTTCTTCCATAATTATGGTATCATCTGCATATCTGAGGTTATTGATATTTCTCAGAGCAATCTTTATTCTAGTTTGTGTTTCACAAAGCATGGGATTAATATGTGGGATTAAACATAACTTTATATTCCAAAGAAGCAGAATACACATCCTTTTCAAGTACACATGGAACGTTCTCCAGGATAGATCACACACTAGGCCACAAAACAAGTCTCAACAAATTTAAGAGGATTAGATAGATATCAATCATTTTTGTCCTGAGCATAAGAGCATGAAAATAGAAATAATTTACATTAAATAAAGAACAACAAACACGTGGAGACTAAACAACATACTACAAAAAATCCAATGGGTCAGTACAGAAAACAAAGAGGAAATCAGAAAATGCTTTGAGACAAATGACAATGGAAAAACAACACTCCATGTTTGGGAACGCATGTACACCCGTGGTGGAGTCATGTCAATGTATGGCAAAACCAATACAGTATTGTAAAGTAAAATAAAGGAAAAATAAAAATAAACCAAAATCTACAAAATAGAGCAAAAGCAGTACTATGGAAAAAATATAGAGCAATATGACTTCTTCAAAAATCAAGATGAATCTCAAATAAACACTCTAGGATTTTACCTATAGGAATTAGAAAAAGAAGTACAGAGAAAGAAAGCCCAAAGTAAACAAGGAGAAGGAAATAATAAATATCAGTGAGGAAATGAATAGAGATAAAAGACAATAGAAAACATCTATAAACCAAGTGCTAATTCTTTGAAAAAGAGAAACTAAGTTGATAAACATTTAGCCTGATTCATCAAGAAAAGAGAAATCTCAAATAAACAAAATAAGAAATGAAAGAAGAGAAATAACATCTGATACCACAGAGATACAAAAAAATCATAAAAGAATATTGTTAAGTCACCCAGTCATGTCTGACTCTTTGCGACCCCATGGACTGCAGCATGCTAGGCCTCCCGTCCCTCACCATCTCTCAGAGCTTGCCCAAGTTCATGTCAATTGCATCAATGATGCCACACAGCTATCTCATCCTCTGATTCCCTCTTCTCCTTTTGCCCTCAGTCTTTTCCAGCATCAGGGACATTTTCAGTGAGTACTAAGCATTCTAGGTTCCTATGCAATGTAATAATTTTCTGTGCAGCTTCAGATTTTACTTTCATCACCATACACATCCACAATTGATTGTCTTTTCTGCTTTGGCCCAGTTAGCTTCATTCTTTCTGGGACTATTAGTAACTGTCCTCCACTCTTCCCCAGTAGGATTATTGGACCCCTTCTGACCTGGAGGACTCATCTTTCAGTGTTATATATTTGTGTCTTTTTATACAGTTCATGAAGTTCTCACAGCAAGTATACTGGGGTGCCTTGCCATTCCCTCCTCTAGTGGATCATATTTTATCATAATTCTCAACTATGATCAATCTGAATATTACAAACAGCTGAATGTCAACAAATTGGACAACCTGGAAGAAATGAACATATTTCTTGAAAAATACAATAATATTCCAAGACTGAATCAAGAAGAAACAGGCAATTTGATAAAACCAATTATTAATAGTGAAATTGAAATTTTAATTTAAAAACTTCTAGCAAACAAAAGTCCTGGACAAGACAATGCTTCACAGAGGAATTATGCCAATCATAGAATGAAAAAAAAAAAAACAACCTAGTAAATATCCTTTTCAAATTACTCCAAAAAGAAGAAGAGGAGGAACACTCTGAAACTCATTCTACAAGGACACCATTACTTTGATATCAAAATTAAATAAAGATACTACAAAAAAGAGAAACATACAGGATCATTACATTGCTGAATATAGATGCAAAAATTCTCAACAAAATGTTAGCAAACAAAATCCAGTAATACATGAAAAGGATCATGCATCATGATCAAGTTGGATTTATTCCAGGGATGCAAGGATGCTTTGATATTCTCAAAAAATTCAATTCAAATAATTCACTCCTACTTTTCATGTAGCTATAACTGTCATCATATGTGCTCACTGAGCTATGAGGGAATCGATATATTTTTCGAAGATCATACTAATATTATGCTTATTTCCTCTTCTTAGCATGATGTGGTTTGTTAAGGTTGTTCCATAGAAATATAATTTATATCCCTTGATTTATATCAGCATGTTAATTATTTTCCTTTTAAAATTAGAAACACATTTTGTTAAATGTTTCTTGTTTTCTGAGTACCAGGAAAAAAGGAGAGTATAGCATAGCAATATGAAATTGTATATCAGAGCAAGATAAAAAGTATTATTGTGCTTAAAAAAATCTTAGTAGCCAAGTGTCTGTGTGGTCAGGATATGACATTAACAACAAGAAAGGGCAACTAAAATGTACAGTTAATTAATAAAACATGATAAAATAACATGAAAAATGATGAGGGTACATGCAAAATCTGCTTAAGAATTTAAGGGACAGAAACCTTACACTATGCAACTTTGTTCCTGAGGTATAAAGAACACAAAACTGATAAAAATATCAATCTGTGTAACTTGATAATTGTGCTGTTACCATCCCTCTGGGTCATCCCAGTACACCAGCCCCGAGCATCCTGTATCATGCATAGAATCCAATGGGGAGGGAGGTGGGAGGGGAGTTCAGGATGGGGAACATGTGTACACCCATGGTGGATTCATGTTGATATATGGCAAAACCAATACAATATTGGAAAGTAATTAGCCTCCAATTAAAATAAATTTATATTAAAAATAATTATGCTGTTAGTGGCTTCTCTTGAAATAGTGGGAGATCTGACAAACTTGGCCTTAAGTGTTTGAATGGGAATGGTTGTCATGTTGTATTGTCAAGGTGAAATGTGCTCTTTAGTTTACCATAATCTTTACAATTATTTGCATTTCTTTTTTTTTTTAATTTTATTTTTACTTTGTTTTACTTTACAATACTGTATTGGTTTTGCCATACATTGACATGAATCCACCACTATTGAGGGTAAGATTTTAAGTTACCTTTGTCATACTACCTTGAATAAGTAAGTAAAAGTATGCTATTGACAAGTTAAAATCATTTGGGAAGTGAACTAATTATCAGGAAAATAATCAATATGAAGCTTAAATAAGTGTAAAATAATGTATGACAAGTAGTAACTGATTTCCGAGGTAGTAATATTATACATTTTGCAACAATAAGAAAAGTTTAAATTTTCTTTCCATTCATAATTTGTGATCTATTCATTTCCAAACCCTCAGAGGTCAATGATAATTTCAAGTGTTTATAGACTAAAGAAACATCAAGGATACATCAAGTGTGTTCATAAAAATTTGCATCCTTCCATTGGGGTAAAATTTATAAAAATGTTTAGCTATGTGCCCACTGAGTGTGCTGACCAGTTCTGTTTGGGTTCCTCTCTGTCTCTCAAACAAAGACTTTTCAATAATTTTTATCTCTTTTGATCTATATATAAATCATGTTTCTCAACTGAGAGGCGTGATAAATTCTACATTGTACAGGAAATCAATTTAGGTTTTTGAATATTGAGTTGTTAATAACTCACCCTTGTTATGTAACATTGACTAGCTCTTTTAATGATCCTGGGGAGGATAGCCAGAGTAATGGTGAAATAAAAATTGGCTACTTCCCAATAGTTTAGATGGTTGAAAGTCATAGTTAAAATGATTATCTGTGGAGTTTAATTTTGTGCTCTTCCTGGACCCCATTACTGTAGGTAATCGACAGTCTGGTGTGTGATTTTCTTAGCATAAATATTATATATACATTTTTAATCATGCTGTCAACTTCAATTTCTTTATTGCTCTTAGGAAAAAAAAAAAGCTTCTAGAAAAGCTTTGCTATAATGCAATACCCCAATTCAGTTGCCTCAAACTGTTTTTCAGATGTAAATTTTTTCAGATGATTTCTGAAGCTAGGTAACTCAGAAGTTGCTCAGTTGCTCAATTGTATCTGACTCTGTGAACCCATGGACTGCAGCACTCGAGTCTTCCCTTACCTTCACTATCTCCTGGAGTTTGCTTATAATCATGTGCATTGAGTTGGTGATGCCATCCAACCGTCTCATCTTCTGTCACCCTCTTCTCCACTTGCTCTCAATCTTTCCCAGCAAAAGAGTCTTTTTCAATGATTAGGCTCTTCGAATTGAGTGGCCAAAGTATTGGAGCATCAGTTTCAGCATCAATCCTTCCAATGACCATTCTCATAATATTTCAGTTTTCCATTATTATTATATTTGTCATGATAAATGATCTTTGATTATTCTTTTTTTAAAAAAATATTATTTAATTTTAGTTGGGGATAATTGCTTTGTGATGTTATGTTGGTTTCTGCCTTATATTAACGTGAATCAGGTATAGGTATACACACGTCCCTCTTGAACCTTCCTCTCATCTCCCACCTCATCCCACCCCTCTAGGTGGTCACAGAGCATCAGATGTGAGCTCCCTGAATCATACAGAAAATCTCCACTGGCCATCTAATTTTACACGTGGTAATCCATATGTTTCAATGCTACTCTCTCATTTGCTCTCTTTGTATCTCTGTGTCACATTTTTATAATTACCATACAATTTCAATTTTTTTTATTATTGTTATACTTACTGAAGGCTCAGATGATGGCTAACATTCTTTAGCAATAAGGAATGTTTTATTAAGATATGTATGTTGTTTGAACTGCAAGGAGATCAAACCAGTCAGTCAATCCTAAAAGAAGTCAGTCAGTCCTGAGTATTCATTGGAAGGACTGATGCTGAAGCTGAAACTCCAATACTTTGGCCACCTGACGTGAAGAACTAACTCATGGAAAAGACCCTGATGATGGGAAAAGTTGAAGGCAGGAGGAGAATGGGATGACAGAGGATGAGATGGTTGGATGGTATCACAGACTCAATGCACATGAGTTTGGGCAAGCTCCAAGAGTTGGTGATGGACAGGGAAGCCTGGAGTGCTAAAGTCTATGGGTGACAAAGAGTCGGATATGACTGAGCAACTGAACAGAACTGATTGCTTTTTTGACATAATGCACAGTGTTGCACACTTTGATAGCAATAAATATTTCCATGGAATAAGAATGCAATTAATGAAATACATACAACAGTCATTGCTGCATAGAAATTCTGAAATGGGATAGAGCTGACTTGGGGTTGGAAAATCCTCCTTGGATTATGTTCATCTTCTATTATTTTGTCTATCATTTGCCATAGTGCTGGCCCTAAACTCTGGAATATTCTCAATTTTCAGTTTCCTTCTTGGTTCTATCTGAAGTGAGTGCAGGGAAATATGTTATTTCCAGTCTTCTTTCTGATATAGATGCTCCAAAGTTTAAATTAAAAAAAAAAAAGATATTCTTCGTGCTAATTTCTGATAGCTTTAGTATTAGGCCTTTTTTTTTTTTTTAATTAGTAGGGTCCTGTGTTCTTAAATAGGAAGTATCTGTATCATAAATGTCAATTTTCCTTGACTTATTTTCATTAAAGTGCCTCAATAAAACCATTATTAGGCATTTTTATGACCTTCGAGTTTAGCATTCATTTGGTAAAACCAGCAAGTTAGAATACCTAGAAGAAGAGAAAAGAGAAAAAAAAAATGTTGGCAGGCGGGCAAATTTTACCAAATATAAAATGATAATGTTCCTTTCATTAAATCAGTGTGGCGCATTTACCACAGTTTATTTATACATCTATTTACTGAAGTATATCTTGATTGCCTCCAAGTTTTGACAATGATAAATAAAACTATTATAAATATCTGTGTGCATGATTTTGAATAGATAAGTTTTCATAGTCTTTGTTGGATACCAAGGAGTGTGATTAATAAATGGTAAGAGTATACTTATTTTTGTAAGAACCTGTCAAATTTTCTTCCAAAGTTGCTTATCATTTCACATTTCCACCAGTCATCTGCATTTGGTGGTGTCAGTGGTCTGGACTTTGAACATTCTAATAAGTGTGTAATAGTATCTAATTATTTTAATTTGCATTTCTTTGACTACATATGATACAGAGCATTTTATAATGCTTGTTTGCCATTTGAATGTCCTCTTTGTGAGGTTTCTATTAAGATATTTAGCTCATTTCATAATGAAGTTGTTTGTTTTCTTATTGTTGAATTTTAAGTATTATTTGAATATTTTGGATATTTCTTTATCACATAGTCCTTTATCACATATGTCTTTTGCAAACATTTTCTCCATCTGTAACTTATTTTATTTTCTTGACAGTGTGACTTGCAGAGCAAAAAATTATATGTTTAATAAAGTCTTTCTTATCAATTATTTATTTCAAGGACCATGCTTTTGGTGTTTCTTCTAAAAAGTCATTTATAAGCTCAAGGTCACTGAGATATTTTTGCTCTTCCAATGACTTTAAAAGTGATCTGACATAAGACAGAATATAGTATCAGAAATGTGTCATCTTTTCTGTCATCAAAATAAAGAGATAAGATAGTGCCATCTGGAGTCTTGAGAAGATTAGACAGTAAATATCATAAGATTATGGAGTAAAAAAATGCATTTTCACAAAACATTAAAGTGTCTTGTCTTAAGCAATGGATTTCAAACAAATATTCTAAGCACAAAATGGTCCTGTTCTATCTCATAGAATGGTACAGATTAAAGTAAATGTATTTTGGAAACTTATCAAAATTATATTTTAAAGCTAATAAAATTCGTTGTTGAACTTTTAAAATAGGTTTTCTAATATTATCCTGAATCATATTATTATTCCAAAATAATTCTGAAATGACATTTACTTACTCATTTTAGTCAGTTATTGTAAAGCAATACAGCAAGTCAACAGAAGGCTGTTTAAAAAATATTCCATTAATTGTAATTCATTTTACTCATGCTATAAGTTTATTTCTAAGTGAAATAATAATTTCAAAAGAGAAAATATAAAATGCATGTTTTTGAAGCCAAACATTTCTATGAGTTTCTATATTCCTGGTACCTAAGCACTGAACATATTTCTTTTATATAGAATCTTTTCTTACTAAATTTGTGCTATACTCCTTATATTTAGAATGTTAATATGCAACTTAACATAAGGCATGGTATTTTAGTTGTTTTTATTTTTAATAGAGAATCAAGATTTTTTTAAAAAATTGATATGTTTCACTAAGTTTGTGATCACACATTTCCTTTTAAGAAATATTTGTGGTAGACATTATAGAAATAGCCACATGAGTATGTTCTGATTTGCATGATTTTCCAGAATTTTGCCAGTCCCAACAACGTGGTGGATTTATTCTCCTACCCACTGGGAACCTAGAGAGCTTGTGACTGCTCCAACCAGTAGAGTATAGCAGAAGTGATTTTACTTGACTTCTGTACCAGGTCATAGAAAAGTTAAAGCTTTCACTTGATTCCATTTCTTTCTTTTTCTCCCAGGACACTTGCTTTTGGAACCCGGTCACCACATGGGAAAGTTATAAGTGGTAATTCTGTAGAACAACCTCAGCTAAGGCCTCAGATATGAGACAGGATGGACTTCCAGATATGTGAATGAATGAACCACCAGATTATTCCAATGCCCAACTTTCCAGCTGTTTTAACTATGGTTGGGTAATGTATTACCCCATGACTTACTGACCTAAAGCAACATTTTATTATATCTCATGATTTTACTAGTTACCCATGCTCAGCTTGGGTTTCCTCTATTCCCTCAGATATTAAATGGGGTTGCAAATATTTGCAGGCTCTACTATGCTTGAAAATTAAAGATTGTTCACTTGTATGATTGGTAGTTGGGGGTAGCTGCTGACTCTAATCTATGTTGTGGCTGGTGATCACCTTTGTTCTACTTGGTGTGGTCTCTCCATTAAGCTTGGACTTATTATAGCAGGATGGTTGGATTCTAAGTGGAACTCTAAGGCAAGACTTGCCAAAGGAAACAAATAGGAACTGCCAATTCTATTTATGTATAGGCTCAGTTGTTTCCACATATCCTTTCTGCTGTATTTTATTGGTTAAAGCAATCATAGGACCAGCCAAGACTCAAAGAAAATGAAAACAATCTACTTACTCAGTAGCCTGTGTGTACAGGGATGATTGCCATCTGCAAAATTTGGTGCAGTCACTGTGAAAATCAGTATAGAAGTTGTTCAAAAAATTAAAAGTAGAGTTACCATGTGATCCAGCAACTTCACTTCTGGGTTTTTTATCTGAAGAAAAAGAAAGCACCAAGTTGAAAAGTTCTATGCACCCCCATGTTCATTGCAACATTATTTACAATAGTTGAGATATTTATCAAAAAAAGCAAACATCTTTATTTCACTCTGTCATTTTAATGGTAATTTTAAAGGAATTTTGTTGTTGAATTTGCATTGTTTCAGTTTTATGAAATTTAAAAACAAAATTTTCTGCATTGCCTTCTTGCATGCAGTATTTATCTTTAGTAGTCATGTCTATCTGGCTTTGTTTCTTTTGTAAGAGTTTTTCTTTCTTTTTTTTTTTTCATTTCCCTCTAGAAATTTTTCATGATACTTCCTGGGTAAATATTTCAGCTTGATCCAGCTCACTAATTTTTCTTCTATCTGAATCTATTCTGCTCTTCAACTCACCCACTGAGTTATGTTTTTTAACTATTATACTTTCATGTCCAGCTTTTCTTCTTGGTTTTTCTTTACTGAGCCTTATTCCAGCTCAAAGTTGCCATTATCATCCTTTATTCCTTTAAGGATATTTACGATGGCTAGCTTAAATTATTGCTTGGACTTGTCTATTAATTCTGTTGCTTGGTTGTGTGTTGTTGAACTTTTACATTTTTTACAGAACTTTAATTCCTCAGATGTTTAACATTATCATATATCTTTACCCAGAGAGAGATATGAAAGCAGAAGCCATAAATTGTGATGTTTTTAGTGTAAGTGTGAGTGTGTGTGTGTGTGTGTGTGTAGGTCAACAAAAGTCAGGATGAGAGTCAGGATGAGACACCTCTGTCATTAAAATCTGGGCTTGATTACTGAATACTTCATTTGTTGATTAATCCTCAAATAATCTCCCACTACATACGAACTAGGTGAATTCTCTTGTAAAAAAACTGTCTTGTTGGGTTACAGTACTCTATTCTCTAATGAGGGGCTTCCCTGGTAGCTCAGCTGGTAAAGAATCCACTTGCATTGCAGGAGACCCTGGTTCAATTCCTGGGTCGGAAAGATTCCCTGGAGAAGGGGTAGGCTACCAACTACAGTAATCATGGGCTTCTCTGGTGACTCAGATGGTAAAGAACCCACCTGCAATGTGGGAGACCTGCATTTGATCCCAGGGTAAGGAAGATCCCCTAGAGGAGGGCATGACAAGCCATTCCAGTATTCTTGTCTGGAGAATTCCCATGGACAGAGGAGTCTGGCGGGCTATAGTCCAAGAAATCACAAAGGGTCAAATATGATTGAGTGACCAAGCAGAGCACAGCAGCATTACATAAACAGGGTGTGTTAGGAAGGAAATGAGTGGTCAGGAAGATAAAAGTTTTGTGTGAAGGTTGGTCCAATTCAGTTTGTTGTTATTTGTTCCTCACCCAGGCTGGATCTTAATAGCTTTTGATTGGCCTAGCTAATATTTTCCTGCTCTGTGGTGTCAAGGTTGTGAGAATCATTTCAGGGCAATGCTATGATGAAAAAAAAAAAAAAGTAACTGAAAGCTGTCTGAAACCTATTCCCTTTCCATAGTATCAAGTCACTCTCTGAGTTCCCAAGGATTTCTAATGATTTAAGTATTGACTTTTTAAATTTAATTTTTCTTGATTCTATTACATGTTGCCATTTGGTAAAGGAACTAATAAATGACATAGTTTACAATATTTCTAATATTTAAGTAGTCTCCCCTTTTATCTAATCCATTTTATCAAATATGTTAATGTCCATTTGAATTCCCAAGACTTATACCCTGGAGCCATGTATTGCTTTTGAAAAAAAATTGAATATCCCTGCACTAATAAATCATTCTCCAGTCAACAAATATTTAATGAACATATATTGTGTAAAGCATTTGAGAATACAGTATGGAACAAGACAGTCACAATCCTTCTTAGGGAACTTACAGTGCTTCTTTGCTGAATTGATAATATATTTTAAAGCAATTATTGCTTCCATATTCATAGAAACATTCATATATAGTTCATAAATATTCCACATTTGCAAACATTTTAAGTTGGATTTATATGAAATCTCAGGGTTTAAACAGGCTTCAATAGTGCATTGAGAACCTCCAGATGTACAATTTGGATTTAGAAAAGGCAGAGGAACCAGAGATCAAATTACCAGCATCCGTTGGATCATAGAAAAATCAAGGGAATTCCAAGAAAACATCCACTTCTGCTTCATTGACTATGCTAAAACTTTTGACTGTGTGGTTCATAGCAAACTGGAAAATTCTTTAAGAGACAGGAATACCAGGCTACCTGACCTGCCTCCTGGGAAATCTGTATGCAGGTCAAGAAGCAACAGGTATAATTGGACATGAAACAATGAACTGGTTCAAAACTGAGAAAGGAGTACATCAACGCCGTATATTGTCACCTTGCTTATTAAACTTATATGCAGGGTACATCATGTGAAATGCCAGACTGGATGAAGGACAAGCTGGAATCAAGATTACAGGCAGAAATATCAATAACTTCAGATACACAGATGACACCACCCTTATGGAAGAAAGCGAAGAACTAAAAAAGCCTCTTGATGAAAGTGAAAGAGAAGAGTGAAAAAGTTGGCTTAAAGTTGGCTTAAACTTTAGTTGGCTGTAAGTTGCCTTTAAGTTGGCTTAAAATTCAACATTCAAAAAGATAAGATCATAACATCCAGTTCCATTACTTCATGGCAAATAGATAGGGAAATAATGGAAACCATGAGAGATTATATTTGGGGACTCCAAAATCACTGCAGATGGTGACTGCAGCCATGAAATTAAAGGACACTTGCTGCTTGGAAGAAAAGCTATGACCAACCTAGACAGCATATTCAAAAGCAGAGACATTACTTTGCTGACAAAAGTCCATCTAGTCAAAGCTGTGTTTTTTCCAGTAGTCATGTACAGATGTGAGAGTTGGACTATAAAGAAAGCAGAGTACCAAAGAATTGATGCTTTTGAACTGTGGTGTTGGAGAAGACTCTTGAGAGTCCCTTGGACTGCAAGGAGATCAAACCAGCCAATCCTAAAGGAAATCAGTCCTGAATACTCATTGGAATGACCGATGCTGAAGCTGAAGCTCCAATACTTGCCCATCTGACTCACGGGAAAAGACCAAGATTATGGGAAAGATTGAAGGCAGGAGGATAAAGGGACGACAGAGGATGAGATGGTTGGATGGTATTATCAACTCGATGGACATAAGTTAGAGCAAACTCTGGGAAGTGGTAATGAACAAAAAAACCTGGTGTGCTGAAGTCCATCAGGTCACAGAGTTAGACATGATTCAGCAACTGAAAAACAACAATGTCTTGTAGGATCCTGGTTCATGGCCAGAGATCAAGCATACGCTCCTATGATGGGAGTGCTGAGTCTGAATTACTGGACTAACAGAGAACCTCAGGACCTAGGAAATATTAATTAGAATGAGGTCTCCTGGGGGTTTACATCTCAATACCAACATCTGGCTCTCCCCAACTGACTGCAAACTCCAGTGTTAGATACCTCAGGCCAAACAATCAGAAAGACAGAAACACAATTCCACTCATAAAGAAAAAAAAAAAAAGGAGAAAAATATGTTACAGACCAAGTAGCAAGGTAAAAATCTACAATACCAAATAAATGAAGAGGAAATAGGCAACCTGAAAAATAATTTTGTGTAATGATAGTAAAGATGATCCAAAAATCTCTGAAATAGAATCGAAGCACAGATGGAGAAAATGCAAGAAATATTCAAAAAAGGCCTAGACAAACTGAAGAACAACAGAGGTGAACAACACAATAACTGAAATGAAAAATATGTTATAAGGAATCAATAGCAGAATAACCAAGGCAGAAGAATGGATAAGTGAGGTGAAAGAGAGAATGCTGGAAATAATTGCAAAGGAGCAGAATGAAGAAAGAAGAATGAAGAAACCTGAAGACAGTCTCAAAGACTTCTGGGACACTAAACACACTAACCTTAGAATAAAAGTGACCCATAAGAAGATGATAAAAGGAACATATCTGAGAATATATTTGAAAAGATTATAGTAAAAAAACTTCCCTAATATGGTGAAGGAAATAGCCACCCAAGTCCAGAAAGTGCAGAGAGTCCTATACAGGCTAAACCCTAGGAGAAATACACCAAGACATATATTAATCAAACTAATAAAAATTAAATACATGTTAAATCTTACATGATCTGGATACTTTTTGAATTCTGATTTCTCTTTCCTTAAGTACATAATAAATATGCTGATTTTTGAATTGCATTCCAAAACAATTAAATTCAGAGAAAAAATATGAAAATCAACAAGGGAAAGGCAAAAAAATAACATAAAAGAGAATCCCCATAAGGCTTAATTTTCAGCAGAAGCACTTCAGGCCAGAAGGGAGTGCCAGGATATATTTACAATGATGAGAGGGAAAAAACTATAATCAAGATTACACTACTCAGAAAGGATCTCATTCAGATTAGACAGATAAATCAAAAGCTTTACTGGCAAGGAAAAAACTAAGAGAATCACCTAAACAGTCTTACAACAAATGCTAAAGGAACTTCTCTAGGCAAGAAACACAAAAGAAAACTCACAAACATAAACCCAAAACAATTTTTTAAATGGTCATAGAAATTTACTTATTGATCATTACCTTAAATGTAAATGGATTAAATGCCCCAATCAAAAAGCAGACTGACTGAATGGATACAAAAGGAAGACCCACTTCAGACCCAAGGACACATACACATTGAAAATGAGGGAATGGAAAAAGATATTATCCATGCAAACAGAAATCAAAATAAAGCTGTAGTAGAAATATTCATATCAGACAAAATAAACTTTAAAATGAAGATGGTTACAAGCAATAAGGAAAGACACTACATAATGATCAAGGGATCAATCCAAGAAGAAGATATAAAAATTATAAATATTTATGTACCCAAAATAGTAGTACCTAAACAGTAACACAGTACTAGTGAAGGGCTTTAATATCCCTTTGCTATTCTGCTGTCATGTCTGACTCTTTGTGATCCCATGGACTGTAGCCTGCCAGGCTCCTCTGTCCCTGGAATTCTCCAGGCAAGAATACTGGAGTAGGTAACCATTCCCTTCTCCAGGGAGTCTTCCCAACCCAGGGATAGAACCCAGGTTTCCTGCACTGCAGGCAGATTCTTTACCATCAGAATACAGTTTCCTCTCAAGGGCGCATGGAACATTCTCCAGAACACACCACATTTTGGGTCACAAATCAAGCCATGGAAAATTTAAGAAAATTAAAATTATATGAAGCATCTTTTTTGAACACTATGAGATTAGAAGTCAATTCCAAGAAAAAAAAAACACTAAAAACACAAACAAAAGGAGACTAAACTGTGATGCTAAATAACTAAGAGATAACCAAAGAAATCAAAGAGGAAAATTTTTAAAAAATACCTAAAAACAAATGATGATGAAAACATGATGACCCCAAACATATGGGATGCAGCAAAAGCATTTCTAAGAGGGAAGTTTTAGCAATTCAATCTCACCTCAAGGAACAAGAAAATTCTCAAATAACCAACTTAATCTAACACATAAAGCAACTAGAAAAAGAACAACCAAAAAGCGAAGTTAGTAGAAAGAAAGCAATAATAAAGATTAGAGAAGAAATAAATGAAATTAAAGCAAAGAAAGAAATAGCAAAGATCAATAAAAGTAAAAGTTGGCTTTTTGAGAAGATAAACAAAATTGATACACCATTAGCCAGATTCCTCAAGGGAAAAAAAAAAAAAAAAGGAGAAGACTCAGTAAAATTAGAAATGAAAAAGCAGAACTTACAACTGACATTGCAGAAATATGAAGGATAATAAGTTGATCACAATCAATTATATGACAATGAAATAGATGACTTGGAAAAAATTGACAAACTTTTGGAAAGGTGCAGCTGTCCAAGGCTAAAAGAGGAAGAATTTAAAAAAAAAAAAAAACATGAAAAGACCAATCACAAGGACTGAAATTGAAACTGTGACTAAAAATCTTCCAGCAAAAAAAGTCCAGAACCAGATAGCTTCACAGGCATATGCTATTAAACATTTAATGAAAAGCTAATACCCATCCTTCTCAAACTATTCCAAAATATTGCAGACAAAAGTACTAGTCTAAATTCATTCTATAAGGACACGACTCTTGAGAAACCTATATGCAGGTAAGGAAGCAACGTTTAGACTGGAAATGGAACAACTGGTTCCAAATAGGAAAAGGAGTACATCAAGGCTGTATATTGTCACCCTGCTTATTTAACTTATATGCAGAGTACATCATGAGAAATGCTGGGCTGGAAGAAGCACAAGCTGGAATCAAGATTACCGGAAGAAATATCAGTAACCTCAGATATGCAGATGACACCATCCTTCTGGCAGAAAGTGAAGAGGAACTAAAAAGCCTCTTCATGAAAGTGAAAGAGGAGAGTGAAAATGTTGGCTTAAAGCTCAACATTCAGAAGATGAAGATCATGGCATCTGGTCCCATCAATTCATGAGAAATATATGGGGAAACAGTGGAAACAGTGTCTGACTTTATTTTGAGGGGCTCCAAAATCACTGCAGATGGTGATTGCAGCCAAGAAATCAAAAGACACTCACTCCTTGGAAGGAAAGTTATGACCAACCTAGATAGCACATTTAAAAGCAGAGACATTACTTTGCAAACAACGGTCCATTTAGTCAAGGCTATGATTTTACCAGTAGTCATGTATGGATGTGAGAGTTGGACTGTGAAGAAAGCTAAGCACTGAAGAATTGATGCTTTTGAATTGCGGTGTTGGAAAAGATTCTTGAGAGTCCCTGGGACTGCAAGTAGATCCAACCAGTCCATTCTAAAGGAGATCAGCCCTGGGTGTTCTTTGAAAGGAATGATGCTAAATCTGAAACTCCAATACTTTGTCCACCTCATGCGAAGAGTTGACTCATTGGAAAAGACTCGGATGCTGGGAGGGATTGGGGGCAGGAGGAGAAGGGGATGACAGAGGATGGGATGGCTGGATGGCATCACCAACTCGATGGACGTGAATCTGAGTGAACTCTGGGAGTTGGTAATGGACAGAGAGGCCTCGTGTGCTGTGGTTCATGGGATGGCGAACAGTCGCACATGACTAAGCAACTGAACTGAACTGAATTTCTCCTCCTGGTCACCTCTATCTCCTTCTTCCCATTCTCTTCTCTATGTAACTCTGTGAGCCTCTTTGAGTGTTCCAGGCTGTGGAGAGCACATAGGGAATTGATTACTGGCTAGATTGCTCTCTCCCCTTTTGTTTCCCTCTCTTCTCCTCCTGGTCACCTCTGTCTCCCTCCTCCCTCTTCTCTTCTCCATGTAACTCTGTGAACCTCTCTGGATTTCCCTCACTGTGGAGAAACTTTTCACCATTAACCTAGATGCTTTATCATCAGTGCTGTATGGATGGAGAAGTCTTGAGGCTACTATAAGAATAAGACTGAAACCCAGAGGCAAGAGGCTTAACTACAAAACTTGAGAACACCAAAAAACTCCTGACTCCAGGGAACATTAATTGACAAGAGCTCATCCAAAAGCTTCCATACCTTACGCTGAAACTAAATTCCACCCAAAGGCCAACAAGTTTCAGAGCAAGACATACCAAGCTAATTCTCCAACAATGCAGGAACATAAAACTGAGCATTAAAATAAAGCCAGACAAAAGAAAAACAATACACATAGACACCTCTAAATGCACTATTGGACACTTCATTGCACTCCAGAGAGAAGAGCTGCAGCCCCACCCACCAGAACACTGATGCAGGCTTCCCTAACCAGGGAACCTCGACAAGTCACTGGTCCAACCACAACCTACAGAGAGGAAACTTCCAGCCTATAGAAAGGCCACCACAAACACAGCAATCTAAACAAGATGAGAAGGCAGAGAAATATTCAGAACGTAAAGGAACATGATAAATGTCCACCAAACCAAACAAAAGAGGAGGAGATAAAGAGTCTACTTGAAAAATAATTCAGGATAG
Source organism: Budorcas taxicolor (assembly GCF_023091745.1). Classification (NCBI taxonomy): domain Eukaryota; kingdom Metazoa; phylum Chordata; class Mammalia; order Artiodactyla; family Bovidae; genus Budorcas; species Budorcas taxicolor. The sequence continues at coordinate 1,709,656 of NC_068935.1, forward strand.
TGATAGTAAAAATGATCGAAAATATTTAAAACAAAATGTAGTTACAGATAAATAGTCTGGAGACAAGGATTGAGAAGAAGCAAGAAATTTTACCAAGGACCTAGAAGAAACAAAAAGGAGTCAATCAATAAAGAATAATGCAATACCTGAAATAAAAAGCACTCTGGAGGGAAGTAACAGTAGAATAACTGATGCAGAAGATAGGATTAGTGAGGTGGAAGATAGAATGGTGGGAATAAATTAAGCAAAGAGGAAAAAAGAATTTAAAAAAATTAGCAGAACCTCAGAGATCACTGGGACAATATTAAACACCCCAACATTCGAATCATAGGAGTCCCAGAAGAAGAAGACAAAAAGAGAGGCCATGAGAAAATACTTGAGGAGAAAGTGCTAAACAGGATAAAGCCAAGGCAAAACACCCCAAGACACATATTAATTAAATTAATGAAGATCAAACACAAGAACAAATATTAAAAACAGCAAGGGATAAACAACAAATAACACATAAGGGGATTCCCATAAGGAAAACAGCTGATCTTTCAATAGAATCTCTTCAGGCCAGAAGGCAATGGCAAGGCATACTTAAAGTGATTCAAGAGAAAAGCCTACAACTCAGATTACTGTACCCGGCAAGGATCTCATTCAAATATGAAGGAGAAATCAAAAGCTATACAGACAAGCAAAAGCTGAAAGAATTCAGCATCACCAAACCAGCTCTTCAACAAATGTTAAAGGATCTTCTCAAGACAGGAAACACAGAAAGGGTGGATAAACTCGAACCCAAAACAACAAAGTAAATGGCAATGGGATCATACGTATCAATAATTGCCTTAAATGAAAATAGGTTAAATGCTCTAAGCAAAAGACAAAGACTGGATGAATGGATACAAAAACAAGACCCCTGCATATACTATCTAAAACAGACCCACCTCAATACTAGGGACACGTACAGACTGAAAGTGAAGGGCTAAAAAAGATATTTCATGCAAGTGGAGACCAAAGGAAAGCAGGAGTAGCATTACTCATATCAAACAAAATAGACTTTGAAATAAAGGCCCTGAAAAGAGACAAAGAAGGACACTATGTAATGATCAAAGGGTCAATGCAAGAAGAAGATAGAACAATTATAAGTATATATGCACCCAACATAGGAGCACCACAATATGTAAGGCAAATGCTAACAAGTGTGAAAGGGGAAATTAACAGCAACACAATAATAGTGGGAGACTTTAATACCCCACTCACACTTGTGGCTAGATCAACTAAACAAAATTAGCAAGGAAACAGAAACTTTAAATGATATAATGGACTGGTTAGACCTAACTGATATTTATAGGACATTTCACCCCAAAACAATGAAATTCACCTTTTTCTCAAGTGCACACGGAACCTTCTCCAGGAGAGATCACATCCTGGGCCATAAATCTAGCCTTGGTAAATAAAAAAAAAAAAAAGAAAACATTTCAAGTCTCTTTTCTGATCACAATGTGGTAGGATTAGATGTCAATTAGAGGAAAAGAGCTATTAAAAATGCAAACACATGGAGGCTAAATAACACGCTTCTGAATAACCAGCAAATCACAGAAGAAATCAAAAAAGAAATCAAAATATGCATAGAGATGAATGAAAATGAAAACACAACAACCCAAACCCTATGGGATTCAGTAAAAGCAGTGCTAAGGGGAAGGTTCATAGAAATACACACTTACCTCAAGAAACAAGGGAAAAATAAAAAAAATAACCTAACTCTATACCTAAAGAAGCTAGGAAAAAAAAAAGAAAAAAAGGAAATGAAGAATCCTAGGGTTAGTAGAAGGCAAGATAACATAAAACTTAGGGCAGAAAGAAATGAAAAAGAAACAAAGGAGACCATAGCAAAAATCAACAAAGCTAAAAGCTGGTTCTTAGAGAAGATAAATAAAATAGACAAACCATAATCCAGATTTATCAAGAAAAAAGGGAGAAAAATCAAATTAACAAAATTAGAAATGAAAATGGAGAAATCAAAACAGACAACACAGAAATACAAAGGATCATAAGAGACTACTATCAGCAACTACATGCCAATAAAACGGACAACTTGGAAGAAATTGACAAATTCTTAGAAAAGTATAACCTTCCAAAACTGAACCAGGAAGAAACAGAAACTTTTAATAGACCCAACACAAGCACAGAAATCGAAACTCTCATCAGAAATTTTCCAAAAATTTAGAGAAGACCTAACACATATCCTACTCAAACTCTTCTGGAAAATTGAGGAGGAAGGTAAATTGCCAAACTCATTCTATAAGGCTAACATGACTCTAATACCAAAAGCAGACAAAGATATCACAAAAAAATAAAACTACAGGCCAATATCACTAATAAACATAGATTCAAAAATCCTTAACAAAATTCTAACAAACAGAATCCAACATATTAAAAAGATAATGCATCATGACCAAGTGGGCTTTATCCAGTGATGCAAGGATTTTTCAATATTTGTAAATCAAACAATGTGATACACCACATTAACAAATTGAAAGATAAAAATCATATGATTATCTCAATAGATGCAGAGAAAATCTCTGACAAAATTCAACATTCACTATGATAAAAGCCCTCCAGAAAGCAGATATAGAAGGAATCTACCTCAACATAATAAAAGCCATATATAATAAACCCACAGCAAACATTATCCTCAACGGTGAAAAATTGAAAGCATTTCCCCTAAAGTCAGGAAAAACACAAGGGTGCTCACTCTCATCACTACTATTCAACATAGTTTTGGAAGTTTCAGCCACAGCAGTCAGAGAAGAAAAAGAAATAAAAAGAATCCAGAATAGAAAAAAAGAAGTAAAACTGTCACTGTTTGCAGATGACATGATACTCTACAGGCTGCTGCTGCTGCTGCTGCTGCTAAGTCGCTTCAGTCGTGTCCGACTCTGTGCGACCCCATAGACGGCAGCCCACTAGGCTCCTCTGTCCCTGGGATTCTCCAGGCAAGAATACTAGAGTGGATTGCCGTTTCCTTCTCCAATGCATGAAAGTGAAAAGTGAAAGTGAAGTCAGTCAGTCTTGCCCGACTCTTAACGACCCCATGGACTGTAGCCTACCAGGCTCCTCCGTCCATGGGATTTGCCAGGCAAGAGTACAGGAGTGGGTTATCGTTGCCTTCTCCAGGGGATCTTCCCAACCCAGGGATTGAACCCAGGTCGCCTGCATTGGAGGCAGACACTTTAACCTCTGACCCACCAGGGAATCCCAGATGGTGATGGGGGTAGATGGAAAACCCCAAAGTAGAAATTTTACTAAGCCCCTCCATTGTAAGGTAGGCAAGGAATCCACCCCTTCTTATACATGCCTTATTGCCCTGCTCCCCTACTGGGGAGAGACCTTCTTTGCCTCCAGACCAGAGTGACTTGGGGAAAGCTAGAAACCAGTAATTTCCTTTGCCTAGTGTCTTAATATTTGCAGTCAGATGTATAAAAGGAGGAGTCCATCCCTTTTTGAGCGACTTCACTTCCACATTTCACTTTTATGCATTGGAGAAGGAAATGGCAACCCACTTCAGTGTTCTTGCCTGGAGAATCCCAGGGACGGGGGAGCCTGGTGGGCTGCTGCCTATTGGGTAGCACAGAGTTGGACACGACTGATGCGACTTACCAGCAGCAGCAGCAGCAGCAGCAGCAGCAGCAGCAGCAGCAGCAGATACAAGCTGTGCTGTGCTAAGTCACCTCAGTCATGTCAGACTTTGCAATCATGGACTATAGTCTGCCAGGTTTCTCTGTCCATGAGATTCTCCAGGCAAGAATACTGGAGTGGGCTCCCATTTCCTACTCCAAGATAAAACTGCTATATATGAAATGATAAGCAGCAAAATCCTACTGCATAGCATAGGGAACTAAACTCAATGTCATGTAATAATCTATAAAGGACTCAGACTCTTGCATCCACTACCAGTGAGTGGGGGCTGGGCAGGGATATGTGGACTGCATCATTGGTCCTTAGGGTAAGGACTGCACTTGAAGAGATGCATGTACCCCGATGTTCATTGCAGCACTGTGTACAACTAGGACATGGAAGCAACCTATATGTCTATCGGCAGATGAATGGATAAGGAAGTTGTGGTACATATACACAGTGGAATATTCAGTCAGTTGAGTTCAGTTCAGTTGCTCAGTCGTGTCTGACTCTTTGTGACCCTATGAATCGCAGCACACCAGGCCTCCCTGTCCATCACCAACTCCCAGAGTTCACTCAGACTCACGTCCATCGAGTCAGTGATGCCATCCAGCCATCTCATCCTGGGTCGTCCCCTTCTCCTCCTGCCCCCATTCCCTCCCAGCATCAGAGTCTTTTCCAATGAGTCAACTCTTTGCATGAGGTGGCCAAAGTACTGGAGTGCCCGCTTCAGCATCATTCCCTCCAAAGAAATCCCAGGGCTGATCTTTTTCAGAATGGACTGGTTGGATCTCCTTGCAGTCCAAGGGACTCTCAAGAGTCTTCTCCAACACCACAGTTCAAAAGCATCAATTCTTCGGCACTCAGCTTTTTTCACAGTCCAACTCTCACATCCATACATGATGGAATATTACTCAGCTATGAAAAGGAACACATTAGAGTCAGTTCTAATCAGGTGGATGAAACTGGAGCCTATTACAAAGAGTGAAATAAGCCAGAAAGAGAAACACAAATACAGCATCAGTTCAGTTCAGTTCAGTTCTTTGCATATATATGGAATTTAGAAAGATGGCAACAATAACCCTACATGGAAGACAGCAAAAGAGACACAGATGTAAAGAACAGAATTTTAGACTATGTGGGACAAGGCGAGGGTAGGACAGTTTGAGAGAATAACATTGAAACATGTATGTTACCATATGTAAAATAGATGACCAGTGCAAGTTCAATGCATGAAGTAGGTCACTCAGAGCTGGTGCTCTGTGACAACCCAGAGGGATGAGGTGGGGAGGGAGATGGGAGGAGGGCTCAGGATGGAGAGCACATTCACAGCTGTGGCTGATTCATGTCAATTTATGACAAAAAACCCCACAATATTGTAAGGTAATTAGCCTTCAATTTAAATAATTGAATTAATTAAAAAAAGATAAAATATATAATACATATCACATAGGATATATTCAATGAATTATCATTGTTATTATTGTTAGCTGACTATTATCACTTGTATCATTGTGTTTAATGACAGTCTGCCATGTATCAGGTACATTATTCATGTTGCTTACCACCTACCACACTGCCTGGCAGAAAAAAGATTTAATAAATACTTGTTGGGTGAAAGAACAAATCCTCAAAATAAATATTGAAATGAAAGTTTTATTTCCCCAATTTACAGAACAGGAAAGTAAGGCTCATAATCACACAGTTTATAATGACAAAACACTTTATGGCCCTGCTATGTCCCAATGCAGGTAAGAGGTTCAAGTTGGTACTCTTCTCCTTATGTCTTACTCTATGATCCTAGTATTGTACATAAGATAAAGTTCATCAATTTTACTATTCCACACTAAATATTACTATGATTCAGGTCAACCTTTTTTAATGTATTTGTCACTTGCACTTCCTATAAAAAGTTATTGCTACACACAAACTTTGTTATCATTAGCTGTTTACATATCTTCCTCATCTACTAAACCTGTGCCTATCTTGAGAGCATTAACAATATTTTATGTTAGCCACAAATGATGCAATCATGAGGCAGAGTAGATATTAGATAAATTGTTATCAAACGGATGATCAAGAATGTAAAACTGAATCAAGAAGGCTAGCATGATGACTTAAACATTGGCAGAATTCTGACACAGAATTTATATGAAAAATTCAAATACATAAAATTAAGGGAATTTTGCTTTAGGGTCTGAGTTGTGGTAGTTGTTACCCAAAGTCTTCATTTTATAAAGTTTAAATAGTTCATAAATACACTTTTAGCTATGGAAAGTAAAGTTCAATTGATTAATGACCCAATAGGACTATGAAATCCAGGTGCATTCTCAAGATTCCATTGGGGTTGTTTTGTTTTAGTTTGGTTAACACTTACTGCGTCCTTCGCCCAGCACTTTATATACATTATTTTATTTAGCTCTCCTGTGAAATTGTGTGTTAAAAGATTTGTTGAGCATCATACCTCTAAGGACAAGTAATATACAGACAGACATCATTTTCTTGTATCTCCCTTTCTTGCACTTCAAAGATGCTGGCCATTGGTTTTTTTTTTTTTTTTTACAAATTGAAGGTTTATGGCAACCCTGCATCAAGCAAATCTATTGGCATCATTTTTTTTTCAACAGTATTTTCTCATTTCATGATATGTGCCATATTTTGGTAATTTTCACAATGTTTCACTTTCTTATTTCTTGTAAATATAAAACTTTAATGGATGAGGAAATACTTCTTATGGAGCAAAAAAAGTGGTTTCTGGAAATGGGATCTACTACTGGAGAAGTTGTCGTGAAGATTGTTGAAATGACAGCAAAGGATTTAGAATATCACATAAGCCTAGTTGAAATGCAAATTAAGACCATAATGAGGTACCATTTCACACCAGTCAGAATGGCTGCGATCCAAAAGTCTACAAGCAATAAATGCTGGAGAGGCTGTGGAGAAAAGGGAACCCTCTTACACTGTTGGTGGGAATGCAAACTAGTACAGCCACTATGGAGAAGAGTGTGGAGATTCCTTTAAAAACTGGAAATAGAACTGCCTTACGACCCAGCAATCCCACTGCTGGGCATACAGAGTGAGGAAACCAGAACTGAAAGAGACACATGTACCCCAATGTTCATCGCAGCACTGTTTATAATAGCCAGGACATGGAAGCAACCTAGATGTCCATCAGCAGATGAATGGAAAAGAAAGCTGTGGTACATATACACAATGGAGTATTATGCAGCCAGTAAAAAGAATACATTTGAGTCAGTTCTAATGAGGTGGATGAAACTGGAGCCTATTATACAGAGTGAAGCAAGCCAGAAAGAAAATCACCAATACAGTATACTAACACATCTATATGGAATTTAGAAAGATGGCAATGACAAACCTGTATGCAAGACAGCAAAAGAGACACAGGGTATAGAACAGAGTTTTGGACTCCGTGGGAGCGGGAGAGGGTGGGATGATTTGGAGAATGGCACTGAAACAAGTATACTATCATGTAAGAAATGAATCGCCAGTCTAGGTTCGATACAGGATACAGGATGCTTGGGGCTCGTGCACTGGGATTACCCAGAGAGATGGTACGGGGAGGGAGGTGGGAGGGGGTTCAGGGTTGGGAACTCATGTACACCTGTGACGGATTCATGTCAATGTATGGCAAAACCAATACAGTATTGTAAAGTAAAAAATAAATAAATAAATAAATTAAATTTAAAAAAAGAATATCACATAAGCCTAGTTGGAAGTAGTGGCAGGGTTGGAGAGGATTGACTCCAATTTTGAAAGAAGTTCTACTATATTTAAAATTTTACCAAACAGCATTGCATTTCACAAATGGATAAATCATTTGCAAAAGGAAATTATTGATCAGGGCAGAAAACTTCAGTGTTGTTTTGTTTTAAGAAATTGCCACAGCCACCCCAACCTCAGCAACCACCTCCCTATTCAGTCAACAGCCATCAACACTGAGACAAGATGCCTCACAGGCAAAAAGATTATGGTTTGCTAAAGGCTCAGGTGATTATTAACATATTTTAGCTACAAATTATTTTTTAGTTATTGTCCATATATTTTTTAGATATAATGTTACTGCACACTTAGATTACAGTATAATGTAAACATTTATCTTGTGTGTACTGAAAAGTCAAAAAAAATTGTAAGACTCATGTTATTGCAATATTTCTTTTATAGTAGTAGTTTGGAACTGAACATACAATACCTCTGAGATATGCTTGCACTTTTCATCTGGATCTAATTTCAATACCCAAGACTGTACCCACTAATTTAAACTATATCTAAAATTCCAAGTCTCCTCAAAAGTTTTCTGCATCTTACATGAGCAAACAGTAATAATATTGGCTCATCAATAGTGAATACGTATAATACATATTCACCCACTAATCCCAAAACAAAGCTATTCAGTTCTGCTGACCTAAAACTAATAGACTGCCAGATATTTTTCCAACAAAAATAGGCTTATTTGGGATTAGCTGTGAATTGCAATTCAGGGTCTGTAAGCATGGTGAGTCTTGTGCATGTTCCCATACAGCAAGGGGAGGAGAACTATAAATGGTTATCAACCTAAAGGTCCATTGACAGAGAAATAGGTAAAGAAGATGTAGGCAATGGAATATTACTACTCAACCATAAAAAAGAATGAAATAATGTCATTTGGAGCAACATAGATGGATCTAGAGATTATCATACTAAGTGAAGTAAGTCAGATAAAGACAAATATCATATAATATCATGCATATGTGAAATCTAGTGAAAAAAAAAAAAGATAGAAAGACTCATAGACCTTGAAGTCAAATGTAAGGTTATCAGAGGGTAAACATGTGGGGAAGTAATAAATTAGGACATTGGGATAAATATATACACACTATGATATATAAAATAGATAATCAACAAGGGCCCACTGTATAGCACAGAGAAAACTCTACTCAGTATTCAGTAATAACCTATATGGGATAAGAATCTCAAAAAGAATAGATACATACATATACCTATAACGGATACACTTTGTTGTACACCTGAAACTAACAAAACTTTATAAATCAACTATATTCCAATGAATTTTGATTAAAAAAATAAGTTATAAGGGTAAAGGAAATTGAGAGAGAGTTATAATAGACAGATGTCCATGGTTCTTCACTGGTTGAATTGTCAGGAAAGAAGAGGAGTCTTTCTTCTTCCTGTCGGGCTCTGCTATCCTCCCCTTTTCAGCGCCTGATTCGATTTAATTGGTGTTTCTGTTTATTACTTTGTTACAGTTCCAAGAAGAGAGAGATTGTGTGTGGAACTGATAGTGGAAGGAACATCAAATGTGATCAAATATGAAGCACTATACGCAAGGTCTTTTCTGTGGTGTTAGTCACTATAGTCGTGTCGGACTCTGTGTAACCCGATGGACCAGCGTCCTCTGTCCATGGGATTCTCTAGGCAAGAATACTGGAGTGGGTAACCATTCTCTTCCCTAGAGTATCTTCCTGTTAGAAGGATCAAATCCATGCCTCCCGTGGCTTCTACACTGCAGGCAGATTCTTAATTTTCTTAGCCACCCAGGAAGCCCATAAGCAAGGTACAGAAAGAAAAATTTTATTTATTTATTTTTAATATACATTTATTTATTTTAATTGGAAGCTAATTACTTTACAGTATTGTCTTGATTTTGCCTTACATTGACATGAATCTGCCACAGGTGTACACATGTTCCCCATCCTGAACCCCCTTCCTACCACACTCCCCATACCATCCTTCTGGGTCATCCCAGTGCCAGCCCTGAGCATTCTGTATCCTGCATCGAACCTGGACTAGCGATTCGTTTCACATATGATATTATACATGTTTCAATGCCATTCTCCCAAATCATCCCACCCTTGCCCTCTCCCACAGAGTCCAAAAGCCTGTTCTATACATCTGTATCTCTTTTGCTGTCTCGCATACAGGGTTATCGTTACCATCAAAACTTAAAGGCAACCTAAGATGCTATGTCTACTTTGAGGGGATGGTCTTTCCAGGAAACTTTGTAAGTGATGCCTTTGAATGATATAATTCAAGGGTCAAGAAAAAGATCAATAATTATAGGGAGGCTAATGCTTGAAATTTCATATTTTTCCTCTAAATACTGGGCTTTGATTTTTATTGCCATACAAGTATTCTTTAATTGGTAACATGTTGAGAAGTTATAGATATATTCATATTAGTGTAATAGATGTAATCTAAAACATATTTGTCAAAGGTCAGAGGTCTTGTTTAAGAATAATAGTGATAGGTAAAACATGTACAATGTTAATGGGTAAATAGGTTCTTAAACTCAAGAAAACACCTACAAGTCAAATGCAGTGTGAAAAATTCTCACACAAAGCTTATTTGTTGTCATCATTCAGTCACTTAGTCATGTCCAACTGTTTGCAACCCCATGTACTGCGACACACAAGGTTTCCCTGTCCTTCACAATCTCCCAGAGTTTGCTCAAATGCATGCCCATTGAATCAGAAATGCCATCCAGCCATCTCATACTCTGTCGTCCCCTTCTCCTCTGGCCTTCAATCTTTCCCAGCATTTGGGTCTTTTCTAACGAGTCAGTTCTTTACATCAGGTGGCCAAAGTACTAGAGCTTCAGCTTCAGTCCTTCCAATGAATATTCAGGACTGATTTCCTTTAGAACTGATTTATTTGATCTTACAGTCCAAGGGACTCTCAAGAGTGGTCTCCAACACCATGGTTCAAAAGTATCAATTCTTTGGCACTCAACCTTCTTTATGGTCCAACTCTAACATCCATACATGACTACTGGAAAAACCATAGCTTTCACTAGATGGGCCTTTGTTGGCAAAGTAATGTCTCTGCTTTTTAATATGCTGTCTAGGTTTGTCATAGCTTTTCTTCCAAGGAATAAGCTTCCTTTAATTTCATGGCTGCACTCACAGTCCACAATAATTTTGGAGCCCAAGAGACTAAATTCCGTCACTGTTTCCATTGTTTCCCCATCTATTTGCTGTGAAGTGATGGGACAGGATGCCATGATCTTAGTTTTTTCAATGTTGAGTTTTAAGCCAGCTATTTCACTCTTCTTTTACCTTCATCAAGAGGTTCTTTAGTTCCTCTTGGCTTTCTGCCACAAGGGTGATATCATCTGCATATCTGAGGTTATTGATATTTTTTCTGGTAACCTTTATTCCAGCTTGTGCTTCATGCAGCCTGGCATTTCACATGATGTACTCTGCTTATATGTTAAATAATCATGGAGGCAATATGCAGCCTTGAAGTACTCCTTTCCCAATTTGAAACCAGTCCTTCGTTCCGTGTCTGATTCTGAAAGTTGCTTCTTGACTTGCATACATACAGATTTCACAGGAGACAGTTAAGGTGGTCTGGTACTCCCATATCTTGAAGAGTTTTCAACAGTTTGTTGTGATCAACACAGTCAAACTCATTAGTGTATTCAATGAAGCAGAAGATATTTTTTCTGAAATTTTCTTGCTTTCTCTATGATGGAATGGATGTTGGCAATTTGATCTCTGGTTCTTCTGGCTTTGCTAAATCTAGCTTGTACATCTGGAATTTCTTGACTCACATACTGTTGTAGTTTTGCTTGAAGGGCTTTGAGCATTATCTTGCTAGTATGTGAAATGAGTGCAATTTTGATTTAGTTTGAACAATCTTTGGCATTGCCCTTCTTTGACATTGGAATGAAAATTGAACTTTTCCAGTCCTGTGGCCACTTCTGAGCTTTCCAAATTTGCTGGCACATTGAGTACAGAACTTTAACAGCATCATCTTTTTTAAAAAACATAAATTTATTTATTTTAATTGGAGCTTAATTACTTTACAATATTGTATTAATTTTGCCATACATCAGCATGAATCCACCACAGGTATACACGGGTTCCCCATCCTGAGCACCCCTCCCTCCTCCCTCCCGGTACCATCCCTCTGGGTCATCCCAGTGGACCAGCCCCAAGCATCAAGTATCCTGCATCGAACCTGGACTGGTGATTCATTTCATATATGATATTATACATGTTTCAATGCCATTCTCCCAAATCATCCCACCCTCTCCCTCTCCCACAGAGTCCAAAAGACTGTTCTATACATCTGTGTCTCTTTTGCTGTCTCATATACAGGGTTTTTGTTAATAGCATCATCTTTTAAGATTTGAAATAGGTCAGCTGGAATTCCATCACCTCCACTAGTTTTGTTCTTAGTGATGCTTCTTATGGCTCACTTGACTTCACACTCCAGGATGTCTGGCTCTAGGTCACTGATCACACCACTGTGGTTATCTGGATCATTGAGTCTTTTTTGTATATTTCTTCTCTGTATGCTTGCCATCTCTTCTTAATATCTTATGCTTCTGTTAGGTCCATACTGTTTCTGTCCTTTATTGTGCCCATCTTTGCATGAAATGTTCACTTGGTATCTCTGATTTTCTTGAGGAGATCTCTATTCTTTCCCATTCTTTTCCTCTATTTCTTTCCATTGTTCACTTAGGAAGGCTTTTTTTACCTCTCCTTGCTTTTCTTTGGAACTCTGCATTCAGATGGCTATATCTTTTCTTTTTTCCATTTCCATTCACTTCTCTTCCTTTCTCAGCTGTTTTTAAGGCATCCTCAGACAACCATTTTGCTTTTCTGCATTTCTTTTCCTTAGGGATAGTTTTAATCACTGCCTCCTGTACAATGTTATAAGCATCCATCCATAGGTTTTCAAGCACTCTGTATATCAGATTTAATCCCTTGAATCTATTTGTCACTTTCAAGGTATAATCATGAGGGATTTGATTTAGGTCATATCTGATCGGCCTAGTGGTTTTCCCTACACTCTTCAATTTTAAGTCTGAATTTTTCAATGAGTTCATGATCTGAGAAACAGTCAGATTTTGGTCTTCTTTTGCTGACTGTATGGAGCTTTAATGATCCAGATATGTTATGGTAAGATTTTTTACTCCCTTATTTGATGAGGCCCAATCTAAGTTTAGGGTTATCCACAGTGATATATATTGGGATCTTACTTTTTGCCTAGATTGTGGAGGAATTATTTTTCTATCCTAAGGGGGAAAAGTAGTTTCTTATTTGGGATTACTTACAGAAGTACAGAGAAACACTTTGAAAAAAACTTTTTACTTGTAACTTTGTGTTTCTGCGTATGTTGTAACTTCAGGCCACCATCCTCAGTTTCATTTGAACCCAGTAGATGGGGAAACAATGGAAAGAGTGAAAGACTTTATTTTCTTGGGTTCCAAGATCAATTTGTACAGTGATTGCAGACATTAAATTAAAAGATGCTTGTTCCTTGGAAGAAAAACTATGAAAAATCCAGACAGCATATTAAAAAGCAGAGATATTACTTGCCAACAAAGGTCCATATAGTCAAATATATGTTTTGTTTTTTTTTCCAGTAGTCATGTATGGATGTGAGACTTGGATCATAAAGAAGGTTGAATGCCAAAGAATTGATGCTTTTGAACCATGGTGTTGGGGAAGACTCTTGACAGTCCCTTGGACAGCAAGGAGATCAAATCAATCAATCCTAAAGGAAATCAACCTTGAATATTCATTGGAAGGACTAATGCTGAAGCTGAAATTCCAACACTTTGCCCACCTGATGCAAAGAGTTGACTCATTGGAAAAGACCCTGATGCTGAGAAAGACTGAGGGAAGGAGGAGAAGGGGGCAACAGAAGATGAGATGGTTGCATGGCATTACTGACTCAATGGACATGAGTTTGAGCAATCTCTAGAGATAGTGAAGGACAGCGAAATCTGGCATGCTGCAGTCCATGAGGTTGCAAAGGGTTGAACATTACTGAGGGACTGAAAAACAACAATGAGGTGCCTGTGGCCTGAAGGAAACTTCTAGATAGGCAGAGGGAAGGAACTTGAAAAACTGCACTCTCTGCAGTTTTACCTCTGTGTCCAGTCATACAAGGAAAGCATAACTTGAACAATTTAGCCTGGTTTGTGTGAATTAGACTCAGGTATTGGGATAGAAGAAAGGAAAGGTGCCTGTGGCTGGAAAAGACAGTCATACACACAGACACAGCACTATAGCTATAAATGGATCGATGATCTTTGTGAGGAAATGTGAAAACCCAAGTTTGTTATGCATTACATTGTAGAGAATAGAGGACTTCCCCAGTGGCTAAGACGATAGAGTGTCTGCCTATAATACGGGAGACCCAGGTTCAATCCCTGGGTTGGGAAGATCTCCTGGAAAAGGAAATGGGAACCTACTCCAGTACTCTTGCCTGGAAAATCCCATGGATGGAGGAACCTGGTAGGCTACAGTCCATGGGGTCTCAAAGAGTCAGACACGACTGAGTGACTTGACTTCACTTCACTTAATAAAGAATAGAAGCAAATAGCAAAGACTTTAAAATGAGACACAATTGCTCACAATACCAGCTCTGGTACATTAAGCTATTTGATTTAGAATATGTTACCCAGCCCATTGGAGCTTCCCAGGTGGCGCTAGTGTTAAAGACCCTGCCTGCCAATGTAGGAGATGTAAGAGATGGGGGTTCAACCCCTGGGTTGGGAAGATACCGTGGAGGAAGGCACAGCAACCCACTCCAGTATTCTTGCCTAGAGAATCCCATGGACAGAGGAGCCTACTGGGCTACAGTCCATAGTGTCACAAAGAGTTGGACATGACTGAAGCAACTTAGCACGGCATGGCATATAGCCCATTATGTGTAGTTTCCTCATCTACAAGTGGCAGCTGTCTTAGTAGCTTTTTCAGAGGGCTTTCATATGGAATCAATAGTGTATATAAAGTTTCCAGTACAATGTCTACCATAACAAAACTCAATAAAATATATCAATAGTCATGATGGTAATCACGTCAATGATTATGATAACAGTTATAAGAATAATGATTGATACTCCAACTATTCTTAGTATAAGCTTTAGACAAAAATAATTTGAAGTGTATATCATATTCACCAATTATCTATTTCTTTCCTGATCTTTGAAGAACTTTTCTTAAGTAAGTAAATCTCCTTTAGTATTATTTTCTTTAGGGACAGAAATATTACTCCTACCTGGAATTTCTTTTAATATGATAGGTCAAACAACAAACTTTCAAAATTAGTACAGATATGAAAGATTGGAACAAAAAACTTAAGCTTGATCTAAAACATACATATACATACACATCATGTTTATATGCATGCTCAGTCCCTTCAATAATGTCCAATTTTTTTTGCGATCCCATGGACCATAGCCTGCCAGTATCCTCTGTCCATGGGATTTTTCAAGCAAGAATACTGGAGTAGATTGCCATGCCTTCCTCCAGGGGATATTTTTAACCCAGGGATCGACCTCAAGTCTCCTGTATCTCCTGCATTGAAGGCGGAATGTATACCACTGAGTCACCGAAGAAGCCTCATGCACATCATACACACATATGAATATATCTGTATATAGATTCTTATATACATATATATGCACATGTGTATTTTGTTGTTCAATGTCTAAGTAGTATTCAACTCTTTGCGACCCCATGGACTGCAGCACAGCAGGCTCTTATTTCTTCTTTTGCCTTCAGTCTTTTCCAGCATCACAGTCTTTTCCAAAGATTTGGCTCTTTGCATCAGGTGGCTAAAGTATTTATTGAAGCTCCAGCTTCAGTATTAGTCCTTAAAATGAATATTCAGGGTTGATTTCCTTTAGGATTGACTGGTTTGATCTCCTTACTGGCCAAGGGACTCTCAAAAATCTTCTATAGCACCACAATTCAAAAATCTCAATTCTTTAGTTCCCAGACTTCTTTATGGTCTATCTCTCACATCTGTATATGACTACCAGAAAATCCATACCTTTAACTATGTGGGCCTTTGTTGGAAAAGTGATGTCTCTGCTTTTTCATTTGCTTTCTGGGTTTGTCGTAGCTTTCCTTCCAAGGAGAAAGTGTCTTTTATTTTCATGTCTGCAGCCACCGTCTACAGTGATTTTGAAACCCACGAAAACAAAATGTGACACTATTTCCACTTTTCCCCCATCTGTTTGCCGTGAAGTGATGTGATTGTTTGCTATGATTTTATTTTATTTTTTTTGAATGTTGATTTTTAAAGCAGCTCTTTCACCTTCATCAAGTGGCTCTTTAGCTCCTCTTCGCTTTCTGCCATTAGAGTGGTATCATCTGCGTATCTGAGGTTATTTCTCCCAGCAGTCTTGATTCCAGCTGGTGATTCATCCAGCTCAGCCTTTATCATGATGTATTCGAAATAGAAGTTAAATAAGCAGGGTGATAATATACAGCCTTGTCATACTCCTTTCCCAGTTTGGAACCAGTTCATTTTTCCATGTCCAGTTCTAACTGCTGCTTCTTGATTCACATGCAGCTTTCTGAGGAGACAGGTAATGTAGTCTGGTATTCTCATCTCTTTAGGAATTTTTTTGAAGTTTGTTGTGATCCACACAGTTAAAAGCTTTAGTATAGTCAATGAAGAAGAAGTAGATATTTTTCTGGAATTCCTTTGCTTTCTCTGTGATCCAACGAATTTGGCAATTAATTTGTTCCTCTGCTTTTTCTAAATTCAGATTGCATATCTGGAAGTTCTTGTTTCATGTACTGCTGAAGCTTGGCTTGAAGAGTATATAAATATAAATATATATGTATAGAATAAAACTTAAATTTGAAATACAGAATATATAAATATTGCAAGAACAGTATGCAGGGAATATGAATAAAAATAAACACATAGTAGTCAAAAGGAAGTACAAAAGTCACAAAACTTACATAATACAAATAACATTCTTAGAGAAAAATACAAATAAATAAAATATCACAATACAAATATAATTGAAAATATTTAGAAACTTTAAAATGTCCTCAATAAATCATGAGTTAAAGAGGAAATTATATTAAAACTAGAAATTACACAATATTTAGATCTGAATGCTAATGAGCATTACAAAACATCTATGGGATGTAGCTAAATTGTTATTTACAGTTCAGTTTATAGACAAATTTCTTCAGGAATTTTTGAAAATGCATCACTAAAACAGTAAACTTAGAGTCATAAAGATGGAAACTAATCCTAAATATAAAAGAAAAGGAAAAATTATAAATACAAAAACAAATAATTAATTTAAAATAAAGAAAGCAAAACCTTATTCTTTGAAGAGGCATAAAAATAAATACTAGAAAAAATATGCATATATAAATAAAGGACAAAATAGGAGTGTAATTAGCAAGATAATACAGATATTAAAATTTCATGAAAGATTACTCTGAACAAATTTATTCAATATTTGAAAGTGCTGCTGCTGCTGCTAAGTCACTTCAGTCGTGTCTGACTTTGTGTGACGCCATAGACGGCAGCCCACTAGGCTCCACCACCCCAAGGATTCTCCCGGCAAGAACACTGGAGTGGGTATATTTGAAACTAGATGAGACAAATACTTCAAAATCTAAATTAGTAAAATTTGCCAAAAATGAAATAAAAAATCGGTGAAATTTAATCAGTAATTGAAAGAGCACATATAAAAGGTCCACATTATTTTTTACCAAACAGACAAAAAAAAAAATCCCAATAATTAACCTAAAAAGTAATATAAACTTTTTCATAGGGTAGAAAAACATATCCTTAATTTATTCAAGAGGAAATAAAATAATACAAGAAAGACAACTAGAGACCAATATCAATTATGAATGTAAATATAAAAATGCCACAAAGGCGTCAGTCTCAAGATGGCAGAGGAATAGGACAAGGAGACCACTTTGTCCCCCACAAATTCATAAATCATTTGAATGCTGAACAACTTCCACAAAACAAAATAGGTGGAGAACACCATGCACCCAGAAAGGCAGCCCATTCTCATAAAAGGAGGTAGGAGGTAGGACAAAATATAAAAGACAAGAAAAAAGAGACAAAAGAGTTAGGGATGGAGACCCATTCTGGGAAGGGAGTCATGAAGGAGTAGTTTCCAAACAGTAGGAAACCCTCTCACAGGAGGGTCTGTGGGGAGTTTTTAAATCTCAGAGGGCAATATAACTGGGAAGGAAACACACACACAAACACACACACACAGAATATGCGCCAAACTGTAACTGCCATTTGAGAAGTAGCCCAGATGCTTGCATTTGCCAACAGCGAGTGGGGCCTGGAGAGGGAGGTAAGGGCTGCATCATCGGTCCTTTGTATAAGGACCCAGCCTGAATGCCCTTAAGACAATCTGAGGGAACTAATGTGAGATAGCAACCCAAACTGCGGGACTGCCAGAGAGGGGAAAAAAAAATACACAAAAATACAAAAGAATTTCCATCATATTAAAATGCACATTTATCATGACCAGCTAAAGTTTATTTCCAAAAAGCAAAAACATTTTAGGCCAGAAAATATGTTAATCCAATATATCATATACAGTGATTTCAGAAGAACCTATATGATTATAATAATAGATGTAAACATTCAATTAAATTTCACTACACATTCATGTTAAAAAACTTTTTTTAGAACATAGTGACTTCACCTAACCTGAGAAAGGTTACCTACCAATGTATGTAAACAAGAAAACTTCATTAATTTGATTAAAGTAACCTATTATAAATATGCAGCAGCCTTTATCCTTAATGCTATGATTTTAGAAACATTGTCATTAAAGTTAGAGACAAGATAAAGTTCATAAATTTCCAGACCTCTTATTTAATACTGTATAAAGGTGTCAGATAATAAAATAGGAGCAACAGCCAACTCAGTTTCAAAGGGCATTTCTAGGATCCAGAGTGGTCTATAAATACCATATTCTACTAAAAGAAGGAATCCTTAGAGAAATAGCCAATTCCAATATAAATTAAGAAATGTACAGCATAAGTTTAGAATATCTTGTCATGTCTGAAAGCTAGTAAGCTGTAAAAAAAAAAAAATACTATTAAGATCATGATAAAAAAAAAAACCCCACAAAAGTCAATTTGAAGGGGCTCACGCTAGCTAAAACTAGGATAATTTGTTTATTAAAAAGGATAATAACAATTAGAGTAAGAATAGTCAACAACCAATAATGAAGAAATTCCCTTAAGAAAAATGGGATTAGAAACCCATTCATTAAAGCTTTTCCATATGCCCTTCACCTGAATAAGCTACAATGAGATGATTATTACAGATAAATATACAGAACAACAGTGTATAAAGTTCAGTGATGCAGTGATCAGATGTTCTTACTGTATCATTTTGTTAAATGAAGTTGCCATAATTATGGGAAATCTATAACAACCATGTTGCTGTTGCTGTTTATTCGCCAAATTGTATATAACTTTGCAACCCTATGGACTGCAGCCTGCCAGAATCCTTTGTTCATGGGATTTCCCAGGCAAGAATATGGGAGTGGGTTGCTATTTCCTTCTCCAGGGGATCCTCCCAACTCAGGGATCTAACTCATATCTCCTGCTTGGCAGGTGAATTCTTTACCACTGAGCCACTTCACTTCAGTTCAGTTCAATCACTCAGTCGTGTCCGACTCTTTGCGACCTCATGAATCATAGCATGCCAGGCCTCCCTGTCCATCACCAACTCCGGAGTTCACTCAAACTCACGTCCATCAAGTCGGTGATGCCATCCAGCCATCTCATCCTCTGTCATCCTCTTTTCCTCCTGCCCCCAATCCCTCCCAGCATCAGAGTCTTTTCCAATGAGTCAACTCTTTGCATGAGGTGGCCAAAGTACTGGAGTTTCAGCTTTAGCATCCCACTTGGGAAGCCCCAAAACAACCATAGACCAATCTAAACTGTAATTTTGGTGAATAACTTATGGACCATCTATATAGCCAAATCTTTTACCTGGAAGTGCGGCAAGCTAATTAAACAAACAGACAAACAAAACAAAAGAATCAAAAAACAATGAGAATTTGGGCTCTGGTTCAGTGGTTTCTCCAAATATAGAGACACAGGGTCTTGTGCAAGACTGTCAGAGATAGAAAAGTAATATATGCTCCTTCCTTCCAGGTTATTTATGATCTAGTAGCAAATACAAATATATAAATAAATGCAAGGTAAACCACAGCATGTTAGGTGTCCTTAAAAATTATGGTAATAAGAAAGTGTTATATCTGGGATGGCTCAGTCTGAAAACATTCTGGATTTTTTTTGTAGTAGATAATAGGATAAGCAAGATATAGATGAAAATTGTATAGTTGACTCAGAAAAAATAATCAGTGTTCAAAAAAGTACTGTGAACTGACATTAGACAATTTTCAGAGTTCTATTTTAAATGTGGAATGAAACATCACAGTTGAAGCATCACTTAAATAAGGATGTAATATATTTTTCTAAAATAAGCCACCCTACTTTTTATTTTCTCTCATTAAGTAAATATTTATTTTTGTTTATTTACTTTGCTGTGCTAGGTCTTAGTTGCAGCATGTAGGATCTCCAGTCTTCATTGCGATATTCAGGATCTTTTAGCTGCACCATGCAAAGTCTTGGTTATGGCATGTGGGATCTAGTTCCTTGGTGAAGAACTAAACTCAGGATCCCTGCATTGGGAGTGCAGAATCTCAGAACTGGATCACCAGGGAAATTTCCATTCCTCCCATTAAAGATATCTTTCTAACTTTGAGTTTCACCTTGATCATGTGAATTGCTTTGGCCAATAAAACATTATTAAATATTATACAAGCAGAGGTTTTAAAAGTATTCACAGAATGGGTCATGCCCTGTTTTACTAATGGAGACTCTTCTGTATTTACTGTGAATTAGCCCAGGTGGAAAAAATAGGTTGGACTTCATTACAATCTATTAAACAAAAAATTAAATGTGCTTCAAATGATTCCATCAAGAAAGTGAAAATACAACTCATAGAATGGGAGATAATATGGGAGAAGATATTTGCAAATCATATCTCTTATAACCTAATAAAAGATAAATAATAGGAGTTTGAGTAAACTCTGAGAGTTGGTGATGGACACGGAGGCCTGACGTGGGTCCATGGGGTCACAAAGAGTCAGATATGACTGAGCGACTGAACTGAACTGAATAGAATTGTAAAATTGGCAAAGAATATGAGTTGGCATTCCTTGAAAGAATACATACAAATGATCAATAGATATGAGAAAGGATGCTCAGCATCAGTAATCATTTGGATAATGCAAATCAAAACCACATTGAGATTCCACTTCACAACCAATGGAATTGCTGTAACAAAGAAGATGTTGAAGCTGAAACTCCAATACTTTGGCCACCTGATGGGAAGAGCTGACTCACTGGAAAAGACCCTGAGGCTGGAAAATATTGAGGGCAGGAGAAGAAGGAGACGACAGGGGATGAGATGGTTGGATGGCATCACTGACTCGACAGACATGGCTATGGGTGTACTCCGGGAGTTGTTGATGGACAGGGAGGCCTGGCGTGCTGAGGTTCATGGGGTTGAAAAGAGTCGGACATGACTGAGCAACTGAACTGAACTGATCTGAACAAAGAAAACAATTGTTGACGATGAAGTGGAAAAAATAGGAACTTTTACACACTGCTGGAGGGAATATAAAATGGTGCAGACACTTTGGAAAACATTTTGGCAGTTTTTCAAAAGCTTAAGCATAGATTCATCATATGCCTAGCAATAATATTGGGGCTCAGTGATAAAGAATCTGCCTGCCAACGCAGGAGCCACAGGTTCAATCCATGAGTGGGGGAGATCCTCTGGAGAAACAAATGGCAACTCACTCCAGTACTCTTGATGGGAAATATCAAGGAGAGAAGAACCTGGTGGGTTACAGTCCATGGGGTTGCAAAAGAGTCAGACACAACTTAGAGACTCAACAACAATAACGATTCTACTAGAAGTTATATACGTGAGAGATGAAAGCATATGTCCACATGAAAACTTGTACATGAATGTTCATTATATTAATAATAGCCAAAAAATGAAAACAACCCAAATATCTATCAACTAATAAATGAATAATCAAATGTGGTTCCAAACTGGGAAAGAAGTATGTCGAGTTTGTATATTGTCACTCTGATTATTTAACTTATATGCAGAGCACATCATGTGAAATGCTGGACTGGATGAAGCACAAGCTGGAATCAAGATTTCAGGGAGAAATATCAATAACCTCAGATATGCAGATAGCACCACCCTTATGGTAGAAAGTGAAGAGGAACTAAAGAACCTCTTAATGAAAGTGAAAAAAGTGAACGTTTCATTTACAAAAGAGTGAAAATCACTCAGTTGTGTTCAACTCTTTGAGACCCCATGAACTATACAGTCCATGTAATTCCTCAGGCCAGAATACTGGTGTGGGTAGCTTTTCCCTTCTCCAGGGAATCTTCCCAATCCAGGGATCGATCCCAGGTCTCCCACATTACAGGCAGATTCTTTGTCTAAGCCATAAGGGAAGCCCAAGAAACTGGAGTGGGTAGCCTATCCCTTCTCCAGGGGATCTTCCCGACCCAGGAAACAAGCCAGGGTCTCCTGCATTGCAGGAGGATTCTTTACTAACTGAGCTATGAGGGAAGCCCTTGAAAGTCAAAGAGGAGAGTGAAAAAGCTGGCTTAAAAAGATGCTCAACATCACTCATTATTAGAGAAATGCAAATCAAAACCATAATGAGGTACCACTTCACACCAGTCAGAATGGCTGCGATCCAAAAATCTGCAACCAATAAATGCTGGAGAGGGTGTGGAGAAAAGGGAACCCTCTTACACTGTTGGTGGGAATGCAAGCTAGTACAGCCACTATGGAGAACAGTGTGGAGATTCCTTAAAAAATTGCAAATAGAACTACCTTATGACCCAGCAATCCCACTGCTGGGCATACACACTGAGGAAACCAGAATTGAAAGAGACACATGTACCCCAATGCTCATCGCAGCACTGTTTATAATAGCCAGGACATGGAAACAACCTAGATGTCCATCAGCAGATGAATGGATAAGAAAGCTGTGGTACATATACACAATGGAGTATTACTCAGCCGTTAAAAAGAATTCATTTGATTCAGTTCTGATGAGATGGATGAAACTGGAGCCGATTATACAGAGTGAAGTAAGCCAGAAAGAAAAACACCAATACAGTATACTAACACATATATATGGAATTTAGAAAGATGGCAATGACGACCCTGTATGCAAGACAGGAAAAAAGACACAGCTGTGTATAACGGACTTTTGGACTCAAAGGGAGAGGGAGAGGGTGGGATGATTTGGGAGAATGTCATTCTATCATGTATACTATCATGTAAGAATTGAATCGCCAGTCTATGTCTGACGCAGGATACAGCATGCTTGGGGCTGGTGCATGGGGATGACCCAGAGAGATGTTATGGGGAGGGAGGTGGGAGGGGGGTTCATGTTTGGGAACACATGTAAGAATTAAAGATTTTAAAATTAAAAAAATATATATATAAATAAATAAATTTAAAAAATTTAAAAAAAAAAAGAAAAAAAAAAGTCACCATTCAAAAAAACGAAGATCATGGCATTTGGTCCCATCACTTCATGGCAAATAGAGGGGGAAACAATGGAAACAGTGACAGACTTTATTTTCTTGGGCTCCAAAATCACTGCAGATGCTGATTTCAGTCATGAAATTAAAAGACACTTGCTTCTTGGAAGAAAAGTTATGACAAACCTAGACAGCACATTAAAAAGCAGAAACATTACTTTACTGACAAAGGTCCATCTAGTCAAAGCTATGGTTTTCCCAGGAGTCATGTATGGATGTGAAAGTTGGACTATAAAGAATACTGAGCACTGAAGAATTGATGCTTTTGAACTGTGGTGTTGGAGAAGACTCTTGATAGTTCCTTGGACTGCAAGGAACTCAAACCAGTGAATCCTAAAGGAAATCAGTCCTGAATATTCATTGGAAGGACTGATGCTGAAGCTGAAGCTCCAATACTTTGACCACCTGATGTTAAGAACTGACTCATTGGAAAAGATCCTGATGCTGGGAAAGATTAAAGGCAGGATGAGAAGGGGATGACAGAGGATGAGATGATTGGATGGCATCACCGACATGATGGACATGAGTATGAGAAAGCTCTGGGAGTTGGTGATTGACAGGAAAGCCTGGTGTGCTGAAGTCCATAGGGTTGCAAAGAGTCTGACATGACTCAGAGATTGAAGTGAACTGATGTCCATAAATGAAATATTATTCAGCAATAAAAATCAATGGAATACTTATACATGCTACAACTCATATGAACCTTAATTAAAAACATTATATTAAGGGGATGAAGCCAGCCACAAAAGTCCACACGTAATTATTCCATTCATATTGAATCTACAATCGGCAAATCCATAGAGACAGAGGGCATTAATGGGTCCCTTAGGCTAGGGTAAGTGGGGATGATTGTAGGAAGATAGTTTAAGTTTACAGTGTTCTTTGAGGGATAATGAAAATATTCTAAAATTGATTGTAATGATTGTTGCACAACTCTGTGAATATACTAAAAGTCATTAAATCATACACTTAAATGGGTAAGTTGTGTTATGTGTGAATTCTATCTTGATAAAACTGTTACCAAAACATCAAATTGAAGAACATAAAATCATATCAGAAAAAGTCAAAAAGTGTCATATTTTTAGAAAAGAAGTAAATACTATGAAAATATTCTGACAAAATTAATTTATTAATTTAATGCAGTTTCACTTAGAAGGCAAATGTTTGGGGCTGGAATTTTTTAAATTGACTTAAAATAATTTAAATGATTATATAAAATAATAAATGTGTGAGCATCAAAGGTATGTTTAGTCAAAGCTAAGATTTTTCCAGTAGTCATGTACATACTCATTCGGCTTCCCTGATGGCTCAGATGGTAAAGAATTTGCCTCCAATGAAGGAGACCAGTATTCCATCCCTGGGTCAGGAAAATCCCCTGGAAAAGGAAATGGCATCCCACTCCAGTATTCTTGCCTGGAGAATTCCATGAACAGAGGAGCCTGGCAGACTACATCTGCCTGCAATGTAGGACCCTGGTTTGATTCCTGTGCTGGGAAGATCTCCTGGAGAAGGGATAGGATACACACTGTGGTATTCATGGGCTTCCCTTGTGCCTCAGACAGTGAAGAATTCACCTGCAATGTGGGAGACCTGTGTTCAATCCCAGGTTGGGATGATCCCTTGGAGGAGGGCATGGCAACCCACTCCAATATTGTTGCCTGGAGAATCCCCATGGACAGAGGAGCCTGGTGTGCTACAGTGCATATGGTCACAGAGAGTTGGACATGACTGAGTGACTAAGCATGCAGATGTGAGCACTGGACCATAAAGAAGGAGAATTGATGATTTTGAACTATGGTACTGAAGAAGACTTTTGAGAGTCCTTCGGACTGTAAGGAGATTAAACCAGTCGATCCTAAAGGAAGTAAAAACATTACTTTGTCAACAAATGTCCGTCTAGTCAAGGCTATGGTTTTTCCAATAGTCATGTATGGATGTGAGAGTTGGACTATAAAAAAAGCTGAGTGCAGAAGAATTGACGCTTTTGAACTGTGGTGTTGGAAAAGACTCTTGAGAGTCCCTTGGACTGCAAGGAGATCCAACCAGTTCATCCTAAAGAAGTTCAGTTCTATGTGTTCATTGGAGGACTGATGCTGAAGCTGAAACTCCAATATTTTGGCCACCTCACGTGAAGAGTTGACTCATTGGAAAAGACTCTGATGCTGCGAGGCATTGAGGGCAGGAGGAGAAGGGGACGACAGAGGATGAGATGGTTGGATGGCATCACCAACTCAATGGACATGACTTTGAGTAAACTCCAGGAGTTGATGATGGACAGGGAGGCCTGGTGTGCTGTGGTTCATGGGGTTGCAAAGAGTTGGACACTACTGAGTGACTGAACTGAGCTGAAAGGAAGTAAAACCTGAATATTCATTTGATGGACTGTTGCTGAATCTGAAGCTCCAAAACTTTGTCCACCTGATGTGAAGAGCTGTTGGAAAAGACCCTGATGCTGGTAAATATTGAGGGCATGAGGAGAATGGGGCGACAGAGGATGAGATGGTTGGATGATATCACAGACTTAATGAATAAGAGTTTCAGAAAACTCTGAGAGATAGTGAAGGACAGGGAAGCATGGCATGCTGCAGATCATGTGGTCACAGTGAGTCAGATATGACTTAGCAACTGAACAAAAATATTTAAAACAATAACAAAAAATGCAAATAATGAGGACAAACTTCACCAGCTATTAGAATGTACCATAAAGCCACTATCATCAAAATGGTATGTATTGTTTTAAAAATAGACAAATAGCTTATTTAAATATAATAAAGGTATGTGATATGTCAAACAAGGTTTACAGAAAGTGAAAGTTGTCATCCATCTATTTTATACCCTATTAAGTTTTCATTCATGTGTGAAGATATCCAAAATGTTTTATTGAAAATACAAAGATTGTTTATCCCATGTACTCTTTGTGAAAAAATATATTCTTGACATTTTTATCTTATTGAAAAGCAATTAAAAAAACTCACATATGAGGATATTTGAATATAAAGCAATTGGAGTGAATTTAAAAAAAAAAAAAATTCTAGAGACTTCCAATCTCTAGTCCTACATGTAAGGAACTTGGAAGTTGACACTCCACACTAACAAGTAAAACATTGAACAGATTGAAAAATGAACGACTCTTATTAGATCTAGAAGACTAGGAAGGACACAGGACAAACTGCTTCCTCCTAAGTTGAAGAAACAGTCAAGTGTCAAGGAGTCAGAGCTTTCCAGAGAAGAGACTCATGAGCAGATGTCAATCAGGGAACCAGTGTTGGAATAGTAAAAACTGTACAGTAATTGATGAATTGCAATTTCAGCACACTCTAACCATCCTGTCCCACCTAAGTGGGGAGAAAAACACAGAAAGATTATGAAGTTCATAGTCCACAGGCAGAAACTCATTAAAAGACTGTTACTTAATCATAGTACTATAGTATGTTAGCCCCCCAACCACCACACACACATTACTGCCACACTTCTGAAGTCCTATTTATAGCAGTTCCTCTTACCCAATTCATCATTTCCAGTCACTAAGAAAAAATTAAAACACATAAATGCAGACAAGGCAAAAAACATAACATGAACAGACAGAGCAAGCATCAGAACCAGATATGGCAGGGATGTTGGACTGTCAAACTAGGTATTTAAAACAATTATAATTAACATGGTAACAGCTCTAATGAATAAGGCAGACAGCATGCAAGAACATATGGTAATGCAGGCAGAAAGATGAAAATTCTAGGAAACAACCAAAATAAATTCTAATGATTAAAACACTGTTACAGAAATGAAGAATTATCTCTGCTTGGCTTATTAATATATTGAATATGAGTGAGGAAAGAATCTCTGAGATTGAGAATATCTCAAAGAAACCTTCAAAACTGAAAAGCAAAGAGAACAAACACTGAAATAACCAGAAGAGAATATCCAAGGTCTGTGGTACACATAATGGGAATACAAGGAGGAGAAAAAGAGAAACAGAAAAATAGTTGAGAAATAATGACTAAGAATTTAAATTAATGTCAGACACAATACCACAGATACAGAAATCTCAGAGACCAGCAAGAAAGATAAATACCAAAAGAAAACCTCAAAATCCTACACTGAGGCAAACCAACAACAGCTTTCACAGTGACAATATGCATAACAGCCTCAAAGTCAAAGGCATACACTAACAAAGTAATTAGGAAGAGATCATTTCATAAACATGTGCTTCCAAAAACATAAGCGAAAAACATTTATGTTATTTATATATCCTGAAAAATAAGAAAAACAAATTCTTATAAAATACATAAAAAATAAATGCATATAAACATACAATTTCATATACAATATCTGAAATACATATAATTTATTTCAGATAGTGGTGAGTTTTATGAGGAAAAGTAAAGTAAAGTAAAGAGATAGAGAACATAGGCAAAATAGTGTTATTTGATAGAGGGAGGTCACAGAAATCCATTGGGTTATATGATATTTGAGCATGAACTTAAGTGAAATGAAATTGAGCCATATAGATGTCTCTGGGAAAAACGTTATAGGCAAAAAAATCAGTGAGCATAAAGGTCCTGTTTTTTGAACATGATTGGTAATTGGAGGAAAAAGCATTCAGGGTTAATGGCTGGAGTGGAGTGACTGAGACTGAAAAGCAATAGGAAATGAGATCAGAGAAGCAGCTGAAAGCCACATCTTTCTAGGGACTCGTAAGCAAGTGTGAGGAATTACCTTTTATTCTGAAAGAAAGAATAGCTTTAGAAGGTGACTGATATATATTTATAAAGGATAATTCTGTCTGTTTTATGGTGAATGGGCAAGTATGGATGCAGGGAAAAGATTTAGAGGCTATTAAAATTTAAGTGGGACTTCCCTGGTGGCTCAGACGGTAAAGCTCTGTCTACAATGGGGGAGACCCGGGTTCGATCCCTGGGTCAGGAAGATCCGCTGGAGAAGGAAATGGCAATCCACTCCAGTACTATTGCCTGGAAAATCCCATGGACAGAGGAGCCTGGTAGGCTACAGTCCATGGGTCCGCAAAGAGTCGGACATGACTGAGCGACGTTCCTGTAAAATTTAAGTGAGAGCTAATGGTGGCTTGAACCAGGTAGTATTTGGAGATGGTGAGAATGGTTAGATTATTGCAAATATAGAGCGGATTAATGGAATGTTGTATATAAGACAGACGAAAAAAAAAAAAAAAAAAAAAGGAAATACTGACCCCAAGCGTTTTGACCTGAGAAACTGGAAGAATGAAGTTGCCTTTTTCTGAGACATGTTACATGTATAAAGGAAAATGCTATAGTATATATAATGTTATGGTAGTTATATCTGAATATGGGGTTAAAGATGATTTTTTGTGTGCGTGTCTATACTTTGAACTTGTATTCAACAAATATACTTGTTTTCTATTGAAGCCATAACAAATTGCCACTAATGTACTGGCTTAAAAGAACACAAATTATTACCTTATACTTCTGTGGATTCACAAATCTAACATGGGTCTCACTGAACTAAAATCAAGCTGTCAGCAAGGTTAAATTCCTTTCTTGGAGGTTCTAGGACAGAATTCACTTTCAGCTTCTAAAGATCACCCACATCCTTTGGCTTGTGTCTTCTTTCCTCCATTTTTAAACCATTAATGTCAAATTTCTCTGACACATTGATACAAATCTCTCTTTGACCACAGCTGGGAAATATTCTTTTGTTTTTAGACTCTTTTGATAAGGTGGGCCCACCTCCATAACCTGGAATAATCTCCTTTCCTCAATGTCCTTAATCTTAATCATACTTGTATAGTCCCTTTTATTAGCCAGGTGGCATATTAACAAGTTCTGGGAATTAAGACATGGACATATTTGTTGTTGTTCAGTCCCTCAGTCATGTCTGACTCTTTGCAACCCCATGGACTGAAGCACACTAGGCTTCCCTGCCTTCACTATCTCCTGGAGTTTGCTCAAATTCATGTCCATTGAGTTGGTGATGACTTCCTACCATGTCATACCCTGTTGTCCCCTTTTCCTCGTCCCCTCAATCTTTCCCAGCATCAGGATCTTTTCCAGTGAGTCAGCTCTTTGAATCAGGTGGTCAAAGTATTGGAGCTTCAGCTTCTGCATCAGTCCTTCCAATGAATATTCAGGACTGATTTCCTTTAGCATTGACTGGTTTGATCTCCTTGCTGTCCAAGGGACTCTCAAAAGTCTTCTCAAACACTTCAAAAGTATCAGTTCTTTGGCACTCAGCCTTCTTTATGGTCCAACTTTCACATCCATACATGACTACTGGAAAAATCAAAGCTTTGACTAGATGGACCTTTGTTGACAAAGTGATTTCTCTGCTTTTTAATAAGTTTGGAATGGCTTTTTTGGGGGACTCTTATTCTTTTTACTACAACAAATCATCATTTGTGGAAGAAATATGTGTATGGATTATACTTAAAATATTCTTATGCTCATAATCCATCAATAATTGTTTTAGTCAACTTACCTCTAAGCTCTGAACATGTATGCTATCTTTTATTTTTCCAATTCATACTATAATATATGCACATGCATTCCTTAAAAATTGATTTGTTAGTATCAGGCCCCATGTTTGACATTGGAGATATAAACTATAACTTTATTTATATTATATTATAAATATTTAGGTATGGTTTTCAAAGCACAATATTGGCATACCAAAATTTATTTAATATTACACTAATATTGAACCTTCAAATTATAATTACATTATAATTCAAATATAAATTTGTATTCATTTTTGTGTTTTTTTCTGATTATCTACCAAAACATTTTTCTAGAATAAGATAAACCACAACAAAGGATATAAACATTTTAAAACATAAAGTTTTAATATTACCAGAGGTTTTTGATATAGTTATTTGACAATAAATATAATCATGAGGGCATCAGAGTATGAGATTGTTGATGGCATCACTGATGTAATGGACATGAACTTGGGCAAACTTTGGGAGATGAGGAGGGACAGGGAGGCCTGGCATGCTGCAATCCATGGGGTTGCAAAGAATCAGACATGAGTGGGTGACTGAACAACAAAATATCATCATAGCAATACAGAGTACTAGGTACTTTATCTGTATATGTTTATACAAATATAGTGCTCATCATTCTGCAACCTTTCCTTTACAATTGGCAATATCCCTTAAAGACCCTTCTAATCTCAGTGCAAATAAATATGAATAATTCAATAGAGTAGATACTCCATATTTAACTTAGATATTATTATTATTAATATTTAATATTTAATTTGTTTTCTATTATAGACTGTTGTTTTAAATTCATCAATTACTTTCCCCAAAGGTAATCCCAATTTAAATTTCCTTCAAAGAAGGTCAGCTGTGCAGGCAACAGTGTTGGCAGTGGCAGGTGGGAAATGAAAGGCTACTTGGTCTCCATCTTTGGCACCAAGAAAGACAAAGTCAACTGTTCATTTTATTTCAAAATTAAAGTACATCCTCATGGAAAGAGATGCACTCAGTCATGCAATAAATTTACTAGACCACACTCTGCTTGAACGTGTACCATAACCTTCAAAGCTCTTCATTGCCTGCTGACAGTTTGTGTTGTGCTATGAGTGTGTCAAAAGGTAAGTACATTATGATGAATTTTTTGAGGAGGTTTTTACAGAAACAGAAAATTAAAACTAAGTTGAAGTGAAGAATATCCGTGATAAACTTGGAGATCACCAATTGTAACTGTGTATGTCAAATTTCATCCAGAAGAATATACAGAAATGGCTGTGATTAACTTGAATAACTATTGGCTTAACATACAGTGCATGCATACTGAGCTTTCCCCTGGGACAGAGAAGCCTGCTACCACCAGTATGAAAAAGGAGTGTGTAGTGCAGGAGAAGGCTTTTGCAACTTCATGCATTTGAAGCCCATTTCTAGAGAATTGTGGTGAGAATTATACTGACACCATCACAAGAAACATAGATGGAGGTCAAGGTCTATGTGTGGGGGCTAGACTGCCTACAGAAGGTGGTGAAGAGACCATGAAAGATGTGGGAAAGTCTAAGCCATACCATTTTTACTCTATGTCTGCTAGAAAGTGTAGTTGATTAAACAAACGGGTTCATAATGGTAATTTTTTAAACAGCAACAGCAAAACCATTAAAGATGGGTTTCTGAATAAAATTTTTAGTGGTATAGTAAAAAAAATAAATAATTCTCATCACAAGTTTTGAAGCTGACCATCTCACATAATGTTGGCTATCATTTTAATATTGATTTTTAAAGTTTAAAACAATATTGAAATTCTATTAATGACATTTATGTTTCTTTTACTATTTATTTATTGTTTGCTAATATTTTTAACCACAAAATAACATTTTCAATATATCAGTAAGATTGGTTCTGGCCCCTGAAATGGAAAGGATTGAGCCTATATATTGGAGATGAATAGCGCTATCTGCTGAGTTGTAAGTAGGAAAGGAAGAGACTAACAGTTTATATTTGTAGTGCATGAAGACTATAAAATGAATAACTATGAAATTAGGGATAGAATTACATGAGGAAATTATAAAAGACAGTAACAAGCAGTTAAAAATGACTGAGGAATCAATCTGATGCATTAGAAATGTAATAAATAAGCTTAGAAAAGTATGTTGGATCCATATATTGTGAAGAAACATGGATTTCAGTTTGCAGAGTCTGTTTTGTTTTTGTTTCTCTGTAAGTAGAAAGAAACTTGTTAGAAACTCCATTAGTGTTGTGCTATAGTAAAATTAATCTCCCCACTCCTGAGTTAGTAAAGAAAGATGCTGCAGTCAGGAAAGCAAATTGAATCTACTTGCTCACAAAAAGTAAAAACAAACCTGAAATGGTAGAAATACAAGGCTTGTTAATTCAGCAACTGATCTGATGTGGGAAGGGGAAGGGGAGTAACAAGAAAATGTGAAAAAAAAAAAAGATTATAAAGGTTGATGTGAGAGGAATAGAGGTGAAGTCAATAGAATATATTATTAATTTTAACTGAAAACATGCAGCAAAACAAAGTAGTTAAGAACAAAGACCCTAGTGCTAGATTTTCATGTTCAAATCCTTTCTCTACTATTTACCAGCTGTATGACCATTGGCATTCACTGAAACTTTCTGTACCTCAGTTTACTTATCTATAAAATGGGAATGATGTTAAAAATAGTACCTACTTCAAAACGTTGTTCTCAGAATTTAATGCTTTATTTTATAGAAAGCTCTTAGAACAATCCCTGAAAATTTATCATTATTTACTCAAGATTGCTGGGAGAAATATCAATAACCTCAGATATGCAGATGACAACACCCTTATGGCAGAAAGTTAAGAGGAACTAAGAAGCCTCTTGATGAAAGTGAAAGAGGAGAGTGAAAAAGTTGGCTTAAAGCTCAACATTCAGAAAACGAAGATCATGGCATCTGGTCCCATCACTTCATGGGAAATAGATGGAGAAACAGTGGAAACAGTGTCAGACTTATTTTTCTGGGCTCCAAAATCACTGCAGATGGTGATTGCAGCCATGAAATTAAAAGAGACTTACTCTTTGGAAGGAAAATTATGACCAACCTAGATAGCATATTCAAAAGCAGAGACATTGCCAACAAAGGTCTGTCTAGTCAAGGCTATGGTTTTCCCAGTAGTCATGTATGGATGTGAGCGTTGGACTGTGAAGAAAGCTGAGCGCCAAAGAATTGATGCTTTTGAACTGTGGTGTTGGAGAAGACTCTTGAGAGTCCCTTGGACTGCAAGGAGATCCAACCAATCCATTCTAAAGGAGATCAATCCTGGGTGTTCTTTGGAAGGAATGATGCTAAAGCTGAAACTCCAGTACTTTGGCCACCTCATGCGAAGAGTTGACTCATTGGAAAGGACTCTGATGCTGGGAGGGATTGGGGGCAGGAGGAGAAGGGGACGACAGAGGATGATATGGCTCGATGGCATCACCAACTCTATGGACATGGGTTTGGGTGAACTCTTGGTGATGGACAGGGAGGCCTGGCGTGCTGCAGTTCATGGGGTCGCAAAGAGTCGGATACACAATTGAACTGAACTGAACTGAACTGAACTAGTTAAAAAAAAAACATAAAATTCAATTAAGTAAATTTGAAGATCTAATTGGCTTTATTCAGTGATTCATGCATTCAGAAGCTTCTTTTCTAGGAACTATAAAAGAGTTCTGAGAACAAAATGGGAAATTTTTATAGGCAGAAGGAAAAGCTATTAACAAAAATTTTAAAAAAGTGTACTTTTTGGCTAAGACATCTTTTAGTGAGAGAAAGGAAAGCAAGGGATTTACCATGCAAAATACTTCTTCCTCTGTGGGGTGGAGAGACACAAGACAAATGACCTTACTAATTCATGACAGAAAATTCCATACTAGCTCATTAAGATTGCATTTAATTTGCAATTAGATCAAGTATTAAATCTAGTTTTGGCATCATGGGCTTTAGCACATGTGATGCCATTGGAGGCCTGTGGTTTTCTTATAACACTATATTTTAAAAAAAAGATATGTTAAGTTCTGGATTTTTTAAGTTTATTAATAATCTATCTAAGTATTGAGAGGACTTCCCTAGTAGCTCAACTGGTAAAGAATCTGCCTCAAATGCAGGGGACCCCAGTTCAATTCTTTGGTTGGGAAGATCTGCTGGTGAAGGGATAGGCTACCCACTCCAGTATTCTGGCCTGGAGAATTCCATGGACTGTATAGTTCATGGGGTCACAAAAAGTTGGACACAAATGAGTGACTTTCACTTTCACTTTCAAATATTGAGAAGCAGTGGAAAGTAAAAATTACCTCTGACACTCAAATGATAAGAAGGGCTTCTTCTCCTCGTGTCTTAAGATCGATGTGCCCTCATGCCTCAAAGATGGATTTTCCTGCTATCTTCTAAATAAAATAGAGCTGTTACACTGAGCTGTAACACTGATTTGTCTAAGAGCTGTAACATGGTCCATTCGAGACCTGAGAGGTATAACACAGTCTATCCAAGACCTGAGAGCTGTGACACGCCGAGGGGGTTTTAACGTCCGTCACTCCAAATCTTTGTTGTGATGAGACAAAGAATCAAAAAACACACACTCGCGTGCCATCTATGGTGCCATGACTTGGATATAAACTGGCTGAAACAACCTCCCTGTGGAAGAGGCCAAGCACAGCCGGAGCCCAACTCAGCGAAGCTCCCGTGGTAGAGGCAGAACGCGAAGAAAATCCAGCGCAAGGGAAGGCCCATCGTGCCGGAAACCGGGACAGTGGAAAGCCCACGCGGCCCAGTCTCAGATCTCAGAAGACCTCCAGTTAAGGTTATGTTTGCACTCACAACATGGCAAATCCTCTTCAACATTCAATAGCTGGCCTTATACTATGACATACTTTGTAGGTGATGGTGCTGGGGAAGGTGGAGTGTGGTGAGCTGCTTGCTGAGGTCACCCCGACACAACCAGGCTGTGGAGAGGAACTCCCCTGCTTTCTCCTCCAGGTATGCCAGCTCCTCCTGCTGAAAACAGCTAAGCCTGCTCTTTGGAGTTCTTAGAATCCAAGCCCCCAAGGAACCTCTCTAGGGGCAAGCTGACTTTACACTGGGAACTGTATTTCCCAGGCCCTGGCAGGCTTTGTAGCTTCTGGACTGACTTCTGCATCTGTTCAGAGGAACAGCAAGTCTCTCCTACATTAGCATCAGTCTCTGTTCGCTTCTACCCACACTGAGGGAGACCCAGTGAGGCCCTCGCTCTGCCATCCTGGACAGCCTGAACCCTGAGGCTGCTCCTCCTGCCTCCAAAGTGCATCACACAGGTCTCCGGGAGCACCGAAGCAGTGAAAGCAGCCAGGAAAAGAATCAAGAGAATACCTGAAATTCTCAGTATTCAAAAACACATGTGGTGCTGGTTGAGGTACTGATCACCGAGCTCACTGGAAAGCTTTGTATTAATAATTGCTTCACCGAGTTATCCTGTCTTCTGGCCCAGCCAAGGAGGGATCAGCACGTATCCGGGTCATGGAGGGAAGGTACAGGAGAGCCTCAAAGGCCATTTTGCTTGGCTCTGACTCATCCTGACTCTCCAGTGAAGCAGAAAGGAGGAAACCTCACACCACCCAGGTGTGGCCAGCCTTGGACCACTATTGCAAATCCCTGAGAGTCGCCCAGTCCCTTCCCAAGTACACTTTTAGCTTTAGAGACTTCTGGCTCAAGGAAAGCTGTAAAGAAGAGACAGGATGAGGCGGGAAGAGGAGGAAGAGGACGGAAACAGGATGAAGGCAAAAGGGCCCTTGGAAGTGAAGGAGGGGGAGGAGATCAGTGAGACGCGAGAACCGGCAGCCCCTTTTGCCGGTGCCATGCCCACCGCGATGCCCCACAACAAGGGGACTCGGTTTTCTGAGGCCTGGGAATATTTCCACTTGGCCCCTGCCCGTGCCGGGCACCACCCCAACCAATAGGCCACCTGCCGGCTGTGTGGCAGGCAGGTGAGCCGGGGCCCTGGGGTTAACGTGGGCACCACAGCCCTATGGAAGCATCTGAAAAGCATGCACAAAGATGAGCTGGAGAGGAGCGGCCACAGTCAAGCTGGGCAGCGTCAGGACCCCAGGCCTCAGGGGTCGCAGCTCCCCACGGGTATTGAGGGTGACTGGGCCAGGCTCCTGGAGCAGGTGGAGTCCCTGGCTTTATGGGCCAGCCAAAGAGAAAAGGAACTTCTGAGGAGGGAAAGGGTGGTGGAATGGCAGGAGCGGGCTGTGGAGAGGCGAGAACGAGCCCTGGAGGAGGTGGAAAGGGCCATCCTGGAGATGAGGCGGAAGGTGAGGGCTGAGAAGGAGGCCTGCCAGAGAGAGAAAGATCAGCCCAGGGCAGCTCACCCCTTTCATTTTGTTTAAACGGGGGCTTGGGAGAAATTTATTCTGAAAACACTGACTTTAGACCCATAGCAAAAAAGTTCTTTTAGTTCCAGCTTACATATACAGCAAAGTAGCTTGGTAGGATTTTGTTTTTAAGAGAAAGAATAGTATGGGTTAATCTCAGCAGGTCTGAATTGGCCAAATGCTTATCTTATCTTAGGTTCCTTAGAACAGTACTCACCAAAACTTTAAAATATACTAACTATGGGTCTGTGAGTTATTTGGGGGCAGAATGTACCAGCCTGTCAGCCTCAATGAGTGAAAATAATGGGCTTTATGCCTAGCACTTGGTTTCGGTGGAGCTGAAGGTTTTGATGGTTGAGACGGGATGGGTGGCTGGAATATGCCTATGTGGCCAGCTCATTCTGGAGACCCCACAATAAAAAGAGCTCAGACTTCCTGGGACAGAGGTGTTTGTACACATTCTGGTGTTGATTTAAGAACTGGATGTAAAGCTGATTCTGTGGGACCCAGCAGTGGAAGAAAGAATAAACGTGGGCCTGAGATCTCCAAAAAAAAAAAAATCAAATGATAAGAAGGGCTTGATACACAGATTGTGAGGTCAATTTCATAGGTATAACTGAAACTCTCTGGGGGTAATGGAATAAACCTAAACAAAGAAGGAGAAAAAAAAGTAAAGAGGAACTAGGGTAAATTGGGAAAATGTCTCACTTTAAGATGTGGGGAACCATGGAAGAGGAGTCAGCTAAAGATACAGGAAAAGATCAGTAAGATTGGTAAGAGAACTAATAGGTTGGTGAACACTTAGAAAAACAAGGCAAAAGTTTGACAGGAAATGATTGGTCAACAGTTTGAATGGCTTCAAAGAGTCTGGACATTTTTTACTTGATATTATGGAGGTTTTAAGAGTTTCTATCTACGTGCAAGAATCTCTTCTGGAGACCTGATTCAATCATTTTAAATTGGATTCCCTTTTCAATGAATTCCACTGTGAAGACAGTTTTTTTTTTTTCCTCTACTGCAGGTTAGAAAGAGCAACTGATATGACCTGTATTTGCTTAGAAAAATGAGAAAGAAATAAAGCTACCCTTGCATTATTTAGATTATAAGAACATGTTGTGATGTACTTGCATGGAAAATGGCTCTCCAAGTTAAGAGACATTCCATGCCTCCTCTTGGTCCTTGGGAGTAGATTGCCATTAGAATGCACTTAGAGAGTTACCAGAATAGATGACAGATGCAAACATAAAACTGAAGGGGAAAGATTGAAATAAAACTTTTGCCAAAATAAATCAATTAAAAGGTTAGTTCCTCCAGGTCTAACTTTTTGAAAGTCTCCTTCAGTAGTCTGGCATGAACTTGGGAGTGGATTAATTCAGGCAAGATATTTAGTGTAGGAAATTCTTAGTATAAACAAGTTCATTAAAATTTCAGGGGCCTTTAACACCTCAGTAACAGTCTGCCCGAAGGGTAACATTTATTGTTTTGAACTGCCAACATCTTGCTTTTATGGGAAACATTTATATGCTAAATTGCCTATTATGTTAAGCTGTAAGTTCCCATTTAGCAGTATCAGAAATAAGATCTGGCTATAAATGTTTGTATTTTATTAGTGCAATACCAGACTTTCTAATAGCTCAAAATTCCTAAAGGCTGAAATTCATTGCATCTCCTTCAGAAGTTGCTTGCCTAAAATAATTTGTTATAAATACTATATTTGCATAGACTTGAAGTTTTCAGGCTTGGATTGTCAGGAAAAGTGGAAAAAAATACTTCATTTGATTTTACCCTTAAGCAAATCATAAGTGACACATTTAAGCAATTATATAAAGAAAATAAAAGTACAAGCTAACTAATGACTATTCCTTTCTTAATGATTTCAGAGTAAATCAGCAGGAAACTCCAGGGAAATGGATATTGAGTAACGATACAGTGTTATAAACATTCTCTCATATAACATCGAGTTGCCAGGCATTTGTATGTTGTGTTAGAGTTCACTTGACTCTATTGGCCATGATTCAATATTATAAAATATTTAACACAGGACTTTCGAGATGCCAAACCTCAATTTGATGTAGTGAGGAGAAAAAGTATTGAATAAGGGCACAGATTGAAAAGGACATTGAAAAAAGCCTACTCAGAAAAAGACTTTCTTAACTGATGGAGAGCAGAGATTAAAAATAGGTTTCATTTGGGAAATTCCATGCCACCCTCCCTTTTCCACCTGTTTTTATAATATTTTTCTCCTAGACTTTATATACATTGGAATCAAAACACAAGGAGAACACTAGGTTTATAAATCAAGTCACATACATTTTAACGGATAATTTTCAGGATTGTATAGTTATAAAGGATTTTATTCCCTTTGAAAACCCATGAATGAGTTTTAGTTTTCTCCTTAGTGTTGAAATAATTTTATATGTAAGGGAAATTAAATAAAGTAACACAAATTTGTTGGGTAGCTCAGATGGTAAAGCATCCGCCTGCAATGTGGGAGACCTGGGTTCAATTCCTGGGTTGGAAAGATCCCCTGGAGAAGGAAATGGCAATCCACTCCAGCATTCTTGCCTGGATAATCCCATGGACGGAGGAGCCTGATAGGTTACAGTCCACGGGGTCGCAAAGAGTTGGACACGACTGAGCGAATTCACTTCACTTCACTTCACTATCAGTATGTATACTTTCTTGGTGGCTCAATGATAAAGAATTCACCTGCCAATACAGGAGATTCGAGTTCAATCCCTGGGTGAGGAAGATCCCCTGGAGAAGGGAATGTCAACCCATTCAAGTATTACTGCCTTGAGAATCCCATGGATGGAGGAGCCTGGTGAGCTACAGTCCATGGGGTTGCAAAGAGTCAGACACGATTGAGTGACTAATACTATCATAGTATGTATCAGATACTATGTCACTTTGTATTAAGCAGATTGGTTACCACTTTAGCATGATTTTATCCCTTTTCATCTTGTCACAGCTTTTTTTCTTTTTTGAAGGATAATTGCTTTACAGAATTTTCTTGCTTTCTGTCAAGGATCAACATGAATCAGCCATAGATATACATATGTCCCTTCCCTGTTGAACCTCCCTCCCATCTCCCTCCCCATCCCACCCCCTAGATTGTTACAGAGCCCCTGTTTGAGTTCCCTGAGTCATACAGAAAATTTCCATTGGCTATCTATTTTATATATGGTATTGTAAGTTATATATGTATTGTTACTTTCTCCATACCTCTCACCTTCTCCTTCCTCCCCTCTCAGCCATGTCCATAAGTCTGTTCTCTATGTCTGTTTCTCCATTGCTGCCCTGCTAATAAATTAATCTTTCTAGATTCCATATATATGTGTTAGTATATCTTATTTATCTTTGTCTTTCTGACTTACTTCACTCTATAATAGGCTCTAGGTTTGTCCACGTCATTAGAACTGACTCAAATATGTTCTTTTTTATTTTGTTGTATATATATACCACAACTTCTTTATCCATTCATCTATTGATGGACATCTAGTTTGCTTCCATGTTGTATCTATTGTAAATAGTGCTGCAATAAACCATTGGGGTACATGTGTCTTTTTCATGTTTGGTTTCCTCAAGGTATATGCCTACTGGTGGGACTGCTGGGTCATTGCTTATGGTTTTATTCCCATTTTTTTTTTTTAAGGAATCTCCATACCTCTTCCATAGTGACTGTATGAATTTACATTCCCACCAACAATGCAAGAGGGCTCATTTTTTTTCCACACCCTCTCTGACATTTATTCTTTGTTTTTTTTTTTTTTTTTTTTTTTTAATGATGGCCATTCTGACTGGTTTGAGGTGATATTTCATTGTAGTTTTCATGTGCATTTCTCTAATAAAGTGATGTTGAGCATCTTTTCATGTGCTTGTTAGCTGCCACAACTTTTTGATTTAGGTAGGATTAACACTACTCCTCAGAGAAGGCAATGGCACCCCTCTCCAGTACTCTTGCCTGGAAAATCCCATGGATGGAGGAGCCTGGTGGGCTACAGTCCATGGGGTCGCTAAGAGTCAGACACGACTGAGCGAATTCACTTTCACTTTTCACTTTAATGCATTCAAGAAGGAAATGGCAACCCACTCCAGCATTCTTGCCTGGAGAATCCCAGTGACGGGGGAGCCTGGTGGGCTGCCGTCTATGGGGTCGCACAGAGTCGGACACGACTGAAGCAACTTAGCAGCAGTAGTTGCTATATTTGATCAATGTTGGTACATGGCAGAGAAAGTCTCAGCAGGGGGAAGTCTAGGACTTTTGTTAAATATTTTGAAGAAACATGCTCCTTTCTTTCCCCTTGATGAGAATAAGGAAGTATGTAAATCTGGGAACTGCTGTCAGCCATCCAGCTATGAGAGTAGTCAGCCCCAAAATAAAGCCAACATGTGAAAAGGGAAGAGCCAAGATAATTTTAGCAAAACACAACTACAATCTGCAGGCATTGATCTCAGGTGGCCTTGGGCTGCAATGGCTTGAAGTGTGACTTGGGTTCCCAAGCAGAGATTGAGGTTGGCGAATTGTGATGATAGCACCAAATCCTAGTCACTAGACCAGTAGTCAGGGACAAAGGCCCTGACTCTGGCCTTCTGGAAAAGAATTCCCACAAAGACAGAAAGAGAAACAATAAAGTCTTTATTAGGAGAAAAAGAGTACATTACTTGTGGATAGTCACACAAGCAGACTGAAAGAGAAATTCACACCCTCATGGTAGTTTAAATCACTTATTCGGGGCATCTATTCCAGGTTTCATTTAGTCAATAATTTTGATTTGCCTTTTTCTGAGTCCATGTTTAGTATATTTCAGGATCCTCCCATGTGTGCACAAGCATCTTTTCGCCAAGATGTATTCCAGAGAAGAGGCTTATGGGTAGGCTGACATCACTTACTATAAGGTGGTATGTGTGTGTGTGTGTGTAAAGTCGCTCAGTCCTATCTGACTCTTTGCAACCGCATAGGCTGTATCCTGCCAGGCTTCTCTGTCACAGAATTTTCCAGGCAATGTTACTGGAGTGGATAGCCATTGCGTCTCCAGGGGATTATTCTCGACCCAGGGATTAAATTCACATCTCTTGTGTCTCCTGTATTGGCAGGAGAGTTCTTAACCACTGCACCACCTGGTAAGCCCACTATGAGGTGGTACCTCTTCCCTTTTTGGTCTCCAAGAAGCTTTCTATCAGGAAGGTTTTCTTGACTTCTTGAATGAAAAATATATGGTATCTTATTTTTCATTTGGGCAGGACCCATTCTCCTCTCTCAGTTGTCCTTCTATTGATATTTTGGGGCTTTCTGTCTATAGGGAATGAACTACAGTTGCTTTTCCCGGAGAATCCTATCTGCTTCCTGCCTCAGCATCATCCAATACAATGTTAGTTACTCAGCTGTGTTTCACTCTTTGCGACCATATGGACTGTAGCACGCCAAGCTCCTCATTCCATAGGATACTCCAGACAAAAATACTGGAGTGGGTTGCCATTTCCTCCTCCAGGGGATCTTTCCAGGGATTAACCCAGGGATGCCACTAGTGCCACCTGGGAAGCTTCAGTATCATAAATCTCTAAATCTAACCAACCATGCAATCCACCCTCTCTAAACCTGAAAGCAATCAGGGCCCTGTTGGGCCCTCCTGGGCACAAAAGCCTTTCCATGTTCCCTTCCCCCCACCCTCCCTCCACCCCACCATTTCTTGTTTGTAGGAAAAAAAAAAATTCAGTCTTGGAGACTTTACCTGAGTTCCAAAGGGTAGATTCAAACAGTTTCTAAATCAGGAAGGAAGGGAATGCAGAAAGAAACAGTAGTGTATCAAGGGGCCTGGGTCTAGTTCCTCCTTGGAAATGTGCATAACAATATGATACATATCTTAGTTCTAAAAAAACACTAAAGTCCCCATCCAGATGGAGGATAGTAACTTCAGGCTGACACAAGTAAGTTGACCCCAGACTGATTAGAACCAGAAGGCTGATGATGCAGATTCCTGGAAATCCACCTTGTTACTTCACCACCAACAAATCAGAAGAGGGTTACAAACCCTGCAACTCTTCCCCCAAATTTTGCCTATAATAACTTCTTCCTTGAAACCCATCAGGGAGTTCTTCTCTTTTGGCCTCAAGCCACCCATTCTTTGTGCATGGTTCTTCAATAAATCTTTCTCTACTCCAAATTCCAACGTTCTGATTTGTTTAGCCTCGTTGAACTTCAGGCACATGAACTTGAATTTGACAACAGGCCCATATATATCATTTACTTTTTTAAGTCATTTTGTATTGAGTTTCTTATAAACTCAATTGAGTTACTTTTAAAAATCTCTTACTTGATATAAAAGTGTCTTTTTTTGTGTGTCTGTTTTTCGGTTGGTATTAGTATAACAGTATCTTTGTGCCATTTCATGGGAAATATTAGTGGAAAGAAAATAAATATTTTTAATAAATCCAAATAGAGAGTCAGATTCATCTATAGTAGTTACAGAATATTGGAGAACAAGGAATTAATTCAATTTGAAAATTATGAAGTGAATTTGAATCATCTCAGGTTACAAAACACATTTATTGATTCATACACTCACAGAACTGTTAAGATGAGAGACATTCCAAATAATTTCTCTGCCAGAAACATGCAATGACAGACACACTAAATAACAGAATCACATGTATTCAGAAACATGCTATGTGAGTATCCTTGCTCTTTTTCCTTTTTTTCCAGTAATACTTAGTCCTATTTCTATTCTGGCATTCAACTCATTTTAGTTGTTTCTCCTCCACTGATCTATGAGTTTCTCACTGGCAAAATCCCTCTTACTTTTCTTCATATTCCTAACAGTGATCATAAAATGTTGCACATAGTAGAAACGCAGAAGTGTTTTTGAAAGGTTAAATGAATAAAAGTACTTTGAAAGAGTAATGGGAGCATTCAGAAGATTGAGAACTCCCTAAGTGCTAGGTTGGACCTAGAAGGGACCTTGCTCTTCATTATCACTGAGCACAATGCCTACAAAAGAACTGGTTTAAATAACAAATTTTGAGAAGGTTTTACAACAAATATTGAATCTATCTCTGAATGATGCAGGGAATTTAACATCTAAGAATTGTTTTCTATTTTT
This sequence comes from Budorcas taxicolor, assembly GCF_023091745.1. Taxonomy (NCBI): domain Eukaryota; kingdom Metazoa; phylum Chordata; class Mammalia; order Artiodactyla; family Bovidae; genus Budorcas; species Budorcas taxicolor. Next base: position 1,752,692 of record NC_068935.1, read on the forward strand.
AAAAGGTAATTCCTTGTTTTGATTTAAAAGAAACATATCTGAGTAATAGAAATAAAATTTCATTAAAAGGAATTTGAGAAACAAGAGAAGAATACTCATAATAACTCACATACACATAGCCACCAATATCTGGAAAACAGAGTGTACTTGTAATTTTATATGCTGATGTTTTTCACTTCACTTTGAGCAATAAGCATCATCCCATTTTGCAATCTAATCTACACAACTACATTATTCAATGGTTGAAAACAGTCTGCACAGAAAATGTACAAAACATTTATCTAGTGATTCTGCTGTGGTTGAAAACAAACTGCTTTTCATTTTAGAATATATAAGCAATACTGTGATAAACAATCACATGCACATTGTCTTTTCTATATTTTAGATTATTGATTAAGACCAATAATACCAAAAGTGAAATTATGAGGATGAAAGTTTAAAATTTTTAAGGTTCTCAATATATATTGTTCTAAAATGTTGCTAATAATTTATGATAATGTCAGTAATACATGATTGCACCTGCTTTGCCACATTTCAATAATGCAAATCATCTTTTTTAAATGTATGATAATATAATTGGTAAAAAGAAGAGATACTGCATTATCATTTCAATTCCTTTTTTTTCTCTTTTGTTGTACAGTTTAACATACTTTAGTATATTTTCCCTTTATTGAATTATCTTTAGCTTTTTTAGCAGATTTTGTTGATGGTCTGGGAATCTCTATTACCATCTGTTGCCTGAGCTAACAGCTCTAACCTAAAACCTTAACCAGAAGATTGCCCTTGAAAGATTGGAATCAGCTACAGGAGTCTATACTCTCCACCCAGGTCAGCCCTTAATTAACAGCACAGGCCTGCAAAAGCTTCACTCCCTTGAGTCAAGCAGGGGTGGCATGACTGAGGTGAAATTTCATTCCAGATCACCCCATCACATCAGACTTAAACTTCATTTAAAAGGATATCTTCGTTTAGCTCATTTCTTTCCTTATCCTGCTTACCTCACTACCTTAAAGGTAGCCTGCACATGAAATCTTTAGGAAAAAAAAAGAAAATAATCTGGCATTTCAGGGTGTGCTTTAAAGGCCCCAATCTAAAGTAAATATACTGTGCATATGTACATTATGTTTCCTTAATGTATGTTTTGGTGCTTTTTCTTTGTTTTTAGTGTCTATTCCAGAATTTGGAGAATATGAAGATCTGTTTTCATATAATATTATTGTAAGAAAACAGATCAATATGATTCTGTTTACACTCCTACAGTAAAAAGTAGAGTCAAGTTTCTTTTATATTTGAAATCAATCGCTTTAAATCTCACTTGCCCAAGAACTGAATCTAAAGGGGCTTTCATGATTTCAAACTCTAAATGAAAAGAGAATAAAAGTTTCACAAATACACTAACTGCGATAGATTTTCTTTTTTAATCAACTGCCAGAAACTTTCTTAACCAGGTATCATAATGAGATAGAAATTGCTAGGCAGTAACTGTAGGACTCTGAGACCCCAGTCTTGTTTTCAATAAACGTATTGATCCATTAACCTAAAACTATATCCTTTGTCCTGAATTCCTGGAATGTGTCCTTGGTCTGATAAATTATCAGTACTCAAATCCAGGCAAGGACAGTAATTAACTTCTGTTCCACATGCCTGAGCGAAAAACAACTGGTGATTATTAATCTTAAACCCATACATGTCGTCCATTGTGAAATGGCCAGGCAGTATGAAAAAGGGTGGCAACTTAATCCAAGGATCAAGAGAAGCCATAAAGATGTTAAATTAAACATTTTGACCTTTAAACTGGATTGGTTAGGAATGACATAGTTTAAGGAGAGGAGCCAACCAAAAATATACAGATTAATACTGGTAAGGATTGAGTCCTGCCTTTGGGGCACTCTTTACCCCCTCAGGGGCTTCTCTGGTGGCTCAGAAGTTAAAGCGTCTGCCTCTAATACGGGAGACCTGGGTTCAATCCCTGGGTCAGGAAGATCTCCTGGAATAGGAAATGGCAACCCACTCCAGTATTCTTGCCTGGAGAATCCCATGGACAGAGGAGCTTGGTGAGCTACAGTCCATGGGGTCGCAAAGAGTCTGACACGACTGAGCGACTAAACTTAACTTACCCCCTCAGAGCTTTCTACTTTCCTTATTTATAGTAAAAGTCATTCATATGCTACCAAGAGTGTTCTTGAAATTCATTCTTCAGCTCCATATACGAGAATTCAAATTCCCATTTCAATAACGCAAACATGTTTGATATTGAAGATTAAAAAGTTTAAAGACATATTCATCTTTAAGTGAGAATATTAACTAATTTTTATTTTTTTTATTTTTTTATTTATTTTTTTTTTTGGTGTTTCCCATAATACATTTAATTTTTTTTTTTTGAATTTTTTTTTTATTTTTTTAATTTTAAAATCTTTAATTCTTACATGTGTTCCCAAACATGAACCCCCCTCCCACCTCCCTCCCCATAACATCTCTGTGGGTCATCCCCATGCACCAGCCCCAAGCATGCTGTATCCTGCGTCAGACATAGACTAGCGATTCAATTCTTACATGATAGTATACATGATAGAATGCCATTCTCCCATATCATCCCACCCTCTCCCTCTCCCTCTGAGTCCAAAAGTCCGTTATAGACAGCTGCGTCTTTTTTCCTGTCTTGCATACAGGGTCATCATTGCCATCTTTCTAAATTCCATATATATGTGTTAGTATACTGTATTGGTGTTTTTCTTTCTGGCTTACTTCACTCTGTATAATCGGCTCCAGTTTCGTCCATCTCATCAGAACTGATTCAAATGAATTCTTTTTAATGGCTGAGTAATACTCCATTGTGTATATGTACCACAGCTTTCTTATCCATTCATCTGCTGATGGACATCTAGGTTGTTTCCATGTCCTGGCTATTATAATCAGTGCTGCGATGAACATTGGGGTACATGTGTCTCTTTCAATTCTGGTTTCCTCGGTGTATATGCCCAGCAGTGGGATTGCTGGGTCATAAGGGAGTTCTATTTGCAATTTTTTAAGGAATCTCCACACTGTTCTCCATAGTGGCTGTACTAGTTTGCATTCCCACCAACAGTGTAGGAGGGTTCCCTTTTCTCCACACCCTCTCCAGCATTTATTGCTTGCAGATTTTTGGATCACAGCCATTCTGACTGGTGTGAAGTGGTACCTCATTGTGGTTTTGATTTGCATTTCTCTGATAATGAGTGATGTTGAGCATCTTTTCATGTGTTTGTTAGCCATCCGTATGTCTTCTTTGGAGAAATGTCTATTTAGTTCTTTGGCCCATTTTTTGATTGGGTCGTTTATTTTTCTGGAATTGAGCTGCATAAGTTGCTTGTATATTTTTGAGATTAGTTGTTTGTCAGTTGCTTCATTTGCTATTATTTTCTCCCATTCAGAAGGCTGTCTTTTCACCTTGCTGATATTTTCCTTTGTTGTGCAGAAGCTTTTAATTTTAATTAGATCCCATTTGTTTATTTTTGCTTTTATTTCCAGAATTCTGGGAGGTGGATCATAGAGGATCCTGCTGTGATTTATGTCTGAGAGTGTTTTGCCTATGTTCTCCTCTAGGAGTTTTATAGTTTCTGGCCTTACATTTAGATCTTTAATCCATTTTGAATTTATTTTTGTGTGTGGTGTTATTTTTATTTTATTTCAAGTTAAAATCCTGACATTTTAAATTTTGTATCATAAAATGTAGTATGGGCTTCTCGGTGCTCATTGGTAAAAAACCTACCTGCCAATGCAGGAGATGTGGGTTCAGTCTCTGGATCAGGAAGATCCCCTGGAGAAGGAAATGGCAACCCACTCTGTATTCCTGCCTGGAAAGTCTTATGGACAGAGAAGTCTGGTAGGCTACAGTTCAAGGAGTCACAAAAAGAGTTGAATATGACTTAGAGACTAAACATCAAAAATGTGTAGTATGGAATTCAAATTTGAATCACTTATTTGGGTCTGGGGACAATAATTTTATTGTTTTGTTTTGTGAATTTATTCCCTTGTATTATATTCTTTTTCTTCCATTTTTGTAGGTTTACTCAATTGTCCTATTTCTAACTTCTTGAGTCAGATGATTAAGTCATTAATTTTCAAATTTTATTTCTTTTTTTAATCTAAAAATGTGAAGACACTAACTCTTTTACATGCTGCATTAGTTGCATTCCATCAGGATTTTTTTTTTATATTTATTCAATATATGTTTCTAATTTGCATTGATATTTCTCTTATGACCTATAAGCTCAATTCAGCTCAGTCACTCAGTAGTGTCCTGCTATTTGTGGCTCCATGGACTGCAGCAAGCCAGGTTTCCCCGTCCATCACCAGCTCCTGAAGCTTGCTCAAACTCATGTCCATCAAGTCGGTGATGCCATCCAACCATCTCATCCTCCGTCATCCCCTTCTCCTCCTGCCTTCAAACTTTTGCAGTACCAGAGTCTTTGCCAATGAGCCAATTCTTCACATCAAGTGGCCAAAGTATTGGAATTTTAGCTTCAGCATCAGTCCTTTGAATGAATATTCAGGACTGATTTGCTTTAGGATTGACCGGTTGGTTCTTCTTGTAGTCCAAGGGACTCTCAAGAGTCTCCTCCAACACCACAGTTCAAAAGCATCAATTCTTAGGAGTTCAGCTTTCTTTATAGTCCAAATCTTCCATCCATACATGACCTCTGGAAAAACCATTGTTTTGACTAGATGGACCTTTATCAGCAAAGTAATGCCTCTGCTTTTTCATATGCTGTCTAAGTTGGTCATAACTTTCCTTCCAAGGAGTAAGCGTCTCTTAATTTCATGGCTGTAGTCACCATCTGCAGCGATTTTGGAGCCAGAAAAAACAGTATCTCACTGTTTCCATTGTTTTCCCATCTATTTTCCATGAAGTGATGGGACCAGATGCCACGATCTTAGTTTTCTGAATGTTGAGCTTTAAGCTAACTTTTCCACTTACTTCTTTTACTTTCATCAAGAGGCTCTTTAGTCCTTCTTCATTTTCTGTCATAAGGGTGGTATCATTTGCATATCTGAGGTTATTGATATTTCTCCTGGCAATCCTAATTCCAGCTCGTGCTTCATCCAGCCCAGTGTTTCTCATGATGTGCTCTGCATATAAATTAAATAAGCAAGGCGACAATATACAGCCTTGACATACTCCTTTTCCTATTTGATACCAGTCTGTTCCATGCCCATTTCTAACTGTTGCTTCCTGACCTGCTTACAGGTTTCTCAAGAGGCAGATTAAGTGGTCTTGTATTCCCATCTCTTTCATAATTTTTCACAGTTTATTGTGATCCATGCAGTCAAAGGATTTGGCATAGTCAATAAAGCAGAAATAAATGTTGTTATGGAATTCTCTTGCTTTTTTGATGATCCAGCAGATGTTGGTAATTTGATCTCTGGTTCCTCTGCCTTTTCTAAATCCAGTTTGAACATCTGGAAGTTCATGGTTCATGTATTGCTGAAGTCTGGCTTGGAGAATTTTGAGCATTAATTTGCCAGCTTGTGATATGAGTGCAATTGTTTGAGCATTCTTTGGCAATCCTTTACTTTGGGATTGGAATGAAAACTGAATGATCGACATAGACAGTATATTAAAAAGCAAAGATATTACTTTGGTGATAAAGGCCATCTAGAATATAGTATTTACCTTCCAATCATATGGAAATTTTGCATTTAGCTTCTTGTTTTAGATTTATAGCTTAAATTTATTATGGTCCAGAAACATTCCTATAATATTTGAATCTTTAAAAATTATTGAAACTTGCTTTATGATTTGGAATATAGTTAATTAGTATAAATGTTGTGTATAATCAGCAAAAATATATTTAATAGTTGACACATTAACTGAAAAAAATATATTTTATTATTATATTTTAAATAGTTATATACTTATTTTATATTAGCCATATTAAAATATTATTTTATTATATTATTGTAGTATAATTTTTTACTATATTGAAGAAGTTAAGAAAAGGAATAGGGTTTCAATTCTAACTCTGCCATTAACTTGATATATGGCCATTACAAAGCTGCTTACACAGTTTGTGCTTCAGTTTCTATTTCTGAAAAGTGAGAACAATAGCAATTAACTCATAGATATTGGTAAGAATCAAAAGAGTTACCTGGAAAGTGCTTACATTGGCAAATGTCACATGATAAAATGTTATAAATGAACATGAAAAGGAGAGACAGAAGGTAGGTAGATTGTTCAAGGTTATGATATATGCAGAGTGAAGTATGCAGACAATAGTCTTTGTAATAGATTGGTCAAATATTTAGACTTTTTAAATAGTTAATGAAAAAGATCTATGCAGTGTTGAAATACCATGCAGCATGCAGTTCTCATAGATCTAAATGTAAAATGCAAACCCATAGAGCTTCTAGATGAAAATATATGAGAAAATCTGCATGACCTTGAATTTAGTGATGAGTGGTTACATATAACAGCACAAGTATGACATGTAAAAGAAAAAAATAATAAATTAGACTTTACTAAAATTAAAAATTCTGCTTTTAGAAAGAATCTGTTATAGAATGAAAAGCCACAGCCTGAGAAAAGTGAATTATAAAACGTAGGTCTGATAATGAATTTATATGCAAAATATATAAACAACTCTTAGAACGTAAAAATAAAAAGCAAATAGCCCAGTTCAAAATGGTGAGATACCTGAACAGCTCACAAAAGAAGATATATAGATGACAATTAAACACATGAAAAGTTGCTCAACATCATTTTCCATTAGGAAAATATAAAGCAAGTAGATACTGATACACACGTATTAAAATCATTTAATACAAAATATCTGAAAATACCAATTGTTGGCAAGGATGTGGAGCAATAGGATCTCTTACTCATTTCTGGTATGAATGCAAAATAGTACAGCTACTTTAGAAGACAGCTGGGAAATTTTCACAAAGCTAAGCATAGTCATCATGCAATCTAGTAAGCAAAACCTAGGCACATATACAACTGACATGATCTGTATTTGCTTAGAAAAACGATCAACTGATTTGATAACCAGACTATATCCATGACATAGTTGCTCCATCTTGTGTTAGTTGCTCAGTTGTGTCCTACTCTTTGCTTGTGTCCACCAAGCTCCTCTGTCCATGGAACTTTCCAGGGAAAGATACTGGAATGGATTGCCATACCCTTCTTCAGGGGATCTTCTCAACACAGTGATCAAATCTATGCTTCCCGCATTGTGGGCAGATTCTTTACTGTCTGAGCCACAAGAAAGTCCTTGCATGTTCCACCTTGAGCAACACTAAGTCTATGGCTAGTGCAATTTCAAAAACTGACCTCAAGAGAATGAGATTAACATTATTGTCCATAGTAATCTATCTTTTGTGTGTGTGCATCAAAATAATTGTAGCTTACTCTGCCTCTTTACATAAACAAGCAATTCAAATTGTCAGACCCATGTTGACATCTCCCACTCTGAGAATATAGCACCCTGTGTCAGCATGAAGAAGTTATAGAAGATGAACCTTTGTACCTAATATCGCAGAAATGAAATAATGTCTGAGAAGTGGGGATTTGTGAGCAAATCTTTTGGCCCTTTCCTGTTTGTCTATCTCTCTTCCCCTTAAACCTTAATTAAAAATGAGATCACTAGGTAGCTTTTAACCTAACTCCTGACTTTTGCTCTACTGAATGCACACAATGTCTTGCCTAAACTGTTTATTCCTTTCCTGGATTGGAAAACCTGAGAATGAAGAACTAAGCAGTTAGAGAATAACAGACTCTCTATGTCTAGCTTTCCTCTTAGCAAATTTTCAGGATAACATCCAAAGGAAGATTAATAGCAGTCAGAAGCTCTGCAAACAATGGAAAAGTGATGGATGAAGAATCTCCCACCTTATGAAGAACTGAGATTGCTTTCTCTTTTTCCCTTTAAAAACTCTCATGGCTGAGCAGAAACTTTGGAGTTGGTCTTGGGACATGAGTACACCTTCCCTCTAGATTTCAGTTTGCTGAATAAATATCTTTCCTTTCTGCTGACACTTGCCCCTTGATTATTGTCTTTTTGAGTGGGGAAGGAACCTAACCTCAGTTTGGTAACATATATAGATGCTGCCACCTCAATAAGGTGAAGCAGACCTCCTTCTCAGCTTTAAAATGTGGGCACGGCTTTCTAATTGGAAAATGAAAGAAAGAGAAGCAAAAATAGAGTGGCAAAATCGACTCCAGCCAGGTTAGTACCATTATGTGCGTGATAAATTACTTCAGTTGTGTTCAACTCTCTGTGACCCCATGGACTCTAGCTTATAAGGCTACGCTGTCCATGGGATTATCCAGGCAAGAATACTGGAGTGAGTTGTCATGCCCTTTCCAGGGAATCTTCCCGACCCAGGGATTAAGCTCTTGTCTCTTACATTTCCTGCATTGGCAGGCAGGTACTTTACTGCTAGAGCCACCTTAGAAGCCATTATTGGTGTCATTTTGATAACATGTAATTTTAAATTAATGTGTTAAAAGTGGCAGTATTGTAAAGTAAAATAAAGTAAAAATAAAAATTCAAAAAAAAATAAATATAGGTGGAAGATAAATAGGTTAAATTAAAAAAAAAAAAAAAAAAAAAGACTGGCAGTTTACCTCCCAAATCCCATAACCTCAGTCTAACCATAAGAAAACAATTGATATGTCCCAATTAAGGAGTATTCTATAAAATATTTGATCACTTCAGTTCAGTCACTCAGTCGTGTCCAACTCTTTGCAACCACATGAATCACAGCACGCCAGGCCTTCCTGTCCATCACCAACTCCCGGAGTTCATTCAGACTCATGTCCATCGAGTCAGTGATGCCATCCAGCCATCTCATTCTCTGTTGTACCCTTCTCCTCCTGCCCCCAATACCTCCCAGCATCAGAGTCTTTTCCAATGAGTCAACTCTTCACATGAGGTGGGCAAAGTACTGGAGTTTCAGCTTTAGCATCCTTCCTTCCAAAGAAATCCCAGGGCTGATCTCCTTCAGAATGGACTGGTTGGATCTCCTTGCAGTCCAAGGAACTCTCAAGAGTCTTCTCCAACACCACAGTTCAAGAGCATCAGTTCTTCCGCACGCAGCCTTCTTCACAGTCCAACTCTCACCTCCATACATGACCAAAGGAAAAACCATAGCCTTGACTAGATGGACCTTAGTCGGCAAAGGAATGTCTCTGCTTTTGGATATGCTATCTAGGTTGGTCATAACTTTTCTTCCAAGGAGTAAGTGTCTTTTAATTTCATGGCTGCAACACCATCTGCAGAGATTTTGGAGACCCCAAAAAATAAAGCCTGACACTGTTTCCACTGTTTCCCCATCTATTTCCCATGAAGCTATGGGACCCGATGCCATGATCTTTGTTTTCTGAATGTTGAGCTTTAAACCAACTTTTTCACTCTCCTCTTTCACTTACATCAAGAGTCTCTGTAGTTCCTCTTCACTTTCTGCCATAAGGGTGTTGTCATCTGCATATGTGAAGTTATTGATATTTCTCCCAGCAATCTTGATTCCAGCTTGTGTTTCTTCCAGTCCAGCGTTTCTCATGATGTACTCTGCATATAAGTTAAGTAAGCAGGGTGGCAATATATAGCCTTGACGTACTCCTTTTCCTATTTGGAACCAGTCTGTTGTTTCATGTCCAGTTCTAACTGTTGCTTCCTGACCTGCATACAGGTTTCTCAAGAGGCAGGTCAGGTGGTCTGGTATTCCCATCTCTTTCGGAATTGTCCACAGATTATTGTGATCCACACAGTCAAAGGCTTTGGCATAGTCAACAAAGCAGAAATAGATGTTTTTCTGGAACTCTCTTGCTTTTTCCATGATCCAGCGGATGTTGGCAATTTGATCTCTGGTTCCTCTGTCTTTTCTAAAACCAGCTTGAACATCAGAAATTTCACGGTTCACGAATTGCTGAAGCTTGGCTTGGAGAATTTTGAGCATTACTTTACTAGCATGTGAGATGAGTGCAATTGTGTGGTAGTTTGTGCATTCTTTGGCATTGCCTTTCTTTAGGATTGCAATGGAAACTGACCTTTTCCAGTCCTGTGGCCACTGCTGAGCTTTCCAAATTTGCTGGCATATTGACTGCAGCACTTTCACAGCATCATCTTTCAGGATTTGAAATAGTTCTACTGGAATTCCATCACCTCCACAAGCTTTGTTCGTAGTGATGCTTCCTAAGGCCCACTTGACTTCACATTCCAGGATGTCTGGCTCTAGATGAGTGATCACACCATCGTGATTATCTGGGTCATCAAGATCTTTTTTGTACAGTTCTTCTGTGTATTATTGCCACCTCTTAATATCTGCTGCTTCTGTTAGGTCCAGACCATTTCTGTCCTTTATCGAGACCATCTTTGCATGAAATGTTCCCTTGGTATCTCTAATTTTCTTGAAGAGATCTCCAGTCTTTCCCATTCTGTTGTTTTCCTCTATTTCTTTGCATTGATCACTGAAGAAGGCTTTCTTATCTCTTCTTGCTATTCTTTGGAACTCTGCATTCAGATGCTTATAGCTCTCCTTTTCTCCTTTGCTTTTCACCTCTCTTCTTTGCACAGCTATCTGTAAGGCCTTTCCAGACAGCCATTCTGCTTTTTTGCATTTCTTTTCCATCGGGATGGTCTTGATCCCTGTCTCCTGCACAATGTCACGAACCTCATTCCATAGTTCATCAGGCACTCTATCTATCAGATCTAGGCCCTTAAATCTATTTCTCACTTCCACTGTATAATCATAAGGGATTTGATTTAGGTCCTACCTGAATGGTCTAGCGGTTTTCCCTACTTTCTTCAATTTAAGTCTGAATTTGGCAATAAGGAGTTCATGATCTGAGCCACAGTCAGCTCCTGGTCTTGCTTTTGTTGATTCTATAGAGCTTCTCCTTCTTTGGCTGCAAAGAATAAAATCAATCTGATTTTAGTGTTGACCATCTGGTGATGTCCATGTGTAGAGTCTTCTCTTGTGTTGTTGGAAGAGGGTGTTTGCTATGACCAGTGCATTTTCTTGGCAAAACTCTATTAGTCTTTGCCCTGCTTCATTCTGCATTCCAAGGCCAAATGTGCCTGTTAGTTCAGGTGTTTCTTGAATTCCTCCTTTTGCATTCCCGTCCCCTATAATGAATAGGACATCTTTTTTGGGTGTTAGTTCTAAAAGTTCTTGTAGGTCTTCATAAATCCGTTCAACTTCAGCTTCTTCAACATTACTGGTTGGGCATAGACTTGGATAACTGTGATACTGAATGGTTTGCCTTGGAAACGAACAGAGATCATTCTGTCGTTTTTGAGATTGCATCCAGGTACTGCATTTTGGAGTCTTTTGTTGACCATGATGGCTACTCCATTTCTTCTGAGGGATTCTTCCCCGCAGTAGTAGATATAATGGTCATCTGAGTTAAATTCACCCATTCCAGTCCATTTTAGTTCGCTGATTCCTGGAATGTCGACGTTCACTCTTGCCATCTTTTGTTTGACCACTTCCAATTTACCTTGATTCATGGACCTGACATTCCAGGTTCCTGTGAAATATTGCTCTTTACAGCATCAGACCTTGCTTCTATCACCAGTCACATCCACACCTGGGTATTGTTTTTGCTTTGGCTCCATCCCTTCATTCTTTCTGGAGTTAGTTCTCCACTGATCTCCAGTAGCATATTGGGTCTCTACTGCCCTGGGGAGTTCCTCTTTCAGTATCCTATCATTCTGCCTTTTCATACTGTTCATGGGGTTCTCAAGGCAAGAATTCTGAAGTGGTTTGCCATTCTCTTCTCCCGTGGACCACATTCTGTCAGTACTCCTCAAAACTGTCAAAAAAAAAAAAAAAAGAAAAGAAAAGTTTTAAAAATTATCACAGCCCAGAGGAGTCTAAGTAGACATGAAAACTACATAAATAAAGGTGGTACAGGATAGGACCCTAACATAAGAATGACTAAATTAAAAAATATTTCAAAGGAATAAGAATAAAATATGAAGTTTAATAAATATTAAAAGTTATTTGAAACATTGCAATCCACCACAAGAAACAATTTTCCATAAAACCATTACTGAAACTCACTATTCTCACAAGGGTTTTTTCTGTATCTATATAAAGCAATGCATAATAGACATAGAAAGAATATCACTTTAAGAGATAATTTATAAATGGAAGTATTTCAGCAGAAGTAGAATCATGGAGCTAATAGTAGCTCTTGAACCCTAGATCCTCTAGGAATTCAATTGAACTCTGAGATAGTTTTGGGCTTTCATAAGATGTAGATAGGGATTCAGTTCTAATTAGCTGTTACTGGACAATGAGAACTTAGTCAATATTTGGGTAACAGTTGGTTAGGGTATAAGAATATATGACTCAGCAATCCCAGGATCTTTCTAAACCAGAGATTACAGGCAGGTTGTTTACCATCTGTGGCACCAGGGAAGCCCACTAGGCACATACATTATGGAAACTGAAATAGAAAAAGGCACATGTACCCCAGTGTTCATTGCAGCACTGTTTGCAATAGTTAGGTCATGGAAGCAACCTAGCTATCCATTGACAGATGAATGGATAAAGAAGCTGTGATACATACATACAATTGAATATTACTCAGTCATAAAAAGGAATGGATTTGAGTCAGTTCTAATGAAGTGGATGAACCTAGAGCATATTATACAGAGTGAAATAAGTCAGAAAAGAAAAACAAATATCATATACTTATATATATATGTGTGTGTGTGTGTGTGTGTGTGTGTATCGAATCTAGAAAGATGGTACTTATGAAATTATTCATAGGGCAGCAATGGAGACACAGACATAGAGAACAGACTTATGGACATGGGGCCAGGGAGGAGGAAGGAGAGGGTAGGATGTATGGAAACAAATATTACCATGTGTAAAACAGATAGCTAAAAGGAAGTTACTCAATGACTCAGGGAACACAATCCGGGCCTCTGTAACAACCTAAAACCTCTAGGTAACAACCCATGAATCTCTGATTCATGTTGATGTTTGGTAGAAACCAGCACAATACTGTAAAGCAATTATCCCTCAGTTAAAAATAGACTAATATATATATATATATTTGGAAGAATTATATAAAATATATATATATATTTGGAAGAATTTTTCATACCTTTCATTAAATAGATTTAAAGGAGCAGATTATCATTTTATCAGTAAAATTAAAATGTTTACAGTAAGGTATATTAAACAATGACTCTGAAAATCTGAGATATTGATTGTTTTTATTAGTGCTATTGTGAATTTTAAGGAGATGATTTAAAATGTTATATGTATCTGGTACCAACAGGCACTTATTTTGAGGGATATTAACGAGAAAGACCTACAAGGCCTTCTAGAACTAACACCCAAAAAGATGTCTTTTTCATTATAAGGGACTGGAATGCAAAAGTAGCTAGTCAAGAAACACCTGGAGTAATAGGCAAATCTGGCCTTGGAGTACAGAATGAAGCAGAGCAAAAGCTAATGCAGTTTTGCCAGGAGAACGCACTGGTCATAGCAAACACCCTCTTCCAATAGCACATGAGAAGACTCTACACATGGACTTCACCAGATTGCTAACACTGAAATCAGATTGATTATATTCTTTGCAGCCAAAGATGGAGAAGCTCTATACGGTCAGCAAAAACAAGACTGGGAGCTGACTGTAGCACAGGTCATGAACACCTTATTGCCAAATTCAGACTGAAATTGAAGAAAGTAAGGAAAACCTCTAGACCATTTAGATATGACCTAAATGAAATCCTTTATAATTATACAGTAGAAGTGAGAAATAGACTTAAGGGACTAGATCTGACAGACAGAGTGCCTGATGAACTATGGATGGAGGTTCGTGACACTGTACAGGGGACAGGGATCAAGATCATCCCCAAGAAAAAGAAATGCAAAAAAGTAAAATGGCTGTCTGAGCAGGCCTTATAAATAACTGTGAAAAGAAGAGAAATGAAAGGCAAATGAGAAAAGGAAAGATATACCCTTTTGAATGCAGAGTTCCAAAGAATAGCAAGGAGAGATAAGAAAGCCTTCCTCAGTGATCACTGCAAAGAAATAGATGAAAACAATAGAATGGGAAAGACTAGAGATCTCTTGAAGAAAATTAGAGATAGCACTGGAACATTTCAAGCAAAGATGGGCTCAATAAAGGACAGAAATGGCAGGGACAATCAGTCCTGGGTATTCATTGGAAGGACTGATGCTGAAGCTGAAACTCCAATACTTTGGCCCCCTAATCTGAAGAACTGACTCATTTGAAAAGATCGTGATGTTGGGAAAGATTGAATGCAGAAGGAGAAGGGGATGACAGTGGATGAGATTATTGGATGGCATCACTGACTCAATGAACATGAGTCTGAGTAAACCCTTGGAGTTAGTGATGGACAGAGAGGCCTGGAATAATACAATCCAAGAGGTCACAAACAGTCAGAAATGACTGAGCTACTGAACTGGACTGAACTGAAGGAGGAAGAGGCCACAAAATACCAATTTTCCAAGGTATATGTGCAAGGACATCTGGAACAATCAATTGAAGCTGCTCCAAATTACGAAGAATTTTCTGAAAATGATGTCAATCAGGATTAACAGTATGACTTCTTAAAGGGAGTGTCATCCCTGGCTGAAAGTTTTGATATATTGCCTGATTATATATATATATATATATATATATATATATATATATATATATATATAAATTTCTGCCCCCCCCAGAGGTCCTGTGATATTTGGAGGCATGATACTCCTACATTTCAGTAACATATGGCTGAGAGGGAATCACATGCCTACACAATTATTCCTGAAGAATAATTTTAATAATTTAATATAAGCAATGGCCAAGACACACCATACATTTTGTGTAAGCAAGGCCTACTAGTACAGAGCGCCTCTTCCCACTTGGAGAAGTTCCCTTTCACTGGGATAAAAGATGTATGTGGGAATCTCAGACATTAGAAATCCATCCTCACAATATCCCTTCCAGAGTTCACTGTTCTAAATATAATATGGTGAAAACTGCTCAAAAATAGAAGTTATATATACATGTTTTTTATACTACTTCTCAGTAAGAAGTGACCAGGTATACACATACATATGCAGTAAAGATTCTGACCATTTTGATGTTTGACTGTGAGAACTTTAAAGCCCAACCACTCACTATTTTTCTTTCACCAAACTTGAGAAGGTGGATAAAAAAATCATGCACATTCTCTCCTTTGGTGCGGGAAAGAAGTGTAGACTTCTCTCATTCTAGCCCCATCCGCAAATCACAATAAGAAACAAAGCTACTTGCCCCTCCCTTCACTCAAGCCATTTGGTCCACATGGGTACCCACTCTACTTTTCACAGAAAGCCTCTCTGCTGCTGCTGCTGCTGCTGCTAAGTCACTTTGGTCGTGTCCGACTCTGTGCGACCCCAGAGATGGCAGCCCACCAGGCTCCCCCATCCCTGGGATTCTCCAGGCAAGAACACTGGAGTGGGTTGCCATTTCCTTCCCCAATGCATGAAAGTGAAAAGTGAAAAGTGAAAGTGAAGTCGCTCAGTCATGTCTGACTTAACGACCCCATGAACTGCAGCCTACCAGGCTCCCCATCCATGGGATTTTCCAGGCAAGAGTACTGGAGTGGGGTGCCATTGCTTTCTCCGGAAAGCCTCTCTATGTGAATATTAAGCCTTGTCACATATCCTCTTGGAGTTTCAACATTTGAACCATTTTTTTTTCCTAGATAAAGATTGATCATACACTCTGGCAGGCCAAAAGACATTTATATAACTGAAATAGCATTTTCACACAGTATGTATACTGATTATGCATGAGACATTTACATATTTTCTGCTTTGCTGTATTCATATGTATGTCTTCAAAAATGTTATGATCCATTTAATTCATTTAATGTGGCACTATCCATAGTCCCACATTTCTTCAGTTTCCTATGTTGACTTACCACAGATCACACATATAGAATGATGAAAAAGCTTAAACTACAACTCAGGCCTTCTCACTCCCAATCCTATGTATTTTCAGTTATACCATGAGTATTTTATGTGGTAATAGAAAATCTCTTTTGCAAAATGTGAGCCATCTGTTCATATGATATAATGTCTACAGGAAAAGAGCATCATTCTGATGCTCATATTAAACATTTTAGTGCTAACATTAATATTTTTTTTTATGTTTGGGCATAAGTGAGTCTTCAGTAGCTTAAATATATTATAGTTAAATATACTAGGACATTACAGGTTTAGAAAGAAACTGGCTAGCATTTTCCAACTTAACATTTTTAATAATAGCCACTTTGTATGCAGTAAAATGAAATATTGACATGAATTTGCATACTGATTTTTCCTTTCTTTTAAATAAGTGTACACACTGTTTTAGAATTGTTAAGCTGCTCATCAAAAATGGTCTGCTGACATTTAAAATACCAAAGTGTAAGTGCTACTGTAGCAGGTTAAATATGTATACTTAGCATTTGGAATTATATGTGCTTTGAGAAAAGCCATAAAACAAATAATTTATAAGTAGAATTATATGGTAAAATACAATTTGCTCTAATGTGTGTAAATAACAGTGAACAAAGAAAGTTATTTAATTAATCACAATTTTTAAAAGACCTTTACCACTTTATTATATGTATATTTAAGGAAATACCTTTTTTCTTCTTTTTTAAATTTTTTTAAAAATAAAAATTTATTTATTTTATTTTTCAATTATTTTTTTTAAATATAAATTTATTTATTTTAATTGGAGGTTAATTACTTTGCAATATTGTATTGGTTTTGCCATACATCAACATGAATCCACCACAGGTATACACATGTTCCCCATCCTGAAACCCCTCCCTTCTCCCTCCCCCTACAATCACTCTGGGTCATCTCAGTGCACCAGCCCCAAGCATCCAGTATCATGCATTGAACTTGGACTGGCGATTCGTTTCATGTATGATATTATACATGTTTCAATGCCATTCTCCCAAATCATCCCACCCTCTCCCTCTTCCACAGAGTCTAAAAGACTGTTCTATATATCTGTGTCTCTTTTGCTCTCTCGCATACAGGGTTATTGTTACTGTCTTTCTAAATTCCATATATATGCATTAGTATACTGTATTGGTGTTTTACTTTCTGGCTTACTTCACTCTATAATAGGCTCCAGTTTCATCCACCTCATTAGAACTGATTCAAATGTGTTCTTTTTAATGGCTGAGTAATATTTCATTGTGCATATGTACCACAGCTTTCTTATCCATTCATCTGCTGATGAACATCTAGGTTGCTTCCATGTCCTGGTTATTATAAACATTGCTGCAATGAACATTAGGGTACATGTGTCTCTTTCAATTCTGGTTTCCTCAGTGTGTATGCCCAGCAGTGGGACTGTTGGGTCATAAGGCAGTTCTATTTTCAGTTTTTTAAGGAATCTCCACAGTGTTCTCCATAGTGGCTGTACGAGTTTGCATTCCCACCAACAGTGTAAGAGGGTTCCCTTTTCTCCATACCCTCTCCAGCATTTATTGCTTGTAGACTTTTGGATCGCAGACATTCTGACTAGCGTGAAATGGTACCTCATTGTGGTTTTGATTTGCATTTCTCTGATAATGAGTGATATTGAGCATCTTTTAAAAATATAAATTTTATTTTAATTGGAGGCTAATTACTTTACTATATATATCTATATATCTATATATCTATATATATATTTATAAACATGATACTGGATGCTTGGGGCTGGTACACTGGGACAACCCAGAGAGATGGTACTTTACAATATTGTATTGGTTTTGCCACACATCAACTGTTTGAATTCAATACATGAATTGAATCTGAGTAATATAAAGATATGACATCTTTAATTAAATTAAAATTTTAGATGTAGCATTTGTCTCTTATCACAATCACTTCATTTCTCTATGAATGCTTCACTCATAGTTAATGAGTTATTTTGTTCCCTAAGAAAAGATCAACACATGCACACAATGACACATATATATGGATGTATGTTCAAAGATTAGAGGGTGTGCTGGTCAGTTTTGAGAAATCAGTGGGGCATGGAGTCCAGATTTTTCTTACTTTTTTTAAGTGTTAAGTAAACATGCATAGAGCCATAGCATGCTTTATGAACTTTTTCATGGATAAAGCCCCCATGTGAATCCTGATCCTTTAGACTTTCATCTAATTTGCCACATAGAAACTCTAAGTTTTGAAAGATAAATTAAATCTTAGCACCATAACTTACTGAATTTTCAGAACCCAGTTGTCTTACTTGGGGAATAGAAATAGTAATTTCTATGACAGAAGATTGTGAAAATTAAAATGAAATGTTATTATTTATATATATATGAAAGTAAAAGAAAGTAAAATTTTCTCAGTTGTGTCTGACTCTTTGCAAACCCATGGACTATAGGGTCTCTAGAATTCTCCAGGCCAGAATACCGAAGTGGGTAGACTTTCCCTTTCTTCAGGGGATCTTCCCAACCCAGGGACCGAGCCCATGTCTTCCTCATTGCAGGAGGATTCTTTACCACCTGAGCCACAAGGGAAGCCCAAGAATACTGGGGTAGGTAGCCTATTCATTCTCCAGCAGATCTTCCAGACCCAGGAATCAAACCAGAGTCTCCAGCATTGCAGATGGATTCTTTACAACTGAGCTATGAGGGAAGCCCTTATATAATATACACATATAGATAGATATAGTTATATTTCCCCCAGCTCTCAGTTCCCAATATAGGGCCCGGTGTTCTAAAAGTATTGATTTTGTCATTCTTACTATGTGATTGTTATGCAGGCTAAATTTTCAAAATGTCAGATGGATTTTGGTAAACTACGTTTCTTAAAAAAATTAAATAAAAATTTTGACCAAGAATGTACAACTAGTTTTTCTATGTTCTTGGTGCTGATTATTCTAGATAACAAAATCCAAAGTAAGTAACCAGTGTGTTTGCCACCAGAAAGGACATGCATTATGGGCATGGATGATTTTAGTTGGAAATTACCAACATTAATTGAGTTTAAGATATAATCATTCTACACAGTAAACCTGTTCATTACGTACAGTGAGAAGGTAGTCTATATATTTTTCACAAATGGATAATCACAAGATATCACAGCCAAATCTCTTTATTTAGATTCCACAAGAAGTTTTGTGTATTTGTTGACCTATTGCTATTTTTTTCTCTTCTTTTATTTTGGGCTTTAATTGAATCTTCACTAGACTCTGATAGTCAATAAGAAAAGAAAAAGTATAGCAGTTTATTAGTTTGATTATCCTATGCTTGGTATTTTTCCAGTGATATAGAAATTACTATTCTCTGTTAAACAGAGGAAGGAAGTCAGTATTCAGGTTGAAAAGAAAGCTCAGTATTTGACCTTATAAACAAGGTTCTTTTTTAACATTAAGAAGAAAAATTCTAATAGAAATCATCAGAATGCCTAGTTTTAATTACTGGAAAGAAAACAAAGCAATATTGGCTTGACAACTGCTAAATTAGTTAGCACCAAATGTTTTCATCTCTTTTAGTAGAAAACTATTTCTAAAAGGGTAATAAAGACTTATAATATCCCTACATTAACATTTTAACCATTTCATACATTCTGTGAAGAAAATGAGTTATATTTCTTTTAACACTGATTTTTTTTTTCAGCTACCTTTTTTTGACCTACTGCAATGGATCTCCTAGGGTTAAGGTGTTTAGAGAAAGTTATGCTTTTCTCTAACTTGGCAAGATAATTGCATCAGTTGCTGAAACTTTTTGCGTATGTTCCCTGAATGTATACCCTCAGTTTATTCAATTGGGTATTTCAAAGGTAAAGAATTCTTAAATAATTTATATCTCTCTCAGAAAGCAGTGATAAATTTGAAATCCTATGACTTTTTTCTCAAATATTAGAAACTAGTCATAAAAGATGTATTTTCGTAAGTTGCTTCAAAAATATGATTTTAAAATTAAAAAGGTACTCTGCTAGACAGTGTATTCTAAATAAACTTCTATTTCTTCTCTGGAGCAAAATAATTACATTTCTGTCTATCATATTAACTTGCCAATAATAGTATTTCTTAGATATTTTTCATCCTGATCATTTCAAGAATCTTTATTTTTATTACTGCAGTGAATTACAAGTAATCATTATTCAATAAGCTTTCACTGTTACTACTAATGGGACATTATTAAATCACAAATGATCACAAATTAGGTTCATCTCCTTCTATCAAAAAAGGGAATCTAGTTCTAAACCCTGTGGATCTTTCTTGACTTTATGACTTGCTTTGATTAATCAAATGAAACAGAAATGATGTGGTACACATTCTAAGCTTAGGCCTCAGAAGGCCTTAGAGCTGCCATTCTCTCGCAGTAGGAATGCCATTTCCATTTGAACAAGGCCAGGCTAGTCTGTTGGAAGATGAGAGATGATTTGGGAAGAGAGAGCCAGTAAAATCAGATATTCCAATTATGCCACCTGTGGTCCTACACTTAATAATGTGTTCAACACCTCATAGGGGCTTCCCAGGTGGCTTCACTTCAGTTCAGTTCAGTTGCTCAGTCGTGTCCGACTCTTTGTGACCCCATGAATCACAGCACGCCAGGCCTCCCTGTCCATCACCATCTCCCAGAGCTCACTCAGACTCACGTCCATCAAGTCCGTGATGCCATCCAGCCATCTCATCCTGGGTCGTCCCCTTCTCCTCCTGCCCCCAATCCCTCCCAGCATCAGAGTCTTTTCTAATGAGTCAACTCTTCGCATGAGGTGGCCAA
Organism: Budorcas taxicolor; assembly: GCF_023091745.1. Classification (NCBI taxonomy): domain Eukaryota; kingdom Metazoa; phylum Chordata; class Mammalia; order Artiodactyla; family Bovidae; genus Budorcas; species Budorcas taxicolor. The sequence continues at coordinate 1,773,418 of NC_068935.1, forward strand.
AGTACTGGAGCTTCAGCTTTAGCATTAATTCTTCCAAAAAAATCCCAGGGTTGATCTCCTTCAGAATGGACTGGTTGGATCTCCTTGCAGTCCAAGGAACTCTCAAGAGTCTTCTCCAACACCACAGTTCAAAAGCATCAATTCTTTGGCACTCAGCCTTCTTCACAGTCCAACTCTCACATCCATACATGACCACAGGAAAAACCATAGCCTTGACTAGAGGGACCTTAGTCGGCAAAGTAATGTCTCTGCTTTTGAATATACTATCTAGGTTGGTCATAACTTTCCTTCCAAGGAGTAAGCGTGTTTTAATTTCATGGCTGCAATCACCATCTGCAGAGATTTTGGAGCCCCAAAAAATAAAGTCTGACACTGTTTCCATTGTTTCCCATCTATTTCCCATGAAGTGATGGGACCAGATGCCATGATCTTCGTTTTCTGAATTTTGAGCTTTAAGCCAACTTTTTCACTCTCCTCTTTCACTTTCATCAAGAGGCTTTTTAGCTCCTCTTCACTTTCTGCCATAAGGGTGGTGTCATCTGCATATCTGAGGTTATTGATATTTCTCCCGGCAATCTTGATTCCACCTTGTGTTTCTTCCAGTCCAGCGTTTCTCATGATGTACTCTGCATATAAGTTATATAAGCAGGGTGACAATATACAGCTTTGATGCATTCCTTTTCCTATTTGGAACCAGTCTGTTGTTCCATGTCCAGTTCTAACAGTTACTTCCTGACCTGCATACAGATTTCTCAAGAGGCAGGTCAGGTGGTCTGGTATTCCCATCTTTTTCAGAATTTTCAACAGTTTATTGTGATCCACACAGTCAAAGGCTTTGGCATAGTCAGTAAAGCAGAAATAGATGTTTTTCTGGAACTCTCTTGCTTTTTGCATGATCCAGCGGATGTTGGCAATTTGATCTCTGGTTCCTCTGCCTTTTCTAAAACCAGGTGGCTTCGTGGTAAAGAATCTTCATGTCTATGTAGGAGACACAGGAGATGTGCATTCTATCCCTGTGTCAGGAAGATTCCCTGGAGAATTAAGTGCCCACCCATTCCAGTAGTCTTGCCTGGAGAATCCCATGGACAGAGGATCCTGGCAGGCTACAGTCCATGGGTTGCAAACAGTCAGACATGACTGAGAAAGCAGCTCACTCACTCAACACCTCATAGAGCAGAGATGAGCTATCATGGCTGAGCCTAATCCAAACCTCTGATCCACAGAATTGTGAACAAATAAATTATTTTTAAAGCTGCCGCCAAGTTTTGAAATGTTTTCAATTTAAAAGCAGTGGTTAGCTTGTATTGTGGTGCTGGAGAAGACTCTTGAGAGTCCCATGGACAGCAAGGAAATCAAATCAGTTCATCTTCAAAATGAAAAAAGTGGGGCCTAAATATCATTATACAATAATTTGAAGATTTTCACTGATTTTGAGTCAGTGACTATCAGTCAGACACATACTTCAGTTCTTTATATATCACTGTGTTAACTTTAATAAGTAAGTTGTTCTGCCTTCTCATTCTTGCTAAGCAAACCTGGCCTGCTTGTTTACTGTAACTATTTTGATTTTAACTAATTTGATTAACCATTTATAATGGTGCTTTATTAACCCATCTGCATTCACAGAGTTCTCATGATTTTACACTATATATAACTGATTGAAGACAAATTATTTACTGATTTAGAAAGATTAGGGTTACTACTGTAACACCAATCTCCTTCAGACAGAAAAGCCTCTTTTAAAAGCCTGGAAGGGTTGTAAGACTAAATCCATATGACAGCATGGTTGCATTTTCAAGATATTACAGTAATGAAATATGTCAGACAGAGAAAGACAAATATCAAATACTTAATAACTTCACTTATAATGGAACCTTTAAAATAGAAACAGAAGCAAAAACCTTAACTCATAGATATAGAGAAAAGATTGTTTATTGCAGGGGGAGCAAAATGGGTGAAAGTAGTCAAAGAGAACAAACTTCCAGTTATAAAATAAGTCCTGATGATGTAATGTACACAGTATGATGACTATAGTTATAATACTGCATTGTATATTTGAAAATTACTGAGAGTAGATCTTAAAATTTCTCATCACAAGAAAGATAATTATTTGTGGTGATGGATGGTAACTAAACTTTTTGGGGTGATCATTTTCCAATGTATACATATATCAAATGATTATGTTTTACACCTGAAACTATTATAACATTATATGTCAACTACATCAATTTTAAAAAAATAAATATTTTTCTAGGTGATTGTGTTTGTTTGTTTAGCCAAAGAACATCACTGATATTTTTCCGCTAGCCAAAGATAAACAAGAAAAAAAAAGTAATAAAGAGATACAGAAGAATTTTACTGTTTTATTTTTCTTAGAAATGGATGTTTAAATAATTGCATATTTTGCTTACTCAGTTATTCTAACTAAGCCTTTTGAACAGAAGTTCCTAAATTCTATAGATAAAATATAGGAGATACTAGCCCAAGAAAATCGTATGCAATAATTTATATAGAGATGCAAAGTTACATTTATTTGATGAGGCATGATAGAGGACCAGACAAAAACATTATCATATTTACACAGAGTTCCATGACCCAATAAAGTTTAAGAAGGACTATGTTAGAGGTTCATAACTAAAATTCTAAAAGTGGTGGAGAGAAGGTAGATAGGACAAAAGAACAGTTTGTTGAAATTAGCCAAGTGTGAAGTAATAAAGCTGAGACTAGATGCAAGTTGAGATGGAGAAGCACGATTTAAAAAATTATTTCTGAAGTAACTGTCTTCTGTCAAGTGCCCTATGAAAAGACTCTGAGACAGAGAATTGTATTTAGGAGATTAATTTGGAAATGCTTTTGGAAATAACCTTCTAACAGAATGAAAGAAGCAAGACTGAGTAGAAGGAGGAATAAAACCATAATACAGTAGCAACAGAGGCCCCATCCAATCTTGGCAAGAATGTTGAGCTTGGTATGACCTTTCAGAAATGTGCTAGGAGGTAAAGGGACCCAGTCTTTTTCATCCTCCATTGACCCATGAGAAGATGCAGGCTATGGTTAGGGAAGAGACATGACCTTGGTGAGTCCATTTCCCTTCAGTTCAGTTCAGATTAGTCACTCACTCCTGTCCAGCTCTCTGCGACTGCAGCACACCAGGGGTCGCTGTCCATCACCAACTCCCAGAGTCCGCCCAAACTCATGTCCATTGAGTCGGTGATGCCATTCAAACATCTCATCCTCTGTCGTCCCCTTCTCCTCCCGCCTTCAGTCTTTCTCATATTCAAGGTTTTTTCAAATGAGTCAGCTCTTCACATGAGGTGGCCAAAGTACTGGAGTTTCAGCTTCAACATCAATCCCCCCAATGAACACCCAGGACTGATCTCCTTTAGGATGGACTGACTGGATTTCCTTGCAGTCCAAGGGACTCTCGAAAGTCTTCTCCAACACCACAATTCAAAAGCATCAATTCTTCAGCACTCAGCTTTCTTTATAGTCCAACTCTCACATCCATACATGGGTACCGGAAAAAACATAGCCTTGACTGGATGGATCTTTGTAGCAAAATAATGTCTCTGCTTTTTAATATGCTGTCTAGGTTGGTCATAACTTTCCTTCCAAGGAGTGAAGCGTTGTTTAATTTCATGGCTGCAGTCACCATCTGCAGTGATTTTGGAGCCGCCCAAAATAAACTCAACCACTGTTTCTACTCTTTCCCCATCTATTTGCCATGAATAGTCCCTTGGACTGCAAGGAGATCTAGTCGGAGATCAGTGCTGGGTGTTCATTGGAAGGACTGATGTAGAAGCTGAAACTTCAATACTTTGGCCACCTGATGCAAAGAACTGACTCATTTGAAAAGACCCTGATGCTGGGAAAGATGCTGGGACCATATTCCATGATCTTAGGGTTCCGAATATTGAGCTTTAAGTCAACTTTTTCACTCTCCTCTTTCACTTTCATCAAGAGGCTCTTTAGTTCCTCCTCACTTTCTGCCATAAGGGTGGTGTCATCTGCATATCTGAGGTTATTGATATTTCTCCTGACAATCTTGATTCCAGCTGTGCTTCTTCCAGCCCAGCGTTTCTCATGATGTACTCTGCATAGACGCTAAATAAGCTGGGTGACAATATATAGCCTTGATGTCCTCCTTTTCCTTTTTGGAACCAGTCTGTTGTTCCATGTCCAGTTCTAACTGTTGCTTCCTGACCTGCATACAGATTTCTCAAGAGGCAGGTCAGGTGGTCTGGTATTCCCGTCTCTTTCAGAATTTTCCACAGTTTATTGTGATCCACACAGTCAAAGGCTTTGGCATAGTCAATAAAGCAAAAATAGTTGTTTTTCTAAAACTCTCTTGCTTTATTGATGATCCACTGCATGTTGACAATTTGATCTTTAGTTCCTCTGCCTTTTCTAAAAGCAGCTTTAACATCTGGGAGTTCACAGTTCACATATTGCTGAAGCCTGGCTTGGAGAATTTTGAGCATTACTTTGCTAGTGTGTGAGATGAATGCAATTGCGCGGTAGTTGAGCATTCTTGGCATTGCCTTTCTTTGAGATTGGAATGAAAACTCACCTTTTTCAGTCCTGTGGCCACTGCTGAGTTTTCCAAATTTACTAGCCTATTCAGTTCGGCACTTTCACAGCTCTATCTTTTACGATTTGAAATAGCTCAACTGGAATTCCATCAGCTCCACTAGCTTTGTTCGTAGTGATTCTTCCTAAGGCCCACTTGACTTCACATTTCAGAATGTCTGGCTCTAGGTGAGTGGTCAGACTATCATGATTATCTGGGTCATGAAGATCTTTTTTGTACAGTTCTTCTGTATGTTCTTGCCACCTCTTCTTAATATCTCTTTCTTCTGTTAGGTTCATAACATTTCTGTCCTTTATTGAGCCCATCATTGCTTGAAATGTTACGGTGGTATCTCTGATTATCTTGAAGAGATCTCTACTCTTTCCCATTCTATTACTTTCCTCTATTTCTTTGCACTGATAACTGAGGAAGGCTTTCTTTTCTCTCCTTGCTATTCTTTGGAACTCTTCATTCAAATGTACTACTGTTCTTTTCACAGCTATTTGTAAGGCCTCCTCAGACAGCTATTTTGCTTTTTTACATTTCTTTTCCATGGGGATGGTCTTGATCCCTGTCTCCTGTACAATGTCATGAACCTCCATCCATAGTTCATCAGGCACTCTGTCTGTCAGATCTAGTCCCTTAAGTCTATTTCTCACTTCCCTTATCAGAGAGCAATTACTGGGGAAAAATTCAATATAAACCATCAATGGCCAGCATTCTTAGCAGTTGAAAGAATGAATGCCTTGGTATTGAGAAGAAATATAATTGTCTCACTATTTATTCATTAGAAAAATATATTAGTACAGTTCTAAAATATAGAGGTTCATGGTAATAATTATGGTGTGCCAGATATGTGATAAGTATTATTAATACATCAATAAACAGGAAATTAATTTCATCATTTCCATGGAGTTGTATTCTAGGAGTGGAAGGAACAAAAATAAACAATCACATAAATAGACAGGATTGTGGTAAATGATTTGGAGAAAAGAAACCAAGTTATAATTTTGAAGAGTTACCAGTAAGCTATTTTTTAAAACTTTTTATTTTGTATTGGATATTAACAAACAAGGTTGTGATAGTTTTAGGTGAACAACAAAGGGATTCAGCCATGTTTTTGTAGTTCAGTCTCTCAGTCATGTCTGATTCTTTTTGACCCATGGACTGTAGCATGCCACACTTCCTGGTCCTTCACTATCTCCCAGAGTTTGATCAAACTCATGTCCATTGAGTCAATGATGCCATCCATGCATCTCACCTTCTGTCTCCCCCTTCTTCTTCTACCCTCAGTCTTTTCCGGCATCAAGGTCTTTTCTAATGAGTTGGCTCTTTGCATCAGGTGGCCAAAGTATTGGAGCTTCAGCTTCAGCATCAGTACTTTCAATGAATATTAAGGGCTGATAGGATTGATTGATTTAATGTACTGTACAATTTCTTGTAAATCATTGGGTCACTGCATCTTTTAAAAGCTAGTTTTACAAAGCAAGCTCTGAACCAGCAAATAAATCAAAGTAGATTGCTTCATCAACAGATAGCATATATCTATTCAATAGGACATTTGGTAACATTAACTGGCAAATTCTTTTAGATATGAAATTGGAGGTAAACTTGCATACACATCTGGGTAACAGCTTGCCTGGCACATAGGAACCTTTCACCAAGTGATATTTTATTCTTCCAGTGTAGAAGTAATATCTCCATCAAATGCTTCAGCTATTGCAGAAATATATTCCAAGGCAGAGAGTGGTGGGGTACACAAAACAGGTACCTAGATAATTAGATCCTCATTTGGATAGCAAAGTTGTCTGAGTTATTTGCTGCTGAGTGAGAAAGTAAGTTTCAGATTACATTAGAGGGCTTGACTTTAAAAAAAAAAAACAACACACATTTATTGCAATTGGGTGCATTTAAAAGAATATCTTATGTGATGCATGTCCTGATAGAAAATCTGGAGAATATATATGAATGTAAGGAAGAAAACTAAATTTACCTATAATCTTACCTCCCATTGATAGCTGCTGTTAATAATCAAAAATATATTCTTCAAACTTGAGACATTTTACTGAATAAGATTAAAAATACATTTCTGGTCAAATCAGTTCACATCACTTGCACAGAAAATGTGGCAGACCACTATCACACAAGCCAGAGTGGCTGGTAAAGTTTCACCAAATTATATATTCCAAGGAATAATGGCCAAGTGATAATGAAAAAGCAAACAGTTTCATGGTATTTTAAATTAGTTTTTGTATGAAGGTTGTACTATAACCTTTGAGTATTCTTTGACGTCTTTTTAAAACTTATTTAAAACTGACAGTTTAATAGGTTAAACTGGTTACTGGTTTGCTCCTTGGTGAAATTTATAGCATAGCTTACAGCAAAAAGAAGTGTATATTATTTTGATTTTTATAACTCAAGAAAGACCTTACTGTGCTACACAATTTTCTCAATAGAAAGATAAATTGACAACTAAAAACAAACAGAAAATACTTCCTATAGTTTAATTTTTCAAGACATGAAACTCAAATCCATTGCTATAGTAAAAACAAATACATTTTTAAATGGAAGGATGGGTAAACTTAAGCATGAATTTTAAAAAATCCATTGTGGAAATATGCATTTCTAGATAAAAATGAACTTTTAAAGCAAAAGAGCGCTAAACATAGAGTAATTGTGTGGATCACAACAAAGTGGAAAATTCTTAAAGAGATGGGAATATCAGACCACCTTACCTGTCTCCTGAGAAACCCAGGTCAAGAAGCAACAGTTAGAACCAAACATGGAACAACAATAGACTTGTTCAAAATTGGGAAAGGGGTACACTAGGCTGTATATTGTCACCCTGCTCATTTAACTTATACGCAGAGTACATCATGTGAAATGCCAGGCTGGATGAATCACAAGCTGGATTCATGATTTCCAGGAGAAATATCAACAGTATCAGATATTCAGAGGATACTATTCTAATGGCAGAAAGTGAAGAGGAACTGAAGAGCCTATTGAAAGAGGAGAGTGAAAAAGCTGGCTTAAAACTCAACATTTAACAACAACAACAACAACAACAAAACTAAGTTCATGGTATCTAGTCCCATCACTTCCTGGCAAATAGAAAGGGAAAAATTGTAAGCAGTGACAGATTTTATTTTCCTGGGCTCCAAAATCACTGAAGATGGTGATTGCAGCCATGAAATTAAAAGACTCTTGCTCCTTGGAAGGAAATCTATGACAAACCTAGACAGCATATTACAAAGCAGAGACATCACTTTGCTGACAAAGGTCAAAGTTATGATTTTTCCAATAGTTATATGTAGATGTGAGAATTGGACCATAAAAAAGCACGGAAGCCGAAGAATTGATGCTTTCACACTGTGGTGCTGCAAAAGACTCTTGAGAGTCCTTTGGACTCCAAGGTGATCGAAAAAGCCAAAAGGAAAAGAACCTTGGATATTCACTGGAAGAACTGATGCTGAAGCTGCAATACTCTGGCCACTTGATGTGAAAAGCTGATTCATTGGAAAAGACACAAGTGCTGGGAAAGATTGAGGTCAGGAAGAGAAGAAAGAGGCACAGGATGAGATTTTTAGATAGTATAACAAATTCAAAGGACATGAATTTTAGCAAACTCTGGGAGATAGTGAAGGAGAGGGAAGCCTGGCATGCTGCAGTCTGTGGGGTCACAGAGAATCAAACACGACTTAGTGACAGTAACAGCAACAACAAGATACACTCATGAGGTTTCACGTGCCTCAAACTCAGGAGTGCAATGATATTTGTTGATTTTGAAAAATTGAGTATAATAGCTATGCACTAATGGCTTGAATGAAAACTGCTTTCCAATCAACATTAATCAATGTTGCTTGTTTTGTATTATTCAGATTACATAGTTAATTATTATATTGGTTCTGTTCAAATATCAGTTTAAAAGTCGCATATTATTTTTACATGTTATACCTTGTTTGAATGTCATAGCCTAATATATGATTAAGCCTCTTAAATATACTTGAGATTTCTCAGTTTCTAGTTATGTCCTTCATTAACCATTATTCAATAGCTGCTGTTAAAAGTGATCCTCTCTGAAGCTTCATTATTCATTGAACTCTCTCTTGTAGTCAGTGAATCAAATGCCTTCCTGCTGCAGTCAGAGCAGTCTTTGGTAATAGTTCCAGTAGTGGTATTTCCTGACCCTCCACCCTCACTCCCATTGTCTCCTTGACTGAAGCAGTCCGCTTGAATACAAAGCACATCCTAAACACAAACTTCCCTGCTTATGAGCAAAAATCTCATTTTTATGTAAGTGAAGTACATTGTAAAGATTCGCTTACACTTTGGAAATGAAAGCCACAATCCTTTGTTGTCAGTCATACTAAAATGCTGTTTCCTATCAACAAATTGGAACAAAAGCAATTGTCAAAATGTGTTAACACTTCAGGAGGCAGAATGTTAAATGAGTATCCAACTGAGAGAAAGGCCTACCCTAGGATAAAATGAAAATTTTCATGTTTCTCTTTTGAGTGCTTACATAAGAGAAACTTACTTCTAAAATATTCAGAAATAAAATGCCCAAAGGAGAAAACCAGTGGGAAAATAAAACTACAAAGAAAGCACTAATGCTGAATAAAGTAAATTGTGAAAAGAAAATCTCTTTAAGCTTCATCAAATTGTAGCAAAGACCAGTCAGCATGAACAAAGAGCAGTGCTGGTTTTTTTTTTTTTTTTTTTTATCTCAATGATAAAGAACTTTATATCACAAGAACCTGAGCTAGAGCCCAACACCACTGCTCTCTCTTCTTGAAATTGACATGCCCCCGAATTAGAATATTGGTCTGTGTTTGGGTTGAGGAGGGTATGGAGAGTTAAGCATATCTTCTGGGTCCCAAAAAGAAATCAATGTCATATTAATGCTAGAAAAATTACAAAGATGTGAGGGAGATAAATAGAATTAACAGGGATTGTGCTGGAACAAAGGGTAGCAACAGTGAAATTGTCACTGTTCCTTGGACTGAAGGTACAAAAGCAGGGAATGGCTGCCAGAAGCTGAAAGGAGAGAGTCTAGTAAGGTAAAACACCTTGAAAGTACCCAGATCTAGTGTGGAGGAGCACATAAAAAAAGATGGGACTCCACAGATAAGAAATCCAGAACTCTAATTCTACATTCCTTCTTTTATCCAATCTCTGGATGTGTTTTCCCATTGGCTCAACGTAAATGAAAGCTAGGGTGAATGTAAGCCTATTTGTTGGCATAACTCATATATATTACACCCTTAGGACAGAGAGTAAAGTGGGAAAGAATGGAGAACCTAGAGGGAGGAGAAAATAGACCATATTCAGCACATCAAGTACAGAGACATAGCTTGGAGACTCACTAGATAATAGATGTCATTAAATTTTATAGGTTTCCATCTCATTGTGGTGATGGAAACATTATAAAGCTGAAATGCAGTGATAGCTGCACAACTCTAAGTTCACTTGCACACTTAAAATGAGTGAGCTTTTTCGTGTGCAGATTATACTTCGACAAAGCTTCTTTAAAAAAAAAAAATACAAAATACAATCCTACATGCAGGGCAGCAAAGGAGACACAGATGTAAAGGGCAGACTTTTGGACTCAATGGGAGAAGGCAAGGATGGGATGATTTGTGAGAATAGCATTGAAATATGTATACTGCCATATGTAAAATAGACAATCAGTGCAGTTCCACGCATGAGTCAGGGCACTCAAAGCTGGTGCTCTGGGACAACCCAGAGGGGTGGAGTGGGAGGGAGGTGGGAGGGAGGGTTCAGGATGTGGGGGGACACATGTGCGTCTATGATTGATTCATGTCTATTTATGGCAAAAACCACCATGATATTGCTGCAGTTAACATCTGCAGTGATTTTGGAGCCCAGAAAATACAGTCTGACACTGTTTCCACTATTTCCTCATCTATTTCCCATGAAGTGATGGGACCGGATGCCATGATCTTCGTTTTCTGAATGTTGAGCTTTAAGCCAACTTTTTCACTCTCCTCTTTCACTTTCATCAACAGGCTTTTTGGCTCCTCTTCACTTTCTGCCATAAGGGTGGTGTCATCTGCATATCTGAGGTTGTTGATATTTCTCCCGGCAATCTTGATCCCAGCTTGTGTTTCTTCCAGTCCAGCGTTTCTCATGATGTACTCTGCATATAAGTTAAATAAGCAGGGTGACAATATACAGCCTTGACATACTCCTTTTCCTATTTGGAACCAGTCTGTTGTTCCATGTCCAGTTCTAACTGTTGCTTCCTGACCTTCATACAGATTTCTCAACAGGCAGGTCAGGTGGTCTGATATTCCCATCTCTTTCAGAATTTTTCACAGTTTATTGTGATCCACACAGTCAAAGGCTTTGACATAGTCAATAAATCAGAAGAAGATGATTTTCTGGAACTCTCCTGCTTTTTCCATGACCCAGTGGATGCTGGCAACTTGATCTCTGGTTCCTCTGCCTTTTCTAAAAAAAGCTTGAACATCTGGAAGTTCATGGTTCATGTATTGCTGAAGCCTGGCTTGGAGAATTTGGAGCATTACTTTACTAGCATGTGAGATGAGTGCAATTGTGTGATAGTCTGAGCATTCTTTGGCATTGCTTTTCTTTGGGATTGCAATGAAAACTGATATTTTCCAGTCCTGTGACCACTGCTGAGTTTTCCAAATTTGCTAGCATATTGAGTGCAGCACTTTCACAGCATCATCTTTCAGGATTTGAAACAGCTCAACTGGAATTCCATCACCTCCACTAGCTTTGTTCATAGTGATGCTTTCTAAGGCCCAATTGACTTCACATTCCAGGATGTCTGGCTCTAGATGAGTGATCACACCATCGTGATTATCTGGGTCGTCAAGATCTTTTTTGTACAGTTCTTCCGTGTATTCTTGCCACCTCTTTTTAATATCTTCTGCCTCTGTTAGGTCCAGACCATTTCTGTCCTTTATCGAGCCCATCTTTGCATGAAATATTCCCTTGGTATCTCTAATTTTCTTGAAGAGATCTCTATTCTTTCCCATTCTGTTTTTTTTCCTCTATTTCTTTGCATTGATTACTGAAGAAGGCTTTCTTCTCTTCTTGCTATTCTTTGGAACTCTGCATTCAGATGCTTATATCTTTCCTTTTCTCCTTTGCTTTTTGCCTCTCTTTTCACAGCTATTTTTAAGGCCTCCCCAGACAGCCATTTTGCTTTTTCGCATTGCTTTTCCATGGGGATGGTCTTGATCCCTGTCTCCTGGACAATGTCATGAACCTCATTCCATGGTTCATCAGGCACTCTATCAGATCTAGTCCCTTGAATCTATTTCTCACTTCCACTGTATAATCATAAGGGATTTTATTTAGGTCATACCTGAATGGTCTAGCGGTTTTCCCTACTTTCTTCAATTTGAGTCTGAATTTGGTCATAAAGAGTTCATGATCTGAGCCACAGTTAGCTCCTGGTCCTGTTTTTGTTGACTGTATAGAGCTTCTCCATCTTTGGCTGAAAAGAATATAGTCAATCTGATTTCAGTGTTGGCTATCTGGTGATATCCATGTGTAGAGTCTTCTCTTGTGTTGTTGGAAGAGGGTGTTTGCTATGACCAGTGCATTTTCTTGGCAAAACTCTATTAGTCTTTGCCCTGCTTCATTCCGCCTTCCAAGGCCAAATTTGCCTGTTACTCCAGTTGTTTCTTGACTTTCTCCTTTTCCATTCCAGTCCCCTATAATGAAAAGGACATCTTTTTTGGGTGTTAGTTTTAAAAGATCTTGTAGGTCTTCATAAAACCGTTCAACTTCAGCTTCTTCAGCATTACTGGTTGGGGTATAGTCTTCGATAACTGTGATATTGAATGGTTACCTTGGAGATGAATCCAGATAATTCTGTTGTTTTTGAGATTGCATCCAAGTACTACATTTTGGACTCTTTTGTTGACCATGATGGCTACTCCATTTCTTCTGAGGGATTCTTGCCCACAGTAGTAGATGTAATGGTCATCTGAGTTAAATTCACCCATTCCAGTCCATTTTAGTTCGCTGATTCTGAGAATGTCGATGTTCACTCTTGCCATCTCTTGTTTGACCATTTCCAATTTGCCTTGATTCATGGACCTGACATTCCAGGTTCCTATGCAATATTGCTCTTTACCACATCAGACCTTGCTTCTATCATCAGTCACAGCCACACCTGGGTATTGTTTTTGCTTTGGCTCCATCTCTTCCTTCTTTCTGAAGTTATTTCTCCACTGTCTTCAGTAGCATATTGGGCACTACTGACCTGAGGAGTTCTTTTAGTATCCTATCATTTTGCCTTTTCCTACTGTTCATGGTGTTCTCAAGGCAAGAATACTGAAGTGGTTTGCCATTCCCTTCTCCAGTGGACCACATTTTGTCAGACCTCTCCACCATGACCTGCCTGTCTTGGGTTGCCCCACGGTTATGACTTGGTTTCATTGAGTTAGACAACGCTGTGATCCTAGTGTGATTAGTTTGACTAGTTTTCTATGGGTATGAAAATATTGATTCTAGTAATCTAATAGTTAAAATTTTTGCAATGAAAGCAAGAAAAATCAAGTTAATGGAACAAATATATACTAATTTATGAATTCTGTATTTATTTTATTACATAATCCCTGGTGGATCAGATGGTAAAGTGTCCGTCTACACACCTGGGTTCAATCCCTGGGTCAGGAAGATTCCCTGGGGAAGGTAATGGCAACCCACTCCAGTACTCTTGCCTAGAAAACTTATGAATTATTTATTTATTTTATTACTCATACAAATACCACCAAACTAAACAGAAAGTCATATATGTAAAATAATTATTTGTGGGTTTTTTTTTGCCTTTTTAGCAGTTTTCAGCATATAAAACCATAGTTAAAATGTTTTGATTTTATCAATATAAAGGTATAGTCTTCAAGGTAGGAGAGAAAATATTATTTTTTTAACCTTTTGTTAGCTCATCTGCAAATTTTCTTTATATAAATATGACATACATACTTCTGTTGTATCCTCCATAACATAGGGATTGGCCTGGCTTTCAATGATAGTGTGAATGTGGAAGGATTGAAGAGAAATCTTGTCAAGAGTTCCTAGAGCTAGTGCCTCCTCATGATGGAACTGGGGGAGGGATCAAAGTTACCAGGAGCAAAGAGAGTTCAAGGACTCCCTCTTCACTCATAACTTTGGTGGTTTGGAGGCCAGGTAAGGTGGATTTGACAGATATACAGCCTTTTAACAATTGATATAGTTGACACACAATAAAGTTTCCTACATATGAACAAGTTCCATTCCATGAGCACGTTCATAAGACCAGTTTGTTCATAAGTCCAACAATGGTAGCCTAGCTACCCAACTAACACAGTCAGCTATATAGTACTGTCCTGCAATAGGTTTATAATACATTTCACACAAAAAATATTTAAAAAACAAACACAAAATATTAAAACATTTTTAATCTTATAGTACAGTACCTTGAAAAGTACAGTATTACATCACAATAGCTGGCATATAGAGGTTGGCATGGAGTGAGTAAGCAAGAAGAGTTACTGACTCGAGGAGGGAGAGGAGCTGGGAGATGGTAGAGCTGAAGGATTTTCAGCAATAGAAGATGGAAGGAAAGCTGCAATTTCACTCCCGCCTGAGGCTGGTGGAATGCACAGTTGTATCTTTGAAAGTTTGCAAATTATAAGTTTGTATATAGGGAATTTACTATATTATATCCTACAACTATACAACATAGTAATTCACAATTTTTAAAGGTTATACTATACCACTGGTTATTATAAAATATTGGTTATATTCTCTGTGTTGTACAATATATGTATGAAGCTTATAAACATAGTAGTTTGTACCTCTTAATCTCCTACTTATGCCCCTCCCCCTTCCCTGTCTCTACTAGTAAGTGCTAGTTTGTTCTCTATGAATATGTTTCCTTTTTAATATGTTCACTAGTTTGTTCTAATTTTAGATTCCACATATAAGTGATAAAATATAGTATGTCTTTCTCTGTCTGACATATTTCACTTGCTAAATATTCTCCAAGTTCATCCATGTACAGTACCTCCAAGATGTATCTGGAGTCTCACATTCATTGTGAAAATGTGAGATATTTTAGCAATATTCAAAATTATAAAAACTTGGAAACAACCTAGACATCCTTCAATATAGGAATGGATAAGTAAAATATATGCATTATTTGGCTAAATAATAGTTCATTGTTTATATATTATACACACACATGCACACAGAGTGAAATGTTATTTAGCTTAAAAATTCTGCCATTTGAAAAATCATGAATGAATCTGGAGGGCATCATGCTAAGTAAAAATTCACACAGACATATATAAGTACAGTATGGTATCACTTAAATCTGAATTTTTTTAAAGAGACCAATTCATAGGAATAGAATATTTCTAGATATTTTATTCTTTTTTGTTGCAATGGTGAATGGGATTGATTGCTTAATTTCTCTCTCTGATTTTTCATTGCTAGTATATAGAAATTCAAGTGATTTCTGTGTATTGATTTTGTATCCTGCAACTTTGCTAAGTTCACTGATTAGATCTAGTAATTTTCTGATACTATCTTTAGGGTTTTCTATGTACAGTATCATGTCATCGGCAGTGAGAGTTTACTTTTTTTTTCTGATCTGGATTCCTTTCATTTTTATTTTTTTCTTCTCTGATTGCTGTAGCTAGGACTTTCAAAACTATGTTGAATACTAATGATGGAAGTGAACGCCCTTGTTTTGTTACTGATCTTAGAGAGAATGCTTTCAGTTTTTCACCATCAAGAATAATGTTTCTGTAGGCTTATCATATATGGCCTTTACTATGTTGAGGTAGATTCCTTCTATGCCCATTTTTTTGAAGAGTTTTAATCATAAATGGGTGCTGAATTTTATCAAAAGCTTTTTCTGTATCTATTAAGATGATCATATGGTTTTTACATTTAAATTTGTTAATATGGTGTATCAAAATTATTGATTTGCATATATTGAAGAATGCTTGCATCCCTGGAATAAACCCAACTTGATCATGGTGTATGAGCTTTTTGGTGTGTTGCTAAATTCTGTTTGGTAAAACTTTGTTGAGGATTTTTGCATCTATGTTCATCAGTGATATTGGCCTGTAGTTTTCTTTTTTTGTGTATTGTCTTTGTCTGGTTTTAGTAACAGGGTAATGGTAGACTCATAGAATGAGTTTGGAAGTGTTCCTTACTCTGCAATTGCTTTGAAAGACTTTTAGAAGGATAGGCATTAAAGTGAACTCGCTTAGTCATGTCTGACTCTTGGCAACCCCATGGACTGTAGCCTACCGGGCTCCTCCATCCATGTGATTTTCCAGGCAAGAGTACTGGAGTGGATTGCCATTTCCTTCTCCACGGGATCTTCCCAATCCAGGGATTGAACCCTGGTCTCCCGCATTGCAGGCAAATGCTTTACCATCTGAGCCACTGTTAGATAGAAATATTTGATTGAATTCTCCTGTGAAGCCATATGGTCCTGGGCTTTTTTTTTTTTTTTTTTTTTTTTTTTTTTTAGGAGATTTTTTATCACAGTCTCAATTTCAGTGCTTGCAATTGGGTTGTTCATAATTTCTATTTCTTTCTGTTTTATTCTTGAAAGATTGAACTTTTCTAAGAATCTGTCCATTTCTTCCAGGTTATCCATTTTGTTGCCATATAGTTGTTCATAATAGTCTCTTATAATTCACCCCTAGGTATATACCCCAAGGAAACCAAAATTGAAAAAGACACATGTATCCCATTGTTTATTGCAGCACTATTTACAATAGCTGGAACATGGAAGCAACTCAGATGTCCATCCACAGATGAATGGATACAGAATTTGTGGTACATATATACAATGAAATAGTACTAAGCCATTAAAATGAACACATTTAAATCAGTTCTAATGAGATGGATGAACCTAGAGCCTATTATACAGGTTGAAAGTGAAAATGAACTCACTTTGTCATTTCTGACTCTTTGCAACCCCATGGACTGTAGCCTACCAGGCTCCTCCATCCATGGGATTTTTCAGGCAAAAGTACTGGAGTAGATTGCCTTTTCCTTCTCCAGGGGATCTTCCCAACCCAGGGATTGAACCCGGGACTCTTGCATTGCAGGCAGATGCTTTACAGAGTGAAGTAAGTCAGAAAGAGAAAGATAAATATTGTATTCTAACACATATACAGAATCTAGAAAAATGATATGGAATAATTTATTTATAGGGCAGTAGTGGAGAAACAGATATAGAAACTAGACCTATGAACATGGGGAGGGGGAGGAGAGGGTGATATTTATGGAAAGAGTAACATGCAAACTTACATTCACTTCACTTCATTTCACTTCACTTCACTTCAGTCGCTTAGTCGTGTCTGACTCTTTGCGACCCCATGAATCGCAGCACACCAGGCCTCCCTGTCCATCACCAACTCCCGGAGTTCACTCAGACTCATGGTCATCAAATCAGTGATGTCATCCAGCCGTCTCATTCTGTCGTCCCCTTCTCCTCTTGCCTCCAATCCCTCCCAGCATCAGACTCTTTTTCAATGAGTCAACTCTTCGCATGAGGTGGCCAAAGTACTGGAGTTTCAGCTTTAGCATCATTCCTTCCAAAGAAATCCCAGGGCTGATCTCCTTCAGAATGGACTGGTTGGATCTCCTTGCAGTCCAAGGGACTCTCAAGAGTCTTCTCCAACACCACACTTCAAACGCATCAATTCTTCAGCTCTCAGCCTTCTTCCCAGTCCAACTCTCACATCCATATGTAAAGTAGATAGTCAACAGGAATTTGCTGCATGACTCAGGAAACTGAAACAGGGGTTGTGTATCAGCCTAGAAGAGTGGAACGGGGAGGGAGATGGGAGGGAGGTTCAAAAGGTAGGCGATATATGTATACCTATGGCTGATTCATGTTGAGGTTTGACAGAAAACAACAAAATTCTGTAAAGCAATTATCCTTCAACTAAAAATAAATAAATTATTTAAAAATTTTATTAAGAATGAAGACTGTAAAAAAAGAATAGAATGGTAGTTGCTAGGGACTGAGGAGAGGGGGAAATGGCTCTATATATGTCTGAGGATACAGTTACAGTTAAGTAAGTTCTGAAGATCTAATGTGCAACATGGTGCTGTGATTAGTCACTCAGTCATGTCTGACTCTCTGTGACCCCATGGACTGTAGCCTGGCAGGCTCTTCTGTCCATGGGGATTCTCCAAGCAAGAATACTGGAGTGGGTCACCATGCCCTCCTCCAGAGGATCTTCCCAACCCAGGGATTGAACCCAGGTCTCCTGCATTGCAGGTGGTTTCTTTACCCTCTGTGCCACCAGGGAAGCCCGTAAAACATGATGAATGTAGTTAAATAATATAATATTGTATACTTGAAATTTTTTGACAGTTCCTCTTAAGCATCCTTATTTCCTTAAAAATTGAACTACATGAAGTGATGAATATCTTATTTATCTTGATCATGGCAGCCATTCCACAATGCATATGTATATTAACTTATTGTGTTGTATACTTTAAATATATATAACTATATTTGTATATTTTATTACAATTAAAATGTTGAAAATACTTTTAAAACCCATACATGTAGTTTCAAATGGCAAAATTTCCTTTCTTTTTAGAGCTGAGTAATAGTCCAATTTGTGTGTGTATGTGTGTGTGTACACACCACATCTTTATCCATTCATGTGTTGATGGATACTTAATGTTGCTTCCATTTCTTGGCAATTGTAAATAATGCTGCTATGAACATGGGGGTGCATGTATCGTTTCAAATTAATATATATATTTTTTTGATATTGGAATTGCTGGGTCATATGGTAGTTTTATTTTTAGTTTTTCAAGAAACCTACATGCTTATTTGCACAGTGGCTTCACTGACTTACATTCCCACTAAAAGTGTATGAGGTTTCCCTTTTTATTTTATTTTTAATTTAAGAATCAAAAATAATTTGACAATACACTTAATTATGTCTGTTTATAACCAATATAGTTAGTTATTCTGCCTCTTATTTTTAAGTCTTTCATGATAATATTTTTGAAGAATCTAAGTCAATTATTTTACAGGATGTTTCTCATTTTAAAATGGTCTATTTTTGTTGCTTTATGACAAGATTTGGGGATGCATATTTTGTTCTTAATATTTATATTTTTTTGAAGTATAGTTGACTTACAATGTTTCAGGTCCATAGCAAGGTGATTTAGTTATACACATACACATACATTATTTTGGAAATTTTTTTTGCAAATATTTTATTACAAAATATTGGCTATAGTTCCCTGCTTTATACAGGAAAACTTTGTTGCTTTTTGCATATCTATTTTTTAAATTAAAAATCAAGCATTTTTATTCATACTAAGTCAAACTAGTGGAATCAAAATGCCATACATCTTTTATTAAGGCAAAAATTCATGAATTTTCTTATATATGTATATATACAAAAGCTTTTCTACTATGTTTGATAAAAGCTTGAGAAAGAACATCAAAAAAAAAAAGTTATGGGGAGGGAGGTGGGAGGGGGGTTCATGTTTGGGAACGCATGTAAGAATTAAAGATTTTAAAATTAAAAAACTAAAAAAAAATAAAAATAAAAATAAAAATAAAGAGCACCAGCATTCAAAAAATTAAAAAATAAAAATAAAGAAAAACAGTCCTGAATATTCATTAGGAAGGACTGATGCTGAAGCTGAAGCTCCAATAAAAAAAAAAAAAAGAACATCAATAAAGATAAAGAAGAGATGGAGAAATTAGAACACATAAGCTGAATGAAATGGGAGCACTGAATATGAAGTAAAAAAAAAAAGTAAAAAAAAAAAACTAGATAAAAGTAAAAGATCGTCATATAATCCAGTTGTTTGTAAATATGACAGCTCATTAGAAACATATCTGGAGCTCTGGAGGAGAAAAAAGCAATACCTAGGCATTTGTTTTTTTTTCAAAAAAATTCAAGATAATTCTGATATGCATCTGGATTTTGAAAAGTGATTACAGGTTTTTCTATTCAACCATAGCTTTGGTGATATAGAATTCTATCATTTTTCTGTTGACCAATCATGATACAACAATATTAAGTGAATAATAGTTACATAATCACAATAGCTTCCCTCATAGCTCAGATGGTAAAGAATCTGCCTGCAGTTCTTTGGAGACCTGAGTTTTATTCCTGGAAGATCCTGGAAGATCCTTTGGAGAGAGAAATGGCAACCAATTCCAGTATTCTTGCCTGGCGATTCCCACAGACAGAGGAGCCTGGCAGGCTACACTCCATGGGATCACAAGAATCAGACACAACTTAGCGACTAAATCACTACTACCAATCACAACAATAGAAGATGTTTATCAGTTTTGACAATCAATAGCCACACAAAAAGATAATTAAAATTGCAAGCCATAATGGGAACATGATTAACCTGATGATATAAAATAAATACATATATTTTGGGGGAGGTCAAGCAGAGTGATGTGGTAAGTGAAAGTGCATGCATGCACATCTTTTCATCTAGCCATCCGGTCTGTCTTTTGGTTGGTGCATTTAATCCATTTACATTTAAGCTAATTATCAATATGTATGATCCTATTGCTGTTTTCTTCATTGTTTGGGATTTATTTTCTGTAAGTCTTTTTCTTCTCTTATATTTCCTGCCTAGAGAAGTTCCTTTAGAATCTCTTATAAAGATGACTTGGTGGTGCTAAATTCTCTTAACTTTTGCTTGTCTAGAAAGCTTTAGATTTCTTCATCAAATCTGAAGGAGAGTCTTGCTGGGTTGAGTATTCTTAGTTTTAAGATCTTCCCTTTCATCCCTTTAAATATATCATGCCATTCGCTTCTGACTTGTACAGTTTCTGTTGAGAAATCAGCTGATAGCCTGGAGAGTTCCCTTGTATGTTATTTTTTATTTTTCCTTTGTTGCTTTTAATATTTTATCTCTGTCTTTAATTTTTGTCAGTGTGATTATCATGTGTTGCTCCTTCGGTTTATCTTGCCTGGTACTCTTTGTGCTTCCTGTACTTGGTTGACTATTTCCTTTCCCATGTTACAGAAGTTTTCAGCTATTATCTTTTCAAATATTTTCTCATGTCCTTTCTCTCTCTCTTCTCCTTCTGGGACCCCTATAATGCAAATGTTAATGCATTTAATATTGTCCCAGAGGTCTCTTTTCCTTGTTTGTTTGTTTGTATTTTATATTCTGTTCTGCGGCAATGATTTCCATAATTGTGTCCTCCAGGTCATTTGTCCATTCTTCTGCCTCAGTTATTCAGCTATTGATTACTTCTAATGTATTATCTCTGTTTGTTCTTTAGCTCTGTTAGGTGTTTGGGAAACATTTCTTGCATCTTCTCCATTGTTTTCCCAAGATCTGGGATCATCTTCACTATCATTATTCAAAGTTCTTTTTCTGGAAATTTGCCTATCACCACTTCATTTAGTTGTTTTTCTGGGGTTTTGTCTTGTCCCTTCATCTGAAAAATAACTTTCTGCTTTTTCATACTGATTAACTTTCTGTAATGTGTTTTGTTTTTTTTTTTTTCTTTTAGCTGCTGTGGGACTGTGGTTCTTGCTTCTTCTGTCTGTCCTCTGATGGGAGAGTCTAAAAGGTTTGTTCAAGGTTCCTGATGGGAAGGACTGACAGTGGGAAAACCTGGGTCTTGCTCTGGTTGGCAGGGCCTTGCTCAGTAAAGCTTTTCTCTGATTGTTGCTGGTGGGTGGGATTGTGAATCCTCCCTGGTAGGTTTTTGTCATCAGGTGACCTAGCACTTGGGTCTATGGGCTCTATAGTTGGATTAACAGCCAGCTCCAAGAAGATTTATACCAAAGGGGACATTCCCAGAATGCTGTTGCCAGTGCCCACATCCCTCTGTGAGCCCCCGCTGACCCACTCCTCCACAGGAGGTTCTTCAACACTAACAGGTAGTTTTGACCCAGTCTTTTATTGGTATTGGTGTACCAAGATTTTGTTTGTGCCCTCCAAGACTGATGTCTCTGTTTCTCCTAGCCCTGTGGAAGTCTTGTAATAAAATCTTGCTGGCCTTCAAAGCAATATTCCCTGGGGATTCCCAGTCCCTTTGTTGGATCCCCAGGCTGGGAAGCCTGACGTGGGGTTCAGAACCTTCATAACAGTAAGATAACATTTTTGGTATTATCGTTCTCCAGTTTGTGGGTCCCCCACCCAGTGGGTATGGAATTTGATATTTTCGTGATTGTGTCCTTCCTATTGTCTCGCTGCAGCTTCTTCTTTGCCTTAGGATATGGAGTATCTTTTTTGGTGGATTGCAGCATCCTCCTGTTGATTGTTGTTCAACAGCAAGTTGCAATTTTGGTGCTCTTGCACGAGGAGATGAGCACACATCCTTCTACTTCACCATCTTGAACTAGAAGCTGGGGATGTATTATTTTAAAAGACAGCAGTTGTTAAAGTAATATTTACAATGGACATTCATCCTGAAACACTTCCTATTTTCTATTCATAAAACATCTATATGAAATAGGCTCTATTTCATTAATAAATCTTCAACCTAGTTACACTGAAATTAGAAAGAAGTCAATAAAGTAAAGCAAATTCTAAACTATATGGTTACTAATAATCCCCCTTCATAGATAAATCAGTTAAAATATCATTATTAATTCACTTTAAGAAAATAATTTTCTAGCTCTAAAAACTTGCATTTTGAAAATTCTGTTGAAAGATGTCTATGATAAAATTTTATTTCTTATATTTTAGCCTTCAGTGCACAGTTTTCATACAATTATCACAAATATCTGGAAAAGGGAGATTTATATTACTACTAGATCCAGACTTCCAAGTGTTGCAACAACTGAAGTATAATATAGTGTGATTGATTTAAATCAATATTGTAGGTCCCAGGGAGACATTTTTATTAATACTCAGAGTTTCCAAGCTATGTGGAATTAAACTGGCACGATTATGCTTATATTCCCCCCAACCATGAATTTTTCTTACCATGAAACCTTCAGGGGCTCAATAAAATAGGAACAGAAAAGGAGTATGGATTCCATATACATTTAAAACATATAAGAACTGACTTTTGGTGTGTTCACTGTATCTAATGATACTCAGCTTTAAATAGCCCCTTTAAATATTTTATTTTTAATTTATAAAACAAATCTAAATGGTAATATATACATATATCACCTATTTATTTATGATATTTCTTATAATGCTTTTCACTGACAGAGCAAAGTAATATAAGCAAGGAATTTCAGACATGCAAACTATGAAATGTCACTATAATTTTCTGTTGGAAAAAGCCAAAATGCATACACATACACTTTCACAGTAATACTAAAGTTAGGCTCTGAAATGGATAAATAAAGAAAATAAGATGAGATATCCTTGTCTTTTTCCATGAGTATGATGAGTCTAAAATTTGAACTAAGCTACTTAGTCTATTTGTACACTGTTCTTTACAGTGGTGGTGGTCGTTTAGTCACTAAGTAATGTCTGACTCTTGTGACCCCATGGACTGTAGCCTGTCAGGCTCCTCTGTCCATAGGATTCTTCAGACAAGAATACTGGAGTTGGTTTCCATTTCCTCCTCCAGAGTAATCTTTCCAACCCAGGAATCAACCCTGGGTCTCCTGCATTGCAGGCAGATTCTTTACCAACTGAGCCATGAGGGAAGGAAATGGAATAAAGTGAACACTTTACTTATTCCAATTTATAAGTATCCATTTTCACAGCCTTTTTCTAATTAATATGATGATTAACATATTCTTTTTTTATAACTTAAAGCAGATATGTTTCTGCATGATTTATTTTTCCATTGATCTATTCTTGCCTAGAGAATCCCAGGGAGGAGGAAGCCTGGTGGGCTGACATCTATGGGGTGGCACAGAGTTGGACACAACTGAAGCAACTTAGCAGTGGCAGCATACATTTTTTCTTTTTAAAAGATGTATTGGATTGTATGACATTTCTCTGTAAATTAATTCAAAAAACCTTGAAAGAATTATATCTTTTCAACTAACAAATGAAAAAAAAAAATATTGCGACTGCCTTGTTTATGAGAATGAACTAACAGAAGCTAATAACTCACTCCATTGAACCCAAATTCATGTTGATGTGACAAAAATGAGAGAGAATTTGATGGATCCCAGGATCAAATATAAAAATAAGAAACACGTGGAGATTCAAAATCTGGTTGGGACCAAATGTGAGAGGAGAAATAAACTGTTTCCAAAGAAGGCCAAACCCTATGGTCAGGGGATAAGTCAGAAAAAGCTTCTTGTTTGTCTCAGTCCATTCAGAGCTTCCCTGGTGACTCAGATGGTAAAGAATCTGCTTGAAATGCAGGAAACTTGGGTTTGATCCCTGTGTCAGGAAGATCCTCTGGAGAAGGGATTGGCAACCCACTCCAGTATCCTTGCCAGGAGAATTCCATGGGCAGAGGAGCCTAGCAGGCTACAGTCCTCGGTGTCACAAAGAGTTGAATATGACTGAGCGACTGACATGTACTAGTCTTTTTTTTCTTTCTTTTTTTTTTTTTTTCATTCAGGCTGCTATAAGAGAATGACATACCCTGGGTGGCTTAAAAACAACAGAAATTAATTTTTCATAGTTCTGGAACCTGGAAAGCCTAAGATCAAGGTGATGGCAGATTTAGTTTGAGACCCCACTTCCTGGTTAATAGGTGGTAGTCTTCTCATTGTATCCTCACTGGGCAGAAGGGTGAGGGAGCTCATTAGAGTCTCTTCTATAAGAACACAAGTCCCATTAGAAGCATTAGTGCTATTCATGAAGACTCAGTCTTCATGATCTAATCATGTCCCACAGCCCTTACCTCCTAATACCATTATTTTGGGTATTAGAATTTAATATATGAATTTGGATGGACAAATCACCCAAAACATTTCATTTTTACACTTTTTCTTGTTTACATTTACGTGGATGGATCATTGCCTTTCTTGTCACCAACATGAGGAAAAAAAAACAGCAGTGTCATCACAGCAGCAACCAAAAGTGGCTGCATATTATCAGGGCAATGCTAGATCCCAGCTGGAATGAGGGCGACTACTACTAATTTCAGGCCAACTAGGCCTCTGAGCATTCTATTCACTGAGCTTTAAGTTAGATGGCAACAAACAAGGAAAGTAGCCCTTAGAAAAAGCAGTGGTTGATGTCAAGGCATGGTGCTGCTTCCTTAGGGACAATATTCCTGAGGAAAATATATTGAGTGCATTGCAAAAAAATGGTCAAAATCAGGGTCAAGGATTTCCTTCATCTCTCAGATACATATCACCAGGCAATGCACCTTATATGTACAAGAATATATGTGCTAACAAGAAAAACAATAAGATATCTGAGAAATCAAAACATAATCAAAGAAATGAAAGAAACTAAACAAACTATTCCAGAGTAAGCAAAACATATGGATAATAGATCATTATAAAAATAATTTGTAAATATAGTACAAATACTCAGCAATATAAAGGAGGTTATAGGAAATGAAGTTAAAATAATTTAAAAAACAGTATTGAAGAAATTGGCTGACTGACCAAAGATATCCTCAAAAAAGGAATTAGTGAACTAAAAATAAAGTTTAAGAACTCTCCCAGGAAACAGGAAAGTAAAAATGTATATAAAAGAAAATGTAGGATATATGAAATAAAATAATAAGAGTACAAGTATCAACATATGTGTATTAACCTTAGAAGAGGATAAATAAATGGAACAATGAAGTTCTTAAAAAATCATGCCTGAGAATTTTCCCAAGTTATAGGCAGATATAAAGTCATTAGCTTAACAGGTTAATAGAGACCAAACATAATAGTTTTTAAAAATCTGCGTGAATAATTTATTAGTGAAATTTAAGAACATCAAAGGGAAATGTGGGGAGCATTTGCATAGAAAGAGGAGATCACATACTAACGTTCTTTTTGTTCTTGATAGAAACAATGATATAAGAACACTAAAAAGTTCTGATGGAAAGAAACTTTAACTTTAGGACTTTACATCCAGGTGTATTATTATTTAAATGTTAACATATAAATAAAATATAGTTTCAGAAATCCACAGCCTTGGAATGTTTACATTAATATTCTCTTTGAAAGCATATTTGGAAAGAGTATTCCACCAAGAAGACAAACTATTCAGAAGGATAATATGAAATATGGTGAGTGAGTGTAAATATCTATCTTAGTAAATTATTCAGGGCCAAATGTTTAACAGTATATACAGAACATGAGTACATATGCTATTGCTGAGGGAAATTTGGGTAGACACATATAAGCAATGATTGCAGTTTAAAATATGAATTTATCTCTTAGAGAAACATAGATGTTTTCTCTTAGAGAAACATAAGATGGTGGAGGAATAGGATGGGGAGACCACTTTCTCCCCCATGAATTCATTGAAAGATCATTTGAACGCTAAGCAAAGTCCACAAAACAACTTCTGAACACAGGCAGAGGACACCAGGCAACCAGAAAGGCAGCCCATTCTCTTTAAAAGGAGATAGGGCAAAATATAAAAGATGAAAAGAGAGACAAAAGAGTTAGGGATGGACACCCATCCTGGGGAGGAAGTCATGAAGGAGAGGT
Source organism: Budorcas taxicolor (assembly GCF_023091745.1). Taxonomy (NCBI): domain Eukaryota; kingdom Metazoa; phylum Chordata; class Mammalia; order Artiodactyla; family Bovidae; genus Budorcas; species Budorcas taxicolor. The sequence goes on from NC_068935.1 coordinate 1,799,554, forward strand.
TTCCAAACACAAGGAAATCCTCTCATCGGTGGGTCTGTGCAGTTTGGAATCTTGAAGGGCAACATAATCTGAAGGAAAAAAAAAAAAAAAAACATACAGATTATGCGTCTAGCCATGACTCCCAGTGGAGAGGTAGCCCAGACCCTCACATCTGCCACCAGCAAACGGGAGCTGAACAGGGAGGTGAGGGCTGCATGCATGGGGTGGGGACTGGACATGAATGCCCTGAGGACAATCTGAGGGAGCTAACATGAGATAGCAACCCAAAGTGTGGGATATCTAGAGAGACAAAAGAAAGAGAGAGAGAAAACTTTCCTGCATAAAGCTGTGATGCACAGACTCGCCTGCTCACATAACAAAAGATTGAGTGAATACAGAGGAGAGCTAGCTAGTTGCGGACAGGTCCCTCACCCTGCTGGGGGCAGAGAGGCAGTCGGGCAACAGTCAGAGCAGGAAGACTAGGGGCAATCTCGGTCCCAGAGATGGCACCTTCCACCAAACTGTGAGCAGACTCCCAGTTACTAGCAAAGTTTTCCTGGGATCCTGGACAGTTGACATCTGCCAGGAGGGTCACAGTCAGAGATCAGCTCCCCAGAGGAGACACACTGCATACCTGAGACAGCACTCTTGTGGCACACCCAGGAAACCAAGGGGCTGGGACTGAGGAGGTGATAAGATGCACCGCCCAGCTGAGAGAGTGTGCTCACCAGGCACGTGGTCGCCTGAGCTGCTGGGACCTGGGAAGGGCACAAAACGCAGGCCCAACTGAGTCTGTGCCTTTGCGGAGTACTCCAGAACCTGAACCTGAGTGGCTTAGTCCTGGGAAATGCACGTGAAACCCAGGGCCCACTTTAAACTTTTCCCCTGCAGAGCAACCTGGAGCCTGAGCAATGTAGACTGGGAAAGCACACATGCTGTGAGCAGGGGCAAACCCAGTGTGGTCCTGACACTGCGAGCACTCCCCACACATGCCAGTGATATTTGTTTGCAGTGCTCCTCCCTCGCCACAGCACAACAGAAGAAGTTAGCCTAAATAAGTGACCACTTTCACCCCCTTGCCTCAGGGCGGAAGTTAGACACTGAAGAGACTTGTAAACAGAGGAAGCCAAAATAAACAAAGAAGAGGAAACTGCTCTGGAAGTGGCAAGTGCAAAAGATTAACATCCCATAGTTAGCACTGACTACATTGGAAGGGGCCTATAGACCTTGAGAAAAAGTATAAGCTGGAACAAGAAACTATCTGAAACTGAACTGACCCCACACTGCACTCACTCAACAGCTCCAGAGAAATTTCTAGATATATTTTACTATAATCATTTTGCAATTTTTATTTTTTTATTTTTAAGTTCATTATCACTCCTTTAATTTTCACTCTTATAACCTACTATTTGCTTGCAAAAAAAGACCTTATTTTTAAAGCAAATTTCATGTATATATATATATATATAATTATAATTTTGTGAGTTTTTTTTAAATATTGTATTTTTGAGAGTCTAATCTCTACTCTAGATTTTTAATCTTTGCTTTTTGTTTTTTGTTATCAATTTTGTACCTTTAAATCCAATCTTCAGTACCCATTTTTACTTAGGATAGTGATTACTAGCTTGATTGCTCCCCTCCCCCTTTTGAGTCTCCTTTTTCTCCCCCAGGGCACCTCTATCTCCTCCCTCCCTCTTCTCTACACAGCACTGTAAATCATTTAGGATGTTCTGGGCTCTGGAGAACAATAAGGAATTGATTCCTGGCTAGATCTGTCTCTCACCTTTGGAACCCCCTTCTTCTCCTCCTGGCCACCTCTATCTGGTTCCTCTCTCTTATCTTCTCTATGGAACTCTGTGAAAGTCTCTGAGTGTTCCACGATATGGAGAAGACATAGAAAATTGATTACTGGCTAGATTGCTCTCTCCACTTTTGATTCCCCATCTTCTCCTCCTGGTCGCGTCTATATCCCTCCTCCCTCTTCTCTTCTCCATGTAACTCTGTGAACCTCTCTGGGTGTATCTCTCTGTGGAGCATCTTTTCTCCATTAATCTAGATGTTTTATCATCGGTGCTGTATGGATGGAGAAGTATTGAGACTACTGTAAGAATAAGACTGAAAGCCACAGGCAGGAGGTTTAAATCCAAAACTTGAGAACACCAGAGAACTTACTCCAGTGAATATTAATTAACAAGAACTCATCCAAAAGCCTCCATAACCTACACTGAAAGCAAGCTCCGCCCAAGAGCCAACAGGATTGAGAGCAAGACATACCAAACTAATTCTCCAACAATGAGGGAACACAACCCTGAGCACTAAAATACAGGCAGCCAAAAGTCACACCAAACCCACAGACACCTCAAAACTCACTACTGGACACTTCATTGCACTCCAGAGAGAGGAGATCCAGCTCCACCCACCAGAACACCGACACAAGCTTCCCTAGCCAGGAAACCTTGCAAAGCCAGTCGTTCAACCCCACCCACAGGGAGGGACCTCTACAATAAAAAGGAACCACAAACTTACAGCCTACAGAAAGGCCACCGCAAACACAGCAATCTAAACAAGATGAAAAGGCAGAGAAATATTCAGCAGGTAAAACACATGATAAATGCCCACCAAACCAAACAAAAGCAGAGGAGATAGGGAGTCTACCTGAAAAAGAATTCAGAATAATGATAGTAAAAATGATGCAAGATCTTGAAATTAAAATGGAGCTACAGTTAAATAGTCTGGATACAAGATTGAGAAGATGCAAGAAATGTTTAGCAAAGACCTAGAAGAAATATAAAAGAGTCAATCAACAATGAATAATGCAATAACTGCGATCAAAGCACTCTGGAGGGAACCAACAGTAGAATAACTGAGGCAGAAGATAAGATAAGTGAAGCAGAAGATAGAATGGTGGAAATAAATGAAGCAGAGAGGAAAAAACAAATTAAAAGAAATGAGGACAATCTCAGAGACCTCCAGCACAATATTAAATGCCCCAACATTCAAATCATAGGAGTCCCAGAAGAAGAAGACAAAACAAAAAAAACATGAGAAAATACTTGAGGAGATAATATTTGAAAACTTCCTTAACATGGGGAAGGAAATAGCCACCCAAGTTCAAGAAACCCAGAGAGTCCCAAACAGGATTAATCCAAAGTGAAACACCACAAGACACATATTAATAAAATTAACAACATCAAATACAAAGAGAAAATATTGAAAGCAGCAAGGGAAAAACAACAAATAACTCACAAGGGGATCCCCATAAGGATAACAGCTGATCTTTCAATAGAAACTATGCAGGCCAGAAGGGAATGGCAGCATATACTTAAAGTGATGAAAGAGAAAAACCCACAACCCAGATTACTGTACCCAGCAAGGATCTCATTCAAATATGAAGGAGAAATCAAAAGCTTTACAGATAAACAAAAGCTAAGAGAATACAGCACCACCAAACCAGCTCTTCAACAAATACTAAAGGATACTCTCTAGACAGGAAACACAAAAAGGGTGTATAAACCCGAACCCCCCAAAATAAAGTAAATGGCAACAGGATCATACTTATCAATAATTACCTTAAATGTAAATGTGTTGAATGCCCCAACCAAAAGATAAAGTCTTTCTGAATGGATAATAAAACAAGATCCCTATATATGCTGTCTACAAGAGACCCACCTGAAACTAAGGGACACATACAGACTGAAAGTGAAGGGCTGGAAAAAGATATTCCACGCAAATAGAGACCAAAAGAAAGCAGGAGTAGCAATACTCATATCAGAATAAATAGCCTTTGAAATAAAGGCTGTGAAAAGAGACAAGGAAGGACACTATGTAATGATCAAAGGATCAATTCAAGAAGAAAATATAACAATTATAAATATATACGCACCCAATTTAGGAGCACCAAAATATGTAAGGCAAATGCTAAAAAGTGTGAAAGTGGAGATTAACAGTAACACAATAATAGTGAGAGACTTTAATACCCCACTCACACTTATGGATAGATCAACTAAACAGAATACTAGCAAGGAAACACAAACTTTAAATGATACAATGGACCAGTTAGACCTAATTGATATCTGTAAGACGTTTCACCCCAAAGCAACGAATTTCACCTTTTTCTCAAGTGCACACAGAACCTTCTCTAGCGTAGATCACATCCTGGGTCATAAATCTAGCCTTCGTAAATTCAAAATAATTGACACCATTCCAAGCATCTTTTCTGATCACAACGAGGTAAGATTAGAAGTCAACTATAGGAAAACAAACTATTAAAAATACAAACATGTGGAGGCTAAACAATACGCTTCTGAATAACCAACAGATCACAGAAGAAATCAAAGAAGAATTCAAAATATGCATAGAAACAAACGAAAATGAAATCACAACAACGCAAAACCTATGGGATTCAATGAAATCAGTGCTAAGGGGAAGGTTTGTAATAATGCAACCTTACCTCAAGAAACAAGAGAAAAATCAAATAAATAACCTAGCTCTAAACCTAAGGAAACTAGAAAAAGAGGAAATGAAGAATGCCTGGGTTAGTAGAAGGAAAGAAATCATAAAAAATTAGGGCAGAAATAAATGAAAAAGAAACGAAGGAGACCATAGCAAAAATAAACAAAGATAAAATCTGGTTCTTTCAGAAGATAAAATAAACAAACCATTTGCCAGACTCATCAAGAAAAAAAGGGGAGACAAATCTGATCAACAAAATTAGAAATGAAAATGGAGAAATCACAACAGACAACACAGAAATACAAAGGATCATAAGACACAACTATCAGCAACTATATGGCAATAATATGGACAACTTGCTAGAAATGGACACATTCTTACAAAAGCATAACCTTCCAAAACTGAACCAAGAAGAAATACAAAATTTTTTAAAACCCATCACAAGCACGGAAATAGAAACTGTAATCAAAAATCTTCCAACAAACAAAATCCCAGGACCAGACAGCTTCACAGCTAAATTCTACAAAAATTTAGAGAAGAGCTAACACCTATCCTACTCAAACTCTTCCAGAAAATTGCAGAGGAAGGTAAACTTTCAAACTCATTCTATGAGGCCACCATCACTCTAATACTAAAACCAGACGAAAATACCACAAAAAAAGGAAACTGCAGGCCAATATCACTGATGAACATAGATGCAAAAATCCTTAACAAAATTATAGCAAACAGAATCCAACAAATATAAAAAAGATCATTTATCATTACCAAGTGGGCTTTATCCTAGGGATGCAAGGAATCTTCAATATTTGCAAATCAATTATTGTGATACACCACATTAGCAAATTGAAAGATAAAAACCATGTGATTATCTCCATAGAGGAAGAGAAAAGCCTTTAACACAGCTCAACATCCATTTATGATAAAAACACTTCAGAGAGCAGGCATAGAAGGCATATAACTCAACATAATAAGAGCTATATATGACAAACCCACAGCAAACATTATCCTCAATGGTGAAAAATTGAAAGCATTTCCCCTAAAGTCAGGACAAGACAAGGGTGCCCACTTTCACCGCTACTTTTCAACATAGAATTGGAAGCTTTAGCAATGCAATAAGAGAAGAAAAATAAATAAAAGGAATCCAGGTTGGAAAAGAAGTGAAACTCTCACTGTTTGCAGATGACATGATCCTCTACATAGAAAACCTTAAAGACTCCACCAGAAAATTGCCAGAGCTAATCAATGAATATAGTAAAGTTGCAGGATATAAAATCAACACAGAAATCCCTTGCATTCCTATACACTAATAATGAGGAAAGAAAAGAGAAATTAAGGAAACAATTCCATTTACCACTGCAATGAAAATAATAAAGTACTTAAGAATAAATATACCTAAAGAAACAAACGACCTATATATAGAAAACTATAAAAAGCTAATGAAAGAAATCAAAGAGAACACAAATAAATGGAGAAATATGCCATGTTCATGGATCAGAAGAATCAATATAGTGAAAACGAGTGTACTACCCAAAGCAATCAATAGATTCAATGCAATCCCTATCAAGCTACCAACAAAACTTTTCACAGAACTAGAACAAATAACTTCACAATTTGTATGGAAATACAAAAAAAAACCTTGAATAGCCAAAGCAATCTTGAGAAAGATGAACGAAACTGGAGGAATCAACCCGTCTGACTTCAGGCTCTACTACAAAGCCACAGTCATCAAGAGAGTATGGTACTGGCACAAAGACAGAAATATAGATCAATGGAACAAAATAGAAAGCCCAGAGAAAAATCCACGCACCTATGGACACCTTATCTTTGACAAAGGAGGCAAGAATATACAATGGATTAAAGACAATCTCTTTAATCAGTGGTGCTAGGAAAACTGGTCAACCACTTGTAAAAGAATGAAGCTACAACACTTTCTAGCACTGTACCCAAAAATAATTTCAAGATGGATTAAAGATCTACATGTAAAACCATGTAAGGCCAAAGAACTAAACAGATATTTCTGCAAAGAAGACATACAGATGGCTAACAAACACATTAAAAATCGCTCAACATCACTCATTATCATAGAAATGCAAATCAAAACCACAATGAGGTACTATCTCATGCTGGTCAGAATGGTTGCTATCAAAAAGCCTAGAAACCATAAATGCTGGAGAAGGTGTAGAGAAAAAGGAACACTCTCACACTGTTGGTGGGAATGCAAACTAGTACAACCACTATGGAGAACAGTGTGGAGATTCCTTAAATAGCTGAAAATAGAACTACGATATGACTCAGCAATCCCACTGCTGGGCATACACACTGAGGAATCCAGAATTGAAGGAGACACGTGTACCCCAGTGTTCACCACAGCACTGTTTACCATAGCCAGGACATGGAATCAACCTAGATGTCCATTGGCAGATAAATACATAAGAAAGCTGTGGTTTATATACACAATGGAATATTACTCAGCCATTAAAATTAATGCATTTGAATCAGTTCTAATGAGGTGGATGAAATTGGAGCCTAATATACAGAGTGAAGTAAGTCAGCAAAAAAAAAAAAAAACAAAAAAACCACCAATACAGTATATTAAGCATATATATGGAATTTAGAAAGATGGTAATGATGACCCTATATGCTAGCTAGGAAAAGAGACACAGATGTAAAGAACAGATTTTGGACTCTGTGGGAGTAAGTGAGGGTGGGATGATTTGAGAGAATAGCATTGAAACATGTATATTATCATATATGAAATAGATTGCCAGTCCAGATTCAATGCATGAGACATGGTGCTCAGGGATGGTGCACTGGAATGACCCTGAGGGATGTGATGGGGAGGGAGGTGAGAGGGGGTTTCATGATGGGGAACACATGTACACCCATGGCTGATTCATGTGAATGTATGGCAAAAACCATCACAATATTGTAAAGTATTTAAGTTCAGTTCAGTTCAGTCGCTCAGTTGTGTCCGACTCTTTGGGACCCCATGAATCGCAGCACACCAGGCCTCCCTGTCCATCACCATCTCCCGGAGCTCACTCAGACTCACGTCCATCAAGTCCGTGATGCCATCCAGCCATCTCATCCTGGGTCGTCCCCTTCTCCTCCTGCCCACAATCTCTCCCAGCATCAGACTCTTTTCCAATGAGTCAACTCTTCGCATGAGGTGGCCAAAGTACTGGAGTTTCAGCTTTAGTACCATTCCTTCCAAAGAAATCCCAGGGCTGATCTTCAGAATGGACTGGTTGGATCTCCTTGCAGTCCAAGGGACCCTCAAGAATCTTCCCCAGCACCACAGTTCAAAAGCATCAATTCTTTGGCGCTCAACCTTCTTTACAGTCCAATTCTCATATCCATACATGACCACAGGAAAAACCATAGCCTTGACTAGACGGACCTTAGTCGGCAAAGTAATGTCTCTGCTTTTGAATATACTATCTAGGTTGGTCATAACTTTGCTTCCAAGGAGTAAGCCTCTTTTAATTTCATGGCTGCAGTCACCATCTGCAGTGATTTTTGAGCCCAGAAAAATAAAGTCTGACACTCTTTCCACTGTTGCCCCATCTATTTCCCATGAAGTGATGGGACCAGATTCCATGATCTTAGTTTTCTGAATGTTGAGCTTTAAGCCAACTTTTTTGCTCTCCTCTTTCACTTTCATCAAGAGGCTTTTTAGCTTCTCTTCACTTTCTGCTGTAAGGGTGGTGTCATCTGCATATCTGAGGTTATTGATATGAGTATTAATGTATTCATTGGCTAGAAGATAATTTATACATTTAAGGAAAAGAGCCAGTGAATTTCTGGCTGCTAGACTGGCGGGGGGGCGGAGGTAGTATTCTAAGCTTGCTCCCTAAAATAAATACTCTGCTATGTTTAGAAACTTATCTGGCTAAAAATTACCTCTTTTTTATAATAAAAGGCGAAATTCTATCCTTGTCTTTACAATTAGACAAAATTATTTTTCTCTAACTAAATTTTCCAAATATTTCTACCTATCACCAATTAAAGTGTTTGTTTATGCAATAGCTGCTTTTAAGCAGGGAGACAAACATCATTAAAAGATAAAGATATATTGTATTTTGGAGTTAGAATAATGAAAGGTTAAAGAGATATTAAGACATTTAGAAAGAGAGCAAGGACAGATATTGTAGATTTTGTGATCATTTCCCCATCAATCATTGAATATTGATCTTTTCATGTATACTGACTTTTATTCAGTTATTTATACCTCTTTGATGAAGCCCTTGTGCTTTGGGAGAAGATAACTCTAATTAGGCCTAAAAGAATTCACATAACACCATTTATTGATGGGTGGTTCAGTAGTAAAGTACCCACCTACCAATGCAGGGGATGTAAGTTCAATCCCTGGGTCAGGAAGATCCTCTGGAGCAGGAAATGGCAACCTACTCCAATATTGTTGCCTGGAAAATCCCATGGACAGAGAAACCTGGCAGGCTACAATCCATGGGGGTCACAAAGAGTAGGACATGACTTAGAAACTAGAAAAAAACAACAAATTTATTGCCAGCAGTTATTTTTAAGGGTAAGTTATTTTTACAAGTAAGAATATGCCCAATTCAGTGCAATAAGTAGGTAAGCATACTATATGTATTATAATCTAAGCAATTAGGACACATTTAAGAGAGAAAAGGGGATGCTGGTAATAACTATTCCAAAATATGAGGCATAAACTGGAACTGCTCCAAACTAGAATATGAGAATGTATACGTATTCCCATATGAGAATACAACTAGTTAGATGGAAAAAGAAGTTTGCTTGGAATTTCTTAGAAAAGAGTCCCTTGGATCTGCAGAAAAAATTGTGAGGGTCAATATGTCTCTGTGTTACTTCCTGCTTGAACATTCTGTGATTTCTATGTGGTTGTCTCAGCTATTATAAAGATAAAAGGAAAAAAAAAATAGATCCATCCAAAATTACCTTGTTTAAATTAACCAGTTAAATGATTTAAAATTTCTTAACAACTAAATAACAGTCCATTAACTTTTGTTAGTCCATAATTTTAGTAGATAAGCACCCTAGTATTTTGAAAACTTTCCTTTATGATAGAAAATAAAAGATGTAAAGATGGTATGTTTGCCTTTTTCCAGTTCAAAACAAACAAAACAAAAACAAAACTGTTTTATCCATACAATATTAGTCACGGGTGTGACCATGCCTCTAAATGATTTTCCGTTAGAGATAATCATATAGCCATGTCACTAACCTGAGTAATTACAAGAATCCCTGAAGGAAACTAGTTTAAATTTTAAGTTTCATCTGACTTATAACCAACAAATATGGAAAACAGGTAGAAAGAGCATGAAGAAGTTAAGAAAAAAGAGTGACACTGTCCTTTTTTCCCCATTATTAACTATCTTCCTCTTCAGTCAGTGAATTGAGCAAAGTAATTCTGGAAACAAACAAACAAACTATTCCTACAGGGCATACAATATCCAATAACTTCCTCCTTCATGTTTAATGATCTTGTATGTGAGGAACCAATCTAATTTGTGAAAACAAATTACTTTTTGGAGATATGTTATTTCAACCCACACTGAATATATTATTCATTTTTTTTGAGCACTTACTCTCTTTTATTGTTTTGAAATATAGTTGGTTTACAATATTAGTCTCTGTTGTACAACTGGTAATTCAAAATTTTTATAGATTATATTACATTTAAAGTTATAAAATATTTTAAAGTAGCAATAAAGACTATATAAGATGCAATTCATTATTTTTGTAACTGTTTCATGGTTCCATTGGGAGGTGAGGCTTAAATCTCATACAAGATGTTACCTTGATTAAGTTGCTTTTGAAATCAAATGCAACATAATTTTAACATAAAATATCACTCAAGGGAAACATTTCATTTGCAAAGACAATTAATGAAATCCAAGGCAAAATATCTTAGTAAGAGTAATACAGAACATGTAAATTCTGATCAACTTTAAAATTGCCACCAGAGAGTTCAATAGTGGAGTTTTTTTTTCCTAATAAACTAGGAAATCATACGAGTTTTCAAGAGCGGGAAAATACTTCAGAAAGACATTAAAATTACGCCAGGACATAAAAATATACATGATAATATCTAAAACTTAAAAAATAAAGCATATCAGGAAATACACTAGATTATAACAACTTATTGGCCTTATTCCTTGACTTGGTTCTAGTAATACTAGGAGATTACTATGCAAACTGACAGTTGCCTTATAATATTTCCCCATTCAACCATAAAAGGCACTTTAATCAGCTTGAATTTGCTCAACTAATCAAGGAACAGTATTCGCGATCTGACTCCAAATCAGCCATATCTCTTACTGTTTCTCTTAACACACTTAACTAAGCTAAATGGAAAAAAAACCTTTCTATTCCTAGCATACTTTCCAATGTTTTCTAAAGTCTGTGTTTTTATTCACATTAGTCCTTCTGCTTCATATGTTGTCTCACCCTTTCTCTCTCTCTCTCTCTCTCTCTCTCTCTTTTAATCAGGTATATTTAAGTCCTACTTATTAAAAAATCATTTCTTCCAGGATGAACTCTTCTCTTTATCTTCTTATATAAGAACAGTTATTTCATAAATTGAACCTTTCATATGATCTTTTATAAACCATCAATGTATATCTATCCTATTTCACTGGAAGCTTGATAAAATCAAAAGAACACTCTTCTCATTTGTTCAAGATTGGCAGTAACAAGCTACGTGACCACAGAGAAGTAACTTAACTTCTCTGAGTCTATAAAATGAGAATAGTAAAACAGGTGGTCTCTGGGGCCCCTCCTATATCTTTAGTGATATGAATCTATTAGACCTTTAGCAGCTTAAGAATTATATTTGTGACTTCAAAACAAATCCAGTGTTTTGTATATATTAAGCATAGTAAGAATTTAATAACTAAAGAAATTAATCCATAAAATAGTTATTAATATTTATTTTGGTCAGTATTATGATGACACAAGGATGGATTAGCTAATTTAGCTGAAAGTTTTCTCAATTAAAAGATTCATGCAACTGTTGAGCAAATTCAATATCTTAATTTAATTCCTAAATGAGATCGGCAGTTACAAATAGCATCAAACCATAGAATCTTAAAAGTTTTTAAACAAATGTACAAAAAACTTGTTTATCTATGAACTAGAAACTAGAATTATAATGATTAATGTAAAGTATTCCCTTTCTGTGTTTTTTTTATTTTTTGGATATATATATATATATATATATATATATATATATATATATAAAGTATCTCTGAGAGTGTAGTTCAGTGTTACTAAATCCACTTATACCACTGTGCAAACATTAACATTAGCTATCTCAAGAACTTTTTCATCATTTCAAACTAAAATTCTTTATTCATTAAACAATAACTTTCCATTTTTCCTTCACCCCAGTTACTGGTAACCAACATAATACCTTCTATCCCTATGAAGCTGACTTCTCTTGGAAGTCACATAAAAAAAGTAATGTATTTATCCTTATGTATCTACTTTATTTTTCTGATGATAATGACTGCAAGTGAAAGAGGCGAGTGAAAAATTCAACATTCAGAAAACTAAGATCATGATATTCGGTCCCATCAGTTTAGTTCAGTCGCTAAGTCCTGTGAGACTCTGCGACACCATGAATAGCAGCACGCCAGGCCTCCCTGTCCATCACCAACTCCCAGAGTTCACACAGACTCACATCCATCGAGTCAGTGATGCCATCCAGCCATCTCATCCTCTGTCTTCCCCTTCTCCTCCTGGCCCAAATCCCTCCCAGCATCAGCGTCTTTTCGAGTGAATCAACTCTTCTTGTGAGGTGGCCAAAGTATTGGAGTTTCAGCTTCAGCATCAGTTCTTCCAATGACTCTCCTTTAGGATGGACTGGTTGGATCTCCTTGCAGTCCAAGAGACTCTCAAGAGTCTTCTCCAACAACACAGTTCAAAAGCTTCAATTCTTCAGTGCTCAGCTTTCTTCACAGTCCAGCTCTCACATCCATACATGACTACTGAAAAAACCATAGCCTTGACTAGATGGACCTTTGTTGGCAAAGTAATGTCTCTGCTTCTTAATATACTATCTAGGCCGGTCATAACTTTCCTTCCAAGGAGTAAATTCGTGATGGCAGTCAACATCTGCAGTGATTTTGGAGCCCCTCCCCCAAAATAAATTCTGACACTGTTTCCACTGTTTCTCCATCTGTATCCCATGAAGTGATGCGGCCAGATGCCCTGATCTTTATTTTCTGAATGTTGAGCTTTAGGCCAACATTTTCACTCTCCTCTTTCACTTTCATCAAGAGGCTTTTTAGCTCCTCTTCACTTTCTGCCATAAGGGTGGTGTTATCTGCATATCTGAGGTTATTGATATTTCTCCTGACAATCTTGATTCCAGCTGTGCTTCTTCCAGCCCAGTGTTTCTCATGATGTACTCTGCATAGACGCTAAATAAGCTGGGTGACAATATATAGCCTTGATGTCCTCCTTTTCCTTTTTGGAACCAGTCTGTTGTTCCATGTCCAGTTCTAACTGTTGCTTCCTGACCTGCATACAGATTTCTCAAGAGGCAGGTCAGGTGGTCTGGTATTCCCATCTCTTTCAGAATTTTCCACAGTTTATTGTGATCCAAACAGTCAAATGCTTTGGCATAGCCAATAAAGCAGAAATAAATGTTTTCCTGGAACTCTCTTGCTTTTTCCATGATCCATCAGATGTTGGCAATTTGATCTCTGGTTCCTCTGCCTTTTCTAAAACCAGCTTGAACATCAGGAAGTTCACGGTTCACGTACTGATGAAGCCTGGCTTGGAAAATTTTGAGCATTACTTTACTAGTGTGTGAGATGAGTGTAATTCTGCAGTAGTTTGAGTATTATTTGGCATTGCCTTTCTTTGGGATTGGAATGAAAACTGACCTTTTCCAGTCCTGTGGCCACTGCTGAGTTTTCCAAACTTGCTGGCATATTGAGTGCAGCACTTTAACAGCATCATCTTTCAGGATTTGAATTAGCTCAACTGGAATTCCATCACCTTCACTAGCTTTGTGCCACTGTAATTCTGCCTCATTTCAATATCGATTGAGCAAGTATTATATGAAGTATACAGTGCCAGAAAATAGAGCTATAATGCTGTACAAGCTAAACAACGTCCTTGACCTCATGGACATTAAAATGCAGAGTAGAGAGACATTTACCAAATACTCAAATGTGAAACTTCAACTTTGATTAGTGATATAAAAGAGTAGTACAGCATGCTCCAAGAACAGGAGAATTTGACCTGGTCCAAGGGGTAACTGATTCCATGAGGAGTCTCAAGCTGAAATATGAAAGATGAACAGAATAACTAGGTGAAGAAGAAAGGGAAGAACGTTTCAAAAGGAGGAAATAACATGTGCAAGAGCTTTGTTATGGGAAGTAATATGGCACCATAGAAGACTTCAAAGACCGATTCCAGCAACTTGCAGAAATATAGGAGTGAGGGAGGAAATAGGATGAGACAGTTGTAATAATCATCAGGGTCCAGATCAAGCCAGTCCTCATAGCATTTATTTAAACTTTTGATTTTGATTTTTAGAGCCATGGGAATCTATCGACGTGTTAAAAATGAGTTTACATGCTAAAATTTACATTTTTAAATGATTATTCTGGCAGTTGAGTGTAAAAGTACTTATTTTGGTCTTGCTAAGATGGTGGTTTAGCACAAAATGCTAGATATCTATCAATCAAATTCCATTATCCACTAAGTTTGACCCTGGAGGAATTTCACAGATGAATATCCTAGGATATAGGAAGTATCAGGAAAAGTGAAAAAAATTCTGGAGACACAAAAAGCTATTTTGGACTGGAGAGACAGTGCTGAAGATTGTGAAAAGCAATAAATTTAATCTAAAGCATACATACAGGAATTTTCAATCAACAATTAAAGAATATATATTCTTCTCAAGCACATATTGGGCATTTTCAAAAATGGAACATGTACTAGGCAACAAAATATATTAATTTTCAATGCTTCATAACAAATCATTGTTGATTTAGCTATATTTTCATCTGGTAACTTAAGTAGGAAAGAAGTCACTTAGAAACTCCTTTTGAAAATTGGCATATTCATTTTCTTACTACTACTAAGTCGCTTCAGTTGTGTCCGACTCTGTTTGACCCCATAGACAGCAGCCCACCAGGCTCCCCCATCTCTGGGATTCTCCAAGCAAGAACACTGGAGTGGGTTGCTATGGCTGTACAAATCATGATAACTTTCATCTTCAAAGCCAAAAAGAAAAGAGATTTTCTGTAGGTTCAAGTCACTAACCTCTAGATCTTCTTGTAAGGGCTCCACTTATTAGATCATCCCCACCCAGGATAATCTTCCTTTGATTAACTAACAGTCAAGTAATTAGGGACTTTAATTACATTCTCAAAATTTCTTCATCCTTACCTTATAAGGCTTATATGGCTCTTCCCTGGTGACTCAGAGAGTAGAAGCCTCTGCCTACAATGCGGGAGACCCAGGTTCTATCCCTGGGTCAGGAAGACCCCTGAAGAAGGAAATGGCAACCCACTCCAGTACGCTTGCCTGGAAAATCCCATGGACGGAGGAGTCTGATAGGCTACAGTCCATGAGGTCACAAAAAGTCAGACACCGACTGAGTGACTTCACTTTTACTTTCACTTTCGCCTTATAAAATAAATGAATCAGGTAGCAATAACCCATCACCTTGGCCATAGACTGTTGGTTTGAAGTTACAGGTAACATCTACATTTAAATGGAATTGATCATACGAGAGCATGACTCACTGCGGTTAGCAAAGATGTGTCTGTAAGATACAATTGAAACAAAAACTTGTAAGAATAGATAATATGCAGACTATATTTTGATTCCTAACAGAAACAAGGTAGAAGTTAGTAATGATAAGACAAATTTAAATATCTATTATAAACATAAAACATTTAAGTCTAATTCATAGGACAAAAGAAAATACTTAAAACTAAATGATAATGAAGCATTATATATCAAAGTGATGGAATTGAGAAAGTTTAAATCAGACACAATAAAAAGATTGCCACTATCACTGATTTTATTCTATTACATTATAATGGAGATATAACCAGCAAAACTGAAAAAGAAAAATAAAGTCATAATGATTAAAAAGGAGGTAAATTGCCATTATTTGCAGATGAAATACTTATCTACATAGAAAGCCCAAAGTAAGCTACAGACAAAATATTAAAAGGAATAGAAGGGCAGCATTAGGCAGCTAGAAATCAATATTCAAAAGTCAAATGGCATTTTATAAACTACAAATAACTAAGATCATTAAAAATTATAACAGCATCAGAAATGATGATTCCCTAAATGTGTATCTATTAAAGATATTGATAATCTCTATAGGGAAAATAATAAAATTACATTGATATATTAAGGAAGACTTACATAGAAAGAGAGATATACCTGTTCAGGATAGAAGGTGATATAATAATGATAGCACTTTTCCTTAATCTACAGATTTAGTGCAATTCCATCAAAATTTCAACAGTGTTTCATGCAGGTTGATAAGCTAGTCATAGAATTTTGTGGAAAATTATTCTAATATTAGCTAAGATACTTCTGAGGAAAACAGATTTGCTCTACCACTACTTGGAATTATTATGAATAGAATAGGGAAAGGGATCCAATGTTTTTCAAAGTGAAGGGTTTGACACATTATCCCACTTTCACCATAATGATATATGTCTGTGGCAGATAATCTGATGAGAAAAAATCCAGTAGAAAGAATCCATACATTTTCACATCATTTGTGGATCTAAATGTAGAGACTGATGGCTACAGTGTTTTTCTGGTTGTTGATCTTGTATCAATAAGGAACTCTTTTCATATGACCTAGATTCCTTATGTCTTTTTATACATATATGTATATATATACACACACATAGATATATGGCATATGTATCATAAATGTATCTATAGCAAATATATGGTATATAATTATATACTATATAATATATACTATAATTATGTAATATATACTTATAAAATTTTACATAATTGTATTCATATATACACATATATGCACATACATATATACATGATATACATGTATGTTATTCACTCAGTCATGTCCAACTGTTTGCAACCCAATGGACTGTAGCTCACCAGGCTCCTCTAGCCATGGGATTCTCCAGGCGAGAATACTGTAATGGGTTTCCATGTCCTTCTCCAGGGAATCTTCCCAACTCAGGGATCAAACCCAGGTCTCCTGCATTGCAGGTGGATGCTTTACCATCTTAGCTACTAGGGAAGCCCATAATATAGATATGTTATATATATAATTGTATATTTTAATATATAATATATATTCATGCAAATATACATAATATATATTAAATATAATGCAATTATTAAATTATTTTATGATTATACAATAATATAATTATATTATATAAGATATAATTATATACCATATAATGCTATAGATATATTTATACTATAGTTGCTATATATAGGTTATATATATATATATATATATATATGGATATATGGATATAAAAAAAGGCATTTAGGTCACATAAAAAGAGTTCCTAATTGACATAACCAGATCAACAACCAGAAAAACACTGCAACCATCAGTTCCTACACTTATACCCACAGATGATATGAACGCTTATGGACTCTTTCTACTGGGTTGTCAGGTTATCTGCCACAAACAAGGGGTGCCTAACAATGAATTTCCTTTATTTTTATACAAAAGTTAGGCAATCACCCTCTGTTCTCCCTCCTTCCCCCCCAAAAAACAGTGAAAAACCCCTTTGCTTGCTTAAGATTAAATGGAAAGTATCCTGGGTTCTTACCTTCACCTTCTGGAATATAAATGTACCTTTCCAAGTGCTAAATAAACCCCAGTTGTCTATTTTAAAACAGAAATATTGCCAAGTTCTGGGCTTCAACCCTTTGTCATGTAAATACCAAGGGAGACAGAGCTCTAGTCTTCCTGGAAATTTGGGACTTATCCTAGGGGTCTAGTCAGGACTGTAACTATTAGACTCTCTCTGGAAGAGATAGACATTTTATTGTTTCTTTGGATCAAAGCAATTAACAGGGACAAATAGCTCCAATCTTATTCTTGTGTATGTGAAAAGTAAAATGTTCCTAGGAGAAATTAAGACAAATATTTTCTATCTTTATATTTTTATATCTCAGGAGGTTAGGGCTTTTAAACAGGGGAACTGAGAACTCTAGAAAGCTTCATTTCCTCACATCCACACATATACAAAAATTTGATATGTCAAATATAGCATAGTAGATAAATAGAGAAAGACTATTCAATGAAAACAAGTGGAAAAAATGTTTATTCATAGGGAAAAACTGAATTTGGACCATCACACCATTCAAAATTAAATTTATGTAAGAAATTAAAAACCTTGCATATAAAAATAAAATGGTATAATGTTTAATGGGAAACATAGGTGAATATATTCCTGACTTCAGGGTAGAGAGGGACTTCTAAAGACAAAAAAAGAATCTTAAGACATGATAAATTTGACTATATTAAAGCAAAACTTCTCTCCACTTAGCAAAGCTTTTAGGAGAGTAAAAACACAACACACACACACACACACACACACAAAAGAAAAGCAAAAAATCACAAGCCATAGACTGGGAGAAAAAAAAATGTATTACAGCACATATAAACAAGAAAGAACAGTAACTGAAAAACATGAATGTCATGTAAATCAATAAGACACTAAATATAGTCATAGAAAAATCAGTGAGAAAAGAGGTATTTCAAGTGAAGAAAACATTTACAACCAATAGAAAGGGATCCTCTATTCCATTGACAATCAGGAAAATACACATAAAACTACAATGAGAAAACCCTATACTTATTCAACTGGTAAAAATATGATAAAATAAAACAAAAAGTTTTCAATAAAAATAAATCAGGACAATGCCAAGATTTAGAGATAGAGTGAATCAATAGGCTATATATTTCTGGTGGGAGAACATTTTCTTGATAGAACCTTTTTGGAAAATAATTTTCATTATATTAGTTACATGTACAAAATATATATTTGTAAATGTATAACATAAGACATATAAAAACAGAAATATCAACAACAGTAAACAAAACTGGAGCAACTTGAATGACAACATATGGGGAGAAAGTAAACAGGGACTATTCATTCAGTTCAGTTGCTCAGTCGTGTCTGACTCTGCAAACCCATGGAGTGCACCACTCCAGGCTTTCCTGTCCATCACCAACACAGAAAATTTGCTCAAACTCATGTCCATCGACTTGGTGATGCCATCCAACCATCTCATCCGCTATCATCCCCTTCTCCTCCTGCTTTCAATATTTTCCAGCATCCGGGTCTTTTCCAAGGAGTGAGTTTTTCACATCAGGTGGCCAAAGTATTGGAGTTTCAGCTTCAGCATCAGCCCTTATAATGAACATTCAGGACTGATTTCCTTTAGGATTGATTGGATTGATCTCCTTGCAGTCCAAGGGAATACTGAAGAGTCTTCTCAAAAACCACAGTTCAAAGGAATCAATTATTTGGCGCTCATCTTTCTTTATAGTCCAATTCTCACATCCATACATAACTACTGCAAAAACCATAGTTTTGACTAGACAGACATTTGTTGGCAAAGTAGTGTCTCTGTTTTTTAATATGCTATCTAGGTTGGTCATAGTTTTTCTTCCAAGGAACAAGTGTCTTTTAATTTCATGGCTGCAGTCATTATCTGAAGTGATTTTGTAGCCCCCTCCCCCAAATAAAGCCTGTCACTGTTTCCATTGTTTCCCCATCTATTTGCCATGAAGTTATGGGACTGGATGCCATGATATTAGTTTTTTGAATGTTGAGTTTTAAGCCAAGGTTTTCGTTCCCCTCTTTCGCTTTCATCAAGAGGCTCTTTAGTTCTTTGCTTTCTGCCATAAGGGCGGTGTCATCTGAGTATCTGAGGTTATTGTTATTTCTCCTGGCAATCTTGATTGCAGCCTGTGCTTCAACCAGCCCAGCATTTTGCATGAGGTACTCTGCATAAAAACTAAATAAACAGGATGACAATATACAACCTTGATGTACTCCTTTCCCAATTTGGAACCAGTCTGTTGTTCCATGTTTGGTTCTAACTGTTGCTTCTTGACCGCCATACAGATTTCTCAGGAGGCAGGTCAGGTAGTCTGGTATTCCCATCTCTTTAAGAATTTTCCAGTTTGTTGGGATCCACATAGTCAAAGGCTTTGGTGTTATAAATAAGGCAGAAATAGATGTTTTTCTGGAACTCTCCTGATTTTTTCAATGATCCACTGGATGTTGGCAGTTCGATCTCTGATTCCTCTGCCTTTTCTAAACCCAGCTTGAACATCTGGAAGTTCATAGTTGACGTATTGTTGAAGCCTGTACTGGAGAATTTTGAGCATTACTTTGTTAGCCTGTGAGATGAGTGCAATTGTGTGATTGTCTGAACATTCTTTGGAATTTCCTTTATTTGGAATTGGAATGAAAACTGATCTTTTCCAGTCCTGTAGTCACAGCTGAGTTTTCCAAATTGACAGACATATTGAGTGCAGCATTTTAACAGCATCATCTTTTTGGGTTTTAAATAGCTCAACTGGAATTCCATCACCTCCACTAGCTTTATTCATGGTGATGCTTCCTAAGGCCCACTTGGCTTCACATCCCAGGATGTCTGGCTCTAGGTGAGTGATCACATAATTGTGGTTTTCTGGGTCATGAAGATCTTTTTTTGTATAGTTCTTCTGTCTTCTTGTCATCTCTTCTTAATATCTTCAGCTTTTGTTAGGTCCATACCATTTCTTTTCGTTATTGTGTCCATCTTTTCATTAAGTGTTCCCTTGGTTTCTCTTATTTTCTTCAAGATATCTCTAGTCTTTCCTAGTCTATTGTTTTCCTCTATTTCCTTGCATTGATCACTGAGGAAAGTTTTCTTATCTCTCCTTGCTATTCTTGGAGCTCTGTACTCAAGTGGGTATATCTTTCCTTTTTTCCATTGCCTTTAGCTTCTCTTCTTTTCTCAGCTGTATTTGTAAGGCCTCCTCAGACAACCATTTTGCCTTTTTGCATTTATTTTTCTTGGGAATGGTTTTTATCTGTCTCTTGTACAATGTCACGATCCTCCTTCCATATTTCTTCAGGTACTCTGTGTATCAGATCTAAACCCTTGAATCTGTATAATCACAAGGGATTTGATTTGGGTCATGCCTGAATGGTCTAGTGGTTTTCCCTACTTTCTTAAACTTAAGTCTGTATTTGTCAATAAAGAGTTCATAATCTGACCCACAATTTAGCTCCCAGTCTTGTTTTTGCTGACTGTATAGAGTTTCTCCATCTTTGGCTGCAAATAATATAATCAGTCTGATTTCAGTATTGACCATCTGGTGATGTCCATGTGTATTGTTCTCTTGTGTTGTTATTCATAAGATGAATAGTCTTATAAGATGGATTATTTATAAGATGCAGTATTTTTCAGCAGTCAAAAAGTATAAACTGCAGTTACTAAGGAGTGGAACTGAAGAGCATTGTCAATGTTTCCCAGATGGGACTACACCAAATAAGCACTCTGTATGAAAATTCAGTCTTGTTGTTAATAAATAACTGAGGAATGTTAAAAGGAAGAGGTTAACAAAGCAAAAGAAAAAATAAAGTAGGAAACAGAGAAAGTATAATAGTTTGGTCTTTAAAAAGCATAGTGAAAACATGAAATCAAGAAAAGCAAAGATTAAACATGATCATGTAACTTGAGAAAAAGAATAAAACTACAAAAACATAGGAATGATACATGAAAGATAATGTTAACATATTAGCAAGTTTTAATGAAATAAACCAAAGGCCCTAAATATGTAGAAACCTGAATGTTTAATAACTATCGAGAACAAAAGAATGATCACCATCTCCAACTTCCCAAATGTTTCCTAACTTAGATTATTTAAAGTGTAAGATGTGTTATATCTCCAATGAAAATATTATACCACTCAAAGTATTATGAAGCATATGAAACAATGTAAAATTTAGTAGCACAATCTTGATATTCAAACTTTTCAAATAAAATCCAAATAAAAAGAAAGTAAGAAAAGAAAACCAAGGATCAATCTTCACTACGAATATGTATCATGTAAAAACCTAAATAAGATATTATCAACTTAAATCCATCGTTAACTCAAAGTAGAATCACAACCATAATGGCTGAGTTACAAAGTTATATGATTTGCACAGAACATGCAGAATCAGTTACTCCTGCCTGCTGCCTTCCAGCTCCTTGTGTTAAGCTTAGATCAGTAGTCAGATTTCCTTCTCACTTATTTTTAAGTGTCTCTCATGGGCTCCCATCATATTTCATGTCCTCTGTTCTCATACCACTCACCTATATGTTTTTTAATGACTCTCAGTTTCAAAGAAAAATAATTGGGGTCCTAATTAATTTTCTTTCAGAGGACCCCTTGTAAATATCAGTTACAGACAGACATGTGTGGGAAGCAATCATCCCCGCTTCACAGTTGCCAAAAGCAAAATGCACAAGGAAATTTGGAATAGAGGCTACACATATCATCACATATTACCAAGCCAAAATACTGTTACATGTAAAATGATCTTGTAATACTTTTACAAACAGAAAAATAAATGATGAATGCATAAAGCAACATTAAATTGTATATGCTGATTTTCCAAGCCCTCAATTTTTTATTTATAAAATTTTAATTTAATCACTCTGAAGTAAAATTACTAGTTATCAGAATTCTTCTCATGGAAATTTAAAAATCTATCAATTCCAATCCTCTCCCTAGATTGCATTACATGTCTCATCATCTACTTCTTAACATTTATTGTATGATATAGGAATTATAAGTAGCTTCCTTCAGAGTTTAATTTTTGCATTCCAAAAAGAGAGCTCTTATAGAAGAAAAATCTTAACTTTCAAGACCTTTTTATCCCCCTTGTACTATAAGAGTCTGTTTTTGGAACTCAAGGCTACAAATTTGACTCTGTAATCTCTGAGGTCTTCTGTGATCTCAGACACTATTCTCCAGCAAAGCAAACAGTATACAGGTGGCAAAAAATGCCTCTTGGGTATAGGAAGCATAATACTGCAATTATACTATTGATGGAGTATTTTTTCTAATTTAGTTTTATATTTCTTGATTTCAGACTCAAGAACATTGTAACAGACTGATCCCTTGGAGACAATGTTCCCTTTCTTTCTCTCATTTCATATTTCTCCCTATCCCCTTCTCCCAGATAATGCTAAATCTTGCTTTACTATATGAATAACAAAATTAATGTCATTTAAACTGCAATGCTTAGTGGTAACTGAGAATATTTCCTTTGCTTTTAAATGCTCATGTTTAAGGAAATATATTTGTATTATGTATAGCTTCAATTTATTGACAATTTAACTCTGAAATCAGTGTTGTTCTCTTCTCTATCTATACACACTTTCCAGGTCATTTCACTCACTCTCATGGTTTTAAATGGCGTTTATGACTCAGAAATGCATAACTGCAGCTCTGACCTTCTGGATGCCTATTTGATATCTCCTGTTAGATTTCTAAAAGGCCTCTCATATTTAACACTACTGGCTAAGTCTTCTAGGTATCAAAGTCTGAAGTAAAAATCAGTATGATGGCATCATTTGGGAGGACAAATCCAGTTTAGTAAATGCAAGGAGTAAAAGGATAATGAAATGCAGTTTAGATTCATCAATTATGTTCACTCAATACACAGACATCTCAAGGTTTGCAAGATCATAACTCAGAGCAATCCACAGTGGAAATAAAGACAGAGATTTACCTGCCAAGTCCTTTTTGTAGGGGGCATGAACATGTGCTTATGCATAACTGCATTCAAGAAAGGATTTGTTGACCATCTGCAGACTCCAGCTATCACCTCCTTCAGAGAGCCATCCAATCCAACAGCACACATTTCGTGGGGCAGCTCACAACCAAAAGTGGATTACATAGGTAGAAAAGTTAGGCCATATTGGTCTATTTCAGGACATTTCTAATGGGCTTTACATGCCCAACCATAGGGTTAGTCAGTTTTGTTGAGTGTTTCTCACAGTTGCAATCCTCCCTCTATCTCAACTTACTTCTGTATCCTTCCATACAAGTAGTAACCCACAATAAATACACAACATGCTAATGTAAGTATTTCTATGTTCCAACAGAGGTTTGAAATTTGATCTCTGGTTCCTCTGCTTTTTCTAAATCCAGGTTGTAAATCCAGGAAGTTCTCAATTCTTCTAGCTTGAAGGATTTTGAGCATAACCTTGCTAGCATATGAAATGAGCATACTTATATGGTAGTTTGAACATTATTTGGCATTGGTATTCTTTGAGATTGGAATGAAAACTGATCTTTTTCAGTCCTGTGGCCACTGCTGTTTTCTAACTTTGCTGACCTGTTGACTGTCACACTTTAACAGCATAATCTCTTAGAATTTAACATAGCTCAGATGGGACTCCACCATCTCCACTAGCTTTTTTCCTTGTAGTAATTCTTCCTAAAGCCCACTTAAATTCACACTCCAGGATGTCTGGCTCTAGGGGAATGATCACACCATCTTAGTTACCCAGGTCAGTAAGATCTTTTTTTTTTTTTTTTTTTTTTAAGTTCTTCTGTGTATTCTTGCCACCTCTTCTTAATCTTTTCTGCTTCTGTTAGGTCCTTACTGTTTCTGCCCTTTATTGTGCCCATCTTTGCATGAAATGTTCCCTTGATATCTCCAGTTTTTTTAATATAAATTTATTTATTTTAATTGCACGATACTGGATGCTTGGGGCTGGTACACTGAGAAGATCGTTTTCTTGAAGAAGTCTTTAGTCTCTAGAATTACATTGTTTTCCTCTCATTATTTCCATTATTCACTTAGGAAAGCTTTCTGATTTCTCCTTGTGATTCTCAGGAAATCTGCATTCAACAAGATGTATCTTTCTCTTTCTCCTTTGCCTTTTGCTTCTCTTCTTTCCCCAGTTATTTTTAAGGCCTCCTCAGACAACCACTTTGTTATTCTTGCATTTCTTTTTCTTTGAGAGGTTTTAGGTCACTGCCTCCTGTACAATGTTATGAACCTCTGTCCATAGTTCTTCAGGCACTCTATCTACCAGATACAATCTCTTGAATCTGTTCCTTACCTCTGCTGTATGATCATAAGGGATTTGATTTAGGTCATACCTGAATGACCTAGTGATGTTTCCTATTTTCTCCAATTTAAGCCTGAAGTTTGCAAAAAGGAGCTGATAATCTGAGCCTTAGCCAGATCCAGGCTTTGTTTTTGTTGACTATATAAATCTTGTTCATCTTCAGCTGCAAAGTACATAACCAATCTGATTTCAGTATTGACCATCTGGTGATGTCCATGTGTAGTTGTCTCTTGTGTTGTTGAAAGAGGGTGTTTGCTATGACCAGTGTGTTATCTAGGCAAAAGTCTATTAGCCTTTGCCCTGCTTCATTTTGTACTCCAAGGCCAAACTTGCCTGTTACTTCAGGTATATCTTGACTTCCTACTTTTGTTTTCCAGTTCCCTATAATGCAAAGGGCATCTTTTTTGTATTTGTTCTAGAAGGTCTTGGAGGTCTTCATAGAACTGATCAACTTCAGCTTCTTCAGCACTAGTGATTGGGGCATAGAATTGGATTACTGTGATGTTGAATGGTTTTCCATGGAAATGAACTCATATAATTCCGTCAATTTTGAGATTGCACCAAGTACTATATTTCAGACTCTTTTCTGATTATCAGGGCTAATCTATTTCTTCAAAGGGATTCTTTCCCACAGTAGTAGATATAAGTATCATCTGAATTAAGTTCGTCTGTTTTAGTTCAGTGATTCCAAAATGGTGACGTTCACTCTTGCCATTTTCTATTTAACTACTTTCAAGTTACCTTGCTTCATGGACCTAACATCCGAGGTTCTTATAAAATATTGCTCTTTACAGCACTGAACTTTACTTTCTCCACTAGACATATCCACAACTGAGTGTCATTTCAGCTTTGGCCCAGCCTTCTCATTTTTTCTGGAGCTATTTCTCTGTTCTTCCCCAGTTGCATATTGGACACCTACCAACCTAGGGAACTCATCTTCTGGTGTCATACCTTATGCTTTTTCATACTGTTCATTGGGTTCTCAAGGCAAGAATACTGGGGTGGTTTGCCATTCCCTTCTCCAGTGGACCACGTTTTGTCAGAACTACTTCTGCTTCATTGACTACAATAAAGCCTTTGATTGTGTGGATCACAATAAACTGTGGAAATTTTTTAAAAAGACAAGAATATCGGACTACCTTACCTGTGTCCTGAATGAAGGTCAAGAAGCAACAGTTAGAACCCAACATGGAACAATGGACTGGTTCAAAATTGGGAAAAGAGTATGTCAAAGCTGTATATTGTCATCATGCTTATTTAACTTTTGTGCAGAGCACGTCATGCAAAATACTGGGCTGGATGAAGCACAAGCTGGAATCAAGATTGCTGGGAGAAATATTAACAACCTCAGATATGCAGATGATGCCATTCTAATGACAGAAAGTAAAGAGGAACTAAAGAACCTTTTGATGAAGTTGAAAGGGGAGATTGAAAAAGCTGGCTTGAAAGTAAACATTAAAAGAACTAAGATCATGGCATCCATTCCCATCACTTAAAATAGAAGGGGAAAATAGAAGTAATGAAATATTTTATTTTCTGTCCATATAGTCAAAGCTATGGTTTTTCCAGTAGTCATGTACAGATGTGAGAGTTGGACCATAAGGAAGGCTGAGTGCTAAAGAATTGATGCTTTCAAATTGTGATGCTAGAGAAGACTCTTGAGAGTCCTTTGTACAGCAAGGAGATAAAACCAGTCAATCCTATAAGAAATAAACCTTGACTATTCATTGGAAGGACTGATGCTGAAGCTGAAACTCCAATACTTTGGCCACCTAATATGAAGACCCGACTCATTGGAAAAGACCCTGATCTTGGGAAAGATTGAGGGCAGGAGAAGGGGAGAACAGAGGATAAGATATTTAGATGGCATCATCAACTCAAGAGAAATGAGTTTGAGCAAACACCAGGAGATAGTGAAGTGTGACAACAAATCTTGGTGTGCTGCAGTACATGGGGTCTCAAGACAAGAGTTGGCCATTACTTAGAATCTGAACAATATCAATGTAAGTATTTGTATCCAGAAAACTCAGCCTACAACATCATCTGTCTCTCATTTCTCATTAGTCAAAGTCCATTTGATAAACAGTTAATTCCCCAAACATATGGTATATCATCTGACTCCTTGGTAGTTACTTAAGGATAAAATAGCATTCTAGTTCACTGGGGACTGACAGAGTTTTAGCACTGATAGTCCTGCTTGTTCAATCCTGGGCAATGCATAATAAATTTGTCACTATACTCAGGAAGACAGACCCCACACTACCTGGTGTGAAATTTCATTTAAATATAGACATGGAAGAGTAAGTAGCAACTTGATGCAGTACAGTTACCCATCATAAGACAGAAATGAGGCAACTGAGGAAATCTGAAAAGGAACATGCTTTGTTTGTCCAGTTCATTGTCCAGAATTGCACTAATTCATATATACTCTCCAAAATGCTCCTCTCATTCTTCTTCATGTTGGTATGCAACACTGCCATTCATTAGTTGCTGAAGGCAACAACTTTGAACTTCTCCTTTTCTCTCAATCCATATCTAGTCCATCCTCAAATCCAGATGGTTCTACCTTCAAAATATATCCAGGATCGTATCCCTTCTAACTTTTTCCATCACCATATAGAAATTACCATGATTTTTTTCCTGGACTTCTGCAAGATGTTGCCTGACTAGTCGTCTTGACTTTCGTTTTCCCAATTCAATTAGTTCTCTAAACATTAAGCAGATAATTGTTTAAACAAGCTGTCCCAATAATGTTAGTCCTCTACTTGACTTTCTCTGAATACTCACCATCACCCTTAAAATCTACAGTCTTGAGAGGTCAAGAAGGTGGAATAGGAGGACATAGAATTCACCTCCCTTCAATGAAAGCATCAAAAATACATCCACATATGAAGGAATTTTCACTGAAAAAAACTGGAGACTGAGAGAAAGACTATTTTCTGTAGCAGTTTCTAAGTAAGATTTACACTGACTTTGGAAGGAAGGGAAGACAAGCAATAAATTTGGGGCCTGAACCTCTTGGAGGGGACACAGAAGAGGAAAGTGATTATACAGGCTTAAAGATTCTCTCTGGGGAATAAGAAGTTTGAGCCTCATATTAAGCACCCCAGTCCTTGAGTTGAACACTGATAGTACAAATCTCCTTAATTTGAAAACAAGTGGGACTGAGAGCAGGACTGTAAGAAACCTAGACACCACTCATAAAAGGTATATACACATTTGTATAATCCCAAAATAAGGGAGAGTAAGAAGATTGAAATTGGCCAGGATCATGGCTGACTCTTCCCCACTGCCCTGGTATGTGCCCCAGCTTGAGCTACATGCCAGGTCTGGCTCCTCCTGCTCAATGGTGAAGGAATATAGTGGCTGAGAGGAGTGCACAATTGTGAAGAAACAAGTGGCTCAGACTCAGAAAGGCATATGAACAGGGCAGGGGCAACCAATCATTTCTGGTGCTTATCTTGGGAGTAGATTGGATATCTGGTGCCAGGGCCACTACAACCCATGCTCATTCCATGCCAAGTACCTGTATCAGACCCTCTTACTTCAGCACTGCTCCCCTTTGGAGTGAGGGTGATGATGCTGGGAGGTGGAGGGCACACATTTAGAAAGAACAGAGCCAGCATGGGCCAAAAGCTCAGGGCTTATGCTCCAGGAACATAGAATCCAACCCCTCTACCAATAGGATGGTGTTGGCCACTGCACAGAAGAGGTGCCCCAGGTCAAACTTGACCATGATTCTAGCTGTTCCATCTCCAGCCTCACCTCTCACCAACTGGCAGCACACCCAGGGAAAGATATGACCCATGTTCACTTCAGATCCAGCTTTCCCACCAAAGAAACTGTGAACAGACTGTATAGGGGCACTCCCACACAAGGATATCTGCCGGGAGCCAGCGTGAGGAACTCCGCCCATGGCAAAGGTCTAAGGAAGGAGGCTTGGCATATGCAAAGGCGTGATCAAGCCTCAGGAAACCCCCTGTTCCTGAGCATCTACCCCAAAACCAGAGTCTGTTTTATGCTCTCACCTACACCTCTGACTTTATGGGGGGCTCTTCCCCATAACCGTTTCTCTCAGAGAAGGAGTAAATGTGCAGCTCCAAGGCAATAAAAATTCCTGGGCATGACAAGAGTGTTTCAGCTTACAGACTCCTCTGAAGGTTATCTAGCCCACCTGTATAGGTTCGTCCGGCCACATGTGATTGTTTACAGCCTCCCAATCTGAGAGGCATGAGATGTTTTAGACTTACTAAAGGCAAATTCTTTTGGGGAGTTAGAAATTATTAGTATAGTGGGTTGGTTAGGAATTATATTGGTGAAGGGTTTTTCATTTGTTGTGTCAATAATTGCTGCTAATTCCCTGCTCTGGGTGGGAGAAGGATGTCTCAGGTCAAACCTCTCTGCTGACAGACTAGCTTGTGTGACAGGATTATCCATACTCCTGCCACTACGCACATGATTGTGTACTACCTGTTAACCATAAACAGCACAGAGAGTTTTTGAGTATTTTGAGAGTCTTAATTAGCATAGGACTTTTTCTTCTTGTTGAGTCAATGATTGCCGCCAGGCCTCCATATCCTTAGGCACCTGGGAATTTATTAATCAATGTATTTGGAATATAGCAAAGGAAATATAGTAGTTTGATGTTAGCAATACTAGACTTTTTGAGTTAATGGATTTTCTCTTTTGTAATAGATCACTGTACTTTGTTATAAATCACTGTGTCCTTGCTATGTAAAAATGTAACTTTATCATATCTTAAGACTAAATAGATCTTAAGGGGAACATTGGTGAAAGGATTTTCATTTGTTGGGCTGATGTTTGCTGCTAAATCTCCATGTTCCCTACCCTTATAATGAATATAACTAGCATATAGGAAGAAATAAGTATTAACCTTTAAGCATATAGGAGAAATAAGTATTAACCTTTAAAACTAATCATGTTAACCTTGGGTTAAATAAATTCCTTTCTTGATTGTAACTCACTACACCCTCAATCTATGGGAATGTAACTTTATTTGGAGGGTGGTGCCTGGTTTAAGAAAAAACACCCTTGGAAGAAATAAATTTTTTGGTTATCAGAAAGAAAGGATCATAAAATGTCAGCAGGTCTCACTCATGGCCAGAAGATGATGTACCTTTTTTATACATTTATGTGAACTACCTGATTTTGATAAAGGTCAGGACTGCTGACTCCCACGTAACTCTATATTCATCCCTATGTGTAACAAAAGGTATATAAGCAAACACAAAAATAAAGAAATCGGATCAGTTTCCAGAAAGACTGATTCCCCCATGTCGCTTCTTTCTTGCTCCCGTTTTTCTGGCTGAATTCCCATCTGGAGCATGGATGCTATTCCACATAATCCAAGTTATTCAGCCTCTTTTTCTCCACTAATCTTCCTACTACACTATCCATTTCTAATCTCTCTCTATATCTGTGATTAAGTATGTATTTTTCCAAAGACGCTGACTCCATCCCCACCTGTGGTTCACCCTGGATCCACCGGGGCTGGACCCTGACAGATATCACATCAAGATCATCATAGGGTGCTCACTGTGGCATCACATATACCAAAATTGGAACAATATAGATTAGCATAGGCCCTGTGCAAGAATGACATGCAAATTTATGAAGCATTCAGTATTTTTGATTTGAAGAATCAGTATTGTCAAAATGACTATACAATCCAGAGTAATATACAGGTTCAGTGCAATCCAAATCAAATTACCAATGACATTTTATAGAGAATTAGAATTTACAAATTTACAGTTTGTATGGAAACACAAAAGACCAGGAATAGCCAAAGCAATCTTGAGAAAGAAAAAACAGAACTGGGGAAATCAGGCTCCATGACTTCAGACTATAGTTAGTACAAATCTACAGTAATCAATACAGTATAGTCCTGGCACAAAATGGACATACAGATCAATACAATATGATAGAAAGCACAGAGATAAACCCACACACCTATAGTTACCTAATCTGTGACAAAGGAGGCAAGAATACATGGTGAAGAAAAAACAGTATCTCCAATAATGTGCACTATAAAACATGACAGCCATATGTAAAAGGATGAAACAAGACTCCCTAATACCATACACAAAAATAAATTAGAAATGGATTCAAAACCTAAATATAAGGCTGGACACTCTAAAACTTTTAGAGTTAAACATAGGCAGAACACTCTTTGACAAACATCACAGCAGGATCTTTTTTGATCTTCCTCCTAGAGTAATGAAAGTAAAAATAAACATGTAAAAATGGGACTAGACTTAGGGCTTCCCTGGTGGCTCAGATGGTTAAGAGTCGGACACAACTGAGCAACTAAGCACAGCACAACTAAACTTAAAAGCTTCTGCACAGCAAAAGAAACAATAAACGAAACAAAAAGACAACCCAGAGAATGAAAGAATATTTGCAAATGAAGCAACAAACAACGATTTAATCTTTAAAATATACAAACAGCTTATGTAGCTCAATATCAAAGAAGCAAACAGCTCAATAAAAATAAGAAGATCTAAATAGACATTTTTTTCAAAGAATACATACCTTTGGCCAAAAAGCACATAAAAAGCTGTTCAACATCACTAAATACTAGAGAAATGAAAATCAAAACTACAATGAAGTATCATCTCACACTAATCAGAACAGCCATCATCAAAAAATCTAAAAACAATAAATACTGGAGAGAGTGTGAGAAAAGGGGACCCTTTTGCACTGCTGGAAGGAACGTATTTAAATGCTTTTGTAAAAGTATAAAAGAGAATCTTAAACTTGGAATAAACAGGCAGTCCAAAGAAAATTGAGAGGCAGTCTCATTCGCTGACACCGTTCACCTCTTCAGGTTGAATCCCTGGCTGCTGGAGTTGGACTCTGGCAAGTGGCACCCAGAACAGGGGACACTAAAGAGTAAGTAACTGAGATTGTAACGCGGGATGGTTAGGATTGTTCCTGTGGGTGGCCGGCTCCCCTCTGCAGTTTAGGCAGGGTGAGGAGGGTACAGAATCAATAAAAATATTCTCTAGAAGAATGGGTTTCTCTGCATCTAAGGATAGACAAATGTTTATTGAAATATTACTTCATATGTTAGCCCATAGAGGCGTTAAAGTAACCTCAGGGAGACTGTCTAAATTTCTACGTTTGTTTTATACTTTGCATGGGCCAGAAAAGGTTCCTGTAGATGTCTTTTCTCTGTGGAATATGAGTAGAAATGTCCTGGACCCCCGTCATGAGGCTGTTAGATAGCCTATGGGGGAGGCTATAGCGGTGGATGGTGGGTCTCCACCTTCTGCGCAGATCATGTTTTCTGCCTTTGACAAAGAAAAGAAGGGAGACTGTGCTCTACCTCCCGAGGAAGGAGAGGGCTTACAGGACGCTGTGGCCGGGCGCCCTGGTGAGCCCCCTCCCCCTCTATGCAAACCTTTAAAAATTTATCCACCACTTTCTGATTTAAGGCGACCACCGCCACCTCCGATACAATTCTACAAAAAAAAAAAAAAAAAAAAAAAAAAAAAAAAAACGTGTTTCTCTTGTGGCCAAATGGGGCCTTTTTTCTGGCAATGTCCTGCCAGGCAGAGACAACGGGCCATGCCAATGCAAACTAATACCAACCCCCCAAAGGCACTTTGCCCCAGATGCCAGAAAGGACATCACTGGGCAAAGGACTGCAGATCTAAATTTCAAAAGGATAGGACTATGCTCACCCCCCAAGTACAGGGAAGTAATTTTTCCCAGTTTAAGGGAAATGGGCAGCAGGGGTAGCCCTGGCCTCAGACAACAATAGGGGCAGCAACCCCAGGTAGTGTAGGACTGGACCTCAGTTCCACCACTGCAGCAATATTAACCCCCTGGCGTGCCAGTTACTCCGATTCCAATGAAAGTGGTAGGCCCCCTACCTGAGGGCATTGTACGACTTGTGCTGGGGTGTAGCTCGCTTTCTTTTCAAGGAATTTCGGTGGTGCCTGATGTAGTAGACTCTGATTATACTGGGGAAATTAAAGTTTTGATCTCGCTGCCTACCAAAACTGTGCAAATTAATACAGGTCAAAGAATAGCACAGCTTTTGCTTTTACCTTATTATCAGACAGGAAAAACCTTGACTTCTCAAGCTAGGTGTCCCAGAGGATTTGGATCTAGTGATCTAGCTTTTTGGGTGCAGGAAATTACAGCTTCTAGGACTTTAAAAGATCTTTTAATTCAAGAAAATAAAATTGCAGGACTGTTAGATATTGGAGCAGACGTCTCTTGCATTGCCAGAAAAGACTGGCACTCGTCCTGGCCGACACGCTTGACCAGTGCCGGCCTGGTAGGAGTAGGGTCAGTGCCCTCGGTTGCTAAGAGCTCACAAATTTTGGCATGGTCAGATGAGAAGGGGGCGCAAGGCACTTTTTGCCCATATGTGGTTCCTTCACTACCTTTTTCCTTGTTGGGGAGGGATATATTATCTCAGATGGGAATGCTTTTATATAGCCCAGATGAAAAGGTTACTAATCAAATGCGGCCAATGAGGTATAATCCTGATAAGGCGCTTGGTAAAGATCAGCAGGCAATTGTTTTGCCATTAAAGGTGGTTCCCAACAAGAATAGAGAGAGTCTGGGATATTCAAATTGATCCTAGACGCTGTTGCTCTTGCTGCAGACCCTATTACCTGGAAATTTGATGATCCAGTATGGATGGAGCAATGGCCTTTAACAGCCGAAAAGTTACAGGCAGCTGAGGATTTAGTTATGGAACAACTTGCAGCCGGCCATATAGAACCTTCTAATAGCCGGTGGAATAATCTTATTTTTGTTATTAAGAAAAAATTAGGAAAATGCAGATTGTTGCAAGATTTGAGAGCTATAAACGCAACAGTGGAAGACATGGGGGCACTCCAGCCGGGCCTCCCTTACTGAGTGACTGTGCCTTTTCAAAATAATGTGATAGTTATAGCTCTACAGGATTGATTCTTTACCATTCCCCTGGCCATCCAAGACTCTAAGCGGTTTGCCTTCAGTGTCACTTCAGTTATTTTGAACAGCCCTATAGAAGCTCAATATTCAGAAAACAAAGATCATGGCATTCGGTCCCATCAACTCATGGGAAATAGATGGGGAAACAGTGGAAACAGTGTCAGACTTTATTTTTGGGGGGGCTCCAATATCACTGCAGATGGTGACTGCAGCCATGAAATTAAAAGACGCTTACTCCTTGGAAGAAAAGTTATGACCTACCTTGATAGCATATTCAAAAGCAGAGACATTACTTTGCCGACTAAGGTCCATCTAGTCAAGGCCATGGTTTTTCCAGTAGTCATGTATGGATGTGAGAGTTGGACTGTGAAGAAGGCTGAGCACCGAAGAATTGATGCTTTTGTACTGAGGTGTTGAAGAAGACTCTTGAGAGTCCCTTGGACTGCAAGGAGATCCAACCAGTCCATTCTGAAGGAGATCACCCCTGGGATTTCTTTGGAAGGAACGATGCTAAAGCTGAAGCTCCAGTACTTTGGCCACCTCATGCGAAGAGTTGACTCATTGGAAAAGACTCTGATGCTGGGAGGGATTGGGGTAGGAGGAGAAGGGGACGACAGAGGATGAGATGGCTGGATGGCATCACTGACTCGATGGACGCAACTCTGAGTGAACTCCGGGAGTTGGTGATGGACAGGGAGGCCTGGCGTGCCGCGATTCATGGGGTCGCAAAGAGTCAGACACTACAGAGCGACTGAAATGAACTGAACTGATAGACGGTTTCAATGGAAGGTTTTGCCTAAAGCAATGAAAAATAACCCCATGTTGTGTCAGAAATTTGTAGACCAAGCTGTGCAAAATATTAGAAGAAAGTATGAAGATCAATATTTGAAACATTATATAGAAAATATTTTCAAAGCTCATAAGGACAGAACCATGTTACAGCAAATTTTATCTGAATTGATTGAGGCCTTGGAAAGCTGGGGTTTAAAAATAGCTCCAGATAGTTCAGTTCAGTTCAGTCCCTCAGTCGTGTCCGGCTCTTTGCGACCCCGTGAACTGCAGTATGCCAGGCCTCACTGTCCATCACCAACTCCCAGAGTTCGCTCAGACTCACATCCATCGAGTCAGTGATGCCATCCAGCCATCTCATTCTCTGTCGTCCCCTTCTCCTTCTGCCTTCAATCCCTCCCAGCATCAGAATCTTTTCCAATGAGTCAACTCTTCACATGAGGTGGCCAAAGTACTGGAGTTTTAGCTTTGGCATCGTTCCTTCCAAAGAAATCCCAGGGCTGATCTCCTTCAGAATGGACTGGTTGGATCTCCTTGCAGTCCAAGGGATTCTCAACAATCTTCTCCAAAACCACAGTTCAAAAGCATCAATTTTTTGGCCCTCAGCCTTCTCACAGTCCAACTCTCACTTCCATACATGACTACTGGAAAAACCATAGCCTTGACTAGACGGACCTTAGTCGGCAAAGTAATGTCTCTGCTCTTGAATATGCTATCTAAGTTGGTCATAACTTTTCTTCCAAGGAGTAACTGTCTTTTAATTTCATGGCTGCAGTCACCATCTGCAGTGATTTTGGAACCCCCCAAAATAAAGTCTGACACTGTTTACACTGTTTCCCGGTCTATTTCCCATGAAGTGATGGGACCAGATATCATGATCTTCGTTTTCTGAATGTTGAGCTTTAAGCCAACTTTTTCACTCTCCTCTTTCACTTTCATCAAGAGGCTTTTCAGTTCCTCTTCACTTTCTACCATAAGGGTGGTGTCATCTGCATATCTGAGGTTATTGATATTTCTCCCGGCAATCTTGATTCCAGCTTGTGTTTCTTCCAGTCCGGCATTTCTCATGATGTATTCTGCATATAAGTTAAATAAGCAGGATGACAATATACAGCCTTGACGTACTCCTTTCCTATGTGGAACCAGTCTGTTGTTCCATGTCCAGTTCTAACTGCTGCTTCCTGACCTGCATACAGATTTCTCAAGAGGCAGGTGAGGTGGTCTGGTATTCCCATCTCTTTCAAAATTTTCCACAGTTTATTGTGATCCACACAATCAAAGGCTTTGTCATAGTCAATAAGCCTTTAAATTAACAAGTCAATCCGTGGGGATTGTCTTGATCCCTGTCTCCTGTACAATGTCACGAACCTCATTCCATAGTTCATCAGGCACTCTATCTATCAGATCTAGGCCCTTAAATCTATTTCTCACTTCCACTGTATAATCAGAAGGGAATTTTTTTAGGTCATACCTGAATGGTCTGGCGGTTATCCCTACTTTCTTCAATTTGAGTCTTAATTTGGCAATAAGGAGTTCATGATCTGAGCCACAGTCAGCTCCTGGTCTTCTTTTTGTTGACTGTATAGAGCTTCTCCATCTTTGGCTGCAAATAATATAATCAATCTGATTTCAGTATTGACCATCTGGTGATGTCCATGTGTAGAGTCTTCTCTTGTGTTGTTGGAAGAGGGTGTTTGTTATGACCAGTGCATTTTCTTGGCAAAACTCTATTAGTCTTTGCCCTGCTTCATTCTGCATTCCAAGGCCAGATTTGCCTGTTACTCCAGGTGTTTCTTGACTTCCTATTTTTGCATTTAAGTCCCCTATAATGAAAAGAACATCATTTCTGGGTCTTAGTTCTAAAAGGTCTTGTAGGTGTTCATAGAACCGTTCAACTTCAGCTTCTTCAGCATTACTGGTTGGGGCATAGTCTTGGATTACCGTGATACTGAATGGTTTGCCTTGGAAATGAACAGAGAGCATTCTGTCGTTTTTGAGATTGCATCCAAGTAGTAAATCCTCCTTTTTCTTATCTAAGGAGGGTATTAAACACCCATACCATGAGTCATACCCCTTTGTAGCTGTGGAGAGATTGTTTACTAACTTTAAATGAATTCCAGAAATTATTAGGGGATATTAATTGAATACACTCACATTTAAAACTGACCACTGCAGATTTACAGCCTCTGTTTGATTGCTTAAAAGGTGATCCTGATCCCAGTTCTAAGAGAGAATTGACTAGTGAGGCCGAATCAGCTCTTGTTAAAGTGGATGAGGCTTTAATTGATCAGTTAATTAGGATTAATATTACCAGAGGATGGGATTTAATTATTCTCACCACAGAGCATACACCTACATGATGCTTGTGGCAAGAAGGCCCATTGGAATGGCTCCATCTACCAGTGACCCCAAGAAAAATAGTTTTATATTTTCCCAGCTTGGTGACACTTAATTATAAAAGGAAGAAAAAGAAGTGTGGAACTTTTTGGAAAAGAAGTAGCAAATATAGTGATTCCATTCAATAAGGATCAACTGCCATTTCTTTTACAAAATATTGAAGATTAACAAGTTGCCCTGATAGATTTCAGGGGTTGAATTTTGTTTCATTTTCCCTCAAGCCCTCTTCTGCATTAAAAACAAAACAACAACAACAACAAAAAAAAAACACATCCAGTGATTTTTCTGAAAAAATTTTCTATTCAACCTCTGAAAGAGGCAATGTTAGTTTTCACAGATGGTTCCTCTAATGGTAAAGCAGTCACAATTATTGATGAAAAATCCCATGTTCAGGTAAGTGAAGAGACATCATCCCAAAGAGCTGAGTTAAGGGCGGTTATTTGGACTTTTCAACATTTGAGAGACCGTATCTTCAAACTTTTGACTGACTCCCAATATATTGTAGGGTTGTTTCCTCATTAGGAAACTGCTAATATTCCAGAAAATAAAACTACCATCTTCTCCTTGTTATTTGATTTACAGAAGGAGATTAAACATAGAGATAAAAAAATATTTTGTGGGACATATTAGAGCACATTCCAGCTTGCCCGGCCCTTTGCATGAAGGAAATGCTTTAGCAGATGCATTAACTAAAGTAATTGATTTAAACTTACATGAAAAGATTGAGAAGGTCAAAAATTCTCACAAAATTCATCATCAAAATGCAGCTGGTTTAAGGTATGAATTTCATTTCCCTAGGGAAGCAGCTAGACAAATAGTTATGTCCAAATTGCCCAACATTTAATCCATCTTCACTATTAGGATTTAATCCCTGAGGCCTTAGGCCTAATGCTCTCTGGCAAATGGATGTAACTGATATTCCAGCCTTTGGAAAACTGTCCTTTGTGCATGTTACTGTGGATACCTTTTCACATGTTATTATAGCCTCTGCTAGATCAGGTGAAGCAGCAAGAGATGTAATTCAGCACTTGTTTCAATGCTTTTCCCAAATAGGACTCCCCGAACAGATAAAAACAGATAATGCCCCAGCTTATACTTTTGCTGCTTTTAAGAGATTATTGTCAGCAATTTTCCACAGTGCATTCAACAGGAATACCCTATAATCCCTAAGGCCAAGCCATAGTGGAAAGAGTGCACCAGACTTTAAAAAGTCAGATAGTTCAATTAAGACAGGGAGAATTAAATATTCCTCTGCACATAATGTTTTACACCATGCTTTGTTTGTAATTAATCAGTTAAAAGTGGACACACAGGGACAGACTGCATTGACGAGACACTGAACTCCTGAAGGGGCTACGACACAGCCTCTGGTTAAGTGAAAAGACCTCCTTACAGGAGAATGGAGAGGGCCAGATACACTGCTAACTTGTGGGAGAGGGTATGCTTGTGTGTTTCCACAGGATTCCACTTCTCCTGTTTGGACCCCTGAGGTTACTAAAATCCCTGAAGTCCTGGAATCCAGTACCGAAAAAAGATGGGGAGACCAGAAGCTTGTCAAGTCCAGACCTGAGGGAGCCAAGGAAATGCCAAAGGGTGAATAACCCTTCACCTGAGGCTTCACCACTAGTACATCACTTCAGGACCTGGTACTTCAGGAGAGACATGTTGATCGGGTTCAACTGCATTCTGCCCCACCTCGTCGCCATCATCATATTTAAAGAACCACTTCCAGCACGGTACCAACTTGGGGCCAGCTGAAACTTCCCACTCAGCAGGCTGAAGAATTATAGAAAGGGGGAGACATGAGGCCACTCCTATGGTAATGTTTGTGGCTATGCTTGCTGTGTTGGCTTGTCAGCCGAGGCCTTCCAGCACAGAAAAGGTTCATTGGGCCTATTTTCCTAATCCACCTTCTTTCTAGCCTGTTAATTGGATGAATGAGCCCATTCGTCTTTTTCTCAATGATACTCTTCTTTTGGACAGGGCTTCTATCTATCCTAATAATGTTAAAACAGTGGTCAGCACTCCCTTCAATTTTTCAGGCGTATCCATTTACCCACCTATTTGCTTTGTCATACCTTCCTCTTTACAAGAAGCAGCTCCGGTTTTGAATGGATGCGTTAGCACTTTCTTGAAAGGCATACGTGTACTGATTCTCCGTGAAGCGATGGTAAGAGAGAATTTTGGTCTTTACAGCTGCTGATGCCGGGGGCACAAGAAATATTTGATGCCTTAAAAAGGCAGCCCCTCATTTAAAGGACTATCTGAGCTGTGCACTCCCCACCTTGGACTCTGGTGAACAAGGACTATAGGCCTGGGAAAGCATAAGCAGAATTTCTGGCTTTCCTCATTGGAAAGAATGCATGTACACCATAAAGTTATCTATTCCCATTGCTGTCATCAGACATTTTCTGACCAAACGGGGGTGCCCCTATCTTTCGAATCAATGATGGGGCTTGATTTATGTAGAGCCTTATAGGTCCACATGGAATAATTCATTTCTCCCTATTCGTTTAGTAATTACTAGGTGGCATGCCAATGGATGGATTCCTCCTTTAGTGAGCTTCGATGGAACGGGTCCCATGCAGCCTGAGTTATGGAAAGCATTGGCTGCTATGGCACCTGTGATTTTACAGAGACCTTTAAATGGACAAGGATATATTGTACGGGCCTGTGTACATTCTCCCTATGCCTTTTTGTTGGCCGGGAATCAGTGATTTGGAAGTGTCTGAAGGAAAAACTGTTTACAATGTTATATGTGTGAATTGTTTTATATCAAATTGTGTTGAAGGGAATGATTATAATAATTATAAGGCTGTGATGATTGTAAAGCAACCACCATATTTGATGGTTCCTATAAAATTAGAGGGACAATGGTTTGATGATTATGCATTGAAAGTTTTATATGAACTTAATGGCTTAATTTCTCAACCTAAGACATTCATTGCAGCTCTGGATGTGGGAATAACTGTCTTGATTGCCATAATTGCATCAGTTACGATTTCTGTTGTTGCCCTGTCAAAAGAAGTGCATATGGCCTTGTTTGTCGATCAACTGTCCAAAAATTTCTCCATAGCTCTTACTACGCAGGAAATTATAGATAAGAAAATAGAAAATAAGGTCAATGCTTTAGAAGAAGCAGTTCTGCTTATGGGGCAATAAATTACAAATTTAACAATTAAATTGTCTTTAAGGTGCCATGCTGAATTTAAATGGATGTGTTACCCCTCTACAAGTGAATGAGTCCATGCACTCTTGGGAACACATTAGATATCATATTTTAGGTGTCTGGAATCATTCAGATTTTAGTATTGATATTTCTAAGTTACATCAGGATATTCAGAATATGAAGCAGGCAGAGTCTGACTTTTCCTCTCAATGGCTTTCTAATTCCCTCTTTGAAAATCTGGAGGAGTATCTTTCCCATGGATCCTTTTCTACAATATTCTGCGTTTTCTCAGAGGCTATTGAGCTACCTTATCAGATAAGTCACAAATCTTCATGTCTTTGTTCTCAGTTCAATTCAGTTTAGTTGCTCAGTCATATCTGACTCTTTGAGACCTCATGAATCGCAGCACGCCAGGTCTCGCTGTCCATCACCAACTCCCGGACTTCACTCAAACTCACATCCATCGAGTCAGTGATGATATCTAGCCATCTCACCATCTGTTGTCCCCTTCTCCTCCTGCCCCAAATTCCTCCCAGCATCAGTCTTTTCCAATGCATCAACTCTTCTCATGAGGTGGCCAAAGTACTGGAGCTTCGGCTTTAGCATCATTCCTTCCAAAGAACACCCAGGACTGATCTCCTTCAGAATGGACTGGTTGGATCTCCTTGCGGTCCAAGGGACTCTCGAGAGTCTTCTCCAACCCCACAGTTCAAATGCATCAATTCTTCAGTGCTCAGCTTTCCTCACAGTCCAACTCTCACATCTATACATGACCACAGGAAAAACCATAGCCTTGACTAGACGGACCTTTGTTTGCAAAGCAATGTTTCTGCTTTTGAATATGCTATATAGGTTGATCATAAGTTTCCTTCCAAAGAGTAAGTGTCTTTTGATTTCATGGCTGCAGTCACCATCTGCAGTGATTTTGGAGCCCAAAATAATAAAGTCTGACACTGTTTCCACTGTTTCCCCATCTATATGCCATGAAGTGATGGGACCAGATGCCATGACCTTCGTTTTTGGAATGTTGAGCTTTAAGCCAACTTTTCACTCTCCTCTTTCACTTTCATCAAGAGGCTTTTTAGTTCCTCTTCACTTTCTTCCATAAGGGTGGTGTCATCTGCATATCTAAGGCTATTGATATTTCTCCCAGCAATCTTGATTCCAGCTCATGCTTCTTCCAGCCCAGCATTTCTCATAATGTATTCTGCATATAAGTTTAAAAAAAAAAAAAAAAACCAGGGTGACAATATAGCGCCTTGACGTACTCCTTTTCCTATTTGAAACCAGTCTGTTGTTCCATGTCCAGTTTTAACTGTTGCTTCCTGACCTGCATATAGGTTTCTCAAGAGGCAGGTCAGGTGGTCTGGTATTCCCATTTCTTTCAGTATTCTCCATAGTTTATTGTGATCCACACAATCAAAGGCTTTGGCATAGTCAATAAAGCAGAAATAGATGTTTTTCTGGAACTGTCTTCATTTTTCTCAGTTACTGGAAGATTATTGTGATCCTTTGCTGATATCATGTTTCCTTGGTTTCTCATTTTCTTTGAAATTTTGTGTTATTTTCTTCACATTCACAGTAGAAGTCCTCTCCTCCAATCTTTACTAACTTCAAAATAGAAATACTTTCCACCAGCCCTGCTAGGGATTCTGATACTTCTTCAGACATTCTGTGAATATGCCTGCTCCATGCTTCTTCCTTCTAATTATGGCAGAATTCTTAAGCTTATATGCCATTTCCCGATGCTGCAATGTACCAGGTCTGGTACTGAGAGCCTCCTTTTTTGCTTGCCCAATGGTGGAGGTAAAGCTCAAGTGTGGGGTAGTTCCTTTGCCATGGATTTTGGCTGACATTCTGCAGGTGCTCAATAGCCATCTGCGAAATCTTGCTTTTATCAGTGAGGAGCACATACAGAGTGCCAGTTATAAGGTAGGAGGTGTGAGTGAGGTGCACAGAGTGCTTGGTGTTCTCATGGGCCATTTGGAGGAGTCATGGATGAAACATCCCCAATGGCTCATGAATAGGTTTCATTATGAAGTCCACAACAGTTAGTAGGACCTGTGTGCCTTTAATGTCCTCCTACCTACTTATCCACCTGTCTCCCAGCTTCTTCCTGACACCAAGTCATGGAGCTCATGGTTCCGTATATTGGATGGAGTGAGAGAAAAGTGGGCCTCTTTTGCAATGTCCCACAAAGCTGACGAAGCCAGGCACTCACTCACACGTTCTCACTTTCCCTGCAGAGAGAAACCATGGATTAAGAAGGCTCTGATCTGTGTTTCCTTCGAGGATAAGTAACATGTATAAAGTCAAATTGTTTCTCTTATTCTCCCCAATGCATCCAAACTTTTTTTTTTTCTTTCCCCAAAAGTGTGCTGGTATTTCTCTGCTTGAAGCCTGTATTTCCACACAGATTCTCTCATCTGAGGGTGATTGTATAAGACAGTTCTCTTCATGGGCTCCCAGACCATGACCAGGAGAAGCTATAGACAGTTTACAGATCATTGCTGTATCTACAGCTGGCACTGATACATGGGTGGGCAAGACTCTTCCTTGGGCCCTTGGTGTGTGGGGCTGGATCTCACAAATTCTACAATAGAATATTTTTGTTC
The DNA here is from genome assembly GCF_023091745.1 of Budorcas taxicolor. Taxonomy (NCBI): domain Eukaryota; kingdom Metazoa; phylum Chordata; class Mammalia; order Artiodactyla; family Bovidae; genus Budorcas; species Budorcas taxicolor. Next base: position 1,842,046 of record NC_068935.1, read on the forward strand.
ATGGATGAATGCAAATTGTTATTGATGGAGTGGACATGATAAGAGATGTGTTATTCAGCCACGTTACTGACATTATTCTCAAAAGGATATTTTTCTTAAGTCATGAATGTTCATTGAACATTAGTGAATCATTTTATTTATCTATCACAATGAACAGTTTAATTCGTCTACTTTAATCTGTTAATATTTATGATTTTAGTGATAATATTAACCAACCTTACATTAATAAGTTAAATCTCACTTGGTAACAATGGGTTGTTTTTATATTTACTTCTGGATTCAATAAGTTAATATTTTATTTAGGATTTTCACATCCCTGTTTACAAGCGAGATTAATCTCTGTTTTATGATTTTTTTAAAGAAAAATTCTATTCTTGTTCTATCCTTGTCTGATTTTCAATTCAGGTTTTTGGTAATTGGTTCAGTTTCCAATTAATTCTTAGACAATGCTATCTGAGTGGTCACAGTATAATTTATTTACTCAACTTCATATTTGCTCACCATATCCAGTACCATTGTCCAAGCCTTCAGAAACCTCTCTCCCTGTCATATACCATGTTTTTCTCTGAATAATATCAGAACCTAAGCTTATGTTGTAACTTTCCTTTCAGGAAGCAAAAAATGCCACATGGATTAGCTGAGTTGTAAATTCTCTACTTGCTGCTTCACATTTGTAATCCATTACTTGTTCTGTGTCCTCAGATATTGACTACTGTGTACTGCTCATCTAGAATCTCTTGCCAGTTGGCCTGGGGTTGGTTTTGAATAATAGTCGGAGCTGGTAAGGGATGGGAGGACAGAGGGAAGAAGAGGTTCTGGTTTTTCTTCGCTGCTTCTTTGCTTCTACAAATTGAATTGTGATCTACGCCCCTCCTTCCCCCACCCCTGATCTATATGTTGAAGCCCTAATCCTCAAAATGACTATATTTGGGGATAGGGCTTTTAGGAGACAATTAAGCTTAAATGAGGTCATAAAAAAGGAGTCCTAATCTAGTAGGACTGGTGGTCTTAAAAAAGAGGAAGAAATCTCTCTTTCCCTCTCCTTTTTTCTCCTTTCCTTTCTTCTCTCTCTACTTTCTCTTTTCTCTCTTTCCCTAAGCACACACACTGAGGAAAGGCTATGTGAGTGCACATTAAGAAGGTAGCCATCTACAAGCCAGGAAGAGAGCCTTGCCAAGACACCTTAATCTTGGACTGATACTTTAATCTTGGACTTCCCAGCCTCCAGAAATGTGAGGGAAAAAATCATATTATTTAAGCCACTTATCAGTGTACGTTATTTTGATATGGCAGCCTAAGATAACAAATACATCTATTTTGACACAATGTCTCTGGTAACAGCTCCATTCACCCACGAACAGTTTCCCACTGGGAAATTCTCCTGCACTATGACCTTTTGTACTGAGTTTTGACAAGATTATTTCCTCCTGTTGTTCCTAGGAGTGGTGGTAGTTTTCCATAACTGGTTATCTATAATTGTTGTAATGTCCCTTGTTTATCCCTTGAGCCCTACTTACAATTCACTAATGGTCCCTTAGGTTAAAGTCCCTTAATTTCTACCATCTATAGTAAATTCTGTTCTCTGTTAGGATGCTGGTTATTTTCCCAAGAGAAAGCATCCTGTGATTTTTTAAAGAGATACTACCAAAGCTAGCAGTTACAAAACATTGCTTAGTATATCAAATATATCCTACCATAGTATTTAAGAAAAAATTTAGATTCCAGAATTATTTTTCTCAACTTTAAGACCCTTAGTAAAGTTTCCAGATACATTTTCCAACTATATGAAAATACAGTCCCTAACCAAAAGTTAATCGCTGTGGTTACCCCCTCATTATAGGAGTTCAAATATAGAGACTACCCTACCCTCTAAATCAAACTTTATTTTGATGACAGAGATTTAATTAAAAGAAAGTTATACTTGATGCCTTTAGATGGCCAAGTCCAGTTAGGTGGTACTTTTAACAGTAGGAGAGTATAATATGTTTTCAAAACCTCAATAAGCAATGTGCAAGTGTCTTACATAATAAGCACAATCAGAAGATCAAATACAGGTGGCTTCTAAGAAAAAAGAATATCATGAACAAAATCAGTTGTAAATTGTACACTGATTGTGATATGCCACCAGAGAATCTGTTGGTCTTTCAGTCAACAAGCTTGGTTGGGCAATTAGGTTAACACTCACAGCACATAGATAAATTTAATACTTATGTTTCCAACAATGAATTACTAAGGTATTTTTAATGAGATAAAGAAATGATTTAATTACATGGATTCAAAGGCAGGATGGAAGAAAATTAAAGCAAAAGTGGGGGGGATTCAGGATGGAGTGGGCACATGTATACCTACGGCCGATTCATGTTAATGTATGGCAAAAATCATCACAATATTATAATTATCCTTCAAATAAAATAGATAAATAAACATTTTAAAATATTTTCTACTCTATAACTTGATATTTGATATGTCTTCTTACATACAGTGATCTACATTGAAAATATTGCTCACATACTCTAAGGTGAATTGAAGATAAGTAACAGTGGGGAATGGGGAATGTACAAGTACATTATGGTCTCTGTTGAATATACTTGGATGAATAGTTTGCCTTGGAAATGAACTGAAGTAATTCTGTCGTTTTTGAGATTGCATTCAAGCACTGCATTTCAAACTCTTTTGTTGACTCTGAGGACTAGTCCATTTCTTCCAAGGGATTCTTGGCCACAGTAGTATATTGTATGTTGTCACCCTGCTTATTAAACTTATATGCAGAGTGCATCATACAAAATACCAGGCTGGATGAATACAAGCTGGAATCAAGATTGCCAGGAGAAATACCAACAACCTCAGATATGCAGATGATGACCAATCTAATGGCAGAAAGTGAAGAGGAACTAAAGGGCCTCTTGAGGAGGGTGAAAAAGGAGAGTGAAAAAGCTGGCTTAAAACTCAACATTCTTAAAATGAAGATCATGGCATCTGGTCTGATCACTTCATGGCAAATAGATGGAGAAACAATGGAAACAGTGACAGACTTTATTTCTTGGGCTTCAAAATCACTGAGGACAGTGACTACAGCCATGAAATTAAAAGACATTTCCTCCTTGGAAGGAAAATTATGAAAAACATAGATCGTGCATTAAGAAGCAGAGATATAACTTTGCTGACAAAAGTCCGTGTACTCAAAACTGTGATTTTTCTGGTAATCATGTATGGATGTGAGAGTTGGACCATAAGGAAAGCTGAGCACCAGATAATTGATACCTTTGAATTGTAGTGCTGGAAAAAACTTTTCAGAGTCTCTTGGACTGCAAGGAGATCAAATCAGTCAATCCTAAAGGAAATCAATTTTGAATATTAATTGAAAAGAATGATGCTGAAGGTCCCATAGTTTGACTACCTGATGCGAGGAGCTGTCTCATTGGAAAAGATCCTGATGCTGAGAAACACTGAGGGCAGGAGAAGGGGGCAACAGAGATGGTTGTATAATATCACTGACTCATTGGCCATGAGTTTGAGAAAACTCTAGGAGATAGTGAAGGACAGGGAAACCTGGCCTGCTGCAGTCTATGTCGTCTCAAAGAGACATGACTTAGCAAGCGAACAACAACACTGAATACACTGGTTACTGGAGCAGTGAACAACCTTCCTAGTGGTTGAATGCATTTTGTTCATAATATGTTCTTTTTCTGTCACTCCTTACCTGTCACTTTCCACTGATATGTGCTGTATGTCAGGTGCTGTCTAGTTTTTTGCCATTGTTATTGATTTCTGTCCCATTCAATTAAGTTCATATAAAAATACCTGTGGGATCTTGACATATGTTTGTGGCTAATAATTGCATTGATCTATCTTGTCCTGGGCTAAGTAAAGGACAGTATGCTGCTGATTAAAAAATCTGAAGCTTATTAAAATTTATAGGAAGAGTAATTTGACTGATGATCAAATTAAGTAGCATGTAAAGTTCCAAAGATGGTGACTAGCTATTTTTATTAATCTAATTTTTGAGTATCAAATTTCATTGAATATCAAACAAAAATTAATACATATGATGTATACAATGTTGCGGATTCATGTTGATGTATGACAAAACCAATATAATATTGTAAAGTAATTAGCCTCTAATTACTCTAATTAAAATAAAGTTAAAAAAAATGATAAAAGTTGCATGAACACCCAGTTTAGATGTTATTTTTACCTATATTGTATACATATATAGTATATGCATATATACACACACATACATATGTTATATACATATATGTATGTATATGATTTTTTTAAAGGAATTAACCAATGTGATTGTGGAGAATGGCAAATCCTCCTAAACCTGCAAAATAAGCTGGCTAGCAAGAAATTCAGTTAAGAGCTAATGCTACAATCTTGAATCCAAAATCTACAGGGCAGGATAGCAAGCTGGTAATAAAGGCAGGTTTGAATTGTTTAATTTTTAAGAAATGTCAATCTTTGCTATCAAGGTTTTCAATTGATTGGATTAGACCCACCCATATTAAGGAGGGTAATATTATTTACTCAAATACTACTGATTTAATGTTAATCATTCATATATATATATGAATATATATATAAACATATATATATACACACACAACAGTACATAAATTGGTGCTTAACCAAACAAACTGCCACATAGCCTAGCCAAGTTGACATGTGAAAATAACCACCACAATCTGTTATCTCTCAAAATATTCTAGGATAACAAATTTAATTTTATTAGTTCAGCTCAGTTTAGTCACTCATTCATGTCTGACTCCTTGTGATCCTATGGACTGCAGCACGTAAGGCTTCTCTATCCATCACCAATGCCTGTATCTTGTTCAAACTCATGTCCATCAAGTCAGTGATGTCATCCAGCCATCTCATCCTCTGTCATCCCCTTCTCCTGTCGTCACTCTTAACCAGCATCAGGGTCATTTCCAATGAGTCAGTTCTTCAAATCATATGGTCAAAGTAATGGAGCTTCAACTTCAGTCCTTCTGATGAATATTCAGGAGTGATTCCTTTTAGGATTGACTGGTTTGATCTCCCCGCTGTCCAATGGACTCAAAGAGTCTTCTCCAACACTACAGTTCACAACATCAATTCTTTGGTGCTCAGCTTTCTCTATTGTCCAAATCTCATATTCACACAGGGCTAATGGAAACATCATAGCTTTGACTAGATGGAGCTTTGTTGGTAAAGTAATGTCTCTACTTTTAAATATGCTGTCTAGGTTGGTCATAGTTTTTCATCCAAGGAGCAAGCGTCTTTTAACTTCATGGCTAGAGTCACCATTTGCGGTGACTTTGGAGCCCAAGAAATAAAGTTTCTCACTGTTTCCATTGTTTCCTCATCTTTTTACCATGAAGTGATGGGACTAAATGCCATGCTCTTACTTTTCTGAATGTTGAGTTTTAAGCCATCTTTTTCATTCTTCTCTTTCACTTTCATAAAAATGCTCTCCAGTTCCTCTTTGCTTTCTGCAATAAAGGTGGTGTCATCTGCATGTCTGAGGTTATTGATATTTCTCCTTGCAATCTTGATTCCAGCTTGTGCTTCATCCAGCCCGGCATTTCACATGATGTACTCTGCATAAAATTTAAATAAGCAGGGTGACAATATACAGCCTTGATGCACTCCTTTCCCAATCTGGAACGAGTCCATTGTTCCACGTCCAGTTCTGACTGTTGCTTCTTGACCTGCGTACAGATTTCTCAGGAGGCAGTTATGGTGGTCTGGTATTCCCATCTCTTGAATTTTTCAGTTTGTTGTGATCCACACAGTCAAAGGCTTTAGTGTAGTCAATGAAGCAGAAGTAGATTTTTTTTTCTGGAATTCTCTTGCTTTTTCTATGATCCAAAGGATGTTAGCAATTGGATCTCTGGTTCCTCTGCCCTTTCTAAATCATTGAACATATGGAAGTTCTTGATTCACTTACTGTGGAAGTCTAGCTTGGAGAATGTTAACCATTACTTTGCTAGCATATGAGAGGAGAGCAATTGTGCTATAATTTGAATATTTTTTGGCATTGCCTTTCTTTGGGATTGGAATGAAAACTGACCTTTTCCAGTCCTGTGACTACTGCTGAGTTTTCCAAATTTGTTGACATATTGAATGCAGTACTTTCACAGCATTTAAGATTTGAAGTAGCTCATCTAGAATTAATTTTATCAATAATTGAGCATATTTTAGAGCCTGAGTTTGAGAATTCAGTACTGAAATTTTTTCAGAAAACCAAGGCCATAGTATCAAAATTTTTGACAAATCATGTTCATATTTTGGCATTTCAAGTGTTAACAATTTGTTTAAAGTGTCCATTTGTAATTCTAAATTAAAATATGTAATTAGATAATTGCTTATATTTGTGAGTTTAAACTGAAATTTTTCTAAGCTTATATATAAAATGGGAACATTTAGAATGAAAACTCCCTGAAGGCAGGGATTTTCTTCCCCTTCAGTTCAGTTCAGTTCAGTTGCTCAGTCGTGTCTGATTCTTTGTGACCCCATAAATCGCAGCACGCCAGGCCTGCCTGTCCATCACCAACTCCCGGAGTTCACTCAGACTCATGTCCGTTGAGTCAGTGATTCCATCCAGCCATCTCATCCTCGGTCGTCCCCTTCTCTTCCTTCCCCCTATCCCTCCCAGCATCAGAGTCTTTTCTAATGAGTCAACTCTGGGCATGAGGTGGCCAAAGTACTGGAGTTTCAGCTTTAGCATCATTCCTTCCAAAGAAATCCCAGGGCTGATCTCCTTCAGAATGGATTGGTTGGATCTCCCTCCAGTCCAAGGGACTCTCAGGAGTCTTCTCCAACACCAAAGTTCAAAAGCATCAATTCTTCATTGCTCAGCCTTCTTCACAGTCCAACTCTCACATCCATATATGACCACAGGAAAAACCATAGCGTTGACTAAATGGACCTTAGTCGGCAAAGTAATGTCTCTGCTTTTTGAATATGCTATCTAAGTCGGTCATAACTTTTCTTCCAAGGAGTAAGTGTCTTTTAATTTCATGGCTGCAGTCACCATCTGCAGTGATTTTGGAGCCCCAAAAAGTAAAATCTAACACTGTTTCCACTGTTTCCCCATCTATTTCCCATGAAGTCATGGGACCAGATGCCATGATCTTCGTTTTCTGAATGTTGAGCTTTAAGCCAACTTTTTCACTCTTCACTTTCACTTTCATCAAGAGACTTTTTAGCTCCTCTTCACTTTCTGCCATAAGGGTGGTGTCATCTGCATATCTGAGGTTATTGATATTTCTCCTGGCAATCTTGATTCCATCTTGTGTTTCTTCCAGTCCGGCGTTTCTCATGATGTACTCTGCATATAAGTTAAATAAGCAGGGTGACAATATACAGCCTTGACGTACTCCTTTTCTTATTTGGAACCAGTCTGTTGTTCCATGTCCAGTTCAAACTGTTTTTCCAGTGAAAGTGAAGTTGCTCATTCATGTCTGACTCTTTGCGACCCCATGGACTGCAGCCTACCAGGCTCCTCTCTCCATGGGATTTTCCAGGGAGCAATACTGGAGTGGGCTACCATTTCCTTCTCCAGGGGATCTTCCCAACCCAGGGATCAAACTCAGGTCTCCCACATTTTAGGCAGATGCCTTTTTTTACCGTCTGAGCCATCAGGGAAGTCTAGTCGTCATATATAAATGTGAGAGTTGGGCTATAATGACAGCTGAGTGGTGAAGAATTGATTCTTTTGAACTGTGTTGTTGGAGAAGGCTCTTGAGAGTCCCTTGGACTGCATGGAGATCCAACCCGTCAATCCTAAGAAATCAGTCCTGAATAAACATTGAAAGGATTGATACTGAAGCTGAAACTCCAATACTTTGGTCACCTCATGCAAAGAACTGACTCATTGAAAAAGACCCTGATGCTGGGAAAGATTGAAGACAGGAGGATGAGATGGTTGGATGGCATCACTGTTGAGATGGACATGAGTTTTGTAGGCTCTGGGAGCTGGTGATGGACAGGGAGGCCTGGTGTGTTGCAGTCCATGGGGTCACAAGGTGTCGGACCCCACTGAGTGACTGAACTGAACTGACACAAGATGTTATAAACACAGATTAAGAAAAACTCATTCTGCCTAGGGAAAACCCTAACAGGTTTCAAAGAAGAGCTAATGATGAAATTGCCTTGTGATAGATGAATAAGAGTTTTTTAGGAATATGAGGAGAAAGAATCTCACAGCAGAGGGAAGAAAAGTAATATTAGAAGGAAGGCTTTGAAAAGCATGATGTGTTTGGGGAAGAAAATGTAAAAATGTAATCTGCGGTGTTGGAATACACATTATAGCATAAATTAAAAATTATTTTCAGATTTCAACAGTCCATAAAATAGTTAGATCATGACCAGTATGAATTAATCCAATTAGCTTGTTTCATAATAGCAATAAAGAAGGGAAAGGAGTAGAGAGTAGAGGTATGTGAGGGAAACTAGGGGATCAGATAGGTGGTAAGCATGATGTCCAACCAGGAAGTCAGGAGACTGAGATTGGTAGAGGAGCTAGAGAATGGCAGACAAGGAAGTGTCCTTCCATACATGTGAATGATACATTTAACAACTGATAGGAGAAAAATTGGGCTTCCCTGGTGGCTGAGCTTCCCCAGTGACTCAGCAATAGATAAGTAAATAATCCACCTGCAATGCAGGAGCCACAGGAGACACAAGTTCAATTTCTGGGTTGAGAAGATCCCCTGGAGAAAGGTGTGGCAACCCCCTCCAGTATTCTTGCCTGGAGAACCCCATGGACAGAGGAGTCTGGCAGGCTAAAGTCCACATGGTCACAAAGTCAGAAATGACTGAAGCAACAGCGCACACACACATGCAGGAGAAAAATTAATGATAACCTTATGTTTAAAGATGAACTGTGCTGTCTCTGTGTAGTAAATCCTACCTGCTGACAAGCAAGTTTCTCTAGACAAGAACTAACAATAAACCTGGCTCTATGAAAACTTGTGGAAACAGCCTCCAGCTTTCTGCTTAGCACTCTACTACTGCCTTATGTCATCAGCCCCAAACTCTTCAGGTATATGGCGTCCTGTGCCTGTATGTACCAGATGCTCTTAGGCTACTTTTTGATTGCCTCAAGATCTCCATAATGGTGCTTTCTCTGCACAGGCTTATCCTACGTGGGCAGGAACATATTATGTGCCAATCTTTCCCTTCTTCTTCATCTGTCTTCCCTGTTCTGTGTCCTCAGTTCACTTCAGTCCCTCAGTCGTGTCCAACTCTTTGTGACCCCATGTACTGCAGCACACCAGGCTTCCCTGTCCATCACCAACTTCCATAGCTTGCTCAGACTCATGTCTATTCAGTCGGTGATGCCATCCCAATTCTCTCTCCCAATATATATCAAATATGTCTACTCCTTTCTGTCCAAAGTATCTCTGCCTTAGTTTGGCCTCCATCCTTCAATGGTTTCCTATTACTGACACTATAAAATTCAAATTGTAATGATAATGGTCTGAAATAAGTTAATGGCAGTTTCAAAATAACTAAACTTTATGAATTTGTTTATACTTTGAAAGAATCTGCCCTGTTATATCAGCAAGTTATGAAATGCATGAATAAAAATGATACTGGTTGCATTAAAATGTTTATGGAAGCAGCAGGTTGGATGTGATATTTTGTAAATTTAAAGACAAGTAATAACACAGACATAAGAACTTGTTCAATTGATGTAATGTCTGCAAAAAAAAAAAAAAAACAACAAAAAAAAAGAATACCATTAAAATGCTGAATTTGAACATATACTTGTGCTTTCTCTAAACTGTTAGTAGCAAAACTCCTTTTTTTAATGAGGTGCCATACAATTTCAGTGATAATTATGTAATTAATCTGAATGGTCTTGAATAGACTTTTTGAATTAATTTGTCCATCTTTTCTGCAGAAAAGCTAACCTTTGAATACAAAATTGTTTAGAGTAACAATCAGAGAAATTTCTATAATTCCCTACAAACTTTGTGAGTTTTTCTTCCTGTTTTAGACCCATAGGGCCTGATTTTCAGTTTTAAACTTATTAAATGACTTTATGTGTGCCTTTGGGCAAGTCCACAATATTGTATGTGCCTCAGTGCTTTCATCTATAAAGTGATGATGATGGTGGTGGTGATAATTTCTTATAAGGTTGTTGTGAGCAATAACATGATGTATGTGAACTATTTAACACAGCTCCTATCACATGGTAAGTTTCTTTTTTAATATAAATTTATTTTAATTGGAGGCTAATAGGTCCATCTAGTCAAGGCTATGTTTTTTCCAGTAGTCATGAATGGATGTGAGAGTTGGACTATGAAGAAATCTGAGCGCTGAAGAATTGATGCTTTTGAACTGTGGTATTGGAGAAGACTCTTGAGAGTCCCTTGGACTGCAAGGAGATCCAACCAGTCTATTCTAAAGGAGATCAGTCCTGGGTGTTCATTGGAAGAACTGATGTTAAAGCTGAAACTCCAGTACTTTGGCCACCTCATGCAAAGAGTTGACTCACTGGAAAAGGCTCTGATGCTGGGAGGGATTGGGGGCAGGAGGAGAAGGGGACGACAGAGGATGAGATGGCTGGATGGTGTCACGGACTAGATGGACGTGAGTTTGAGTGAACTCCAGTAGACGGTGATGGACAGGGAGGCCTGGCGTGCTGCAATTCATGGGGTCGCAAAGAGTCAGACACGACTGAGCGACTAAACTGAACTGAATTACTTTATAATATTGTATTAGTTTTGTCATACATCAACATGAATCCACCACGGGTGTACATGTGTTTGCCATCCTGAACCCCCCTCCTACCTTCTTCCCCATACCATCCTTCTGGGTCATCCCAGTGCACACATGGTAAGTTTCATTCAGTATTATCTGTCATTATTATCACTATTATAATTTTCATATGCTTTGTATGAGATCTTTCCAACACACTTTAAAATTTTATTAACTACTTTCCATTTTTCCAACCACTCTGTCATCAATGTTTTTAAATTAATAACATTTTGAGTTCTCACTAAAACTAATATGACTCAACCACAGAGAATACAAATAAGCATGGAGAAGAGAAATGGTATCAATCAGAATAGGTTATATTATCATGCAACAACAATCAATACACAAACCTAATTTAAAATGATGAAAGTTTATTTCTCACTCATTCTACAGGTTCAGTACAAATCATCAGGGCATCTGTGATCATCATAGTCACTAAAGATCTCAGGCTGATGGCACAACCATCAGAACATTGTTAGTCACCATTGTTGTTCAGTTGCTAAGTTGTTTCCCGCTCTGTGACACCATAGACTGCAGCAGGCTAGGCTTCTCTGTCTTTTACTATCTCCCAGAGTTTGCTCAAACTCATGTGCATTGAATCAGTGATGACATCCCACCCTCTACTGCCCTCTTCTACTTTTTCCTTCAATGTTTCCCAACACCAGGGTCTTTTCTAATGAGTTGACTCTTTGTAACAGGTGGCCAAAGTATTGGAGCTTCAGCATCCATCTTTCCAATGAATAGTCAGGGTTGATTTCCTTTAAAATTGACTGGTTTGATCTCCCTCCAGTCCAAGGGAATCTCAAGAGTCTTCTCCAGCACCACAATACAAAAGCATCAATTTTTCGGTGCTCAGCCTTCTTTATGGTCCAATTGTCACGTGCATACATGACTACTGGAAATACCATAGCTCTGACTATGTGGATCTTTTTTGGTAAAGTGATGTCTCTGCTGTTTAATACATTGTCTAGGTTTGTCATAGCTTTTATTCCAAGGAGCAAGCTACTTTTAATTTTGTGGTTGCTGTCACTGTCCACAGTCATTTTGGAGCCTAAGAAAATAAAATCTGTCACTCTTTCCACTTTTTCCCCATCTATTTACCATGCAGTGATGGGACTGGATGCCATGATCTTAATTTTTTTGAATGTTGAGTTTTAAGCTAGCTTTTTCATTCTCACTATATCAAAAGGGAAAAAGAAAACACTGGAGAATCTTATATCAACTATTCAATACTATGCAATGTCATGGGATGTCTCTGACTCAAAATCATTGCCCAAAACTAATCCCATGGCTCTACCCAAATGCAAGAAGTCCAGGAAGTGTAATCTTATCATGTGTGCAAGATGGAGAGGCAGATATATATCGCAAACAACATGAATCTGACTATAGTCAGATTCAAACATATCCTAAACTTGGGTAGATATTACTAGATAAATGTCCCATTGAAGGACTGTTGAAGTCTTTCTGTTGATTCCTAGGGATTTTATATTCTCACATTTACTATTAATGAGTGAAGTAATAACACTGTATTTCACCCCATTAAATTGAACAGGATGTAACACAATCGAATCATTTACTCACATTCCTTATGATCACTTCTTTAGAAGTATCCCCTACCACTTGAATATAAGTTAAAAAATTGGAGTGGCTAAACCTTTAAACTGTATCGAATCTAAAAGAGAAATACAACTAAGAATTTCATCACGAGTTGACATGAGGAACCTATGCTAATTCTCAAGTTCCTGCTTGAGTAACTGGGTAGGTAGTAGGTTGAGATAAGGGTGAGAGTAGCATATTTGGATGACTGTAAAAATTAGATGATGAATTCAATTTTGCCTTTATGATATTTGTAGCTAGGGAAATCAGTCTGGATTGGTTATGGAATTTGTGGAATCAGCATTGTACCGGTTAAAATATTTAACACCATTAGTACTAATAAAATAATCAAGAATGAATGTATAAGACTAAAAAGAGTATAGGTACAAGGATAAAACTCCGTGGAATAACAAACAACCAAGATGTATATCACCTTTTAAATGAACATATTAATTTGTGATATTAACACATTCAAATAAAATAGGGCTCCCCAGGTGGCCCAGAGGTAAGGAATCCATCTGCTAATGCAGGAGACAGAGGATACCCAGGTTCCATCTCTGGCATTATAAAAGTCCTTGAGCACAGCTAAGATTAGCAGAAATGGATTTGCAGTGATGCCTATGTGCACTGCTCTGTTCTTCTCCAGTAGTTCTCATAAACCTGGACATAATTGGGTGGGAAAGTAGATAAGAGAACTGACTGAGAAATCTAAGGCATGATTGGTGAGGGTAATAGAAGGACAATTAGAATATGGCAAGAGGAATAATAATGGGAAATGTGATACTGAATATATAGCAAAGGAACTGAAGACTGAAAAGAGCTGATAAGTTGAGAAAAATGGACAGATTAAACAGCTAAAATTCTTGACGAAATAAGAAAGGAAGTGAGTTGGAAGAATTGCAGATTTGTATTAGAATAGTAGGGATTACCTGGTAGCTCAGCTGGTAATGTGACCCTGGTTTGATTCCTGGGTCAGGAAGATATTCTGGAGAAGGGATAAGCTATCCACTCCAGTATTCTTGAGCTTCCCTGGTGGCTCAGCTGGTAAAGAATCTGCCTGCAGTGTGGGAGACCTACATATTGCAGTTTAGGATATAAAATCTGAAGCAGTACTGGACATGGATGAATGACTGTGATATGAAAGCTTTCCAACTTGAAGTAAAGATACTGTGATGTTAGAATGGTAGGTGAATTATCTACATGGACTTTATCAATGCTGATATCAGTATTTGGGATGGAGAGACTGTGCTCTAGGTACCAGAATCTTCAAAAGTGACTAAAAGGTCAGTGGATGAATAAGGCAAGGAAGGGCAAAAGATGGTAGGTAATATAGGTAGGTAATATAGCTGGATACTACAGGCCTCAAGGATGAATGGTTTTCAACTACAGATGGAGGAGTAATTATATTATCTATTATATTTGTATTGTAAATAAAAGCTTATCATCTCATATATAGATAGCAATGTTAACTATGCATATACTTCCAAGAAATAAAATTTAATGATCTAGTAAACAACATGAAAATAAATGTTAAATACAAATATGTATGTGATGCTCTCAGATGTCACCTAGTTTTAAGTCAACTCTGGATAAAATATGACTCCAGTATACTTGCTGTAAATTCATTTCAACAACTAATATCTCATTAATAAAAATCATTGAGAAGTTCTTGCCTCATAATAGTTATACAACACACAATATATTTTGCAATAGAGTAAAACTATTAGTTTTTAAAGATTGGTCTCTGAAAGCCCTTGAAATTGACACACCCATAATATTAATCAATATACTTTTTTTTTAATCAATATATTCTAAACATGAAGGTGATGCTATGGATTTATCATAAGTTTCATATATTAAGTTCATACTAAGCAGTTAATCTGAATTGCTTATTCATATTAAGCAGCAGAGTGATATTTCTGGGTTACTGGTCTCTTAGGAATATAGATTTTACATGACAATCTAGATGAAGGATGTGATCATGACCAGAGGAGAGTGTAATTATGGCTAGTACATTAAATACCTTATTTTAATCCAGGTACCTTACTTTAATTGAATATCTTACTTTAATCTTACTTTTACAACAGGTCCCTACCCTGAGTCTGCTGTTCTCAGGATGTATTCCTAGGTGCTGATCCTTTCCAACTTCCTGTTACTCCCAAAACATTACCATTAGACCATCTTTGTTCTGTAGAGCTTTTTGCCAATTATGTGAATATTCTATATCTTCACAGTCCAGTATGGTGTGACCGGCCACATTTGCCAACTGAGCACTTAAAAGGGGCTAGTATGACTAAGGGGTTAAACTTTTATATTTCTTAATTTTAAATATTTTAAATTTGAATTTAAGGCAATCTTATGTGGCTAGAGGTTCTCATGTTAGAGGACATATCTTTAGACTTTGTTAGATTATCTAAAAACAGATTTCATGCTAACAAGTAAATGTTTGATCTATGATCTATCCTTGCAACTGGATTTGAAGATACAGTTTTAGGGTAACATTATAAGTACAATTCTTTAAAACAAAGGATTGATACTATAATGATGAAATGGGAAGTACTTTTACAAAGTGACACAGCAGGAAATTTAGGGATATAGGTTTTACATAATGGCCAGAAAATTCCATTGGTGTGGTAGTAGTTTAGTCATTAAGTTGTGTCTGACTCTTGCAACCCCATGGACTGTAGCTCTCCAGGCTTCTGTGCCCATGGGATTTCCCAGGCAAGAATACAGGAGTGGGTTGCCATTTTCTTTCTCTGGGGTTGCCATTTTCTTTCTCTGGGGTTGCCATTTTCTTTTCTCTGGGGTTGCCATTTCTTCCTGATTCAGGGGTCAAACCCATGTTTTCTGTGTCTCCTGCATTGCAGGCACGTTCTCTACTGCTGACCCAAGAGGGAATCTGAAAATTCCATTATGGACAGAGGAGTCTGGTGGGCTACAGTTCATAGGGTCACAAAGAGTTGGACATGACTGAAGCGACTTAGCATGCAGCATGCAGGCAATAGTCACTTATGCTAGCATAAAAGATTGACCTTGATAGCATAGGTTGATTTTTTAAGAGCCTCAGTTTGCTGAGAAGTCAGAGCTCTTACCTCACTAATGTATGAGGTCAATATATTTGCATTACCACCTATTTCTCAAGCCAAAATTGTACTACTCACCATTATATATATAAAAGTACATGTACTTTGAGATACAGTTTGGGGATGTTAGTAATAATCTTGAAAGACAGGTGAACTTAAGGGAGAAAGAGTCCCCATATTCCAGTTGGTCATGTAAAGCAAGTCTCTTGACATTTCAACATTCTTCCTTTCCCCCTTCCATACACCACCAAACTGAAAATTGTGGCGAGCAGGGGTGCAAGGCTCTTCTCTTTATTAGACTCAGAAGTACTGAAGTATTAGAGCATATGACATTGAAACCGTTTCCAATGCTTCTGGAATAACACCTTTGAAATTTAACTCATTTACTTACTATGGATTGCAGTTTTATCTCTTGCTATTCCCCGATATGAACTCCCTCCAATTATACTGTTTAATTCTTTACCTAATAAATGCATCTTGCACCTTTTATATCTCTTGCTTTTCTTCTTCCAGTCTCCCTTTGAGTCTCAGAATCAATTTTCTTACTTTAAAATGGGACAGGTAGTGATTGAATCATTGTACTTTTTTAAGGATTTATATTTTGTATGAAAAATTGACAACAAAACACCTGGCACACGATGAATATACAATAAATGTTTAAATGCTACAGGATTTTTTTCTTCCTGTTTTCTTTCTTCCTCTAAACACCACCATAATTTTTGCCATTTATATTATATCACTTTCTAACAGATCTTTATATAACTTCAACCAGAATGTAATTTCCTTGAAAGCAGTGAGGGGAGGCATTTTATAGATATAGCTGTATTTATTACATAGCAGGTGCTTAATAAATAAATGTTTCTCAGTTGGTTTTTAGGGATCTTTGGAGAAAAGCTATGACTAACCTAGATAGCATATTCAAAAGCAGAGACATTATTTTACTGACTAAGGTCTGTCTAGTCAAGCTATGGTTTTTCCTGTGGTCATGTATGGATGTGAAAGTTGGACTGTGAAGAAGGCTGAGCGCTGAAGAATTGGTGCTTTTGAACTGTGGTGTTGGAGAAGACTCGAGAGTCACTTAGACTGGAAGGAGATCCATTCTGAAGGAGATCATCCCTGGGATTTCTTTGGAAGGAATGATGCTAAAGCTGAAACTCCAGTACTTTGGCCACCTCAAGCGAAGCATTGACTCATTGGCAAAGACTCTGATGCTGGGAGGGATTGGGGGCAGGAGGAGAAGGGGACGACAGAGGATGAGATGGCTGGATGGCATCACTGACTCGATGGACGTGAGTCTGAGTGAACTCCAGGAGTTGGTGATGGACAGGGAGGCTGGGCGTGCTGCGATTCATGGGGTCGCAAAGAGTTGGACACGACTGAGCAACTGAACTGAACTGAACTGAGGAATATACTAGAACAATATACAATGACTACACAAGGTTATATGCAAGATGACTATGGACAAGTTCCTAAACATCTCCAAATCTCTATCTTTTCATGTGTAACATGGAGATAATAATAATATTTAATTTAAAATGTTATTGTAGAAAGAAGAAAAATCTAAGCATTGGAAGAAATTAAGGTTAGGTTGATATCACATCTAAGTTTATGGGTGTTTAGTTCAGGAGAGATTTTGACAAATAACTGTCCAGAAGAGAATAACCAGGGATATAAGCTATTTTGTTGTCCATGTGGTGCAGTGACAAAGAATTCGCCTGCCAATGCAGGAGATGCAAAAGATGCAGGTTTGAGCCCTGAGTCAGGAAAATTCTCTGGAATAGGAAATGGAAACACATTCCAATGGCAACACACTTGCCTGGAAAATTCCATGGAAAAAGGAGCCTGGCGGGCTACATTTCATGGAGTTGCAAAGAGTCCGTCCCGACTGAGCAGGTCACATGCATGAAGTACGTAGATTAAACATGGGCGGGGGCACGGGGGGGGGGGTGTTGAATCACACCATCAGTTTTTAGCTGTGTGAGGAATTGTATTTGGCAGAAGAAACAATTAACTCTATCTTGCTCCAAAGAGCAAAATAGGACTATTGGGAAAGTTATAGTGATAAAGGCTTAAATCACTTCAATTTGATTTGCCTATATAATGTAGTAGAAGGAGCCTGAGGAAAGGAATTAAAACACTTAAATTCTAATTTCAGCTTTGCATTTATGCATCTGTGCAATCTTGGACAAGTTATTTATCATTTGAAGTCTCAGTTTCCAATATCAAAAATGAAGCTGCTTAACCAAAAATTCTCAAATGTTTGAACCTGAATATTCTAAGATTTTAACTTACAAAAGAGAAAAATTTCTTCCCTTTAAAAGACATACTTGATAGAATGTTTTCTATGATATAAATAAGGCAATTGAATTTCAATAATTATTATGATTGTGGACTAAGCTGGATTTGTATTAAGTCATAAGTCTAAAAATTTATGGTAGTTCCTTATTATTCCTCTAACAAATATTTAATGTATAACTTAGTGGTTCATATAAAGTAACCTATCCAGTGCTTTGATTTTTGAATAAGGTATTAAATAATAGCTAAGGCAAAGACCTGGAACAATACTGAAAGTACATGTAGCTCTGTACTGTGAAAGTTTTGTTATTAAATAGAGTGGAAAAAAAATAGAGTGGTGGTCTTTGTACAATTCTTATTACAAATGGATGGTAATTTTTTGTAAGAAACAAAGATGTCAGAAATTAAAAAAAAGAGAGAAAAAATGATTAAAATGAGTGTTGTTTATTACAAGTCTGGTATTCCAGATTTAAATTGCTACATGTTGTGAAAAGGAAAAAGCAGTTTCAAATTTCATCACTTCCTTAACGGACGTGAGTATAGTTCCTAGAATGTCAATAGCCCAAAGCTACCAAACTATTGAACAATGTATTAAAATTTCATGATATAGTTTCTTTAGCAGCAGTTTTACTCTGGTAAACTATCATTCAAGAAAATACAAGACCAAGCTTCTAAGAAGTGTTTACAAGGCCTTATATTGTTGAGCCTAATTTTCAGATTGTATCAAAGGTCAAAGTAATTCATGGTACCCTCATCATTCAGGAAAACTACCCTCCAAGCAAAACACAAGCAGAAGAACATCATTAAAACAAATGTGGAAATATATAATTTTCTATTTCCGAATTAGTTTCTTTCATGGTGGTATTATCTTTATACAGGCATATAGGTATTTTTTTTCCACCTTGTGAGAGCTCTACGCAACACTATAAAGAGAACATTAGCATTAAGGTAAGAGACTGTCCAAGGTCACACAGTTTAATCAACAAATATTGAAAATCTACTATGGGCTAGGCCCTGTGGAAGGTACAAAGCAATTAGAAGATATGATCCTTGCCTTTAAGAAACTTATAATTTGATTAGTGAGGCAGGTCTAAAATAATTAAAGCAAAATGAATGATAAAAGGTATCATGTGATCAAGAACCTAAAGGAGGAGAACTGAAGGAGCATTTTACTCAAAGAAACCTCCATGGAGGAGAAGAGTGGTAACATACACTTTTAAAGATGGATGGAGTACAGAGAAGGGTTTTTTATTAGAGGTCCTGAAAGTGACATACTTTGTTTCTGCTCACATTCTTTGGCCAAATTTGGTCCCTGGGCCACATGGAACTGCAAAGAAGCCTGGGAAATGTAGCCTACTTATGCAACCAGGAGGAAAAAGAAAAAAAAAAATTGTCACAGATGTAAGTCACAGAGAATGATCCATCTCTTATTACTGTATTTATTGTATTTCAATCAGATAGGATACTCTAAATAACTTCTTTAGTCTTTCATATCTGTCTATATAGTATATTAGCCTACAGATACTTTCTAAACCTATTTTTGACCTAAAACATTTTTAGATTATTCATAATGCTGTACTGTGCTTAATTTGCTCAGTCATATCTGACTCTTTGTGACCCAATGGACTGTACCTGCCAGGCTCATCTGTCTATGGGGATTCTCCAGGCAAGAATACTGCAGTGGGTTGCCATGCCCTCCTCAAGGAGATCTTCCCAACCCAGGGATCAAACCCAAGTCTCCCACATTGCAAGCAGATTCTTTAACATCTGAGCCATGAGAAAAGCCTATGTAGCTTTACTTTTTTTTAATATGTGTAGGAAATAATTTTCACCACAAAATGCCAAATCTAGATACCTTTTTTCCTTCTCTTCATGTTTTGTAAAAATTAAAGTTCTCATTATACCTAAAAGTATTGTTATTGTTAAATGGAAAAAAGTAAGCTACTTAAATATATACATATATACATATATATACATATATATATGTGTGTCTTTTTTTTACTTTTAAATTGGAGTATAATTGCTTTACAATGTTGTGTAAATTTCTGCTATACAACAATGTGAATCATCCCTCCCTCCCAACCCCCATCCCATCCCTGTAGGTCATCGCAGAGCACCAAGCTGAGCTCTCTGTGCTATACAGCAACTTCCTGTTAGGGTTTTTTTTTTTTTTTTAATATATATATTTATTTTATTTAAAAAATAATTCCTTTACAGAAGCTTGTTGTTTTCCGTCAAACCTCAACATGAATCAGCCATAGATGTACATATATCCCCTCCCTTTTGAACTGCCCTCCCATCTCCCTCCCCATTCCACTCCCCTAGGTTGATACAGAGCCCTTGTTTGAGTTTCCTGAGCCACACAGCAAATTCCTATTAGTTATGTATTTAACATATGGAAGATGACACCACCCTTATGGCAGAAAGTGAAGAGGAACTAAAAAGCCTCTTGATGAGAGTGAAAGTGGAGAGTGAAAAAGTTGGCTTAAAGCTCAACATTCAGAAAACGAAGATCATGGCATCCGATCCCATCACTTCATGGGAACTAGATGGGGAAACAGTGGAAATGGGGGCTCCAAAATCACTGCAGATGGTGACTGCAGCCATGAAATTAAAAGACGCTTACTCCTTGGAAGAAAAGTTATGACCAACCTAGATAGTATATTCAAAACCAGAGACATTACTTTGCCGATTAAGGTCCGTCTAGTCAAGGCTATGGTTTTTCCTGTGGTCATGTGTGGATGTGAGAGTTGGACTGTGAAGAAGGCTGAGCGCAGAAGAATTGATGCGTTTGAACTGTGGTGTTGGAAAAGACTCTTGAGAGTCCCTTGGACTGCAAGGAGATCCAACCAGTCCATTCTGAAGGTGATCCGCCCTGGGATTTCTTTGGAAGGAATGATGCTAAAGCTGAAACTCCAGTACTTTGGCCACCTCATGCCAAGAGCTGACTCATTGGAAAAGACTTTGATGCTGGGAGGGATTGGGGGCAGGAGGAGAAGGGGACTACAGAGGATGAGATGGCTGGATGGCATCACTGACTCCATGGACGTGAGTCTGAGTGAACTCTGGGCTCAGGGACTGATGGACAGGGAGGCCGGGCGTGCTGCGATTCATGGCGTTCAGAGAGTTGGACACGACTGAGCGACTGAACTGAACTGAATGTAAGTTTCCATGTTACTCTTTCCGTACATCTCACCCTCTCCTTCCCTCTGCCCATGTCCATAAGTCTATTCTCTATGTCTGTTTCTCCATTGCTGCTCTGTAAACAAATTTTTCAGTATCATTTTTCTAGATTCCATATATATGCGTTAGAATATGATATTAATCTTTCTCTTTCTGACTTACTTCACTCTGTATAATAGGTTCTAGGTTCATCCACCTTATTAGAACTGACTCAAATATGTTCCTATTTAAGGCTGAGTAATATTCCATTGTGTATATGTACAAAAACATCTTTATCCATTCATCTGTTGATGGACATCTAGGTTGCTTCCATGTTCTAGTGACTGTAAATAGTGCTGCAATGAACAATCAGATACATGTGTCCTTTTCAATTTTTGTTTCCTCAGGGTATATGCCTTGGGATTTCTGGGTCATATGGTGGTTTTACTCCTAGATTTTAAGGAATCTCCATACCATCTTCCATAGTGGCTCTATTAATTTACATTCCCAACAACAGTGCAAGAGGGTTTTGTGTTTCTTTATGTATGGTGTTAGGAAGTGTTCTAATTTCATCCCTTTACTGTCCAGTTTTCCCAGCACCATTTATTGAAGAGGCTCTCTTTGCTCCATTGTATATTCTTGCCTCCTTTGTGAAAAATAAGGTACCCATAGTCGCATGGGTTAATTTCTGAGCTTCCTATCTTGTTCCGTTAGTCTAGATTTCTGTTTTTGTGCCAGTACCATACTGTCTTGATGACTGTAGCTGTGTAGTATAATCTGAAGTCAGGAAGGTTGATTCCTACAGCTCCATTCTTCTTTCTCAAGACTGCTTTGGCTATTAAGGGTCTTTTGTGTTTCCAAATGAATTGTGAATTTTTTTGTTCTAGTTTTGGGAAAAGTGTCATTGGTAATTTAATAGGGATCACATTGAATCTGTAGATTTCATTTGGTAGTATAGTCATTTTCACAATATTAACTCTTCCCATCCAGAATCATAAAATATCTCTCCATCTGTTTATATCATCTTTGATTTCTTTCATTAGTGTCTTATAATTTTCTGTGTACAATTCTTTTGTATCCTTAGGTAAGGTTATTCCTAGATATTTAATTCTTTTTATTGCAACGGTGAATGGGATTGATTCTTTAATTTCTCTTTATTATTTTTCATTGTTAGTATATAGAAATGAAAGTGATTTCTGTGTATTGATTTCATATCCTGCAACTTTGCTAAATTCACTGATTAGCTCTAGTAATTTTTTGATACTATCTTTGGGTTTTAGCTATCAGTTTTATAAAGGGTAGTGTCAGAGAAGGCAATGGCACCCCTCTCCAGTACTCTTGCTTGGAAAATCCCATGGATGGAGGAGCCTGGTGGGCTACAGTCCATGAGGTAGCTAAGAGTCGGACCTGACTGAGTGACTTCACTTTCACTTTTCACTTTCATGCATTGGAGAAGGAAATGGCAATCCACTCCAGTGTTCTTGCCTGGAGAATCCCAGGGACGGGGGAGCCTGGTGGGCTGCCGTCTACGGGGTTACACAGAGTCAGACACGACTGAAGTGACTTAGCAGCAGCAGTGTATATATATCAGTGCTACTTTCTCAATTCATCTCACCTACTCTTTCTCCTACTGTGTCATTGCCACAAGTCTATTCTCTACATCTGCATCCCTATTCCTGCTCTGCAAATAGGTGTATCTGTACCGTTTTTTAGATTTCATATATATGTGTTAATATACAAGATTCTTTTTCTGACTTACTTCACTTTGTATGACAGTCCCTAGGTTCATCCACATCACTACAAATGACCCAATTTTATTCCTTTTTATGGGTGAGTAATATTCCATTGTATATATGTACCACATCTTCTTTATCCATCAACAGACATTTAGGTTGCTTCCATGCCCTGGCCTTTGTAAGTAGTGATGCAATGAACATAGGGGTACATTTCATTTTAACTGTGCTTTTCTCAGGGTTGAGAAACCAATCCTGGTTTCCCAGGATTGAGATTTCAGGGTCATATGGTAATTAGCTGTTCTGCCATTAGTCAGCACACTACAGAGTCTAGATTGAGAACCAGGTTTCTAGACTCAAAGTTTTTGTACTTTTTCACTTGCTGTGAATATCATTTTAAATATATGAGAGTTATTTTTTGTAAGTTTCAATCTATCTTTGGTTAACAGGAATTTACAGTTCAGTCTCTATTCTGCCCCTTAATAGCTCTTTTGTAGCTTAATGTACATGAAAATCTTGGAGAACAATAGACAGTACAACCACAGAATGGCAGAAACCCGAGTTTATGAAACACCAGGTGAAGGTGGAATTCCTGGAAATCCGAAATATTTGTTCTGAACAACAACAAAAATATACAAATCTATATTATTTGACTCATTAAGGAAAAAAGCACTTTGGGTTGAATCTGGATGGCTGAGAAAAAGAGAAAGCAAATGGCATCAGAACAAAACATGAAAACACAAATAAATGAAATGTTTTAAGGAAGACAGTGAGTTTGGCTTTCTACCTTTTGAGAAAAAGATAATTCATGAAAAGACATCAAGTTATACACTGAAGGCCTTTCTTCACTCTTCTTCAGTAGAGTCTTGTGTTCTCTTTGGTCATTGGTATCATAAAATCTGCCAGAAACCTTTGGTCAAAATGTATCTCACTAGTTTGAAAAGGAAATGGCCAATTTATCTGTATAGCATTGGATAATAATAGCCAATATTTGTGGTGTGCTTACTATGCTGACTCCTATTCTAAGTGCGGTATATGGATTATCTCACTGAATGCTCCCAATCCTATGAAGTAGATACTATTATTAGATACATTATTCAATAGTAGAAATTGTTTGAGACTGGTCTTTCTTCAGAGACAGGAGGCATTGCCTAGTTGTAGTTTGGGCTTCCCTTAATAACATTTCTACCAGTTTCAGATTTGTCAACTTCAAATGAAACCAGGCCAGTAGGGAGAATGCAAGGGAGTCTTTCATTACTTCTTCTTCGCTTGAAAAAGGCATAAAATTTGTAAGCAAGCATTCAATTAAGTTCAGTTCAGTCACTCAGTCATGTCCGACTCTTTCTGACCCCATGAATGGCAGCACGACAGGCCTCCCTGTTCATCACCAACTTACGGAGTTCACTCAAACTCATGTCCGTCTAGGCGGTGATGCCATCCAGCCATCTCATCCTCGGTCGTCCCCTTCTCCTCCTGCCCCCAATCCCTCTCAGCATCAGGGTCTTTTCCAATGAGTCAACACTTCGCATGAGGTGGCCAAAGTACTGGAGTTTCAGCTTTACCATCATTCCTTCCAAAGAAATCTCAGGGTTGATCTCCTTCACAATGGACTGGTTGGACATCCTTGCAGTCCAAGGAACACTCAAGAGTCTTCTCCAACACCACAGTTCAAAAGTATCGAATCTTCAGTGCTCAGCCTTCTTCACAGTCCAACTCTACATCCATACATGACCACAGGAAAAACCGTAGCCTTGACTAGATGGACCCTAGTCGGCAAAGTAATGTCTCTGCTTTTGATTATAATATCTAGGTTGGTCATAACTTTTCTTCCAAGGAGTAAGTGTCTTTTAATTTCATGGCTGCAGTCACCATCTGCAGCGATTTTGGAGCCCCCAAAAATAAAGTCTGACACTGTTTCTACTGTTTCCATTTCTATTTTTCATGAAGTGATGGGACCAGATGCCATGATCTTTGTTTTCTGAATGTTGAGCTTTAAGCCAACTTTTTCACTCTCCTCTTTCACTTTCATCAAGAGGCTTTTTAGCTCCTCTTCACTTTCTACCATAAGGGTGGTGTCATCTGCATATCTGAGGTTATTGATATTTCTCCTGGCAATCTTGATTTCACCTTGTGTTTCTTCCAGTCCAGTGTTTCTAATGATGTACTCTGCATATAAGTTAAATAAGCAGGGTGACAATATACAGCCTTGATGTACTCCTTTTCCTATTTGGAACCAGTCTGTTGTTCCATGTCCAGTTCTAACTGTTGCTTCCTGATCTGCATACAGATTTCTCAAGAGGCAGGACAGGTGGTTTTTTTGGAACTCTCTTGCTTTTTCCATGATCCGGTGGATGTTGGCAGTTTGATCTCTGATTCCTTTGCCTTTTCTGAAACCAGCTTGAACATCAGGGAGTTCACAGTTCACGTATTGCTGAAGCCTGGCTTGGAGAATTTTGAGCATTACTTTTCCAGCATGTGAGATGAGTGCAATTGTGCAGTAGTTTGAGCATTCTTTGGCATTGCCTTTCTTCGAGATTGCAATGAAAACTGACCTTTTCCAGTCCTGTTGCCACTGCTGAGTTTTCCAAACTTCCTGGCATATTGAGTGCAGCACTTTCACAGCATCATCTTTTAGGATTTGAAACAGCTCAACTGGAATTCCATCACCTCCACTAGCTTTGTTAATTGTGATGCTTTTTAAGGCCCTCTTGACTTCACATTCCAGGATGTCTGGCTCTAGATTAGTGATCACACCATCATGATTATCTAGGGAGTGAAGATCTTTTTTGTACAGTTCTTCTGTATATTCTTGCTACCTCTTTTTAATATCTTCTGCTTCTGTTAGGTCCAGACCATTTCTGTCCTTTATTGAGCCCATCTTTGCATGAAATATTCCCTTGGTATCTCTAATTTTCCTGAAGAGATCTCTAGTCTTTACCATTATGTTGTTTTCCTCTATTACTTTGCATTGATCGCTGAGGAAGGCTTTCTTATTTCTTCTTGCTATTCTTTGGAACTTTGCATTCAGATACTTATATTGTTCCTTTTCTCCTTTGCTTTTTGCCTCTCTTCTTTTCACAGCTATTTGTAAGGCCTCCCCAGACAGCCATCTTGCTTTTCTACATTTCTTTTCCATGGGGATGGTCTTGATCCCTGTCTCCTGTACAATGTCACGAACCTCATTCCATAGTTCATCAGGCACTCTATCTATCAGATCTAGGCCCTTAAATCTATTTTTCACTTCCACTGTACAATCAGAAGGGATTTTACTTAGGTCATACCTGAATGGTCTAGCGGTTTTTTTCTACTTTCTTCAATTTGAGTCTTAATTTGGTTATAAGGAGTTCATGATCTCAGCCACAGTCAGCTCCTGGTCTTCTTTTTGTTGACTGTATAGAGCTTCTCCATCTTTGGCTGAAAAGAATATAATCAGTCTGATTTCGGTGTTGACCATCTGGTGATGTCCATGTGCAGAGTCTTCTCATGTGTTGTTGGAAGAGGGTGTTTGATATGACCAGTGCATTTTCTTGGCAAAACTCTATTAGTCTTTGCCCTGCTTCATTCTGCTTTCCAAGGCCAAATTTGCCTGTTATTCCAGGTGTTTCTTGACTTCCTACTTTTGTATTCCAGTCCCCTGTAATGAAAAGGACATCTTTTTTGGGTGTTAGTTCTAAAAGGTCTTGTAAGTTTTCATAAAACTGTTCAACTTCATTTTCTTCAGTGTTACTGTTTGGGGTATAGACTTGGATAACTGTGATATTGAATAGTTTGCCTTGGAGACGAATCCAGATCATTCTGTCATTTTTGAGATTGCATCCAAGTACTGCATTTCAGACTCTTTTGTTGACCATGATGGCTACTCCATTTCTTCTGAGGGATTCCTGACTGCAGTCGTAGATATAATGGTCATCTGAGTTAAATTCACCCATTACAGTCCATTTTAGTTTGCTGATTCCTAGAATGTCAACATTCACCCTTGCCATCTCTTGTTTGACCACTTCCAATTGGCCTTGATTCATGGACCTGACATTCCGGGTTCCTATGCATTTTTGCTCTTTACCGCATCGGATCTTGCTTCTATCACCAGTCACATCCACAGCTGGGTATTGTTTTTGCTTTGGATCCATCCCTTCATTCTTTCTGGAGTTATTTCTCCACTGATCTCCAGTAGCATATTGGGCACCTAATCACCTGGGGAGTTCCTCTTTTGGTATCCTATGATTTTGCCTTTTGAAAGCCAGGACTGATCTCCTTTAGAATGGACTGGTTGGAACTCCTTGCAGTCCAAGGGACTCTCAAGAGTCTTCTCCAACACCACAGTTTAGAAGTATCAATTCTTTGGTGCTCATCTTTCTTCACAGTCCAACTCTCACATCCATACATGACCACTGGAAACCCATTGCCTTGACTATACGGACATTTGTTGGCAAAGTAATGTCTCTGCTTTGCAATATGCTATCTATGTTGGTCTTACTTTACTTCCAAGGAGTAAGCATCTTTTAATTTAATGGCTGCAATTACCATCTGCAGTGATTTTGGAGCCCAAAAAATAAAGTCTGACACTGTTTTCACTATTTCCCCATCTATTTCCCATGAAGTGATGGGACCGGATGCCATGATCTTTGTTTTCTGAATGTTGAGCTTTAAGCCAACTTTTTCACTCACCACTTTCACTTTCATCAAGAGGCCTTTTAGTTCCTCTTCACTTTCTGCCATAAGGTTGATGTCATATGCATATCTAAGGTTATTGATATTTCTCCCTGTATTCTTGATTCCAGCTTGTGCTTCTTCCAGCCCAGCGTTTCTCATGATGTATTCTGCATATAATTTAGATAAGCAGGGTGACAATATACAGCCTTGATGTACTCCTTTTCCTATTTGGAATCAATTTGTTGTTCCATGTCCAGTTCTAACTGTTGCTTTCTGACCTGCATACAGGTTTCTCAGGAGGCATATTCTTCACTAAACAAATTCTCTGTTTTGCTTGGGTAGTAATTTGAGTTTAAAATTGATAAAAGAAAGACATTACATGTAAAATATCTAAATATCCATGAAGGATATGAGCACTTCTATTTTTGTTCACAAGTATGATCCATGATATCACCATCAATATGCTGATTCACAGCTTATAGATATATAGGCAAAATTATTTTGCTTACATTTTTCTTGGTAGTGAGAAATATATAACCAAGTGGTTTCCAGAAAATTCATCTGATGCATGGAGCTATTTTAAGACATAAATGCCTCCATGGGAGATTTTATATGCAATTATACAAACCAGTCAAAATTATGCTATAGGACAAAATATGATTGGTAACACATTATTTTCAATAAAAGGCAATAGGTCTTTCTTTGACTATACATTAAAATTGAATTATCACAGGATAAATTGTTAATTTGATAATATAGGAATAAAGAGACAACACAGTCAATATTCAAGAATTATATCTTTCTATAAATTTATCTGGGTGTTTCTACATAGACAAATGTGCAAATACCCATTCAGATTTTTTCTTATATGATGCCAAACTGCTGTAAATGTCTAACGATTGCTTACATTTTACCTAATGTTTGTTATTAATTAGACAAATTGCAAATATTGTTTTTAACTGTAAAGAAACCTTATTAATCTGTGTACTTATCTACATCCATTCTGTACTATCAAATTGACAACTTTTTGATACCTTCATTGAAAAAGGCAGTGAGTTGCCTTTTAAAATATTCATGAAAAGATTTCTGGTATCCAAATTTTAATAATGGATATTTCAAGGTGATAAGGTTTAGAGTGAGTTTGGGTTACTTCTTTGTATTTTTCTGTGTTTGAATTTTTCATGATGTAAATATATAATTTCTATAAAATAAAAAAAGTATTTATTTAAAAACAATACCTATGAAACTACTAGCAAAGGAAAATCTTTGGCAACGACTTCAGGAAATAATGAACTGTAAAGCTACACCAGATTCTGGTAGACATTTTGTAATCTCATATATTTAAGAAGCCTCCTATATTAAAAAGAAATTCACAAAGAGAAAATATATATGGGCAACAAACCTTTAATAAAACTTAAATTCACTAATATAGATGGTATGCAAATAAGGTTAAATGAAATATCCATCTACACCCATTTGTCTGGCAAAAATGAAATTAGAGTAGAATTGAGAGAGATTCTTTGTTAAGCAAAGTAGTCAGTTTTATAAAATAAAGAACATATATGTTTATATCTATATATAGATATATAAAATGAAAGGACTTTTACCCCCAAACTGGCTTAGGCCTTCATCCTTCAAATCTTTAAAATATGTGACTGATAATGTTTTCTGATATGAGATAGTTCATTTTATTATGTTCCCAATTCCTCTAGATCTTGCATTGACTTTTGTTATTAAAACTCTTGCTTTGGTTTCAAATTTTAAAGAAGGTTGAATTAAAGACTGTGAAACTTATAATATTTAACACTATACTTCCAAGTTTCTGTGGCTGTGCTCAGCTCTCTGTACGGTTTTCTTTTATCCCATCAACCTCATTTTGGCCATGGCTTGAAATATATTTATAATTCTATGACTAAAAGAAGGGATGGAGGAAACAAGTTTGAGGCCACCTTAGCATCTGTTATGCTAGCATTTCTACATTCCAGTAGAACACTGTGATCAGACAGGAACAATTATATAATCACATATAAAAAATGAAGTTGGACTCCTTTCTTATACAATATTAAAAAACTTAGCTAAAAATGGATCATAAGCTTAAATGTAAGACCTAAAACTATAAAATTCTTAGAAGAAAATGTAGGTATAAATCTTTGTGATGTTGGGTTAGACAGAGTCTTTTTAGTTACAACACTAAAGTCATAATTGAAATTTGTTGCTAGTTTCAATAAAAATGATTGATCATTTGGGGAAAAAACACAATCAACAAAAGAATGAAAAATAAACTAGATAAACTATATTTCCCCCAAAGTCAAAAATCTTTATGTTTTAAAAGAGACCACTAAGAGACTGGAAAGAGAACCTATGGAATTGAAGAAAATAATTGTATATTATATGTGGTAAGAGACATGTCAAAAACATATAAAGAAGCAACTTAAAAATCAGCAAAATATTTCAATGGATAGTTATGCAAGGAAGACTTACAAATGATCAATAAACACATGAAAATATACTCAACACCATTATTCATCAGGGAAATGCCAATTAAAACCATAATGAGATATTACTTCACACCCACTAAAGTGGAAGCAGTATTGGCAAGGATGGGAAGAAACTAGAACTCATGTCTTGCTGGTAGGAATATAATACAGTGGGCTCAGTGGTAGAGAATCCAGAATCCACCTTCAATGCAGAAGACCTGGGTTTGATCCTTGGGTTGGGAAGATCCCCTGGAGAAGGGAAAGACTACACATTCCAGTATTCTGGCCTGGGGAATTCCATGGAGTGTATAGTCCATGGGGTTGCAAAGAGTCAGACATGACTGAGTGATTTTCAAAGGGGCTTTCCTAATAGCTCAGATGGCAATGCAGGAGACCTTAGTTTGATTCTTGGGTTGGGAAGATTCCCTGGAGAAGGCAAAGGCTATCCATTCCAGTATTCTAGAGCATCCCTTGTGGTTCAGGTGGTAATCTGCCTGCAATGTGGGAGACCTGGGTTCAGTCCCTGGGTTGGGAAGATTCCCTGGAGAAGGGAAAGGCTACCCAATTCAGTATTTTGGCCTGGAGGATTCCAAGAAATGTATAGTCCATGGGTCACAGAGTGGGACACGACTTAGCAGCTTTCACTTTCAGCCACTGGAAAAACAGTGTGGCAGTGACAGACCATAGACAAAAGACACATTTACTTTTTGCATCAGGCTCTGAAAATTATAGAGCTGACCCTGAACACAGCTCCTGGAGAGTAGGATAATTCAAAAATATGTGGCTTTTACAAAAATATACATTCAGTTCAGTCAGTCAGTTCAGTCGCTGAGTTGTGTCTAACTCTTTGTGACCTTATGGCGTGGGAGGCACACCTGGCCTCCCTGTCCATCATCAACTCCTAGAGTCCACCCAAACCCGTGTCCATTGTGTCAGTGATGCCATCCAACCATCTCATGCTCTGTTGTCCCCTTCACCTCCTGCCCTCAATCTATCAGAGCATCAGGGTCCTTTCAAATGAGTCGGCTCTCTGCATCAAGTGACCAAAGTACTGGAGTTTCAGCTTCAACATCAGTCCCTCCAATGAACATCCAGGACTGATCTCCTTTAAGATGGACTGGTTGGATCTTCTTGCAGTCCAAGGGACTCTCAAGAGTCTTCTCCAACACCACAGTTCAAAAGCATCAATTCTTCGGCCCTTAGCTTTCTTCATAGTCCAAGTCTCACACCCATACATGACTAGTGTAAAAAACACAGCCTTGACTAGATGGACCTTTGTTGGCAAAGTAATGTTTCTGCTTTTTAATATGCTATCTAGGTTGGTCATAACTTTCCTTCCAAGGAGCAAGGGACTTTTAATTTCATGGCTGCAATCACCATCCACAGTGATGTTGGAGCCCAGAAAGGTAAACTCAGCCACTGTGTCCACTGTTTCCCCATCTATTTGACATGAAGTGATGGGACCGGATGCCATGATCTTAGTTTTCTGAATGTTGTAGTAGGTAAATAAGAGTTTTTTAAAAATTATTAAAAGCACTAAAGGTACAAAGCAGAAACAAAGTCATAGATGTCATAGATGTAAGAGGGAAGGTTGGTAAGGGGAGAGAGAAACAGGGTGGTGTGGGTGATAAGGGAAGTTAAGAGGTATAAATGCTAAGTTACAAAATAAATAACTCATGGGGATGCAACCTACCATGTAAGGAATATGGTCAATAGTGATGTAGGGGGCGGTCCTAAGATGGCCGTGGAATAGGAAGGGGAGACCACTTTCTCCCCTACAAATTCATCAAAAGATCATTTGAACGCTGAGTAAATACCACAAAACAACTTCTGAATTCTGGCAGAGTACACTAGGCACCCAGAAAGGGAGCCCATTGTCTTCTAAAGGAAGTAGGACAAATTATGAAAGGTAAAAAGAGAGACAAAAGAGTTAGGCATGGAGACCCGTCCTGGGGAGGGAGTCTTAAAAGAGCAGAAGTTTCCAAACACCAGGAAACCCTCTCACCAGCGGGTCTGTGGGCAGTTCTGGAATATCAAAGGGCAACATAACCAAGGGGAAAAATAAATAAATAAAATCCACAAATTATGCGCCTAACTGCAACTCCCAGCAGAGAAGTAGCCCAGATGCTCACATCCACCACAAGCAAGCAGGGGATGAACAGGGAGTCATGGGTTGCATTGCTTAGGGTAAGGACCTTGTCTGAATGCCCTGAGGGCAATCCCAGAGGGCTAACATTAGATAGGAACCCAAACCCTGGGATAGCCAGAGAGGGGGAAAAAAAAAGAGGAAAGAGAGAGAGAGAGAGAGAGAATAATTTCCTGTGTAAAGCTCTAACCAAAGGCAATGCCAGGACCGCTCACAGAATTAAGGACTGAGCGAATATCAGAGGAGAGTTAGCAGGCTACAGACTGGTCCGTCTCCACTGGAGCCAGGGAGGCAGGCAGGAAATAGCCAGAGCCAGAAGGAAAGGGGCAGACTTGGCCCCAGAGATGGCATCCCCTACCAAACTGCGAGCAGACTCTCAGTTGCTAACCAAGTCTTCCTGGGATCCTGGAATGTTGACATCCATCAGGAGGGTCACAGCCATGGATCAGCACCCCAGAAAGGATGCACAGCACACCTGAGATGACACTCGCACTGCACACCCAGGAAATGGAGGGGCTGGGATCGGGGAGGTGATAAGATGCACTGCTCAGCTGGGTAAAGTGCATTCGCCAAGTATCTTGTTGGCCGAGCTGCTAGCACCAGGGAAGGGCACAAAATGCAGGCCCAACTGAGTCTGTGCCTTTGGGAGTACCCAAGAACCTGAATCTGAGTGGCATAGATATGGGAATTGCACACAACCCAGGGCTTGCCTTTTACAATTCCCTGGCAGAACAACCTGGAGACAGCACTGTAGACCAGGAAAGCATACACACCGTGAGAGGGGGGAAACCCAGTGTGGCCCAGACACTCCATGCACTCCCAACACATGCCAGTGATATTTGTTTGTAGTGTTCCTCCCTCCCCGCAGCACAATTGAATAAGTGAGCCTAAATAAATGACCACCTTCGCACACTTGTGTCAGGGTGGAAGTTAGATACTGAAGAGACTTGCAAACAGAGGAAGCCAAAATAAACAAAGAAGAGGGAACGGCTTTGAAAGTGACAGGTGCAACTGATTAAAATCCTGTAGTTAGCACTGGCTACACTGGAAGGGACTTATAAACCTTGAGTAGAAGTATAAGGTGGAACAAGGAAATATCTGAAACTGAACTGACCACACACTGCCCTCAACAGCTCCAGAGAAATTCCTAGATATATTTAATATTATCATTTTTTAACTTTAAAATTTTGTTTTTATTTTTAAATTATTTATTACACTTTAATTTTCATTTTTAAAACCTACTATTACCTTGAAACTTGATGGACATGAGTTTGGGTAAACTCCGGGAGTTGGTGATGAACAGGGAGGCCTGGCATGCAGCAATTCATGGGGTCGCAAAGAGTCGGACACGACTGAGTGACTGAACTGAACTGATTACCTTGAAAAAAAAAATACCCTATTTTTAAAGCAAATTTCATATTTATTTTTATATATAACTTTTGCAATTTTCTTTTTTTTTTTAATATTGTATTTTGAGAGTCTAAAGTCTACTCTAGATTTTTCATCCTTGCTTTTTGGTATTTGTTATCAATTCTGTACCTTTACGAATCCAATCTTCAGTACCCATTTTTACTTAGGAGTGTGATTACTAGCTTGATTGCTCTCTAATCTTTTTCTCCTTTTTCTCCCCAGGGTCACCTTTATCTCCTCCCTCCCCCTTCTCTTCTCTACTTAACTCTGTGAATCTCTTTGGGTATTCTGGGCTGTGGAGAAAACTCAGGGAACTGATAACAGGCTACATTGGTCTCTCTCCTTCTGACTCTCCGTCTTCTCCTTCTGGTAACCTCTATCTTCTTCTTCCCTCGTCTCTTCTCTATGGAACTCTGTGGACATCTCTGAGTGTTCTAGACTGTGGAGAGCAGATATGGAACTGATTACTGGCTAGAACACTCTCTCCTCTTTTGATCCCCCTGTTCTCCTCCTGATTACCTCTATCTCCCTTCTCCCTCTTCTCTTCTCCATATCACTCTGTGAACCTCTCTGGGTGTCCTCACTGTGGAGAATTTTTTCACCATTAACCTAGATGTTTTATCATCAGTGCTGTATGGATGGAGAAGTCTTGAGACTACTGTAAGAATAAGACTTTAAGCCAGAAACAGGAGGTTTAAATCCAAAACTTGAGAACACCAGAGAACTCCTTACTCCAAGGGACATTAATTGACAAAACTCATCCAACAGCTTCCATACCTACACTGAAACCAAGCTCCATGCAAGAGCCAACAAAATTCAGATAAGACATACCAAGCTAATTCTCCGACAAATCAGGAACATAAACCTGAGTCCAAAAATACAGGAGGCCAAAAGTCTTTCTAAACCCATAAACAACTGAAAACACTACCAGACACATCATTGCACTGCAGAAAGAAGAGATCCAGCTCCACCCACCAGAACACCAATACAAGCTTCCGTAATGTAAACCTTGACAAGCCACTCGTCCAATCCCACCCATAGAGAGGAAACTCCTTAATAAAGAGTAACCACAAACTTCCAGCATACAGAAAGGTCACCCCAAACACAGCAACCTAAATAAGATGAAAAGGCAGAGAAATATTCAGCAGGTAAACGAACATGATAAAACCCACCAATCCAAACAAAAGAGGAGGAGACAGGGTGTCTACCTGAAAAAGAATTCAGAATAATGATATTAAAAATGGTCCAAAATTTTTAAAACAAAATAGAGTTAGAGATAAATTGTCTGGAGACAAGGATTTAGAAGATGCAAGAAAATATTAACAAGGACCTAGAAGAAATAAAAAAGAGGCAATCAATAATGAATAATGCAATAACTGAGATCAAAGGCACTCAGGAGGGAACCAAGAGTAGGCAACAAATAACTGAGGCAGAAGATAGGATAAGTGAGGTGGAAGATAGACTGGTATAAATAAATGAAGCAGAGAGGAAAAGAGAAAAAAGAATTACAAGAAATGAGGACAAGCTCAGAGACATCTGGAACAATGTTAAATGCCCCAACATTTGAATCATAGGAGTCCCAGAAGAAGAGGACCAAAAGAAAGGCAAGAGAAAATACTTGAGGAGATAATAGTAGAAAACTTCCCTAAAATGGGGAAGGAAATAACCACCCAAGTCCAAGAAATCCAGAAAGTCCCAAACAGGATAAACCAAAGGCAAAACATCCCAAGACACATATTAATCAAAATAACAAAGATCAAACACAAAGAACAACTATTAAAAGCAGCAATGGAAAAACAATAACATACAAGGGGATCCTTTATAAGGATAACAGCTGATCTTTTGATAGAAACTCTTCAAGCCTGAAGGGAATGGCAGGACATACTTAAAGTGATGAAAGAGAAAAAACTACAACCCAGATTACTGTACCCAGCAAGGATCTCATTCAAATATGAAGGAGAAATCAGAAGTTTTACAGATAAGCAAAAGATGAGAGAATTCAGCACCACCAAACCAGCTCTTCAACAAATGCCAAAGGATCTTCTCTAGACCGGAAACATAGAAAAGGTTTATAAACTCAAATCCACAACAGCAAAGTAAATGGCAACGAGATCATACCTATCAATAATTATCTTAAATGTAAATGGGTCAGATGTCCCAACCAAAAGACTAAGACTGGCTGAATGGATACAAAAACAAGACCCCTATATATGCTGTCTACAAGAGACCCACCTCAAACCTAGGGATACATACAGACTGAAAGTGAATGGCTAGAAAAAGATATTTCACTCAAATGGAGAAAAAAGAAAGCAGAAGTAGCAATACTTATATCATATAAAATAGACTTTGAAATAAAGGTCATGAAAAGAGACAAAGGAGGACACTACATAATGATCAAAGTATTAATCCAAGAAGATATAACAATTATAAATATATATGTACCCAACATAGAAGCACCACAACATGTAAGGCGAATGCTAACAAGTACAAAAGGGGAAATTAACAGTAACACTATAATAGTGGGAGACTTTAATACCCCACCCACACCTATGGATAGATCAACTCAACAGAAAATTAGTGAGGAAACACAAACTTTAAATGATACAATGGACCTGTTAGACCTAACTGATATCTATAGGACATTTCACCCTAAAACAATGAATTTCACCTTTTTCTCAAGTGCACACAGAACCTTCTCGAGGATAGGTCACATCCTGGGCCAGAAATCTAGCCTTGGTAAATGCCAAAGGAAACGGCAACCCACTCCAGTGCTCTTGCCTGAAAAATCCCATGGACGGATGGAGCCTGCTAGGCTACAGTCTGTGGGGTCACAAAGAGTCGAACATGACTGAGAGACTTCACTTTCACACCTAAAGCAACTAGAAAAAGAAGAAATGAAGCACCCCAGTTTTAGTAGAAGGAAATGAATCATAAAATTAGGGCAGAAAATAATACAAAAGAAACAAAGGAAACCATAGCCAAAATAAAAAAAGCTAAAAGCTGGTTCTTTGAGAAGATAGATAAAATAGGCAAACCATTAGGCAGATTCCTCAAGAAAAAAAAAAATGAGAAGAATCAAATCAACAAAATTAGAAATGAAAACAGAGAAATCACAACAGATAACAGAAATACAAAGGATCATAAGAGACTACTATCAGCAACTATATGCCAATGAAATGGACAACTTGGAAGAATTGGATGAATTCTTAGAAAAGTATAACCTTCCAAAACTGAACCAATAAGAAATATAAAATTTTAACAGACTCTTCACAGGCACAGAAATCGATACTGTAATCAGAAATCTTCCAACAAACGAAAGCC
This sequence comes from Budorcas taxicolor, assembly GCF_023091745.1. Classification (NCBI taxonomy): domain Eukaryota; kingdom Metazoa; phylum Chordata; class Mammalia; order Artiodactyla; family Bovidae; genus Budorcas; species Budorcas taxicolor. The sequence continues at coordinate 1,878,677 of NC_068935.1, forward strand.
CAGGACCAGATGGCTTCACAGCTGAATTCTACCAAAAATTTTGAGAAGAGCAAAACACCTATCCTACTGAAACTCTTCCAGAATGTTGCAGAGGAAGGTAAACTTATAAACTCATTCTATGATGCCACCAGCACCCTAATACCAAAACCAGACAACGATGCCACACAAAAGAAAACTACAGGCCAATATCACTGATGAACATAGATGCAAAAATCCTCAACAAAATTCTAGCAATGAGAATCCAACAACATTTAAAAAGATCATACATCATGACCAAGTGGGCTTTATCCCAGGGATGCAAGGATTCTTCAATATCTGCAAATCAATCAATGTGATATACCACATTAACCAATTGAAATATATAAAAAAAAAAACATATAATTATCTCAATAGATGCAGAGAAAGCCTTTGACAAAATTCAACATCCATTTGTGATAAAAACCCTCCAGAAAGCAGGCATAGAAGGAACATGCCTCAATATAATAAAAGCCATATATGATAAACTCACAGCAAACTTTATCCTCAGTGGTGAAAAATTGAAAGCATTTCCCCTAAAGTCAGGAACGAGACAAGGGTGCTCACTCTCACCACAACTATTAAACATAGTTTTGGCACTTTTGGCCACAGCATTCAGAGCAGAAAAAGAAATAAAAGGAATCCCAGTTTGAAAAGAAGAAGTAAAACTCTCACTGTTCGCACATCACATAAACCTCTATATACAAAACCCTAAAGACTCCACCAGAAAATTACTAGAGCTAATCAATGAATACAGTAAAGTTGTAAGATATAAGATTAACATACAGAAATCCTTTGCATTCCTATACACTGGCAATGAGAAAAAAGAAAGAGAAATTAAGGAAACAATTGTATTCACCATTGCAGTGAAAAGAATGATGTATTTAGAAATAAACCTACCTAAAGAAACAAAACCTGTATTTAGAAAACACTCCTAAAAGAAATCAAAGAGAACACAAATAGATGGAGAAATATACCATGTTCATGGATTGGAAGAATCAATATAGTGAAAATTAGTACACTACCCAAAGCAATCTGTAGTTTCAATGCAATCCTTATCAACTTGCCAATGGTATTTTTCAGAGAATTGGAACAAATAATTTCATAATTTGCATGCAATTACAAAAAACCTCGAATAGCCAAAGCAATCTTGAGAAAGAAGAATGGAACTGGAGGAATCAACCTGCCTCACTTCATATCCTACAAAGCAATAGTCATCAAGACAGTATGGTACTGGCATAAAGAAAGAAACATAGATCACTGGAACAAAATAGAAAGCTCAGAGATAAATCCATGCACCTATGGACACCTTATCTTTGACAAAGGAGGAAAGAATACACAATGGAGAAAAGTCAATCTTTTTAACAATTGGTGCTAGGAAAACTGGTCAACCACTTGTAAAATAATGGAACTAGAACATTTTCTAACATCAAACACAAAAATAAACTCAAAATGGACTAAAGATCTAAACGTAAGAACACAAAATATAAAACTCCTTGAGGAAACCATAGGAAAAACCCTCTCTGACATAAATCACAGCAGGATTCTTTATGATGCACCTCCCAGAGTAATGGAAATAAAAGCAAAAATAAATAAATGGAACACAATTAAACTTTAAAGCTTTTGCACAATAAAGGAAACTATAACCAAGGTGAAAAGACAGCCTTCAGAATGGGAGAAAATAATAGCAAATGAAGCAACTGACAATGAATTAATCTCAAATATATACAAGCTACTCCTATAGCTCAATTCCAGAAAAATAAGCGACCCAATCAAAAAATGGGCCAAAGAACTAGAAAGATATTTCTCCAAAGAAGATATACAAATGGCTGACAAACACCTGAAAAGATGCTCAACATCACTCATTATCAGAGAAATGCAAATAGAACAGTCTTTTAGACTCTATGGGAGAGGGCAAGGGTGGGATGATTTGGGAGAATAGCATTGAAATATGTATACTATCATATGTGAAACGAATCGCCAGTCCAGGTTCAATGCATGATACAGGATTCTCGGGGTTAGTGTACTAGGATGACCCAGAGGGATAGTATGAGGAGGGAGGTGGGAGGGGGGTTCAGGATGGGGAACACGTGTATATCCATGGAAGATTCATGTTGATGTATGGCAAAACCAATACAATATTGCAAAGTAATTAGTCTCCAATTAAAATAAATAAATTTATATTAAAAAACACACAATGAGGTATCATCTCACTCTGATCAGAATGACTGCTATAAAAATTCTACAAACAATAAATGCTGGAGAGGATATTGAGAAAAGGGAATCCTCTTATATGGTTGGTGGGAATGCAAACTACGACAGCCACTGTGGAGAACAGTGTGGGGAATCCTTAAAAAACTGGAAATAGAATTACCATATGGTCCAGCAATCCCACTGCTGAGCATACACACCAAGCAAACCAGAATTGAAAGAGACATGTGTACCCAAATGTTCATTGCAGGACTGTTTACAATAGCCAGGCCATGGAAGCAACCTAGATGTCCACCAGCAGACAAATGGATAAGAAAGCTGTGGTACATATCCACAATGGAATATTACTCAGGTATTAAAAAGAATGCATTTGAATTAGCTCTAATGAGGTGGATGAAAGTGGAGCCTATTTTACAGAGCAAAGTAAGTCAGAAAGAAAAGCTCCAATATAGTATATTAATACATATATATGCAGTTTAGAAAGATGGTGATGATGACCTATATGCAAGACAGCAAAAGAGACACAGATGTAAAGAACAGACTGTTGGACTCTGTGGGAGAAGGCAAAGGTGGCATGATTTGAGAAAATAACATTGGAAGATGTATAGGATCGTATGTGAAATAGATCGCCAATCCAGGTTCGATGCATGAGGCAGGGTGATCAGGGCTGGTGCACTGGGATGACACTGAGGGATGGGATAGGGATGGAGGTGAGGGGGGAGGGTCAGGATGGGAACACATGTACACCCATGGCTGATTCAGTGAGTGTATGGTAAAAACCACCACAATATTGTAAAGTAATTAGCCTCTATTTAAAATTTTAAAAAGTAATGATGTAATATCATTGTATGGTGACAGATGGTAACTAGCCTTATCATGGTGACCATTTTGTAATGTATACAAATATCAAATCACTATGTTGCACACCAGAAACTCAGTTTTACGGGCCAATTATGATTAAGAAACAAAGAAACCCACAGAAAAAGAGATCAGAGGTGGGAATATAGGGAAAGAGGGAATTAGATGAAGATGGTCAAAGCATCAGACTTCTAGCATCAAACTTCCAGATCCATGGATCAAACCCAGATCTCCTGCAATGCAGGCAGATTCTTTATTGTCTGAGCTACTGGGAAAACCCAATAACAATATATATGATCATAATTACAAAAATATAAACATGTATATATGGTATATTATTGATATGAAACCAGCAAAATGATGGTAGTTATACAAAGTTTGTTTTATTGCACACGACAATTTTCTCTATTTTAAAAACAGTATTGCTCTAGATTGAGCATTTGTACACCCCTCCCCCCCAAATTCATATGTTGAAACCCCATGCCAGTGTGTTGATATGAAAAGATATGGCACTTGGGAAGTTTATAGATCCTGAGTGTGGAACCCTAATTAATGAAATAAGTGCTTTTATGAAAGAGATTTAACAGAATTCCCTTCCACCACACACTGTGACAATGGGCCATGAACCAGAATGTAGGCTCTCCTCAGACATGGAATCTGCTAGAATCCTGATCATAGACTTCCCATATTTAAGAATAGTGAGAAATAAATGTCTGTTGTTTATAAGCTTCTTAGTCTATGGTATTTGGTTAAGCAGCCTGAACAGATGAAGACAGGTATACAGCATTACTTTATTTTTCTAAGAATAAATTTTTTCAATCTTTATACTAAGGTGCTTAAGAAAACATTGAACCAATTATAATAATTTTATGTGTAGTGTCACCTGGAAGCAAAGTCAGATGAAATAATTCTTGAGGGTCTATTGGCTACAATAAATTTTATTTCAACTTTTGTTTAAAATTTTAAATTTTTGTTCATCATGGAATTTTTATATTAATTTTAATATTTTCTAATATTGTATTAAAATACCCTTTATCTTGATTTCTGAGCTTTTTAGAAATCCCTTAAATTTCTTGCCTGAGGTTAGTGCCTCACTCACATTTGGCTAGTCCCTGCAATATTTATAATCTTGTGTTAAGAAATTAAAGTAAATTAATGCCTTATCATTTGTTTGGGTTAATTATGAATTATACTTTTCTTTCTATGACAATAATAGAGATTTATATTTTTAAGAGCCCCCATGTTTTTTCTCATGAAGAGATCTAGAAATAAGAAGGCCCGTTCATTTTCAGAGGTACTCAAAGAAGTGGTAAAGTGAACAATGTAAAGCGTAGTCCAAATTGCCTCTTGAGATCAGTGTGGGAAACTGGAACCGTGATTTTATCCCATTTTCCATGTCAACTAAGCTGAATATAAAGTGCAATCAAAAGTGGAATGGCACTGATAGCATAGCACATAGAATTCACTCATGAATTCACTTATTTTCAATATAAAGTGAACAATTTTTCTAGATTTGTTTCCCAAAGCCACAAGTTCTCATTGCAACATCCCTCAGATTCTCTCCCAGAGTTCAAACTGTACGAAGACTATAAAAGCCCTCATTCGCTTGCAGGTTAAAATAGGTATTGCACCCTTTATATTGGTAAAGTGTTTGCGTATTTAACTCAGATCTGGGTTCAAATTTTTTTGCAAGAATTAAATGAAATAATTTTAATAAAGCAGTTAATACAGTGTCTGATCCATACTTAGTGCTTGTAATATAGATAGATGATAGGTGTAAATACAGATGAAGATGTAGATGTATAAAAATAAACATATTCATACATATAGAATTATACATATTCTCTGCTTCTTGCATAAATTCACAGAGAGTTCCTTTAAGAGGTTAACTCTAATTTAAATTACCTGCTGCTGCTGCTAAGTCGCTTCAGTCGTGTCCCACTCTGTGCGACCTCATAGATGGCAGCCCACCAGGCTCCTCTGTCCCTGGGATTCTCCAGGCAAGAATATTGGAGTAGATTGCCATTTCTTTCTAGTTAGAGCATTAAATGAGTTGGCAATGACACCTCGGGTGCCAAAGTGTGCCATATATTCCATATAAGGAAATATAGTTTATTCTGTATTCTGCCCCACTCAAACTTAGAAATTATACATATAAGAATCTTATTTTAAAGAAAAGCCTGTTTTGTAAGATCTTTAATACCAGAGAGTTGTTCAATGAATATATTTTAATACAGTTAAACCTCCTTTAGGTAATATATCACCTTGTAAATATAACATTAACATATTACTATGGCTGTATATGATGAGACTACAAGGTAAATTACATCTCTAAACTTAAAAATTTATGTTTTTTTTTCTAAATGCCAAATTAGTGAACTAGAGTAGGAGGTTTTATTCATAGGGACAATTAATTATTTTATGACTCTAGCCTCAATTTCTTAGAAGTATCCCATTCTTTCATGATTATATTTTCCCTCAGGACCACTGATAAGATAATTCTGATCTATTTATATATAACTAGATTCAAAGTAGTAGATAATTATTAATGCAAAACAATGCTCTATTTACAAGAGATGCACTAAGCCCTATATATTAATAGGTGTTGACATCTATCCAAAGATAGCCTTCCCATCAGCCATTATTTATTTCCTTGTAGTAACTCAAATTCTAACCATTAAAATCACTTGTGGGTGACAGATAGTTAATGTGGAGAATAATGGAAGGAGTTGTCTTGAAAAGATTAATGTTGAAAAATTCTTCATAGATAAAATGACAAGAAAACTTCTAAAAGTCCCCCATATTGGGATTAACATATTTTCCCATTGTTGAAGACAGAAAGAAGCAGATACTGAGAGGCTGGGATGCAGGATCTCAGCATAGATCACTTTCATTGCTGAAATATGTCTTTGTAAAAGTTCTCTGAAAAAAATTATGCTCTCTGATTAACTGCTCTAACTCATGTACACCCGTGGTGGATTCATGTTGATGTATGGCAAAACCAATACAGTATTGTAAAGTAAAATAAAGTAAAAAAAAAAAAGAAGAAGAAAAAAAAAAGAATATTAAACAAACAAACAAAAAAGAGTTACAATTCTGAGAAAATTTTAAAACGTGCTAATAACTAATCTTAAACATGACTGTGACTTACAGAATAATGAAGTTATGGTAGTCATGTATGGTAGCAGTAAAGCTAAATTTGCAGCTGTGGGTTTTTTTAATCTTTTTTTTTTTTAATAGGTGAAATCATTTTTTAACATTGACTCTGAAAAACTAAGGTCACAAAATAATAGTAACGGTGTATGGAATAAATGAATAAAGCATAAAGCCCTGGTAAAGCATGGTTATTTGTTGGAGGAAAAAGGCTATGGCATTACTACCCTGGAGAGGTTTCTCAGGCTTTTCACATTCTCTGTTAGCTTGGGATTCAGTTTAATGACACAAACCAAAAACTGACTGATAGAATTTTAGCTTAAAAGGAAATAGTCATTTGATATATATTTTTATAGCAAGTACAGTAAACCTTTGGGTGGCCTACATATTTATTTTGCTATTTTGCTATTTCTTTTAACTCTGCATATAGTGTATTTTGCCTGTGAGAAAAATATATATATAACTTTATGTCCTCAAATATTTGGTCTTTTTGTTTAAAGTTTCTGTGCTTCACACGATGCTTAGAAATGCCTTTTTGAGTCCCACACAAAAACATTTCCCTGTATTTTCCACTTATCATTTTGTTTATATATTAAAAGGTTTAGTCTTCTGAAATGTATTCCTATTTCAGACTGAACTGGGGGTTCTAGCTGATTTATTTCCATATAGCTAATTATCTTTACAACATATATTAAACAATCTATCCTTTCCTTGCTGATTTGAGATGCTACTTTTATCATGTTATGAGAAATAGCATTGTTTCTGGTCTTTCTCTTCTATTCCATTGATTTTCACCTATTTAGTCCTCTTCCAGGGTCAAATAACTTGTACCTTATATTACATTTAGATAACTGCTTTAACAAGCATCATGTCTTCATTAATCTAATTAATTTCTGACATTTTTATCAAAATATATTTGATGTACAACATTGTGTAAATTTAAGGTGTAAAACGATTGGCAGTATGATTGCTATTGTAGCCTTAGCTAATACCTCTATCACATTACATAATGCAAGTATGTACACTTAACTTGTCTCTCATTTTCCCACTCCTCAATCCCTGTAGCTCCTGGTAACAATATCTGTTTGCTGTTTTGTTTTTGTTTTAGATTTCACATGTAACATATTTTAGATCACTAGTGTCGTACCTTCTTTCCATTCAGGTAGAATTTAGAATTAAATTATTAAGCTCTGAAAGATATCCCACCATGTGTCTGAATTGCATTGGATTTAAATTTATAAATCAAATTGGGCAAATTGACATTTTGCACTATCAAATCCTCCCACTCAAAAATTAGTTTTGTCATGAAGTAAGTCAGACACAGAAAGACAAGGACTATCGGATCATGATCTCACTTTTATGTAAAATCTAAAAGCAAAAACACAAATCCACCAAACTCACAGAAAAATAGATTAGATTTGCAGTTACCAGAGGAAGGGATTGAAGTGAGAGGAACTGGAGCAAAGTGGTCACAAGTACAAAAATTCAGTTACAAGAACAATAAGTACTAGAGATGTATAATATGACTATAGTCAACACTGCTGTATAACATAGGGATGTTTTAAAGAGAGTAGATCCTAAGAGTTCTCATCACAAAGAAAAATGTTTATTTCTTTTGACTATATCTATATGAGATGACAGATATTAACTAAACCTATTGTGGCAATCGTTTCACAACATATGTAAATCAAAGTACAATGTAGTGTATCTTAAATATATATATGTGAATTATTTCTCAATAAAACTGGGGAACATCAGTTTTGTAATCTATACAAACAAGTACTGGTCATTAGTTTGTTTTCGGTCTGCTTTCCTTGAAAGGATCTAGTGTCATAGATTAACTAGATGAATGATATGAATTGATAACTTTTATATCTCTTTTTTCTGCTCTGGAACATTTAGAAATATCAGGAATTTTCTTTTCCTTGAAAACTTACTGAAAATTGATTGCAACATCATTGATTCTATTGTCTGTTCAGTTCAGTTCAGTTCATTTCAGTTGCAGAGTCATGTCCATCTCTGCGACCCCATGTGTCACAGCACACCAGGCCTCCGTGTCCATCACCAACTCCCGGAGTTCACACAGACTCACGTCCATTGAGTCAGTGATGCCATCCAGCCATCTCATCCTCTGTCGTCCCCTTCTCCTCCTGCCCCCAATCCCTCCCAGCATCAGACTCTTTTCCAATGAGTCAACTCTTGGCATAAGGTGGCCAAAGTACTGGAGTTTCAGCTTTAGCATCATTCCTTCCAAAGAAATCCCAGGGCTGATCTCCTTCAGAATGGACTGGTTGGATGTCCTAGCAGTCCAAGGGACTCTCAAGAGTCTTCTCCAACACCACAGTTCAAAAGCGTCAGTTCTTCGGTGCTCAGCCTTCTTCACAGTCCAACTCTCACATCCATACATGACTACTGGAAAAACCATGGCCTTGACTAGACGGACCCTAGTTGGCAAAGTAATGTCTCTGCTTTTGAATATGCTATCTAGGTTGGTCATAACTTTTCTTCTAAGGAGTAAGCATCTTTTAATTTCATGGCTGCAGTCACCATCTGCAGTGATTTTGGAGCCCCCCAAAATAAAGTCTGACACTGTTTCCACTGTTTCCCCATCTATTTTCCATGAAGTGATGGGACCGGATGCCATGATCTTAGTTTTCTGAGTGTAAAGCTTTAAGCCAACTTTTTCACTCACCACTTTCACTTTCATCAAGGGGCTCCTTAGTTCCTCTTCACTTTCTGCCATAAGGGTGGTGTCATCTGCATATCTGAGGTTATTGCTATTTCTCCCGGGAATCTTGATTCCAGCTTGTGTTTCTTCCAGTCCAGTGTTTCTCATGATGTACTCTGCATATAAGTTAAATAAGCAGGGTGACAATATACAGCCTTGACGTACTCCTTTTCCTATTTGGAACCAGTCTGTTGTTCCATGCCCAGTTCTAACTGTTGCTTCCTGGCCTGCATACAGATTTCTCAAGAGGCAGGTTAGGTGGTCTGGTATTCCCATCTCTTTCAGAATTTTCCACAGTTTATTGTGATCCACACAGTCAAAGGCTTTGGCATAGTCAATAAAGCGGAAATATATGTTTTTCTGGAACTCTGTTGCTTTTTCCATGATGCAGCAGATGTTGGCAATTTGATCTCCGGTTACTCTGCCTTTTCTAAAACCAGCGATTGTCTGTTAGCTATTAATAAATGGCAACCTATTCCAGTATTCTTGCCTGGAAAATCCCATGGACCTAGGAGCCTGGAAGGCTACAGTCCATAGGGTCGCAATGAGTAAGACAAGGCTAAGAACAAATATACATACATATAGCATGACTTTTATATTTTTCTTCTTTTTTTACTTTTGGTCAATTCAAGTTGTATGTTATACCTCTTCTTGAGTAACTTTTTTAACTTATGTAATTTATTTTTTATAATTTTAGTTAATCTAGATTTGCAAAAAATTTTATATAAAATTTTGCATAGTATTTTCTCAGTTTTTAAATTCTTCATATCCTAATTTTTCAACCTAATTCAAATTTGTGTTATTTTCATTATTTTCTGAGTTAGACCTGTGATGGGTGATTTTACTTTCACAGAAACTACTACTGACTTTGGTTTAATTTTTGTTAATTTTTTTAAAAATAGAAATTTATTTATTTTAATTGGAGGCTATTTACTTTACAATATTGTATTGGTTTTGTCATACATCAACATGAATCCACCACAGGTATACACGTGTTCCCCATCCTGAACCTCTCTCCTTCCTCCGTCCCCATACCATCTCTCTGGGTTGTCCCAGTGCACCAGCCCCAAGCATCCAGTATCATGCATCAAACCTGGACTGGTGATTCGTTTCATATATGATATTATACATGTTTCAACACTATTCTCCCAAATCATCCCACCCTCTCTCTCTCCCACAAAGTCCAAAAGACTGTTCTATACATCTGTGTCTCTTTTGCTGTTTCGCATACAATATTATAGTTGCCATCTTTCTAAATTCCATATATATACGTTAGTATACTGTATTGTTGTTTTTCTTTCTGGCTTACTTCACTCTGTATAATAGGCTCCAGTTTCATCCACCTCATTAAAACTGATTCGAATGTATTCTTTTTAATGGCTGAGTAATACTCCATTATGTATAAGTACCAAAGCTTTCTTGGGAGTGCTTTTCATATTAACTGACTTTCTTACTTTTGTTGGTTCATTTTGATTTTTTTTTCCTAGCTTCTTGGCTAAAATATTTGGTTCATTGATATTTAAAATATATTTTGTACTAATACAAAGTGATTAAGTTTACACATATTATTTGCCACACAGTTTTGGATACTTCTTCAAGTAAAATTACTTTTCAATTTGCACTAGTAAAGACAGGTATATGCAGATATATTCCAGTGAAGAGAATTTACCTTAAAATGCTACAGTTATTATTATTAATAATAAAGAACTTAATTGAGTGCTGTTTGTACAAGCATAAATATTTCACTTAAAACTCTCAATAACCAGTGATATAAATTTAGTTATATATTTAAAGTTATAATATTAATTCCTAATTTACAAACAAATAATCTAATAACAAGAATCTTGCTTGAGGTCACACAGCTAATGAGTGGCAGAGATAAGAACAGAACACTGTCTGACTCAAGCTCACAATTCTAACTACCATTTTCTGCTGCCAAGCCTGCTCCAACGAAATAATGATGGCAGGAAGGAACGAGAAGAGAGGGAGGCAAATAATGGGGACATTATTAGGTCACAGAATACACTATGCATTCTTTTATCTGTTGTCTTTTAAATAAAACATTATGACATGTGCTTCATGAATCTTATTTTAATATCAGTAGTTTTTGAAATATGTTCTAATAGCCCAGTGATATTAATCATAAACTAATTTAATCCAAATAAAGAGATTTTGGAAATTCTTTCACCTTGCAAGAAGATAAAATTGCATTAATTACCTTGGTTATCATATTATCAAGGCACAAAAATGCTTCTTAGAACAATCTTAGTATGGAATTTTGGAGATGTCATTAGATTTTAAGTGCTTATTAAGAAAATGTGTATGCATCAAAGGAAAGAACACTATAAATTCCTCAGGAAAGTTGATTTTGAGCTAATGAAAACAGTTTAAAGAATCTAGGAAATAATACAGACAAAATTAATGGAGAAAGGGAGAAGAAAGCAGAATTAAGGCAGTCATTGGCATCCATTCTAATAAACTCTAAATAAAGAAAAGATAATAAGAAAAACGTGGTAAAATTAAAATTTAAAAAAAGAATCAGCAAATACTTAGCACATATAATTAATAAACTATAGAAGTATGTGATAAGGAAAAAATAAGAGAACCATATTTTTAAGTAGCAGCAAAAACTGATATTATAGTGAGGAAAATGCTCTACAATACAAGGTGCATTGTACTCTTGGCTAATAACAGCCTCTGGATTTTGTGAACAAACAGGAATATGTCTTGACCTATACAGTATGATAGCCACTAGTCTCATGGGGATATTGAACACATGAAGTGCAGCTGGTCTGAACTGATATTTGCTTCAGTATAACAAACACACACATTTTGAAAACTTAGGACAACAAAAAAGGATGCAATATCTCATTAATATTTTCATTTGATTCATATTGAAATAATATTTTGGAAATATTAGATTATTATATAATAAAATAATCTTTCTTTTGTACCTTTTAATTATGGGTACTACATACAAAGTTACATATTCCTTGAATTATATATCATTTGGATTTCACTATCCTAAACTAATACCACACACACACAGAGTGAAAGGTCAAACAAAAGAAAATCCTACAAAAATAATATACTTGATTGATTCAGTATTCAGGATTTGCTTTCAATTGAAAATAATATACTTGGTCCATTCAGCATTCAGTATTTGATTTCAATGGAAATCATTAAAGGTAGACATTTCATTAAGGCTCTCAAATTGCCCAAATTGTCTTTCTAGATTTCTCAAATTGATGATAATTATTAACTCTATATTATATATATCTACATAATGTTGCTGTTGTTCAGTCACTAAGTCATGTCCGACTTTTTTGTGACCCCCATGGACTGCAGCATGCCAGACCTCTGTGTCTCTCACTATCTCCCAGAGTTTGCCCAATAGGAAACATTTATTTGGGAGAAATGAAATGGAGCAGATGGTTTCAAATGGTGAAGCTCAATAAATAAATGACATTCATCTAGTGAAATGTTTATCAAAATAATGTTATAGGTACTAGTACATCCTGCTTAATTAAGTATATATGAAAGGATAATATTTAATGATTTATTATTTATTTAATTTAGAATTTAATTTAGAATGGTTTTCCAAAGTCTTCACAGTATTTGTGCCTAAATGTAATAAGGTCTACTTATTTACAAAGGGCTTAGGCATTTGCTCATCATGTTGATAAAAGCCAACTTTCTTCTTTGGTTAGATCAGATTGGGGTTAATTTAAATTTTCTTTGGCTGGATTCTCAGATATATTTATTCAGGGAATTTATTTCCTATATTGCATTAAAGTGGATACTTGTTTGTCTCCACAGCATCCATTTCATCCTTCTCTCATTATGTGATGGTCATGTAGTTTGGGTGGGACTGACTCTCCTTAAAATGGTGAGCCCTGAGAAGCATAATCCAATTAGCACAATCTCACCTCTTGCAATACCAAACTATGGATAGTCAATAATCCTGATTCAAAGCAAGAATATATGGTAGAATAAAGTAGAATATATGGTATTCTACTGACCACCACATTGGTTTGGATTGGTTCAGAATTTAGCACAGGAATTTTGTATAAATGTGTAGTCTACTGATGTAAATTCTCTAACTGCTGCAGCCATTTTGCTACAGTAAGAACAGTCTGAAAAAAAAAAAAATCACAACACCTGGAGGAGAGCAGGGATGAAAAAATACCAGAGAAACTGAGTTAGATGCCTGATTAAACTGCCTGAATTCCTGCCCCTAGATTTTTCCAACAACATCTTGCCAACATATTTTTTTTCATTGTATAAAACAATTTAAGTTGAATTTTCTGTTAAATATCAACCAAAAGCACCCAAACTGAAATATTTATAGTTTTCCCTTGATTAATTTTTTATAGTCTACTGTAAAAGTGTCTCTGGCTGTTTGATGGAATTTCTTATTCTTTCTCATTCGACTAATTTTTCTGAAAATTTTGTCTGTTCTGTCTTCTGCCTACTCATAGTTTGGTATCACTATTGTTGAACAGTGTAATTTTTTGAGATTCAATTAGAAGATCCTCATGAATTACACTTTGGCATGATTATATTTAGTCTGTGTATTCCTCTTACACCCAAAGTTTTGGTCAGTCATGTTGGTTTATTTATAAATAAGTAATATTTTGTATGAGTGACTCTTCCTAACTGGGAACTATTATAATACATCAAATTAAGCTTCTGAAATGCCAAAACATATGGTTTGAGTTTGCTGCTTGCTTATTATAATATCTGACATCTATATAAGTCACTGGGTTTACAATGAAATTCATTCTTTAATTTATAAAAACAATAAGCAGACTATGCTTTCTTTGAATCCAATGATTTTAATCATGTATATCCATTGTCATACACATATATATTAACATATGTATTTGCATATATGTATCTTTATGTTCATTTTCTCTTATATATTGTTTATATGTTCTGTTACTCCATTTTTGTGCCTCCTTGGATCATATTTCTCACCTAATGCTGCTTCTATTCACAGATGACTATTCAGCTGGTCATGACTCTCTGACATTAAACCTACATATCCCATATTATAAATGGACTCAGTCTTGGAAATCAACTTTTTTTTTTTTTACAGTGTATCCAATATATACTGTAGAGAATTGCTTGTGTAACCCACATAATGTGGGCAAGAATGAATAAACAGAAAACAGAAGAGTTACTGCTTTCTAGGGAACATTTAGCAGCACTGTACATGGAATGATCTGGTAACTATTATGCACCATGAAGGACCTTTTTCATCTCAGCCACCATTAAACTGCACCCTGATACAGTGTGGCACATTAAGAAAATATAGATGAAGTTCTGAAGCAATCAGATTAAAACCACAACCACAGTCTCCTGGATCTGCACTAGTATAGTAGATTGTTTCCATATTTGGCTACTGAACATCTGAAATGTGGCTAGTCCAAACTGAGATAAGCCATAAGATTAAATATACACTGGTTTTTAAAGACTCAGTATGAACAAAAAAAAGGAAACTATATCATTAATAAATATTTTATATTTATTGCTTGATGAAATGATAAAATTCTGGTTATATTGGGTTAACTGAAATTATTAAAATTGATTTCACCTGTTTCTCTTTACTTTTTAAATGAAACTATTAACCAGTACTTTGGCCACCTCATGCGAAGAGTTGACTCATTGGAAAAGACTTTGATGCTGGGAGGGATTGGGGGCAGGAGAAGAAGGGGACAACAGAGGATGAGATGGCTGGATGGCATCACTGACTCGATGGACGTGAGTCTGTGTGAACTCTGGGAGTTGGTTATGGACAGGGAGGCCTGGTGTGCTGCGATTCATGGGGTCGCAAAGAGTCGGACACGACTGAGCGACTGAACTGAACTGAACTGATTAGAAAATATAAAATGACATATGTTGTATTAGAATTCTGTTGAACAGTGCTGCTATATGGAATACTGAGATGACTCACACCCTTCAATAAATATTGATTGCTAAGAATGTAAAACCTAAGCCTCCATAAGCAAGCTGTAAGACCTAGTAATAAGAATACTAAAGCAATAAAAAAATACCAGCCGTGTGAAACAAGAACCATGTGAGGTCTGGGAATCTTATAACAAGCTCCCAAGGTTGATTCAAATACAAGGTCAGTTTTGAGAATCACTGCTTTATAGTCGTTCCCAACAAATCCTTTCATAGTCTTCATAAATTTCCAAACAAAAGTACACCTTTGAGGGACTGTTATAAAATAAACCTGTACCTGGTGGGCACTCCCTGACTTTGAGTTGAGAGCAAAGCTATTTAAGCAACCTTCCTCCTTAATAACTGTGGCTTAAAAAACCATATTCTCTGGGCTATAAGCAGAGAAAAGTGAGGGAAAACACAATGAAATATATCAACCTATATGTACATAAATATTTTTCATCATGAAAGGTGCATTTTACAGCTACAGAACTTTTCTTTAGGGATACCTCATTCTATAATGAACTTAGCCTTACATACAATGAGAATGGACACTATAGACAGAAGCAACAAGCCACATATTTCCCTGGTGGCACAATGGTAAAGAATCCGCCTGCCAATGAAGGAGATGCAAGAGACAAGGGTTTGACCACTGGATTAGGAAGATTCCCTGCAATAGGAAATGGCAACTCATTCCAGTAGTCTTGCTTAGAAATTTCCATGGATAGAGGAGCCTGTCAGTCCATGGGGTTGTAAAGAATCAGACACAACTGATCACACACACACACACAGCAAGTCACCAGATTTTTGTTGTTGTTGTTACCAGTTATGTGGAGGAAGAGTCAGGTAAGACAAATGTTATTTGTTTCTAAGACAAGAGCAGAGGCAGGATTTTTGTTTGTGAGAGAGAAAAACTGCTGTTTTATGTAATTACTTCAAAACACTGCTTTAAAAATATGTTTTGTTTTCCATTTTCAATATTTTTTTTCTAGTAAGCATACAAAAATTTTTGAAAATAATTTCTAAACCTCTGCCCTCTAGATGAAAATAATAAAAGCAGATGGACCAAAGTTTCTGCTGGGGTGACCTTCAGCTAGAGAAGACAATAACACTTACATAAATCAACAAGAAAAAGAAAAGCTATGAACCATAAATTCCTGTTAGGAGCAAGAAGATTTTTCTGAGTAGATCAGATTTTTTTTTTTTTTTTGTAAATCAATTCATTTATTTTAATTGAAGGCTAATTACTTTACAATATTGTAGTGGTTTTTGGTATACATTCACGTGAATCAGCCATGGGTGTACATGTGCCCCCTATCCTGAACCCCCCTCCCACCTCCTTCCCCATCCCATCCCTAAAGGGTTGTCCAAGTGCACCAGCCCCGAGCACCCTGTCTCATGCATTGAACCTGGACTGGTGATCTATTTCTTTCTTATGATTAGGAGGAAAACAGTTAAATCATATAAAGTCATCACAGAGCCCTACTCACACCTGGCACCTGCTCTAAATGTTCTTCCACTAGAATCAAGAGTGCTTGAGACACACAAGGAGGCCTCACTAACTAGGTCCCCATTCACCCTCAGGTCAACAGAACATCAGCATTTGAAGGAAACTATTCTACTTTCTATACTCAAACCCTAAGCCTGTGGTAATGGACTTAAATCTTAGTTGCTGAGTTGTGTCTGATTCTTTGAGACCCCATGGACTGTAGGCCACCAGGCCCCTCTATCGATGGGATTCTCCAGACTAGAATGCTGGAGTGGGTTGCCATTCCTTTGTGCCAACTTCTTTCCTCTTTCTTTCATTATTTTGTTATTTTTCTTTTTTCCCATATTTTTCATTCCCTTTCTTTCTTTTTATTTTATTCTTTCTTCCCTATGCTACTCTTCATTATCTTTTTTTTTCATTTTGCTATTTTACAATTTCTCTTATTTCTCTCTTCCTCTTTTATCCCTGTCTCTTAGTCCCTTTCTTTCCCCCTCTCTCTTTCCCTCTCTTTTCTTCATTCCTTTCCATTGCTCTCTTATTTTCCTCTCTTCTGTTCTGTTACTTTAAAACAAGTTATTCTTTTTTTCCTGTTTACTACAATTCCTTTCCTCTCCCTTATCTCTTTCCTTCCACACCTCAACTTTTCCATTTTTTTTTCTGTCTCCTTAAGTATGAAAAACAAAACATATATGTTCAAACAGAAGATGGAGAAAACTAAATGATTTGGAATTGTGTGAAAATCTTCCCATGTCCAAACTTGTTGAGGTAATCAAAGTTTATTTTTCTTGTTTGATATCTTTCACTTTGGATTTTAAAAAGGGGACGAAGGGTGGAGAGAAAGAGAGGGAGAGAAATTGACTTTTTATGGTTTCTTCATTCAATTGTTATCATTGTCTCTTTTGACCAAAACAATAATTAAATGTTCCACATAATTAAATCTTTAACCTTTTTGAGGACATCTTTGTATGTCTGTACATAGAGATCTACCTTATGCTTTTAAAAGCTCCATGATATATCATTATCTGGATGGTGAGGCAGCATCACAAAGTGTTTAAACTTGCTGTTACTTGAGTCAAAGATGAAGTTTGATCTGACTCAGATGATAGCTAGTAGAGTAATCTTGAACAAGACACTTGCTTTCTCTAAACCTCAATTTCTTCATCTGTAAAATGGCAATAATATAATAGTATCTACTGACCATGATGGCATTAACGTTCCCTCAGCTTAACTACAGAAATGGTATGGACCTAATAGAAGCAGAAGATATTAAGAAGAGGTGGCAAAAATACACAGAAGAACTGTACAAAAAAGATATTCACAAACAAGATAATCACAATGGTGTGATCACTCACCTAGAGCCAGACATCCTGGAATGTGAAGTCAAGTGGGCCTGAGAAAGCATCACTATGAACAAAGCCATTGGAGGTGATGGAACCCCAGTTGAGCTGTTTCAAATCCTGAGAGATGATGCTGTGAAAGTGCTGCACTCAATATGCCAGAAAATTTGGAAAACTCAGCAGTGGCCACAGGACTGGAAAAGGTCAGTTTTCATTCCAATCACAAAGAAAGGCAATGCCAAAGAATGCTCAAACTACCACACAATTGGACTCATCTCACATGCTAGTAAAGTAATGCTCAAAATTCTCCAAGCCAGGCTTCAGCAATACGTGAACCGTAAGCTTCCTGATGTTCAAGCTGGTTTTAGAAAAGGCAGAGGAACTAGAGATCAAATTGCCAACATCCACTGGATCATGGAAATAGCAAGAGAGTTCCAGAAAGACATCCATTTCTGCTTTATTGACTATGCTGAAGGCTTTGACTGTGTGGATCACAATAAACTGTGGAAAATTCTGAAAGAGACGGGAATACCAGACCACCTGACCTGCCTCTTGAGAAATCTGTATGCAGGTCAGGAAGCAACAGTTAGAACTGGACATTGAACAACAGACTGCTTCCAAATAAGAAATAGAGTACGTCAAGGCTGTATATTGTCACCCTGCTTATTTAACTTATATGCAGAGTACATCATGAGAAACGCTGGGCTGGAAGAAGCACAAGGTGGAATCAAGATTTCTGGGAAAAATATCAATAACCTGAAATATGCAGATGGCACCACTCTTATGGCAGAAAGTGAAGAGGAGCTAAAAAGCCTCTTGATGAAAGTGAAAGAGGAGAGTGAAAAAGTTGGCTTAATCCTCAACATTCAGAAAACGAAGATCATGGCATCTGGCCCCATGACTTCATGGAAAATAGATGGGCAAACAGTGGAAACAGTGCCAGACTTTATTTTGGGGAGGGGGCTCCAAAATCACTGCAGATGGTGATTGAAACCATGAAATTAAAAGATGCTTACTCCTTGGAAGGAAAATTATGACCAACCTAGATAGCATATTGAAAAGCAGACATTACTTTGCCAACAAAGGTCCGTCTAGTCAAGGCTATGGTTTTTATTGTCATCATGTATGAATGTGAGAGTTGGACTATGAAGAAAGCTGAGTGCCGAAGAATTGATGCTTTTGAACTGTGGTATTGGAGACGACTGTTGAGAGTCCCTTGGACTCCAAGGATATTGAACCAGTCCATACTAAAGGAGATCAGCTCTGGGTGTACTTTGGAAGGAATGATGCTAAAGCTGAAGCTCCAGTACTTTGGCCACCTCATGAGAAGAGTTGACTCATTGGAAAAGACTCTGATGCTGGGAGGGATTGGGGGCAGGAGGAGAAGGGGACGACAAAGGATGAGATGGCTGGATGCCATCACTGACTTGATGGACATGAGTTTGGGTGAACTCCGGGAGTTGGTGATGGACAGGGAGGCCTGGCATGCTGCAATTCATGGGGTAGCAAAGAGTCAGACACGACTGAGAGACTGGACTGAACTGAACAGTTTAACTATACTTTATACAGGCTTCTTCCTGATTCTAGGCCCTTAACCTTCCTTTTTTAAGGTCATTTACTTTAGAGAACTTACAAATTATTTCTCAGCTCCTCTGAGATATAAATCTTTCTAAAAGTCTTTTGCCAGTTTTACAACCCAGGTATGTCTTTCTCAAGAATCCATCCCTTTAAAATGTAATCATAAGATTAACTTATTTGCAAAACAGAAATAGAGACGCAGATGTAGAAAACAAACATATGGATACCAAAGGGAAAAGAAGGAGGTGTGGGATGAATTGGGAAATTGGGATTGACCTACATACACTATTGATACTATGCACAAAATAGATAGCTAATGAGAACTTACTATATAGCACAGGGAATTCTACTCAATGATCTGTGTTGAGCAAAATGGGAAGGAAATCCAAAAAATAGGGGATATATGAATACTTATAGCTAATTCACTTTGCTGTACAAAAGAAACTGACATGACAGTGTAAACCAACTATACTCCAGTAAAAAATGTAATCATCAAGAAACATAGCACCATTTCCTCCCAATCTCTGTGGGAGAGGGGGAGCTTAACTTTGGTGTATGTCTTGCTCAATCAATTACCCTATCTCCTGTCATAAACATATGAATTTAGTTTTCCTCCATATAAAGCCAATTAGTAAACACAGATGGCCTATGAGTCCCCACTAATGCCCTCTAGTACTTTTCCACTAGTTTATTCCAGAGTTTATACTGCACCCCCCTATCCTTAGAACAGTATTGAGTTCAGACTGAGTTCTGACTTCTTGTTGCAATAACCTTAAATAAAGTCTTCCCTGCCTATTTAACTTTGCCTGTTGCAATTTTTGCATTGACACTAATTTGTACAGCTGTTGAGAGGGACAAATGCGATAACAGACACAAAGTATCCAGTGCTTGGTCAAAACTAAGTCCTCAGTAACCATCAGTTATCTTAATTACCATAAATGATTTGACCTACATTGACTGACATTTTCATTATCTGTAAAAATGTTTTCATTTTCACAGTGGTGAGTGAATACTCCCATATGTTTACACTTCCACAATTTTGCAAGTATTTTTATAGGCTATTTTTCTAGAATTATATTTTAAAATTGTGTAAGGATTCATGAAGTCTATTTCAAATGGGAAGGAGAAGCCTCAAGGACTTCTCTGAGAGGATGGGTTGGGTGAAGAAAAAATTACATAGTGGTTTAAGCTGAACTCTCAAACTTCTGCTTGAAGAAAATCAACTCTGCTTTTACCTGTTTTATATATCAAAGTTCAAGGTCAGTTTTGCTGGAAAACAAAAGGCAAAATGCTTCTGTTGCTAAAAACAACAGCTACCACATGCACAAATATTTGTTAGGGAATTAGGGTCCAAGGAATTGTGTTTTTAAAAATATTTCCAGGGACTCTAATGAATATTAAATTTGATAACTGGTGGAAAATATAAAAATATGTGCTGGGAATCACATGCATTTGGTATTTCTGGTTTTAAATCCTAGCTTCAAATCTACCACTCACAAGCTATAACAGTGCCTCCTAACCCAGCATGTGCATTATGATCTGCCTTTATATAACTCACCCTCAGGCAGTCAGTGAAAGTCAGACTTGCTCAGTTGTGTCTGACTCTTTGTGACCCCATGGACTATACAGTCCATGGAATTCTCCAGGCCAGAATACTGGAGTGGGTTGCCTTTCTGTTCTCCAGGGGATCTTTCCAACCCAGGGATCGAACCCAGGTCTCCCCCATTGCAGGCGGATTCTTTACCAGCTGAGCAACAGGGGAAGCCCAAGAATACTGGAGTGCATAGCCTATACCTTCTCCAGGGGGTCTTCTGACCCAGGAATTGAACTAGGGTCTCCTACATTGCAGGTGGACTCTTTACCAACTGAGCTATCAGGGAAGCCCTAACTCACCTTCAACTACATAACAATTAGATTTCTTCCTCAATGCTACCAATCCCTCTTCCCTACAATTGTCTTTACAGAGGAGAGTATTGGGAACCAATTCATTTCCTCTTCTCATCTCAAGCCTGCTTCCCTGATATGACTGACAGGAACATTGCTCAGTCGTGTCCGACTCTTTGCGGCCCCATGGACTGTAGCCTACCAGGCTCCTCTGTCCGTGGGATTTTCCAGGCAATAATACTGGAGTGGATTGCCATTTTCTTCTCCAGCAGATCTTCCTGACCCAGGGATCGAACCCAGGTCTCCTGCATTGCAGACAGACGCTTTGCCGTCTGAGCCACCAGGGAAGTCCGATATGACTGACAGTCTCCCCAAACTGTGTTAAATCTATTTCTCTCGCTCTAATTAAAAAAGTTCTCAAACACCAATGCACATTAAAATTCCCTAAGGAAGTTTTGAAAATACTCATTCCCAGGTTACACTTCATACAAATTAAGTCAGAATATCTGGGGGATGGAGTCCAGGTATCACTTTTTAAATACCCCCAATTTGCACAGTTTGGAAACCACTGCTCTAACTCATGGAGGGCCTGAAATGTGGACTACTTCCCCAAATTTTTTTGCCAGCTGCTAGTTCCTGGGTTAATTTTAACTCAAGCCAATAAACAACTGCAAAACATCAATGCAAAAATCAGAACCCATCTTCTAGCAGCATCTCAGCAGTCCAATCACAGTGACCATACTATGCCCCTACCCCAGGATTGAGACATCTCCATATCCACCCCATCCTTTGCAGGAGGAGCAATAATTTTTGTGGTGGGGTTGTGGCTCTGGAGAAACATCAGTGACACAGTTACATTTGCAATAGCTTTTGAAGAGGGAAAGTAGTTTCAAAGGTAAAGAGATGGAAAAAAAATGATATTAAAAAGCAGCAACAGAGGCAGTCCTAAGATGGTGGAGGAATAGGACAAGGAGATCACTTTATCCCCCACAAATTAATCAAAAGAAAATTTGAACGCTGAGTAAATTCCACAAAACAACTTCTGAATGCTGGCAGAGGACATCAGGCACCAAGAAAAGTAGCCCATTGTCTTCGAAAGGAGGTAGGAAAAAATATAAAAGACAAAAGAGGTAGGGATGGAGCTCCATTCCGGAAAGGGAGTCTTAAAAAAGAGAAGTTTCCAAACACCAGGAAACACTCTCACTGCTCTGTGGTGAGCGTTGGAACTACAGAGGGCAATATAACTGGGAGGAAAAATAAATAAATTATTAAAACCCACAGATTACAAGCCCAACAGTAACTCCCCCAGAGGATAAGCAGTGCAGACGCTTGCATCTGCCACTAGCAAGTGGGGGCTGGGAAGGGAGGCACGGGCTGCATTGCTTAGAGTAAGGACCGGGCCTGAACGCCCCGAGGGCAATCTGAGGGAACTAACTTGGGCTAGCAAACCAAACTGTGGGATAGCTACCATGCAAAAAGCCCTAACCTAAGACACCACCAGACCCGCTCACAGAACAAAAGACTGACTAAAGCTATGGGAAAAGACCTAACCTAAGACACTTTCAGGCCCACTCACAGAACAAAGGACTGAGCAGAGCTAGCCGGCTACAGACCAACCCCCTCCGGTGACAGGCAGCCAGAGCTGGAACGGGGAAATCACGGCCCCACAGAGGCATTATCTATCCAACTGAAAGCAGGTTTCATTGCTAACTAAGACTTCTTGGGATTCTGGATGGTCAATATCCACCTGAGAAGGTGCGCCAGTTGTACACCCAGTAAACTGAGTGGCAGGGATGGGGGAGGTGATAAGTCACAGCGACTACTCTCGCCAAACACCTGGTCACCTGGCTGCTAAGACCTAGGAAGGGCACAAAACGCAGGCCCAACTGAGTCTGTGCCTCTGAGGACTACCTGAGTACCTGATCCTGAGTGGCTTAGACCTAGGAAGTGCACACAACCAAGGGCTGGCCTCAGACAGTTCCTGGCAGAGCAACCTAGAGCCTGAGCAGTGTAGACAGGGAAAGCACACACGCCGTGAGCGGGGGCCGAGTCACTGCAAGCACACGCCAGTGTTATTTTTTTGCAGCGTCCCTCCCTCCTCACAGCACGATTAAACAAGTGAGCCTAAAAAAGTGTCCACCACCGCCCCCTTGTGTCAGGACGGAAATTAGACACTGAAGAGACCACCAAACAGAAGCTAAAATAGAGGGAATCGCCTTGGACATGACAGGTGCAATAGATTAAAACACTGTAGTTAGTACTAAATACATAGGAAGGGGACTATAGATCTTGAGAAATATAAGCCGGATCAAGGAACTATCCAAAACTGAGCTGACCCCACACTGCCCACAACAACACCAGAGACAGTTCTAGACATATTTTTATGATTTTTACTACCATTCTTACTTTTTATTTTTTTTATTTTAAGTCCTCTATTACTCCTTTAATTTTCATTTTTATAACCTACTATTATCTTGCAAAAAAAAGAGAGACCCTATTTTTTAAAGCAAACTTCATATATACATATATATATTATAATTTTTGTGACTTTGCTTGTTTTTTTTTCTTTAATATAGTATTTTTGAAAATCCAACCTCTACTTTAGATTTTTACTCTTTGCTTTTTGGTATTTGTTATTAATTTTGTACATTTAAGAACCCAATCTTCAGTACCCATGTTTACTTGGGAGTGAGAATACTGACTTGACTGCTCTCTCCCCCTTTGGACTTTCCTTTTTCTTCACCAGGTTGCCTCTCTCTCCTCCCTCCCCCTTCTCTTCTCTACCAAACTCTGTGAATGTCTTTGTGTGTTCCGGATGCTGGAGGACACTTAGGGAACTGATTACTGGCTGGATCTGTCTCTCTTTTGATTTCCCCCTTTATCCTCCTGGCCACCTCTGTCTCCTTCCTCCATCTTCCCTTCTCTGTATAACTCTGTGAACACCTCTGAGCAGTCCAGACTGTGGAGTACACAAAAGGCAGTGATTAATGGCTAGCTTGCTCTCTCCTCTTTTGATAAAACTTCATCTCATCCGAGTCACCTCTATCTTCTTCTTCCCTCTTCTCTTATCCATGTAACACTGTGAACCTCTCTGGGTGTCCCTCACTGTGGAGAAACTTTTCATCTTTAACCTATATGTTTTGTCAACGGTGCTGTATAGATGGAGAAGACTTGAGGCTACTGTAAAAACAAGACTGAAACCAGAGGCAGGAGGCTTAAGTCCAAATCCTGAGAACACCAGAAAACTCCTGACTCCAGGGAACATTAATCGACAGGAGCTCATCAAATGCCTCCATACCTATACTGAAACCAAGCACCACCCAAGGGCCAACAAGTTCCAAAGCAAGACATATCATGCAAATTCTCCAGCAACACAGGAATACAGCCCTGAGCTTCAATATACAGGCTGCCCAAAGTCACTCCAAACCCACTGACATCTCATAACTCATTATTGAACACTTCATTGCACTCCAGAGGGAAGATATTCTGCTCCA
The DNA here is from genome assembly GCF_023091745.1 of Budorcas taxicolor. Taxonomy (NCBI): domain Eukaryota; kingdom Metazoa; phylum Chordata; class Mammalia; order Artiodactyla; family Bovidae; genus Budorcas; species Budorcas taxicolor. The sequence continues at coordinate 1,903,373 of NC_068935.1, forward strand.
CCCACCAGAACACCGACACAAGCTTCCCTAACCAGGAAACCTTGACAAGCCACCCATACAAACCCACGCAGAGTGAGGAAACTCCACAATAAAGAGAACTCCACAAACTGCCAGAATACAGAAAGGCCACTCCAAACACAGCAATAAAAACAAGATGAAGAGAAAGAGGAATACCCAGCAGGTAAAGGAACAGGATAAATGCCCACCAAACCAAACAAAAAAAAGGAAGAGATAGGGAATCTACCTGATCAAGAATTCCAAATAAAGATAGTGAAAATGATCCAAAATCTTGAAAACAAAATGGAATCACAGATAAATAGCCTGGAGACAAGGATTGAGAAGATGCAAGAAGGGTTTAACAAGGACCTAGAAAAAATAAAAAAGAGTCAATATATAATGAATAATGCAATAAATGATATCAAAAACACTTTGGAGGGAAAAAACAGTAGAATAACAGTGGCAGAAGATAGGATTAGTGAGGTAGAAAATAGAATGGTAGAAATAAATGAATCAGAGAGGAAAAAAGAAAAGTGAATTAAAAGAAATGAGGACAATCTCAGAGACCACTGGGACAATGTTAAACGCCCCAACATTCAGATCACAGGAGCCACAGAATAAGAAGACAAAAAAAGACCATGAGAAAATACTTGAGAAGATAATAGTTGAAAACTTCCCTAAAATGGGGAAGGAAATAGCCACTCAAGTCCAAGAAACCCAGAGAGTCCCAAACAGGATAAACCCAAGGTGAAACACCCCAAGACACATCAAATTAACAAAATCAAACATAAAGAACAAATAATAAAAGCAGCAAGGGAAAAACAACAAATAACACACAAGGGGATCCCCATAAAGATAACAGCTGATCTTTCAATAGAAACTCTTCAGGCCAGGAGGGAATGGCAGGAAATACTTAAAGTGATGAAAGAAAATAACCTACAGCCCAGATTACTGTACCCAGTAAGGATCTCATTCAAATATGAAGGAGAAATCAAAAGCTTTACAGACAAGCACAAGTTGAGAGAATTCAGCACCACCAAACCAGCTCTCCAACAGATGCTGAAGGATCTTCTCTAGACAGGAAACACAAAAAGGGTGTATAAACTCGAACCCAAAACAATAAAGTAAATGGAAAAGGGATCATACTTATCAATAATTAACTTAAATGTAAATGGGTTGAATGCCCCAACCAAAAGAAAAAGACTGGCTGAATGGATACAAAAAGAAGACTCCTATATATGTTGCCTACAAGAGACCCACCTGAAAACAAGGGACACATACAGACTGAAAGTGAAAGGCTGGAAAAAGATATTCCATGCAAATAGAGACCAAAAGAAAGCAGGGGTAGCAATACTCATACCAGATAAAGTAGAATTTAAAACAAAGGTTGTGAAAAGAGACAAAGAAGGATACTACATAATGATCAAATGATCAATTCAAGAAGAAGATATAACAATTATGAATATATATGCACCCAACATAGGAGCACCTCAATATGTAAGACAAATGCTAACAAGTATGAAAGGAGAAATTAACAATAAAACAATAATACTGGCAGACTTTTAATACCCCACTCACACCTATGGATAGATCAACTAAACAGAAAATTAACAAGGAAACACAAACTTAAATGATACAATAGACCAGTTAGACTTAACTGATATCTATAGGACATTTCACCCCAAAACAATGAATTTCAACTTTTTCTGAAGTGGACATGGAACCTTCTCCAGGATAGATCACATCATGGGCCATAAATCTAGCTTTAGTAAACTCAAAAAAATTGCAATCATTCCAAGCATCGTTTTTGACCACAATGCAGTAAGAAAAGATCTCAATTACAGGAGAAAAACTATTAAAAATTAGAACATATGGAGGCTGAACAATACGCTGCTGAATAACCAACAAATCACAGAAGAAGTCAAAAAAGAAATCAAAATGTGTATAGAAATAAATGAAAATGAAAACACAACAATCCAAACCTATAGGACACTGTAAAAGCAGTGCTAAGGGGAAGGTTCATAGCAATATAGGCATACCTCAAGAAATAAGAAAAAAAGTCAAATAAATACCTAACTCTACACATAAAGCAACTAGAAGAGGAAGAAATGAAGAACCCAGGGTTATTAGAAGGAAAGAAATAATCTTAAAAATTAGGGCAGAAATAAATGCAAAAGAAACAAAAGACATCATAGTAAAAATCAACAAAGCCAAAAGCTGGTTATTTGAGATGATCAACAAAATTGACAAACCATTCACCGGACTCATCAAGAAACAAAGGGAGAAAAATAAAATCAATAAAATTTGAAGTGAAAATTGAGAGATCACAACAGACAACACAGAAATACAAAGGATCATAAGAGACTACTATCAACAATTATATGCCAATAAAATGGACAACTTGGAAAAAATGGAGAAATTCTTAGAAAACTACAACTTTCCAAAACTGAACCAGGAAGAAACAGAAAATCTTAACAGACCCATCACAAGCACAGAAATTGAAACAGTAATCAGAAATCTTCCAGGAAACAAAAGCCAAGGTCCAGACACCTTCAGAGCTGAATTCTACCAAAAATTTAGAGAAGAGGTAACACCTATCTTATTCAAGCTCTTCCAGAAAATTGCAGAGGAAGGTAAACTTCCAAACTCATTCTATGAGGGCACCATCATCCTAACACCAAAACCTGAGAAGTTCAATTCAGTTCAGTCTCTCAGTCATGTCCGACTCTGTGAGCCAATGAATCACAGCACGCCAGGCCTCCCTGTCCATTGCCATCTCCCGGAGTTCACTCAAACTCACATCCATCGAGTCTGTGATGCCATCCAACCATCTCATGCTCCATTGTCCCCTTCTCCTCCTGCCCCCAATCCCTCCCAGCATCAGAGTCTTTTCCAGTGAGTCAACTCTTGGCATGAGGTGGCCAAAGTACTGGAGTTTCAGCTTTACCATCATTCATTCCAAAGAGTACCCAGGGCTGATCTCCTTTAGAATGGACTGGTTGGATCTCCCTGCAGTACAAGGGACTCTCAAGAGTCTTCTCCAACACCTCAGTTCAAAAGCATCAATTCTTTGGCGCTCAGCCTTCTTCACAGTCCAACTCTCACATCCATACATGACCACCAGAAAAATCATAGCCTTGACTAGACGGACCTTTTTTGCAAAGTAATGTCTCTGCTTTTGAATATTCTATCTAGGTTGTTCATAACTTTCCTTCCAAGGAATGAGCGTCTTTTAATTTCATGGCTGCAATCACCATATGTAGTGATCTTGATGCCCCCAAAAATAAAGTCTGGCACTGTTTCCCCATCTATTTCCCATGAAATGATGGGACCAGATGCCATGATCTTCGTTTTCTGAATGTTGAGCTTTAAGCCAATGTTTTCACTCTCCTCTTTCAGTTTCATCAAGAAGCATTTTAGTTCCTTTTCACTTTCTGCCATAAGGGTGGTGTTATCTGCATATCTGAGGTTATTGATATTTCTCCCGGCAATCTTGATGCTGGCTTCTGCTTCTTCCAGACCAGCGTTTCTCATGATGTACTCTGCACAGAAGATAAATAAGCAGGGTGACAATATACAGCCTTGACGTACTCCTTTTCCTATTTGGAACCAGTCTGTTGTTCCATGTCCCGTTCTAACTGCTGCTACCTGACCTGCATACAGATTTATCAAGAGGCAGGTCAGGTGGTCTGGTATTCCCATCTCTTTCAGAATTTTCCACAGTTTATTGTGATCCACACAGTCAAAAGCTTTGGCATAGTCAATAAAGCAGAAATATATGTTATTCTGGAACTCTTGCTTTTTCCATGATCCAGCGGATGTTGGCAATTTGATCTCTGGTTCCTCTGCCTTTTCTAAAACCAGCTTGAACGTCTGGAAGTTCACAGTTTATGTATTGCTGAAGCCTGGCTTGGAGAATTTTGAGCATTACTTTACTAGCATGTGAGATGAGTCCAATTGTGTGGTAGTTTGAGCATTCTTTGGCATTGCCTTTCTTTGTGATTGGAATGAAAACTGACCTTTTCCAGTCATGTGACCACTAGTAAGTTTTCCAAATTTGCTGGCATATTGAGTGCCCTACCTTGACAGCATCACCTTTCAGGATTTGAAATAGCTCAACTGGTGTTCCATCACCTCCACTAGCTTTGTTCTTAGTGATGCTTTCTCAGGTCCACTTGACTTCACATTCCAGGATGTCTGGCTCTAGGTTAGTGATCATACCATCGTGATTATCTTGGTCTTGAAGATCTTCTTTTTTTGGGGGGTGGGGGGAGGTTCTTCTGTGTATTTTTGTCACCTCTTCTTAATATCTTCTGCTTCTGTTAGATCCATACCATTTCTGTCCTTTATCAAGCCCATCTTTGCATGAAATTTTCCCTTAGTATCTCTAATATTCTTGAATATATCTTTAATATTTCCCATTCTGTTGTTTTCCTCTATTTCTTTGCATTGATCACTGAGGAAGGCTTTCTTATCTCTTCTTGCTATTCTTTAGAACTCTGTATTTATATGCTTACATTTTTACTTTTCTCCTTTGCTTTTCACTTCTCTTCTTTTCACAGCTATTTGTAAGGCCTCCCCAGACAGACAGTTTGTGTTTTTTGCATTTCTTTTCCATGAGGATGGTCTTGATCCCTGTCTCCTGTACAATGTCAGGAACCTCCATCCATAGTTCATCAGGCATTCTATCTATCAGATTGAAGCCCTTAAATCTATTTCTCACTTCCACTGAATAATTATAAGGGATTTGATTTAGGTCATACCTGAATGGTCTAGTGGTTATCCCTAATTTTTTTTCTTAATTTAAGTCTGAATTTGGCAATAAGGAGCTCATGATCTGACCCACAGTCAGCTCCTGGTCTTGTTTTTGCTGACTGTATATAGCTTCTCCATCTTTGGCTGCAAAGAATATAATCAATCTGATTTTGGTGTTGACCATCTGGTGATGTCCATGTGTAGAGTCTTCTCTTGTGTTGTTGGAAGAGGGTGTTTTCTATGACCAAAACTCTATTAGCCTTTGCCCTGCTTCATTCTGTACTCCAAGGCCAAATTTGCCTGTTATTCCAGGTGTTTCTTGACTTCCTACTTTTGCATTCCAGTCCCCTATAATGAAAAGGACATCTTTTTTGGGTGATAGCTATAAAAAAGTCTTGTAGGTATTCATAGAACCGTTCAACTTCAGCTTCTTCAGCATTACTGGTTGGGGCATAGATTTGGATTACTGTGATATTGAATGGTTTGCCTTAGAAACGAACAGAGGTCATTCTGTCATTTTTGAGATTGCATCCAATTACTGCATTTCGGACTCTTTTGTTGACCATGATGGCTACTCCATTTCTTCTGAGGGACTCCTGCCCACAGTAGTAGATATAATGGTCATCTGAGTTAAATTCACCCATTACAGTCCATTTCATTTTGATGATTCCTAGAATGTCTACATTCACTCTTGCCATCTCCTGTTTGACCACTTCCAATTTGCCTTGATTCATGGACCTAACATTTCAGGTTTCTAAGCAATATTGCTATTTACAGCATTGGACCTTGTTTCTATCACCAGTCACATTCACACCTGGGTGTTGTTTTTGCTTTGGCTCCATCTCTTCATTCTTTCTGGAGTTATTTCTCCACTGATCTCCAGTAGCATATTGGGCACCTACTGACCTGGTGAGTTCCTCTTTCAGTTTCCTATCATTTTGCCTTTTCATACTGTTCATGGGGTTCTCAAGGCAAGAATACTAAAGTGTTTTGCCATTGCCTTCTCCAGTGGACCACATTCTGTCAGACCTTTCCACCATAACCTGCCCATCTTGGGTGGCCCCAGCGGGCATGGCTTAGTTTCATTGAGTTAGACAAGGCTGTGGTCCTAGTACGATTAGATTGACTAGTTTTCTGTGATTATGGATTCAGTGTGTCTGCCCTCTGATGCCCTTTTGCTACACCTACCATCTTACATGGGTTTCTCTTGCCTTGGACATGGGGTATCACTTCACGAGTGCTCCAGCAAAGTGTAGCCACTGCTCCTTACCTTGGATGAGGGGTATCTCATCACTGTCACCCCTCCTGACCTTGAACATAGAATAGCTCCTCTAGGCCCTCCTGTGCCTGTGCAACCACCGCTCCTTGGACCTGGGGTTGCTCCTCTTGGCTAATGCCCCTGGCCTCGGGCATTAGGTGGCTCCTCCCATCCGCCATCCCTGGCCTCAGGCAGGGGGTAGCTCCTCTCACCTGTTCCTGTGCCATCGCAGCCTGGCACTTTCGGCCACTGCCCCTGATAACGGATGTGGGGTAGCTCCACTTGCCACTGCCCCTCGGGCATGGAGTCCTCATGGCTTCTTCCCCTGACCTCGGATGTGGGGTAGCTCCTCTCGGCCACACTTGTGTGCTGTCACAGCTGCCCACACTTGTGCACCATCGCAGCTGACCACAATGAAACAGATGCCACCAAAAAAGAAAACTACAGGTGAATATCACTGATGAACATAGATGCACAAATCCTTAACAAAATTCTAAAATCAGAATCCAACAATACATTAAAAAGATCATAAATCATGACCCAGTGGGCTTTATCCCAGGGATGTAACTTCAGTTCAGTTACTCAGTCATGTCCGACTCTTTGTGACCCCATGAATCGCAGCATGCCAGGCCTCCCTGTCCATCACCAACTCCCGGAGTTCACTCAGACTCATGTCCATCGAGTCTGTGATGCCATCCAGCCATCTCATCCTCTGTCGTCCCCTTCTCCTCCTGCCCCCAATCCCTCCCAGCATCAGAGTCTTTTCCAATGAGGCAACTCTTCTCATGAGGTGGCCAAAGTACTGGAGTTTCAGCTTTAGCATCATTTCCTCCAAAAAAATCCCAGGGCTGATCTCCTTCAGAATGGACTGGTTGGAACCCCTGGCAGTCCAAGGGACTCTCAAGATTCTTCTCCAACACCACATTTCAAAAACATCAGTTCTTTGGTGCTCAGCTTTCTTCACAATCGAACTCTCACATCCATACATGACCACAGGAAAAACCATAGCCTTGCTTAGACGAACCTTAGTCGGCAAAGGAATGTCTCTGCTTTTGAATATGATATCTAGGTTGGTCATAACTTTTCTTCCGAGGAGTAAGCGTCTTTTAATTTCATGGCTGCAGTCATCATCTGCAGTAATTTTGGAGACCCAAAAAATAAAGTCTGACACTGTTTCCACTATTTCCCCATCTATTTGCCATGAAGTGATGGGACCAGATGCCATGATCTTCATTTTCTGAATGTTGAGCTTTAAGCCAACTTTTTCACTCTCCTCTTTCACTTTCATCAAGAGGCTTTTTAGTTCCTCTTCACTTTCTGCCATAAGGGTGATGTCATCTGCATATCTGAGGTTATTAATACTACTCTCGGCAATCTTGATTCCACCCTGTGCTTCTTCCAGTTCATCGTTTCTCGTGATGTACTCTGCATAGAAGTTAAATAAGCGGGGTGACAATATACAGCTTTGACGTACTCCTTTTCCTATTTGGAACCAGACCGTTCTTCTATGTCCAGTTGTAACTGTTGCTTCCTGACCTGCATACAGATTTCTCAAGAGGCAGGTCAGGTGGTCTGGTATTCCCATCTCTTTCAGAATTTTCCACAGTTTATTGTGATCCACACAGTCAAAGGCTTTGGCATAGTTAATAAAGCAGAAATAGATGTTTTTCTGGAACTCTCTTGCTGTTTTCCATGATCCAGCAGATGTTGGCAATTTGATCTCTGGTTTCCCTGCCTTTTCTAAAACCACCTTGAACATCAGGAAGTTCACGGTTCACGTATTGCTGAAGTCTGGCTTGGAGAATTTTGAGCATTACTTTACAAGCATGAGAGATAATTCAATAATTTCAGCATTATTTGGCATTGCCTTTCTTTGTGATTGGAATGAAAACTGACCTTTTCCAGTCCTGTGGCCACTGCTGAGTTTTCCAAATTTGCTGGCATATTGAGTGCAGCACTTTCACAGCATCCTCTTTCAGGATTTGAAACAGCTCAACTGGAATTCCATCACCTCCACTAGCTTTGATCGTAGTGATGCTTTCTAAGGCTCACTTGACTTCACATTCCAGGATGTCTGGCTCTAGGTAAGTGATGACAGCATCGTGATTATTTGGGTTGTGAATATCTTTTTTGTGCAATTATTCTGTGTATATTTGCCACCTCTTCTTAATATCTTCTGCTTCTGTTAGGTCCAGACCATTTGTGTCCTTTATCGAGCCCATCTTTGAATGAAATATTCCCTTAGTAACTCTAATTTTCTTGAAGAGATCTCTATTCTTTCCCATTCTGTTGTTTTCCTCTATTTCTTTGCATTGATCGCTGAAGCAGGCTTTCTTATCTCTTCTTGCTATTCTTTGGAACTCTGCATTCAGATGCTTATATCTTTCCTTTTCTCCTTTGCTTTTCAACTCTCTTCTTTTCACAGCTATTTGTAAGGCCTCCCCAGACGGCCATTTTGCTTTTTAGCATTTCTTTTCCATGGGGATGGTTTTGATCCCTGTCTCCTGTACAATGTCATGTACTTTATTCCATAGTTCATCCAGCACTCTATGTGTCAGATCTAGGCCCTTAAATCTATTTCTCAGTTTCACTGTATCAGTTCAGTTCAGTTCAGTTCAGTCACTCAGTCGTGTCTGACTCTTTTCAACCCCATGAATCTCAGCACACCAGGCCTCCTTGTCCATCACAATCTCCCGGAGTTCACTCAGGCTTACGTACATCGAGTCCGTGATACCATCCAGCCATCTCATCCTCGGTCGTCCCCTTCCTCTGTATAATCATAAGCAATTTGATTTAGGTCGCACCTGAATGCTCTAGCGGTTTTCCCTACTTTCTTCACTTTAAGTCTGGATTTGATCATAAGCATTTCATTATTTGAGCCACAGTCAACCCCTGGTCTTGTTTTTGTTGACTGTAGAGAGCTTCTCCATCTTTGGCTGCAAATAATATAATCAACCTGATTTCAGTGTTGACCATCTGTTGATGTCCACCACGCTTCTGAGGCCAGAGGCAGTGGCTGGGAGGAGCCACCCCACGTCCAAAGAGTGGTGGCTAGGAGGGCACAGGAGTGCCTAGAGGAGCTGTCCCAGGTTGAAGGTCAGAAATGGCGGTGTTGAGGAGATACCCCTCATCCAAGGTAAGGAACAACAGCTGCGCTTTGCTGGAGCAGCTGTGAAGAGATACCTCATGTCCAAGGTAAGAGAAACCCAAGTAAGATGGTACCTGTTGCAAGAGGGCATCAGAGGGCAGACACACTGAAACCATACTCACAGAAAACTAGTCAATCTAATCACACTAGGACCACAGCCTTGTCTAACTCAATGAAACTAAGTTATGCCTGCGGGGCAAGCCAAGACGGGTGGGTTATGGTGGACAGGTCTGACAGAATGTGGTCCACTGGAGAAGGCAATGGCAAGTCACTTCAGTATTCTTGCCTTGAGAATCCCATGAACAGTATGAAAAGGCAAAATGATAGGATACTGAAAGAGGAACTCCCCAGGTCAGTAGGTGCCCAATATGCTACTGGAGATCAGTGGAGAAATAACTCCAGAAAGAATGAAGGAATGGAGCCAAAGCAAAAACAACACCCAGCTGTGGATGTGACTGGTGCTAGAAGCAAGATCCGATGCGGTAAAGAGCAGTATTGCATAGGAACCTGGAATGTCAGGTCCATGAATCAAGGCAAATTGGAAGTGCTCAAACAAGAGATGGCAAGGGTGAACGTCGACATTCTAGGAATCAGCAAACTAAAATGGACTGGAATGGGTGAATTTAACTCAGATGACCATTATATCTACTACTGCGGGCAGGAATCCCTTAGAAGAAATGGAGTACCCATCATGGTCAACAAAAGAGTCCAAAATGTAGCACTTGGATGCAATGTCAAAAACAACAGAAAAATCTCTCTTTGTTTCCAAGGCAAACCATTCAATACCATGGTAATCCAAGTCTATGCCCCAACTAGTAATGCTGAAGAAGCTGAAGTTGAATGGTTCTATGAAGACCTACAAGACCTTTTAGAACTAACACCCAAAAAAGATGTCATTTACATTATAGGGAACTGGAATGCAAAAGTAGGAAGTCAAGAAACACCTGGAATAATAGGCAAATTTGGGCTTGGAATGTGGAATGAAGCAGGGCAAAGAATAACAGAGTTTTGCCAAGGAAATGCACTGGTCATAGCAAACACCCTCTTCCAACAAAACAAGAGAAGATTCTACACATGGACATCACCAGATGGTCAACACCAAAATCGGGGTTGCACAGATTCTTCAATATCCACAAATCATCAATGTAATACACCACTTTAACAAATTGAAAAATAAAAGCCATATGATTATCTCAATAGATGCAGAGAAAGCCTTTGACAAAATTCAACATCCATTTATGATAAAAACTCTCCAGAAAGCAGGAATAGAAGGAACATACCTCAACAGAATAAATGCTATATATGACAACCCCACAGCAAACATTATCCTCAGTGGTGAAAAATTGAAAGCATTCCCTCTAAAGTCAGGAACAAGACAAGGGTGCCCACTTTCACCACTACTATTCAACATAGTTTTGGAAGTTTTGGCCATAGCAATCAGAAAAGAAAAATAAATAAAGTGAGTCTAGATTGGAAAAGAAGTAAATCTATCACTGTTTGCAGATGACATGATCCTCTACTTAGAGAACCCTAAAGACTCCACCAGAAAATTGCTAGAGCTGATCAATGAATATAATAAAGTTGCAGGACATAAAATCAACACACAGAAATCCCTTGCATTCTTATACACTAATAATGAGAAAACAGAAAAAGGAATTAAGGAAACAATTCCATTCACCATGACAACTAAAAGAATATAATATTTAGGAATATATCTACCTAAAGAAACTAAAGAGCTATATATTGAAAACTATAAAACACTGGCAAAAGAAATCAAAGAGAACACTAATAGACTGAGAAATACACCATGTTCATGGATTGGAAGAATCAGTATAGTGGAAGTGAATATACTACCCAAAGCAATCTACAGATTCAATGCTATCTATATCAAGCTACCAACGGCATTTTTCACTGAGCTAGAACAAATAACTTCACAATTTGTGTGGAAATACAATAAACCTCGAATAGCCAAAGCAATCTTGAGAAAGAAGAATGGAACTGGAGGAATCAACCTGCCTGACTTCAGCCTCTACTACAAAACTACAGTCATCAAGACAGTTATGGTACTGGCATGAAGACAGAAATATAGATCAATGGAACAAAATAGAAAGCCCAGAGAAAAATCCACACACCTATGGACACCTTATCTTTGACAAAGGGGGCAAGAATATACAATGGAGAATAAGATAATCTCTTTAACAAATGCTGCTGGGAAAACTGGTCAACCACTTGTAAAAGAATAAAACCAGAACACTTTCTAACACTATACACAAAAATAAACTCAAAATGGATTAAAGATCTAAACGTAAGACCAGAAACTATAAAACTCCTAGAGGAGAACATAAGCAAAACACTCTCTGACATAAATCACAGCAGGATCCTCTATGACCCACCTCCAAGAATATTGGAAGTAAAAGCAAAAATAAAGAAATGAGACCTAATTAAAATTAAAAGCTGCTGCACAACAAAGGAAACTATAAGCAAGGTGAAATGACAGCCTTCAGAATGGGAGAAAATAATAGCAAATGAAGTAACTGACAAAGAATTAATCTAAAAAATATACAAGCTACTCCTGCAGCTAAATTCCAGAAAAATAAACGACCCAATTAAAAAAAAATGGGCCAAAGAACTAAACAGACATTTCTCCAAAGAAGACATACAGATGGCTAACAAGCACCTGAAAAGATGCTCAACATCACTCATTATCAGAGAAATGAAAATCAAAACCACAATGACGTACCATTTCACACCAGTCAGAATGGCCACGATCTAAAAGTCTACAAGTAATAAATGGTGGAGAAAAGGGAGCCCTCTTACATGGTTGGTGGGAATGCAAACTAGTACAGCCACTATGGAGAACAGTGTGGAGATTCCTTAAAAAACTGGAAATAGAACTGCAATATGTCCCAGCAATCCCACTGCTGGGCATAAACATCAAGGAAACCAGAATTGAAAGAGACACATGTACTCCAATGTTCATCTCAACACTGTTTACAATAGCCAGGATAGGGAAGCAACCTAGATTTCCATCAGCAGCAGAATGGATAAGAAAGCTGTGGTACATATACACAATAGAGTATTACTCAGCCATTACAAAGAATACATTTGAATCAGTTCTAATGAGGTGGATGAAACTGGAGCCTATTATACAGAGTGAAGTAAGCCAGAAAGAAAAACACCAATACAGTATCCTAACACATATATATGGAATTTAGAAAGATGATAAGGATAATCCTGTATGCAAGACAGCAAAAGAGACACAGATGTATAGAACAGTCTTTTGGACTCAGCAGGAGAGAGCGAGGGTGGGATGATTTGGGTGAATGGCATTGAAACATGTATATTATCATATATGAAATGAATCGCCAGTCCAGGTTTGATGCATGAGACAGGGTGCTCTGGGCTGGTACACTGGGATGACCTAGAGGGATGGTATGGGAAGGGAAGAGGGAAGGGGCTTCAGGATGGGAAACATGTGTACAGTCATGGCAGATTCATGTTGATGTATGACAAAACCAATAGAATATTGTAATTAGCCTCCAATTAAAATAAATAAATTTATATTAAAAAAAGTGGCAACAGCCTAAGGAAAGGTGTGAATAGTGCTGAAGTAGAGAGTATAGTATTAGGTGTCTTGTGTTTTATCAACACTTCTCAGACGGTATCTGAAGAACTGAACCAAAATCCAAAATCATCTGGTTGAGCACAAGACTTCTGCATTTCTGCCAAGCTCCCAGGGTGATTCTGGAGTTTGACCTTCACATAAGTGGCAATTGGATACTATCTCAATGGAAAAAAAATAATTAGAGTTCATCTTACCTTGAACTCCTTTTCTGCCTCCTGCGGACTTGCTAGCATCTACACAACCCCACAGTTGGTTTCTGCTGCCCCCTTGTGGAATGAGATAGGAATTATCCCTTCATTTCCCACTCATTTGTTGTGCACGGCTTTGGAAAAGCACACTATTCAGGAATCTTGTGCCCATCAAGCAAAGTTGGTAACATTAGAGAGATTCTTGGGACATCTCTCTTCCATTATTTCCATTATTTTGTATTACTGTAAAAATTAATAACTTCTTAGCTACCTCTAGGAAATCCAATTCTACAGCCTCCCTAAATCACTAATTCCTATGGGAGAGGGCAGAGGGTTCTGAATGGCCAAATAGAAGGTTCTTCAGGAGTAGAGATTTTGCACTGGATAATAACTTTCTAGAAATCGGACTTTGAAAAGATAAATGTAACAGAAGCACAGAGAATGGACTAGATAAGAGAAAAACTAGAGAGAGGGGATTATTTAGACCACTGTGATAATTAAGAATCACAATGGTTAGGAAAGGGACAGATGTGACAGACGTCATAAAGATTAGACAGAATTAAGTAGTTTATTAATATCAGGAGTGTGGGATGAAAGAATATGATTCATTTCATGGTAAACCATTACTATTTTCTCGATCCTATGACTGAGGCACTAATCTCACCTGGTAACAGTTTACTGCACCTGAAAACTCAGTTATTTCAATATAAAAGAACTTTCATTTTCTAATTTGAAACTTTTATGGTATAAAGTAAAGATAGTAAGTCCTCAGGCTGTAGAGCAGATGTTATTCTCACATAGAGATAGCTATGGAACCCTATGCTAGCTATTCATTTATCATAAGGCATTGTCTCCAGAAGACAACTCTAAACCAAATGTTCCCTGTGAGAAATAACATCAAGTCATCAATGACAAGTATCTCTAGTTGCAAATATCAATTAATTGATCTGATAAATTAGCTCTTACCAGGTAGTAGGAAGGCCGGTGGGAATGACGCAAAAGACATTAGATGAGAGTTGGGCAGATAAGTCAGGGTATTGTGTAAGATGTTACTTTGGGGGACCTGGAGTCACCTTCATGTACCATGAGAGCACTGAGTTCCTCAACTAGTAGTGATAACAACTGTTCATGTTTATTGAGTGGCTGCTTCTCATGTGTCAGGCACTAATAAAAGCTTCTTACATGTATTAACTCAATCCTCACAGTAACATGTATTAACTCAATCCTCACAGTAATCCAATGAGCTGGTAGGTGCTATTAACCCTATTTTACTAGCAGAGGAATGTCAGGCATATTGAGCGTGAGTAATTAGCCAAAGCGACAGTTAGGAAGTGAGTGAGTGAAGTGAGTGAAGTCGCTCAGTCGTGTCCGACTCTTTGCGACCCCGTGGACTACCAGGCTCCTCCATCCATGGGATTCTCCAGGCAAGAATACTGTGGAGTGGGTTACCATTTCCTTCTCCAGGGGATCTTCCCAACCCAGGGATTGAACCCGGGTCTCCCACATTGGAGGCAGACGCTTTAACCTCTGAGCCACCAGGGAGGAGGTGGAATTTAATCTCCAACAGTTTAGCTCATTGCCTACATTGTTAACCCCAGTGTTATAATGCCTTGAAAATATTGTAAGAAAAAGTGTGTTTCTATGGGATAATATGGAGCCCTAAAGTCTCTAAGATGCTCAAGATCTTAAGAGGTTAATGCCACTCCTCCACAAGATCCAGGAGGAAACTCAATACTGAAAACATCTGGCAGCACCCTCCAGGACAGAACAGTGATGGGTAGGAGGCAGGAAGAGCAGAGGAACAAATAAAGATTGAGTTATGAGGACATGATAGAGTAAGAGAGTTATTAAATGGCAGAAGTAGGATTTAAAGCCAGTCAATCAGGTTCCAGAATTCAGGTACTTACTCACTATACAATGCCACAGCTTATATGAGAGAACCTAGAGAAGAAATATCTTAAGAACAATGGTGGTATGCCAGTTAAGATTTGGGGTTTTTTCCCTTTGGAAATAATACAGTGCATTTTTTTTTTCCTTCAGAGAATGTGCTTTCTCACAATGCACTATAACTACATTCCCTGCTAGAGCTGACCTCTGTTATTATCTATACATAATTCTGAGCCTTCTAAACATTATGATGTGACCTGGTGCTGAGCATCTACAAAGGCAACTTTTAAATTATGATTTTCATAATGAAAACCTATACTTTTTTCTTTCCCTTCCAAAGCTGTTGTAAGTCATACAGCTCCATAGGGCTTCAAGTGAAATTTCTATTTTACATATTCATTAGAATGCAATAAATTGTTTAAGTACTAAAATGTAAATACTGTGGAGTCAGGATCACCTTTTTAGACATTTTCCCAAAACTGTTGCTCTATTAAATGTGTAGCAGTCATGAATGTCTGTATACTGTTATATTTAATTTCCTACAAATCTAAGCAGCCTCCAAAAAATTGCTTTGTGCCTTAGCTAAATATAAGACAAGAAGGGGGAACCTATCAACATTGATACAAAATACACAAAAGACAATATGATTACTTTTTATTCTTTTTCAATGATCTTTAAAATCCATTACAGTTCAACCTGAGAATAAATTGATCTCCTTTGCTGAAATTAGGATGATTTCAAGAAAAAAAAAAATTTTTTTTAAACTGGAACCCTTAGTTAGCAAGATTTCATAAACTGTACTTTTTGAGGGAGAATATCAAAACACAACAGAGATAACATGAAGAATGCATGTTTAAAGCACTTTCAACATATGTTTGGATTCAGTCCAGATTGTGCTCAATTTTATACATTCATCATCTTGTGCTGAGCCAGCCTTAAGCAAAACTGTCAAATAAGTCACTATGACTTAAGGGCACACAAATGCTCTCTGGCTTTGCTTGGCAACCCATTCAGTCTTTTCCATCTACCTTTCTTCTAAAATGCTTTTTTTGTCATTACATCAAAATTCTTCTACAGCAGCTTCACTGGACCTCAGGTTACCTGTGAGGAGGGAAATATTTGGTCAATTAAACTTATTCATTAACATGTTGTAAATGATTGTGAAATGCTTAAGATGTTAGCCTTCCCAGAAGTATTTGCATTTTGAAACAGTCACGTTTTAACCTAAAGGAATCTTTAACACGAGAATTACAACTAAAGTCCATTTAGCAAGGGTAAATTTTCTGGTTCACTACAAATTAACCCTCCAGGAAAGCACCTAAAACATTGTTTGTTTCTCTTGTAAAGTGGAACTTTACATTAATAAGGAAGAGTTTAACAAGATTTTTCAGGAAAGGTAAGTAGATAATAAAATCCTTGAGTTATTATATATTTGGGAATGCTTTTCTTTTACCTTTAAAATAAACAACACACTAGATAGATACATAATTATTGGGCTACGACTTTTATAATCCAAAATTTGAAAATATGCCCTATTTTTATTTTTTTTTAATGCAGTGTGAATGAGCTCTACCAAAACCTGACAAAGATGCCACCAACAAAGAAAACTACAGGCCAATATCACTGATGAACATAGATGCAAAAATCCTCAACAAAATTCTAGCAATCAGAATCCAACAACACATTAAAAAGATCATACACCATTACCAAGTGGGCTTTATCCCAGGGATGCAAGGATCCTTCAATATCCACAAATCAATCAATGTAATTCACCACATTAACAAATTGAAAAATAAAAGCCATATGATTATCTCAATAGATGCAGAGAAAGCCTTTGACAAAATTCAACATCCATTTATGATAAAAACTTTTCAGAAAGCAGGAATAAAAGGAACATACCTCAACATAATAAAAGCTATATGTGACAAACACACAGCAAACATTATCCTCAACGGTGAAAAATTGAAAGTATTTCCCCTAAAGTCAGGAACAAGACAAGGGTGCCCACTTTCACCGCTACTATTCAACATAGTTCTGGAAGTTTTGGCCACAGCAATCAGAGCAGAAAAAGAAATAAAAGGAATCCAAATTGGAAAAGAAGAAGTAAAACTCTCACTGTTTGCAGATGACATGATCCTTTACATAGAAAATCCTAAAGACTCCACCAGAAAATTACTAGAGCTAATCAATGAATATAGTAAAGTTGCAGGATATAAAATCAACACTCAGAAATCCCTTGCATTCCTATACACTAATAATGAGAAAGTAGAAAAAGAAATTAAGGAAACAATTCAATTCCATTCACCATTGCAACGAAAAGAATAAAATACTTAGGAATATACCTACCTAAAGAAACTAAAGACCTATATATAAAAAACTATAAAACACTGGTGAAAGAAATCAAAGAGGACACTAATAGATGGAGAAATATACCATGTTCATGGATTGGAAGAATCAATATAGTGAAAATGAGTATACGACCCAAAGCAATCTAAAGATTCAATATAATCTCTATCAAGCTACCAGCGGTATTTTTCACAGAACTAGAACAAATAATTTCAAGATTTGTATGGAAATACAAAAAACCTCGAATAGCCAAAGCAATCTTGAGAAAGAAGAATGGAACTGGAGGAATCAACTTGCCTGACTTCAGGCTCAACTACAAAGCCACAGTCTTTAAGACAGTATGGTACTGGCACAGAGACAGAAATATAGATCAATGGAACAAAATAGAAAGCCCAGAGATAAATCCACACACATATGGACACCTTATCTTCGACAAAGGAGGCAAGAATATACAATGGAGTAAAGACAATCTCTTTGACAAGTGGTGCTGGGAAAACTGGTCAACCACTTGTAAAAGAATGAAACTAGATCACTTTCTAACACCACACAAAAAAATAAACTCAAAATGGATTAAAGATCTAAATGTAAGACCAGAAACTATAAAACTCCTAGAGGAGAACATAGGCAAAACACTCTCGGACATAAATCACAGCAGGATCCTCTCTGATCCACCTCCCAGAATACTGGAAATAAAAGCAAACATAAACAAATGTGTTCCAATTAAAATTAAAAGCTTCTGCACAACAAAGGAAACTATAATAAGGTGAAAAGACAGCCTTCTGAATGGGAGAAAACAATAGCAAATGAAGCAACTGACAAACAACTAATCTCAAAAATATACAAGCAACTTATGCAGCTCAACTCCAGAAAAATAAACAAACCAATCAAAAAATGGACCAAAGAACTAAATAAGCATTTCTCCAAAGAAGACATATTCATGGCTAATAAACACATGAAAAGATGCTCAACATCACTCATTATCAGAGAAACGCAAATCAAGACCACAATGAGGTACCATTTCACACCAGTCAGAATGGCTGTGATCCAAAAGTTTACAAGCAATAAATGCTGCAGAGGATGTGAAGAAAAGGGAACCCTCTTACACTGTTGGTGGGAATGCAAACTAATACAGCCACTATGGAAAACAGTGTGGAGATTCCTTAAAAAACTGCAAATAGAACTGCCTTATGACCCAGCAATCTCACTGCTGGGCATAAACACCGAGGAAACCAGAATTGAAAGAGACACATGTACCCCAATGTTCATTGCAGCACTGTTTATAATAGCCAGGACATGGAAACAACCTAGATGGCCATCAGCAGATGAATGGATAAGAAAGCTGTGGTACATATACACAATGGAGTATTACTCAGCCATTAAAAAGAATACATTTGAATCAGTTCTAATGAAATGGATGAAACTCGAGCTGATTATCCAGAGTGAAGTAAGCCAGAAAGAAAAACACCAATACAGTATACTGACACATATATACGGAATTTAGAAAGATGGTATTGATGACCCTGTATGCGAGACAGCAAAAGAGACACAGATGTATAGAATGGACTTTTGGACTCTGAGGGAGAGGGAGAGGGTGGGATGATTTGGGAGAATGGCATTGAAACATGTATACTATCATGTAAGAAACGAAGTGCCAGTCTATGTTCGATACAGGATACAGGATGCTTGGGGCTGGTGCATGGGGATGATCCAGGATTGGGAGCTTGTATACACCCATGGTGGATTCATGTTAATGTATGGCAAAACCAATACAGTATTGTAAAGTAAAATAAAGTAAAAATAAAAAATAATAAAAAGAGAAAAAAAAAAAAAAGAGACCAGCCTGAGATTTTGTTTTGCTTTTGCTTCATTTTGATTTGTGAGCCATCTATTTCTTTTGTAGGAATACTTGTAAGTTTCTTTATCCTTACTCAGTCAGTTCAGTTGCTCAGTTGTGTCCGACTCTTTGCGACCCCATGAATTGCAGCACGCCAGGCCTCCCTGTCCATCACCATATCCCGGAGTTCACTCAGACTCAAGTCCATCGAGTCAGTGATGCCATCCAGCCATCTCATCCTCTGTCGTCCCCTTCTCCTCCTGCCCCCAATCCCTCCCAGCATCAGAGTCTTTGCCAATGAGTCAATTCTTTTTATGAAGTGGCCAAAGTACTGGAGCTTCAGCTTTAGCATCATTCCTTCCAAAGAAATCCCAGGGCTGATCTCCTTCAGAATGGACTGGTTGGATCTCCTTGCAGTCCAAGGGACTCTCAAGAGTCTTCTCCATCACCACAGTTCAAAAGCATAAATTATTCGGCACTCGGTTTCTTCACAGTCCAACTCTCACATCCATACATGACCACTGGAAAAATCATAGCCTTGACTAGACGAACCTTTGTTGGCAAAGTAATGTCTCTGCTTTTCAATATGCTATCTAGGTTGGTCATAACTTTTCTTCCAAGGAGTAAGCGTCTTTTAATTTCATGGCTGTAGTCACCATCTTCAGTAATTTTGAAGCCCCCAAAAATAAAGTCTGACACTGTTTGCACTCAGTGTCAGTGTCTTTATCCTTGAAGTTGAATAACTTTATAAAGTTATCTTGATCTTAACCATTTCTAATATTTTTGTCCAAGAACTCTTTGATCTGCAATATCTGAGTTTTTCAGAAAAGCTTCATTTTACTATGTCTTATAGTTTATGAAAATGGCACCCCACTCCAGTACTATTGCCTAGAAAGTCCCATAGACGGAGGAGCCTGGTATGCTGCAGTCCCTGGGATCGCTACGGGTCGGACACGACTGAGCGACTTCACTTTCACTTTTCACTTTCACGCATTGGAGAAGGAAATGGCAACCCACTCCTACATTCTTGCCTGGATAATCCCAGGGACGGGGGCTGCCATCTATGGGGTCGCACAGAGTCAGACACGACTGAAGTGACTTAGCAGCAGCAGCAGCAGCAGCATAGTTTATAGGTAATTTCTGTTCATCTTTCATAAGTATCAATTATTACATGTTAGATCTCCACTTTTGTCTTCAATATCAATCATCTTCTTTTGCATCCAGATTCAAATTCCAATTCTGCCACTAACCAGCTATGTGGCTTTGGATGAGTTTCATAAACTCTCTGATCTACCTGTAAAATGTAACTAATAATACTATTTGCCTTAGAGGTTTGTTATGAGATCTGAACAACATAATTGTGTAAAAACACTTAGCATGGTAGCCTACAGCTGGTATTAGTATTAACTATTATTATTCAAGACCGGACAAAAAACAGAGAATTGAATATTCATTATATTATCAAGGCAGAATGAGGAACTCTTGTTTTAAAAATCAGCTCATCTTCATCTTCCAATAAATAGAATGATCAGTCAAGGAAACCTCATTTTTAAAGCAATTTGGTTAGTCTTTATTTAAATAAATTTTACTTTAACATATTATCCTTTTAAACATAGTTTCCTTATTCTCTTTTGCTTTCTCTTGTTTTGTGAGCACTTTAGAGGCCCTGAGATTAAACACTTAGAAGGAGATGCATGTTAGTCACTCAGTTGTGCTCTACTCTTTGTGACCCCATGGACTGCAGCCAACCAGGCTCCTCTGTCCATGGGATTTTCCAGGCAAGGATATTGGAGTGGGTTGCAATTTCCTCCTTCAGGGGACCTTCCTGACCCAGGGTTAGAACCCAGGTCTCCCACCCTGTAGGCAGATTCTTTGCCGACCGAGCTACAGGGGAAACAGAAGGAGATGTAAATGCCCTAACATACTGAGACACTCAGCATTGTTAGTCACATCTAGTCACATGGGGTTAAGGTGAGATGGCAGGCCTTGAAGCTTGAGAAAAGTGTTAGTGAACCCCAGAGAAAAGACGCATAATTTAGATGGTATTTCAAATCCAGATACAAATTAATCTGGATAGCTAGAGTACTATGGAAAGTCTGAAAAAGGTCAGGTGTTTTTTTTGCTGTTGTTGTTTGTTCCTTTTTCAAGCAGTTACTTGAGCAACTGCCTCTTTGGCTTCCCAACTGCTGCAAATACAGTACCAATGATAAACACCTAACTGAGCTTAAGTTATCTGAGTTAAAATTGGAAATAGTCTGGTGAGACCTTTATTTGGAGAAAAGCTCACTGTTTATTGTAGCAAGAGAAATACTTGAGCAGAACCATTTATAGATGAATTTTCCAGAGAAGAGTTAAAGTCATGACACATCAAAGCCAAACAGGGAACTGCTTCAGTGAGCAATCAGAAAATTTTCTTAATTTATTGTTGGCATGAGCTCTTGGCTTGATTAATTACTCTTAATCTCCCTTCTGTGGTAGCTACTTTTAATTGTATATTTACTTCTGGAGTTATTTGGTGTTAGGAGTAGAGATTATTCTGAAGAAAAGGTTTCATTTTTCCTCTGCTAATCATTATTTTTTTGGCATATATATATCTATGACTGACCACTGTAAAATCTGTAGAAGTTAAGCTCCATGAGGAGAAGGACCATATATGCTATACTTACCTCTGAATTCCTAATGCCCAGTATAGTGCCTGGCACCTGGTATATACTTTATTGAATGAATGAATGAATGAGAACAAGGACTCTTTTGTATGTGCACCTCAGTATTCTGTGTTATTTGTATGTAATCTTTGTCATTCTCTGTCTTGAATATACTTATTCTCTCCCTGATACAATTACTTTTCTTCTAAGAACAAGTGCTTAATCATAAATTTCTTTCAAAGGGAGCATAATGTGAATGTTTTCTATAATAATATGGTCAGCAATCTGTGATAAAGGTTGGAGTTTGCCTAAATTTAATTGATGAGTTATACAACATCTTAGCCTAAAATCAAAGCTGGAGAACGGCTCATTTGGAATGATGATTCAGGGACAGGAGCTAAAAGACAGAGAATGAAAGAGACAAGGAGATTAACCCATCCAAAGATGCCTTATCAAGGTGGCCACTCTTACCAGTGACTGATTTCAGGCTCCTTCTGACTCTTGTGAGAAGACTTGCTAGGAAATGTTTCTAAGAATTGTCTTCTCCAAAGCAACAAGGGGAAAGCATTCATTCATTGAATTTCATTCTTCATTGGTCAAGGGTTACCCTAAGAAGCATTAATTGCCTTGTACTTTCAGATTGCATTTGTGTGAGCAATGGGGAAGGTACCCTGGAGGTGGGCATGGCAACTCACTCCAGTATTCTTGCCTAGAGAACCCCATGGACAGGAGCCTGGCAGACTACAGGGTTGCAAAGAGCTGGACAGGACTGAAGTGACTGAGCATGCATGAGCAATGAGCAGGTTCCCATCATGACCTTTCTATGGTATCAGAGAAGCCCAGGGCAGGAGACAATAGATATTTAGTTCAGACTTTAGGGGAGGTACTGTCAGTTTTCACCCGTACCAAGCTGGTCAAAATCTGTGGGGAACTGGTTACAACAGATGTGGCTGGAGTAAGAAGTGAGACTGAGAGATTTGAAGTTGTACATAAGAGCTATTCCATGCAAATAGTTAAATGACTAATCACTTATGAATATGCCTTGAAAAATATGTTTCAGATAGCACCACTGAGATCCAAAAGAATACTTGGGCTACAATTCAATCTATGAATTCTGTAGCTGCTTGTGAATCGCATACACTTCACTCTGGTGTTTTGATATTAGCAGAGTCTCAAGATTGAATTTCAAGATGATATTCAACCAAAATGTATTTTAAGAGAAGAAAAATTATGAAAACAAGTGAAGTGTAAGTCAAATTGGAATTTAAGGAGATAAAGGCACTGTTCTCCTAACAAAGGCAACATTATTTTTGTAGAATTTGCAGGTATTTAACTTAAATAAGATTTCATCTAGAAATATTTATGTTTAGCCTGATTTTTAAACTGTTTCAGAAAACTTGACACTTAGATACAGTGTACTTGCAAAATAAAGTCAGACCCACTCACATTTAGAATCATATCTGCGAGGAAAATGACTTGATTCTTCTGTGCTCTGGATAGCGTTTCCCTTAGAAACCTAACACCTGTCATGTCAAACACTGCTAGAATAAATACACTCACATCATGATGCCTAACGGAGAAATTTAGCCTGACCATTGCTACCAGAAGCCATCATCAGAATGGTTGTGCTCCATAATATACTTATTCATCAAGGTCAAATAGTGATTAATCATAATCAAGTAGTTTTTCTCATTTAAGTCTAGTCTGCTGATATAAACTTGATTTTAAATGCTGATCCTAGCTCAGTTCCAGGAGCCCAGAGCTACTTTAATTTTCATTTCACTACTCAAGATACTCTTTAAGGTGCATTCAAGAAACAAGAGGAGCATATAATTTGGCTGAGTCCCAAAATGTCATGCTATACTTCAAGGAAAATATTGATACTCTTGTGGACTGAAACTACTCTTGCACTAGAAATTACTGGTGAATTTGTCAATTAGCTAAAGATCAACTTCCATCATAAGTTACACACTGACACATCTAGGCCCCAGAGATGTAGAAAAATACAAGTATCCAGTGAGTGCAGTTGAGTCTGTAGATTGCTTTGGCAGGTCGAGTAGGAAGTTGGATCCCCAGACCAATATGTATTTCTCTTTTCTGGCAGCTTTCAGATCAAGAACATGACATAAAATGACTTATTGTTCATACATTTGCAGCGAATTTTGTATATGAAAGGTGTTTTATTCATGTCACTGTGATTTCTCTCAGTTTAATTGAAGAAATAAAAATTGAGACCTGTCTGACTCTCACCATTCTACTTACAAAATTAAAGTAATAAAAAAATCAAGTATTTGTGGCAAAAAAATTTTAAGTTATAATCATGCAGTATATTTAGGCTATAAAACAGTCAATTCAAAAAAGTGGTGGTGCATAATGGAAAGAGGGCCAAATATGGAGCAAATATATGGAGACTGTCAGTCAAGATAGGCTAGGCTATTCTGTGGTATTGACAAACTCCAAAACCTCAGAGGCTTAAATAAAATAACGAAGGTTTATTTCTTCCTAGTTTTACTTATCCAATGTAGGCTGACCAGGGTAGGGAGGGTAGGGAGTAGGAAGTTAAGGAACTTTGCTCCACATAACTGTCATTCAGATTGATGGAATCTCCACTAACTTAAAATGCTGTCATTTTAATACAAAACTCAAGGGTCCATTGCAACATGGGAAGACAGGGCTTGAGAGTTGAGCCCAAGTATTTCAATGCTTCTTCCAGAAAGTGACATGCCACTTTTGATCTCATTACATCAGGCAGAACTAGTTATATGGCCTCCTCTAATTTCAAGGAGGTGGGGAAGTATAATCCTCTATGTACTAAAATGAAAAGAGAACTGAATACATTGGAGAGTGCTAATAATGGCTACCACAATTTTAATCAGGACTACAACCTTTGTACATTCCTGGGAAAATGACAGCCTTTCTGAATCTTAGTCTCCTCATTGTAAAATAAGGATTTTTGCCATGGAAACTATTAAATGAGATAAATGATTTAAAGTACAGAGTATTCAACACATAGTAAATATTTGATAAACGATGAACATTCTAGTTCGGGGGAAACTAGTCTACTCTTACCGCTTAGTCTTGAATTAACCAAGTTTGTATTTTCCCTGGTGGCTCAGACAGTAAAGATTCCACCTGCAATGCAGAAGACCTGGGTTTGATCCCTGGGTCAGGAAAATCCCCTGGAGAAGTGAATGGCAATCCACTCGAGTATTCTTGCCTGAATAATTCCATGAATAGAGAAGTCTGGCAGGCTACAGTCCATGGGGTTGCACAGAGTAGGACATGATTGAGCAAAGGTTTAAAACATAAACTTGGTCTATACCAACAAGATTCATTATCTCAAAGTCAGTTCTTCCTATCACTGAATTTTGGGTCTGAAATTATTCGTGTTTATACTGCTATCCATCTGGATCCTTTAGGCCTGAATAAGTTTTCATTCCAATGCCAAAGAAGGGCAATGCCAAAGAATGCTCAAACTACAGCACAATTCCATTCATTTCACATGCTAGCAAAAAAATGCTCAAAATTCTCCAAGCGAGGCTTCAGGAATACTTGAACCAAGAACTCCCAGATGTTCAAGCTGGAATTAGAAAAGGCAGAGTAACCAGAAATCAAATTGCTGACATCCACTGAATCATAGAAAAAGCAAGAGAATCCAAGAAAAACATCTACTTCTGCTTCATTGACTATACTACAGCCTTTGACTGTGTGGATCACAACATACTGTGGAAAATTATTCAAGAGATGGGAATACCAGACCACCTGACCTGCCTCCTGAGAGATCTGTATGCAGGTCAAGAAGCCACAGTTAGAACCAGACATGGAACAATGGATTGTCTTCAAATTGGGATGGGAGTATGTCAAAGCTGTATATTGTCACTGTGCTTATTTAACTTATATGCAGAGTACATCATGCGAAATGCCAAGCTGGAAGAAACACAAGCTGGAATCAAGATTGCCAGGAAAAACATCAATAACCTCAGATATGCAGATGACACCACCCTTATGGCAGAAAAAATAGAGGAACTAAAGAACTTGATGGAGAGTGAAAAAGCTGGCTAAAAACTCAACTTTCAAAAAATGAAGGTCATGGCATCTGGTCCATCACTTCATGGCAAATAGATGGGGAAACAATGGAAACAGTGACAGAAAATGACTTTATTTTCTTTGGCTCCAAAATCACTGCAGATGGTGACTGCAGCCATAAAATTAAAACATGTCTGCTCCTTGGAAAAAGAGCTATGACAAACCTGAACAGAATATTCAAAAGCAGAGATATTACTTTGCTAACAAAGATCCATCTAGTCAAAGCTATGGTTTTTCCAGTAGTCATGAATGGATGTGAGAGTTGGACCATAAAGAATGCAGAGCTTTTGAACTGCGGTACTGGAGAAGACTCCTGAGAGTCCCTTGAACTGCAAGGAGATCAAATCAATCAATCCTAAAGGAAATCAGTCCTGAATATTCATTGGCAGAAGTGATGCTAAAGCTGAAACTCCAATACTCTGGCCACATGATGTAAAGAACAGACTCATCAGAAAAGACCCTGATGCTGGGAAAGATTGAAGGCAGGAGGAGAAGGGGATGACAGAGGATAAGATAGTTGGATGGCATCACCAACTCGATGGACCTGAGTTTGAACAAGCTCTCAGAATTGGTAATGGACAGGGAAGCCTGGCATGCTGCAGCCCATGGGGTCACAACTAAACAACTGAACGACTGACTGAGACATGAGTAAAGATTATCTATGATTAATCAAGGTACTATGACCACTGATATAATTATTGTTATGTGTCAAGCATAGCAAAGAGTGGTTCCATAACAACTTTGTTCAGATTAATAAATAACATTTTGTTTTTTAAACATATTTGTGGTTACTATGCATATATGTTTTGGTTGCTTTGGGTGTATACAGGTTTGATTAATAATGTATTTAGTAGCTTTTATTAAGTGGTTAATGTCTATGTTTTGTGCATCTAGTTTATCTTTGCCTTATATTGTCAGCATGTCTGTGAGGTATCCTGCCTTCCATTTACTTTATTATTGCCTCAGAACACTTAGGATCATGATCTATTCATGTTGGGGATCCAATATATGTTGATTGACTACTGGTTGTGTAGCTTCAATGTTTCTTCTTAATAAAAATAAAGTACTTATTAAGTGTTAAGACAAATCATTTTGATGGATACATTTCTTTTTTATTCCTTTTTTAAATTATTTTTAATTGGATATTAATTGCTTTACAATGTTGTGTTGCTTTCCATAACTGTACACATATACCCTCCTTCTTGAGCCTCCCTCCTTTCCCTCATCCTAGACCTCTAGGTCATCACAGAGCATTGAACTGTGTTATATAGAAACTTCATACCAGCTATCTGTTTTACACATGATAGTGTATATATGTTGGTGCTGCTTTCTCCATTTGTTCCACTCTTTCCTTTCTCTACTGTGTCCATATGTCCTTTCTCTCTATCTGTGTCTCCATTCCTTCCCTGAAAATAGGTTTGTCGTTATGATGGATACATTTCTAAATGCAGTGCATGTATTTTTTCCTTTTAAACAGATGTTAATGAAAATATCCTTTGATAATCTCTTCCATTCTTTGAAAATACTTAAGTTTACCTACCATTTATATCCATATGATCCAAAATGTCTCAGGTAGACACTTGATCTTGTTTTGAACTTCAGGTATATATTTCCAACTATAAACAGGATATCATTATCAGAATGTATCTTCTGTCATCTTCAGTTCAACATGGACAAAACTGAACTCATTATCTTTCCTCAGAAATCGAGTTGAGTTATTCTTCCAGTTTCCCCTATCTATAGTCTAACATACAAGTCTTACAGTCATTCTTGACATCTTCTGCCTTGTTATTAACATTCAGTCAGTAACTGAGTCTCATGGAAACTACTTTTTGAATATCTCTCATTATGTCTTGTTACTTCTACTGCTTTATTTCATCTGTTGTCAATGAAACAGCCACAATTCCCGCCCCCCCCCCCCCAACACACACACACACTAGACTCTTCACTTCTAGTCTTTCTGCAAATCGCCTTTCACACTGCTATTACAATCAGTTCAGTTCAGTTGCCCAGTTGTGTCCTACTCTTTGCAACCCCATGAATCGCACACACCAGACCTCCCTGTCCATCGCCATCTCCCGGAGTTCACTCAGATTCACATCCATTGAGTCCGTGGTACCATCCAGCCATCTCATTCTCGGTCGTCCCCTTCTCCTCCTGCCCCCAATCCCTCCCAGCATCAGAGTCTTTTCCAATGAGTCAACTCTTCTCATGAGGTGGCCAGAGTACTGGAGCTTCAGCTTTAGCATCATTCCTTCCAAAGAAATCCCAGGGTTGATCTTCAGAATGGACTGGTTGGATCTCCTTGCAGTCCAAGGGACTCTCAAGAGTCTTCTCCAACAATACAGTTCAAAAGCATCAATTCTTCGGTGCTCAGCCTTCTTCACAGTCCAACTCTCACATCCATACATGACTGCCGGGAGTCAGCGTGAAGAACTCCACCCATGGCAAAGGTCATGTGGAAGGAGGCTTCGGCATACGCAAAGGCTTGATCAAGCCTCAGGAAACACCCTGTTCCCAAGCATCTACCCCCAAAACCAGGGTCTGCCTACTTTACTGTTTTATGCTCTCATCTATACCTCTGACCTTACGAGGGGCTCTCCCCCATCACCATTTCTCTCGGAGAAGGAGTTAACTTGCAGCTCCAGTTAATAAAAATTCCTGGGTGTGACAAGAGTGTTTCAACTTACAAACTCCTTTGAAGTTTCTCTAGCCTGCCTGAGTGGGTTCATCTGGCCACATGTGATTGTTTACAGCCTCCCAACCGTGAGAGGCATGAGATGCTTTAAACTTTCTATATACAGACTCTTTTGAAAAGTGAGAAAATTATTAGTATAGTATAGTGGGTTGATTAGGAATTATTTTGGTGAAGGATTTTTCATTTATTGTGCCAATAATTGTTGCTAATTCCCTGCCCTGGGTGTGACAAGGGTGTCTCAGGTCAAACCTCTTTGCTGACAGACTAGCTTGTGTGACAACCTCTCAACCATAAACAGCACAGGGAGTTTGGAGTGTTTTGAAATTCTTATTTAGCATAGGGCTTTTCTCATTATTGAGTCAATGATTGCCACCAGGCCTCCATATCCTTAGGCACCTGGGAATATATTAATCAATGTATTTGGAATATAGAAAAGGAAATATAGTAGTTTTTAAGGTTAGCAATACTAGACTTTTTGAGTTAATGAATTTTCTCTTTTGTTATAGATCATTGTACTTTGTTATAAATCACTGTGTCCTTGCTATGCAAAAATGTAACTTTATCACTAACAATACTAAATAGATCTTAAGGGGAACATTGGTGAAGGGTTTCCATTTGTTGAACCAATATTTGCTGCTAAATCTCCATATTCCCTGCCCTTATAATGAATATAACTAGCATATAGGAAAAATAAGTATTAACCTTTAAGATTAATCATGTTAAACCTTAGGCTAAGTAAGTTCCTTTCTTGATTGTAACCCACTACACCCTCACCCTATAGGAATGCAACTTTATCTGCTACCTTCAGAGGGTGGCGCCTGGTTTAAGAAAAAATACCCTTAGAAAAAATAAGTTTTTTGGTTACCAGAAAGAAAGGATCATAAAATGTTAGCAGGCCTCATGGCCAGAAGATGATGTAAAACCCATAAGACCTTTGTATAATTTTATATGAAGCACCTGATTGTGACAAGGGTCAGGTCTGCTGACCCCTGCATGACTTTGTATTCATCCTTATGTATAACAAAAGGTATATAAACAAATCTAAAAAATAAAGAAATTTGATCAGTTTCTGGAAAGACTGATTCCCCCATGTCATTTTCTTCCCTTCTGGCTGAATTCCCATCTGGTGTGTGGGTACTCACCAAGCCTACTAATTCTGCCTGGGCTTCTAAGATTGAATTGGGGAGGCTTCAGTGCCTCCTCTCCTTTGGGAGAACGGAAAGACTCCTGTGGCCTACGTAGGTGGTGATTGGTATTCCACGTAAAGCAAGTTATTCAGCCTCCTTTTCTCCACTAATTTTCCTACTACACTATTCTTTTCTAATCTCTCTATATATCTGTAATTAAATAAGTTTTTTCCTAGGACACCGATTCCGTCCTCACCTTCAAATTACCCTGATTCCACTGGGGCTGGACCCCAGCACATGACCACAGGAAAAACCATAGCCTTGACTAGAAGGCCCTTAGTCAGCAAAGTAATGTTTCTGCTTCTCAATATACTATCTAGGCTGGTCATAACTTTTCTTCCAAGGAGTAAGCGTGTTTTAATTTCATCGCTGCAGTCACCATCTGCAGTGATTTTGGAGCCCCAAAAAATAAAGTCCGCATACAAGGTCATCATTACCATCTTTCTAAATTCCATATATATGTGTTAGCATACTGTATTGGTGTTTTTCTTTCTGGCTTACTTCACTCTGTATAGTCAGCTCCAGTTTCGTCCATCTCATTAGAGCTGAAAAATATGTATTCTTTTTAATGGCTGAGTAATACTCCATTGTGTATATTTACCACAGCGTTCTTATCCATTCATCTGCTGATGGATATCTAGGTTGTTTCCATGTCCTGGCTATTATAAACACTATGTTCAATGCAGGATACAGGATGCTTGGGGCTGGTGCACGGGGATGATCCAGAGAGATGATATGGGGTGGGAGGGGGTAGGGGGGTTCATGTTTGGGAACTCATGTACACCCGAGGTGGATTCGTGTCAATGTATGGCAAAACTAATACAGTATTGCAAAGTAAAATAAATAAAAATAAAAATTTAAATTAAAAAAAAAGGAAAAAAAAATGTCTAACACTGTTTCCACTGTTTCCCCATCTATTTCCCATGAACTGATGAGACCAGATGCCATGATCGTTTTCTGAATGTTGAGCTTTAAGCCAAATTTTTCACTCTCCTCTTTCACTTTTATCAAGAGGGTTTTTAGCTCCTCTTCACTTTCTGCCATAAGAGTCGTATCATCTGTATATCTGAGGTTATTGATATTTCTCCCAGCAACCTTGATTTCAGCTTGTGTTTCTTCCAGTCCAGCATTTCTCATGATGTACTCTGCATATAAGTTAAATAAGCAGGGTGACAATATACAAACTTGACATACTCCTTTTTCTATTTGGAACCAGTCTGTTGTTCCATGTCCAGTTCTAACTGTTGCTTCCTGACCTTCATACAGATTTCTCAACAGGCAGGTTAGGTGGTCTGATATTCCCATCCCTTTCAGAATTCTCCACAGTTTACTGTGACCCACACAGTCAAAGACTTTGGCATAGTCAATAAAGCAGAAATAGATGTTTTTCTGGAACTCTCTTGCTTTTTCCATGATCCATCAGATGTTGGCAATTTGATCTCTGGTTCCTCTGCCTTTTCTAAAACCAGCTTGAACATCAGGGAGTTCACGGTTCACGTATTGCTGAAGTCTGGCTTGGAGAATTATGAGCATTACTTTACTAGCATGTGACATGAGTGCAATTGTGTGGTAGTTTGAGCATTCTTTGGCATTGCTTTTCTTTGGGATTGGAATGAAAACTGACCTTTTCCAGTCCTGAGGCCACTGATGAGTTTTCCAAATTTGCTGGCATATTGAGTGCAGCATTTTCACAGCATCATCTTTAAGGATTTGAAATAGCTCAACTGGAATGCCATCACCTCCACTAGCTTTGTTCGTAGTGATGCTTTCTAAGGCCCACTTGACTTCACATTCCAAGATGTCTGGCTCTAGATTAGTGATCACACCATCATGATTATTTGGGGCGTGAAGATCTTTTTTGTACAGTTGTTCTGTGTATTCTTGCCATCTCTTCTTAATATCCTCTGCTTCTGTTAGGTCCAGACCATTTCTGTCTTTTATCAAGCCCATCTTTGCATGAAATCTTCCCTTGGAATCTCTAATTTTCTTGAAGAGATCTCTAGCATTTCCCATTCTATTGTTTTCCTCTATTTCTTTGCATTGATCATTGAAGAAGGCTTTCTTATCTCTTCTTGCCATTCTTTGGAACTCTGCATTCAGATGCTTATATCTTTCTTTTTCTCCTTTGCTTTTCGCCTCTCTTATTTTCACAGCTATTTGTAAGGCCTCCCCAGACAACCATTTTGCTTTTTTGCATTTCTTTTCCATGGGGATGGTCTTGATCCCTGTCTCCTGTACAATGTCACGAACCTCATTCCATAGTTCATCAGGCACTCTATCAGATCAGATCTAGGCCTTTAAATCTATTTTCACTTCCACTGTATAATCAGAAGGGATTTGATTTAAGTCATATCTGAATGGTCTAGAGGTTTTCCCTTCTTTCGTCAATTTAAGTTTGAATTTGGCAATAAGGAGTTCATGATCTGAGCCACAATCAGCTCCTGGTCTTGTTTTTGTTGTTGACTGTATAGAGCTTCTCCATCTTCGGCTGCAAAGAATA
The DNA here is from genome assembly GCF_023091745.1 of Budorcas taxicolor. NCBI lineage: Eukaryota > Metazoa > Chordata > Mammalia > Artiodactyla > Bovidae > Budorcas > Budorcas taxicolor. The sequence goes on from NC_068935.1 coordinate 1,935,527, forward strand.
TAATCAATCTGATTTCAGTGTTGACCATCTGGTGATGTCCATGTATAGAGTCTTCTCTTGTGTTGTTGGAAGAGAGTGTTTGCTATGACCAGTGCATTTTCTTGGCAAAACTCTATTAGTCCTTGCCCGGCTTCATTCCACATTCCAAGGCCAAATTTGCCTGTTACTCCAGGTATTTCTTGACTTCCTACTTTTGCATTCCAGTCCCCTATAATGAAAAAGACATCTTTTTTGGGTGTTAGTTCTAAAAGGTCTTGTAGGTCTTCATAGAACCGTTCAAATTCAGTTTCTCCAGCGTTACTGGTTGGGGCATAGACTTGGATAACTGTAATATTGAATGGTTTGCCTTGGAGACGAATCCAGATCATTGTGTTGTTTTTGAGATTGCCTCCAAGTACTGTATTTTGGACTCTTCTGTTGACCATGATGGCTACTCCATTTCTTCTGAGGGATTCCTGCCCGTAGTAGTAGATATAATGGTCATCTGAGTTAAATTCACCCATTCCAGTCCATTTTAGTTCGCTGATTCCTAGAATGTCGACGTTTACCCTTGCCATCTCTTGTTTGAGCACTTCCAATTTGCCTTGATTCATGGACCTGACATTCCAGGTTCCTATGCAATGTTGCTCTTTACAGCATTGGACCTTTCTTGTATCACCAGTCACATCCACAGCTGGCTATTGTTTTTGCTTTGGCTGAATCCCTTCATTCTTTCTGGAGTTATTTCTCCACTGATCTCCAGTAGCATATTGGGCACCTAATGACCTGGGGAGGTCCTCTTTTGGTATCCTTTCATTTTGCCTTATACTGTTCATGGGGTTCTCAATGCAAGAATACTGAAGTGGCTTGCCATTCCCTTCTCCAGTGGACCACATTCTGTCAGGCCTCTCCACCATGACCCACCCGTCTTGAGTTGCCCCACCGGCATGGCTTGGTTTCATTGAATTAGACAAGGCTGTGGTCCTAGTGTGATTAGATTGACTAGTTTTCTGTGAGTATGGTTTCAGTGTGTTTGCCCTCTGATGCCCTCTTGCAACACCTACCATCTTACTTGGGTTTCTCTTAACTTGGGCATGGGGTATTTCTTCATGGCTGCTCCAGCAAAGTGCAGCCACTGCTCCTTACCTTGGACGAGGGGTATCTCCTTACCGCTGCCTTTCCTGACCTGTTTTCCTCAGGAGCTTTAAGAAATGATACATTAAAAAATTTTCTGGATTCACATCTATACACTTTCTCAAAATGCATCGAGTCGTTTTTTTCACATACGTTTGCCCACCTCTTGGACTGTACTTCCTTTGTGGAGTTCATTGAGCTAGCTGGAATCCAAGTCAAAGCCCTAGACCGACATCCTTACTGCACCTCATATGCCAAGCGTAAATGTAGCAAGCCATTTCTGGACATGAATGAAATGCGCCAACATGCTGCATGATCTGGCTTCCTGAATGCCTTCTGAGTACCTGGATAATGCAATCTGAAAGTAGTGGGTATTAGCTTCCCATGAGGTGAACTTGATCAATAAATGAGTCAGGCAGATAAACCCCTTCTCCCTTCAGCATTCAGAGGAATACTCCAAGAAGCAGGTCCTCTTTTCAAGCTTTCCAGAAAAGTCAAGCAACAGTGGTGCTGAACAAACACATTTGCTGAGAACAACTATGTCTCTCCACAGTGCCTCTGTTGAAGCAAAAACCAGCTCAGGAATTCACTGCCTGCCACTGTTTCATGCCTTTCCTTGCCTCGCTTACCCTTTTGTTCTTTACTTTCAAATCCCTGGACTTGCCATTGCAAATAAACTGTCAGCACATTAATCTAGCCTTAGGCTCTACTCACGGAGAACGAGGGCTAAGACACATAGTGAAAATCAAACAGTGTAAAGGGTAGACAGCAAAAAGTAAGTCTCCCCCAAGCAAAACAAAGCATAAGTCACAGAGTCTCATTTTCCTGCCTCAGAGGCATCCAGTATTAGCAGTTTTTATTTGTCCTTTGAAAGCAACTTCATGAATATTATATATTACACACACACACACACACACACACACACACACACACATATATGATATTTCCCTTTTTTATGCAAGCAAAAACATAATACTCCCATTGCTTCCTACATTTTCACAGAGTCAATTTTCCAAAACATAAATCCAATCATGTTACTCTCAAACTTCAAAGCTTCTGGTGGTGGCTTCTCATTATCCCCAAATAAAAGTCAAATTCTGAGCACTGAAGACCCTCTACACTCTAGCACCCACCTTTGACTGTCACCATTGCTGTCTAGTTCCCTGTCTTAATATTCCTTTTATTTAGTCACACTCAATGTTTTCTGTTCCCACTACAAGCAATGCTCTCTTATACCCATACATTTGTGCATGCTGTTCCATTTGCACAAAATATTTTTTCAATAGGTATGTGTGGAATGATTAAATCATTGGTCAAATAATGACTATAGTTTGATGTTCCTGTTAAATTGTACTTTATTTCCTCTTCTGTAAGTTAGCTATCAGTTTTAATAGCTGTGGACATATGTTTTGAACAGTGTCTGCTAATACCTCTAAAATAGCTATACAGTCTAGGACAAGGTAGACATAGTGTTTTCAGAGGAAATCAGGGAGACAAGCTAGGTAAAATGATAACCTCAATTTTCTATACAGTGCTTGTCTAAAAGTACAAGACCCAGGCTCTAAAACGGATTTTTTTTTTTTTTTTTCATTACTTGCTGTTCTCAGGTGACTCATTTAATTCTGGCTTTCAGTTGTGCTCCAGGTGATTGATTTTGCTACATATCTGATAGGTGGATAAGTGGAATGTTACTGTTTCTTACATTTTTCAAAATCCTAATATAGCACATGGGTACAGAAGAAAGGAAAGAAAGGAGCGTTCAACCAAACTGCCTTTTCTCTGGCCTACATGTGGAAATATCATTACGCATTCAAAAACCTGAACACTCATTAACATCCTAGACATTCTCTATGTAAAACAAGAGTGAAATACACAGAACTGTTTACTAAGACTTTGAGGGAAAGTTTTCTTATATTTATACAAACTTATTAAAAGAAAACGAAGTTTTCAGTAAGAGTTTTGGGATTGCTTCAACTTTGTTCAGATGAAGAAAACAAGGCTTTGAGCTTCTTTAAAGGAAAAAGTTATATATGCATGAAGTATTGATTTAATCCTTCTTGATCCAAGGTCTCCCAGAATACCAACATTATGTAGTGCATCCCCTCTTGTTCATAATGCATTAAAGGGCATCCTATATGTTTTACTGAAGGCATTTTGAAATGAAAGTTTCTTCAAGTAATATACCTTTCTTAGAAAACAGCTACTTGTTGGCTTTTCTCTACCCTGGTTGTCCATGTTGTGCTCTGTTGAAGGCCTACAAAGACTTCTCCGTATCTCTCTACAGACACACTTGATTGTGTATGTACAGTGGGGCTTCTGTGGAAACTGGTTATTAAGAAACTGTTATGCCTTTGTCCATCTTTAAAGTGGGATAAAATAATGAGTTACTAAACCAAATTGAAATGTCAGTCCCCTTTGAATGAAAGTTATGAGAAGTGGCAATTTTTAATCACTTGCATTAGATATGAATGAAACAGACAAGATACATGAGATGCTTAAAGAAATTAATTTTACTTTGGGTAGTGAGAAAGCACAGCAAATTCCTATGAGGGAGAAATAACGGATCAATTCTATTCAACGTCATGGTGAATAATCTTAAATGGTTTTAAAAGTAGCTCTTACAATCAAGATTTTTTTTTTAATAAAAAGGAAAGTAGAATAAGAAAATAATTGAGAAAATCATTTTATATTTGCAATTCACTTTTAATTTGGTCTAAATTTTCAGCCTAACCATGAAACATTAATGTTTAATAAATGATAATGTGTGCAACAACAACAAAAATGTTGTTGAACACATTAGGAAAGTTTGCCCAAAGGCCAGCTAATTATGCCTTTATAGGCCTTACCTAAATTTATGGTTATGTTCTGATTTACTTTTATCCTTTTTTATGTAAGTTTCTGTGGAATTCCTCATGTATGATGTGCTCCATTAACTGAGGATATTTATAAATGGTGTTGAGTCATTATTTGGATACACCTTGGCCTTTCTTATGGCAGAGGAGTAAGAAAATAGAGAAGTTGAAAGATCAAGAGGTGACATGTTTAGAGTGACAATTAAATGCTACTTTAAGGTTCCCATAACAGGCTTCACAGTCTTGAGGTAAATACACATACATTTGTAACCATAAGAAAAATCAGAGTAAAAACGATTTTATACTTTTCCAGAAAGTGAGTATGATAACTAGGCCTTATAATATAGAAAAATGGTAACTTTTAGTTACTATTATATTATAGGAACAAAAATGGTAATTGATCCATATCACTAACATTTTCCTCACACCAACATTTAGGGGTTTCAGCAAAGGAAATCAAGAGATTGAGGGGGAAATCTATCAGAAAGAAGTGAGAGGAAATTTAACAGCATGAAGGAAAAAAAAAATATGCTAAAAGCATCAAAGTACTGACAAAATCAGGTTCATTATGGCTGTCTTCAGATATCACCTAATTCTATACATTTTAATATATATTCTACCATAAATGACTTTAATCAACTAAGATTGATACAAATATAGTCTCTTCACATTTTTTACATTAATAGCATGTTATCTATTTTCTGGCTATAATTAAACCTAATGATAATAATAGATAATTATTATTGATATAATGCTTATGGAACATCAGGAACTATGTGAAGTATTTTGCATGCAATATCTCATGAAATCCTTATGACCACTTTCTACAAGGAGAGGTTAGTGAATGATTCACAGTTCCCAGATGCAGAAACACAGGCTTACAGAAGAGAAGTAATCTGCTTGAGGTCACAAGAATAATCGTTGGTACATCTGGAATTTGAAAGTGTATCTCTGTGTGACTCAAAAGGTTATGTGCTAACCACTCCAGGACAACTTCTCCACTTAATGCTGTATCTTCATGAATCTACTATTGGATTAGAAAAGAAGCAAATGAGGTCAGGTGTCAATGTTGGTGTTTTTATGGCAAAACCAGTGGATTCACTTCATGACATTTACTGAGCTTCTTTTTATCATGAGGAAACATTAGAAATTATATGCCAAAGCATGAGAAATTTAAAAATGAAAAAGATACAATATTAATCTTAAGTTCTTTTCAGTCTAGTGAGTGAAAGCAGATAAGCAAACAGACTCTTATAACTCAGAGTGATAGCAGCTATGAGGTAGAAGCGTAGGTTGCAGAAACAAGTTACAGAGTCAGCAAATCAACTTTGGTAGGTTCAGAAAAGGTATCTCAGAAGTCCTAGTGAGTCTCTTTCTGTTTTGTCATATTCATTCATTTGCTTTATTCTTTGTGTATTTTTTTTTTTAATATAACAAAACAAAAAAAGATTCACAGTTATAGAGAACAAACTATTGGTTACTTGGGGAAAGGAAAGTGGGCAGGGCCAAGATAGGGGTATGGGATTAAGAGATACAAACTATTATGCAGAAAATATATAAACATCAAAGATATATTGTACACCACAGGGAAGTATAGCCATTATTTTGTAGCAATGAAGTATAAGCTATAAGAATACTCAATCACTATGCTGTACACCTGAAACTAATATAATATCACAAATCAACTATATTTCAATCATATTATATATAAAGAAGTCCCGGTGAGACTTGCACATAGAGAGATGCAGATAAACAGAGAGGTAGGAGTAGCAAAAAACTGGCTTTGCAGGCACAGGGATCATCATGTATAAAGATCTGAAGAGGAGAGAGAATATGGTACATTTGAAGAACTGCGGGTAGTTAAGTAAAACTATAACAACAGAACTGTTTAGTTGAGAATAATGTTTTATCTCACCTGTTCAGTCTCAGGGCATGGATTTCTAGCCTCAGTGATCCACTAAAAAGTGTCCTCAAGTGAATTCAACTGTATTTTTGGAGCACATTTTATTCCATCGTCTCTTCAATGCCCTGTAAAATGTGGAATAGCTACCAACCTGTCAACTTTCAACTGTCCCTGGATTAAAAAAGAGGCTGAAACTACTATCTTAAAGAAGACTTTGGTACTTAGCTGATTAGTAAGATAGGTAGAAACTATTTGAAGCCCTCTACCCTGAGCATTTCAAATGACCCAAGCTGTAACTGTTTCTGAGTTCAGTTCAGTTCAGTTCAGTCGCTCAGTCGTGTCTGACTCTTTGCGACCCCATGAATCGCAGCACGCCAGGCCTCCCTGTCCATCACCTTCTCCCGGAGTTCACTCAGACTCACGTCCATAGAGTCCGTGATGCCATCCAGCCATCTCATCCTCGGTTGTCCCCTTATCCTCCTGCCCCCAATCCCTTCCAGCATCAAAGTCTTTTCCAATGAGTCAACTCTCCACATGAGGTGGCCAAAGTACTGGAGCTTCAGCTTTAGCATCATTCCCTCCAAAGAAATCCCAGGGGTGATCTCCTTCCAAATGGACTGGTTGGATCTCCCTGCAGTCCAAGGGACTCTCAACAGTCTTCCCCAACAACACAGTTCAAACGCATCAGTTCTTTGGTGCTCAGCCTTCTTCACAGTCCAACTCTCACATCCATACATGACCACAGGAAAAACCATAGCCTTGACTAGATGGACCTTAGTGGGCAAAGTAATGTCTCTGCTTTGAATATACCATCTAGTTTGCTCATAACTTTTCTTCCAAGGAGTAAGCCTCTTTTAATTTCATGGCTGCAGTCACCATCTGCAGTGATTTTGGAGCCCAAAAAAATAAAGTCTGACACTATTTCCACTGTTTCCCCATCTATTTCCCATGAAGTGATGGGACCAGATGCCATGATCTTCGTTTTCTGAATGTTGAGCTTTAAGCCAACTTTTTTGCTCTCCTCTTTCACTTTCATCAAGAGGCTTTTTAGCTCCTCTTCACTTCTGCCATATGGGTGGTGTCATCTGCATATCTGAGGTTATTGATATTTCTCCCGGCAATCATGATTCCAGCTTGTGTTTCTTCCAGTCCAGCGTTTCTCATGATGTACTCTGCATAGAAGTTAAATAAGCAGGGTGACAATACACAGCCTTGACGTACTCCTTTTCCTATTTGGAACCAGTCTGTTGTTCCATGTCCAGTTTGAACTATTGCTTCCTGACCTGCATACAGATTTCTCAAGAGGCAGGTGAGGTGGTCTGGTATTCCCATCTCTCTCAGAATTTTCCACAGTTTATTGTGATCCACACATGGTAAACAAATTTATTATGACTATGCAGGCACTACCATTAGAAAATCTGAATCAGAACAAATTGTCATATAGCATATGTGCATATCTTAAACAACTGAGGCAGTGAGGAAGCACTGCCCACATGGCATATATTTTCACTGGCACCCCATTTGTGGCATGCTGGGTAAACAATTGAAAAGGAGCGTGGAAAAGGCATCTAGGTTAAATTACATGATACACCTTTCACTGGTGTTTCTACACTATATAGGAAAACTGAAGGCAAAAATTACTGTTAGCATTATGGTTCTTGACTACATAGACAGGCAAAGGCTTAATGGGGGTGGTGGCATTCGAGCTGATCCCTTACAGGAACATAAACTATCAATAGTTACAGTTGGCAGGAAAATGTTCTGGGTTGTGGGAACAATAACAATGACAATAAAATGTAATGATTGTTAAGAGCTCTCTAGCTGGCTGGAAATTTTGAAAATATGTCATACGTTTAGCTCATTTAGTCTTCACAACAACCCTATGTGGTAGGCATTATCATTATCCACCTTATAGATGAGGTACAGAATAATCGGAAAAATGAAGTAGCATGCGTAAAGCCACAATTCTGGTAAGCATTACAGTGAAGTCGCTCAGTCATGTCCAACTCTTGGCGACCCCATTGACTGTAGCCTACCAGGCTCCTCCATCCATTGGATTTTCCAGGCAAGAGTACTGGAGTGGGTTGCCATTGCCTTCTCCAGGAGATCTTCCCGACCCAGGGATTGAACCCGGGTCTCCTGCATTGTAGGCAGATGCTTTACCATCTGAGCCACCAGCATTAGAGCTGAGATTCAAAATAAGGTAATCTGACCACAGAATCTATACCCTTTCTTGCTCCCACAAAGTAAGTGAGTAAAGAAGCGGTAGCAGAAAGATAAAACAATGTCCCTAGAGCATGTCAAATATCCTGGAGCTACTGGGGCATAGCATATGATATTAAGTGTAAATAATGAGAGTAGAAGTTAGAATAGTTTGGAAGCAGCTTATCAAAGACTTGAAAAATTATACTAAGGAATGTATAATTGAAGTAGTGACTGGAGTAAGATTAGGGAATGATAATGGCTTTTAAAGATGTTAAATGACAATGCAACCCACTTTGGGAATATTATCTTAACTATACCATTTAGAGATAAGGGCATACAGGAAAGAGAGACAAGAGGTGGGAATGATGAAAATATTTGCTGTCCCTTCTATGAGAGCTGCTGCCTTAGGTAAGTGGAGAGATAGAGAACAAATGATACATTCGATTTTTGGTGCTAGAATGGAGTGCATTAGAGGAATAGGACATATTTAAAACCCATAACCCAATCCAAGTACCTAACCATAATGTCGTTTATATTGTAGCCATTTCTGAATTTTCCCAGCAAAGAGATACCAGGTAGTTTTTGTCATGTCATAACCACAATAACTAATCTCAATTATAATAGTGTTTAAAAAGGTATCTTGTGTATGACAGAAAGTTAACACTTGAGAAAGAAGCCCTTATGATGAATTTTGGTTGAGGGTTATATACACTATTTTAGAGGCTTATATTTCTCACACTGTATTCAAGGGTACCATTTAATGCATTACCACATTCCTTCAGCAGTAAATCTAATGTGATCCTAACTGTCTAAAACTATTATCTCCTAAAGTCTGAATTCCTATAAAAGAATGACTTAGGCATGGAAAGAATCTGACACAACTATCTGTTTATTGCTTGTGTATGTGTGCTAAGTTATTCAGTCATATCCAGCTCTTTGCAATCACATGGACTATAGCCCACCAGGCTCCTCGGACAATGGGATTCTCCAGGCAAGAATACTGGAGTTGGTTGTCATGCCTTTCTCCAGGGAATCTTTCCGACCCAGGGATCAAACCTGTGTTTCTTACATCTCCTGCATTGGCCAGCGGGTTTTCTTACCACTACTCCCACCTGGGAGGCTTATTGCTTAGAGTACTAAATTATATCTTAGAAGTTTGAGACACTATAATGAAAAATCCAATATACCTAGAATGAGGGACTCAGTTTATTCTCAGATTCCCAGATGCAGTCCAGTGTATTGGTTAAAAGTACACTATCTGGGCCACACCACCTGGATTCAAATTTCAGCTTTACCACTAATTGTGTTGACCCTGATCAAGTTACTTAACAACTCTGTGCCTCAGTATCATCACTTGTAAAATTGAAATACTAAATTCACCAGCTTTAAATAGTGAGGATTATGAGTTAATACATGCAAATCTAAAACTCTCAATACCTTACCTGAAATATATATAATTCAGTAAGTGGTTGCCATTATTTTAAAAATATTGTATAAATCAGAGTATGTATATCAAGAAATAATATTTCATATTATTTTCCATTATGTCACTAGGTTGTCTTTTATTAATTATAAATTCCAACATATAAATTTTGCACTTAATGGCTGCTACATTTTATTTAAATTTCCAATTTGCCTTTGTCAGAACTAGGAGCAGTGTTAAATATCCTATATGCTGCAAAAGTGAATAAAATCTTGGCTCTATCACTTACTAATGATGGGAAAGTGACAGATTAGAAGCTTCCATTCAGAATTTATTGGCTTGTCCCTAATTATTCTCAACATCTGTGGTATATACTTCTGTTATGAATGTTATGGCCGATTAGTTGGCTTACAGGAATCTAGTTGACTTGTAAAGAAACTAGGATAAGAAATTGTTAGCAAAGAAGGAAAACCGTGCATGGCATGATTTCTTTACTGCAGACTGACAAACATTCCATAATTATCTGGTCTAAAATTTTATTGCAAAAAGTTTGCCCATGGACATGTTTGACAGGGATCAGAATTTCTTCCTTCCCCTGTGGGAGGTGATGTAACGTTTGACACTTGCAAAAATTGATAAAATTGAACAACACATTTCACAGTCACAGGTGTATTCGCCCATGACCAGAGTTCCAATTATCTAACACGTTCCTTGTAAAGCTTATCACAAAGAATGTAGAGGATGGAGGGTGGAGCATGTGGCAAGGTGTGCAAATGATCTTTGGTTCTAAAAAAGAGTAGATTGTAGACACTGTATACAAGAGGAACTGGTATATATTGAAAGACCTGGTATGGTAGACTTACAATTATTAGACCAAAGCATGACTCCTTAAGCCTAAGATAATTTTACTGGATGTTCATTGGAGATGCTTGCCTTTCAGTTCAGTAGAGTTCAGTCACTCAGTCGTGTCCGAATCTTTGCGACCCTATGGACTGAGGCACGCCAGGCTTCCAACTCCCAGAGATCACTCTTGGAGCTTACTAAAACTCATGTCCATAGAGTCAGTGATACCATCCAACCATCTCATCCTCTGTTCTCCCCTTCTCCTCCTGCATTCAATCTTTCCTAGTATCAAGGTCTTTTCCAATGAGTCTGTTCTTCACATCAGGTGGCCAAAGTATTGGAGTTTCAGCTTCAGCATCAGTCCTTCCAACGAATATTCAGGACTAATTTCCTTTAGGATGGACTGGTTGGATCTCCTTGCAGTCCAAGGGACTCTCAAAAATCTCCAACACCACAGTTCAAAAGCATCAATTCTTCAGTACTCAGCTTTCTTTATAGTCCAACTCTCACATCCATACATGACTACTGGAAAAACCGTACCATTGACTACATTGACCTTTGTCAGCAAAGTAATGTCTCTGCTTCTTAATATGCTATCTAGGTTGGTCATAGCTTTTCTTCCAAGGAGCAAGTGCCTTTTAATTTCATGTCTACAGTCACCATCTGCAGTGATTTGGCAGTCCCAAAAATAAAGTCTCTCACTGTTTCCATTGTTTCCCCATCTATTTGCTATGAAGTGATGGGACCTGATGCATGATCTTCATTTTCTGAATGTTGAGTTTTAAGCCAGCTCTTTCACCCTCCTCTTCCACTTTCATCAAGAGGCTCTTTAGTTCCTCTTTGCTTGCTGCCTTAAGGGTGGTGTCATCTGCATATTTGAGGATATTGATATTTCTCCTGGCAATCTTGATTCCAGCTTGCGCTTCATCCAGCCTAAGATTTCTCATGATGTACTCTGCATATAAGTTAAATAAACAGAGTGACATTTTACAGCCTTGATGTGCTCCTTTTCTGATTTGGAACCAGTCTCTTGTTCCGTGTCCAGTTCTAACTATTGCTTACCTTTAGTGTTATAAATTTTTATTTTAGCAAACATCAAAATGTGAGCAGAAATAAAAGAAAGAGGGAGAGAAAATAAACTATTGATTTCCCCATGTTGTCTTAGCCTGGAGCCTAATTGAAGGTCAGTTTATGTATCCATCTTAAAGACATGTTTGGATCAGGAATCATGGTTCCCTGATACACAAGCCAAAAGAGGCTATTGAAAAGAATAATATTTCAGCTGATACAAACATTTTCTTAAGAAAATCAGACCTAAAGAAGATCAACTACAAAATAATTTGGCTACTTATCAGGAGCCCAAATAAAAGAGGGGTATCTTGACCAGATTGATAGATTGAGTACAGAGCAGAGTGGGAGACTTTAAGTGTTCTGTTAGTCATTGATCCATAACTGAACCTAAAAAAATGTATTTATATCTCAGGTGATTAACACCTACTTCTATCTTCAGTTCATCCTGTTCTGTAGCAGTAAATGCATATGTTATCTTCACCTTTTCCACATTCCATAGTGATAAAACTCATGTTAAAATATCTGACTACTTATGAGGCACATAGAGTGAATAGAAGGAAAAGAAAAACAACATGGTTCTCTGATTCACTGTAATGGTGCTCCCTCCTAATTTCTACTTCGCTCTTATCCTCAGCTCCATCGGCTTTTATAGTATATATTCAGGTAGACCAATACTGTTCACGAACTCGCTGCCTCACAATGTTTTATGAAAGAGACTTGGAGAACTGCTTTGTAAGAGCAAGGGGAAAGTCTGGCTCATGTCTGGCTTGTATGCTTCATAAACAAGTCCAGTTTCTGATCAGAACATAGTACAGATTGGCAAGAAATTAAGGAATGATTATAAATGGACACAACGTTGCTTTTGGGAATGCTGGAAATCTTCTGAAATTAGACTTGGGTGATGGGTGCATAGCATTGCAAATATACTAAAATTCATTGAATTGTACACTTATAATGGGTGAATTTTATGATTTGTATAATATTTCAATAAGCAGGTTTTTTTTAAAGGCAAGAACTAGTTTCTGAACAAATAATCTACACAATGCTAAAAGCCTAGATGAAAATTAAAAAGTTGAATTCATATATGGATGCCATATATACAACAACAGTACTAAAATTACCTGGATTGTGAATTACTCTGGCAGGAGAAAAAGCCCTATATCTCCCACGCCCTATTTCCATTCCAACTCCACTCAAGTTTTATTTATTATTGTAAAGAAAACTACACTAAATACCTACCTGGAGATAATGGCATTTACAGCAATAAGTTGATGGCTGTTTATTTCTTTTACATGAGACCTAACTTAACAAAACTTTTAGCAGTAAGGTATCTCTGCAGTCAGGCCTCTTTTTTTTTCTTTCTCTCTTCTGTTTCAGCATTACCCACCTAGACTCAAATACACCTTGCCTTTGCTTTTGGACTAGCCTCCTGTCCAGCTGAAGATTGTTGAATATTCTAGTCTTCTGATCTACAGTACACAAAATGTTTGATATTTTCCAAATAGCTGCTGTTTGGCTAACAGTCTTTTAAACTATTCACTTAAGATCAAAGGTATACCTCTTTTTTTGTATCACAGAACCTAATAATTGCTCTGGCCAAGAAGGGTAAGTGAACACAATAGTCACTTCACCTTAGATAAAAAATAGTTTCTAACCTATAAACAAGATTGTTTAAAAAAAAAATCTGAAAGGAAACAGTTGGTAGATTGATATGGATGTAGAATGAAGTTGGCTTTCTAAGTTGGCCCTATCAAGATAGTGTTGTGACCTGTATTGAATTAGGCTGAGCTCCACAATTTGTGGGTGGGAGAGTAGGGTGGATTATCACATCATTTCATATTTGTTTTCAGAATCCATGTCTGGCTTTAGTGATAAAGATTTCAGTTGCTTGATACACTTAAGAAATTTGAAAGTGGCCCTTATAATTTCAAGGAGTACACCTTAAGGTCTTTTCTATAATCCAGTGTAATTTAACACTGGAGTGGTTTACCATTATCATATGCAGGAATAATTCTTGGCTCTGAATTCAGAATCCCTTATCTGTCCTTCATCCTTTTACATTTGCAACTTCATATCTAAAGGTTTTATGAAGCTCCAAACATTTGTCTGCTCTACTTTTTCAAACTATTCTCTGTAAAACAATGTATGCACTTTTCAGCTCCCTTAACTTCCAGATTTGTGTCATTCTCTAGCTATTTCTTTCATGTGGAATCCTTTCTTTCTCTGCATTATTTTATGGCCCACATCTTATTAATACCCAGTCAAAATTCTTCTCTTCTAAGTCTTTTCTGATCACTTCACTTGCCTTTCATGTAGGAGTACAAATTCTAGTGTTAGTATTACATCTCAGAGGTTTTATTAATTGGCCAAAATCAAACTAAAGGGATTTCCCCTTGAGGGAAAATTACCATTTTTTCATAACTCCACAAAGTCTTATGATATTTGTTAATTAGTTTTCAAGTAAAAAAGGAACAACCCCTATTAATAAACATGTTACATTTGGTTAATTGCCCAGATATTCCAATTTGCCAAAAAGTAAACTTTATTACAATGGTGTTGAGTTCATGCCGTTTCTTGAGAAGGCATAACATGAACTTTTACTGAGCAAGTATACTGAAAGATTTGATAGATCAAGTGGTCTGAAATTGTATACTAAATCCCAAATGAATATGGGAAGAAAAATTAGAAAAGAAAAGTTTTGTAAAATTTTGAAAGTAAGTAAAATTGGCCAAATTATTTCTATTTTATTAAGATAAAAAAGCATGAGTGTCTTGTTCAGAAATCATTGAGATAGTCTATCTCCATATCATCAAAACAAGTAATAAAGAAAAAAAAAAAACTCAAAACTTTAGTTCTTATTTAGACTGTATTATGTGCCCACGGAGAAGACAATGGCACCCAACTCCAGCACTCTTTCCTGGAAAATCCCATGGACGGCAGAGCCTGGTAGGCTGCAGTCCATGGGGTCGCTAAGAGTCAGAAACGACTAAGTGACTTCCCTTTCACTTTTCACTTTCATGCATTGGAGAAGGAAATGGCCACCCACTCCAGTGTTCTTGCCTGGAGAATCCCAGGGACAGGGGAGCCTTGTGGGCTTCCATCTATGGGAGCACAGAGTCAGACACGACTGACGTGATTTAGCAGTATGTGCCGGCCTGCCTTCCATACTTCCTATTCTCAATCTCTATCTCTATTCATTCTTCCTGTTTTCTTCTCATGAAGCACTTCACTTCCTCTAAATTGCCCTGCACACATTCCCCTAAGAAGAAAGACAATATACTAGGAAATATCAGCGGATTGTGACAAGTCCCACTGCCTAAATTTTATTTAATACACACATTTATTCCAGTGTTTATTTTCATTAATCTATAGACAACTAAAGTCTTACTTAAGAATTAGGTTTTCATAGATGTAACATAATTTTTAGACAACAAAATCAGTAACACATGGTTTGAATTCATATTTCTTTTCTTGTTATTTTAACAATACACATATTAAGGAAAAGTGAAATCCATTGGTATTTAATTTCTCATTAAATATTTTCTTGTCCAGTATAACTTGTTTTTAACTTTACAATTCAGCTTTTAAATCTAGAGGTAAAATATTATTGGAGGGCCAAAAGGTTTTTTATCTGTAATCCGTCAGGAAATAGGCAGTGATCATACCCTAAAGTTCCCCCTATCTATTTCCTGAGATACTACCACATCTTTCCTGCTCTACTGGGGGAAATGTCCAAGCAAAGAATCATTGTTTCTTCTAGGACTGTTTTCACAGAGATAGTCATATCTGTCAGACAATTGAAAATGTGATACTTTCCTTATCTTTTCTCTGTTTCAGAAATTTTTTGGAACCAGCTAGGTCACTAATAGCCAAGAGGGTTATGCATTTGTGAAATTTACATTTAAGACCATTTTACTTCTACAAGGATGCTATCATCCTCTCTTATCAATAATACCAACCTTATAACCTTCCATTTCCAAATTTGGTAACTTGCAATTGAGTTTTTTGTTTGTTTGTTTTTGTTTTTTACTATCGTACAGATGAGCACACTAGATCTATAGAAAGACTTTAGTTAGTGAATCAGTTTTGGCACCAAAGAAATGTCTGCCTTCTTCCCTATAGCACCTGACAGTTCTGCCATCAAAGCAATTACTTCAGGTTAGGAAAACTGCATTGCCTACAAATAATAAAATCACTAGCAGTTACTAAATTGTCTGCATAGGTTATCTAGGAGTAGCAATGGAAAAACATGAGAAAATCTTGGGAGGAGAGTAACTGTTACCTTTTGATGAAGGAGAGGAAAGCAAGTTTTTACTCTGCAGGAAAAGGATATTTGTACTGAATTTTCTGTAAGAGTTTCTTGGTAATATGAGGACACAGATGCCTAGACGAGACAAGTAAATGTAAGAAGGGAAATTTATGTAAATAGGAGGGAGAAGAGAGCTAAAGATAGCCCTCAAAACTTAGCTTGGAACCAGCTTTGATCTACAATAGGAAACTTGAAAGTCAAAAATATACATAAATGTCATGCTTTTGCATGTGACTGTGTATGGATGAGTGCACATGTCCACACACAGGCATGCAAATATGGATGCATAACTGTCTCCATTTTACAGTGTTCTGCATTTTAAATAATATAGCAGACACTAAAGCATTTGACTGTGTGGATCAAAACAAACTGTATAAAATTCTTCAAGAGATGGGAATACAAGACCATTTTACCTGTCTCCTGAGAAACCTGTATGCAGGTCAAGAAGCAACAGTTTGAACCAGACATGGAACAATAGACTGATTCAAAATTGGGAAAAAAGTACAACAAGGCTGTATATTGTCACCCTGGTTATTTAACTTCTATGCAGAGCACATCATGCAAAATGCCAGGCTGGATGAAGTGCAAGCTGGAATCAATATTACCAAGAAAAATATCAACCACCTCAGATATACAGATGATACCACTCTAATGGCAGAAAATGAAGAGAAACTAGAGCCTTTTGATGAGAGTGAAAAAAGAGAGTGAGAAAGCTGACTTAAAACTCAACATTCAAAAAACAAAGATCATGGCATCTGACCCCATCACTTCATGGCAAATAGATGGGGAAAAAGTGGAAGCAGTGACAGATTTTATTTTCTTGGGCTCCAAAATGACTGTGGACAGTAACTGCAGCCAAGAAATTAAAAGATGCTTGCTCCTTGGAAGAAAAGCTATGACAAACCCAGACAGCATATTAAAAGGCAGAGACATCACTTTGTCAACAAATGTCCACATAGTCAGAGCTATAGCTCTTCCAGTACTCATGTACAGATATGACAGTTGGACCATAAAGAAGGCTGAACACCGAAGAATTTATGCTTTTGAATTGTGGTGCTGGAGAAGATTCTTGAGAGTCCTTTGGACAGCAAGGAGAACAAATCAGTAACTTAAAGGAAATCAGTCCTGAATATTCACTGGAAGGAGAGATGCTGAAGCTAAAACTCCAATACTTTGGTTACCAGATGCAAAGAGGTGATTCACTAGAAAAGACCCTGATGCTGGGAAAGACTGAAGACAAAAGGAGAAGGGGGCAGCAGAAGATGAGATGGTTAGATAGCATCACCGACTCAATGGACATGAGTTTGAGCAAACTCTGGGAGATAGTGAAAGAAAGGAAAGCCTGATGTGCTGGAGTTCCATGGGGTCACAAAGAGTTGGACACGACTTAGTGACTGAACAACAACAAAGCATATAAGGACTGATAATTGACACGGATTTTAAAGTAAAACAATCCTTGGAACCAGGCTAAAAACATAGAAGGCTTGTAAATGGACCACATCATTTCACTAATTAGAGTCCTAAGGAAAGTACTAGGACAATTTACAGAAAAAAAGACTCTAAAAATTTTTTTAAAAAGAGAAGGAAAAGTATGCCTTACCACCTATTTCACCATTTCTGCTTCACTGTTTGTCAACAGCTCCAATTTTCCACTAGTAACTTTGATAGGATAAAAAGTTCAAATCTCTCTTGATCTTCAGTGGCTAAAAAGAAAAATACAGTTGTACTCTGCATAACAAGAACATTTCTAACGTCCTCTAACCATTCCTTGATACTGTCAACAAAACAATGTATGCTCTGGTCAGAGAGGATTTCAATTATTTAATAGAAGCATTCAGTTTAGTTCAGTTACTCAGTCGTGTCCAACTCTTTGTGACCCAATGAAACACAGCACATCAGGCCTCCCTGTCCATCACCAACTCCTGGAATTCACTCACACTCATGTCCATTGAGTCGGTGATGCCATCCAGCCATCTCATCCTCTGTCATCCCCTTCTCCTCCTGCCCCTAATCCCTCCCAGCATTAGAGTCTTTTCCAATGAGTCAACTCTGCAAGAGAAGTAATAGAAGCATTAATTGCATAAAATAGTATTTTTAAAGTAATTGAGATTCAGCCAAGTGGACTAAAGAATACAACTTTGTATCAAGCACAGTATTTCCCAACTGGAAAAGGTAGAACAAAAACTGGGGACAAGAAATTGAAACCCAATGATCAAGGATGTTATAATGAGAAAGCAGTAAGTTTAATGTTCAGTCCAATTCAGTTGCTCAGTCGTGTCCGACTCTTTGAGACCCCATGGACTGCAACATGCCAAGCTTCCCTGTCCATTACCAACTCCAGGAGCTTCCTCAAAAACATCCGTCGAGTCAGAGACACCATCCAACCATCTCATCCTCTTTCATCCCCTGCTCCTCTTGACTTCAAGCTTTCCCAACATCAGGGTCTTTTCCAATGAGCCAGCTTTTCACATCAGGTGGCCAAAGTATTGGAGATTCAGCTTCAGAATCAGTCCTTCCAAGGAATATTCAGGACTGATTTCCTTTAGGATGGACTGGTTGGAACTCCTTACATTCCAAGGGACTCTCAAGAGTCTTCTCCATCATCACAGTTCAAAAGCATCAATTATTCAGCACTCAGCTTTCTTCATAATCCAATTCTTACATTCATACATGACTGCTAGAATAACCATAGCTTGGACTAGATGGACCTTTGTTGGCAAAGTAATGTCTCCACTTTTTAATATGCTGTCTGGTTTGGTCATAACTTTTCTTCCAAGGAGCAAGCATCTTTTAATTTCATGGCTGAAGTCACCATCTGAAGTGATTTTGGAGCCAGAGAAAATAAAGTCTGTCACTGTTTGCTTTATTTCCACATCTATTTGGAGACCTGATGCATGATCTTAGTTTTCTGAATGTTGAGTTTTAAGCCAAATTTTTCCCTCTCTCCTTTCACTTTCATCAAGAGGATGTTTAGTTCCTCTTCACTTTCTGCTGTAAGTGTGGTGTCATCTCCATAGTTTAGGCTATTGATATTTCTCCCAGCAATTTTGATTCCAGCCTGTGCTTCATCCAGCCTGCCATTTTCCATGATGAACTCTGCTGCTGCTGCTAAGTCGCTTCAATCATGTCTGACTCTCAGCGACCCAATGGACTGCAGCCTATCAGGCTCCTCCACCCATGGGATTTTCCAGGCAAGAGTAGTGGAGTGGGGTGCCATTGCCTTCTCCAGCTGCATAGAAGTTAAATATGCAGAGTGACAATATACAACCTTGACATAATCCTTTCCGGATTTGGAACCAGTTTGTTGTTTCATGAAGGTCGGAATGGTGGCAGTAAAGAGATACCCCTCGTCCAAGGTAAGGAACAGCAGCTGTGCTTTGCTGGAGCAGCCGTGAAGAGATACCCCATGCCAAGGTAAGAGAAATCCAAGTAAGATGGTAAGTGTTGTAAGAGGGCATCAGAGGGCAGAAACACTGAAACCATACTCACAAAAAACTAGTCAATCTAATCACACTAGGACAACAGCCTTGTCTAACTCAATGAAACCAAGCCATGCCTATGGGGCAACTCAAGATGGGTGGGTCATGGTGGAGAGGCCTGACAGAATGTGGTCCACTGGAAAAGGGAATGGCAAGTCAATTCAGTATTCTTGCCTTGAGAACCCCATGAACAATAGGAAAAGGCAAAATGATAGGATAACAAAAGAGAACCTCCCCAGGTCATTAGGTGCCCAATATGCTACTGGAGATCAGTGGAGAAATAACTCCAGAAAGAATGAAGGGATTCAGCCAAAGCAAAAACAATAGCCAGCTGTGGATGTGACTGGTGATACAAGAAAGGTCCAATGCTGTAAAGAGCAACATTGCATAGGAACCTGGAATGTCAGGTCCATGAATCAAGGCAAATTGGAAGTGCTCAAACAAGAGATGGCAAGAGTGAACGTCGACATTCTAGGAATCAGCGAACTAAAATGGACTGGAATAGGTGAATTTAACTCAGATGACCATTATATCTACTACTGCGGGCAGGAATCCCTCAGAAGAAATGGAGTAGCCATCATGGTCAACAGAAGAGTCCGAAATGCAGTACTTGGATGCAATCTCAAAAACGACAGAATGATCTCTGTTCGTCTCAACGGAAACCATTCAATATCACAGTTACCCAAGTCTATGCCCCAACCAGTAACACTGAAGAAACTGAAGTTGAACGGTTTTATGAAGACCTACAAGACCTTGTAGAACTAACACCCAAAAAAGATGTCCTTTTCATTATAGGGGACTGGAATGCAAAAGTAGGAAGTCAAGAAACACCTGGACTAACAGGCAAATTTGGCCTTGGAATGTGGAATGAAGCAGGGCCAAGACTAATAGAGTTTTGCCAAGAAAATGCACTGGTCATAGCAAACACCCTCCTCCAACAATACAAGAGAAGACTCTACACATGGACATCACTAGATGGTCAACATCAAAATCAGAATGATTATATTCTTTGCAGTCAAAAATGGAGAAGCTCTATACAGTCAACAAAAACAAGACAAGGAGCTGACTGTGGCTCAGATCATGAACTCCTTATTGTTAAATTCAGACTTAAATTGAAGAAAGTAGGGAAAACCGCTAGACCATTCAGGTATGACCTCAATCAAATCCCTTATGATTATACAGTGGAAGTGAGAAATAGATTTAAGGGCCTAGATCTGATAGATAGAGTGCCTGATGAACTATGGAATGAGGTTCGTGACATCGTACAGGAGACAGGGATCAAGACCATCCCCAAGGGAAAAAAAAATGCAAAAAAGAAAAATGGCTGTCTGGGGAGGCCTTACAAATAGCTGTGAAAAGAAGAGAGGTGAAAAGCAAAGGAGAAAAGGAAAGATATAAGCATCTGAATGCAGAGTTCCAAAGAATAGCAAGAAGAGATAAGAAAGCCTTCTTCACTGATCAATGCAAAGAAATAGAGGAAAAGAACAGAATGGGAAAGACTAGAGATCTCTTCAAGAAAATTAGAGATACCAAGGGAACATTTCATGCAAACAGGGGCTCGATAAAGGACAGAAATGGTCTGGACCTAACAGAAGCAGAAGATATTAAGAAGAGGTGGCAAGAATACACAGAAAAACTGTACAAAAAAGATCTTCATGACACAGATATTTATGATGGTGTGATCACTAATCTAGAGCCAGACTTCCTGGAATGTGAAGTCAAGTGGGCCTTAGAAAGCATCATTACGAACAAAGCTAGTGGAGGTGATGGAATTCCAGTTGAGCTGTTTCAAATCCTGAAAGATGATGCTGTGAAAGTGCTGCACTCAATATGCCAGCACATTTGGAAAACTCAGCAGTGGCCACAGGACTGGAAAAGGTCAGTTTTCATTCCAATTACAAAGAAAGACAATGCAAAAGAATGCTCAAACTACTGCACAATTGCACTCATCTCACATGCTAGTAAAGTAATGCTCAAAATTCTTCAAGCCAGATTTCAGCAGGACATGAACCGTGAACTCCCTGATGTTCAAGCTGGTTTTAGAAAAGGCAGAGGAACCAGAGATCAAAATGCCAACATACGCTGGATCATGGAAAAAGCAAGAGAGTTCCAGAAAATCATCTATTTCTGCTTCATTGACTATGCCAAAGCCATTGACTGTGTGGATCACAAACTGTGGAAAATTCTGAAAGAGATGGGAATATCAGACCGCCTGACCTGTCTCTTGAGAAATCTGTATGCAGGTCAGGAAGCAACAGTTCGAACTGGACATGGAACAACAGACTGGTTCCAAATAGGAAAAGAAGTACGTCAAGGCCGTATATTGTCACCCTGCTTATTTAACTCATATGCAGAGTACATCATGAGAAACGCTGGACTGGAAGAAACACAAGCTGGAATCAAGATTGCCAGGAGAAATATCAATAAACTCAGATATGCAGATAATATCACCCTTATGGCAGAAAGTGAAGAGGAGCTAAAAAGCCTCTTGATGAAAGTGAAAGAGGAGAGTGAAAAAGTTGGCTTAAAGCTCAACATTCAGAAAACGAAGATCATGGCATCTGGTCCCATCACTTCATGGGAAATAGATGGGGAAACAGTGGATACAGTGTCAGACTTTATTTTGGGGGGGCTCCAAAATCACTGCAGATGGTGATTGCAGCCATGAAATTAAAAGAGTCTTACTCCTTGGAAGAAAAGTTATGACCAACCTAGATAGTATATTCAAAAGCAGAGACATTACTTTGCCGACTGAGGTCTGTCTAGTCAAGGCTATGGTTTTTCCTATGGTCATGTATGGATGTGAGAGTTGGACTGTGAAGACGGCTGAGAACCAAAGAATTGATACTTTTGAACTGTGGTTTTGGAGAAGACTCTTGAGAGTCCTTTGGACTGCAAGGAGATCCAACCAGTCCATTCGGAAGGAGATCACCCCTGGGATTTCTTTGGAAGGAATGATGCTAAAGGTGAAGCTCCAGTACTTTGGCCACCTCATGCGAAGAGTTGACTCATTGGAAAAGACTTTGATGCTGGGAGAGATTGAGGGCAGGTGGAAAATGGGACGACCGAGGATGAGATGGCTGGATGGTATCACAGACTCGATGGACGTGAGTCTGAGTGAACTCCAGGAGATGGAAATGGACAGGGAGCCCTGGTGTGCTGCGATTCACGGGGTTGCAAAGAGTCGGACTCGACTGAGCTACTGAACTGAACTGAACTTGTTGTTCTGTGTCCAGTTCTAACTGTTGCTTCTTGACCTGCATACAAATCTCTCAGGAGGTAGGTAAGGTGGTCACACAGTCCCATCTCTTGAAGAATTGTCTGCAGTTTGTTGTGATCCACACAGTCAAAGGCCTTGGCATAGTCAATAAAGCAAAAGTAGATGTTTTTCTGGAACTCTCTTTCTTTTTCAATGATCCAATGGACTTTGGCAATTCAATCTCTGGTTCCTTTGCCTTTTCTAAATCCAGCTTGAACAACTGTAAGTTGTTGGTTCACATACTGTTGAAGCTTGGCTTTCAAAATTTTGAGCATTACTTGCCTAGCATGTGAGATGAGTGCAACTGTGCAGGAGTTTGAACATTCTTTGGTGATTTCTTTCTTTGGGATTGAATGAAAACTGACCGTTTCCATTACTGTGACCACTGTTGAGTTTTCCAAATTTTCTGGCACATTGAGTGAAGCACTTTCACAACATCATCTTCTAGGATTTGAAATAGCTCAAATGGATTCCTTAAACTCCACTAGCTTTGTTCCTAGTGATGCTTCCTAAAGCACACTTGACTTTGCATTCCAGGATGTCTTGCTCTACGTGAGTGATCACACCATCATGGTTATCTGTGTCATGAAGATCTTTCTGTATTGTTCTTCTGTGTATTCTTGCCACCTCTTCCTAGTATCTTCTATTTCCATTAAGTCCATATCATTTCTGTCTTTATTGTGCCCATCTTTGCATAAAATGTTCCCTTGGTATCTCTAATTTTCTTAAAGAGATCTCTAGTCTGTCCCACTTCAGTGTTCTTGCCTTGAGAACCCCATCAATAGCATGAAAAGGCAAAAAGATAGGACACTGAAAGATGAACTCCCCAGGTCAGTAGGTGTCCAATATGCTATTGGAGATCAATGGAGAAATAACACCAAAAAGAATGAAGAGATGGAGCCAAAGCAGAAACCCAGCTGTCAATGTGACTGGTGATGAAAGTAAATTCTGATGCTGCAAAGAGCAACTTTGCATAGGAACCTGGAATATTAGGCAAATGAATCAAGGCAAATTGGAAGTGATTAAACAAGAGATGGCAAGAGTGAACACCAACATTTTAGGAATCAGTGAACTAAAATAGACTGGAATGGGTGAATTTAATTCAGATTATTATTATATCTACTTCTTTGGTAAGAATCCCTTAGAAGAAATGGAGTAACCATCAGAGTCAACCAAAGAATCTGAAATGCAGTACTTGAAAACAATCTCAAAAATGACAGAATGTCTCTGTTCATTTCCAAGGCAAATCATTCACTATCACAGTAATCCAAGTCTATGCCTCGACTAGTAATGCTGGAGAAGCTGAAGTTGAACAGTTCTATGAAGACCTACAAGATCTTCTAAAACTAACACCCAAAAAAAGATGTCCATTTCATTATAGGGGACTGGAATGCAAAAGTAGGAAATCAAGAGATACCTGGAGTATCAGGCAAATTTGGTCTTAGAGAACAAAACGAAGGAAGAGAAAGGCTAACAGAGTTTTGCCAAGAGAACACACTGGTCATAGCAAACACCCTCTTCCAACAACAGAAGAAGAGACTCTACACATGCATATCACCAAAGAGTCAATACTGAAATCAGATTGATTATATTATTTGCAGCCAATGATGGAGAAGCTCCATACAGTCAGCAAAAACAAGACTGGGAGCTGAATGTCACTCTGATCATGAACTCCTTAGTGCCAAATTCAGACTCAAAGTGAAGAAATTAAGGAAATGGACCTACTTTCAGTATGACCATTCAGGTATGACCTAAATCAAATCCCTTGTGATTATATAGTGGAAGTGATAAATAGATTCAAGGGATTAGATCTGATAGACAGAATGCCTGAAGGAGTATGGACAGAAGCTCATGACATTATACAAGAGGTAGTGATCAATACCATCCCCAAGAAAAAGAAATGCAAAAAGGCAAAATGGTTCTCTAAGGAGGACTTAATAGCTGAGAAAAGAAGAGAAGCAAAAGACAAGGAGAAAAGATATATCTTTGTGAATGCAAAGTTCCAAAGAATCACAAAGAGTGATAAGAAGGCCTTCCTCAGTGATCAGTGCAAAGAAATAGAGAAAAACAACAAAACGGGAAAGATGAGAGATCTCTTCAAGTTTTCTGTAACTAATCTTAAATGTCCAGGCTCGATGTTTTCATCCTTTTCAAGAAAGAAGGGAGTGAAATTATCAAGTTTAAGTTAATTGTTTTAGTGATAATAAAGTCTAGCATCTAAGTTCATGAAACTACTTTGTATGATGCATTGTGCCCACTAAATCCATATGTTGAAGCCCTCACCCCTCAATGTGATAGTATTTGGAGAAGGAGCCTTTGGGAGATAATTTGGTTAGGTGAGGTCATGAGTCTGGGGCTCTCATGATGGGATTAGTGCCCTAATAGAAAGGAATTTCCTGATACGGATCACTTCCCTGGTGGCTCAGATGGTAAATAATCTGCCTGCAATGCGGGAGAACTGGGTTCAATCCCTGGGTTGAGAAGATCCCCTGGAGAACAGAATGGCTACCCACTCTAGTATTCTTGCCTGAGAAATTCCATGGGCAGAGGACTCTGATGGGTTACAGTTCATGGGTTTGAAAAGGGTTGGACATGATTTAGTGACTAATACTTTCACTTTTCAGGAAGGGACAACGAGAGATCACTTTCACCCTCTTTCCCATGTAAGGACACAGTAATAAGACAGCAATCTATAAGCCATGAAAAGAATTTTACCAGACATTGACCATACCGACAGTTTGACCTTAGATATCTGGTCTCCAAAACTGTGAGAAAATAAATTTCCACTGTTTAAGCTACTCAGTATATAGTGTTTTATATGGCAGTTTAAGTTTACTCAGACAGGGAAACCTGATTAAAAGTCATTAAAACAGAATCTAAGACTTTTAGTTTACTAAAAGACTGACTGACTGACATGTCAAAATGTGATCTGTCCAACAAAAAGTAAATGCTGAATTAATTCGCAGGAATGAAATAGTAGATTCCCCACAAGAATAACAGATGATACTGTTCTCTAACTCTGTGAGCCAACTTCTTCAATGTTATACTAAATTCAAGAAACTTCGTTTTAAAGGGGAGTGATACAAAGCAATATCCAAAAGAGGACAATCATTGTTATAAGAGGAAGCAGGGTGAAAAATAAAGCAGGACCTAATGACAGAAGACCTAAACAGACATTTCTCCAAAGAAGACATACAGATAGCTAACAAACACATGAAAAGATGCTCAACATCACTCATTATCAGAGAAATTGCAATCAAAACCACGATGAGGTACCATCTCACTCTGGTCAGAATGGCTACTATCAAAAAGTCTACAAACAATAAATGCTGGAGAGGGTGTGGAGAAAAGGGAACCCTCTTACATGGTCGGTGGGAATGAAAACTAGTATAGCCACTATGGAGAACAGTGTGGAGATTCCTTTAAAAAACTTGAAATAAGACTGCCATAAAACCCAGAAATCACACTATTGGGCATACACACTGAGGAAACCAGAATTGAAAGAGACACATGTACCCCAATGCTCACCATAGCACTGTTTACAATAGCTAGGACATGAAAGCAACCTAGATGTCCATCAGCAGACAAATGGATAAGAAAGCTGTGGTACATATCCACAATGGAATATTACTCAGCTATTAAAAAGAATGCATTTGAATCAGTTCTCATGAGGTGGATGAAACTGGAGCCTATTATACAGAGCAAAGTAAGTCAGAAAGAAAAACACCAATGCAGTATATTAACTCATGTATATGGAATTTAGAAAGATGGTAATGATGACCCTATATGCGAGACAGTAAAAGAGACACAGATATAAAGAACAGGCTTTTGGACTCTGTGGGAGAAGACAAGGGTAGAATGATTTGAGAGTAGCATTGAAACATGTATATTGCCATTTGTGAAATAGATCACCAGTCCAAGTTCGATGCATGATACAGGGCCCTCAAAGCCAGCGCACTGGGACAACCCAGAGGGATGGGATGGGGAGGGAGGTGGGAAGAGGGTTCAGGATGTTAGACACATGTATACCTATGGCTGATTCATGTGAAAGTATGGCAAAACCACCACAATATTGTAATATAATTAGCCTTCAATTAAAATAAATTAATTAATTAAAAAAAAGAGCAGGACCTAATGGAGACTGGGTCTACCATGTTGTACAATAACAGGGGACAGAATTCACATTGTGGTATGAGTAAATGTACCTAGAAGCCCTGCTGGAAATGTGGTTTGTAGTTCTGAGTTTTCCCCTAAATAAAATGATTTATAACTTTAGGTAAGAGAAAGAGATATACCATTGAATCCCTAAGGCCTCTTCTAATCTTATTTTCATGGTTCTATAACTGTGTTCCTGCATATGGTAGTAAGCTTTTTATTTGAAGCTGGATTATGTACCTGTCAGGGATATTGTAGAGAAGTTTCTCACAGTGGGTTAGAACTTTAACCACAAAATCTTTAAAGTCTCACGTATTCAATCATACACTTCAGAGTATGTCATTCTGAGTCCAACACCCCATAAAAACATGTGAGAATAAATTAACATTTTCAGAGCAAAAAACTGATATCAAATTATAGTGGTCTATCCAATATATAATTAAATGTTGAAGTCTTGGTACCCAACACAAAGGAAGGAAAGAGTGAGCATTCTAAAGAAAAAAAAATCACCATGAATTTTTTCAGCATTTCAGAGTCTGTGCAGTCCTCTTAGGACACAAGTCTAGATCAAGACTGAGGAATAGAAGAAACAGAGCTGAAAATAGCATGGTTAAGACATCTATTACAGTATGGAGGGTACAAGTTGCTGCTATTTCATTGGCTCTGAATCATCAAGCAGTGCTATGATGGCTCGGACCAATAAAAAGAACATGAGGTATGGGGTGTACAATTTGGGTTCATATCTCAGATTTAGTGGGCTTCCCTGATAGCTCAGTTGGTAAAGAATCCACCTGCAATGCAGGAGATCCTTGTTCGATTCCTGGTTGGGGAAGATCCACTGGAGAAGAGATAGGCTACCCACTCCAGTATTCTTGAGCTTCCCTTATGGTTCAGCTGGTAAAGAATCCACTTGCAATGTGGCAGACCTGCGTTCAATCCCTAGGTTGGAAGATCCCCTGGAGAAAGGAATAGCTACACACTCCAATATTCTGGCTTGGAGAATTCCATGGACTGTATAGTCTTTGGGGTCACAAAGAGTCAGACACGACTGAGTGACTTTCACTTTCACTTTCTTTCTCAGACTTCCCTGGTGGCTCAGATGGTAAAGCGTCTGTCTACAATGCGGGAGACCCGGGTTCAATCCCTGGGTAGGGAAGATCCCTTGGAGAAGGAAATGGTAATCCACTCCAGAACTATTCGTTGGAAAATCCCATGGACAGAGGAGCTTGGTAGGGTACAGTCCATGGGGTCACAAAGATTCGGACATGACTGAGCGACTTCACTTTCACTTTCAGTGATATAAAATTTAGGCAAATTTAAAGTCCACAATTATGTATTTTTTAAAAAGCAATAATTAGTGCTATGAACTGAGTATTATTAGGTTCCAGGTTGAAATTCATTATTTCACTAAGCTGCATAAAAACCTTACAAGGTAGGTGTAATGGAAGACATTTTACATATGTTCACACATGGTTATACAGCCAGTAAATGGTGCAGTTAATTTATCAAGCATATTTGATTCCAACATCTATACTTTTAGCTTATTGAAATACCCTGCTTCCTGACCTTTATTTTCCTCATCTGTATAATGAGTAAAGTCTTTTGAAATGGCATAGTGAAGTTAGAAATACAATTGTCCCTGGAACAATGCTGGGATTAGGAATGACAACTCTTCATGAAGCAAAAGCCTATATGTAACTTATAGTCGGCCCTGGATATAAACAATTGCTCCATATTTGCACTTCCCCGTACGCAGATTCAATCAACTGCAGATGATGTAACACTGTACTATTTACTGTTGGAAAAAAAAATCCATATATAAGTGGACCCTCAGTTCAAACCTCTGTTGCTCAAGGGCTAACTGTAACTTAAAATATCTAACATCCATTAATGGTTCTATGGACTATGGCTTTTATTATCGACCCTACCCTTCTAGGCACATATTAGGGAATCAGGCAGTGAGATTCTTCATTCCTGATTCAAGGAGTTGCACTGCTTGTTTGTTTCTGCAGGAGCCATCTTGAAGGATGGAGAATTTACCCAAAATGTAATGTCCTAGTGGGTAAAAAAAATGACTAACAAGGCACTAAAGTAATGAAACACTATTTTTGGCTATACACTTTCCCACACTGACAAAGATTATTTGTGTGTGTAATACAGACAAACACACACACACACATTCTAGTGTGGGAAAAGATGCAGAGAATAGACGCTGCTGGTACTAGAGTTAAATCAAATGATGTTTCTGAAGGGCAACACAGCTTCGTATATCAAAAGACTTAAAATTGTCCATACCCTTAACCCAGCAATATTTCTTCGAAAAATGTATCCTCAGAAACTAATCATGTGTGGACAAAAATTTATGTACATGAGCTTCATTAAAGCATTATTTATACTGCTGATAAATTGAAAACAACCTAAATCTCCAACATTAAGAGACTTGCAAAATAAAATATGGTCATGAAACATTATGCAGCTGTCAAAAACATGTTTCTGTGTGCCATGAGAAAATCTTTACAGTATATTCATAAGTAAAAATACCAGGATAAAAAAAACTCCATAGACCACAATCTCAATTTTTGTTAAACTGTTGTATGCATCCATACATATACACACAACCTATGCATAGGAAAAGTTTTGGAGGGATATAAACTAATATATGAACAATGATTATCTCATAAAAGTGGGATTATTTTCTTAATATTCTCACTTACCATTTTCTTATTTTTAAAATGAATCAATTTGCAGTTAGAAATAGCATGAGGAAAATCTTGGATGGGGACCTGATGTCTCTGATTGACAGTTCAAATACACAAGTAGTTACATGAGTGTTGCAAACCTGCCCTGAATATGTGTAATAGCAGGATATTGGACCTCATTAAGTTCTTCCAATGCACTAAATGACTTTCCTTTCCAAAGGGAGATGGGTGGTGACCTGAAGAGAAAAATTTCTTGCCTCATTTTTTCATGAGGTCATCTGTTCTTGTGTCTTACCTTTGGATAATATCTAAACATCACTGTGAGCAGTAGTACTTCTCTTCTTGAACGTCTTAATCGAAAACCTACACATTAACAAACTTTTAAAAACAAAACAGCCAACCGATTTTCAAGCCTGATTTTCTACTAAGCATGCATGTGTGTGAAGAAAAAGATAACTCAGCAATTCCATATTTGATGAGTTTTCATGACAGGAATAAGCACAATTCAAGCAAAACTCGAGTAAAATAAAAAAAAAGAATATTCTGTTTTTAGGTCAGTCAGTGAGGTTATGAGTCAAAGATAGGAGATTGGAACAAATAAACTATAATTATCTTGGTGTCAAAGTAAGCTCTGGAATTTCTAACACAAACAGTTATTTTTTAACTAGATCTCTGTTGGAAAAATAGCATTCACTATTTTTATTACTCTTTTGGTATTTTACAATCTTTCTTTTTTGAAAATATAAACTCTTCCTTCCATGAATTTAGGAATTCTGTTTCTAGCAACCTTAATTCCATTTTCCTAAATCTATAACTGATTTGTCATTTGGTTTAGAAGTAGACAATTTAAAAGAGCAATGTTTAATGTCAGGATGGGGAACACGTGTATACCTGTGGCGGATTCATGTTGATGTATGGCAAAACCAATACAATATTGTAAAGTAATTAACCTCCCATTAAAATAAATAAAGTTATATTAAAAAATTAAACCAGCTTAAACATCAAAAAATAATAATAATAAATTTATACACACTTTTATCGGTAAAATTCTTGGCATTTGTAGAAATAAAATAAGTCCATACTCTAAACATAAACAGATTCTCCCTTCCCTGATGTGCCTAAGGGTCTCTCATCCAATCACTTCTCCCAGTATCCAAATTGTTCAGAATGGCAGTACAAGCTTTTCGATTGAAGTTCTAAATCCCAAGCCTTTTTAGATTCCCATGTTGAGAAGAAGGTCTGACAATTTAAATTTCACATTTGTTTTATTGTTGATATAAAACTAAAGGACACCTCAGAATTGATTGGACTCCCAAATCCAAATGTATATAACTGAAAATATTAACCATTGCTGGTCTATGTGTAGAGAGCTGATAAAATTGGAGCAAAATAAAATTTCCTCCTTTATCCCTCTGCTATACTGAACCAATTTGTGTGAACTGAAAAATACTAAAAGGAATAAGCATAGATATGAAATGTGAATTGTATTAGATATTTATATTTATCCTGAAAATATATACAGGCTCAATCTTAGGGAATGAGAATAGATCTTACAGAATTTTTAATAAGGAATCTTCATTTTTAGAAGCATTAATAGGAGAAAAGGGGAGGGACATTTGCCCAGTGCTTTAATGAGGGATAGTATCAGAAGTTTGGTCCAAATCACAGCTATTAAGATCTGGATGTCAGAAACCAGCAGGGTTCAGGAGCCCAAGCCAATGCAGATAATTACAGAGGCTCCAATGACCCAGTCTCCTCTCAAACCTTTGCTATCACTTACTCTATTATAAGGAACTTGGGTTCTTCCTGACAGAGCTATGGGCTGTTCATGGGTAATAGGGCATACATAGATAAATAATATTCACCCTGACAGACTATAATAATCTACAACTGAGAAGAGTTATTCTTCCCTGTCTGAAGAAGGGAGAGGAAAAGAGAAATCATTGAGGATGCAAGACCTAACTTCTTACAGTTAAAACATCACAATGTGCTACACACTGCCTAACTGCATAGCAGGGTGCAGTAGAAATCAGTACAATGAACTAGGAGTCAGATTTTAGTCCAGGTTTTTTTGTTTGTTTGTTTTAGAAGCTGTGAGACTATGGCAAGTCACTTGATCTCCTTGGACCTTGGTGGGTGGGTGGGTTAGTCGCCTAGTCATGTCTGACTCTTTGCGACCCCACGAACTGTAGCCCGTCAGGCTCTTCTATCCGTGAGATTCTCCAGGCAAGAATAATGAAGTGGATTGCCAGTCCCTTCTCCAGAGGATCTTCCTGACCCAAGGATCGAAACCAGGTCTCCTACATTGCAGGCAGATTCTTTACGATCTGAGCTACCTTACTATCTCTAAAATAGAGACTTTTCCCTAGATCCAGGGACCCCAAACTCAAGTGCCTGGAAGAGATAAGCAGGTGATATAAATCAGATCATGTAAATATGTCTCTTGTACGAAAAGCAATAGCCAGAGCAATAGGAAAGGTTGTAGCAATTGATTGCCTGCACTAGAATCAGTTAAACAATAGGGAGTGGTGGGAAGTGAGGTAAACTAGAGAGCCCTAGTTTAATTTAAAGAGAACAGCCACTAATGAGCTCATTTCTCCAACAGATCATTGCTTTGAAAGAATACAGGTTCCATTTTTCCAAACATGCTGATTCTTCAATTATACTAGATATCCAGATTTTTTATGCAAACTCTCCCACATACTTTTATGTTAGCAACTAATTTTAGTTACTTTACATTACTGCCTACGTCAAACAAAACATGCCTTGGACTGGATCTGTCCTACAGATAGCCAGTTTGCAACCTCTGACTCAGATAACCTATGAGACTACATTGTGACATTAACAAGATCCACTTCAGTTCAGTTCAGTTCAGTCGTTCAGTCGTATCCAATTCTTTGCAACCCCATGAATCACAGCACACCAGGCCTCCCTGTCCATCACCATCACCCAAAGTTCACTCAGACTTAAGTCCATCGAGTCAGTGATGCCATCCAACCATCTCATCCTCGGTCGTCCCCTTTTCCTCCTGCCCCCAATCCCTCCCAGAATCAGAGTCTTTTCCAGTGACAGAGGTCTTCGCATGAGATGGCCAAAGTACTGGAGCTTCATTCAGCATCATTCCTTCCAAAGAAATCCTAGGGTTGAACTCCTTCAGAATGGACTGGTTGGATCTCCTTGCAGTCCAAGGGACTCTCAAGAGTCTTCCTCAACACCACAGTTCAAAAGCATCAATTCTTCAGCGCTCAGCCTTCTTCACAGTCCAACTCTCACATCCATACATGACCACAGGAAAAACCATAGCCTTGACTAGACGGACCTTAGTCGGCAAAAGAATGTCTCTGCTTTTGAATATACTATCTAGGTTGGGCATAACTTTTCTTCCAAGGAGTAAGTGTCTTTTAATTTCATGGCTGCAGTCACAATCTGCAGTGATTTTGGAGCCCCCAAAAATAAAGTCTGACACTGTTTCCACTGTTTCCCCATCTATTTCCCATGAATTGATGGGATCAGATGCCATGATCTTTGTTTTCTGAATGTTGAGCTTTAAGCCAACTTTTTCACTCTCCTCTTTCACTTTCATCAAGCGGCTTTTTAGTTCCTCTTCATTTTCTGCCATAAGGATGGTGTCATCTGCATATCTGAGGTTACTGATATTTCTCCCGGCAATCTTGATTCCAGCTTGTGTTTCTTCCAGTCCAGCGTTTCTCATGATGTACTCTGCATATAAGTTAAATAAGCAGGGTGACAATATACAGCCTTGACGTCCTCCTTTCCTATTTGGAACCAGTCTGTTGTTCCATGTCCAGTTCTAACTGTTGCTTCCTGACCTGCATACAGATTTCTCAAGAGGCAGGTTAGGTGGTCTGGTATTCCCACTTAGTTATTTTAAAATCCTGGTCTTAGTTTCTACCAATGCCATTTCTCTGTTTAATCTCTTCCTTAGCTATACAGCAGCCTTTCCCATTAACCTTTTTCTTATGGTCACTGTCGTTGACACCACTGTAATCTTCTCTGCTTCTTCAGCCAGCCCTCATCAAGTAATACTTGAGAAGTCCGAACCCTGACTACTATTCATGATCTTCCAGCCATGGCCCTTTAACTACTATAGCCTAAACATACCTCCCCATCAAATCCTACCCACTATAGCCAGGTTTTAAAATACTTAGGATTAGTCAGTCTCTGCCTTAATTATGTACAACATTCACCTATGTGAATATGTATATGACTTTGAATGGAGAGATCAACTTACACTTAAATGGGAATACTTCCAGATAAGTGCATCTTGAGTGGTAGATATCTAGGTCCATTTGGGCTGCTATAACAAAAATAAGCTTATAAACAACAGAAATTTATTTTTCACAGTTCTGGAGGCTTGAAGTTAGAGATTAGGGTGCCAGCATCGTCTGGTGAGGGCCTTTTCTGAACAGCAGATTTCTCATTGTATCTTCACATAGTGGAAGGGCTGAGTCAGCTCTCAAGGGCCTGTTTTATAAGAGCATTAATCGTATTCATAAGGATTCCACCCTCAAGATCTGAGAGCCACCAAAAGGCTGCACCTCTGAATACCATCATATTGAGTGTTAGGATTTCAATATATTAATTTCGGAGGGATACAAGCATTCAGACCACAGTCATAGGCTTCTATAACTTTATGTGATAAAAGCTTTATGTTTATCTGAATATGTACTATTCTAATGGGTAGAGAAACTAATTTTGGTTGCAGAAAGTGTTTTCAGGGATTTGTACAATAGTAAAGCAGAATTCTTTGGGGACAATTAACATTTTAAATGAGGTACTGTCACATCTTCCCTGACAACCTCAGGATTATCATTTGCCAGCAAGGTCAGCATTTTCCTAATATATATTAGTCCAGTCATTGCTTTGTCAATAAAATGTTGAGAGACTAAGACTACTCTTCCAAGCTCTGTAAACTGAAGGAGCATATTTACTAATTGCTGTTGTATAGGGGCATCTGGTCCCTTAACTTCCTGGCAAATAGATGGTGAAACAATGGAAACAGTGAGAAACTATTTTCTTGTGCTCTAAAATCACTGCAGATGGTGACTGCAGCCATGAAATTAAAAGACGCTTGCTCCTTGGAAGAAAAGCTATGGCCAACCTAGAAAGCATATTAAAAAGCAGAGACTACTTTACCAACAAAGGTCCATCTAGTCAAAGCTATGCTTTTTCCAGTAATCATGTATGGATGTGAGAGTTGGGCTATTAAGAAAGCTGAGTGCTGAAGAATTGATGCTTTTGAACTGTGGTGTTGGAGAAGACTCTTGAGAGTCCCTTGGACTTCAAGGAGATCCAACCAGTCCATCCTAAAGGAAATCAGTCCTAAATATGCATTGCAAGGACTGATGCTGAGGCTAAAATTCCAATATTTTGGCCACCTGATGTGAAGAACTGCCTCATTGGAAAAGACCCTGATTCTGGGAAAGATTGAAGGCGGGGAGAGAAGGGGACAGCAGAGGATAAGATGGTTGGATGACATTGCTGACTCAATGGGCATCAGTTTGAGTAAGCTCTGGGAGTTGGTGATAGACAGGGAAGCCTGGCATGCTGCCTTCCATGGGGTCGCAAAGAGTCAGACACAACTGAGTGACTGAACTGAATTTAGAAACCTAATTTGATGAAATTTGGCTTTGAGACTAAATTCCCGTTTGGAACAGACATTATTGCAGAGAGGTAGAGAGAATAGTCATGGTGTTAAATATGACACCCTTTTTACCTTAGGCAATTATTTAACTTATGAGCCTCAGTTTCGTCTTCTGTGGAATGAGTATGGTCATTTTAATATCTACGTCATAAGACTGATGTGAGGATCAAAAATGATGATCGAAGATGATCATGCTTTTCACAGTGTTCTCACATAAGAAGCACAGACTCAGCAAGGCCTAACAGAAAATAGACTATATTAATAAAAAATGCAATCCTAATAGGCTATATTAGGAGGAAAATGTGTATATGGAGATGAGACTCAGTATACCTTGGGGGAGAACAAGTAGCCAAGGGCAGGATTTCCACTTGGAAGTTACTAGAGAGGTTCCTATTCCTTAGAATTAAAGCCCTCCAGGCTTACGACCCTTCTTTTCTCTGTTCAATAAAAGTTTCAAGCTTCTTCCCAACACATGTCCTTTGTGCATGCTAATACTTCTGCTTGCAACACTCAGCCTTAACTAAACCCCCCATCACATTAGGCTGATGATTTCTTAGCTTTCCTTTAAATCTCAGCTTCCATGAATTCCCCAAGGCATATTTTCCTTGGCCTCCAAGTCTTAGGATTCTCTATTAATTTTTCTCATAGGACTCTGCATTTTTTTTCACTGAATTTATCATAATATGTAACTATATATATTTTATGAGGTTAAAATTATCTGTCTCCCCCTTCCAACTGTAACCTCTCTAATGACAGGGGCCATGTCTATATTAATTCTCTTATTCAATACTTATTGAACGAATGAAAGAATGTCACTGGGAGAATTAATTTTAAAAATTCCTAGATGAGGTAATAAACTTAAATTAAGTTCACATTAGGATCTAAATAACTGTTATTCATTCCTTCCTGAGAGCACGTTTGGATGGCTGAGAAGAGAGCAAAGGAAAGTGGGTGACACTGTAGAGGAAGAAAGAGTGAAGATAGGAGTATTAGAAGATGAACACAATATAACTTTGGCCTCTGCTCCACCAGGCTAGGGCCACCAGCCTGCCCTGGCTGACTGAGCCTATGAGATGGGCAGCCATCTCGCAAGGTATCATCCTTTCATTTGTAAATCTATTTCAGATGAGCATATAAGGTAGACACCAAAGTCTGAGAGTTCAAGATTTTAAGATGTGTTTTGCTGAAATTGTCAGTTTAAATGGCTCCACGTTTCTCTTCCAAGATTTATTAACTGACAAGACTGACAAGCTTGTTGTCTTCCATCTTTGAAGTGGACATATCTAGTTGCAGAAAGTGTACTGAATTTACGGAGGCAACATATTCTTTTTTTAAGACTAAAATAAGCAGACATCAAAGAGTTAATATTGGCAGATTCTCTCCCTAAACTCTAAGCACATAGCAGACCTTTCTGTCACAGTGATCACCCAAGGATTGGGTGTGAGGGTGAGGCATGTAGAATTTTCTGCCAGGATTTGGGCTTGCAAAAAGGCTGATTGCTTTCTCATGGAGGGGTTGATCTTTTCAAATTCTTTTCTTTTTAATATAAATTTATTTATTTTAATTGGAGGTTAATTACTTTACAATATTGTATTGGTTTTGCCATACATCAACATGAATCCGACACAGGTATACACGTGTTCCCCATCCTGAACCCCCCTCCCTCCTCCCTCCCCATACATCCCTCTGGGTCATCTCAGATCTTTTCAAATTCTTAAGGCCTGCCATTCTAAGTTTTAAACAAACATTCCTGTTTTAGAACTGGAATGTTATTTAACAAGTGAAAGTATCAACTGCTGAAGGGCTTCCCTGATACCTCAGTTGGTAAGGAATCTTCCTGCAATGCAGGAGACCTGGGTTCGATCCCTAGGTTGGGAAGATTCACTGGAGAAGGTAAAGGCTGCCTGCTCTAGTATTCTGGCCTAGAGAATTTCATGGACTGTATAGTACATTGAGTTGCAAAGAGTTGGACAAGACTGAGCGACTTTCACTCACTTCAACTGCTGAGAGAGACTGACAGAGATGGATGGATGGTGTTTGGGTTTAGGGACTTACACGTATTGAATGTTTGCTACATCACAGGCTTTTTATTTACACTATCTCATTTAATTTCCAAAACTTCCTTAGAGACAGATACCACTTTTCCCATTTTGCCGCTGAAAATTTAAAGCTCATAGAGTTGCCTACCCAAAGCGACACAGCCAGTATGTAGCACAGCCAGCATTCAAACTCAGGTCTGTTTGGCTCTGAACCTCAGCCATTCTTCACCATATTTTGCAACTTCTTAGATGTATTTAGAATGTAACATTATATCTATAAAAGTGGAAACAGTATCAATCATCCAACCCTGCTAAGTACTTTTGTTCTTCCCACTTCTCATCAATATTCAATTTGGAATTCTACTGTAATTTTCTTTCCACTTTAATCCCAGTGCAAATGTGGATACAGAAGGAGCATCAAAATATTAAGGAAAACAGAACTGAAAGATTCTTTGGGATAAGGATTTCATGTTATTCTCATCTTAGTATCCCCAAAACCAAGCATAAATTCTGGCTCATAATAGAGGTTCAATAATGTTTGAGTGGGGAGAGAAAAGATT
Organism: Budorcas taxicolor; assembly: GCF_023091745.1. Taxonomy (NCBI): domain Eukaryota; kingdom Metazoa; phylum Chordata; class Mammalia; order Artiodactyla; family Bovidae; genus Budorcas; species Budorcas taxicolor. The sequence continues at coordinate 1,973,102 of NC_068935.1, forward strand.
TGGGAGCTTACCAAGGAGATCCCTTAGTGGTGGAGACACTTGGATGTTTATTTGCTGAAAGAGATCTCCTTGCACTGCTGACTGTATAAACTCTACATCCACACAGGGGTGCTTGGATCATGACTCACACACCCAACATGAAAAGTGTTTATGATAGTGAAATCAATGCCCAGGCCAGAAAATTTAGGGAATGGCAAAGGTATTATTTTTCTTCATCCTTAACTCCTTAGGAAGGGTATATACTATTATTAGATCCCTCAGACAGGCATTTATCTATTAGCACCAGGCACTATGCTAGTCACTGGAAATACAAAGATAAATGAACCTCAAATACTACTTTGTGAGAGTTCACAACCTAGTTGGGAAGACAGACCCATAAGCATTACTATTTTATATGAAATATAGCAAAGATTAATGGTAGATAAAACAAGTTATTTAAGAAATTCAGAGGAAGGGTATCTGACAAACCTGGTGTTATAAAGGAAAACTTCCTGGAGGAACTGATACCAAAGTTGAATTTCGATGGATGTATAGTATTTAGCCAGGAAAGGCATAGATTTGGAAGTGATCACCATATAGGTAAGAATTGAAAAATGGTTTCCGAGATGGTTCAGCAGTAAAGAATCAGCCTGTAATGCAGGAGATGCAGGTTCAATCCCTGGGTTGGGAAGATTCCCGGGAGAAGGAAATGGCAACCCACTCCAGTATTTTAGCCTGGGAAATCCCATGGACAGAGGAGCCTGGTGGGCTACAGTCCATGGAGTCCCAAATTGTCAGACACGATGGAGCGACTGAGCATGAAGAGTTGAAAAGGTGAAAGTGGATAAGATCTCCAATGAAAATTTGCAGTGTAATAACACCTTTGGAACTAAACTATAACTCTAGAGAATATCAACATTTGGGGGCTCAAAAAGAAACCATAAGGAAACAAAGAAGGACCAGTGAGACACAGGATAAATAAGTTTTTGTGCCACTTGAATGGCCACTCAAATGTTCATGTATAAGCGTGCTCATTCACTCAGTCATGTCTGACTCGGCGATCCCATGGACCGTAGCCTGCCAGACTCCTCTGTCCATGGCATTTCCCAAGCAAGAATAAGTACTTCTATTTATAATAGGCAAAAACTGGAAAGTTGAATGCTTAATAGCTGGTGAATGGGTAAACAAACTAAAGTGTGTGCACGCCTGCTATGATGCTTCAGTCCTAACTCTTTGCAACACCATGGACTTTAGCCCTCCAGGCTCCTCTGTTCATGGGCTTGAGTGGGTTGCCATGGCCTCCTCCCAGAAATCTTCCCAAACCAGGGATTGAACTTGTGTCTCCTTCACTGGCAGGTGGGTTCTTTACTACTAGTGCCACCTGGGAATCCCCAGTGAACTACTAATACACCAAACAAAAACAGATGAGTCTCAAAACCATCATGCTATAAGAAAGATGCCAGAAACCAAAGAGTAAATACTATACAATTTCTTTCATATGAAATATTTTTAAGGAAAAACTGATCTAAGGTTATCCAGATAACAGATTAGCAGTTAGCTGGGTGTGGGGAGAGCGAGAGGAATGACTGAAAAGGGGCAAGAGGGGACTTTGGGGGATGAAGGAAATACTCTTTATCTTAATTACAGTGGTAATTACAGGAGTGTGAACATTTGTCATACTTAGCCAATGGTATTCTTAAAATGAGGACATTTTACTGTAAGTAAATTGTATCTCAATAAGGTCAAAATAAACCTTAAGATAAAACAATCTATAGTGAAATTTCCCTAGTTGTCCAGTGACTAACACTCAAAACTCCCAATTCAGAACTAGCACAGCCAAAATAAATAAATAAATACTAAAATAAAAATAAAAAAAATAGTAGTCTGTAATGTCACAGAAGTCAAAGAAGTATTATAGTATTATATCCCCAAAACAGTATTAAGTATATAACTTCTCAGAAACCAAGATTTTTGACATTTCCAGATGGGGAGCTTAAATCAAAAATGATAAGTACAGGGTTGATATCCTGTAAAACACAAAGTGGGTGGGGGTATTGGTATTTAGAAGACAACTAAGAATATGTGTAAGAGATATTTGAAAGCAAAAGCTAGATTGCAGTTAGGTGCAGAAGTTAGAAAATAGAGATTCTGGATGTATATTACCCGTCTGAGAAATTCAGACGGAAAACAGAATGGTAGAAACAGAGCTCAAGGAAGGGTTGGGTAGTGTTCATTTTGGGAGAATTTTTTCTATGTTTATAGACTGAGAGTAAAGAATCAGTAGAGAGGGAGAGGACTGTGAAGGTTGTAGGGGACATAGGGAAGGGTGAGGATAAGGGTTAAAGTGGAGTGATTTGTCTTGAAAAGACATAAAGAGGGCTGTAGATACAGATGAGTTTGTAAGTAGAAGGATTAGAAATTGAGGGAAGACATTCTGATTCCCTATGTCATCTTTTGAAAAGGTGTGAGTCCACATTTGAATATTTAATTGAGAAAAGGGAGAATTTTTGGAATAGCCATGAATTTGAAAGTGTTGGCTCAGATTAACTAAAAGGACTGAAGGGCAACATGGAAGGCCCAGATGTAATAATCAGCTGTTGTAATGTTACCAACATGAATTCATATTTTTGGTTTATTTCCAGCAGGGCTCCATTCCTCCACATATGGATGAGAAGTATTTTAGAATTAATTAATCATTTGAGTTGTTCTGAATGGTCCTACAGAAGCATAAGAGAAGGAATTTAAGGGTGTTGTTAAAGGGATCATTTTAGCATTTGGTCCAGGTTGAACATAGAACCAAAAATTCAAAGGAAATTGATATGTTAAGGCAAAATAGAAAAGTCAAAGGAGCCAGAAGGACTAATTATGTTATAAAAAGGAAGGGGAGTTCGTAGGTAATTTCTGAGAAACCTGGAAATTATAGTTGTGATTAGAGAAAAAGAACATCAATTTTTTTGTTCCCACCCTCCCCAATCCCATCCTCACCCCGGCAACCCAGGGATTAAGGGTTTTCTTTTGTGCTCAGGGACTCCTTGCTTCAGTTTTTAGAGATATATAAAATTCATTGGAATTTAAAGATTTCACAGGTAGTAAAGATCTAGTCAATGGTGAGAGGTTTCAAATCTTAGAGGGAAAATGTTTCTCATGTATAGCATATGGTCACTAAATGACTGTCAATATATGAATGGAGAGATTTTATGATGAGGGATTCTACAGATGGCTTAAGAATGATTGGTATTCAATGGGGAAAGATTCCTGGAAAAGGTAGATCCTGAAATAAGAACTATCAAAGAGGAATCATAATGGCCAAGGTAATATGATTAGTTGGTTTTGTCACTCGCAAGATACTGAAGATTATAAGTCACATGCCATAGCTCCTGTTTTCAGTGAGTTCACAGAAAATCATATTGAGCAAGGTAAAAAAAGTGGTAGTGAGATTTTTTTTTAATTTTACGCATTTTTAAAGATTTGTTTCTGTTTACATTTATTACAAAATATTGGTTATATTCCCCGTGTTGTACAATACATACTTGAGCCTATCTTATACCCAATATTTTGACACTCCCCCAAGTGTCAGTTGCTCAGTCGTGTCCAACTCTTTGCAACCCGTGGACTGTATCCCGCCAGGCTACTCTGTCCATGGAATTCCCCAGGCGAGAATACTGGAGTGGGTAGCCAGCCATTTTCTTCTACAGGGGATCTTCCAGACCCAGTGATCAAATCTGGGTCTAATGCATTGCAGGGAGGTTCTTTACCATCTGAGCTACTAGAGAAGCCCTGCTCACCTAAGGGTGTTAGGGAGAATCTGGAGAGTTGGAACAAATAAGCAATTTTAGTGGCCATTACCCAGGCATATCCAATTTAAAGAGTAAGACTAATTATAAATATATATGCACTCTATATATTGAGAGATGCTATGCATCTGATTCATTTGATGATCAGAACCTTATAAGATAGACAGTATTATTATTTTCATTTTACAGAGGAAGAAGAAAAAAAAAAGTTTTAGAGATGCTAACTTCCCCAGAATCAAACAGTTTATAAGTGGCAGAAATGGGATTCCAAACAGGTATGGTTCCAACTCTTTAGTGCTTTTCATATGAACCTATCCTTGTATCTCTTGGGCATTATGAGTGGCTGAACTCCTGCTGCTTCCCGTATCCAATGGAGTATAGTTATTTACTTGAAATTCAGTCGAAGTAAAGGATTACCCTTCTCCTATAATCCAACAAATGAATCATCCTAATTGTACCAAGTTCATAACTAAAATCTCAGAGCTAGTAAGTAAGCAGCTCCATGGTCCCATTAAAACAACTAACATTATGATTCTTACCTCATCAAAATTATATCTGGGAATATTACATGAGAAAACATTAATTTTATAATTGGAAAACAAAATAACTAAATTGGAAGGAATAATTCTTTGAAAACCACAAACTACCAAAAGGAAACTAAGATAAAATAGATAATCTGAATAGTCCCTAAAACCACTAAAATAACTGAACTCATAATTAGAAGCTCCCTAAAAGAGGAAATCTCCAGATTCAAACAGTTTCACAGTTTCAAAGGAGATATTTAAAGAAACATCAACACCACTGTACACATTCTCTTCAAGAAAACAGATGAGGAAGGAACACTTCCCAATTCATTCTATGAGACCAGTATTATCTTAACAACAAAAACCAGATAAAATGGCACAAGAAAACTATAAACTGATATTTCTCATGTTTAGATGCAAAAATTCTCACTAAAATATTAGCAATTGAATCCTGCACCTTACAAAAAGGATCATACACTGTTATCAAGTGGGATTTATTCCAGGTTTGCAAGAGTGATTCAACACAAGAATATCAATTAATGTGATACATCATATCAAAAGAATATAGAAAATAAACATGATCATATCAATAAATTCAGAAAAATCTCATTTCAATGACAAAAATACTCAGTAAACTAGTAATAGAGGGGCACTTTTTCACCCTGATCAGTTCAGTTCAGTCGCTCAGTCGTGTCCGACTCTTTGCGACCCCATGAATTGCAGCACGCCAGGCCTCCCTGTTCATCACCAACTCCCGGAGTTCACAGACTCACGTCCATCGAGTCTGTGATGCCATCCAGCCATCTCATCCTCGGTCAACACTTCTCCTCCTGCCCCCAATCCCTCCCAGCATCAGAGTCTTTTCCAGTGAGTCAACTCTTCTCATGAGGTGGCCAAAGTACTGGAGTTTCAGCTTTAGCATCATTCCTTCCAAAGAAATCCCAGGGCTGATCTCCTTCAAAATGGACTGGTTGGATCTCCTTGCAGTCCAAGGGACTCTGGCTACTGGTGGAGTGATAGACCTATATAAAATTAAACAAAATATAGAATGCAGAAATATTCCCATGCACATTTGCCCAACTGATTTTGGACAATGAGGCAAAATAAATTCGATGGGGGAGGGACAGCCTTTTCAATAAATGTTTCTGTAATAACTAGACATTCATTACACTATAGAAGTACCCCATATACACTGTAAAACTTTCAGAAACAGAGAAGAAAATTATCAGAATCTAGGGTTAGGCAAAGAGAATTTAGACTTGACACAAAAAACACCAATCATAAGAGAAAAAATGATAAAATAGACTTGGTGCATCCTCAGTTGCTTCAGTCATGTCCAACTCTTTGTGACCCTATGGAATGTAGCCCACCAGGCTCTCTGTTCATGGGATTACTGGAGTGGCTTGCCATGCCCTCCTCCAGGGTACCCTCTAGACTCAGGGATCAAACCTGCAGCTCCTGCATTGCAGGCAGAGTCTTTACCACTGAATCACCTGTTCTTCAAAACAAAAAATGAAGGGAGCCATTTAAAATGTGGTTCTCCTGGATAAAATCTTACTGCAATTACCCCTGGACATGAATGAATAGAATAAGCACCAATATATTGAGATGCAGCAATATCCTGGAATGTCTCTAGTAAAAATCTCCTATTATAATCTCCACTGTATGAGGACATTGATACAATCAATCTATCTCTTATAGTCATGTCACTGTTTATGAGAGTCCAGTCCACAGCTTATGAAAAGAAAAATACTTTGAAAGAGTATGTTACATTAAGACTACTGACTTGAGAGAGAGAGAGAGAGAGAGAGAGAGAGAGAGAAGGTAATATTCAGTAAATATTAACAGGAACAGCAGTCTCAAATATTTAATTCCCATAAGCCCTGCCTCTGATCTATATGAAAATGATGCAGCTGTCCCAACCCAGTCATTCTCAGTTGCCTCAGAATGAGAGACACAGATGGTCTTTCAGGTAGCTAATCCAGTATTATTAACAGCTTTCTCTGTTAATGCATTGGTCTCGCTGAAAAGCACTTAGTTGGGTCTGTTTGTGGATGGGGAGCAGAAGCCCTAAAGTACTTCTGCTGCTTCTCTTTGATCAGCCTGAAGTAGTTTTCTGTGTTAGCAGTTGTCTGGGGAAGCTTACTGAGCTTGAAGATCTAGTTTGATTTGAGTTATTTATTAATAATTTGGGAAAAACTAATTAAAATTGTGTTTGGTTCTAAAGTTAGAGCTCCTACAGGGGCCCAGAAGGAATAGAAGTGTAAAAGGAAACATTTCAAAAGATTCTGAGTTTATTATTCCCCCAGTCCCATCTTCCTTCCAATATCTTCCCCAGACCATCTTCTCACTCTGATTCATTTCTTTCTATCTCTTTCTCTATTTGCACACACATACAACACATATGCACAGGCACACACACACACATACACACACACACCACTGCTAATCAGAGACAGCATGTGAGAATAACCTTCTTTGGGAGAGAAGATTCACTATCATACTCCAGGAACTGGACTCAGAGAGCTGCCCATACTCATCCACCTATAGTCAAACATTCTAGTCTCAGGTTCCCTTTTTCCTTCTTAATCTTCTGTTAGAATTGGAACCATAAGCTATCAGAGCTAGAAAGAATCTTAGAAATTCTACCCTTTCAGAATATAGAAGAGGAAATTAAGAGAGAAAGAGAGGATATAAGTGATTTGTCCATGGGCACTGAGTTAGTCAATGGCAGAGACAGGGCTAAGATTTAAGCAGCATGTTATGAAGGATGAGGAATAAGAAGCAGTGGCTTCTTTCTTGATATGCTTCACTCAAAAGTCTGTTTTTGAGTCCCACAGTGACTTGCCTCTGTTCTACTATCTTCTCTGCCCATAAGACTCATGGTGCTTAGATGGGAACTGACTGTGTTAAGTGGTGGTGGTAGATGGTGGTTTTGAAGTGGTGATACTCCTTAGGTCTTCAACCTGTTTATTAATATATTTAATGTTTTAAGTTAGAACACGACCCCACTGATCCCAGGCTAATAAGTGAGATTGAATTTCCTTAACTGGTTCATTTCAGCCTGAGATTCCATGAAAACCTGAGGGCTCTCAATTTAAAATGTAGCCTCTAGGCAAATTATCACATATGCATCAATTCAGTTCAGTTCAGTCGCTCAGTCGTGTCTGACTCTTTGCGACCCCATGAATCGCAGCATGCCTGGCCTCCCTGTCCATTACCAACTCCCGGAATCTACCCAAACTCATGTCCATTGAGTCAGTGATGCCATCTAACCATTTCATCCTCTGTCGTCCCTTTCTCCTCCTGCCTTCAATCTTTCCCAGCATCAGGGTCTTTTCCAGTGACTCAGTTCTTTGCATCAGGTGGCCAACATATTGGAGTTTCAGCACCTCTGCAATTCCTTCCAGTTAAACTACCCAGGCCCAGTGAGAACATGAAAGCCAAATCAAGGGTGCTGGTTGGTGCTTTAGGATTTTCTTGTCCTAAATCATCTTGTTTTTTTCTGAGATGACCTGATTCGATTGATGACAGATTTCATCATGCTTTTTTCTTTCTCTTTCTCTCTCTTGCACATGTGAGAAATCAGCATCTGACTGTAAGCAAATCAATTAACTAAGAAGTTCATTCTCAGTGCCAACTTTGGTGCTTTATTCCATCTCTGCTTTTTTACCAAAGACAGCTAATGGTATAATCTTATTTTAGACTCAGTTTTTCAGAGTACATACTATTCAGTAAGAAGGGCTCCCCAGGTGGTACTAGTAGTACTACCTTGTCAGGTGGTACTGGGTGGTAAAGAACTCACCTGCCAATGCAGGAGACATAAGAGACCTGGGTTAGATCCCTAGACTAGGAAGATCCCCTGGAGAAGTAAATGGCTACCCACTCCACTATTCTTGCCTGGAGAATCCCAAGGACAGAGGAGTCTGGTGGGCTATAGTACTTAAGGTAGCAAAGAGTTGGACACAACTGAGTTACTTAGCACACACAGGAAATAATAGCAGCAGTTATCAATGTGAGTACTTACTATATTCTTGACACTGTGCTAAGCCAGGATTAACCTAGTTAATTTTCATGAAACAGGTTCTATTATTAAAGCCTTTATGCAAATGAACACACTGAGACTCAAAGAGGTTAAGCAATTTGCCCAAGGCTACATAATTAAATAATGAACCTGCCTGCCAACACAGGAGACACAAGAGATGCAGCTTAGATTCCTGGTCTGGCAAAATACCCTGGAGGAGGGCATGGCAACCCACTTCACTATTCCTGCTTGGAGAATCCCATGGCCAGAGGAGCTTGGTGGGCTACAGTCCAAAAGGTCACAAAGAGACACAACTGAAGTGACTTAGCACACACATGTGTGCACAGAATTAAAATAAGTGAAAATAGCAGGAATTGAATCCAGGTTTGTTGAGTTACAAAATAATCTGTGCTGGTGAATTCTACATACTATTTAAAGAAGAGTTCAAGCCTAGTCTTCTTAAACTATTCCAAAAATAGAAGATGAAGGAATGCTTCCTAACTTATTTTACAAGGTCAGTACTACCCTGATACCAAAACCAGAAAGACATCAGACACAAAAAATGACGCAATATCCCTAATGAACATAGATGCAGCAATCCTCAACAGAATATTAGCAAACTGAATTTAATGATACATTAAAAGGATCATACACCACAGCCAAGTGGGATTTATTCCATGGAAGCAAGGATGGAACAACATGACAAGCCCAAAGCTGACATTATGCTCAATAGAGAAAAGCTGAAAGCTTTTCATCTAAAATTCGAAGCAAGTCAAGAATACCAACCAACTCTTACCACTTTTATTCAATATAGACATCTTAACAAGAGCAATGACAAACCAATTCAGTATTCCTTCCTTGAGAATCCCATGAACAGCATGAAAAGGCAAAAAGAAAGGAAACTGAAAGATGAATTCCCCAGGTTGGTAGGTGCCCAATATTCTATGGGAGATCAGTGGTGAAATAACCACAAAAAGAATGAAGTGATGGAGGCAAAACAGAAATAGCACCCAGTTGTGGATGTGACGGGTGATGGAAGTAAAGTCCAATGCTGTAAAGAGCAATATTGCATAGGAACCTGGAATGTTAGGTCTATGAATCAAGGAAAATTGAAAGTGGTCAAATGGAAGATGGCAAGAGTGAACATCGACACTTCAGGAATCAGTGAATTAAACTGGACTGGAATGGGTGAATTTAATTCAGATGACCATTATATTTACTACTGTGGGCAGGAATCCCTTAGAAGAAATGGAGTAGCCATCAAGGTCAACAAAAGAGTCCAAAATGCAGTACTTGGATGCAATCTCAAAAATGACAGAATGATCTCTGTTCATTTCCAAGGCAAACCAGTCAATATCACAGTAATCCAAGTCTATGCTTCACCAGTAATGCTGAAGAAGCTGAAGTTGAACAATTCCATGAAGACCTACGAGACCCCCTAGAACTAACACTAAAAAAAAAAAAAAAAAAAAAAAAAAAAAGATGTCCTTTTCATTATAGGGGACTGGGATGCAAAAGTAGGAAGTCAAGAGATACCTGGAGTAACAGGCAAATTTGGCCTTGGAATGCGGAATGAAGCAGGGCAAAGACTAATAGAGTTTTGCCAAGAAAATGCACTGGTCATAGCAAACACCCTCTTGCAACAACACAAGAGAAGACTTTACACGTGGACATCACCAGATGGTCAACACTGAAATCAGACTGATTATATTCTTTGCAACCAAAGATGGAGAAGCTCTATACAGTCAGTAAAAACAAGACTGGAAAATGACTGTGGCTCCCATGTAATCATGAACTTTTTATTGACAAACAGAGACTTAAATTGAAAAAAGTAGGGAAAATCACTAGACCATTCAGGTACGACCTAAATCAAATCCCTTACGATTATATAGTGGAAGTGACAAATAGATTCAAGGGATTAGATCTGATACACAGAGTCCCTGAAGAACTATGGGCGGAGAGTTGTAACACTGTACAACAGGTAGTGATCGAGACCATCTCCATGAAAAAGTGCAAAAAGGCAAAATGGTTATCTGAGGAGGCATTATAAATAGCTGAGAAAAGAAGAGATGCTAAAAGCAAATGAGAAAAGGAAAGATGTACCCATCTGAATGCAGAGTTCCAAAGAATAGCAAATAGAGATGAGAAAGCTTTCTTTAGTAATCAATGCAAAGAAACAGAGGAAAATGATAGAATGGGAAAGACTAGAGATCTCTTAAAGAAAATTAGAGATACCAAGGGAACATTTCATGCAAAGATGAGCACAATGAAGGACAGAGATGGTATGGACCTAAGAGAAGCAGAAGATATTAAGAAGAGGTGGAAAGACTACACCGAAAAACTATACAAAAAAAAAAAAAGATCTTAATGACCTAGCTAACCACGATGTTGTGATCACTCACATAGAGCCAGACATCCAGTAATGCAAAGTCAAGTGGGCCTTACAAAGTATCACTAAGAACAAAGCTAGTGGAGGTGATGGAATACCAGCTGAGCTCTTTCAAATCCTAAAAGATGATGCTGTGAAAGTGCTGAACTCAATTTGCCAGCAAATTTGGAAAACGCAGCAGTGGCCACAGGACTGGAAAAAGTCAGTTTTCATTCTGATCCCAAAAAAAGGCAATTCCAAATAATGTTCAAACTGTTGTACAATTGCACTCATCTCACACGCTAGCATAGTAATCCTTAAAATTCTCCAAGCAGGCTTCGACAGTACATGAAGGATTTAGGAAAGGCAGAGGGACCAGATACCAAGCAAGAGAGTTCCAGAAAATCATCTATTTCTGCTTTACTGATTATGTCAAAGCCTTTGACTGTGTGGATCACAAGAAACTATGGAAAATTTTAAAGTGATGGAAATACCAGACTACCTGACATGCATCCTTAGAAATCTGTATCCATTCAGGAAGCAACCATTAGATCTGGACATGGAACACCAACCTGGTCCCAAATCAGGAAAGGAGTATATCAAGGTTGTATATTGTCACTGTGCTTATTTAACTTACATGCATAGTACATCATGCAAAATGCCAGGCTGGAATTGAGAGTGCTGGGAGGAATATCAATAATCTCAGATATGCAGATGATACCACCCTTATGGCAGAAATGGAAAAATAACTAAAGGGCCTCTTGATGAAAGTGGAAGAGGAGAGTGAAAAACTTGGCTTAAAACTCAACATTCAGAAAACTAAGGTCATGGCATCCAGTCCCATCACTTTATGGCAAATGGGAAAACAATGGAAAGAGTGACAGACTTTATTTCAGAGGCCTCCAAAATCACTGCAGATGGTGACTGAAGCCATGAAATTAAAAGACATGGGCAGAGGACCTGAATAGACATTTTTCCAAAGAAGACATAGAGATGGCCAACAGGTACATAAAAAGATGCCTAACAGCACTTTTTCAGAGAAATGAAAATCAAAACCACAATGACACATCACCTCATACATGTTAGAGTGGCTATTGTCAAAAAGACAACAAATAATAAATGTTAGTGAGGTTGTGAAGAAAAAAGGAACTCTCCTACACTGTTGGTCAGAATGTAAATTGGTGCAACAACTACAGAAAACGGTGGAGGTTCCTCAAAACTTTAAACACAGAATGACAATAGTTCTAGGAATTCCTTTCCTGGGTATGTATCTGTAGGGAAAGAACAAATTAGCCAAGATGGCATGGTTAGTCTATCTCAACAGCTTCTCGCTCTTGCTCAATGTTTTGTAAATAATGTTTATGTAACAGTTGAGATCACTTATAGCACAGTGCATGTGCATCACAAGGAACTTCCTTGATCACAAGGTATTTGCTTGGTCACGAGGTACTCGCCTTGCCAGGAGATGTTTTGTGCAGTACATCTGTATGAACCTCACCATGAGAGCCCTGGATGTTGCTGCATTGGGGCTACACTGGGGAGACATCATGATTACATTATATGATGCTATGTTACAGCTCTGTTATGGCTATGTTCTGGTTATGTTGTGGCTGCTGTTATGGCTGTGTGTAATCCAGGAGAGAAGCTGTGTTGTGGCTGCAGTGCCAGTCAGGAGAGAATAAACATATCTGCAGTTCCTATGGCCCCTCGAGTCTCCTTCCAGCCTCTTAACTCCTGCTTTACCTATCTTGGGTTCAATGAACAGTGTGGATAGTGTGAACAGTGAGCCAATAGGCATCACAAATAGGATGAGAGCAATAGAGTATCCAAAGACAACAGAAACACTAATTCAAAAATACGCATGCACCCAAATGTTCACTGCAGCATTATTTACCATAACCAAAATGTAGAAGTAACCCAAATGTTCATCAACAGGGGAATGAATAAAGATGTAGCATATATGTACAATGGAACATCCAGTTCAGTTCAGTTCAGTCGCTCAGTTGTGTCCAACTCTTTGCCACCCCATGAATCGAAGCACGCCAGGCCTCCCGTCACCAACTCCCAGAGTTCACTCAAACTCACGTCCATCGAGTCAGTGATGCCATCCAGCCATCTCATCCTCTGTCATCTCCTTCTGCTCCTGCCCCCAATCCCTCTCAGCATCAAAATCTTTTCCAATGAGTCACCTCTTCGCATGAGGTGGCCCAAGTACTGGAGTTTCAGCTTCAGCATCATTCCTTCCAAAGAAATCCCAGGGCTGATCTCCATCAGAATGGACTGGTTGGATCTCCTTGCAGTCCAAGGGACTCTCAAGAGTCTTCTCCAACACCACTGTTCAAAAGCATCAATTCTTCATTGCTCAGCCTTCTTCACAGTCCAACTCTCACATCCATACATGACCGTTATTGAATCATAAATAAGAATGAAATCTACACCTGCAATAAAGTGGATGATCTAGAGCCTGCGTGTGTGCTGTCACTTTAATCATGTCCGACTCTTTGTGACCCTATGAACTAGGGCCCGCCAGGCTCCTCTGTCCATGGGATTCTCCAGGCAAGGATACTGGGGTAGGTTGCCATGACCTCCTCCAGGATCTAGAGCAGGAGTCCACAACCCCCAGGATGCAGACAGGTTCTGGCCCATGCCCTGTTAGAAACTGGGCTGCAAAGCAGGAGGAGAGCAGTGGCTGAGCAAGCAAAGCTTCATCTGTCACTCCCCGTCACTCCTCATCACTTCCAATGCAGCCTGAACCACTTCCTCCCCCAGTTCATCGAAGTATTGTCTTCCATGAAACCGGTCCCTAGTGCCAAAATGTTTGGGGACTGCTGGCCTAGAGGGTATTATGCTAAATGAAATATCAGACAGCAAAAGGCTTTTAAGTGAATTCTGCAAAATAAAAGAGGTGAACAGAACGGAAACAGGTTCTGTACAGAAAAGAAACTGTTGGTTACCAGAAGGTAAGCTGACTGAGGTTGGGCGGGGGCAAATAATAGGTGAAGGAAATTAAAAGGTACAAACTTTCAGTTATAAAAAAAGAATAAAAGTCACGGGGAAGTAATGTATAGCGAATATAACCAATAGTATTTTAGTAATAGTAACTTTGTATAGTGACAAATAGTAATTAGACTTATTATGGTAACCATTTTGAAATGTATATAAATGCCAAATCATTATGATTTACACCTGAAGCTAATGTAATATTGTATATTCTTTGTATATACTCCAGTTTTAAAAAAATACAAAGAAAAGTAATTAACCTCAAAGAAATCTGCAATTTTAAACAGATGTTAAACCACCTCTAAGTCTTATTGGGCCCTGTGAACAGTGACAGCAGCAAAAGAAATGCAGTAAATGAAGCCTCACCACTTAGAGCAGTAAAAGCCCTTCTTTCTGTGTGCAATTTACTACCAAAAATAGACCCAAGGGAAATTTTGGCTCAGTGCATGCTGAAAGCGATCACAATGAAAACAAATTTTAATTTTAGAAAAGCTATAAATAAAAACAAACACATTTAGGTTTTAAAAAATCTGTAAGATTGCTATTATTGCCTAGTTTTCTTAGTAATAAAGAGAGTGAGTGAGATTTTTTCCACAAATATTTCTTACTTGCTGAAGCAGCTATTTTTAATAAGGCAAGAGCTAAAAGCATACTAGAGTAAAATAAAATTATAAATATTAAAATGCAAAACTGCTATGGGAAGAGTACAAACCAGTCTCAATGAACTGCTTGCCTTTAAAATCTGTACCAACTGAATTTTCTTATTAACGGTTTATTTTAAGAAAAATCCAATTCCCTTCAGTGTGAACACAATTCTTACAGTAACAGCCTATCTTCCACGGTTAATTGCTGCTTGTCTCCTTGAATATAATCATTTGCATAATTATGATTCTTTTCAATAATAAAAAGGATTACATAGTCTTGGTGAAGGAAACATCATAAAATTTAAATTTATATAAAATTAAAGGAATAAATGTTCCATAGTAACAGAACAATTAACATTTACCAAAAGCACAAAGGTTTTAATATGAGAGCATATGTATTAACAAAAAATCACTTTAGATTACACTACTCTTCAAGTGTCTTTAAAAATTAAACTCTAGAACTTATTTTGAAATTGCTATACTGAGAGGAAAATCAGTAGTACCAGCCATAAGTTATTGTTTATAATAAATGAAGACAGTGGGTGGAAAGCAGATGTATCACTGTAATTTTGCTTCAATGAGGTACAAATGTAGACTAGAAGTCACAGTCCACTTGGATGAAAGTTGGATTATGTTAAAATATACACTCTTGAGAACAAGAGGGAGGAGGAGTAGGTGGACGTGGAGTACATCTCTCTCCACGGATACATCAGGAATACACCCTCAGATACAGAAGTGCATGCAGAAAACCAGCTGAGAGCGGACAGGAGTACCTGACCAGTGGAAAAGAATATACAGAACCATGCAAAATTCGGTAGGACAAACGAACTAGGGGGAAAAAATAGGAGTGTGAGTAGGACTGGACCTGCCTTCAGCAGGTGGGGGAACTGAAGCAGGGGTCTCATCCCCATATCAGGGCAAATGAGTCAGAGGAGAAACATGTAAGGTTTAGAGTGAAACAGCTGATCTGTGACAGCCTAAACTGAATGAGAATCAGATAGTCCTTGTCACAGCCATACATATCCTGGACAGAGAGGCTGGTCCCCTGAAAGGTGCAGTGGCTGGGACCTGGAGTTCAGGGATGTGGAGCAATCCCAGGGTGAGGGCTGCTGTTGACTATGGAGAGACAAATCAAGGGGATGTGGTGGGAAATGCCTGTGGAGGAAAGCTGGGCAGCCATGGAAACAAGGTGATATTACTGAGTCACACATGGGGGTGGAGCCATCACCATAGCTTCTGGTAACATTAGCAGCTGAACAATAGAGAGGCTGCCCATCAAATGCCTGAAGCTACAGAGTAGGACATCACCCAATGTGCTCCATTAAGTGACTGATGAACTGAACTACAGAGTAGGACTCCAGTCAGGAGGGCCCCTCTATGGGCCTGAATGGGTGGAGCTACAGATAAAGACTGGCCAAAGAGGCCTTCTGATCTGTTCACAAGCTACAAGAGGCTCAAAAAAAAAAAAAAGACTATGATAGGGCCATAACTCCTGGGGTGGAGGCAGTCCATGTCCCTGCACACTTTGTGCCACCAGGGTCCTCACAAGCCAAGCAGCCATGCCGTCTTCATGCTCAGCTCTCAGAGAAGCAGAGCTGCCACAGGCAAAAATATCCAGTATCTATAGCACAAGGTTGCTTTAGTCGTGTCCAACTGTTTGAGACCCTGTGGACTGTGGCCTTCAAGGCTTCTGTCAAGGGGGTTCTCCAGGCAAGAATATTGGAAAATATTGGCCAATACTGGTTTCCATACTCTTCTACAGCACTATATTTCCTGCTGCCCTAGCTGCCAACTGCCCTGAGTATCTGTTGCTGCCAGAACCCCTGCAACCCAAGCAGCTGCACCACCTCCACACCTGGCCCTCACAGGGGCAAACCCAAGCCCTCTAGGGCAGCCTCAGGAGAAATCCCCAGTGCACAATCTAAAGCAGTTCAGTTCAGTTCAGTCACTCAGTCGTGTCCGACTCTTTGCCATCCCATGAATCGCAGCATGCCAGGCCTCTCTGTCCATCACCATCTCCTGGAGTTCACTCAGACTCACGTCCATCGAGTCAGGGATGACATCAGCCATCTCATCCTGGGTCGTCCCCTTCTCCTCCTGCCCCCAATCTCTCCCAGCATCAGAGTCTTTCCAATGAGTCAACTCTTCGCATGAGGTGGCCAAAGTACTGGAGCTTCAGCTTTAGCATCATTCCCTCCAAAGAAATCCCAGGGTTGATCTCCTTCAGAATGGACTGGTTGGATCTCCCTGCAGTACAAGGGGCCAACAAGAGTCTTCTCCAACACCACAGTTCAAACGCATCAATTCTTCGGTGCTCAGCCTTCTTCACAGTCCAACTCTCACATCCATACATGACCACAGGAAAAACCATAGCCTTGACTAGATGGACCTTAGTCAGCAAAGTAATGTCTCTGCTTTTGAATATACTATCTAGGTGGGTCATAACTTTTTTTCCAAGGAGTAAGCGTCTTTTAATTTCATGGCTGCAGTCACCATCTGCAGTGATTTTGGAGCCCCCCAAAATAAAGTCTGACACTGTTTCCACTGTTTCCCCATCTATTTCCCATGAAGTGATGGGACCGGATTCCATGATCTTCATTTTCTGAATGTTGAGCTTTATGCCAGTTTTTTCACTCTCCTCTTTTACTTTAATCAAGAGGCTTTTTAGCTCCTCTTCACTTTCTGCCATAAGGGTGGTGTCATCTGCATATCTGAGGTTACTGATATTTCTCCCGGCAATCTTGATTCCAGCTTGTGTTTCTTCCAGTCCAGCGTTTCTCATGATGTACTCTGCATATAAGTTAAATAAGCAGGGTGACAATATACAGCCTTGACATACTCCTTTTCCTATTTAGAACCAGTCTGTTGTTCCATGTCCAGTTCTAACTGTTGCTTCCTGACCTTCATACAGATTTCTCAAGAGGCAGGTTAGGTGGTCTGATATTCCCATCTCTTTCAGAATTTTCCACAGTTTATTGTGATCCACACAGTCAAAGGCTTTGGCATAGTCAATAAAGCAGAAATAAATGTTTTTCTGGAACTCTCTTGCTTTTTCCATGATCCAGCAGATGTTGGCAATTTGATCTCTGGTTCCTCTGCCTTTTCTAAAACCACCTTGAACATCAAGAAGTTCATGGTTCACATATTGCTGAAGTCTGGCTTGAAGAATTTTGAGCATTACTTTACTAGCATGTGAGATGAGTGCAACTGTGTGGTAGTTTGAGCATTCTTTGGCATTGCCTTTCTTTGTGATTGGAATGAAAACTGACATTTTCCAGTCCTGTGGCCACTGCTGAGTTTTCCAAATGTGCTGGCATATTGAGTGCAGCACTTTCACAGCCATCATCTTTCAGGATTTGAAACAGCTCAACTGGAATTCCATCACCTCCACTAGCTTTGTTCGTAGTGATGCTTTCTAAGGCCCACTTGACTTCACATTCCAGGATGTCTGGCTCTAGATTAGTGATCACATCATCATGGTTATCTGGGTCGCGAAGATCTTTTTTGTACAGTTCTTCTGTGTATTCTTGCCACCTCTTCTTAATATCTTCTGCTTCTGTCAGGTCCAGATCATTTCTGTCCTTTATCGAGCCCATCTTTGCGTGAAATGTTCCCTTGGTATCTCTAATTTTCTTGAGGAGATCTCTAGTCTTTCCCATTCTGTTCTTTTCCTCTATTTCTTTGCATTAATCGCTGAAGAAGGCTTTCTTATCTCTTCTTTCTATTCTTTGGAACTTTGCATTCAGATGCTTATATCTTTCCTTTTCTCCTTTGCTTTTCACCTCTCTTCTTTTCACAGCTATTTGTAAGGCCTCCCCAGAGAGCCATTTTGTTTTTTTTGTTTTTTTTTGCATTTCTTTTCCATTGGGATGGTCTTTATCCCTATCTCCTGTACAATGTCCTGTACAATGTCTTGATCCCTGTCTCCTATACTAAATGCAGGCGGCTGCGAACTGGCTCACTAAGCGCAGGCGACTGGGAGCCAGCTCACCAAGCCTGGCCAAGAGGAGCTACCCCACGTATGAGGTCAGCGGCAGCGGCCTGGAGTGCCAGGCTGCGACGGTGCAGGAAGGGCCGAGAGGAGCTACCCTGTGTCTGAGGTCAGGGGCAGTGGCCGAGAGGAGCTACCCCGCATCCAAGGTCAGCGGCAGCAGCCTAAAGTGCCAGGCTGTGACGGTGCAGAAATGGCTGAGAGGTGCTACCCTGCGTCCGAGGTCAGGGGTGGCAGCCGAGAGGAGCTACCCTGCGTCCGAGGTCAGTGGCAGTGGCCGGGAGGAGCTACCCCACGTCTGAGGTCAGGGGTGGCAGCCGAGAAGAGCTACCCTGCATCCGAGCTCAGTGGCGGCCGGGAGGAGACACCCCATTTCCGAGATCAGGGGTGGCCAGGAGAAGCCACCTTGCATCCAAGGCCAGGAGCGGTGACCTTGAGGAGACACCCCATGCCCGAGGCCAGGGGCAGCAGCTGGGAGGAGCCACTCACGCCCGAGGCCAGGGCCAGCGGCCGGGAGGAGCAACCCGAGGAGTGGTGGCTGCGCAGGCACAGGAGGGCCTAGAGGAGCTATCCCACGTTGAAGGTCAGGAACGGCGGCGGTAAGGAGATACCCCTCGTCCAAGGTAAGGAGCAGTGGCTGTGCTTTGCTGGAGCAGCCGTGAAGAGATACCCCACGCCAAGGTAAGAGAAACCCAAGTAAGATGTTAAGTGTTACAAGAGGGCATCAGAGGGCAGACACACTGAAACCATACTCACAGAAAACTAGTCAATCTAATCACACTAGAACCACAGCCTTGTCTAACTCAATGAAACCAAGCCATGCCTGTGGGGCAACCCAAGACGAGCAGGTCATGGTGGAGAGGCCTGGCAGAATGTGGTCCACTGGAGAAGGGAATGGCAAACCACTTCAGTATTCTTGCCTTGAGAACTCCATGAACAGTAGGAAAAGGCTAAATGATAGGATACCAAAAGAGGAACTCCCCAGGTCATTAGGTGCCCAATATGCTACTGGAGATCAGTGGAGAAATAACTCCAGAAAGGATGAGATTGCTGGATGGCATCACAGACTCAATGGACGTGAGTCTGAGTGAACTCCAGGGGATGGAGTTGGACAGGGATGCCTGGTGTGCTGCGATTCATGGGGTTGCAAAGAGTCAGACACGACTAAGCAACTGAACTGAACTGAATGCATATGTATGGAATTTAGAAAGATTTTAACGTTAACCCTGTATGCAAGAGAGAAAAAAAAAAAAAAAAACCAGATGTATAGAACAGTCTTTTGGACTCTGTGAGAGAGGGAGAGGGTGGGATGATTTGGGAGAATGGCATTGAAACATGTATAATATCTTATAAGAAATAAATCACCAGTCTAGCTTTGATGCAGGATACAGGATGCTTGAGGCTGGTGCACTGGGATGACCCAGAGGGATGGTATTGGGAGGGAGGTGTGAGAGGGGTTCAGGATTGGGAACCCGTGTACACCCATGGCAGATTCATGTTGATGTATGGCAAAGCCAATACAATATTATAAAGTAATAAATAAATAAATAATAAAATAAAATAAAGAAAAATATGTATTATTCTTTTGTTTTGACTTCTGTAGATTCTTTTAATTTTTTTTTCTTTTCTCTTCCCCCTATGTTGTACTTGTCGATTTTATTGGCACTATGAATTCTAATTAAGCTTTTGAGCCTTTTGTTTTTCATTTTTTTTCCTTAGTCATATTTTTTATTGTTGTTATAAACTTCTGCCTCTACGTTGGGCTTTTGCATTTCTGTAAAATTTTCCTTGTCTTTTCTTTTCTCTTTTTCTAACTTTAATTTTTAAACCTATTATTAGTTTTCCACATTTATTCCTTTCTTTGCTTTTCCTACTGTTCTTTTCCCCTTTCAGTTAATGTTTAATGTATATAAATCTTCTTAATCTATCTCTATATAACTTTGCATATATATTCTTTCTTTTCTCTCAACATATTTGTTAGTTTTATTTCCATTGCTTTACTCCCCAGTTGACACCTTGCTTTAGTTTTGTCTTCCAGTTTGTTCTTTAGTTAATTTTCTTCTTACCTGGTTGATATAATTTTTGCTTTGTTTTTCTCACCAGGTCAATCTATTGTACTTTATTTTTGGTAGCCTGTTTTGATTTTGCTTATAGGGGTATTTGTATGTGTATATTCAGTCACACCTTTTTATTGCTGCTATAAACAACTGCCTCTATGTTGGGTTTTTGCAGTTCTCTGGAGTTTACCTTTTTTTGTTTCTTTCTTCTTCTTTTTTTTCATTTTTTTATAATTTTAATTTTTATAAACCTATTATATTTTTTACATCTATTCCTTTGTTTGCCTTTCCTACTGTTCTTTTCCCCTTGCAGTTAATCTATAATATATATAAAACTTCTTCATCACCTCTATTTAACTTTGAATATCTATTCTTTCTTTTCTTTTTAAAAATTATTTATAAATATAAATTTATTTATTTTAATTGGAGATTAATTACTTTACAATATTGTATTGGTTTTCCTCTCAATATATTTGCTACTTTTGTTTTCATTGCTTTATCCCCCACTTGGCACCTTGATTTAGTTTTTTTTTTTTTTCCAGCTTGTGCTTTAGTTAATTTTGTTCTTAACTGGTAAATATAATATTTTATTTCTTATGTTCACTGGGATAATCTACTGTACTTTATTTTAGTTGGACTGTTTTGACTTTGGTTACGGGTGTATATGTATGTGTGTATATTCCATTATTTTAATTATTATTAGCCTGATTTTGTAACTGCCATATGTCTGGGGTTCATCTTTGGTTTCTTGTTTTGGAGTATTTGTTTTAATCTCACTTAATGCCATAACAAACTACTTGTGGAATCTGTTTCTGACCAGAGATCAAGCCCTGAGCCTTTGGATTGGGATCACTGACTCCAAGACCCTAGACTACCAGAGAACTAACCTTCAGTTCAGTTCAGTTGCTTAGTCATGTCCGACTCTTTGCGACCCCATGAATCACAGCACGTCAGGCCTCCCTGTCCATCACCAACTCCCAGAGTTCACTCAGGCTCATGTCCATCGAGTCAGTGATGCCATCCTGCCATTTCATCCTCGGTCGTCCCCTTCTCCTCCTGCCCCCAATCCCTCCCAGCATCAGACTCTTTTCCAGTGAGTCAACTCTTGGCATGAGGTGGCCAAAGTACTGGAGTTTCAGCTTTAGCATCATTCCTTCCAAAGCAATCCCAGGGCTGATCTCCTTCAGAATGGACTGGTTGGATTTCCTTGCAGTCCAAGGGACTCTCAAGAGTCTTCTCCAACACCACAATTCAAAAGCATCAATTCTTTGGTGCTCAGCCTTCTTCACAGTCCGACTCTCATATCCAGAACTAACCCTAGGGAGTATCAAATAGTGAGAACTCACACTAAGGAAACCAGTTGAATACGAGACCCAGCAACACCCAACCACCAGTAGCAACTTGTGCAGGACACCTGGTCTAAACAGCAAACAAAACCAAAATGCAAACCCAATCATCAGCAGACAAGATTACCAACTCATTCAGCCTTGCCCATTGGAGGAAAAACAAACAAACAGGGAAACAATAAAAAAAAAAAATACCTCAGCACAAGTCTCACCCTATAGAAAGCTTACACAAACCACTGGACCAACCTTAGTAGGGCAGAAAACAAAAGGAAGAAAGAATTTAACCTTGAAGCCTGGGAAAAGGAGACCTCGAACACAATAAGTTAAAAAAAAAAAAGTATAATGAAAAAGCAGCGAAATGCTACACAAATGAAGGAACAAATTAAAAACACAGAAGTCCAAATAAATGAAGAGGAAATAGGCAAACTACATTAAAAAGAATTCAGAATAATGATAATAAAGATGATCAAAAACCTTGAAAACAAAATGGGGAAATGCAAAAATCAATTAACAAAGACCTAGAAGAAATAAAGAATAAACATACAGAGACAAACAACACAATTACTGAAATTAAAAATACTCTGGAAGGAATCAATAACAGAATACCTGAAGCAGAAGGACAAATGAGTGAGCTGGAAGATAAAATGGTGGAAATAACTTCTGAAGAGCAGAATAAAGTAAAAAGAATGAAAAGAACTAAAGATAGTCTCAGAGATCTCTGGAACAATATAAAACACACCAACATTAGAATTACAGGGGTCTCAGAAGAAGAAGAGTAAAAGAAAGGGCATTAGAAAATTTTTGAAGAGCTAACAGTTGAAAATTTCCCCAGCATGGAAAATGAAATAGTCAATCAAGTTCAAGAGGCACAAAGAGTCCCATATAGAATAAACCCAAGGAGAAATATGGCAATAAAATACTAATCAAACTGAAAAAGACTAACCACAAAAAAAATAATATTAAAAGCAGCAAGTAAAAAGCAACAAGTAACATACAAGGGAAACCCCATACACTTAACAGCTGATCTTTAAGCAGAAACTACAGGCCAGAAGGGAATGGTAAGATATATTTAAAGTACTGAAAGAGAAAAAATCTACAACCAAAATTACTCTACCCCGCAAGGATCTCATTCAAAATTTATGGAGAAATAAAAAGCTTTTCAGACAAGAAAAAGTTAAGAGAATTCAGCACCACCAAACCAGTTTTACAACAAATGTTAAAGGGACTTATGTAGTCAAGAAATACAAAAGAAGGAAAGATATCTGCAAAAGCAACCCCAAACAATTAACAAAATGGAAATAGGAACATGTATATCAATAATCACTTTGAATGTAAATAGATTAAATGCTCCAACCAAAAGACACAGACTAGCTGAATGGATACAAAAACAAGACCCATATATGTGCTGTCTACAAGAAACACACTTCATACCTAAAGACACATATATACTGATAGTGAGAGGATAGAAAAATATATTCCATGCAAATGGGAAGCAAAAGAAAGCTGGAGTAGCAATCCTCATATCAGACAAAATAGACCTTAAAATAAAGATTACAAGAGATAAGGAAGAACACTACATAATAATCAAGGGATCAATCCAAGAGGTACACAAAACACTTGTAAATATCTATGCACCCAACATAAGGGCATCTCAATACATAAGATAAACACTAACAGACAGAAAAGGAGAAATTTACAGTAACACAATAACGGTATGAGAATTTAACACCCTGCTCACACCAATGGACAGATCATCAAAACAGAAAATTAATAAGGAAACAAAAGTTTTAAATGATATATTAGATGAAATGGATTTCATTGATATCTTCAAGAAATTCCATCCAAATGCAGAAGAATACACCTTCTTCTCAAGTGCACATGGAACATTCTTCAGGATAGATTACATATTGGGTCATAAATCAAACCTCAATAAATTTAAAAAAGTTGAAATTGTATCAAGCATCTACTGTGATCACACATTATGAGACTAGATATCAATTACAAGAAAAAAAACTGAATGAAACACAAACACATGGAGATTAAACAATATGTTTCTAAACAACCAATAGATTACTGAATAAATCAAAAGGGAAATAAAAAATTTCTAGAAACAAATGACAATGAAAGCGCAACAACTCAAAACCTATGGGATGCAGCAAACGCAGTTCTAAGAGGGAAGTTTACAGCAAAACAAACAAACAAAAAAAAACACTGAATAAACAGCCTAACTTTACACCTAAAACAATGGGAAAAAGAAGAACAAAGATTATACAGAGTGAAGTAAGCCAGAAAGAAAAACATCAATACAGTATACTAACACATATATATGGAATTTAGAAAGATGGCAATGATGACCCTGTATGCAAGACAGCAAAAAAGACACAGATGTGTATAGTGGACTTTTGGACTCAGAGGGAGAGGGAGAGGGTGGGATGATTTGGGAGAATGGTATTGAAACATGTATACTATCATGTAAGAATCGAATCACCAGTCTATGTCTGATGCAGGATATAGCATGCTTGGGGCTGGTGCATGGGGATGACCCAGAGGGATGTTGTGGGGAGGGAGGTGGGAGGGGGGTTCATATTGGGATCGCATGTACACCCGTGGTGGATTCAGGTCAATGTATGTCGAAACCAATACATTATTGTAAAGTAAAATAAAGTAAAAATAAAAATTAAAAAAAAAAGAACCCCCAGAATTAGTAGAAGGAAAGAAATTATAAAGATCCAAGCAGAAATAAATAAAAAAAGAAATGAAAGAAACAATAGTAAAAAGTAGTAAAATTAAAAGCTGGTTCTTTGAGAAGATAAACAAAACTGACAAACCTGTGGCCACACTCATCAAGAAAAAAGGGAGAAGAATCAAATCAACAAAATTAGAAATGAAAAAGGAGAGGTTACAACAGACAATGCACATATACAAAGGATTATAAGAGACCAAATGAACAACTTATGGCAATAAAATGGATAACCTGGAAGAAATGGACAAATTCTTAGTAAAGTTCAGTCTCCCAAGACTGAACCAGGAAGAAATAGAAATTATGAACAATGCAATTACAAGCACTGAAATTGAAACTGTGATAAAAAATCTCTCAAAAAACAAAAACCTAGGACCAAATGGCTTCACAGGAGAATTCTATCAAACATTTAGAGAAGAGCTAATGCCTATCCATCTAAAAATATTTCAAACAATTGCAAGAAGAAGGAACACTTCCAAACTCATTCTACAAGGCCACCATCACCCTGATACCAAAACCTGACAAAGACAACACAAAAAAAGAAAACTACAGGCCAATATCACTAATGAACATAGATGCAAAAAGTCCTCAACAAAATTTTAGCAAACAGAATTCAGCAACATATCAAAAAGCTCATGCACTATGATCTGCGGGGAGCCAGCGTGAGGAATTTCACCCGTGACAAGGTCATGCGGCAGAGCTCTGAAGGCAAGGCTAATCAGACCTCAGGTTTTCCCCCTGGAATTTCCTGAGCATACACCCCCCAAAAACTAAGAATCTGCCTGCTTCTCCACTCTTCTGATATTCTCTGGAAAAAGTCAAATCAGGGCTTTAGTCTTCTGCATTTGAAAGGGATGTTTCAGCTTAAACCCCCTCTGATAACTCTCTAGCTTGCCTAACAGGTTCCCCAGGAACCTCTTACAGCTTGTGAATTGCTTGCAGCCCCCAACTGCGAGAGGCATAAAGCTTAAAGCATCTTAAAGATACAGAGCCTTTTCTAAAGAGCTAAAAATTATATTGGTAGAGGGTTTTCACTCTTGACTCAATGACTGCTGCCAGGCCTCCATATTATTATCTTTTAGGCACCTGGGAGGATGTTAATCAAAGTAAATGGGATATGGAAAAAGATATATAATAGTTTGGATGTTAGCAACACTAGACTTTTGAGTTAATTACTTTTCTCTTTGTTATATATCACTGAACTCCTCTTGTGTCTTTGCTATGTAAGAATAGTGCCTTCTGAGAATGGCGCCAGACTTTGGGGAGATCAACACAAATAAGTCTTCTGGCTGACAAACCCTTATCAGAAAAAAAGGCTGTAAAATGTTAATTGGCCCTTTTGGCCAGAAGATGATGTAAATCACCTAAGACTTCTGTATACAATTAGGTATGCAGAGAGAAAAGCCTGGTTTTGATGAGTCTGGACTGCTAACGCTGCATAACTTTGTGTTATCCATTGATCTCCATGTTTTATCAAAAGTATAAAAGGCCTTCCTAACAATAGAGGATGGAGCCAGTTGCTGGACTGGTTTCCCCCGTGTCTCCTCTTTACTCTAATTTCAGGCTGAATTCCCATCTGGAGCGGGGCAGCTCACTAAGTCTTCTTACTTGCCCTGGCTTTTAAGACCCGCGCAAAAGGGAGCCTAAGGAGGGGCACCCTTAAATATTCAAGTGGGCGCTGGTGGCCCAACGTAGATAGTGCAAGCTCCTTGTCTGGAACTTTATTGGCCTTCCCCGTAAGCCAAGGTATTTAGCCTTCTTTCTCCACTTAATTTTCCTACTACACTATTTCTTCCTAATCTAATCATATATTAATAAATAAATGAGTTTTTTTCCTCGCCGACTCCGTCCAGCCTTCGAATTCCCTGGATCCACCGGGGCTGGACCCCGGCAATGATCAAGTTGGGTTTATTCCAGGGATACAACGATTCTTCAATATATGCAAATCAATCAATGTGATATACCATATTAACTTATTGAAATATAAAAACCATATGATCATCTCAATAGATGCAGAAAAAGCCTTTGAAAAAATTCAGCACCCATTTATGATTAAATCTCTTCAAAAAAATAGGCATAGAAGGAACATACCTCAATATAGGAATGCCATATATTATAAGCCTACAGCAAACATTCTCAGTGGTGAAAAATTGAAAGCATTCTCCCTAAGATCAGGAATAAGACAAAGGTGTACACGTTCCCCACCATTATTCAACATATTTCTGGAAGTCCTAGCTACAGCAATCAGAGAAGAAAAATAAATAAAAGGAATTCAGATCAAAAAATAAGAATTAAAGCTCTCACTGTTTGTAGATAACATAATGTTGTATATAGAAAACCCTAAAGATGGTATCAGAAAATTACTAGAGCTAATCTGTGAATTTACCAAAGTCTCAGGATACAAAATCAATACACAGAAATCATTTGCATTTCTATATACTAACAATGAAAATTCATAAAGAGAAATTAAGAAATCAATCCCATTCATCATTGCAAAAAAAAAAGAATTAAATATCTAGGAATAAACGTACCTAAGAAGACAAAAGATCAGTACACAGAAAAATATAAGACACTAATGAAAGAAATCAAAAAATGACATAAACAGATGGAGAGATATTCCATGTTCCTGGGTAGGAAGAATAAATATTGTGAAAATGACTATACTGCCAAATGCAATCTACAGATTTAGTATGATTCCTATCAAATTACCAACGGCATATTTCACAGAACTAGATAAAAAATTTTCACAATTCATATGAAAACACAAAAGACCGCGAATAGCCAAAGCAGTCTTGAGATAGATGAATGGAGCTGGAGGAATCAACCTTCCTGATTTCAGATTATACTACAAAGCTACAGTCATCAAGACAATATGATACTGGCACAAAAACAGACATATAGACCAATGGGACAAGACAGAAAGCCCAAAAATAAATCCATGCATCTATAGGTATCATATTTGACAAAGGAGGCAAGAATATACAATGGAACAAAGACAGCCTCTTCAATAAATGGTGCTGGGAAAACTGGATAGCTACATTTAAAAGAATGAAATTGAACACTTCCCAACACCATACACAAAGATAAATACAAAATGGATTAATGACCTAAATGTAAGACCAGAAACTATAAAACTCTTAGAAGAAAACATAGGCAGAACACTCGGTGACATAAATCAAAGCAAGATCCTCTATGACCCACCTTCCAGAGTAATGGAAATAAAAACAAAAGTGAACAAATGGGACCTGATTAAACTTAAAAGCTTTTGCACAGCAAAGGAAACTATAAGCAAGGTGAAAAGATCTCCCTCAGAATGGTAGAAAATAATAGCAAATGAAACAACTGATAAAGGATTAATTTCCAAAATATACAAGCAGCTCATACAACTCAATACCAGAAAAAAAAAAAAAATCAAAAAGTGGGGGAAAAGACCCAAACAGCCATTTCTCCAAAGAAGACATACAGGTGGTTAATAAACACATGAAAAGATGCTCAACATTGCTCATTATTAGAGAAATGTAAACCAAAACTACAACGAGATATCACCTCATACTGGTCAGAATGGACATCCTCAAAAAATCTACAAACAATAAACACTGGAGAGGGTGTGGAGAAAAAGGAACACTCTTGCACTGTTGGCGGGAATGTAAATTGATACAGCCACTATGGAAAATGGTTTGGAGATTCCTTAAAATCTAGGAATAAAACCACCATATGACCCAGCAATCCCACTCCTAGGCATATACCCTGAGGAAACCAAAATTGAAAGATTCACATGCATTCTATTGTTCATTGCAGCACTATTTACAATAACTAGAACACGGAAGCAATCTAGATGTCCATGGACAGATGAATGGATAAAGAAGTTCTGGTGCATATACACAGTGGAATATTATTCAGCCATAAAAAGGAATACCTTTGAGTCAGTTCTAATGAGGTGGATAAACCTAGAACCTATTACACGAGTGAAGTAAGTCAGAAAGAGTAAGATAAATATCATATTCTAGTGAATATATATGGAATCTAGAAAAATGATACTGAAGAATTTACTTACAGGGAGCAATGGAGAAACAGACATAGAAAATAAACTTGTGGACATGGGGAGAGAGGAGGAGAGGATGAGATGTATGGAAAGAGTAACATGGAAACTTACATTATGTAAAATAGATAGCAAACAAGAATTTGCTATATGCCTAAGAAACTCAAACAGGGGCTCTGTATCAACATAGACGGGTGGTATGGGGAGGGAGATGGGAGGGAGTTTCAGCAGGGAGGGGATATATGTTACCTATGGCTAATTCAGGTCGAGGTTTGACAGAAAACAACAAAGTTTTGTAAAGCAATCATCCTTCAAGAAAATAATAAATTAAAAGAAAAAGCAAGGAAGCAAATTATATATATATTTGTTTATCTGTTGTGTTCCATTTGCCAATTCACACTTGAGGCACTGAGAACCAGCACCTAACATCCCCAAACTACCATGGTCCCCATTTTTTCCCATTGATGGGACTGGTTCAGATGCTCTCCCAAACCAGCATCAAGAGCAGCACAACTGTGCAACAGCTAACAATCTGCTTTTAAGGAAATTCTCAAAACACATCACTAATCACCACATGCCTTCCTCCTCCTTCCGTTGCTATACCAGAATTAGCAGGTATCTAACTCTCACCCACAATATCACTTAGGGAAAGTTTTCCTATAAGGAATCACTTGCTTTAAAGTCACTGAATTCAACTTATACAAATGTGGGCAAAGAATAAGGGAAGGATGTGTATCTTAAAGAAGTTGTCTCCAATCTTTTTGGCATCGGGTATCAGTTTTGTGGAAGACAATTTTTCCATGTATGGTAAAGGGTGATGGTTCAGGTGGTAATGTAAGCGATGGGGTGTGGTGGCTGATGAAGCTTCCCTCACTCCCCTGATGCTGACCCTTTGCTGTTCAGCCTGGTTCCTAACAGGTTGGGGACCTCTATCTTAAAGAATTAGTTTGTAGTGTTTTGTGAACTCCTCTTCCCCTCAATCCATATAGATAAGGATGATTAAGCTGACCTGCCAGGATGCAGTGAATCTCAACAGTGCACTGGATAGTGAAGTTCATGAAGGCAGAGGATGTGCTGATTTTGCTATGGCCTAGTGTCATAAGTTCTAGATAAAAATTAACAAAGCTCTTGAATATATAGATATATGAAAAATTATATCTAAACGCTTAAGGTTTAAAAAGCACAGAAAAACTAACGTGAAGAAGTGAAGTGAAGTCGCTCAGTTGTGCCCAACTCTTTGTAACCTCATGGACAGTAGCCTGCACCAAGCTCCTCTATCCATAGGATTTTCTAGGCAAGAGTACTGGAGTGGGTTGCCGTTTCCTTCTCCAGGGAATCTTCCCGACCCAGGGATTGAACCCAGGTCTCCTGCATTGTAGACAGACGCTTTACCGTCTGAACCACCAGGGAAGTCCTCACAGAAAAACTGCTGCTGCTGCTGCTAAGTCGCTTCAGTCATGTCCGACTCTGTGTGACCCCATAGACGGAAGCCCACCAGGCTCCTCCGTCCACAGGATTCTCCAGGCAAGAACACTGGAGTGGGTTGCCATTTCCTTCTCCAATGCATGAAAGTGAAAGGTGACTCTTAGTGACCCCATGGACCACAGCTCAGCAGGCTCCTCCATCCATGTGATTTTCCAGGCAAGAGTACTGACTGGAGTGGGGTGCCATTGCCTTCTACAACAGAAAAACTAGAAGGGTGGAATTATGTCTCTTAACAAAGACACTTACTCCGTGGAAAAAATGTTATGACCAACCTAGACAGCATATTAAAAAACAGAGGCATTACTTTGCCAATGAAGGTCCGTCTAGTCAAAGCTATGGTTTTTACAGTAGTCGTGTATGGATGTGAGAGTTGAACTATAAAGAAAGCTGAGTGTTGAAGAACTGATGCTTTTGAACTGTGGTGTTGGAGAAGATTCTTGAGAGTCCCTTGGCCTGCAAGGAGATCCAACCAGTCCATCTTAAAGGAAATCAGTCCTGAATATTCATTGGAAGGACTGATGGTGAAGCTGAAACTCTGATACTTTGGCCACCTGATGCAAAGAAGTGACTCATTTGAAAAGACCTTGACGCTGGGAAAGACTGAAGCCAGGAGGAGAAGGGGACAACAGAGGATGAGATGGTTGGATGGCATCACCTACTCAGTGGACATGAGTTTGAGTAAACTCCAGGAGTTGGTGATGGACAGGGAGGCCTGGTGTGCTGTAGTCCATGGGATCTCAGAGTTGGACACAATTGAGCAACTGAACTGAACTGAATTATGCTTGGAAGTGAGAAAGACTCAAATGACTTACTAAGTAACTTAGGGTAATAAACTTGGCAAGCCACTTAAACCCTCTGATCCTCAGTTTTCTAAGTAATATTGGAATAAATAGTAGTATATACATCACATTGATTCTGTTCTTTCTAGCCAAAGATGGGAAAGATCTATATAGTCAGCAAAAACAAGACCTGGAGCTGACTATGGCTCAGATAATTAGCTCTTATTACTAAATTCAGGTTTAAATTGAAAAAAGTAGAGAAAATCACTAGACCATTCAGGTACAACCTAAATGGAATCCCTTACTAATATACAGTAAAGGTGGTGAACAGATTCAAAGGATTAGATCTGGTAGACAAAGTGCCTGAAGAACTATGAATGGAGGTCCATAACATTGTACAGGTGGCAATGACCAAAACTATCCCAAAGAAATGCAAGAAGGCAAAGCAGTTGCCTTAAGAGGTTTTGCAAAAGGCTGAGAAAAGAAGAGAAAAGAAAAGTGAAAGGCAAGGGGGAAAGGGAAAGATGTACCCAACTAAACACAGAATTCAGAAGAATAGCAAGGAGAGATAAGAAGGCCTTCTTAAATGAATAATGCGAAGAAACAGAAGAAAACAAAGAATGGGAAAGACTAGAGATCTCTTCAAGAAAATTGAAGGTATCAAGGGAACATTTCATATGAGGATGAGCATGATAAAGGACAGGAATAGTAAGGACCAAACAGAAGTGGAAGAGGTTAAAAAGAGGTGACAAGTATACACTAAGAACTATAAAAATATATCTTAATGACCCAGATAGCCAAGACAGTATGGTTACTCACCTAGAGCCAGACATCCTGGAGTATGAAGTCATGTGGGCTTCAGGAAGATTTACTATCAACAAAGCTAGTGGAGGTGACAGAATTCCAGCTGAGCTATGCAAAATCCTAAAAGATGATGCTAAAGTGTGGCAATCAATATGTCATCAATTTTGGAAAACACAGCAGTGGCCACAGGACTGGGAAAGGTCAGTTTTAATTCCAATCCCAAAGAAGGGCAATGCCAAAGAATGTTCAAACTACCATAAATTGCACTCATTTCTAATGCTAATAAGATTATGCTCAAAATCCTTCAAGCTAGGCTTCAGTAGTACATGAACTGAGAAATTTCAGATGTACAAGCTGAGTCTAGAAAAGGCAGAGGAAGCAGAGACCAAATTGCCAACATTCATTGTATCATAGAGAAGGAAAGGGAATTCCAGAAAAAAAAAAAAAAAATCTACTTCTGCTTAAGTTAAAGCCTTTGACAGTTTGGATCACAACAAACTGTGGAAAGTTCTTCAAGAGATGGGAGTACTAGACCACTTTATCTGTCTCCTGAGAAACCTGTATGCAGATCAGGAAGCAACAGTTAGAACTGGACATGGAACAAGAGACTGGTTCCAAACGAAAAGGAGTACATCAACGCTGTATATTGTCATCCTGCTTATTTAACTTATAAGCAGAGTACATCATGAGAAACACTGGACTGGAAGAAACACAAGCTGGAATCAAGATTGCCGGGAGAAATATCAACATCCTCAGATATGCAGATGATACCATCCTAATGGCAGAAAAGGAAGAAGAACTAAAGTCTCTTGATGAAAGTGAAAGAGGAGAGTGAAAAAGCTGGCTTAAAACTCAGCATTCAAACAACTAAGATCATAGCATCCAGTCCCATCACTTCACTTCATGGCAAATAGAAGGGGGAAAGTGGAAGCAGTGACATATTTTATTTTCTTGGGCTTCAAAAATCACTGAAGATGGTGACTGCAGCTATGAAATTAAAAGACACTTGCTCCTTGGAAGGAAAGCTATGAAAAATCTAGTGTATGTATGTGCTAAATTGCTTCCAACTCTGTGATCCCACTGACTGTACACCACGAAGATCCTCTGTCCATGGAATTTTCCAGGCAAGAATACTGGAGTGGGTTGCCATTTCCTACTCCAGGAGATCTTTCTGGCTCAGGGATCAAACCGGTGTATCTTGTGTCTTGTGCATTAGCAGGCACATTCCTCACCACTGAGCCACCTGTGAAGCCTAGACAGCATATTAAAAAGCAGAGACATCACTTTGCTGACAAAGGTCTGCATAGTCAAAGCTATGGTGTTTCTGGTAGTTCTGTATGTATGTGAGAGCTAGCCATAAAGAAGGCTTAGTGCTGAAGAATTGATGCTTTTGAATTGAGGTTCTGTAGAAGATTCTTGAGAATCCCTTGGATATAAAGGAGATAAATCTTGAATAGCTACTGAAAGGACTGATGCTGAAGCTGAAGTTCCAATACTTTGGCCACCTGATGCCAAGAGCCAACTCATTGTAAAAGACTCTGATGCTGGAAAGACTGAAGGAAAAAGGAGAAGGGGTAGGCATAGATGAGATGGTTAGATCACATCACTGACTCAATAAATGGAGCAAACTCTGGAGTCTCAAAAACATGAATTGGAGCAGACCCTGAGAGATAATGAAGGACAAGGAAGCTTGGCTTGCTAAAGTCCATGGGGTCACAAAGAGTCAGACATAACTTAGTGACTGAACAACAACATATATATTAAAGAATATTGTATTAAATGAGATAATATACGTAAATGTCTTTGTATGGTTCCTGGTACAAGAAAGCACAAATGCCAAAGTCATGAAATTCCTTTTTAAAATTGTACAGATAAAAATTGTCATTGTTTCCATTTTATAAAAATTGTCATTCATAGAGGTTCCTCAAGTTCAATTTCCATGTATTTGTACAGACATATCCATTCATTCCTGTGATGGACAAAAGAGGTGTATACACATTCACATAGTTTGTCTTCTGTTGATTTCCCTGTTTCTCCTCCAGATTCCAGTGGGCTTGGTCATATACATTCTTGGAAGATCAAGAGAATGCATTACTCTAATACAACTTTCTTGGGGAAATGGATTATTCATGAAAACAAAGTGAAGTGAAGTGAAGTGAAGTCGCTAAGTTGTGTCCAACTCTTTGCGATTCCATGGAATGTAGCATACTGTGCTCCTCTGTCCACGGGATTTTCCAGGCAAGAGTACTGGAGTGGGTTGCCATTTCCTTCTCCAGAGGATCTTCCTGGCCCAGAGATCAAATCCAGGTCTCCTACACTGTAGGGGGACGCTTAACCATCTGAGCCAAAGAGAAGACCTTTTATAGGATTAATTGATTTGAAAAGGAAATTTACCTCAAAGCCACGTTAGCTGGGATCACAGAAAGTGTTATATTTCTAAGAAGAAATTATTTGGCTGCTTTTCACCCAGTCTTTATTTTTCTCTTCAAACAAAGCTGTATAGTAACTGTAGCCTTGATAAATCGTTTTTATTGTATGAATCACTGGGTAAAATGTCTAAACTTCAGAGATATTAGAGGGAATGTTTATTCTTCAATGCTGTAATTTCCCCAAGGAGGGACTAAACCTTTAGGCCTCTTGCCTTACCTCTTAGTCCTCTCCACTGAGATGCAGTGAGTTTCCTGATAGGTGGGTTATAGCCATTGTTCCAAAATTATATTAGTAGGCTGATAATCTAAATCTGTAAGCATTCTCCTTCCCTCTTCACACAAGACCAGTGTATGGAAGCAACACTAGGTAAATGGTATCTTCTGCAGAACCAAATTGACCCTCAGGTGAGCAGTGCTAAGATTGGAGAGAGAGGTGGATGCTAAGCCACTGTCTCAAATATAACTTAGCAATAAACATGATAGTTTGATCTCTATCTTCTGGCCATTGTATGTACTGTTCAATTGGTTATGAATGTTGGTGAATAAAAAATGCATCTTTTTTTCAGCTAGACATCTGAAACTGTATTCACACAAATGAAATCAAGTCTGATTCCTTTTCTGCATATAAATTTCAGGTGAGACAGAGTATATAATATAAAAGTCTCAT
Source organism: Budorcas taxicolor (assembly GCF_023091745.1). Taxonomy (NCBI): domain Eukaryota; kingdom Metazoa; phylum Chordata; class Mammalia; order Artiodactyla; family Bovidae; genus Budorcas; species Budorcas taxicolor. Next base: position 2,007,772 of record NC_068935.1, read on the forward strand.
GTAGGTTTATAAGTATGCTAGAGTGATTTCAAAAAGAAGTATGTATTTGAGAGTAACATAACACTGAACGTAAATTCCCCTTTGTGACTTTCTACCTTCATGACTTGGGACAAATTAACTAACCTCTCTAGTTTACTCATTTGTAAAAATGAGAATAATAGTAATAACTCAGTGTTTTTGCAAAACTGTGTTTATGAATGCCTGGTACATGATAAACTCAACAAATGCTGCTTCTATAAGAATATTATTTTCTTAGCATCATTAATACCATTATTTGAAGGGAAGCCCTCTCTGGGTTCTCACAATCCCCTCATGACTAAGGTACATGCATGCCTAATGCTCTGTGCAAACCCAGTTAGACAGCTTAGCTCTGAAAAGAAGCAGAAAACGGTGCCTATAACTAATATGATGCCCCATATTTCAAAAAGATTTCTGTGCTCTTTTAGAATCAGGAAAGTAAAGCTATTATGGTTCTACATTGAAGAGGCCCCTGCCTTCATCTGTGTAATTTCTTTACAGATAAAAATTGAAAAGGAGACAGGTTAAAAAAAAGGATGTTATCTGTGCTTTTCCAAGGACAACTCTGTCTGACTCCAGAGGCTATGCCTTAAATCCTACCTTGCCTCCTTCCAGTATCTTCCCAGACAAAGAAGCTTCTGATTTTATATATATATATTTTAGGAAATATTTTTCTGGGTTCAAAATGTGGTAAGACCTCAGCTCCCCCAAAGATTAGGTGTCTGAAAATCTCAGTCTACTGTAATAGCACATATCTTAGAAGCCATCCAAACAAAATGAAACCATATACAAAATCAAAGGTGTAGCCTTTAAATATCCACCAAGGAATAGACAGATGAAAGAAGTACAAGAGACCTAAATATTTCAATCAGTATATGATGATTAGTCAATTCATTATGTATTTAATTGTATGAAAAGAGTAGTCCATTGACTGGTTATTTTACAAAATAGCAGCCTAAGACAGCTCGTGGAAATGAAGTCAAGAAAATAATAGAGAAGCAGTTAAAAGAAGTAAATAGAAAAGATAGGTATAGTGACAGTGACCTGAAGCAGTTGGGAGGTGGAGTAGCAAAAAGCAACATATATCAGAAAGAAGATAGCTAACAATGAAGAGACAAAAGACAAACTTGATTTGAAGAGCAGTTAGGAGTAGGACAATAACTGAGAGTCCCTTATACCTCGTCAATATCATCTTAGATGTGAAAAGCAGGTAAATGCATCCCAGGACCTCAATACAGCCTCTTAAGACCAACCGTACTACAGGCACAAGCTGAGCTATGTTGGAATAAGCAATAAGCCTTGACCAATACCACATGCACAAACAACATGGCAGAAGCAGGGCAGCATGGAAATCATCCATGCTCCTTTCACTGAAGGGCAAAGAGCAGAATTGCAAACAATTACAAGGAAAAAAAAGGCAAAACAACCAAGAACTAAAAGCACAGAAAAGGAGTACAGATCTGAATAACATTTATAAGAAGATATAATATTTACGGAGTATTTCCTAGGTGTAAGTACACCATTAAATGTTTTATTACAGTGTATTAGTTAATGCAGTAACCCTGCAAGTTATTATACCCACTTTACAGATAAAGAAACTGAATTGCAGAAAAGTTAGGTAACATAGATTTAGTTCTATCTGACTGTTTAGTTCACAATCTCAAATGGAATATTGTGTCTTCTCAGTGTCTTCCCCAGGAGTAGTGTTTGATTTTTAAAATAGATTTTGAATCATTAAACATTGGATGTTGAAATTAGAAGATCTAGGCCTGGTATTGCATGAATAGTTCTTAAAGACCTCTTAATTTTGTCCCAGTGCTCGTTGAGAAGGTGAAAGATTTTTATTAGGCAATATATTTGACCTAATTGTGTGACTTTTCAGAAGGATGACTTTGACATTTCAAAGTGAGAGGGAGCATTAAAAGGCTAAATATAGTTGGTATTTTTTTAAAAAGACAGGAATTTATGATGCTGTAAAAGAAATTAATTTTTTCCAGGAAAAAGCCTTTTGAAAATTATGTGAATATGTTATATATTTGCAATGCTGATAAAATTGAACAGTTTTGGAAATAGTTGCTAACTTTTAGTTTTTAAAGTGCCTGTCAAGGAATCATTTTCACACACATCCATAACTCCCTCTACACACAGATATATACACACACACAAACACACGGACACATGTGCATGCATGCACTTGCACACAGTACAATTTATCTTTTAAGCACAACAAAAACATACTATGGATTATTCCTTATACTGGTCTGAATCAGAGCTTTGTTGGAAGTGAAGTGTGTTGGATAGAGATTGCACAGACCAGTTGGAGATACAGAGAAGCCCTGGCAAAAATAATTTACAATATGGTGGTAGGGAATTGGGAATGCTCCATTTTAGACAAGTGTATCAGTAAATGATGGGCTTTGGGACTCGAAAACTGCACTTATGAAAAAAGACCCCATCTTCAGAAAGGACCCTGGGAGAGCAAACTGGGATACTGTTCATCGGGATCCCACTTACAGAGGGTTGGAACCTAAATTTAAAATCCAGGCAAAGTTTTTACAGTGAAATGGGTTAGAAATTTTTAAACTACCATCTTATATATTCCAAACATGAGCAAATGATTAAATATATTGAGGATTATGAGAGTTAAGTTTCTTACTGTTGGGGGAGTTACATATATGGAAAGGAGGATACAAAATGTACCCTGCTTTGCTTAACTGGAATTGAAAGTACCATTATGGGAGACATATATATATGAGAGAGAGAAATATACTCTGGTACAAAGATATATTTCATAGCTCAATCTGCTGAAATAATCTAAAAGAAGCATCAATAATAATGAGCACATCTCAAGTCCAGATCTTGGTTTCTAAATATTATTCTCCAATAAAAGGAACCTGGGCTCCTTTGTTGATTCCAGGGAAGGAACAGATTAAATACAACATGTACCTAAGAACATGATTTGAAATCAGGAAACAAGAAAGTACTTAAAGAATAATGGGGACATGTGAAAAAGAGGAGACAGCTCAAACGAACAATGAAAGTGAAAGTGTTAGTCACTACTCAGTCCTGTCCAACTCTTTGCAACCCCATTGATTGTAGCCCACCAGATTCCCCCTCTGTCCATGGGATTTTTCTAGACAGGAATATTGGAGTGGATTGGCATTTCCTTTTCCAGAGGATCGTCCCCACACAGGGATTGAACCCAGGTCTCCTACATTGGAGGCAGACTCTTTACCATCTGAGCTACCAGGGAAGCCCAAAAGAACAATATGAGCATTCAAATAAATTTGCATACTAACAGCAATGGATTATATTCCACTGAATAAAATAGGAATCCATGAGCCCATATGGTTATACATAAACAGAAGGCGGGTGAAGGGAAGTATGTTCTTACAGCAGAAAACCCGATGGGTGAAATTTTGATGGGAAACAGAAACTGTAAATCCAGCCACAAAATGACCTCCCTTCAAATTATTCCTACAAATTATAAAAGATCTTCACGACCCAGACAATCACGATGGTGTGATCACCCACCTAGAGCCAAACATCCTGGAATGTGAAGTCAAGTGGGCCTTAGGAAGCATCACTATGAACAAAGCTAGTGGAGGTGATGGAATTACAATTGAGCTATTTCACATCCTGAAAGATGATGCTGTGAAAGTGCTGCACTCAATATGGAGCAATTTTGGAAAACTCAGCAGTGGCCACAGGACTGGAAAAAGTTAGTTTTCATTCCAAGCCCAAAGAAAGGCAATGGCAAAGAATGCTCAAACTACCGCACAATTGCTTTCATCTCACACACTAGTAAAGTAATGCTTAAAATCCTCAAAGTGTGGCTTCAGCAATACGTGAACCATGAACTTCCAGATGTTCAAGCTGGTTTTAGAAAAGGCAGAGGAACCAGAGGTTAAATTGCCAACATCTGCTGGATCATCAAAAAAGCAAGAGAGTTTCAGAAAAACATCTCTTTTTGCATTATTGACTATACCAAAGCCTTTGACTGTGTGGATCACAATAAAATGTGGAAAATTCTGAAAGAGATGGGAATACCAGACCACCTGACCTGCCTCTTGAGAAATCTGTATGCAGGTCAGGAAGCAACAGTTAGAACTGGACATAGAACAAGAGACTGGTTCCAAAGAGGAAAAGGAGTACGTCAAAGCTGTATATTGTCACCTTGCTTATTTAGCTTCTGTGCAGAGTACATCATGAGCAACCCTGGGCTGGAAGAAGCACAAGCTGGAATCAAGATTGCTGGGAGAAATATCAGTAACCTCAGATATGCAGATGACACCACCCTTATGGCAGAAAGTGAAGAAGAACTAAACAGCCTCTTGATGAAAGTGAAAGAGGAGAGTGAAAAGTTGGCTTAAAGCTCAACATTCAGAAAACTAAGATCATGGCATCCAGTCCCATCATTTCATGGCAAATAGATGGAGAAACAGTAGACACAGTGGCTGACTTTATTTTTCTGGGCTCCAAAATCACTGCAGATGGTGACTGCAGCCATGAAATTAAAAGATGCTTACTTCTTGGAAGGAAAGTTATGACCAACCTAGACAGCATATTAAAATGCAGAGACATTACTTTGCCAACAAAGGTCCGTCTAGTCAAGGCTATTGTTTTTCCAGTGTTCATGTATGGATGTTGAGAGTTGGAATATAAAGAAAGCTGAGTGCCAAAAAATTGATGCTTTTGAACAAGACTCTTTAGAGTCCCTTGGACTGCAAGGAAATTCAGCCAGTCCATCCTAAAGGAAATCATTCCTAGGTGTTCATTGGAAAGACTGATGTTGAAGCTGAAACTCCAATACTTTGGTCACCTGATGCAAAGAGCTGATTCATTTGAAAAGGTCCTGATGCTGTGAAAGATTGAAGGCAGGAGGAGAAGAGAACTACAGAGAATGAGATGGTTGGATGGCATCACTGACTCAATGGACATGGGTTTGGGTGGACTCTGGGAGTTGGTGATGGACAGGGAGGCCTGGTGTGCTGCGGTTCTTGGTGTCACAAATAGGTGGACACAACTGAGCGACTGAACAGAACTCAACAATTATTTATTAATTACAGTGCTACAGGAGAGAAAACTATAGATACCACCTTAAATAAGGCTCCCAATATTACACCCTGAGAAGGATACCGTATCATTTATGAGGTATTCCTGCCAAAATATTCATAACCAGAATCTCTACATAAGGAATCACTATTGAGCAATATTCTTTAAAGTATCTATCCTGTACACTTGAAAAATATCAAAGCCTAAAAACACAGAAGGGACTGTTCTTAATTAAAGGATATTAAAGAGAAATGACTAATAAATTCAATAATTGATACAAGATTGGATTCTGGACCAGGAAAAAGTACTACACAAGACATTATTGGGGTTACTGATGAGATTTGAATATTGACTATGGGTTAGATAACAGTTGCATATAAACGTTAAATTTCCTGATTTTGACAATTACCACCATGTAATAGAAGACTCTTGTTTCTAGAAAATACATGCAGAAGTATTTAGGGAAAAATGTAGGCATGGATGTATACAGGTCACCCTCTCTCAAAAACGCATAAATACATACACTCATATACATATATATATAAAGAGAGACAGAAGGAAAATATAAAATGTTGGTGAATCTGAGTATAAGATAGATGAGAGTTCCTAGTTCTATTCTTACAACCTTTCTGCAAATATTAATTTTTACAAAATGAATATTTAAAACAACAAAAACCCTCAGGCAAGTTGCTTGAGATACCATCCTGGGGATTGAGTGCTTTTGAACATCCAGTGGGTGAAAGCATTGAACATAGAATCTAGGTAGGAGCCCAGGCATGCAAGGGATAATGAAGAAACCACTGGTTAACAAAGAGTAAGGCAAAAAGTCAGGTGAAAAAACAGAGTCAAAAGAGAAACAGCTGCACAGCTAACTCAGGTAAGTTACTATTGTAAGGCTATATGAAGTTCATCTGTTTACTGACAGGTTTAGTCGAAGATTCTGTGTGGCCCTGCAATGCTAAGGAGGCTGCATGGGCTGGGAACAAAGTATATGATTAGATTTAGATTTAATCTGCATAGGAACAGTTCTATGCAGCTGCACCATGTAACATCCTGATTCAGCTAGAACCAATTTCAATATAGCTCTTTACAACTTAATGCTGTAAGCTCCCAAGAAGGAAAATTTGCAGGTATAGAAAGACTTTCTTTTGTCTTGTCCCATTATTTCTTTTGTTCTTCCAAATCAGAAGATGAGAAAATAGCTACCTTTACACTCTTGGTTCTCAAACAAAGCTGCACTTTGAAATCACCTGGAGAAGTTTTAAAATTATCAACACCAGTGCCACATATTCAGTTTCTATTTCATCAGTTGAGGGTGGGGGTCTCAATATGAGCAATTATTAAAAATTTCTTCATTTGATTATAACTTGCAGTCAGGGTTGACAACTACAAGTCTAGACACTGCTTCTCAAAGTGTCATTTCTGGACCATCTGTATCATAATTATCTGGGGTATTTATAACAAATGCAAAAGTACACATCCCACCCCACACTTACTAAATCACGATTTGGGGTGAGGTATTTTTTAGAACATTTCAAAGGGACCATTTTATTCTCTATGTTCACTATGTTTGAGAACCACAGCTCTGGATTTCTAAATAGCTCACTTAAGAAAAAAAAAAAGAAGAAAGAAAGGAAAAAAAGCAAGACTAGCTCTCCAGGGAATATTTTTTTTTCTACTTCTCTGTTTCCAGAATGCTACCTCACTGATCATATAAAACTATGTGCTTTTCAGAATATGATATGTGACAGATGGAATTTCTTGGGAAAATTGATGCATTATGCAGAAATGATACAAGGCCTTCATTCTGATTTTAACAAAATTATAGATATTGTAATATATATTTGGGATTCAATTATAAGAAAAATATCACATAAGACATGGAGAACACTGAAGTGTGGTGTCTCATCAGCAGGAGTGCTGTCACCTAATATTAATTATGAACTAATAGTGGTGATGAATGATTGGTCACTCTTGAGGTATACCCTCCAGCAGAGCACAATTTCACAAATTCTTGAAACAGTGATGGCTAACTTGCCTATATCTTGGTAGCAAATAAAACAAAGAAGAAAACTACATAGGAGCAGATGAAGATAAAACCCTGACTTGTTTTGTAAAGTATAAAGAAGTGAGAGATAGTGTTCTGAATCCTGCGGCCAATTCAAGAAGAAATAAAGATGATGATTTTCTGGAGAATAAGAAAATCATTTATTTTAGCATTCAATCCACTTATTAATTGTGCATAATGATAGGCATATCATATTATTCAGAACATTCATTTGTGATACCTCTATATAGAGAAATAAGAGAAGAAAATAAAGATGAAAATTCATGTCAGGGTATTTTTCTAGGAAGGAAGTCCCAAAATACTTCTAAAGTCATTACACTACCAAAAGTGTTAACAAAACTACATTTTCAGGGCTGAAACGATTATTCTGAGTCACTAATAAAAGATTAAATGACAGCATGACACAATGAAGTAGGGGGGAAAAATGCATCACATTTTTGAAAACTTCTAAATGAAATCTGTTAAAATTCTGGCACTGAGAAAGTTAATTTTTGCCATATGGAAATACAGGATATCTTGTCCTCTGTTGTTCTTCAGATATAATTTTATAAACTGTGTGAAGAGAACAGACTGGGATTAGCTGTCCTCACTATTACTAAGTGATTGCATTCCCTTTGCTTCATTTGGATTCATGAATGTGTCCTAAGAAACCAACTATTTAACTCATTTATGCACCAAAGAGTTAAGCAATATATGAAGACATTAACATTCTCCTCAAGGGTTGCAGTTCTACATAACTCCATCTGGAAACTGTCACAAAGAAAAATGAACAAGTTTGTAATCATTATCTTTAGATTTCTATTACCATAAATGTATTTCTCTTTTATTTAATTCTGTCATGATTACAAGTTTTAGTCTATAAAATGAGAGGTAAACCTGGATTTATTCTGTGAAATGAGAATGGAACTTATAGTAACACAAACACATTTTAATTTACCACAGTTATAATTAGCAAAATTTTATTCTATGCTACTGAACACCACTATTTCATTCCAATTAACAATTTTTTTTCACAAAGCTGGGTAGATAGATGATCATTTCTACTATATGCATTATCTATATTTGCAAAGATTTTAAATAAAACTATGTACATGACATTGTACAGGAGACAGGAATCAAGACCATCCCCAAGAAAAAGAAACGCAAAAAAGCAAAATGACTGTCTGAGGAGGACTTACAAATAGCTGTGGAAAGAAGGAAAGTGAAAAACAAAGGAGAAAAAGGAAAGATATACCCATTTGAATGCAGAGTTCCAAAGAATAGCAAGGAGAGATAAGAAAGCCTTCCTCAGCGATCAATGCAAAGAAATAGAGGAAAACAATAGAATGGGAATCACTAGAGATCTCTTAAAGAAAATTAGAGATACCAAGGGAACATTTTATGCAAAGATGGGCTCAATAAAGGACAGAAATGGTCTGGACCTAACAGAAGCAGAAGATATTAAGAAGAGGTGGCAAGAATACACAGAAGAACTGTTCAAAAAAGATCTTCATGACACAGATAATCACGATGTTGTGATCAGCCACCTAGAGCCAGACATCCTGGAATGTGAAGTCAAGTGGGCCTTAGGAAGCATCACTATGAATAAAGCTTTCGTACGAGGTGATGGAATTCCAGTTGAGCTACTTTAAATCCTGAAAGATGATGCTGTGAGAGTGTTGTACTCAATATGCCAGCAAATTTGGAAAACTCAGCAGTGGCCATAGGACTGGAAAACGTCAGTTTTCATTCCAAGCCCAAAGAAAGGCAATGGCAAAGAATGCTCAAACTACTGCACAATTGCACTCAACTCACAAGCTAGTAAAGAAATGTTTAAAATTCTCCAAGCCAGGCTTCAGCAATACATGAACCCTGAACTTCCACATGTTCAAGATGGTTTTAGAAAAGGCAGAGGAACCAGAGATCAAATTGCTAACATCTGCTGGATCATCAAAAAAGCAAGAGAGTTCCATAGAAACATCTATTTCTGCTTTATTGACTATGCCAAAGCCTTTGACTGTGTGGATCACAACAAGCTGTGGAAAATTCTGAAAGAGATGGGAATACCAGACCACCTGACCTGCCTCTTGAGAAATCTGTATGCAGGTCAGGAAGCAACAGTTAGAACTGGACATGGAACAACAGACTGGTTCCAAATAAGAAAAGGAGTACGTGAAGGCTGTATATTGTCACCCTGCTTATTTAACTTCTATGCAGAGTACATCATGAGCAATACTGGGCTGGAGGAAGCAAAGCTGAAATCAAGATTGCTGGGATAAATATCAATAACCTCAGATATGCAGATGACACCACCCTTGTAGTAGAAAGCAAAGAAGAACTAAAGAGCTTCTTGAAAAAATTGAAAGAGGAGAGGGAAAAAGTTGGCTTAAAGTTCAACATTCAAAAAACTAAGATCATGTCATCCAGTTCCATCATTTCATGGCAAATAGATGTGGAAACAGTGGACACAGTGGGCGACTTTTATTTTTCTGGTCTCCAAAATCCCTGCCGATGGTGATTGCAGCCATGAAATTAAGAGACACTCCTTTGAAGGAAAGTTATGACCAACCTAGACAGCATATTAAAAACAGACATTAATTTGTCACAAAGGTCCATCTAGGCAAGTCTATGATTTTTCCTGTAGTCATGTATGGATGTGAGAGTTGGACTATAAGGAAAGCTGAGCTCAGAAGAATTGATGCTTTTGAACAGTGGTGTTGGAAAAGACTCTTGAGAGTCCCTTGGACTGCAAGCAGATCCAACCAGTCCATCCTAAAGGAGATCAGTCCTGGGTGTTCATTGGAAGGGCTGATGTTGAAGCTAAAACTCAATATTTTGGCCACCTGACGCAAAGAACTGACTCATTTGAAAAGACCCTGATGCTGGGAAAGATTGAGGGCAGGAGGAGAAGGTGACAACAAAGGATGAGATGGTTGGATGGCATCACCAACTCGATGGACATGGGCTTGTGTGGACTCTGGGCTTTGGTGATGGACAGGGAAGCCTGGAGTGCTGCAGTTCATGGGGTCGCAAAGAGTTGGCTATGACTGAGTGACTGAACTCAACTGAATTGAGCTCATGTGCATGTAGTTGTACACGTTTGTAAAAGTCTAATGATTATTCAGCAATAGGCAAAAAATTTAGATTCAAGCATTCATGGAATGGAAAACCAGTGACTAATTAGAAAAAAAAAAAAAAAAGCAGGAGTAACTTCAAATGAGGAGAATGCTCTACTCCACAACTTTTTTCACATTATTTCAATCAAGTGTTGGTTATTCTGCAGAACCAAGGCTAGACCATTAGTATGCAGAATACTACAAACATTCTTAAAAATTTGATTATGGTCAAAATATCTGAACATTTTCAAGGAAGAGAAAGTCCAGCACCTTTAAGAACATTTCTATAAATGTTTGTAACAAAGGGAATTCTATAAATGCAGGGAAGCAATTCATTATCACTACCAGATGCTAACAATCTGGTTTAATCAATAATCAGCTAGTTTGTTTATTCCCTTTCCAAATCAGAAGATCACTTTTCATTCATTCAGCTAGTAATTTGTAAGCTCCTACTATGTGCCTGTACTAGGCTAGGTACTGGGAATACAGTCTTGAGCAAGGTGGGAGGAGGAGTTAAGAGTCATCTGAGAAACATAACCTGCGTGGACAATGGATCAGTTCAGTTCAGTTCAGTTCAGTTCAGTTCAGTCGATCAGTCGTGTCCGACTCTTTGCGACCCCATGAATCACAGCACGCGAGGGCTCCCTGTCCATAACCATCTCCTGGAGCTCACTTAGACTCACGTCCATCGAGTCCATGACGCCATCGAGCCATCTCATCCTCGGTCGTCCCCTTCTCCTCCTGCTCCCAATCCCTCCCAGCATCAGAGTCTTTCCCAATGAGTCAACTCTTGGCATGAGGTGTCCAAAGTCCTGGAGCTTCAGATTTAGCATCATCCCTTCCAAAGAAATCCCAGGGCTGATCTCCTTCAGAATGGACTGGTTGGATCTCCTTGCAGTCCAAGGGACTCTCAAGAGTCTTCTCCAACATCACAGTTCAAAAGCATCAATTCTTCGGTGCTCAGCTTTCCTCACAGTCCAACTCTCACATCCATACATGACCACTGGAAAAATCACAGCCTTGACTAGATGGACCTTTGTTGGCAAAGTTAAGTCTCTGCTTTTCAATATGCTATATAGGTTGGTCATAACTTTTCTTCCAAGGAGTAAGCATCTTTTAATTTCATGGCTGCAGTCACCATCTGGCAATGGCACCCCACTCCAGTACTCTTGCCTGGAAAATCCAATGGGCGGAGAAGCCTGGTAGGCTGTAGTCTATGGGGTTGCGAAGAGTCAGACACGACTGAGTGACTTCACTTTCAATTTTCACTTTCCATTTTCATGCATTGGAGAAGGAAATGGCAACCCACTCCAGTGTTCTTGCCTGGAGAATCCCAGGGACGGAGGAGCCTGGTGGGCTGACGTTTATGGGGTTGCACAGAGTCAGACATGACTGAAGTGACTTAGCAGTAGCAAAAATAAAGTCTGACACTGTTTCCACTATTTCCCCATCTATTCCACATGAAGTGATGGGACCAGATGACATGATCTTCATTTTTTGAATGTTGAGCTTTAAGCCAACTTTTTCACTCTCTTCTTTCACTTTCATCAAGAGGCTTTTTAGTTCCTTTTCACTTTCTGCCATAAGGGTGGTATCATCTGCATATCTGAGGTTATTGATATTTCTCCCGGCAATCTTGATTCCAGCTTGTGCTTCTTCCAGCCCAGTGTTTCTAATGATGTACTCTGCATATAAGTTAAATAAGCAGGGTGACAATATACAGCCTTGATGTACTCCTTTTCCTATTTGGAACCAGTGTGTTGTTCCATGTCCAGTTCTAACTGTTGCTTCCTGACCTGCATATAGGTTTCTCAAGAGCCTGGTCAGGTGGTCTGGTATTCCCATCTCTTTAAGAAATTTCCACAGTTTATTGTAATCCACATAAAGGCTTTGGCATAGTCAATAAAGCAGAAATAGATGTGTTTTTTTTTGGAACTCTCTTGCATTTTCCATGATCCAGCGGATGTTGGCAACTTGATCTCTGGTTCCTCTGCCTTTTCTAAAACCAGCTTGAACATCTGGAAGTTCACGGTTCACATATTGCTGAAGCCTGGCTTGGAGAATTTTGAGCATTACTTTACTAGTGTGTGAGATTAGTTCAATTGTGTGGTAGTTTGAGTTTTCTTTGGCATTGCCTTTCTTTGGGATTGCATTGAAAACTAACCTTTTCCAGTCCTGTGGCCACTGCTGAGTTTTCCAAATTTGCTGGCATATTGAGTGCAGCACTTTCACAGCATCATCTTTCAGGATTTGAAATAGCTCAACTGGAATTCCATCACCTCCACTAGCTTTGTTTGTAGTGATGTTTCCTAAGACCCACTTGACTTCACATTCCAGGATGTCTGGCTCTAGGTGAGTGCTGACACCATCGTGATTATCTTGTTCTTGAAGATTTTTTTGTACAGTTCTTCTTTGTATGCTTGCCACCTCTTCTTAATATCTTCTGCTTCTGTTAGGTCCAGACCATTTCTGTCCTTTATCGAGCCCATCTTTGAATGAAATGTTCCCTTGGTATCTCTAATTTTCTTGAAGAGATCTCTATTCTTTCCCATTTTGTTGTTTTCCTCTATTTCTTTGCTTTGATTGCTGAGGAAGCCTGTCTTATCTCTTCTTGTTATTCTTTGGAACTCTGCATTCAGATGCTTATATCGTTCCTTTTCTCCTTTGCTTTTCACTTCTCTTCTTTTCACAGCTATTTGTAAGGCCTCCCCAGACAGCCATTTTGCTTTTTTGCATTTCTTTTCCATGGGGATGGTCTTGATCCCTGTCTCCTGTACAATGTCATGAACCTCAGTCCATAGTTCATCAGACACTCTATCTATCAGCTCTAGATAATTTTAAATAAGTTATAAAATTATTATTTAAGGCTATCTCCATTAAAACCCAAATATCTCTCCAACATTAGAATTATTTTCCTTTTTACAGAAAGGAAGTCTAAAAATATTAATGATCAATGGCATGATATACATATATATATATATATATAATATGTATTTCAAATAAATATATATGTTTATTCCATAGGCACTTTATCTGTGAAAATACATGAAATTTCAACACAAGGCAAAGCTCAAATTATAATCAGAATTATCAAAATTCAAGCTCATCATTTATTTGAATTGTCCAGGTGTTTTACTCAGGACAGGCTCAGGGACCTTTCTATGGCTCAGTGGTCAAGAATCTGCTGCCAATGCAGGAGACTCAAGAGACACAGTTTCGATCTCTGCAATGGGAAGATTCCCTGGAGTAGTAAATGGCAACTTACTCCAATATTCTTACCTGGAGAATTCCGTGGACAGAGGAGCCTGGTGGGCTACAGTCCATGGGGTTGCAAAGCATTGGACACAACTGAGTGACTGGGTATGCACATACACAAGTATTTTACATGTGTGTTACTTGCTCAGTCATGTCGATTCTTTGTGACCACATGGACTGTAGCCTGCCAGGCTCCTCTGTCCATGGAATTTTCCATGCAAGAATACTGGAGCAGGTTGCCATTTCCTCCTCCAGGGGACCTTCCTGACCCAGGGATCAAACCTGGGTCTTCTGCGCTGCAAGCAGATTCTTGACCACCTGAGCCACCAGGAAAGACTTGCCCCATATTTTACACATAGGATATGTTATTTTTCTGATACTTTTTTTCAGAGAGCAAAATTAAATTGGAATCTGTTCTTTGTTGTTGTTGTTGTTGTTTTAATCACATGGTGATTGTAACCGCAACCATAAAAATTGTTATTCGTTTGACTTTTTAATCCTGCCAACTTGCATACATTTGAGGCCCCTATAAGGCTCCCTGATCAGGTTCTGAATAAATTGAAAAATAAAGCATAGGACAAGGAAGTAGAGAACCAGCATATCACCTATATTGTTAATGGAGTATAAGCTGAAGGACATACCTTTACTTCTGTTAATCAAGTAGACTTAATACACCCTGACATCAGACAGGCAAATTCACCAATTCACAGCAATGGAAATCAGTGTCACTGAACCAGGACAGCCCCCTTTCCTGTAAGGGGCAGAACACAGTGTCTCCCTATCGGCAGGCCTTTACTCAAAAAGGAAAAGCACGGAGCTTAGCCAAGCATGCTAGTTGTCTACCAATCGCACAAGGCATTCCGTATCACTTGGAGCAGAATGATTAAAGGGAGTATAGAATTACAAGGAGTGTGTCTAGAAAATTCTCTCCTCTTCAAATCCAACGAAGCTGGAAAAAGTCATCATTCCCCTCTAACATAAACTGCAAGCTTTGACTCAAGTCTTGTTAACGGTGCTTTGTCTTTCTTTATACTTCACTCTGTCATCACTCTTTTCTGTTCTTTTACTATTTTTCCATGTTCCCATTCTATTGGCCACTGGGACAAATAGGAATCTGTCCCTTTTTTGGCTCAAGTGTATAAGGTGATGGAAGGCCCTTAATGGACAACCTTGATAGATGAAATCATATAGGCTCCTCAGTCTTTAACAAAACAGTCATAGAATTGAATGGGGGAAAGACCCTGGTAGCAAAATGTGTTGGGAAATATAATATTTTGGTGAGAAATAGAAGAAGGTTCATCCAGCAGGAACCATAAAAGTAGATCCTGATAGTGATTGTAGTATTTTACTAGAGTTGTAAAATTGAGTAATTACTCAATAACTGTAGTATTTTGTACATGTAAAAAAAAAAAAAATGCCTTGACTTTGTCCTAGAGAGTGCTTAACACTCATGAGTTAAACCTTGTGGCCAATTAAAAAATATATATATAAGGTTCTCCCAATCAAAAACAGCTGTAGCATCTATAAACTAACTTAGGTTAAAACATATAGAATCAATATAAAGAGTTCTCATTTGTAGCCATATTCAGCTTATACAGATAAATATAATATAATAAATGAATTTTAAAATGCCATTTTAAACAAGTCATTCTGAAGACATTTTCTATATTTCAAAATCAGTGATGTGGGTAAAATGTCCAATCCTCCAGAGATAAAAAAGCAGAGAGAAAAACTAAACAAAACACAACTTTTCACACTTTTATTCTGTCATCAAGCAGCAACTCTCTTTCAATAGTCCTTACCATTCTGTACTAGGAGACCTTTTGGAAATACTATCTTACAAGCCATGGCTTTATGGACATTTGTCATGTGCTAATACTCTCTTTCTCTGGAAAAGTAGATGGACTGGATAAACTGTCAATAACAGGGCTACATAAATAAGCTGTTTCACTCACAATTGATAGCTTAATATTATAATCACAAGAGAAAAAAAAACTAACATGGTATTTAAAATCGTAATATCTTGTTCTCTGTTCTGAGAATAGTTGCACATTTCTACTTTGTAATATTTCTCTTTGACACCAGAGGAAGCCCCAAGTGAGAAAGAGGATGTTAGTACCTAACATCACGTCAATTAACTTGTGCACAAAAAAAGAAAGATTAACTTGCTTCGTAGGAAGTACTGACTAGGTTTATTTCCAAAATAATCCTTTGTCTGCCAACCTAAGACAGAGTTGGGTATAGCAGAGGAACCTTTAGTGTTTGAACTTCTGAAGTAATTCAAAGAAAGATAAATTATTAGAAAAAAACTGAGAAACCAGAACTGATATTACCTTATTAATACTCATTATTACCTTGAGTAAAAAAATTAAAGAGTTATTTAAAACAAAAAACTCATTTGATTCATATCTGCCTCTTAGAGGTTTAATTTTATCACTCTCTGCCTTATAAGTAAAAGAGTGAATTAATTTAACTTAGGGTTTGGCAAAGAGAAACAAATTTCCCCTCAAACACTCCTTTTCCATGTTCAACATCTTACTCTAACCTACTTACATTGCATGTATCTAGTTTTAACTTACATGTATTCTGTAGAATATACATAACTGCCCTGTAAAGTGTATAAACAAGTTGTTCTTTTAACGCACTTATTTATTACTGATGGAGATACCTCTACTGTTTGCCCATAGGCTTCCTGACTAGAAGTGTGATTTCTGGTACCACAGTCATAATGGAATTGCATTAATAAAACCATCTGGACAGCCAAGAAATTTGTCCTATATTTCGTTCTTTTGGAATTCACTTGTCTGTTTCTTCACAGAACCATTAATAAAAATTTTCATTGCCCCCAAACTATATTAATTACATGGTTGTGTTTATTTTTTAATGTTCCATTCCATTTTGTTGAACAATCTGGAAGCTTAGATATTCTTAAACAAATATAACTTTCTAAAAGTTTAAGAACACATGCTGAATGGGTCTGTTATTTCTAAAGTATCTTGTCTTTACTAGCAAGTCTTTACTTTTGCTAAATCACACTTACTCTCAGTCCTAAACTTTAGATCTTTCAACATTCTCTAAAGTAGATTGGTTTGCCTAATGGCTATCTTACACTCCAGTTAATAAATGTGATGTGATTTTAGTTTACATAAGTCTCTTCTCACTAAATTTATGCAAGGAATGTGCATTAAGTTACTGGGTTAAAAGATGTTAGCAATGGAGTCGAGCTAGAAAACATAAATGATATTCTAACTTAGTTTGAATTTCCAGTCACTTAGGTTAGGTTGGTATTTGCCTAACAAAGCAGGAAGAACATTTTTAGAGAGGCTTCCTAAGAACAATATGTTAATGTATGAAATGTTGCAATATTATCTATTAAAAATGTACACAAGTTTTTTTTTTAATACCTTTGAAATATGTCTTGGTCATCTATAATTTATTATTCATATTTCTGTTCTCAATAATAATCAAAATAGTTAAAATATTTCTTGAATACTTATGTGCTAAGGACAGTAATTTACCTGTGTTTTACAGAAGCCTCACAATTGTCCTATAAAGTGAGACTCATTAATATCCCCATTGTTTGGTTGACAGCTTAGAGATATAGAAAGACAGTGACTTGGCTAAATTCACAGCTAATAAGCAACAGTCAAGTTTTTAACCCAGATGATGTGACTATGTAACTCTACTCCAAAACTTGCACTTTAAAGCATTATGCTTTCTCCTTTCCTGGCTATATATCTGTGTATGTGCATGCATGTGTGTGTGTGTATGTGCGAGCATGTATGCATGCTCACATACATATGTAAACCAAGTTTCAAAGATAATGTGATAATAAATATGTTATGCCTTTCTTTTCTCATGCTAAAGCAAAATAAAATTCCTAGTTAATATAGTATACTGGTTAAAAGTACAGATTGGATAGCTGAGGTTTGAATCCCAGTTCCTCCATCTTTTACCTTAACTTACATTGTTATGTTACTTAACCTCACTAAGCCTCCATTTCCTCAACTCTAATACAGTAACAATGAGAAGAATATTTATCTCATGAAGCTGTGTTGAGGAAAAGTAATATCAAGCATAGGAAATAAACAGTTTTAAAAGAACATTGGTATACCAGGTACTGTCCTAGGCACTTAGGTTCTAATTGAGTCCTCTTAGCAATCTTATAAAATAATTATCAATATCTTTTTACAAATGAGGAAACTAAAGTTCAGAGAAAAGTGAATTACTCAAGGCTAAAATGTAGTAAGTGGCAAATCTAGGATTGGAATCCAACCCAGACCTGTTGGTCACAAAGTCCAAGCACCGTCCCATGATACCACTTTGTTTCTCACGTGGAGAGAAATGAATCTTGGTAGGAAAGATGAAGTGACAGAGGCCAGTTTGATGAAATTCACAATTTTGCTGAGGACTGGATCTGTTTCTATTTCTATTTCTTGATGTATTTGAGGGCAATGTGCATTGAATAAATGCTCATTGTCCACCAAGTTTATTTTCTTGTCTGCCCTAGCTATCAACGAATCATTTATACAATAGCTCTCTGCAACAAAAAATTTGATCTAATGGAGGAATAGGCATTTATTCATTCTTTTATCAGACATTTACCAAGCCACTTCTCTGTGCCAGACATAGTGTTAGGTATCAAGTATAGAGAACTTAAAAAAAAAAAAAAAAACCTCCTGGAAAAAAAGAAAAAGGTTCTACCCTCCAACAGCTACTTGCATTAGGACATGTGGGGCAGAAGTAGACAAAGAGAAGCCATTTACACATAAGATGCTTCTTTTCTTTCTTGCTCCCAGAGCAGAATGGTACCTCTGAAGATTAGTAGCACAAGATGAAAGAAGCCAGCTAAAATGGTCACCCCAATTTATCTCAATTCAAGTTTCCAAGGAAGTAATCTCCCAAGATCCGATGCCTAAAGAATTGGGAATATAGAACCATATGAGATCTTAACATTCTGTCATGTTTTTCCAAAACTGAATAAAATTTCCTCCTTTTAACAGTGCCATCATATAAGGAAATGGAGTAATTTTAGAAGTTTAAGAGGGTTAAACACTTAATTATTTAAATTTTTTATTTTTTTTTTCCTTCTCATGCATGCCAGTTTTCCCAAATGAACAGAAATAAAGGAGTTATTTCAAAAGCTATGCCAAAAAGAGAGAGAGAGAGAGTGTTCTCTTACAGCCAACAGATCACACGACCAAAATCACAAAGTGGTTTTTAAGCTAAGGCTACTTTTCTATCAGTATTCCTCGTGAGTGAGGGTTTTTTTTTTGTTTTTTTGTTTTTTTTTTTTCAGTGCTGGGTTATATAAGCAGCAAGCTGCCTGAATCCACAGTGTGAGGTATGTTTTGTTCTGATTCTTTTCTGTTAAATGACATTTTCGCTAAGAATATAGGCAAATTTCAAAGATATGTGGCACATGCCATCCTATTGATTATATATTTCTTCAAAATAACGTGAAACAAATCAACAAAGTGACTGGATAAAGGATGACTATAGGTAAATAAATTTGTGGAAAAGAAAAGAATATAGGGTATAAATGGGGATAAATGTGATTCTAGAAAAACTCTTGTCTCTAAGTATTAAGGAAGGAAAAGATGTCCTATATAAATGTCCTATGTAAAAAATGTCCTATGTAAATTAACGTTTTCCTGCTTAAATCTCTTATCTTGCAAATCACTTTGAATGTCAGACTCGCCAATGCCAGGATCATCTTTGACTCTGTGTGTGTGTGTGTGTGTGTGTGTGTGTGTGTGTGTGTGTGTGTGTCTATCTGTGTTCATTTGATAGTCCCACATTTTCAAAAGCCCAGTATTCCAAATTGCTGAAACTCCATACAGAGCTCTAAATGATATAATCCTGTGTAGAAATTTAAATCACCCACGGTGTAGGGAATTTCACTACTGACAAGTACTACTGTTAATTTCTGAAAGAAAGTGCACATTTCCTCATATCTTAGAATGTTTCTCCAGAAGAAAATATTTCTGCCTTATCTACCTAAGAAACGAATAAGATTTAAATACAGAAATCACCTTTTTACTTCCGAATTTTCCTTACTTATATTATCTTCCTTAACAATTTGTGGTGTTATTGTTTTTCTTTGGGGGTTAACTCATCTTCCTTATCTTATAGTGCCACCTATTGATGAATAATAAATATTGCAGATTTTAGAGCTTAAGATATAAATATGCCTAAAAATGGCACCCCACTCCAGTACTCTTGCCTGGAAAATCCCATGGACGGGGGAGCCTGGTAGGCTGCAGTCCATGGGGTCGCGAACAGTCAGACAGGACTGAGCGACTTCACTTTCATACATTGGAGAAGGAAATGGCAACCCACTCCAGTGTTCTTGCCTGGAGAATCCCAGGGATGAAGGAGCCTGGTGGGCTGCCATCTTCAGGGTTGCACAGAGTCGGACACGACTGAAGTGACTTGGCAGTAGCAGCAGCAAAGCTCACTTAACCTCCTAGTGAAGTTCCATAGATAGCAGAAAGATCCATACTTTTGCCCTTAGAATTCTTTATCTCTAGGGGAAAAAAAGCAATATTTAATCGTTTACTTTTACAATATTTTCTCATTCTGAGTATCTGATTTGTGTGTTCTTGGCAGCAGTAAGTTCTAAGTCCATTTCCCAAGATCTGGGAATCACAATAAAAAGCAAAATGGGTTATTTGGACTTTTATATAGAGTCTGGTTGTTTAGAGGAAGAATGGGCAAGACTTCTTTCTTCTCCACACATAAAGAGAAAACTTCAGTAGGGCAACGATGTCCTTCCCAAGAAAACAGCAAATGAGGTCTCATTTGTGAAGACCCACATCTGATAAATTTAACATATAGCCTGGTGTGAACCTGAAGGAGTGGATGGAGGGGCTACCAAGTGGTGATTTTAGAGATTCTCTTCTAAAACTATCTGTAGCTCTCATGTCTGTAGAGGTAACTCTTTTACTTCCAATCTGAGTGCAGGACTGGACCCACTCCTGGTCCTGGGCAATATGAATGTGCATTTCTTGGGTTTTCTCCCTTTCAGTAGGATTGTGAGATACAGATTAAATAGGAACAATTTAGAGAAACTACTTCTTATCACCAGATGGGGATAAGGGCTTCATTAATAGGCCCTTAACTGATTTCAAATCAGTCAATGAAGCCTGAATTTCTCTTTTGTGGGGAGGGGGGTGAAAGTGTCAGTCAGTTAGTCTGCTTCAGGATTCTTCACATCTATGCCAAGCATCCTATCTAAATTGAGAATAAGTTGGGAAATAGGATACATTGCATGTAGAAGGAATTTCTGAGTCTCAGAACTCTAGAAACATCCCATTTATTTATAAACTTGCTCCTTTTTATCACCTCATCCTTTCCCAATGCCATTAATTACACTTCTTTTATGAGAAATTAATAATGAATACCCTAAATCAACAGGAATCTTTAAAGTTCTTTAAAAAGCAAGAAATGTGACACACATATCCAAATATTTCTCTTGTTCTCTAGTATTGAATCACGTCAGAGAAGAACTATTTGATGATAAACAACCATAAGAATTTATATGATGTCTTCAGAAGGCTGAGAGCATCGAACAATTTTAATAACTCAGTGCCACCATTAAAGTTGTTCATTACATGGAAACTAGAAAATACCAGCACACTGGGGAGACATGCTTAACTTTTAGCAAAAGGAGTATATCTTAAAAGAAATTCCCTTCCATTTTCAATCTCTAATAGTAAAAGAAACATCCTTATTTCATTTTGATACAGACTTTCCCTGAGTGTTGATCCACCAGATGGTTTCTAAAGACCCAGGAAACAGAGCCTCTATAGATTTTCATGAGGAAAGCATTCTTTAAAGAACAAACAACCCAGGAGATGTACCAAGGCAATCATTCAACACAGCATCCTAATATCTCTGCAGAAGAAACAGAATGTTTTCACCATTTAAAGTGCATCCCAAGATTAGGAGATACAATGATCTAAGCCACTCAAAAGTGTAAGAGTTAAAGATAAGAGTTATATTTTTAGAAAATTTTATTCAAAGTTTTCTTTCTGATTCACTGAACATTTTCTCAAAAGCACTGAGCAAGAACTTCAATAGTATTAGGAGAAACAGACATTAACACTTCATTTATCACTAAAAACTAGGATTACTTGCATTCATTTAAGAAGGGTGGGAAAAGGACAAACTTATTTCTCAGACCTGAAAGTGAGATAGTTCACTAAAGACTCTAGGGGACAGTGTGTTGTGTGAGGCAACAACTAAGGTAGATGGCATTTATTAAGCACTTACTATGTTTTATACAATGTGCTAAAAGCCTCTTATTCTAATCACACAGGAAGGTACTATTATATTAGTTCCATGTCCCATGTAATTTGCCCAAGGTCACTCCTCAAATAACTGGCAAAGCTGATAGTCAAATCCAGATTAGACTAACTGCAAATCAATATGCTCTACTACCTCATTATATGAAGGTAAGCAGAAGGTCCTACGGATGAACAATTCTGGGAAGGTTTGCAAGACTTCATAGAGGAGATGGTCATCAGCTGAGACCTGAAGGACAAACAGGGGTTAATTAAGAAAGTGGGAACAGGAAGACTGTACCAGGATAAAGGAAGATAAGAAGGCCTAGAGTAAAGGAAAAAATAACACATAAGAACTGTGAATAATTTCCTATGGCTGAAGCACAGTGCTTGAGGTGGGTAGTGAGAGGAAATCATGATAAAAAGATTAAGAGATCATGGGGGACATTATTTGCCAAATTAGAGAATCTGGAATTCATCATGAAGACAACAGCCAGACCCATGTTAAACAAGTGAGTGCCATGATCAGATTTGTGTTTTTTTCAATGTTCACTCTGGAGCAAGAAAACAAAATAGATGGGAGAGGTTGAGACTAGAAATTAAAACAGTTAGGAGGCTGCTTTAGTTTTTCATGAAAGAAATTATGGTGAACAGAACTAAAGCAAGTGCTGAGGAAACGAGAGAGAAACAGATTTGAGAGATACTTGGCAAGTAGAAATGACAGGACTTAGAGACTAGATGTGGGAGACAAAGGACAGGGAGGAGTCAAGTATGACTTTTAGGTTCTGGCACAGATACCTGGTGGATTAAAAAAAAACAGACTGAGAGAAAGGTTTTGGAGATTATGGGTTTATACATACCTGCTGCAATTGTCTCCGATACTCTGTTTTCAGCCTTTTAAAAGATCCCATGGGGAAACTACAAATTCTCCTCTAGACTCTGAATTCTGAAACAGCTTCTTCATTTGATTAATATTTCCAGGGTGCATTTAGGCATATGATGTTAGGCACTGGGGGAGGATAACAGAAGAAGCATAAGCTATGATATCTCCTCTCTAACACTTTGTTGAGAAGTTAAAAATATAAACTTAAAAATAAATGAACTTACAGAAATGACTGCCAGAATAAGTGACTATATAGCAAAATCACCTAACACTTTTATAGTTTCATAGTATAGTAGTATGTATATTAATCTGGATAGGCTAGTTGACACTGTGACATAACCTATTACTAGTCTACAGCAAATCTAGGCGACTCTCCAAAACAGATATCCTCAACAAGATGACTAGAATTCTAGAATGTTTCAGTATTAGGGTACTGCTTCCTCCCTGGCAGTGCAGGTCAGGAGGTCGACTTCAAAGTGGCAGTGGTGGTGTGGGCAACAGTAGGGAACTATGATTTTCCTCTATGCCCAGAAGTGGAAGACAACCAAATATTGCTTAACAGTTATATCTACAACACTGTATCAAGCACTAAACTAAGTTCTTTGTAAATATTAATTTTGTGTGTGCCTGCTTAGTCGCTCAGTCATGTCTATCTCTATGACTCCATGGACTACAACCCTCCAGGCTCCTCTGTCCATGGGATTTCCCAGGCAAGAATACTGGAGTGGGTTGCCATTTCCTCCTCCAGGGAATCTTCCTAACCCAGGGATCGAATCCATGTATCCTGCAGTTCCAGCATTAGCAGGGGGATTCTTTAACACTGAGCCAGTTGGGAATCTCAATATTAAGTTTAAATCTCCCCAATGAATTAGGCACCATTATTTGCCCTGTTTAACAGATGCAGTAACAGTCATAACAAGGTTAATGAAGTGCTCCAAAGTCAAAAAGCTTATAAATGATAGACTTGGGATTTGAACCTTGGGTACACAGACTCTACAGTTCTGTCTCTTAAGTGTTCTGCTACACTGATTCACATGACAACTCTTCTACTTACTCAAGAGGTAGAAGAGATCAACACAGGAAACTGTGTGTCTTAACTTGGACTTGTAAATTAGAAGGATGTGTTTAGAAGAGGGTGAGAAGAATGGCATCTTTGAAACAGGGCATCGGTATTGAGAAGCAATGGAAAATAAGATTGTTGAACATCAAATTCATCTGAATGTAATTCAGAACAGTGCTGGAGTCCATGCAGAGAACCTACATGAAGAGCTGCCTCACATGCAAACAGTGTGATGAAATTATATACGCTGTCCACACCAAATACACATGTGCACACACACATACACATTCTACAGTCCTGAAGTGACAAAACCACCATTAGAAGTTTGTTCCTTTGCTCATCAGTTAATAGACATTGAGTCCCTCTATGTACCAGATACCATGCTTCAGTTCTAGTAACTAAGTTAGAAATACCCTGCTGATAAGTGACACCATGGCAAGCAACAGCAAAAAGAAAAAAGCATAGTCCCTTCGCTTGTAATCTAGCTATTATCCTTTCTCAGTAATAGTCATTTGGCCACATGGAACAGAATATCATTCTGTGTACTTTAGGCAAAAGGAATTTTTTTTTAAGAGAGGATAACAGGAGAATGGAGATCTAATCTTAGAAAAAACTCAGAGACAAACTGCAGAAACAATCTGGTCAGTGCCTCATCACTGGTAAGAGTAAATGAATGTCAACTGATTTTCATATCTGTTACCCTCTATTAAACTTTTACTTCCAATAATACAGCTTCTGACTTGTACAGCTTGGGTTATAGCCATCCTTTATTTAGCAAAAGAGGGGCCCAACTAAATTACCACCAAAGTGTATCCTGAGGTGAAGAGGTAATTCCTCTAAAAGAAATTGTGTTGCACTTAAGAAGAGTGAATGGATGTTCTCTATCCAAAAATCAACTAATGTTTTATCAAAACTTGTTAAATTCAGACCTATGAGTGACAAAATTTATTTCATCAACATATCCTTAACAACAAAGGAAAGTAAATTACTCTCTACAGTAATCTAAGTGGTTTAGTTTAAAATAGACAGACATAAGGATATGGGCCAACACAAACAAATACACATACATGTGTAGAGACATTTCTTATCTTTAAAATCCATAAAGATTTTCCATTCTACTTTATAAACTATATATCTTTATATTAATAAAAATTTTAAGAGGTAAACAACTATGACACTTATAATAATATCTAATACTTATTGAGCTCTTAATCTTTAATTGAACATATACATATTTTTCATAATAGAAATAATTACTAACAATATTTCAAAATGGAAACTATTATCTTTATTTCACAGAAAAGAGAAATGAGGCACAAAGGGACTAACCAACTACTACACAATTAATAAGAGGTAAATAAGAGGTTGACCAGGATGGCTACTTCATTTCTTCTGAGGGATTCATGCCCACAGTAGTAGATATAATGGTCATCTGAGCTAAATTCACCCATTCCAGTCCATTTTAGTTTGCTGATTCCTAGAATGTCGACGTTCACTCCTGTCATCCCTTGTTTGATCACTTCCAATTGGCCTTGATTTATGGACCTGACATTCCAGGTTCCTATGCAATATTACTCTTTACCGCATCAGACCTTGCTTCTATCACCAGTCACATCCACAGCTGGGTATTGTTTTTGCTTTGGTTCCATCCCTTCATTCTTTCTGGAGTTATTTCTCCACTGATCTCCAGTGGTGTGTTGGGCAACTACTGACCTGGGGAGTTCCTCTTTCAGTATCCTATCATTTTGCCTTTTCATACTGTTCATGGGGATCTCAAGGCAAGAATACTGAAGTGGTTTGCCATTCCCTTCTCCAGTGGACCACATTCTGTCAGACCTTCCACCATGACCTGCCCATCATGGGTTGCCCCACAGGCATGGCTTAGTTTCATTGAGTTAGACAAGGCTGTGGTCCTAGTGTGATTAGATTGACTAGTTTTCTGTCAAAAACAATGGAATGATCTCTGTTCATTTCCAAGGCAAACCATTCAATATCACAGTAATCCAAGTCTATGCCCCAACCAGTAATGCTGAAGAAGCTGACGTTGAACAGTTCTATGAAGACCTACAAGACCTTGTAGAACTAATACCCAAAAAATGATGTCCTTTTCATTATAGGGGACTGGAATGCAAAAGTAGGAAGTCAAGAAACACCTGGAGTAACAGGCAAATTTGGCCTTGAAATGCGGAATGAAGCAGGGCAGATTAATAGAGTTTTGCAAAGAAAATGCACTGGTCATAGCAAACACCCTCTTCCAACAACACAAGAGAAGTCTCTACACATGGACATCACCAGATGGTCAACACCAAAATCAGATTGATTATATTTTTTGCAGCCAAAGATGAAGAAGCTCATTACAGTCAACAAAAACAAGACCAGGAACTGACTGTAGCTCAGATCATGAACTCTTTATTACCAAATTCAGACTTAAATTGAAGAAAGTAGGGAAAACCACTAGACCATTCAGGTATGACCTAAATCAAATCCCTTATGATTATACAGTGGAAGTGAGAAATAGATTTAAGGGCCTAGATCTGCTAGATAGAGTGCCTGATGAACTATGGACTGAGGTTCCTGACATTGTCCAGGAGACAGGGATTAAGACAATCCCCTCGGAAAAGAAATGCAAAAAAGCAAAATGGCTGTCTGGGGAGGCCTTACAAATAGCTGTGAAAAGAAGAGAGGTGAAAAGCAAAGGAGAAAAGGAAAGATATAAGCATCTGAATGCAGAGTTCCAAAGAATAGCAAGAAGAGATAAGAAAGCCTTCTTCAGAGATCAATGCAAAGAAATAGAGGAAAAGAACAGAATGGGAAGGACTGGAGATCTCTTCAAGAAAATTAGAGATACCAAGGGAAGATTTCATGCAAAGATGGGCTCGATAAAGGACAGAAATGGTCTGGACCTAACAGAAGCAGAAGATATTAAGAAGAGGTGACAAGAATAAACAGAATAACTGTACAAAAAATCTTCACAACCCAGATAATCATGATGGTGTGATCACTAATCTAGAGCCAGACATCTTGGAAAGTGAAGTCAAGTGGGCCTTAGGAAGCATCACTACGAACAAAGCTAGTGGAGGTGATGGAATTCCAGTTGAGCTGTTTCAAATCCTGAAAGATGATGCTGTGAAAGTGCTGCACTCAATATGCCAGCACATTTGGAAAACTCAGCAGTGGCCACAGGACTGGAAAAGGTCCGTTTTCATTCCAATTCCAAAGAAAGGCAATGCCAAAGAATGCTCAAAAAGTACCACATAATTGCATTCATCTCACATGCTAGTAAAGTAATGCTCAAAACTCTCCAAGCCAGGCTTCAGCAGTACATGAACTGTGAACTTCTTGATGTTCAAACTCGTTTTTGAAAAGGCAGAAGAACCAGAGGTCAAATTGCCAACATCCGCTGGATCATGGAAAAGGCAAGAGAGTTCCAAAAAAACATCTATTTCTGCTTTATTGACTATGCCAAAGCCTTTGACTGTGTGGATCACAATAAACTGTGGAAAATTCTGAGACGGATGGGAATACCAGACCACCTGACCTGCCTCTTGAGAAATCTGTATACAGGTCAGGAAGCAACAGTTAGAAGTGGACATGGAACAACAGACTGGTTCCATATAGGAAAAGGAGTACGTCAAGGCTGTATATTGTCAGCCTGCTTATTTAACTCATATGCAGTGTACATCATGAGAAACGCTGGACTGGAAGAAACACAAGTTTGAATCAAGATTGCTGGGAGAATTATCAATAACCTCATATATGCAGATGACACCACCTTTATGGCAGAAAGTGAAGAGGAGCTAAAAAGCCTCTTGATGAAAGTGAAAGTGGAGAGTTAAAAAGTTAGCTTAAAGCTCAACATTCAGAAAATGAAGATCATGGCATCCCGTTCCATCACTTCATGGGAAATAGATGGGGAAACAGTGGAAACAGTGTCAGACCTTAGTTTTGGGGGGCTTCAAAATATCTGCAGATGGTCATTGCAGTCATGAAATTAAAAGACGCTTACTCCTTGGAAGAAAAGTTATGACCAACCTAGATAGTATATTCAAAAGCAGAGACATTACTTTGCCAACTAGGGTCCGTCTAGTCAAGGCTACGGTTTTTCCAGTGGTCATGTACGGATGTGAGAGTTGGACTGTGAAGAAAGCTGAGAATCAAAGAATTGATGCTTTTGAACTGTGGTGTTGGTGAAGACTCTTGAGAGTCCCTTGGACTGCAAGGAGATCCAACCAGTCCATTCTGAAGGAGATCAGCCCTGGGATTTCTTTGGAAGGAATGATGCTAAAGCTGAAACTGCAGTACTTTGGCCACCTCATGCGAAGAGTTGACTCATTGGAAAATATATCCTTTTCAAAATGGCTTTATTTTGTTTACAGAGTATTTTTTTTCTTTTTTTCTTTTACATTCAACTTATTTTTAATTTCTACCACCTACAGAAAAAGAAAGCATCCTCGTGGTAATTATTTGACATCTACTTCATAGCTTCACATTGTGATTGATATTTATTTTGATGACATTTTTAAGGTAAGGGAGTTAGAGAAGGCGAGGTTCAGAAAAAGAATGAGACCTGCACTCTACAGGAACAGATAGCCTTTAATGAGGTGAGAAGGGGCAGCAGTCAGATTAGCTAGCTGCTGTGCTTATCCAAGAAAAGAGTAAGTATATATAGGCATGTATGTAGAAAGTTAGTCTTAAGGGGGTCTGTTCTCCAAGGTTGTTCAGAGTCGTTATCTCTCTCTCTCTTTTTTTTTTTTTTTTTGAGTAGTTATCTCTTAAACAAGCTTTAGGTTTCACAGGTAGAAGCCAGATCTTGGCCCAGGCCTGTGAAACCTAAAGCTTGTGCTCTTTGCCGTTAAACTATCTGATGTATTTATAATTTATAAGCACTTTGTTTTTTGTTACAGGTAGTAAATAGCATTACTACTTTCGGACATAATAATTATTGTAATTTAATCAATATGTCATTATTCTAAAATTTAAAATAAAATATTTTCCATTGTGATGCCATGGACTGTAGTCTGCCATGCTCTTTTATCCGTTGAATTCTCCTGGCAAGAACACTGGAGTGAGTTGTGATTGCCTTCTCCAATGCACACACTACTAACCACTACATATAAAATTGATAAACAACAAGGACCTATTGTATAGTACAGGGAACTATACTCAATATCTTGTAATAAGCTATAATTGAAAAGAATCTGAATAAGAATATATATATATGTATAACTGAATCACTTTTCTGTACACCTGAAACTAACACAACATTGTAAATCAATCATAAATCAATAAAATGAATATTTTTAAAAGATAAGCTGGCTTTCTTGTAGCATACTGCCTTTTTCCTTCTATTCATTTAAATTTAGATACATCAAAACTATAAAACAATTTCCATAGGAAATTATTACCAATATAGAGCTCAAGCAGGAATGTGAAAGTGAAAGTGAAAGTGAAAGTGAAGTTGCTCAGTCGTGTCCGACTCTTTGCAAGCCCGTGGACTGTAGCCTACCAGGCTCCTCCGTCCATGGGATTCTCCAGGCAAGAGTACTGGAGTGGGTTGCCATTTCCTTCTCCAGGGGATCTTCCCTACCCAGGGATTGAACCCAGGTCTCCTGCATTGTGGGCAGACGCTTTAACCTATACATCAAAACTATAAAACAATTTCCATAGGAAATTATTACCTATATAGAGCTCAAGCAGGAATGAGTTGGCTCTTAAAGCACTGTATCTGATAAAAGGCCTTTAGGTAATATATCAGCATTGTGGTACAACCAATATCAGACTTTATTCTTGAGTTTCTCTTGGCTGCCAAGATTTCTGTCCTTTTTCTTGCACTGTGGAAAATTATTAAAGTTGACTGTATTCAATATCTGGTCTTCCATTGAGCTAACTAGTTAAGTATCTAAAGCTCATTATTCTTAATATGATAACAAAGTAGTGGTTTTTTCAGGCTAAATGGAGCATGCCAAAAGCAGAACCTTTTTTTTTTTTCCTTATCATCTCAGCCTGGGCCAACCTAAAATGAAAAATATGAAATAGATTTTACTATATGATAATTGGTGTATGCCCCGATCATCTGAATTTCAAGTCTCAAGCACTTGTAGTTTTCTCAACTAGAACTTGTTAACTTATGAAACAGTTCTATACCATTAGTGAGTTTGCTCTATTGAGTTTTGGAGCAATCCAGTAAACTGGTAATCAAAAGGGTAAGAGCAAGCCCTGCAGAAGAGATCAAGGATATTTGGTTCTAACAACCCAATTTTGGCACATATATATCCTGAGTCATAGTTTCTTTTATGATTTTTCAAAGAACAGTTTTTCAGATATTATCATTAAGCATATCATCCATTTTTGAATGGAGAAAGAAATAAGAAAAAAGATAGAGTCTATGAGGCATAATCACAAAAACTCAGCATTCATTGAGTACGTAAAGTGAGCCAGGTGCTTTACAATCCTTATTTGATGTGAATATTGAAACTCACAAGGGTCCTATCTGTATTCATCTTCAGGGCTATACTAACAAAGATGGAAGGGGTTAACAACAGAAATTTATTTTCTCACAACTCCAGAGGCTGGAACTTCGAGATCAAGGTGTTGGCAGATATGATGTCTTGAGGCTGCTCTCTTTGGATTGGGGATGCCCATTCTCTCCTTGTCTTCACATGGTCTTGCCTCTGTACCTACCTATGTGTATATTTCCTCTTTCTGTGAAGACATCAGTCAAATTGAATGAGGGCCCACACTAATAACTTCATTTTAGCTTTTCATATTCACAGGTACATGGGGTTAGCACTTCAACATATGAATTTGGGGAGGAAGATACATAATTCAGCTCATAACAGTTAAATAATCCACCCAATGGGCTTCTGTGGTGGTTCAGTGATAAAGAATCCACCTGCTAATGTAGGAGATATAAGTTCAATCCCTGGGTCAGGAAAAGCCCCTAGAGAGGGAAATGGCAACCCACTCCAGTATTCTTGCCTGGGAAATTCCATGGATAGAAGAGTCTGGCAGCTACAGTCCACGGGGTCATAAAAGAGTCGGACATGATTTAGCGACTAAATGACAACAACAACAATTCACCCAACATCACACAGCTAGTATATGGGGAATGTTGAATTTGTATCCAGAACCATCTGACTCTCCAGTCTTTGCTGTCTTTCCATTTAGAAAGTCAATGATTTAAGAAAAAAAAAATAGCCTGTATTTCTAAGAACATACAATAGTCAATTGTTCCCTCATCTCAAAATAAACTACCAGAGTTGCTCTAATAAATATGTAATTACTTTTTTATTCTTCTATAGGAATCAGATCTCACATACATTGATTATTCCAAAACAATGTGAGACAGTATGCTGAAGCACCCATTTGGTTGTGGGCTAGAAGTCAGTGTGTTCTGCCTCAAACCAAAAACTGTAGTTTGTCCTTATAGCAAGGCTAAGTTTCAGAAATTAGTGAGTGAATCATGTTCACCTATTCTTTTGTTCCTTGTTCACTCCAAATATTCAGAACATAAAGACATACAATGTGCTATATTTTTAGCAGAACTGTGAATATACCAAACACATGCCTGTAATATGGGAGACATGGGATTGATCCCTGGGTTGGGAAGATCCTCTGGAGAAGGGAAAAGCTACCCACTCCAGTATTCTGGCCAGGAGAATTCCATGGACTGTCCATGGGATTGCAAAGAGTCAGACAAGACTGGTGACTTTCACTTCACTTCACTTCAAATTTATATATAACTGTAATAAAGCAAGGCATTTGTGTTCATCTTAAAACTACATTCGAAAACATTAAATAGAAACAAAATGTAAGTAAACATTGCCAAGTTACAATGCATAGCAACACATTTTATATGTCAGGAAATATAAATATGCTGTGTAAAATGTTCCCCAATTAAGTTTTTCCTTTTTTTTTTTCTTTCTATAACATCTTTTGCCAGTTTATTTTTAAAGCACTCCTGCCGGGGTCCAGCCCTGGTGGATCCAGGGAATTTGAAGGGTGGACGGTGTTGGCGTGGAAAGACTTGTTTATTTATTAGTATAAGATTAGATTAAGAAACTATAGTGTAGTAAGAAGATTAAGTGGAGGAAGAGGGCTGAATAGCTTGGTTTAAGCGGAAGACCAATAAAATTCCAGACAAGGAATTTGCACCATCTACGTTGGGCCACCGGCTCCCGCTTGAATATCTAAGGGTGCCTCGCCTTAAGCTCCCTTTCACGCGGGTCTTAACAGCCAGGGCAAATAAGTAGACCTGGCGGGCCTCCGCGCCCCAGATGGAAATTCAGCCTGAAATTAAAGTAAAGAGCAGAGGGAGGGAAAGGGAGAGAAAAAGAGAGAGAGAGACACGGGGGGGAGCCAGATTCCCAAGAAACCAGGCCGAGAGACTAGTTCGAGAAACTGGTCCGAGAAGCTGGTCCCATCCTTTATTGTTCAGAAGGCCTTTTATACTTTTGATAAAATATGGAGATCAATGGGTAACACAAAATTATGTAGCGTTCGCAACCCAGATTCTTTCCGTATATCATTTTGTATACAAGAGGTCTCAGGTGATTTACATTATCTTCTGGCCAAGAGGCTTGTTAACACTTTTTGGCTCTCTTCCTTAATGAATGTTAATTTCGTTTCCCCTGAAGTGTTTTTCTTTAAACTACATCTCCTTAAAGCGCTAAAGTTACATCTCTATAGAACAAAGGTGCAGTGGGTTATAACAAAGAAGGTACTTAACTCAAAGATCTAATGTTGCTAATACCAGGTCTACTACTTGTTTTTCTATATACCAACTATATCTAAACATAAAGGATATGAAGCAAGTATGGCAGCAAGCATTGACTCAACAAAGGAAACCGTTAATCAGTCGTATTCTAAAGATTTTGACTCTTTGGAAGCCCCTACATTCCTAGGATGTTTGAAGCTTCCTGTGCCTCCTGCGGTCCGAGGCCTCAAACAATCACATGCGCAGCTGTACGAGTCCTGCAGGCAGGCTAGAAAGACATCAGAGGGTTTTTTGGATTGAAACACTCTTTCAAATGCAGAAGACTAAAGCCCTGAATGGACTTTTTCCAGAGAATGTCAGAAGAGTGGAAAAGCAGAGCACAAAAGCCGGCAGATTTTTGTTGGGGTACATGCTTAGGAATTTTCAGAGGGGCCCCTGAAGTCTGAGCACGCCTTGCGTATGTCAGCTTCCTCCCTCATGACCTTGTCACGGGCGGGAATCCTCACACTGGCTTCCGGCACACTCCCAATATCCATGATTTAATAATAGCCAGGACATGGAAGCAACCTAGATGTCCATCAGTAGATGAATGGATAAGAAAGCTGTGGTACATATACACAATGGGGCATTACTCAGCCATTAAAAAGAATACATTTGAATCCATTCTAATGAGGTGGATGAAACTGGAGCCAATTATACAGAGTGAAGTAAGCCAGAGAGAAAAACACCAATACAGTATACTAATACATATATATGGAATTTAGAAAGATGGTAATGATAACCCTGTATGCGAGACAGCAAAAGAGAGACAGATGTATAGAATAGTCTTTTGGACTCTGTGGGAGAGGGCGAGGGTGTGATGATTTGGGAGAATGGCATTGAAACATGTATAATATCATATGTAATACGAATCGCCAGTTCAGATTCGGTGCATGATATAGGATCCTCAGGGCTGGTGCACAGGGATGACCCAGAGGGATGGTATGGGGAGGGAAGTGGGAGGGGTGTTCAGGATGGGGAACACGTGTACACCCATGGCAGATTCATGTTGATGTATGGCAAAACCGATACAGTATTGTAAAATAATTAGCCTCCATTAAAATAAATAAATTTATATAAAAAAATAAAGACAGTGTCCATGAAATAGCCAGATGTTCATGATCAGCAATATTATTCCTAATTGCATCCCACTGTCTTACTTCCAATCACTATTGTTGGAAGAATCACAATGCATTGGTCCTGCTTGATGCAACAGAAGAGAACTTTGTAAGAACCTTCATTGCACACACATTTTTGGAGTTTTGAAGGGTAGAAAGGTTAAACAGCAAAGCTGAAGGATAACCCATCAAAGTAAGCCCATATTTCATGGAATTACTTGATTTACTTACTGCTTTTCCTCAAGGTCTGACAGACATACTGGTGATTATGTTAACTCCTTCAAACAGATTTATATGTTCTGGGAAATGTTTGTTTGACCTACCCTCAGAAATGTTTTGATAAAAGGTTTATTTTTTTTAACAATTTGGTAATTCTTAAAGAATGAAGAAGAGTAGAAGTAAATATCAAATGTTACATATTCCAGTGGTAAATTAAGCTTATAGAAAGTGGTGGGGGCTTCAGGGAGTGGTGTTAAAGCTTCTAAAGGTCTGACATGTTGCTCTATAACTGTTGATTCTTGTAAGTGTCCAGGTTTACACCAGGTGTGTATCATTTGCAGGTGACCCCAACAAGATAGTTATACAAGTTTTCCTCTTTGGAATATTAGACTTGTCTTTTTGTTTTTTTCTAATCTGCAGCCAAGCTCAATAGAAAGCCCAGGTGTTTCTTTGTAGATAGCCAAATAAAATTTTAATGAAATTAGACTGCACAATAAAAGGCATAAAAGCTTTACACATAGAACATAGTGAATAGATGTTAAACAGAATACAGTTCCTCAATTTGCCCCATCAGTCAAAAGGGAAAAGTCTCCTGAAGAATACATAATAAGGTATTGTACCTCTCCCTACATTTTATTATCTAAGAGCCTTATCATTTCAGTGTCACGTTTTTTCTCGTTTTCTTAGATAATATTTTATTACAGTCTTTTAAAATAGCTTTTAATCAGCTTTAACCTGAAAATAAAATATGTTAGTATTCTCAGCTGTGGAATTGGTGAGATCTCCATTTAATCCATACCTCCACCCTGGTTTTCATAATTAAGGATTTACTGATATTAAAAAATCTTATTACAGTTCCTAACACCTTCCTTCTCCTCATGTCCAATTCCTCCACCAAAGTGACCATTTTAGTTTAAAATTATATTTCTATTTGTATAGTCCATTTTTTCCCCTGATAACAAAAAATCCAAGATCACCTTTTAGAGGCCACATTCAGAATGTGAGACCTGAACAGGTCTAATTTGTTTTATGGGTCTCCTACTGTGTCACAGTAAAAATAAATTTGCATGTTTGTGTGTGTGTGTGTCTTAGTAAGAGTTGCCACCTGTATAAAATATTTGGTTTTCACTGGTATATTCTTTTGAAAAATCTAAGTGGTGCAGTCGAGCTAGTAGTTATAAGAGATAAATTTAAAAAGCTCTCCAATTTCTCAAATATTTATTTGCTGCAACAACACAGTATGAGGGGGAAAACAATTGGAAGTGTTTTGCATGTGTGGGAATAGTTGATTTCAATATCATACTGTCCAGGTATAATTCAGGTATAGGGCACTGCATGACCTACACTAATATGAAGAGGCAAATACAGTGAATGGGGCTACCCAACATCTAAATTTCAGGAAGAACTTAACTAAAGAGCTGTTTCCCCAAATTTCAGAGTTAGAGAGAATATGATGTCCATGTTCCTCAAGTTGTATTGATAGGCCAACTTTGTTCTTTTAGTACTGCCTAAAATGCTCATTTTCTTTGAGTTCTTCAAGTGAGTCTGTTCTTTCCTGCATTCATATGTTCCCTCTCCTAGAATATGCCCACCAACACCATCCTACCCCACAGGAGGCAGGCACCGTTTCTGCTTAGCTAACTCCTATTCATCATTCAATTCTCTATTTAAATAGCACTTCCTCAGAGAGGACTTTGCTAACCACTGCACTATAAAATCAGCTCCTGCTTATTATTCTTTCTCATAGACTTTGATTTTCTTCCTTCATATAATTCCAATATTTATACATATTTAGCATGTTAATGTCTACTTCTCACAATACACTGTAAAATACTAATTACTTCTCTTTGTTCATCACTATGAATTCAGCCTGGTCTTTAGAAGGCATTTAAAATAATTTGTTGAATATATCAGTACATGCATGACCCATTCTAGTTACCATCTTATTAAAATTCAGTGTACTTGTTATAAGATGGTGAAAATAACTTTTTACTGGAATAATAGCAAAGAAAATTTGGTCATTCACATAAAGCTAGTTAACTTTCAAACATATAAACACAGGCTCCTATTTTGAAAACTGTTTTCCGATAAATGTGCTAAGTGCTTCTGTCATATTCAACTGTGACCCTATGGACTTTTGCCCGCCAGGCTCCTCTGTCCATAGGATTCTCCATGCAAGAAAACTGGAGTGGGTTGCCATGCCCTTCTCCAAGGGATCTTCCCAATCCATGAACCCGTGTCTCTTAAGTCTCTAGCAATGACAGGTGAGTTCTTTACCACTAGCACCACCTGGGGAGCTATGGATGTACA
Organism: Budorcas taxicolor; assembly: GCF_023091745.1. Classification (NCBI taxonomy): domain Eukaryota; kingdom Metazoa; phylum Chordata; class Mammalia; order Artiodactyla; family Bovidae; genus Budorcas; species Budorcas taxicolor. The sequence goes on from NC_068935.1 coordinate 2,043,896, forward strand.
CGCGTTCCCCATCCTGAACCCCCCTCTCACCTCCCTTTAACTCATCTGTTTCCACCTAAAATATGTAGACTCCCTACCTCTAACAAGGCATAATTTAGGGAACTAAGCCTCTAATAAACCTAATACTCAGCTCTCTGTCCTTTGTTTAGTTACTCCACTGGAAGATAATTTCATTAACCACCTCCTGTGCAATAATTTTATCTGCTACATGTTCAGAAAAAAAATTATTTTCTGGCAGTATAATTATGTTACCGTAGTAAATGACATGTGTTTTCTGAAATTCATCAAACAGATGAACTCTGATACCTGGTCTATTTGAACTAGCTTTAAAATAATGGGGCCTCTTTTAGTCTATTTACATGAGAGATTTAAAGCTTTAGATTCTAACTTTAACTCCATTTAAAAATTGGTGATATTTAAGGACTTGGAACATCAGGTCACTCATGACATTTGCATTTCAGAAACGGATCTGGTAATACTGTCTTAAGAATTACCAGAAACTCATCTGGAGTACAATGCAAAATCCAACCATCCCATGCTTTAGTCTCTGAATTACTGATTTTATCTGAAAGATTTAGCAGTTCTTCCTATAATTGTGTTGTGGTCTTACCAACTGAAGGGTTTAACTGCCTCCACAGGGTTGAAAACATGGGCAGACATTGGAGGGAAAAATTACCCAGTGATTCAGGGCTTAGTAAAGATAGGCCAAAACAGGTGTTGTGTGGGACAGTTGTCACCCACAGAAGAATGCCCTTATAAACTTATCTAACAAGGGGCTAGCACAGGATTTTCCCAGCTGCCCAATAGGGGCATATAGACATATATTTAGAGGTGAGATTCTAGTTGCTTCCATTTCAAAACAAACCAAATCATAAAATGGTCAAAGAAATAATCATTTTATAGGCATGCTCAGATCATGTGAACCTCTGGTCATTTAGACTGACAGAGTATTAAGACAATTATTTCATTAATTCATTTAATTGAATTCCTATTAAAAGGACATACTATGGAAGGTTTTAGGGACACAACAAGGAGTAAGTATGACTCACATCTTTCCCTTTCAGGTCACTCAAAATCCAGTAGAAGGACACATATAGTTTAAATACAGTGTAGGCCAATAGATGTAGACACAAGATCTTAAAGTAGAGTTAGGCAGGTATCCAACCCAGCTTGGAGATGGTTCGTAAAGATTCTCTTAGAGAGGATACTTGAGCTAAGATTTAAAATATTAGTAGTTTGCCAATGTATTAAGTGAGAGAGTAGTGTATTCTAAGCAGAGCAAATTTTAAATACAAGCTCAAGAATGGCACAAACAATAGGTTGACAGCAACACACACAAGACCATATAGCAGTAGAAGCTAAGTGTAAAGAAACAAGTCTTGGAAATTAGCTTATGTCCTTATCTGCTATTTTCCATAAAAATGAAGACCAATTCTAGTTAATTAAGGAGTATGAATATTTTGAATCCTTCATTAAGGGTTTAAAGCAATAACAATCAATTTAACAGGGAAGGTGGTGAGGTGAATCTAACTATAGTACATGAAATATAGTCAAAGTTTTCATTTGTATCTTAAGAACCTGAAACTGAGGTGGTAGGTTGGATAGTAGTGGGCCTGATTTTTTTTTTTTTTTTTTTGTCTTATTGCCATCAGGTGTGCTTCCAAGCAAATTTAATTCGCCATAGAGATAGTTGTATTGATCAGCTAGGCTGCATTCACAAATCAATCATTCTCTGTCTCTCTCTCTCTCACACACACACACACAATATCACACATATACATACACACACACTATATCACACACATACATACACACACACACAAACTCTCCCTCTCTTCCCCTACCCCACCCTCGCTTCCACTATCCCACCCTCGCTTCCCTATCATGCCTTGTCCCAGAAACATTATGAGGCAGCTTAGCAGTTCACAAAGATGCATGCAATACAATAAAATGCAATAAATTTTAAAAAAAATAAGTGGAACCATGAGGCAAAGGAGAAATAAAATCTGTAAAGTCCAAGAGAGTTCAGTCTGTCAAACTAGTCAGGAAAAAACTTGTTAAGTCCTACATAATGGAAAAAGTGAGCCACAATTTTGAGTCTAAGCTGTCAGGCAAAGGACTTAAAGAAGGATACACAATCACATCATTCACAATATCTAACGTGCACAAACCCTTCTTCAACAGAAGCAACACTTGTCCTATCCTTGATTTCTCCTGTGAAAAACTGCACACTAAGTTTATCAAACAAAGCACATCAGAATCACGTACAAATATACAAATGATCCGAAATTCCCAATGGATTTGTGACCATTGCAAACTTCTTTCAAAATGCTCTAAACATGTGATCATTTCCCTTCATGCGTCCAGTCACAACTTGTTTAGTTTCATCAGTGCAGTGAATTTCTGTGAGGCTTTTAAAAAAGGCAAATTTATCATCATGATTGCATAATGCTATTCCTCTAGCAACATATACCAATGCTTTCAACGTCTTGGAATACCTTCTCCAAGATCACCTATATCTCCCCTATGAACTACCAACTATTGGCCTGTCAGCAAGGATAACTCAAGGTTTACTATGTGTAATTACATTGTAGAACAGGAAAGGATGAAACATATTGATGTGATACTTGAGCATTACCCAGTCATTTTCCTATAGGATGGAAAGAAATTTAAGGTGAGAAATAAGATAGATGGTGGGGGAAGCAACTATATTGTTGGTTTCAACCATGGTATATGGCATCTCACCAGTATCACACACCAAAGTTGTTAATTCCAATAAAAATTGAAGATAAATAGCTGGATTGCAGAGAATGATGTTATATCTATACAGCATGAAAGTAATTTTCATTTTGGCATTATGTTATAAACACAGTCTCTACTGAAGACTGGGTGATTCATAAAATCAAATTTATTTCCTAAAAGTTTTTTCCCCTTTTTTAAAGGTTTCTGTCTATTTGATGAAAAGATTGTGATTCAAAGGTGAAAGGATATCTACCAACCTACTCCCAACACCCTACGGGGCAAGCTGCAGGCAAAAATCTAACTGTCACAAACAGAAATACTGTATTAAAATAAGCGCATTTCACTTGTCAACTTTGTTCTGTGGTCCCTATGGAGGAAATGGTCAGGGAGTCTTCAATCCTACTAAGCCTTTACTTGTGAAAATGATAAAATTTAACTAATTAAGATAGCCAAATTTGAATTGGAAAACAGGGACATATTTGTGCCCTGAGCTTTAAAACCTGTTAAGTGTCTATGTGTGTGGGAAAGGTGAAGAAAACTGAGAATAGGCATATTGCTGGCTGGAGTAACTCCCAAATCCTTTGCAGGAATGGTGAATATAAAGCATCTGCCTACAATGCGAGAGACCTGGGGTCGATCCCTGGGTTGGGAAGATCCTCTGGAGAAGGAAATGGCAACCCATTCCAGTACTCTTGCCTGGAAAATCCCATGGACAGAGGAGCATGGTAGGCTCCTACAGTCCACAGGGTCGCAAAGAGTCGGACACGACTGAACGACTTCATCTTCATCAGAGAGGATCTCAAGGAATGTTTTTCACTTATATAAATCTCCTACCTAGGAGGCACAGTTGCAATATTCTGAATATGCCTCTTTATCACGAATTTAACATTGAATACAACTTATAAATATCCTTTTGAACAACTGACATCTTTGTGTCTTAAAAAGCATTAAAGATTAGATTTTAAAGGTGACTTTTTCCTATACAAAGAAAGGAAAATGTACAGTGAGTAAGACAAGCACTTATCAAGTCCAAACTCATAATTCTTAAATTCTCCTGATAGTTGTTCCTAAGGAAATAGACAGTTCTGGAAGGGACCATTCAATAAACATTGGCGTTACATCTCTCAATGACATTTTCCCTTCCATGTGCTATCCCATGTTACATAACCTCCTGGTAATAAGCTACAAGTGAGACGGTAACAGGCAGGAAGGCCAGGGGTCTCCAAATGGAGGAAATAGACTGCAAGTGTCAGACATTTTATCTCTCTTAAAGGGCAGGAGAAAACAAACTAGCAATATTTTTTTCCTTCTCTATACAAATTTAAAAGGAGGTTTCTCTTAAAATTCTGTGTTGTCATAATGATACCTGGTTTCACCTGAAGTTAACCAATGCCTTTTTCTTATGGAAATGTTTATCTTAAGCTATGCTAATGTACTATGCATTTACCCCAAACTCTGTCTTCAACTTGGTTCCGCCTTTTGGGCTCAGAACCTACTTGATAAACCAGTATGTTATACTCCGATATTGTTCCTCTAATCTATGTAAATGAAACTATTTGTATGGTGATCTGCCCTTCTTCAAGATTCAAGTTAATCATTTTATGGCCCAAGATAAAACATTTGAAGCCAAGATTATCCCAAAATACATTTTATGGGTGAGGGGCCTGGTGCCATTCTAAGTTTTGAGACATTCCTTTCATTCATTAACAGACTGCTGGTGACTATATAAAATCCAGCTAAAGACCAGCAGGGGGGTACTCTTTCTGACCCCTTCTGATGCCTATGTCAGAAGCTTTCTCTATCTCCTTTATACTTTAATAAAACTTTATTACACAAAAGCTCTGAGCGATCAAGCCTCGTCTTTGGCCCCGGATTGAATTCTGCTCCTCTGGGGGCCAAGAATCCCGGCATTGTAATTCAACAACAACCTTTCACAAGCTTAAGGAAGCAACTCTTTTAGTTAAGAAGGCTTTAATTCCTGTGAAATTTTCTGGATTCAGAGGTTCCTAAATCAACCTCTGTCTTAAGCACCTGTACACCTTGGAGTAGCTAAAAAATGTACCTGGCTAATTACTACTGCCTGTGTTGATTTTGAATTATAAGAATTTCAAAGACTCCTTTCAAACTTTAATTTCTAGCCCTGATATGAATTTTAGATTCTCTATTTTTAATATAAATTTATTTATTTTAATTGGAGGCTAATTACTTTACAATATTATATTGGTTTTGCCATACATCAACATGAATCTGCCACAGGTATACACGTGTTCACCATTCTGAACCCCTCTCCCTCCTCCCTCCCCATACCATCCCTCTGGATCATCTCAGTGCACCAGCCCCAAGCATCCAGTATCATGCATCAAACCTGGACTGGCAATTCATTTCATATTTGATATTATACATGTTTCAATGCCATTCTCCCAAATCATCACACCCTCTCCCTCTCCCACAGAGTCCAAAAGACTGTTCTATACATCTGTCTCTCTTTTGCTCTCTCACATACAGGGTTATCGTTACCATCTTTTTAAATTCCATATATATGCATTAGTATACTGTATGGTGTTTTTCTCTCTGGCTCACTTCACTCTGTATAATAGGCTCCAGTTTCATCCACCTCATTAGAACTGATTCAAATGTATGTCTTTTAATGGCTGAGTAATATTCCATCGTGTATATGTACCACAGCTTTCTTATCCATTCATCTGCTGATGGACATCTAGGTTGCTTCCATCTCTATTTTTTAGAAAATGAATACATTTCCCGCTGTGATTCATAACCTTTTGACTTATGTTAACAATGCTGAGGCTGGCTGGCATTAGGTAAACCTGGATGCCTGTCTTGTTTCAGTATAAGTTTGAAAGCAACCAGGTTGTCAAGGGGAAAAAATGTAGGGAGCAGATGGACTCTTCAGAAATCTCATGATCTTTCCTCTCACAAGCGTTCCCTTTTAGACAAAAGATAAGGAGTAATCTAGAAGAAAGTAAGAATCATAGTGAAATAAAACACCATATTTCCAGTTAGGAAGAGTATTACCTTTGTGAAATTGATGCAGTGCCAAAGGAGGTCTCTGTAGGTACTAGGCTTGATGATGAATCATGTAATGTGAATATGGATTTAGAATTTAACAATTAAATCTAATATGCTTTTTCATGTTGGACAATCTCTTCTTCGCCTGCAGGTAATCCCTGCTGTGACAGAGCAGGACTTAGGCAATAAAAGGCTTCCTGAACCTAATATCTAGTAGTTCCTTAAATTCCTTTCAGTTTGTAATGCACCACCTTTCACAAGTTCCAAGTGCAGCCTCAGGTCCAGCTACTATTGAATGACTGACCTATTCCATATCGTAAAACTCCCCACAATGGAGTATTACTCAGCCATTAAAAAGAATAGATTTGAATCAGTTCTAATGAGGTGGATTAAACTGGAGCTGATTATACAGACTGAAGTAAGCCAGAAAGAAAAACACCAATACAGTATACTAATACATATGTATGGAATTTAGAAAGGTGGTAACAATAACCCTGTATGAGAGACAGCAAAAGAGACACAGATGTATAGAACAGAATTTTGGATTCTGTGTGAGAGGGAGAGGGTGGGATGGTTTGGGAGAATGGCACTGAAACATGTATATTATCAGGTAAGAAACAAATTGCCAGTCTAGGTTCAATACAGGATACAGGATGCTTAGGGCTGGTGCACTGGGATGACCCAGAGAGATGATATGGGGAGGGTGGTGGAAGGGGGGTTCAGGATTGGGAACTCATGTACACTCGTGGCGGATTCATGTCAATGTATGGCAAAACCAATACAGTATTGTAAAGTAAAATTTAAAATTAAAAAAAAAAAAAAAAACTCCCTTTCCCATGAGCAGTTGGGCAACTTCCTTCAGAAGCCACTAAGAGGCACTTCATGCATAACAAAGTCCCTGCTCAACTGTAGAATAGCTATCAAATTGTCCAGATACCCAAGGAATTACACTATTAGAGAATTTCTCAAGGCTCTCTAGAGCCACACTAGAGAAGCAAGTCTTTAAAGTATTATGTATGTGACACTACACAAAAATCCCTCTTGTGGGCCCTAAGATAAGGCTCTTAGTTCTTTTTTCCAATTTTTCTTAAAGTGCGTTTGGAATAGACCAGTATAGTCAGTTGATCAACTCGTGTAACTAGGAGCCTAACAACCACACACTACCTTTACACAACTTCTCTACCTTAAGAACAAAATAGCATACCTGGAATAAAGTTTGTTGGCATCAGAGATTGGGTGTGCAAGCATGTGTGCAAGGCCATGTAAGCGGAGGAGGAGTTGCCCTATGTGGAAGTAAATGGCACTATCACCACCCATCCACATAACTCAAAACACTAGAAATCATCCTTAACACCCCTTCAATCAATAGCCATATCTCACACCAATTTCCACTGATTTTACCTTCCAAATAAACCTTGACACTGTCCACTTCTATCCCTGCTTCCAGCACCCAGGTTCAAAGAATCATCATCAGCCAACAACACAGTCTCAGCCTCTTAACTTTCTCCCTGCATTTTTCCATTACAATCTATCCCCAATATTATAACCAGGGTGATAGTTTTAAACCATAAATTCTTTAATGATTTCCAATCATTCTTGGGATAAAGACCAAAATCCTTACCCTGGCTTATGAAGGCCCTGCAAGACCCTGCCTAGCTCTCCATCCAAATTTCCTTCAACTCTCCACACAGTGCTCTGTGCTGCAGCCACATAGTCACTGTCAGTACTCACTCTTCAAGATCCCTCATGTTTTAGGGCTCTTGCAAATGCTGTTCCTTCTGCCTAAATTGCATTTCTGCACACTTCCCCTGAATTAACTGCTTAATTTTTATTGTTCAGTCACTTGTTTGTGTCCAACCCTTTGTGACCCCATGGACTGCAGTGTGCCAGGCCTCCTTTTCCTTCAGTATCTCCCTGAGTTTGCTCAAACTCATATCCATGTAGTTGATGATGCCATTCAACCATTTTGTCTACTGTTACCCCCTTCTGCCTTCGATCTTTCCCAGCATCAGAGTCTTAATCAATGAGTTGGCTCTTCTCATCAGGTAGCCAAAGTATTGGAGTTTCAGCTTTGGTCCTTTCAATGAATATTCAGGGCTGATTTCTTTTAAGATTGACTGGTTTGATCTCTTTGCTCTCCAAGGGACTCTCAAGAGTCTTCTCTAGCATCACAGTTTGAAAGTGTCAATTCTTTGGCACTCAGCCTTCTTTATGGTCCAACTCTCTCATCCTTACATGACTACTAGAAGAACCAGAGCTTTGATTATATGGGCCTTTGAATGCAAAGTGATGTCTCTGCTTTTTAATATGCTGTCTAGGTTGGTCATTGATTTCATGACAAATAGATGGGTAAACAGTGGACACGGTAGGTGACTTTATTTTGGGGGGGAGGGGCTCCAAAATCACTGCAGATGGTGATTGCAGCCATGAAATTAAAAGACGTTTACTCCTTGGAAGGAAAGTTATGACCAAACTATATAGCAAATTAAAAAGCAGAGACATTACTTTGCCAACAAAGGTCCGTCTAGTCAAGGCTATGGTTTTTCCAGTAGTCATGTATGGATGTGAGAGTTGGACCATAGAGAAAGCTGAGTGCTGAAGAATTAATGCTTTTGAACTATGGTGTTGGAGAAGACTCTTGAAAGTCCCTTGGACTGCAAGGAGATCCAACCATTCCATGCTAAAGGAGATCAGTCCTGGGTGTTCATTGGAAGGACTGATGCTGAAGCTGAAACTCCAATACTTTGGCCACCTCATGGGAAAAGCTGACTCATTTGAGAAGACTCTGATTTTGGGAAAGATTGAGGGCAGGAGGAGAAGGGGACGATAGAGGATGAGATGGTTTGATGGCATCACCGACTCAACGGACATGAGTTTGGGTGAACTCCAGGAGTTGGTGATGGACAGGGAGGCCTGGCGTGCTGTGATTCATGGGGTCGCAAAGAGTCAAACATGACTGATCAACTGAAATGTACTGAACTTTCCTGTATGGGGATGCCATGCATTTTGGCAAAGTTACCAGGTCTATTTTCATTACAAAGATGTACAGAGACTATTTCATTTGATAAAAATTCATTCCAGTTCAATGACTTACCTACATCCAAAACCTTTCCTGCTATCTACTGTATCTAGCTTTTTTGCTTGCCTTTTACTAATTTTGATTAATTTTTCACATGCATGGAGAATCACTTCTTCTTTAGCCCAGCAAACCACATCCTTTTCTTTCCCATTTTTTACCTCAAAGAAACCATCTCCAAAATGATTTAGTTAAACAAACCATCCCATTCTGCTAGGCCTACTACTCTAAACCCAAGTATTTACTCACAGTTTGCATTTATCAACTAGTATAGGAGTTAGGAACATGTGCTCTGGTACTCAGTCACTGGATTTGAATCTTGATTCTCACAGTCAATACCTTTCTAACCTTTGGGTGACTTTCTTCAAACTATCCTTTGGTTTTCTCATATGTAAATTGAGTGTAACAGTAGTATCTACCACACTGGATTGGGTGTCGTGGTAATCAAATTAATTATTCATGTAAAGTATGTTAAACAATGTCTGGAATAGTATAAAAGCTCCTTAAATTTTAGCTATTAACTTATTTAAAAGAAGTTCTTTGTTCCCCTAGATTCTGGAAATTTCCATCTCTTTGGACTTCTGTCTTTCACCTTTTACAGGAACCATGCAGCCCAGTGTATCTGCAGCAGCAATTGAAGGATCCCCTTTGCGTTGAAAGAAATATACTGGGAACATTCACTTATGCTTGATAAAGAAAACACTGACCAAACAAAAAAAGAAGGAAACATCATACTACAGAAACTTCCATTAAGCAAATATGTTATCCTGTAGCTGTGGCTTTGAAGATAAGAAATGTTGAATTCTTCAATAAGTACAGGGCATTAACTAGATAATTTTTTAAATGATAGAAATGATTCCCTAACAATTTAGATCATGAGACAACTGCATCCCAAGTTTTCTCCTGCCCTTACCATTTCTTCTGTGGTTGAAGTAATTGAACTTCACTTAATTCCAGAATAAACATATTTCAAAGATCCATCTCCCCTCCCACACCCACAATATGTTATCTAGTGTAGACTGATGATCCTCCCCGTACTTTTGCTAAATTCCCTAGTCAGTAGAAATAATATTAATGAAACATGAAGAGTCAACATTAATTAGAGTTAATGAAAAATTAAAATTGTCTTCTAATTACTATGTGTCTGATATTTTGCCCTCGCTGAAATATACAAGGAAATTAATTAATGAGTTTAACACTGCACTTTCCTTTTACTATATTTTTGAAATGGCCTTAGCAAAGATTGTCAATAAGTTCAAATCAAATATTCTCTTGAGGGCAATTTAAGCATGGAATTCCTACCTGGGATGCATCTATTCCCACATGAGTAATGCCCACTGATAGGTGGGTACATGAGTGGTAAGATAGCTATGGCCTAGAAAGTCACTCAGTTGAGAGAAGCCTCTTCCTAGCTTTTGCACAATTATTGTCATCTTTTCCTCCATTCCTCTTACAATCTGTAAGGTAGAATTTAGACACATTATACAAAAATGTGTTTTTTAAAATTCTTTTCCTAAAAGAATTTGAGATATTTTGCTGAGAAAGGCAGAAGAGAAAAAAGGATTTTCTTTGGTATATTTTTTTAAGTATAGAATATTGATGCTGATATGATTTCCTTCATGATTAAGAGAATATCACTGTAATTCCATTGAGGATACTACAATTAAGATAATAACCAATAGGTTAATGATCATATTACCATCAATTTCTATCAAAAAGAGAGCTACAAATATATTCAGTTAATAATCTCAGGAACAATTCTCTAAATTTAAACACTTATTTCCTTTGGGCAGCTTTCGCTGAACATATATCATGCTTATTTCTGAACAAAAAAGTGTACTTTAGCAACCAAGAAACAACTATTTCAACTTCTTTATCTAAGCTGTTTTCATCATTTTATCTATTATCTTATTTTTTGTGCATATCTTACATTCCTTTGTATTTTCATCTTCATTTTTTTTTGATTTTTGTTGTTGGTGTTCATTTATATTTACCCCTGACTTAAACACATTTCTATTTTTATATCTGAATCTTCCTGTTCTTCCTTAATGGTTTCTTGTGTCAAATAAAAACAAATCTAAACTTAGGTAAGATGACACTTTTTCTGAAAGACTACTGCAATCAGGAGAACATTCCAACTTCAGGATCTGCAAGTGTCTCTCAAAACCAAACAGAAAACAGCTTTTCTCATATATGGAGGGGTCATCAGGGCCAACAGAAACTTCTGAGAGGAAATTAGTCAAAGAAGTGATATATGCAGAGGGCATATTTAAAGTGGTCTGACCAAAAATGTTTCTAACTGTGGTTTTCCTACTTTAATTCTATGAATGCATTGTGTACCTGTCACGGTTCTCTAAGGAAAAAAAAAAAAAAACAAAACAGGATCTGTATATATAGAAAGACAGTTGCCTTGTGATTGCAGAATCTTGATAAGCTTAAAATCTTCAAGGTAAGCCAGGCAGGATGGAGATCCAGGGAACAGTGGCAGTTTGAGTACAAGGACAACTGTATGGCAGGATGTCTTCTTGTCCTGGCAAGATCAGTTTTAAGGCTTAACTGATTGAATGAGGCTCACTGGCATTATGGAGAGTTATCTACTTTATTCAATCTGCTAATTTAAATGTTAATCTCATTCAAAAAACACTTTCACAGAAATATCCAGAATAACATTTAACCAAATATCTGGGTATCACTGGCAGCTAAGTTGATGAATAAAATTAAGCATCACATACTGTTAAGGGGGAATATTTCATGTTTGTTCAGATTTGGGGAAAGCCAAAGTACAAAAACCCATGGAGAAGAAAGAAATTTAATTAAAATTTAGTTAGGATAAAAGAGAGGGTAAGAAATGCACAGTCTTCCCTGGTGGCTCAGGCAGTAAACAATCTGCCTGCAATGCAGGAGAACTGGGTTTAATCCCTGGGTCAGGAAGATCCCTTGGAGAAGGATACACAATTGTGAGTACTTGCTCATTTCTTTGTTTTCAAACTTCATTTTCCTGGATATGTTTGTTAGATTCAATACAAACTAAGCACTCGAAAAGACCATATATTTACTATCATAATTAATACTGCTAGATTCATCACCTAGTTTCACATTAAATGAGAAGAGTTCATTGAAGAACTATTTTGAAGGGAAAGTAATACAAAAGGTTGGGTAAAGAAATTAAAATGTAAGGTAAATGTTTTAAAAATTCAACCAAAGTGAAAGGTTGGAAGAGTTTCAAAGATTACATAAAGTAGTAGTGATATCAGATGGCATATTTCATTAAAGATCAAGAATGCATATACATTCAACAGTTATTATGCATTTACTATGAACTGGCACTGTGCAGATAAATGGCAATTCATTTAAGGTTGAACAAAATGGAAAGTCTTCCCTGATACTGTAGAGCTTACAGTAATAGTAGGGAGACAGACACGTGAGTGTACCATACAAATCCATATCACTTGAGTGTCACAAAAAATTAATTGTTTTCTTTCAGGTATATATCTGTAAGCATGTATATAAAGATGGGCTTTGTATATAATATATATGCCAACAAGTATTTTATCTTTCAAGTCAATCAAAGTATTGATATGAACACTGGCTTTGAATTATAAAACTGTTCAACAAACTGTAAAGAGAAAAACTCACTTTTAATTATATGATCTTTCATACCTGTCACATAGAATTATCCCTTTGCCCAGAATACTTCTTACCACTTATATTCACCTGGCAAAACCTACTCATCTTTCAAGATACAATTCAAATGTCACTTTCTCTGGGAGGATTTCCCTTATCTCTGGCTCAAGCTATTAACTGTTCCCTAATCTGTTCCCACAGCATTTTTGCAAACAGGGGTTTTTATTTCTTTTCATGTTAGGTTGAATGTATTTGTTTACTCATATATCTCCCACCAAACTATTGAGTTGCCCGAGAATAGCTGCCATGTATTTCTGAGCTTTGTAAATTAGAGACTAGCACAGTATCTGCTTATACACAAGTGTACTGAGTGAATGAATCTGCATGGCTTATAATTGAATGGTATATTGCTTGGATGTCTGATGTGTTTATCACCTTGCTTATACCTACCACCTTGTATGGAGGTATATTTAAAACAACAAATATTTATTTATAACTCACATTACATAAATATTATTGATCCACAGGGAAGATCTTTCCATCACAATCACTCAAAATTTACAGAGCACCCACTGTCTTGACTTTTGCTGGTCACCAGGCTAGAAAAAAATATTTAAAGGGTTTCACACAAAAATTAAATGTTGGGATCAGAAAGGAGACTTGCTACATCCACTCAACAATCCTCCAGCAAAGCTGGCCACATCAAATTGCAAAGGAGCCAAGAAAATAATCATACCATTTGCCTGGAAGAAAAGAGCCAGAAATCAGACCTAATGACTGCTGCACTTGACAACCAGAAATAAATGTGTTTTCTTGGAGTTCAGAAAGTCATCTTACACATCAACAGAAAACATGTATCAAAGTCATAAGGGAAATGATAAGGAGAGTATTGATCATGGGACACTGTATTTAAATTTAATCCAAAAGCCCTGTCTTTTCTGTAGTACTATGAAATAATATCTTAATATTTTCCAATGTTCATTATCATCCTTTTAAAGATCTCATGCTTTTTATTTCACTCACTTCATGTCAAATTTTTTTTGCCAATAATTAGCTAGAATTTTCAACTGTAGTCCAAGAGTCTAAAAATATTGTTATGGGAGCACCACAAAGCAAAGGCATAACATTAATATTATAATTTGACACTGCTCTAAAATATAGTTAACTTATTCCCTTTTTCATCAGATACTCATTTTAATTGCTCTAAATTAATTGTTTAGGGCATGATTTCACAAAGCTATGTTGGGATCTGACCTACTTAAACAGGCTTCGTATATAAAACTATTAACCAGCTTAGAGAAAGGTTAGTAGATAAGAGCATAGAAACAAGTCCAGAGAACACAATTTCTATATCTTCTCCAACTAGTGGTTCACATTCAAGTATGTTACAACTAATTTTACAAAATAATTTTACAAATAAGGTGATAGAAATAGGTTGTATGACACAGAAGGAAGAGTCCTAGTCTTAAATATAAAAGATTTTATTTTAGTCTCAGCCCCTCTGATTTTAAGCTGCCTAATTCTGAAAACTTCTCAAACTTTTCAAATTCTCAGTTTTATCTTCTATGAAATTAGGATATTAATACTTGTTCTACCTCAATCTTAGGATTCTTTCAAGACTCACTTGAGACAATGTATATGAAGGATTTGTAAAAAAAGAAATGTCATATACTTACAAATATTTACATAAGAGCATCCCTCAAAAAACACTTAGGACATTAGATACTAGGTTTCATAACTATCATCAATATTTTAAGATAAAGGAAGAGAGGGAGGAGACGAGATGGCAGAGTAGAAGGATTTGAGCTCACCTCCTCTCACAAGAAAACCGAAATCAAAACTAACTGCCGAATAACTAATGAAAAAGGACCAGAACCTACCAAAAAAGAAATAAAAAATCTACATCCAAAGACAAAGAAGAAGCTAAGTAAGATGTTAAAGGGGGTACTTTTGCAATATAATCAAATCCCATACCTGTTGGTGGGCAACCCACAAACTGGAAAATAATCATGTCACAGAGATTCTCCCATAGGAATGAGTGTTCTGAGCCTCATATCAGGCTCTTCTGTCTGGGGTGTGACATCAGAAAAGAGTTGCCAGGGCATTCGGTTTGAGGGCCAACAAGGGTTGGTCACAACCAACAAGGGTTGGTTTGGGGAAACAAAGACTCCACTCTTGGAGTATACAACAAGGTTTCATGTGCACTGGGACCCAGGGTAAAGCACTGACACCATAGGAGCCTGGAGTAGACCTACCTATGGGTCTCCTGGGGAGGAAGTAGTTAGCTCTGGCCCACTATGGGGCAAAGACAGTGGTGGCTGAGGTTCTAGGATACAGTCATCCTTGTGAACTCTCACAGAGGTCATTACTGTGAGAGGCCTGGCCCCATCCAACATCCTGCAGGATCCAGTGCTGGGATGCCTCAGGCCAAACAACCAACAGGGTGGGAACACAGACCTATCATCACAGGCAGCCTGAGTAAAGCCATCCTGAGCCCAGCATCATCTCTAAATATACCCCTTGACACAGCCCTGCCCAAATGAGGGATAACACCCAGCTCTACCCACGAGTGGGCAGGAACCAGTCCCTCCGATCAGGAAGCCTGCAGAAGTTCTTGGACCAAACACACTCACCAAGAGGCAGATACCAGAAGCAAGAGGAACAATAATCCTACAAAATGCAGAAGAAAGATTAGAAACAGAAATTTAGGCAAAATGAGACAGCAGAAAAATATGTTTCAGAAGAAGGAATAAGATTAAAAAAAAAAAAACAGAAGAACAACTAAGTGAAGTGGGCACAGGTGACATGCTTGGAAAATAATTCAGAATAATGATAGGAAAGCTCATCCAAGATCCTGGAAAAAGTATGGAGACACAGAACAAGAAGATACCAAGAATGTTTAAGAAAATCTTATAAAATTTAAAGAACAAGTAGAGATAAACATTACAAAAACTAAAATGTAAAATATACTAGACAGAATAGCATCAATAGCAGAATAAATGAGGCAGAAGAAAAACTATGAGAGCTGAAATACAGATTGATGGAAATAATTGCCATGAAATAGAACAAAAAAGAATGAAATGAGATGAGGACAGTCTAAGGGACTTCTGGGGCAACATTTAATACACCAACGTCTGCATTATAGTGGTCCCAGGGACATGGGAAAGCTCATTGGTAAATGTAAACATACAGTAAAAGAAATCATCCACATACAAATATGAAATCAAAAAGCAGTGATTGTGAGAGGAAGAAAGTACAAATGCAGGATATTCAGAATGCACTTGAAATTAAGAGACCAACAATTTAAAATACTCACACACACACACAAACACACAACTATATCAAAACCTCATAGGAACTGTAAACCAAAAATCTACAATAGATACTCACACACACAAATAAAATGCGATCCAATCACAACTCTAAAGACAGTCATCAAAACACAAGAGAAGAGAGCAAAAGAGGATGGAAAAAAAGACCTACAAAACAAATCCTAAACAATTAACAAAATGGCAATAAGAACACACATAATGATAATTATCTTAAAAGTAAATGCATTAAAGCTCCAGACAAAAGACACAGACTGGCTAAATGGATGCAAAAATAGAACCTGTATATATGCTGTCTACAAGAGACCTATTTCAGATCTAGGGACACATACAGAGTAAAAATAAGGGTATTGAAAAAGGTATTCCATAAAAACAGAAATCAAAAGAAAGCTGGAAGAATAATACTCATATTGAACAAAATAAAATTTTAAATAGAGACTATTACAGAGGCAAGGAAGGACACTAATAATCAAGGAATCAATCTAAGAAGATAAACAACTGTAAATATATATGCTCCCAACATAGGAACACTTCAATATATAAGGCAAATACCAATAGCCAAAAAAAAAAAAAGGAAAAATCAACAGTAATACAATAATAGTGGGGGACTTTAACATCCCACTTACATCAATGGACAGATCATCCTGACAGAAAATCAACAAGGGAGCATAGGCCTTAAATTAAACATTAGACCAATTTTTTTTATAGAATATTCCATCTGAAAGTAGCAGTATACACAATCTTCTAAAATGCACATGGAACATTCTCCAGGATAGATCACACATGTTGGGTCACAAAGCAAACGTCAGTAAATTCAAAAAATTGAAATCACATCAAATATCTTTTCTGATCAAAATGCTATGAGGTTAGAAATCAATTACATTAAAAAAAAAAAAAACTTAAAAAATGTACAGAGGCTAATGAATATACCACCAAACAACCAATGGATCAATGAAGAAATCGAAGAGGAAATTTAAAAAAAGAAGAAACAAATGAAAATGAAACCACAAAGACACAAAACCTTTGGGATGCAGCCAAAGCAGTTCTAAGAGGTAAGTCTATAGCAATACCACCTTAACTCATAAAATAAGAAAAATACCAATAAATAAGTTCATCTTACACATAAATCAACTAGAGAAGGAACAATAAACAAAACTGATAGTAGTAGAAGGAAACAAATCATAAAGAAAAGAGCATAAATAAATGAAAGAGAGATGAACAATGGAATAAATAAATCAAAGTAAAAACTCGTTCTCTGAAAAGATAAAATCAATAAACCTTCTAGCTAGACTCATCAAGAAAAAAAGGGAGAGGGCTCAAAATAACAAAGGAAATGAAAACAGAGAAGTTACATCTGATGGCACAGAAATACAAAGGATCATAAGAGACTACTACATGCAACTATATATCAATAAAATAAACAACCTAGAAGAAATAAACAAATTACTTAAAAGGTCTGAGCAACTATATGCCAATAAATTGTACAACCCAGAAGAAATGAACAGATGCTTAGAAAGGTATACTCTCCCAAGACTGAACCAGGAAGAAATGGAAAATAGGAACAGAGCGATCACAAATACCAAAACTGAAACTGTGATTAAAAATTTCCAAAATACAGAAGTCCAGGACCAGATGGCTTCACAGGCTGATTCTAAGAAACACTTAGACAAGAGTTAACATCTATACTTCCAAAATTCTTCCAAAAAATTGCAGAGGAAGGAAGTCTCTCTAACTCATTCTATGAGGCCACCCTCATCACCCTGATACCAAAACCAAAGATAATATCCAAAAAAAAAAAAGAGAGAGAGAGAGAAATTACAGATGAATGGTCACTAATGAACATATACATAAAAATCCTCACCAAAATAGTAGCAATCTGAATCTAACAACACACTAAATAGACACACATCCAAAGAAGATATCCAGATATCCCACAAACACATGAAAAACTGCTCAACATCATTGATTATTAGAGTCATATGAATCAAAACTACCATGAGGTACTGCCTCATACCAGTCAAACTGGCCATCATCAAAAAAACCTACAAACAACAAATGCTGGAGAGAATGTGGAGAAAAGGAAATGCTCTTGTACTGTTGCTGAGAATGTAAACTCATACAGTTACTATGAAGAATACTATGGTGATTCCTTAAAAACTTAGGGATATTCCTTAGAAACTTTAAGAAAACATGACCCAGCAATCCCACTACTGGACATATACCCTGAGAAAACCACAATTCGAAAAGACACATCTATGCCAATGTTCACTGCAGCACTATTTACAAAAGACAGGACATGGAAGCAATCTAGATGTCCATTGACAGATGAATGGATAAAGAAGTTGTGGTACAGAGATACAATGAATTTGAGTCACTTCTAGTGAGGTGGATGAAGCTAAAGCCTGTTATACAGAGTGAAGTAAGTCAAAAAAAAAAAAGAAAAAAACAAATATAGTATAATAAGCATGTATGTGGAATCAAAAAAACAGTGCTGATGATCCCTATTTGTAGGGAAGGAATGGAGACACAGATGTAGAGAATGGACTTGTGATACAGGTTGGGGGTGGGGGAGGTGAAAGTAGAACAAATTGAGAAAGTAGCATATACACACTACCAAGTGTACATGTATAAAATAGCTACTGGGAAGCTGCTGTATAACACAGGGTATCCAACCTGGTACTTTGTGACAACCTAAAGAGGCAGGATTGGGAGGGAGGCTCAAGTCATAAATATATATAATTATGACTGATTCACAATGTTGAACAGCAGAAACCAATACAACATTATAAAGCAATTATCCTCCAATTATTTCTTTTTTAAAAGAAAATATCATCTCAGAAGTCAGCAGATCCCATGATTAAATGCAGAATGTGACAAAACAATCTAACTGTATTATCAAATGCATGAAACCTCATGAAGGAGATGGGGGAAAGGTGCTTACCTCACAACTTTGTGAGTAGAGGATATAAAACTAGAGGTAAAAGACAGAGCACTGTACTCTAGTTGATTGTTTCCTTCAAGAATACATGTTAACAAACCTGAAATCACTATACTTTGTATACTTATATTGCATAAACCTGCAAACAATGGATGATGCAATTCAGGTTTTTTCACTATTAGAATGTGAATTTACAGATAAACCAAGGGAGAAAGCTAGAATGAATCATATTATACTCAAATAGATACATGGATGAACAAAATGTGGTGAAAAGTAAGGAAATCCTGCCATTTTTAACAATAAGATGAATTTGGAGGACATTAAGTAAAATAAGCCAGACACAGAAGGACAAATATTCTATGATTTCACTTAAATGAAATACCAAGGGTAGTCATACTCACAGAAACAGGAAGTAGAATGGTGGATGCCAGAGGTTCAGAGGAGAGGGAAATGTGGAGTTGTTGTTTAATGAATATAGAGTTTCAGTTTTACAAAAATTCTGGAGATTGATTGCACAACAATATGAAAATATTTAACACTGTTTTACACTTAAAATGCTTAGGTGGCAAATTTTGTTATGTGTACTTTAACAAATTATTTTTCAAAATATGTTCTTTCAAAACATACATTATGAAAAGGTGGGAAGAAAAGGAATAATTTTACAGTGGTCACACCAGACCACCATTACCTAAACCAGGTGACTGAGGTGATTACCCTCAGCGAAAAGTTATGCTGATGCATGTACCATTGCTGCTACAGTGGCTAAGTCACTTCAGTTGTATCCAACTCTGTGCGACCCCAGAGATGGCAGTGCACCAGGCTCCCCCATCCCTGGGATTCACCAGGCAAGAACACTGGAGTGGGTTGCCATTTCCTTCTCCAATGCATGAAAGTGAAAAGTGAAAGTGCAGTCGCTCAGTCGTGTCCGACTTTTCACGACCCCATGGACTGCAACTTACCAGGCTCCTCCATCCATGGGATTTTCCAGGCAAGAGAACTGGAGTGGGTTGTCATTGCCTTCTCTGGCATGTACCGTTGAGATGTTGTGATAAATTATACACTACTGCTGCAGCCTTCTTCCCAAATACAGACAACCCGAGTCTAATATGAGAAAAACATCAGAAAAACCGACTGAAGAACATTCTATGAAATAACTGACCAGTATACAAGACCATCAAGGTCACCAAAACAAGGAGAGTTTGAGAAACTATCACAGTCTAGAGAAGCCTAAGGTGATATGATGACTCAATGTAATATGACATCCTGGATGGATTCCAGAAACAAGAAGAGTAGTGACAAACCTAAGAAAATTCAAAAATTCAAATAAGTGGTAGATTTTAGGTAATAATAATGAATCAAAATTGTTTCATTAGTTTTGAAAAATCTATCAACAGTGCTAAAAATCATTACAATAGAGGGAACTGGATATGGGATATATAGGAATCCTTCATACTATTGTTGAAACATTTTATTCAATATAAATTTAAAACTATTCAAAAATTCACAATTTTAATATTTTAAAGAAGACTATACAGAGTATGCTCAAACTACTGCACATTTGCACTCATCTCACATGCAAATAAAGTAATGTTCAAAATTCTCCAAGCCAGGCTTCAGCAATATGTGAACCGTGAACTTTCAGATGTTCAAGCTGGTTTTAGAAAAGGCAGAAGAACCAGATATCAAGTTGCCAACATCCTCTGGATCATCAAAAAAGCAAGAGAGTTCCAGAGTTCTGCTTTATTGACTATGCCAAAGCCTTTGACTGTGGATCACAATAAACTGTGGAAAATTTTGAAAGAGCTGGGAATACCAGACCACCTGACCTGCTTCATGAGAAACCTATATGCAGGTCAGGAAGCAACAGTTAGAACTGGACATGGAACAATGGACTGGTTCCAAATAGGAAAAGGAGTACATCAAGGCTGTATATTGTCACCCTGCTTATTTAACTTATATGCAGAGTACATCATGAGAAACGCTGGGCTGGAAGAAGCACAAGCTGGAATCAAGATTGCTGGGAGAAATATCAATAACCTCAGATATGCAGATGATACCACCCTTATGGCAGCAACTGAGGGGAACTAAAAAGCCTCTTGATGAAAATGAAAGAGGAGAGTGAAAAAGTTGGCCTAAAGCTCAACATTCAGAAAACGAAGATCATGGCATCTGGTCCCATCACTTCATGGCAGATAGATGGGAAAACAGTGGAAACAGTGTCAGACTTTATTTTCTTGGATTCCAAAATCACTGCAGATGATGATTGCAGCCATGAAATTAAAAAACACTTACTCTTTGCAAGGAAAGTTATGACCAACCTAGACAGAATATTGAAAAGCAGAGATATTACTTTGCCAACAAAGGTCCGTCTAGTCAAGGTTATGGTTTTTCCAGGGGTCATGTATGGATGTGAGAGTTGGACTGTGAAGAAAGCTGATCGCCAAAGAATTGATGCTTTTGGACAGTGGTGATGGAGAAGACTCTTGAGAGTCCCTTGGACTGCAAGGAGATCCAACCAATCCATCCTAAAGGAGATCAATCCTGGGTGTTCACCGGAAGGACTGATGCTGAGGCTGAAACTCCAGTACTTTGGCCACCTCATGTGAAGATTTGATTCATTGAAAAAGGCCCTGATGCTGGGAGGGATTGGGGGCAGGAGGAGAAGGGGACAGCAGAGGATGAGATGGCTGGATGGCATCACCAACTCGATGGACATGAGTTTGAGCTAACTCCAGGAATTGGTGATGAACAGGGAGACCTGGTGTGCTGCAGTTCATGGGGTCACAAACAGTCGGACATGACTGAGTGACTGAACTGAAATGAGTGGCCTAAAAGGCCTCTGTCAGACCCTTAATAATCAAAGAATTAACTACCTTCACTAGATAACCATTACTGATGAAGGTTATTACAACTAAATTACATTTCCTTCTAAGTTCAGTTCAGTTCAGTCGCTCAGTCATGTCCGACTCTTTGCGATCTCATGAATTGCAGCACGCCAGGCCTCCCTGTCCATCACCAATTCCTGGAGTTCACCCAAACTCATGTCCATCAAGTCGGTGATGCCATCCAGCCATCTCATCCTCGGTCGTCCCCTTCTCCTCCTGCCCCCAATCCCTTCCAGTATCAGAGTCTTTTCCAATGAGTCAACACTTTGAATGAGTTGGCCAAAGTAATTCAGTTTAAACTTTAGCATCAGTCCTTCCAAAGAACACCCAGGACTGATCTCCCTTAGAATGGACTGGTTGGATCTCCTTGCAGTCCAAGGGACTCTCAAGAGTCTTCTCCAACACCACAGTTAAAAAGCATCAATTCTTCAGTGCTCAGCTTTCTTCACAGTCCAACTCTCACGTCCATATATGACCACTGGAAAACCAAAGCCTTGACTAGACAGACCTTTGTTGGCAATGTAATGTCTCTGCTTTTGAATATGCTATCTAGGTTGGTCATAACTTTCCTTCCAAGGAGTAAGTGTCTTTTAATTTCATGGCTGCAATCATCATATGCATTGATTTTGGAGCCCAAAAAATGAATTCGGACACCATTTCCACTGTTTCCCCATCTATTTCCCGTGAAGTGATGGGACCAGATGCCATGATCTTCGTTTTCTGAATGTTGAGTTTTAAGCCAACTTTTTCACTCTCCTCTTTTACTTTCATCAAGAGGCTTTTTAGTTCCTCTTCACTTTCTGCCATAAGGGTGGTGTCATCTGCATATCTGAGGTTAAGCAGTAAGGTACAAAATAAATTTGAGTATACTTGGTTTTTTATGAATTAAGGTCTAAGGTGTTTGCCTCATAGTTATAAATTAGTAGCACTGACTAAAACCTAACAATTTTCGATTCCACCAACATTGCACTTTCATTTATGCTATCCCTATTATAACCTTTTAACTTCAAATAAATTTAGACTTAGAAAACTTTGTGAAATTAGTCTACAGTGTTCCCATATACTGTTCTCTTAGCCTTCTCCATTGTTAATATCTTACATAATCATAGTATAATTTTTAAAACCAGGTAATTAACACTATTAAACTACAGACTATTCAGATTTCACCAGTTTTTCCTCTAGTATTATTTTTTCTGTCCCAGAATCTAATTCAGAATCCTACATCACATTTAGTTGTCATGTCTCAGTATCTTCTAAACTGGCACAGTTCCTCAATCTGTCTTCTCTTTCATGACCTGGACACTTCTCAAGAATACTAACCAGCTATTTAAAGAATATTCCCCATTTTGGATTTATCTCATATCTGCTACTTTATTATGATCAAATTCAGATTATACAGTTTGTACAGGAATACAAAGAAGAGAGTCTGTGCCCCATACCAGTGGCCTTTATCAGTAGGTACAGGACGTCACTATATCTTATCACTGGTACTATTAAATTTGATCTCTTGGTTTAGGGTTTACTATTTGTCAAGTATCAGAATAAGTGCATTTACATTACCTGTTTAATTCTTACAACCAACCTATATACTGCATATTATTATTACCCACGTATTTTTTTTTAAGCTGAGCTTTCTAGGGTCAAGTAACTTGCCCAAATACAGTTTGTAAATAGTTGAGGCAGAATCTGAAACTAGGCAGTCTAGCTCTAGAGCCTCCACTTTTAATCTCTATGAATACTGCCTCTCTATCCTAAAAATTGGGTTTACCAATCTTTAAAATCTTATCATTAAGTCCCTACTGTTCTTTTCCTTCAGTGTATTAACATATCGATCACTGGCAGTCATTCATGAAGTATGGCATCTGAAAATCCTCCCCTCTCAATTTCAAAGGATGTAATACTTTGAAATAAGATTGTGAGAATGTTTCACAATAGATTTTGCACAAACATTTATTCAAAGCATCCTGAATTTCTCAATTCTTGTATCCAACCGTTAACTTCCAACCATTAAAACAACTAACCATTAACATCCAACCACTAACACACACACACTTAATCTAAAGATAGATTTGAGGAAATATCATATTAAACAGCATAATGTAGTGTTTAAGCATGTAAACTTTAGTGTTGGGATGACTGAGTTTAAATTATGGTTTTACCACTTACTAGTTACAAGACCTTGGTTAATTAATCTCTCTTCTAAGCTTCATTTTTATGTGTGTAAAACAAAATGATATTATAACAATTGATAAATGTTCCTGTGTGCTCAGTCGTGTTTGACTCTTGGCAACCCTATGGACTGAAGCCCGCCAGGCTCCTCTGTTCACAGATTTTTCCAGGCAAGAATACTGGAGCGGATTGCCATTTCCTACTCCAGGGGTTCTTCCAGATGCAGGGATTGAACCAGCATCTCCTTGCATTGGCAGGCAGATTCCCCACCACCAGTGCCACCTGAGATGCCACATGCCCCCTAAAATGGTGGAAAATGTGTGAGATATATAGTACATAGTTAAAATCCCAATGTACTTGTAATTGTAGTACCAGAGGAGAGGGAGAAGAAGAAGAAAGATTCAGTATTTGAAGAAATACTTCACATAGAAGTATTCCAAATCTTAAAATATTTCAAAATGAAGTCACAGACTGAAGAATATGCATAAAACAACCCTCCTCCCCAAAATCTAAATACATCGCAGTAATCTAGAGAAAACAAAGTTAAAAAGAATATCTTAAAAATGAAACAATTAACCTCAAATTGGGACTTGAACTCATGTGCTGGGACTGGAACCCAGCCAAAACCCAATTTGTATTCTTATTTTTATTACCATAAAAACAAATATGATGAATCGGGTAATGGAAATGACAGAAAAAAAAACAGTAGGCAAACGAGACAAAGCCAGTGACATATACATTTAAAAATATCATACATTCATCTATAAATGCCAGAAGTGAGCCAAAAATTTTATTCTGAGCTCTCTAGTATCTAGTATTTGTCTGAGCAGAGAGGCAAATAATTATCAGATTCAACAACTTTATAATATAGATTCAAAGTAACTGTTTAGGAGAGACACAGCATTCTGTGAACCCGAGGTATTTCCCCAGTGGATCCTCCTAAAGTGAAAACTGTTTGATATAGCAGTCTACATCCTCAATAAAATCCCAGGACAAATAGAATAGTGATCTTCTTTAACAGCTTCTTCTTATATTGATTTAATATATGCCTATCACAAAGTAAGCACTACATAAACTTTTGTTGATTGAATAAATGCCTTCCCTTGTAGGACATTTTCATAAAATCAAGGAATATTCATTCAGTACCAACACTCAGATAAAGGGCAAAAATAAGATGATTCAAGAATATAGTTCTCTGATGGTCTAGAATGTTCCAAGGACAAAATCTGACTATCCAATGATCAGTGACTGGAAGCAAGAGAGCTAAATTCAACTTGCATATGTTTGGTTTAGGCCACAGGATGTCTCTATTTTTTCGTTTTTTATTTTATTTTCTTTGGCTATGCTATTTTTTTAATTTTTTAACATAAATTAATTATTTAATTGGAGGCTAATTACTTTACAACATTGTATTGGTATTGCCATACATCAACATTAATCTTCCACGGGTGTACACATGTTCCCCATCCTGAACCCCCTCCCACCTCTTTCCATATACCATCCCTCTGGGTCATTCCAGTGCACCAGCCTCAACCATCCTGTATCATGCATCAAACCTGGACTGGTGATTCATTTCACATATGATAATATACATGTTTCAATGCCATTCTCCCAAATCATCCCATCCTCGCCCTCTCCCACAGAGTCCAAAAGACTGACTGTTCTATACATATCTGTGTCTCTTTTGCTGTCTTGCATACACGGTTATTGTTACCATCTTTGTAAATTCCATATATATGCATTAGTATACTGTATTGATGTTTTTCTTTCTGGCTTACTTCACTTTGTATAATAGGTTCCAGTTTCATCCACCTCATTAGAACTGATTCAAACGTATTCTTTTTAGTGGCTGAGTAATACTCCATTGTGTGTGTGTACCACAGCTTTCTTATCCATTTGTCTGCTGATGGACATCTAGGTTGCTTCCAAATCCTGGCTATTATAAACAGTGCTGCGATGAACACTGGGGCACACGTGTCTCTTTCAATTCGGGTTTCCTCAGTGTGTATGCCCAGCAGTGGGATTGCTGGGTCATAAGACAGTTCTATTTCCAGTTTTTTAAGGAATTTCCACTGTTCTCCATAGTGGCTGTACTAGTTTGCATTCCCACCAACAGTGTAAGAGCATTCCCTTTCCTCCACACCTTCTCCAGCGTTTATTGCTTGTAGACTTTTGGATAGCAGCCATTCTGACTGGTGTGAAATGGCACCTCATTGTGGTTTTGATTTGCATTTCTCTGATAATGAGTGATGTTGAGCATCTTTTCATGTGTTTGTTAGCCATTTATATGTCTTCTTTGAAGAAATGTCTGATTAGTTCTTTGGCCCATTTTTTGATTGGGTCGTTTATTTTTCTGGAATTGAGCTGCAGGAGTTGCTTGTATGTTTTTGAGATTAATTATTTGTCAGTTGCTTCATTCGCTATTATTTTCTCCCATTATGAAGGCTGTCTTTTCACCTTGATTATAGTTTCCTTTGTTGTGCAGAAGCTTTTAATTTTAATTAGATCCCATCAATGTTGAAAAATTGTAAGCATTTCCCCTAAAATCAGGAAGAAGATAAGGGTGCCCACTTTCACCACTACTATTTAACATAGTTTTGGAAGTTTTGGCCACAGCAATTAGGGCAGAAAAAGAAATAAAAGGAATCAACTAACACACACACACACACACAGCCTATCAGGCTCCTCTGTCCATGGAATTATCCAGGCAAGAATACTGAAATGGGCTGCCACATCATCCTCCAGGGGGATAATGGTGGAAGGAACATAAAGTTGGATCAGGACAAATTTATTGATATAGACTCACTAAGCAAAGATTCTGTATTAAATATTGCAGCTTAGGTAGTCTGACAGGGCTCTAACATTCTGATCGGTTGGTTGGTTCACTGACTGAAACATGGACCAAAGTTGGCTCACAGTAAGCAAACTGGACATGTTAGGTCAAAATTTCTGGCTTAATGTAGGGAAAGGGATTCAAAGGATGAAGAGACTGGAATATTACTGGATTTTCCATTTAAGACCTGCTCACCCACACCAGAAGAGCCCAGAAGACATACTGTTCACAAATATTGTGAGAACTAAACTTCTGAGAAAAGCAGCAGCATCCCTGAGGAGCTATGTATGCTTTTTGTAGGCCAGACCTCACTGTGAGAACAGCAGTCATTGGACTGAAAAACCTAAATGCAATGGGAGTAATTGGATTTTGACGTGATAGGATCCAAATGGCAGCATTCAATAGCAAAAGACCAGGTAGACATAATTACCATAATGGAAAGCAGATTCAAAGCAGTAGTCAGAATAGTCTGACTCATGCAGACCTAAAATGCTGGCTACTTGATCATAGTGTTTCTAGAATGAAATTGATAGAAGCCCACTAAATTCTTAACTTTATCTGTATAAGCAGAAAAGCTCTAGGTCAAGAAAACAAAAGTCTAACCTGATTCATTAAAACACAGAGACACAGCCCCTCAATCAATTCCCATACATAATATAGTTCACAAACCCAGAATCTCTTGAATGAGAGAGAGGTTGAGCAGCTTTGAGAAAGGATCATGGTATACTACCAAAAACATATGTTACTAATCCTTTCTCCAATCTTCCTTATAGGGACCAAAAGTCCTATGTGCATTGACAAAAAAGTAATAAAAGAAATTAATCAGATCTTCAGGGGACTAGTGGACAGTGATTTGGAATAGATTCCATGCAACCCAAAACAGCACTGTAGGCCACCAGAGTACAGGATTATGGAGGTGAGGTGATCAATGGAGTTTTAGTTCAGGTCCATCTCACAGGGATACAGTAGTTCCCAAAATTCATCCTGTGGTTATTTCCCCAGTTCTGGAATGCACAAAATAGAACAGACACACACACACAACCAGCAGCTGGAAGAATCCCCACGTTGATTCCCTGATCTCTTGAATGAGGCAAATGGTGGGAAAGGCCAACTGGAAGTCAGTAGAACTGTCTCTACCTAAGACAATAGTAAATGAAAAGCAATACCACATTACCAGAGGGATAGCAGAGATTAGTGCCACCATCAGTGACTTGAAAGGTGCAAAGGTGGCAATTCCCACAATATCCCCTTTCAACATGCCTATTTGGCCTGTGCAGAGGTCAGATGGGTCTTAGAGAATGAAAAGTTGATTATTGTACACTTAATTAAGAAATGGTTCCAATTTCAGCTGCTAAACCAGATGTGATTTTACTGCTTGAGCAAATTAACACATCCGCTTGAATATAATATGCATCTATTGGTCTGGTAAATGATTTTTTTTTTTCTGTATCTGTTAATCAGTTCAGTCACTCAGTTGTTTCCGACTATTTGCGACCCCATGGAATCTGTTAATAAGGACCATCAGAAACAATTTTCTTTCAGCTGACAAGGCAAACATTATACCGTCACTATCCTAACTCATAATTTCTTTACAAGGATCTTGATCACCTTCATTTCCACAAAATATCATTGGTCTTTGATATTAATGATATTATGCAGATTGGACCTAGTAGTAAGAAGGACACATACAATACTCTAGAGATATTGGTAAGACCATTGCATTCCAGAGGGTGAGAAGCAAATCCAACAATTCAGGGGCATTCTATTTTGGTGAAATTTACAGAGGTTCAGTGGTGTGAGGCATGTCAAGGTATCTCTTCTAAAGTTAATGGCAAGCATTTTATCTTGTCCTTCTTATAACCAAAAAGAGACACATACTGTCTAGTGGACCTCTTTCAGTTCTGAAGGCAACGCACTCCTCATTCTGGTATGTTACTCTGACTCACTTACCAAGTGTCTCAAATAACTATTAGCTTTGAGTAGGATCCAGAATAACAGAAACCTTTGCAACTTGTCCAGCCTGCAGTGCAAGCTTCTCTGCCCCTTCGGACCCATGATCCAGCAGATCAAATGGTGATTAAATTGTCTGTGGCACATAGGGAAGCTGTTTAGAGTCTATGTCATGATCTTGGCAAACTATAGTGCAAGCTCTCAGGAATTTTGAGCCAAGACCTGTGATCCACTGCAGATTATTATACCCCTTTTGAGGAAGAATTCTTGGTCCATTTCTGGGCTTCCCTAGAAATTGAGCATTTAATCATGGGCCAACTTATCTTGTAACTTGAACTCACCACCATGAAATAGGTATTATCTCACCTACCAAGTCATAAAGGCTGTAGGCAATGCAGTATTGCATCATCAAATGTAAGTTGAAAATATGAGATTGGTGTTGAAGAGACCCTGAAAATATGAGGAAGTTTCATGGAGATGTCCAAATGCCCATTGTCCCCATTACTATTATATTACCTTCTCCTTCTCAGCCTGTACCTACAGCCCCCTGGGGAATTCTCTATGCTCAGACAGCTGAAGAAGATAAATTTCAGGTCTTGTTTACATAAGGATTTGAAAGATATGCAAGTACCACCCAGAAGTGGACAACCTCTTTATAAGACATCCATGAAGGACAGTGGTGAAGGAAAGCCCTCCCAGTGGGTAGAATTTAGAGTTGCACACTTGTCTGCTCACTTTGCTTAGAAGGAAAAAATGGCCAACAGCGCAATTATATAACAATTCACAGATGTGACCAATGGCTTGGCTCAATTGTCATGGACTTGGAAGGAACGTATTTGAAAAACTGGTGATAAGGAAAATTTGATATAGAAGTCTGCGGATATGCCTTTCTGAATGGGCAGAAAATGTGAATATATTTGTGTCCCATGTGAATGCTCACCAAAGGGTAATCTCTGCAGAGGAGGAATTTAACAATCAAGTGGATAGATCTACCCATTCTGTAGATACTTCTTAGCTTCTTTGCCCAGCCACCTAAGTCACTGTCCAGTGGGTTCATGGACAAAGAGGCCATGGTGGCAGAGATAGGGGTTATGCATGGGATCAGCAACACGGACTTGCACTCATCAACACTTGGACATCAGCTTGGACTGAATGTCCAACCTACCAGGGACAGAGACCAACAGTGAGTGCTCAATATGGCACCATTCTCTGGAAAACTCAGCCAGTTATATGGAAACAGGTCAATTACGCTGAACTGTTAACAACATTGAAAGGAGACTGTTTTGTTCCTACTGGAATAGACACTTATTCTGGATATGGATTTGCTTTCCTATATGCAATTCCTCTCCCAGCACGACCATCTGAGCACAACAGAATGCTATATTCACCATCATGGTATTCAATACAGCATTCCTTCTAATCAAGGAACTCACTTCATAGCAAAAGAAGTACAACAGTGGACGATGCTCATGTAGTTCACTAGTTTTACCATGCTTTCTGCCACTCTGAGGTAGTTGATTTGACAAGAGTGGAATGGCTTTCTGAAGACCCAGTTACAGTACCAGCTCTTTCACAATACCTGGCAGGGCTTGGGAAAGGCTCTCCAGAAGGTTATATACGCTGTGAGTCAGCATCTAATACTTGATGCTTATGTGCCTGAATCACAGTGACTCCACTTTGTTAGCTCCGTATTAGGCCTGCAGTCCTATCCCTCCACTTTATGCATAGCTAAACTTTATCATACTTACAAAGAATGTACCCAAACCAAACAAGTTCCCTATCAGCTTGCCTTCATCAGATATGAAAAACAGGAGAATGTCTTTTGCTGAAGCAAATCGTTAATGGTCACAAGATGCCCCAAGGGGGAGGAAAAACCCAGTTCTCAACAGTGTGGGCATCGTTCTCCCTTGGTAGAGATATTCTGTTTTAAGCTTTGCCCCCTTTAAATCTCCCTGTACCCTTCTGGGCAATTCAGAGTGCAGCTGCTAATGCCTCTGGATCATCATCCACCTGATCTTGCTTGTATGTAAGTTATCCACAATAGACTTCATAATTGCACTTTATGGAGTTACATGCTTCATTTTTTGGTCATAAAGTTCTTTCACAGTTTGGAGGATATTATTCAACATCTCCACCTCCCATCACTGCTTTTTCTCCCATAGCCAGGATTCATGGATCCAGGAATAAAGGGTACAAATGGGAATGGCATCACTCATTACTACCTTATTGACTCACTAGAAAACTTCTGCTTTGTCTTCCTGTGATCTAATGTTCTGGTAGCCTAGAAGTTTCTTAAAGAGGGAGGAATAATTCCACCAAGAGACACAACAATGATTCCATTCACCTAGAAGTTAAAACTGCTGCCTGAAAGACATAAACAGACATTTCTCCAAAGAAACATACAGATAGCTAACAAACACATGAAAATATGCTCTACATTGCTAATTATTAGAGAAATGCAAATCAAAACCACAATGAGGTATCATCTCACACCGGTCAGAATGGCCATTATCAAAAGTCTACAAACAAATGTTGGAGAGGGTGTGGAGAAGGGGGAAGCCTCTTATACTATTAGTGGGAATGCAAACTGATACAACTACTATGGAGAACAGTATGGATATTTCTTTAAAAAATAGGAATAAAACCACCATCACTTCAGTTCAGTTCTGTCGCTCAATCCAGTCTGATGCTTTGTGACACAATGCAGCACCCCAGGCTTCCCTGTTCATCACCAACTCCCGGAACTTGCTATGACAAGTAGAAGATGGATCTCATATCCATCAAGTCAGTAATGCCATCGAACCATCTCATCCTCTGTCATCTGTTTCTCCTCCTGCCCTCAATCTTTCCCAGCATCAGGGTCTTATCTAATGAGTCAGCTCTTCGCATCAGGTGGCCAAAGTATTGGAGTTTCAGCTTCAGCATCAGTCCTGGCAATGAATATTCAGTATTGTTGTCCTTTAGGATGGACTGGTTTGATCTCCTTGCAGTCCAAGGGACTCTCAAGAGTCTTGTCCGACCCCACAGTTCAAAAAGCATCAGTTCTTCAGTGCTCAGCTTTCTTGGTGCTCTAACTCTCACATCCATACATGACTACTGGAAAACCACAGCTTTGACTAGACAGGCTTGTGTTGGCAAAGTAACGTCTCTGCTTTTTAATATGCTGTCTAGGATTGCCGTAGCTTTTCTTCCAAGGAGCAAGCGTCTTTTAATTTCATGGCTACAGTCACCATCTGCAGTGATTTTGGAACCCAAGAAAATAAAGTTTCTCACTTTTCCCATTGTTTCCCCATCTATTTGCCATGAATTGATGGACCAGATGCCATGATCTTCATTTTCTGAATGTTGAGTTTTATGCCAACTTTTTCACTCTCCTCTTTCACTTTCATCAAGAGGCTTTTTAGTTCTTCACTTTCTGACATAAGGGTGGTGTCATCAGCATAGCTGAGGTTATTCATATTTCTCCTAGAAATCTTGACTCTAACTTGTGCTTCATCCAGCCCGGCATTTCAAATGGTGTACTCTGCATGTAAGTTAAATAAGCAGGGTAACAATATACAAACTTGATGTACTCCTTTTCCAATTTGGAACCAGTCCACTCTAACTGTTGCTTCTTGACCTGCATACAGATTTCTCAGGAGGCAGGTGAAGTGGTCTGGTATTCCCATCTCGTGAAGAATTTTCAACAGTTTGTTGTGATCCACACAGTCAAAGACTTTAGTGTAGTCAATGAAGCATAAGTAGATGTTTTTCTGGAATTATCTTGCTTGTTCTGAGATCCAACTGATATTGGCAATTTAATCTTTGATTCTTCTGCCTTCTCTAAATCCATCTTGAACATCTGGAAGTTATTCATGTACTGTTGAAGCCTAGCTTGGAGAATTTTCAGCACTACTTTGCTAGCATGTGAGATGAGTGCAACTCTGTGGTATTTTGAATATTCTTTGGCATTGCCTGTCTTTGGGATTCGAATAAAAACTTTTCCAGTCCTGTGGCTACTGCTGAGTTTCCAAATTTGCTGGCATATTGTGTGCATCACTTTAATAGTACAGTATTTTAGGATTTGAAATAATTCACCTGGAATTCCATCACCTCCACTAGTTTTGTTCATAGTGAGGCTTCCTAAGGTCCACTTGCCTTCACACTCCAAGATGCCTGGATCTAGGTGAGTGACCACACCATTGTGGTTATCTGGGTCATAAGATATACATAAACATATACATACATATATATATTTATATATTTATATATATACTATAGTTCTCTGTATATTCTTGCCACAGCTTTTTAATATCTTCTGTTTCTTTTAGGTCCAGACAGTTTCTGTCCTTTATTGTGCCCATATTTGCATGAAATGTTGCCTTCAGTTCAGTTCAGTTCAGCTCAGTCATGTCCAACTCTTTGAAACCCCATGAATCGCAGCACGCCAGGCCTCCCTGTCCATCACCAACTCCTGGAGTTCACTCAAACTCATGTCCATTGAGTCGGTGATGTCATCCAGCCATCTCATCCTTGGTCGTCCCCCTCTCCTGCCCCCAATCCCTCCCAGCATCAGAGTCTTTTCCAGTGAACTCTTCGCATGAGGTGGCCAAAGTATTGCAGTGTCAGCTTTAGCATCAGTCCTTCCAGTGAACACCTAGAACTGATCTCCTTCAGAATGGACTGGTTGGATCTCCTTGCAATCCAAGAGACTCTCAAGAGTCTTCTCCAACACCGCCGTTCAAAAGCATCAATTCTTTGGCACTCAGCCTTCTTCACAGCTCCACAATGGAGGTAATATAAATTTATCTGAAAAACACATAGGATATATCTCAGTATTACCATGTTCTATGATTAAGGTCAATGGAAAACTATAATAACTCAACTCAGGTAAAATTACTAATGACTCAGATACTTCAGGAATGAAATCATGAGTCACACTACCAGGTAAAGAAGAGTAACCAACTGAGGTGCTTGCTAAATAGAGTACAGAATGAGTAGTAAAAGATAATTACAAATACTAGGTATGACCCGTGACTAGCTTCAGAAGTAGAAATATAATTCTCTTGAGTATTTCCTCCTTGTTTTGTTAGGAATATGTTTCTGTGTTTACATATGTATATGAATGAGAAGACATATTTTTTCTCCCCTCTCTCATTTTTTTACCACAACATGTAAGATAAGTTGACTTTATATATCATAGTATTTAAGCATTGCTAATTATACATCACAGGACTTAAATTGTGGGATATTAAGGAGAAGACAGGGATCAAGACCATCCCCAAGAAAAAGAAATGCAAAAAAAAAAAACCAAAATGGCTGTCTGGGGAGGCCTTACAAATATCTGCGAAAAGAAGAGAAGCAAAAAGCAAAGGAGAAAAAGAAAGCTATACCCATTTGAATGCAGAGTTCCAAAAGAATAGCAAGGAGAGATAAGGAAGCCGTCCTCAGTGATGAATGCAAACAAATAGAGGAAAATAATAGAATGGGAAAAACTAGAGATCTCTTCAAGAAAATTAGAGATACCAAGGGAACATTTCACATAAAGATGGGCTCAATAAAGGATAGAAATGGTATGGACCTAACAGAAGTAGAAGACATTAAGAAGAGGTGGCAAGAATACATGGAAGAACTGTATAAAAAATATCTTCATGACACAGATAATCACGATGGTGTGATCGCTCACCTAGAGCCAGACATCCAGGAATGTGAAGTCAAGTGGGCCTTAGGAAGCATCACTATAAATAAAGCTAGTGGAGGTGATGGAATTCTAGTTGAAATATTTCAAATCCTTAAAAACAATGCTGTGAAACTGCTGCACTCACTATGTCAGCAAATTTGGAAAACACAGCAGTGGCCATAGGACTAGAAAGCGTCAGTTTTCATTGCAATCCCAAAGAAAGGCAATGCCAAAGAATGCTCACAAATTACCACACAATTGCACTCATTTCACACACTAGTAAAGTAATGCTCAAAATTCTCCAAGCCAGGCTTCAGCAATACGTGAACTGTGAACTTCTAGATGTTCAAGCTGGTTTTAGAAAAGGCAGAGGAGCCAGAGATCAAATTGCCAACATCCACTGGATCATCAAAATAGCAAGAGATTTCTAGAAAAACATATTTTTCTGCTTTATTGATTATGCAAGAGCCTTTGACTGTGTGTACCACAATAAACTGTGAAAAATTCTTCAAGAGATGGGAATATCACACCGCCTGACCTGCCTCTTGAGAAACCTGTATGCAGGTCAGGAAGCAACAGTTAGAACTGGATATGGAACAACAGACTGGTTCAAATAGGAAAAGGAGTACATCAAGGCTGTATATTGTCACCCTGCTTATTTAACTTTTATGCAGAGTACATCATGAGAACACTGGGCTGGAGGAAGCACACGCTGGAATCACGATCGCCAGGAGAAATATCAATATGCAAATGATATGCAATATGACATGCAGATATGCAAATGACACCACCATTATGGCAGAAAGTGAAGAGGAACTAAAGAGCCTCTTGATGATGATGAAAGACGAGAGTGGAAAAGTTGGCTTAAGGCTCAACAGTCAGAAAACTAAGATCATGGCATCTGGTCCCATCATTTCATGGCAAATAGATTGGGAAACAGTGGAAACAGTGGCTGATGTTATTTTTCTGGGCTCCAAAATCACTGCAGATGGTGATTGCAGCCATGAAATTAAAAAAACTCTTACTCCTTGGAAGGAAAGTTATGACCAACTTAGATAGCATATTAAAAAGCAGAGATATCACTTTGCTGACAAAGGTCTGCCTAGTCAAAGCTATGGTTTTCCAGTAGTCATATATGGATGTGAGAGTTGGGCTATAAAGAAAGCTGAGTGCCGAAGAATTGATGCTTTTGAACTGTGGTGTTGGAGAAGAGTCTTGAGAGTCCCTTGGACTGCAAGGAGATCCAACCAGTCCATCCTAAAGGAGATCAGTCCTGAATGTTCATTGGAAGGACTGATGTTGAAGCTGAAACTTCAATACTTTGGCCACCTGATGTGAAGAGCTGATTCATTTGAAAAGACTCTGATGGTGGGAAAGATTGAGGGCAGGAGGAGATGGGATAGACAAAGGATGAGATGGTTGGGTGGCATCACCAACTCAATGGACATCATTTTGGGTAAATTCCGGGAGTTGGTGATGGACAGGGAGGCCTGGCATGCTGTGGTTCATGGGGTCACGAAGAGTCAGACATGACTGAGTGGCTGAACTGAACTGAACTGAAGGAGAAGAAATGGAAATGCACTGCAGTATTGTTACCCAGGAAATCCCATGGACAGAAGTAGCCTGGCAGGCTACAGTTCATGGGGTCACAAAGAGTCAGGCATGACTGAGAGACCGAGGACAAGAATAAACATCACTAATAACTGTATCTTTTCTTCTGTGCAGAGTTTAGCATATTTTCATCTATATACAATAAACTTGTATTATTTAGGTAGAATTATGATATTGTCTTTGTTTAAAGATTAATTATATGTTAAGGAGATTCATATGAGTCCTAATTTGAGAAGAGTTGGGCTTATGATTGTTAATTTTATGTGTCAACTTGACAGGGTAATAAAGTGCCTAGAATATGATGAAACATGTATTTCTGAGCATGTTTCCAGATGATATTGTCATTAGAATCAACAGAATGAATGAAATCGACTGCCCTGCCCCCAGTGTCAGTGGCCATCATCCAATCCATTGAGAATCACAATATAATTTTTTTTAATGAAAAAAGGAAAATAATGCCTCTCTGCTTGACTGCTT
Organism: Budorcas taxicolor; assembly: GCF_023091745.1. NCBI lineage: Eukaryota > Metazoa > Chordata > Mammalia > Artiodactyla > Bovidae > Budorcas > Budorcas taxicolor. The sequence goes on from NC_068935.1 coordinate 2,080,216, forward strand.
GATGTGAAAAATTGGTCCTCTTCTGCCCTAAGGAATGGGAATTAAATCATGAGCTCCCCAAGTTCTCAGGCCTTCAGCCTCAGACTGAACTATGCTACTGGTTTTCTTAGGTCTCCAGTTTGTAAATGGCACACAGTAAAGCTTCTCACCCTCCATAGATGTGTGAGTCAATTCCTCACAATAAATTTCTTTAGGGGATGGAAGAAGATGGCAAATAAAAGGACGTGGAACTCACCTTCTCCATAAATAGCAGGAAAAATAAACCTACATGTGGAACAATTCTCATAAAAAACTTTCTGGAAACTGGCAGAAGGACTCCTATATAAACAATACTATAAGGAAAACACATAGAATCTTGTAAGAAGTAAAAAGAAGTGATCAGAATAGAACCTGTGCCCCTATGAAGGGATTCAAACGAGAAGGGAGATTATACAGGTGGAGAGTGAGCAGTTCAAGCCACATGTTGGGTGCCTCAGCCCTGGGGTCTGACCCTGGTAAAATGAGTCCCCTTGGTTGGTTGGAGGGTCAGTGGGACTGAAAGGAGGGCTCTGGGAAGTTTGGACTCTGCTCATGAGGAGTGTGCACATGCTTGCTTATGCTCTGAAAAAGGGTGGAGAGGGCAGATTGAAACTGCACAGGTTACTAGCCAGTTGCCCACAATTACTCTGACACACACCCCAGCCTGAACTGCACAAATGCTCTGGTTCTGCTTGTTTCATGACACACCTCCAAATGGGGGTAAAGGCTACCAGAACCAAGGGGACAACTTGGCTGTGAGGCACAAAGCTGGCTCAGATGCAGAATGGCACCTGAGAAGGGAAAGTCAGCCATTACTGGCACATACACAGGTGGCATATCAGAAGTAGTCCAGGTCTCCGACTGTGGCCAGAATACCATGGGTCACACCCTGACCCACAACAATTGCCCACACTAGCTCCACCAGGTCTGTGGGGGCAGAGGAGAACTAAGATATAAGGAACAAAGGTGGCTCAGACCCAAAGTGACAGTACATTGGAAGTAGCCTGAGTTTCTGGCTGAGACCAGGGCCAACATAGCCTGTACCCAGACCCACATTGAGTACCCAAACAAGTCAAGCTTGTCCATCATGGCTCCTCTTTGGGTGAGAGTGCAAATGCTTGGAGGGGGAGAACACACACTTAAAAGGAATGGAGCCAGCTCAGACTCGACCCCCCAGGGCTTCTGCTCCAGTAACGGGACATGACTTGATCTTCAATAGGTCAGTGACAGCCACTGACCAGAGGAGAAGCCCTAGCTCACACCTAGTACTACAGCTTAGCCCCTCCATCTCTAGCCCCACTTCCTACCAAGTTGATAGCTGCCAGCACACCCTGGGGAAACATCTGACTTGTGTTTATATTAAATCCAGCTCTTACACCAAAGCCACTGGGCAAACGAAGACTATACAGGGACACTCTCAATACAAGCACATGCCTTCAAGACTGTAATATGCAACTGTTTCACCTAATTTCATAGACACAAAAAAATTAAGCAAAATGAAAAGACAGGAATTTATTTCACTTGAAAGAGCAAGGAAAAAAAAATAAAACAGATAAAAGTACTAATAAAGCAGAAATAATTTACCAGATAAAGAATTCAAAGCATTTGTAAAAAGAATGCTAACTGAATTAAAGAAAAGAATAGATGAACATAGTGAGGATTTTAACAAAGAACTAGACAATACAAAGAAGAACTACTCAAAGGTGAAAACACAATAACTGAAGTGGAAAACACACTAGAAAGAATTAACAGCAGAGTAGGTGAAAGAAAAATGCATAAGTCATCTGGAAGATACAATAATTTAAATCACCCAAACAGAACAGCAAAAATAAAAACAAACTTTAAAAATGAGAACAGTTTAAGAGATACCTCTGAGATAACACCAAGTATATCAAAATTTGCACTACAGGGCTCCTAGAAGGAGAAGAGACAGAAAAATAGTTGAAAATGTATTAATGAAATTATGGCTGAAAACTTTGCAAAACTGAAGAAAGAAACATGCAACCTCCGAAGACTGAATCAGGAAGAAATAGAAAATCAGAGCAGACTAATTACTAGTAGTGAAACTGAATTTCTTATTAAAAATTCACAGCAAACAAAAGTTTAGGACCAGACAGCTTCATGGGAGAAGATACCAAACATACAATGTTACTCAGTCATAAAAAATGAAATGTTGCCATTTGCAACAATGTATATGGTCTTAGAAGGTATTATGCTTTAGTGAAATAAGTCAGTCAGAAAAAGATGAATACTATATTACCACTTATATGTGGTATCTGAAAAATAAGACAGATGTATATAACAAAATAGAAACAAATTCATAGATATAAAGAATAGTGATTACCAGTAGGTAGAGGGAGGGCGAGGGGCCAGATATTGTTGGAGGATTAAGAGATACAAACTACTATGTATACAATAAATAAGCAACAAGGATATACTGCACAGCACAGGGAAATAAAGCCATTCTTTTTAATAACCTTAAACAGAGTGTAATCTACAAAAATACTGAATCATTATTTTGTACACCTAAAACTAATATAATAGTGTAAATCAGCTATACTGCAATGAAATCTTTTTATACACACACACACATGCACACACATGTTTTTAGAAAAACATGGTTGAAGCAAAAATTATGCTACCTGTTTACATGCCATTCAATGTATAAGTAGAAAATACTTTTGATAATCAGAGAGAGTAAAATAACCTATATGGATGTAAGATTTTCTATACTTCACTTGAAATGGTATGGTTGATATGAATACACTATGATAGCTTACACACACATACACACACGTAATGCCTAGTTGTTTAGTCGCTAAGTCATGCCCGACTCTTTTGCAACTCCATGGACTGTAGCCTGCCAGGGTCCTCTGTCCATGGGATTTCCCAGGTAAGAATACTGGAGCAGGTTGCCATTTCCTTCTCAAGGGATCCTCCTGACCCAGGCACCAAACCTGCATCCCCTGCATTGGCAAGACGATTCTTTACCACTGAGCCAGCAGGGAAGCCCATAATGCTCAGGGCAACCACTAATATTGATACAAACATACAAAGCAATAAAATTCTGAAAAATAATATAAATAATCAAGATGGAATCCAAAAAAGGGTAGGAACAACAGTTTCACCTTGCCTGCATCATCCCATTTCTCAAGTCAGCATTGTTCAGTGCAAATAGGTAATGCCCTAATCTAATAATTCCCCTAGCAGAATGAGCAATCACCTTTCCCAGCTTTGGGAGCCATTGCATGAAAGATAAACTTGCTTCACTTTATCCCTATCCAGTTCACTGGGGATACAAGCATAGCTGAGACTTTGGAGATGCTGCTAGAATGGCAAGAGTTATCAGTATCAGTCACATGGTGAGACCAGCCACAGGACCCAGTGGTCTGTTGTAGGCCTGCTCCCTAACTGCTTTCACTACTAAGGAAATCAGCAACCAGCACAGTTGTGTTGGATTCATGGCAGTGTTCACCCCAAGGGCCCCATAGGTTTTCAAGTTCACTGGCTCCAGCTGCCTAAGTCTCTCCACCCTGTTCCCTACAGCTTACCCTGGACCATGCAGGTAAACACATGCATGTAGCCAGCTAAGACTCCTATTGTCAGCCCTCAACCTTGCATTCACGCCCCACAGCTAGCCTCTGCCACCATATGTGAGCACATAATCACTCTGAAGCATCACTGCTAGATGCTTCAGTCTCTCACTGCTGAACCTGGAGCCACTGCTGAGAACCACAGCAGACCTTGCAGTCATCGTGCCTCATCACAGTTCTAGTTGCCAAAGGTCACACAGCTGCTGACATTGTGGGTTGCAACTGCCTGAGCCAGTGAGACACTGAACACCTCCCAAAACACACACTTAGAGCCATTGTATGCCTGAGGTATATAAATCATTTGTAACTCTAGTATAAAGGTTATAAGACAAAAATATTTTTTAAAAATATGACTACAATAATTCGTTAATGGGTACACAATATGAAAAGATGTAAATAGTGACAAGAGAAATACAAAATGTGAGGGTGAAGAGTAGTAGTGTAGTGATTTTGTATGTAATTGATGTTAAGTAGTTATCAGCCTAAAACAGACTGCTATGTTATATGAAAGACTTGTGGTAACCAAAAAGCAAAAACCTACAATAGATACAAAAAAATAATTAAATAAAGACAAAGGAATCCAAGTAAATCACTACAGAAAATCATCAAATCACAAAGGAACACAGCAAGAGAGAAAAATGCAAAGTGAGGATATATAAAACACTGAGAAAACAATGAACAAAATGACAATAGTAAGTCCTTCCCTATCAATAATTATTCAAATTTAAACAGGTTAAATTATACAAGTAAAAGACCTATATTGTCTGAATGGAATTAAAAAAAAAAGACTCATATGCTGCCTATAAGAGACTCACTTCACATTTAAGGACACATAGAGACTGAAAGTGATGAAAACGGTTATTCCTTGCAAATGGCAACCGAAAGAGGGCAGAGGCTCTTTTTTTATATCATTTATATTAGACAAAAGTGACATAAAGTAAAAAACTGTAATAAGAGACAAAAGTTATTATACAATGAAAAAGGAGTCAAGCTTTCAAAGAGAAAATAACAATTGTGTGTATATATATATGTGTGTGTGTGTATGCATCAAACACTACAGTCATCCTTCGATTTCCATGGGGTATTGGTTCCAGTAGCCTTTGATATTCATTGGGTATTGGTTTCAGGAGTCGCTGTATATATCAAAATCCACAGATGCTCAAGTCCCACAGTTGGTTCTCCATATGTGAGTTTCCACATATGCAGATTCAACCAACCATGGATTGTGTAGTCCTGTATGTATTTATTGAACAAAATACATATATAATTGGATCTGCATAGATTAAACCTGTGTTAACTCTATATAATACAAATATTAACATACTTGAATGGAAGAGTAGATAGCAGAAAATAATGTTAGTTTTCACTCCGTTGTGTCTGATTCTTTGCAACCCCATGGACTGTAGCCCACCAGGCTCCTCTGTGCATGGAATTCTCCAGGTAAGAATACTAGAATGGGTAGCCATTCCCTTCTTCAGGGGATCTTCCTGACCCAGGGGTCAAATCCACATTTCATTATGGGAAAACCCAGGTCTCTTGCATTGCAGGTAGATTCTTTACCATCTCAGCCACCAGGGAAGACAATAATAATAGGGGCCCTTAATATATCACTTTCAACAATGTATATATCATCCAGAGAGAGAATCAGTAAGGAAACAATAGACAAACTACACTTTAGACCAAGTGGACCTAACAGATACTACAATCAACAATAGCAGAATGCATTTTCTTCTCAAGCACACATGAAACATTTTCCAGGACAGATCATATGTTATATCACAAAATAAGTCTCAACAAATTTAAGAATACTGAAATATATCAAGTACTTTTGCTGATGACAATGGTATAAAATTAGAAATCAGTAAGATGAAAACTAGAAACTTCACCAATAGAAGGAAACTAAGCAACATACTCCTAAACAAACAAAGCGTCAAAGAAGCAATAAAAAAGGAAATCAAATAATACCTTGAAATAAATGAAAATGAAAACACAACATATTAAAACGTATAGAATGAAGTAAAAGCAGTTCTAAGACACAAGTTTATAGTGATAAATGCCTACACTAAGAAAAAGTTCTCAAATAAAAACATAACAAAAAAGACCAACACACACACACACACACACACACACACACAAAACCCAAGAACAATCACAAATCTTGGAGACACAGAAATATGATACCAGAAGGATAAAATACAAAATAATTAAACAAAATATTGTTATGTATGCAAAGAAACAAAAGTGTACCAAATACTCAGGAATAAAAGAGTAGTCAATTGAATATGTTCATGAGAGAGGCACAGATTTTGGTTTTAGTAAACAAAGACTTTAAATAGCCTATTATAACTATCTTTGAAGATGTAAGAAATCATGTTTAAAGAATTAAAGGAAGTATGACAAAAGAATGTATCCTTATAGTATATTCATAAAGATCTAGAAATGATAAAAAGAATCATATAGAAATTCAGGAGTTAAGAAATACTGTAACTGAAAAAATTTTCACTAGAGAAACTAAATAAAAGATTTGAGCTTTCAGCAAAAGAATCAGTGATTCTGACAATAGATCAATAGAGATTATTGAGGATGATGAACAAAATGGAAAAGAAGAATGAAGAAAAATAACAGAGCATTACCTACCAATGGAACATCATTATCTTCAAGCATACCAACATGCATAATGGGAATCATGAAAGACGAAAAAAAGAGAAGGGTCAAATAAAGTATCTGAAGAAATAATGGAGGAAAACTTGCCAAAACTGATGAAAAACCTTAATTTGAATATCCAAGAAGCTCAACAAATTCAAATTAGGATAAACTGAAAGTGATAACACTAAAAGATACCGTAGCCAAATTGACAAAGGTCAAATGAGAGAATCTTGAATACAGAAAAAAAAGATATCAGAGATATAAATGTTGCTTAATGAGCTGAAGAGCTGATTTCTCAAACATCAGATAACCATGAATAACAGAATAAAAGAGAAAATAATGGGGTGATAGCTTAAAACTGCTGAAAGATTCTATAAATTTTCCTAGGAAATCACCTTTATAAAATCGTCATTAAAAATAAAGATGAAATTAGGACACTTACAGACAAATAGAAACTGAGAATATGTACTGATATCAGATCAGACTTATAGCACATACTAAAGCAATCCTTCATGCTGATACGCAAGACACAGCACGGTAACTTAAATGTAGAAATGAAGAGAACCTGTAAAAGTAGTTAAGTGAGTGAATGAAAGGCTCAGTCATGTCCAACTCTTTGCAGCCCTATGGACTGCAGCCTGTATTATAAAAGATAGCATATGGATTTTTGTTCCTGTTTTCTCCTTGTATATATATTAGAATAAAACAAAATAATAATTACCAAACTGTGTTGTTGGGAAAACAAAATTATAACTTACAAAGAATGAAGGAAGGATTGGAATTTATTGAAGCAAAATTGTATAAACTATTGAAATTAAGTTAGCATTAATCTCAATGTGGTATTTTTAGATAAGATGACAATTACACTCACCAAAGTAACCAGTAAGAAAGTTATATTTAAAAGATGTATCATGAAAGAAACAAAGAACTTTTAAAGGCAAAGTAAAAACATTTACTTAATTTCAAAAGGGGGGGGATGTGGCTTGACAAATAGAGGAAAAAATGTAAGAAACATAGAAAACAAATTGGAAAATTGACTGATGTAAAAACTATCTTATCAGTAATTACATTAAATATAAATGGATTAAAAATTCTTATCTAAAGTCACATATGAGGAAAATGGAGTTAAGAAAAAGAAACAATTAACCTGATCCAACCATCCAAAGAGACTTGCTTTATATTCAAAGATAAAATTTTCAAAAGCTAAAGGATGAGAACAAATATAAGTAGCAGTAACAAAAAGAAAGCTGTAGAGGATATATTAGTATCATACAAAATAAAATTGAGATAAAAATTGTTAGAAGAGACACTTTCATAATGACAAAAGAGTCAATCTATCAGGAAAATACACTGTATGCTCATAATAATAGAACCTAAAGATATGAGAAAAACAATATTGACGGGAGAGGGAAAACAGTGTTACAAAATTATGTTTTGAGATTTTAAACCCCCATTATTAACTAACGGATTTTCTTGGTATTTTCTTGGGCTCCAAAATCACTGCAGATAGTGACTGCAGCCATGAAATTAAAAGACACTTGCTCCTTGGAAGAAAAGCTGTGACCAACCTAGACAGCATATTAAAAAGCAGAGACATTACTTTGCCAACAAAGGTCCATTTAGGCAAAGCTATGGTTTTCCAGTAGTCATGTATGGATGTGAGAGTTGGACTATAAAGAAAGCTGAGCACCAAAGAATTAATGCTTTTGAACTGTGGTGTTGGAGAAGACTCTTAAGAGTCCCTTAGACTGCCAGGAGATAGCTCAAACACGTCAATCCTAAATGAAGTCAGTCCTGAATATTCATTGGAAGGACTGATGCTGAGGCTGAAACTCCAATACGTTGGCCACCTGATGTGAAGAACTGAGTCACTGGAAAAGACCCTGATGCTGGGAAAGATCGAAGGCAGGAGGAGAAGGGACTACAGAGGACAAGATGGTTTGATGGCATCATGGACTCGATGGACATGAGTTTTAGCAAGCTTTGGGAGTTGGTGATGGACAGGGAAGCCTGGCATGCTGCAGTCCATGGGGTCGCAAAGAATCAGATACAACTGAGCGACTGAACTGAACTGATCAGTAATGAATAAACAACCTGGCAAAGGTAGACAATGAACTAAAAGCCTTTGAAAAATACTATAAACCAACTAAACCTACAGACATGTTCAAAACACTCTATCCACAACAGAATATATATTTTTCTTAAGTGTATGTGAAACATTCTAGAGGCTATACTATAAGCTAGCCTAAAAAATAAGCCTCAATAAATTTAAAAGAATTTAAATAATACAACTATACAAAGTTTGCTCTTTGACAATAAGGTAATAAAATTACATATCAACAATGGAAGAAAATTTGATAAATTAAACTAAATATATGGAAATTAAACAACACCCTACTAAACAGTCAATGGATCAAAGAAAAAAATCACAAGGAAAGAAAAATTTTGTGACAAATGAAAATAAAAGTACAACATACCAAAACATATTAGATGTAACTAAAGCAGTACTTAGAACAAAATATATAACTCTAAATGTCCACATTAAGAAAGAAGAAAGATTTCAAATCAATAACCTAACAGTTCACTTGCAGACACTAAAGAATGAAGAACAAACTAAATCTAAAGGAAGTAGATAGAAAAAAAAAAAAGATTAGAGTGGAAGTAATTGAAATAGGGAATAAAAGAACAGCAGAAATAAAATCAATGAAACAAAAAAAAAGGTTTCTTCAATAGAGCAACAAGACTAACAAACTTTTAGCTGGTTTGGGAAAAAAGAAAAGATTCAAACTACAAAAAAAAAAAAAAAAAAGAAAGAAAACAGAAATAAAAGTTAAAAATTACTAACCTTACAGAAATAAATAGTATTATAAAGAAATGCTACAAATAACTTTACACCAACAAATTATGAATTTCAATTGGAAAACCTCACCTAAAGGCACAAGCTTCTATTTCAAGAAGAAATAGACAATCTAAACTTATAGCAAATGAAAAATTGAATCTAACCAAAAAACTATCTACAAAGAAGACCCCAGGTTCAGATGATTTCACCTCTGAATTCAATCAAATATTCAAGAATTAATAACAATTATTCACAACACTTCCAAGAAGGAGAAAAGGGAACAATTCCCAACTTATTTTTGAGGCTGAAATTACCCTGATACCAAAACAAAATGCAAACCTCATAAGAAATTAAAACCACAGACCAATATATCTTATGAATATGGACATAAAATTACTTAACAAAATACTAACTAACCGAAGTCAAAACATCATACACTATGATCAAGTGTAATTTATCCTAGGCTAGTAAGGCTGGTTTAATGTAATATATAAATCTAAATTTTTTAAATTATATATACATCTCAATAAACAGAAAAATCCCAATATAATACCCAATATTCTTTCATAATAAAAATATTCAGCAAATGATGAATAGAGGGGATCTTTCTCAACCAGATAAAGGGTATCTAAACCCTATAGCCATATAGCTCTCTTCATTTCCTTTGGATATATACCCAGCAGTGAGATTGCTGAATCATACAGTAGTTCTATTTACAATTTTTTTAAGGAACACCCATACCGTTTTCCATACCAAATATATTAATCTACATTCCCACCAACAGTTCTCTGTTCTTCACATCCTTGCCAACATTTTTATATTTTGACTTTTTGATAATAGCCATCCTAACAGGTGTGAAGTGATACTGGTGGTTTTGATTTGAATTTCCCAGATGCTTAGTGATGCTGAGGACTGAATTCGATGAACCTGAAATGATGAACTCATTTGTAGGTCTTCTTTGGGAAAATGTCTATTAGGTCCTTTGCCTATTTTTTAATTTGTGCGCCTTTTGTTTTGTTTTGTTTTTGCTATTAAGCTGAGTTCCTTTACATAGTAAATATTGGGTAGGCCAAAAAATTCATTTGGAAACTTGCTGCCGGGGGGTGGGGGGTGGGGAGGGCAGGGGGAGAGGATAGTAAAGAAGTTTGGGACTGACATGTACACACCATTATATTTAAAATGGATAACCAACAAGGTCCTACTGTATAGCACATGGAACTCTGCTCAATGTTGTGTGGCAGCTTGGATGGGAGGGGAGTTTGGAGGAGAATGGATACATACATATGTATGGCTGAGTCCCTTTGCTGTCCACCTGAAACTATCACAACATTGTTAATAAGCTATACCCAATATAAAATAAAGAGCTAAAAAACATACAATAAAAAGCTGTCCATTGTATTTCCATACACCAGAAATTTTAAAAATTAAACAACAACAAAAAAAGCTGGTTCTGATTTTTCTGTTACATACTATGGAAAAATCAGAACAAACTTTTTGGACAACCTAATATTAAGCCCTTATCAGATATTTGGCTTCCAAATATTTTATCCCATTACATTGGCTGCCTTTATACTCTTTAAAGTTTCCTTTGCTCTGATGAAGTTTGATAAAATCTCACTTGTATATTTTTGTTTTTGTTTCCTGTGCCTTTGGTGTCACACCCAAAAAAATCACTGCCAGATCAATGTCAAAAAGCTCTTTTTCTATGTTCTCTTCTAGAAGTTTTATGGTTACAGGTATAATATTTAAGTATCTACTCTATTTTGAGTAAAATTCTATATATGTTGTGAGATATATACTGCAGCATTATTCATAAAAGCCAAGATATGGAAACAACCTAAGTGTTTGTCAATGTATGAATGGATAAAAGAAAATGTAATAGGTATACACACATACATATGCATACACACAGGAATATTATTCAGCCTTTAAAAAAGAAGTCGGTGTTGCCATTTGCAACAACATGAATGAACTTAGAAGATATTAGGGTAGGTGAAGTAAGCCAGACACAGAAAGACAAATACTGCATGATCTCATTTACATGTAGAATATAAAATAATAGAACTCATAATAGCTGAGAAAGAGTATAGATTTCAGCTGGAGAATGGGGGAAATGGGGAGATGTTGGTCAAAGTTTACAGAATTTCAGTTACATACAATGAGTAAGTTCTGGAGATTGAATGTATAGTATGGTGACTATAGTTAAGAATGCTGTATTGTATACTTGAAATTTGCTAGGAGAATTTATCTTAAGTGTTCTCATCACAAAAATATTACATAACTATGTGAGGTGATGGGTGTGTTAAATAACTTGATTATGGCAACCATTTACCAATGTATTCAGTTCAGTTCAGTTCAGTTCAGTCGCTCAGTGGTGTCCAACTCTTTGTGACCCCATGGACTGCAGCAAGCCAGACTTCCCTATCCATCACCAACTTCCGGAGCTTGCTCAAACTCATGTCCATCAAGTCAGTGATGCCATCCAACCATCTCGTGCTCTGTCATCCCCTTCTCCTAATGCTTTCAATCTTGCCCAGCATCAGGGTCTTTTTCAATGAGTCAGTTCTTCACATCAGGTAGCCAAAGTATTGGAGCTTAAGCTTCAGCATCAGTCCTTCCAATGAATATTCAGGATTGATTTCCTTTAGGATTGATTAAGTTTAGGAAATTCACAAACTATATATATATATGAAAGTGAAAGTGTTAGTCACTCAGTAATATGACTAAAAGTCTTTGCGGTTCTATGAACTGTAGCTTGCCAGGCTCCTCTCTCCATGGAATTATCTAAGCAAGAATACTGGGGTGGGTTGTCATGCCCTCCTTAAGGGAATCTTCCCCACCCAGGATCAAACCTGCATCTCATATGTCTCCTGCATTAGCAGGTGGGTTCTTCACCACTAGCGGATTTGAAATGGTTTCAAGAATGACCTTGGATATATGATTTTAAAATCGGACAAAATTTGATCCCATCTACTTTTTTTTTTTTTTTTTTGCCCTAGGGGTGGGATTTTAAGTTCTATGATATTTAGGATTTCCACCAATAGAAGGAAAGATAACTTTAATGGAGGAAATCCTGGGCACTTCTAAGAATTCTCTTAGATATGGAACAAGAGTGCTTTCCTTTGATTTGAAAAACTGTCCCTTTAAAAAACCAATGTCATGCATGCATAAAATAGCTTCTTTCCTTATGTTTCTCATAACAGAAGTGAATGGAAAACTTCTTCTGGAAAAATCAGAAAATGGTACATGTCAAACCAATGTTCTAGGTGCTTGGATATAGTGAAAACACAGTTTCTCCCATCACTTGATACTATTCTCTCCCTTTAGCCTTCATCTACCTGGTCCCCTTTTGGTTGCCCAAAGTTTTCAATTGTGGCATTCTCCAAACTAAATCTTTTCATGCTTCAAAATTCACTCTTTCTTCTCCATCTCTGCTCATTGTCCAGCCACATATTGTAGCTGATCTCAGTATTTAATCAGATTACTGTACAAGAGGTTAAGTGGCTCATAGCTCCCTTAGAGGAATATTGTATTTTAAAAGTAGATAAATTTCTAATTGGTAGAATTCAGAAACCATCACAAAATAAATTATTCTTCTAGAAGAATTCAAAAGCAAAGGGGCTCAACTGAGCTTATAAAGTACCCTGCCTACTTTCCTTCATGCCTACTTACTCTACTCCATTTTTTTCTCTCTTTTAAAATTTTATTTTAATAAAGTATAGTTGATTTACAATGTTGTGTTAATTTCTGATGTATAGCAAAGTGATTCAGTTTTATATATATATATATATATATATATATATATATATATAATTTTCTCATGTTCTTTTCCATTATGGTTAACCACAGGATGTTGAATATAATTCCTTGTGCTATACAGTAAGACCATGTCATTTATTCTATATATAATAGCTTTCATCAGCTAATCACACACTCCCAGTGCATCCCTCTCACACACACCCTTGGCAACCATAAATTTCTTATCTGCCTATGAGTCTGTTTCTGTTTTGTAGATATGTTCATTTATGTCATATTTTAGATTCCACATGGAAGTGATATCATGTGGCATTTGTCTCTATCTTCTGATTGACTTCATTCAGTATGACAATCTCTAGGTCCACCCATGTTGCTTAAAATGGCATTATTGCATTTCTTTTATGGCTGAGTACTATTCCATTGTGTGTGTGTGTGTGTGTGTGTGTGTGTGTGTGTGTGTGCACGCGTGCACCTGTATCTCACATCTTCTTTATCCATTCATCTGTTGATGGGCATTTAGGTTGTTTCCATGCTTCGGCTATTGTGAACAGTGCTTCTATGAACATAGGGGTACATATATCTTTTTGAATTATAGTTTTGCCTTGATATATGCCCAGGAGTAGAATTGCTGGATCACATAGCAACTTTATTTTTATTTTTTTTCTCCTCTATTTAAACTCCCTCCCTACAGACTGTAGATGGTCCACTGGAGAATGGAGTGGGAAAACCAGTATTCTCTCCTTGAGAACCCCATGAATAGTATGAAAAGGCCAAAAAGATATAACACTGAAAGACAAACCCCCCAGATTGGTAAGTGTCCAATATACTACTGAGGATGGCTGGATGGCATCACTGACTCAATAGACATGAGTTTGAGCAAACTCAGGGAGACAGTTAAGGACAAGGAAGCCTGGCATTCATTGGGTCACAAAGAGTCAGACACAACTTAGCGACTGAACGACAATAGATTGTGAGAGTTGATCCTCAGACTTCACACCTGCTATATTAGTTATACCATTGAATAACAAATTACTCCCAAACTTAGGCTGAAAACAACAATAAACATTTTTATTTAACAGCTTTTGTAGATCAGGAATTTTAGCACAGCTTAGCTGAGTGGCTCTGGCACAAGATCTCTCACAAGGCTGCTGAGGCTACAGTTACCTCAAGGCTTCACTAGGAGATGATCTACTTCCAAGCTCAGTCATGTGACTATTGATGTGCCTCAGGGCCTCTCTGGCTGTTGGCTGGGGATATCAGTTCCATAGGACTGTTCACAGCATAGCTTCTTAATGCACACACACACACACACACACACACACACACACACACTGTAATTAAACCCAAGATGGAAATCAGAGATTTATATACAACCTTATCTTATCAGAAATGATATCCCATCACTTCTGTTCCTCAGAAGCAAGCCACTGAGTTCAGATCGCACTCAAGGGAAGATGGTGACATAACGGTCAGAATTTCAGGAGGTGGAGAATGTTGGGGTCCATCATGGAGGCTCCTGCCACATTTACACACACCTAAACAAGGGATGGGAAGGATGATATCACTTCATTAGAAAGTTTATCATGCTTAAAGTTATATATAGAGTCTAAACTATTTATACAGACTATACCTATAGATGTTCATTTGACCTATGTCAGTTACTGTTAGTATACTTTTTCAGAGTGCCTGCTTTTATGAAGGTGCATATTCTTAAGGATTTAGTAGAATGGGACTATGATCAAGAAAGAGATAAGTGAACAAAGACATGGTTTAGTATGCAGATATGAATAATTATTTTGTTAATTTGTATATTAAATACTATTTGTATATTAAATATTTGAACTCCTGATGCATATTGCATCATACAATATACTGTAGATCCAAATGTAAATAGAATAGTCTCTGCCCTGCTGGTCTCCTAGTCTAGTGGAAGTAACTAACAGGTAAACAAAACAGGGATTCCCAAGTGGTTCAGCGGTAAAGAATCCACCTGCAATGCAGGAAACACAGGAGACGTGGGTTGAATCCCTGGGTTGGGAAGATACCCTGGAGGAGGAAATGGAAATCTACTTCAGTATTCTTTCCTGGGAAATTTCATGGACAGAGAAGCCTGGCAGGCTACAGTCCATGGGGTTGCAAAGAATCAGATATTACTTAGTGACTAAACCACCACCACCACCAAACTGACATATAAAGCATGTGTGAGAATAGAGGTTTGACTAAAATGCCACAGATAATGAAGTGTATACCTTTGCCTGAATAGCCAGGAAAGGAGTTGAATCGTTACCTGAGTCTTGAAGTAAGAATGTTTCAGGAGGGCAGAACTGGGGAGTGAATTACAAGCAACAGTTTAAACAAAAGAGTGAGTCAGGAAGGCGTGGGCACTTTCTGGGGACCCAAGATGTTCAGCAAAAGGAGTCTTGGGTGTGTGAGCAAAGGAATGGCACTGCAGGAGGTTTTAAATATAAGTAGGAGGCAGGTCATATTAGGCCATGCATGCCATGAGAGGACCTTGGATTTTATCCTGAGGCTATTTCTGTACTGCTGCAAGTATTTAAACAAAGGTTTAAGAAGGACAAATTTGTGATTTAGAAACATCACTTTAACTTCAGTGTGGCTTTCAGAGTGGGGATGAGGGAGGAAGCGAAGGGGAATGGGGTTGTATTGTGGTGTAACGGTACCGTGGTTACAATAGGATTGTATTAATACTATGGGTTTAAGAGCATGTGCTTTGGCCTCAATTTCTGCTTCATAAGAAAATTAGCATCTTTATGATTTTTTTTTCCAGAAGGGGCTACAATCTTCTCCCACATTTCTATGAGTGAGAATGCTAAATTAAATTTACATTTTATTTTGTATTTAAAATAAATAAAAATAAAATAAAAATAGATATTTTATTTTTATTTAAAATAAATATTTTACATTTTATTTATATTTATTACAAATATACATTTGTTGGGTTTCCAATAAACAACAAAAATATGTGACATTATCTGTGTTAAAATCCTTCAAAGATGTTAAAATAACTTTCATTAGGAAGCATGCACTCACACCTTGTGATGGGCTAAATAATTTTAAGCTGATCACCCAATGTACTGACATGGGATAAACAGTTCTGTGATGGACATATTCTTATTGACCTTGTGATGTGACTGTAACTAAGCCCCAAAATGTAAATCTGCTCTTCCTTACTCTTTTTTTTTTTTTTGCTATGCAGATAGAAACTAATTTGTCAGCATGCCAGGTTTAACTAGCTGAGATGAAGCTAAGCTAATTTAATAGGAACTGTTCAATATCTTTGACCGACCTGACACTGTCAGTTAAAGTGGATCTATGCCCCACTGTCTTTCATTATTCCTAATTCTTTCATCAGAATGGCTGAACATCAAGTCAAATAATATGCTTAGTAGTCAATAGGCCTGACTTTTTTCTCAAGGACATTCTTCTGGTGCCAGAAACTGTTAAGTTGGAAAAACATGTACTGTGAAGGTGAGAGGACACTAATTAAATGTACATAGCTCTAGCTAAAGAAGCGTGAGGCAGAGCTTGCTGAATGAAAACTCCACAGACTGCTGACTGAGGTCACAGCTGTTGACTTGCCTCAAGTTTCTAAGTTGCAATTTCTCTTTCATATGATTTAACATCCCTGTATTTACATTAGGCATGGGCCCTCCTCAGAAAATGCTGCACAGTTTCAAGTGCAAATATTATGGTTCAATTAGGCATGCTTCATCCTTAGGTCATGAACTTTACCTCTTTAGCTACATGTACTGTTTTTAAAGCATTAAGTTATTTTGACCTGTGCTGGACATATAATATGAGCAAGAAATAAACCTTGGTTGGGTAAGCCAGAAAAAAAAAAAAAAAGTTCTTCTTCAGTGTACAATGTAATGATGCTCTAGAGTCAAACATCTTTCGAAACTCTTGGTAATATTTTAATCATTGGAATCTCTGTGCTTCAATGTCCTCATCTTTAACAGGCTAATGGTAATAACTGTTCTTACTTAGGCTTAAAACAAACTATGGAAAAGTCTTAAAGAGATGGGAATACCAGAAGACCTTACCTGCCTCCTGAGAAATCTGTATGCAGGTCAAGAAGCAACAGAACTGAACATAGAACAACAGTCTGGTTCCAAATCAGGAAAGGAGTATGTCAAGGCTGTAGAGTACATCATGTGAAATGCCAGGTTGGATGAAGCACAAGATGGAATCAAGACAGCTGGGAGAAATATCAATAACCTCAGATACACAGATGACACCACCCTTATGGCAGAAAGTGAAGAACTAAAGAGCCTCTTGTTGAAAGTGAAAGAGGAGAGTGAAAAACGTGGCTTAAAACTCAACATTCAAAAAACTAAGATCATGGCATCTGGTCCCATCAGTTCAGTTCAGTTCAGTCGCTCAGTCGCGTCCGACTCTTTGCAACCCCATGAATCGCAGCACGCCAAGCCTCCCTGTCCATCGCCAACTCCTGGAGTTCACTCAGATTCGTGTTCATCGAGTCAGTGATGCCATCCAGCCATCTCATCCTTGGTCGTCCCCTTCTCCTCCTGCCCCCAGTCCCTCCCAGCATCAGAGTCTTTTGCAATGAGTCAACTCTTCTCATGAGGTGGCCAAAGTACTGGAGTTTCAGCTTTAGCATCATTCTTTCCAAAGAAATCCCAGGGTTGATCTCCTTCAGAATGGACTGGTTGGATCTCCTTGCAGTCCAAGGGACTCTCAAGAGTCTTCTCCAACACCACAGTTCAAAGGCATCAATTCTTTGGTGCTCAGCCTTCTTCACAGTCCAACTCTCACATCTATAGATGGGGACACAATGGAAACAGTGAGAGACTATTTTCTTGGGCTTCAAAATCACTGCAGATGGTGACTGCAGCCATGAAATTAAAAGACACTTGCTCCTTGGAAGACAAGCTATGACCAACCTAGACAGCATATTATAAAGCAGAGACATTACTTTGCCAACAAAGGTCCATCTAGTCAAAGCTATGGTTTTCCCAGTAGTCATGTATGGAAGTGATATTTGGACCATAAAGAAAGCTGAGCACCGAAGAATTGATGCTTTTGAACTGTAGTGTTGTAGAAGACTCTTGAGAGTCCCTTGGACTGCAAGGAGATCAAACCAGCCAATCCTAAAGGAAGTCAGACCTGAATATTCATTGGAAGGGCTGATGCTGAAGCTGAAACTCCAATACTTTGGCCACCTGTTGCAAAGAACTGACTCATTGGAAAAGACCCTGATGCTGGGAAAGATCGAAGTCAGGAGGAAAAGGGGATGACAGAGGACAAGATGGTCGGATGGCATCATGGACTCAATGGACATGAGTCCGAGCATGCTTTTTGAGTTGGTGATGGACAGGGAAGCCTGTCCATGGGGTTGCAGTCCATGGGGTTGCAAAGAGTTGGACATGACTGAGCAACTGAACTGAACTGAACAAAGAAAATATATGAAAAGCTTTTACATTATCCCATTTCAAGACGTACTACAAAGCTACAGTAATCAAGATGGTGTTGTGGGGAATTCCCTGATAGTCCAGTGGTTAGGACATGGCACTCTCACTGCTTCTTGGCGTGACCAAATATAAAGACCGTGTTGTGGACAAAGAGTGTGTTGGAGAAATAAAATAGAAGTAGTCTTGTTCAGGCTTCAGAGGCAAAAGAGCAGAGCAGGTCTCTGATCTTGCTTCTAACCTGCCTGGACACTGCCCTAACCGGGAGTGACTGGGAGTGACTGCCTGTTGTGAGTGCAAGACTTACAGCACCATAAGTAAGATGGGGGAAGAATTTTGAAATTGTTGAGCCCCTGGAGGGGGGTTGGCCAACAAAGCCCCAGACTTAACAACATTCCAAGTTTTACAAGACAAAACAAAAAGCATCAACATGAAATCAGGCTTGCGATTTGGTCACAGATTGATGATGATATCTGTCCTGGGATTTTAAGTGGGAACCCTCAACTACAATCTTTGAAGTCTCACCCACTGAGTGAACTTGATGCCTGGGACCTTTTCTCAATTGGGCCTCCAGATGCACTGTGACATGGGACTTCCCAGCACTGATTAACTCTGTATATTGGTCAAAATCCAATTTGGTCATGTATCCTCTGCTCTATTTCTCTTTTCTTTTAAAGTTAGTATATTGAAAGTAAGCTAGATAATTCTGTAATAAATATTTGTATTATGTGTTTGTGTATGGAGATCCAACCAGTCCATTCTGAAGGAGATCACCCCTGGGATCTCTTTGGAAGGAGTGATGCTAAAGCTGAAACTCCAGTACTTTGGCCACCTCATGCAAAGAGTTGACTCATTGGAAAAGACTTTGATGCTGGGAGGGATTGGGGGCAGGAGGAGAAGGGGACCACCGAGGATGAGATGGCTGGATGGTATCACAGACTCGATGGACATGAGTCTGAGTGAACTCTGGGAAATGGTGATGGACAGGGAGGCCTGGTGTGCTGCGATTCATGGGGTCGCAGAGAGTCGGACACAACAGAGCGACTGAACTGACTGAACTGACTATCTTGTTAACAAATCCTTTGAACCTGAGATGAAAGTGAAAACCTTTGGCAAAACAGAATGTTGCCTGCCATATCAGTTGCAACCATCAGATTATCAACCAGGGTAGCCATCCCTGATTGTGTACTCTGAGGAAATTCAGGATGGAGAAAAACAATACTGGCCTTAGATGGCTGAGGTGCATATATCAAAGGAATGATTTCAATGAGCCCAAATTCTTGTGTGGATGTGAGAGTTAGACTATAAAGAAAGCTGAACACTGAAGGATTGATGCTTTTGAGCTGTGGTGTTGGAGAGACTCTTGAGAGTCCCTTGGACTGCAAAGGGATCCAACCAATCCATCCTAAAGGAGATCAGTCCTGAATGTTCACTGGAAGGACTGATGTTGAAGCTGAAACTCCAATACTCTGGCCACCTGATGTGAAGAGCTGACTCACTGGAAAAGACCCTGATGCTTGGAAAGATTGAGGGCAGGAGGAGAAGGGGACAACACAGGATGAGATGGTTGGATGGCATCACAGACTCAATGGACATGGGTTTGGGTGGACTCCAGCAGTTGGTGATGGACATGGAGGCCTGATGTGCTGCAGTTAATGGGGCTACAAAGAGTTGGACACGACTGAGCAACTGAACTGAACTGGGCTGAACTGAAATTCTTGCATCATCCCATACACAGAAAAACACTAAATGTATTAACTTTTGAAATCTGTTTTTTAATTAACAGTAATCTTTTGATGTTCCTACTACTTGTTTGGGGGGAGGTGGTTTGTTGCAAAATTCACGTATATCCTTGCTCCTCCTTTACCTCTTCAGAACAATCCCTCAGAGCCATCTGAAAGCCTCTCTCCTGGGTTTAAGTCTTCAGTATGTCTATGGATAAAGCTTAATTATCAACTTTTGGGTTGTGCAAACTTTTTTTCAACCAACAGTGTGTTATTGGTGAAATGATATATAAACTGATGGACCAGAACAGATATTCCAAATTTAGACCCACACACATATGTCCAACTGACTTTTGATCAATGTGCAACAATTGGACAGCCATATTCCAAAACATGAAAGAAAGGTGAGCACCAAAAACATTAATGTTTTTGAACTGAGGTGTTGTAGAAGACTCTTGATAGCCCCTTGGACTGTAAGGAGATCAACCCAGTCAGTCCTAAAGGAAATCAGTCTTGAATATTCATTGGAAGGACTGATGCTGAAATTGAAACTCCAATACTTTGGCCACCTGTTGCAAAGAACTGACTCACTGGAAAAGACCCTGATGCTGGGAAAGATTGAAGATGGGAGGAGAAGGGGACGACAGAGGATAAGATGGTTGGATGGCATCACCGACTCAATGGACATGAGTCTGAGCAAGCTTTTGGAGTTGGTGATGGACAGGGAAGCCTGGTGTGTTGCAGTCCATGGGAGTCACAAAGAGTCGGACATAACTAAGCAACTGAAGCGAACTGATCCAAGATATGAACTGACCCATACATAACACCATATACAAAATTTAAGATTAAATGCGTAAAAGACATGAATGTGAAATCTAAAACTATAAAACTTTTCAAAGAAAACAAAGGAGAAAATCCTTATAAACTTGAGCTAGGCAAACATTTCTTAGATATGACACAAAACTTTTCTCTTCTTTTAATGAGAGAGTAACACACAGAGTAGGAGAACATATTTGAAGAATATATATTTGATCAATGAATGGTATTGAGAATATATTATGTAAAAGACTTTCAAAACTTATTAGGAAACAGATAACCTATGGATAGAAGACCTAAATAGAAATTCCTTCAAAGAAAACATACAGATGGCCAACAGGCTCACGAAAAGATGCTCAATGTCACTAACTATTCAAGAAATGCAAATCAAATTTACACTGAGATATCACCTGACACCAGTCAGAATGGCCATCATCAAAAACTCTACATATAATAAATTCTGGAGAGGGTGTGGAGAAAAGGGAACCCTACCACATTGTCAGTGGGAATGTTAATTGGTGCAATCACTATAGAGAACAGTATGGAGGTTCCTTTAAAAATGAAAAATAGAGTTACCATATGATCTAGCAATCCTACTTGTGGGCATATATCCAGAAAAGATGGAAACTCTAATTCAAAAAGATACATGCATCCCAATGTTCAAAGCACCACTGAGTACAGTAGCCAAGACATGGAAGCAATCTAAGTGTCCATCAACAGATAATTGGATAAAGAAGATGTGGGGTGTGTGTGTATGTGTGTGTGTGTGTGTGTGTATATATATATATATATATATATTTGTTATATATAACTTGTTATATATATATATTTGTTATATATAACTTGTTATATATATATGTATATATATATGTATCTATATATATTTATATATATTTGTTGTTGTTCATTCACTCAGTCGTGTCTGACTCTGTGACCCCATGGACTGCAGCATGCCAGGTTCCCTGTCCTTCACTATCTCTGGAGTTTGCTCAAACTCATGTCCATTGAATCGGTGATACCATCCAACCATCTCATTCTCTGTTATCACCTTCTCCTCCTGCCTTCAATCTTTCCCAACATCAGGGTCTTTGTGTGTGTATATATACACACACACAATGTAATATTACTCAGCCATATAAAATAATGCAATGTTTCCATTTGCAGCAACATGGATGGGCCTGGAGGGTTATGCTTAGTTAACTAAAGCAGACAGAAAAGACAAACACTGTGTTTTCACTTATATGTGGAATCTAAGAAAATAAAACAAATAAGTGAATATAACAAAACAGAAACAGACAGACAGATATGAGAATAAACTAGTGGTTATCAGTGGGGAGAGGGACTGAGGGAGGAACAAAATAGCAAAAAAAAGCATAAAAGGTACAAACTAGTAGAAAGAAATAAATAAGATACAAGGATATAATGTGTAGCACAGGGAATATAGCCAAAATTTTATAATAACTATATGGAGTATAATATATAAAATTATTGATTAATAATGTAAATCAACTATACTTCAATAAAAAACTCACATATGCAATTCATTATTTGTAAACACCATACTGCATAAAACACCAGCCTAAATTCTGATTTTGAACTTGTGGGAATTTGGGTACACACAATATACCTGCACCTTAACTTTCTCCTTTCAAAGATGGGAATATTAATAGCATATATTTCATGGGGTTGTTGTGAGGATTATATGAGTTAAATGCAAAACGCTTGGAACAGTGCATGGGAATAATAAGCTATACATTATTTTTACCTAGTGTTACTATTATTTCATTATTTTGATTTATGAAAGGAAAATTGTAAAAATAAATGTGCTAAATATGTTAGAGCGATATATAACAATTCCATACATAACCTAAAAATCAGTTCACATATCATGATTTCTCTTTCCCTTCTCCAGGGGATCCTCCCAACCCAGGAATCAAACCCAGGTCTCTTGCATTGCAGGTGGATCTTTACCTGTTGAGCCACAAGGGAAGCCCAAGAATACTGGAGCAGGCAGCCTATCCCTTCTCCAGAAGATATTCCCAACCCAGGTATCAAACCAGGGTCTCCTGCATTTTTAGGAGGATTTGCAGGCGGATTCTTTATCAACTGAGCTGTCAGGGAAGCCCTCTTATATAATTAAATTAGAGAATATGCTTGGCTTATTAAATATTGAGAAACAAGTATTATATACTTAGTATGACTAAAAATTATTTTTATGTATTTTATATAATAAATCTTTCATAATGGACTGACCTAAAAAACATTTATTTTAAAATCACTTTTCTATCACATATCAGAAAACATTACAAAATGAATTTTTTTATTCCCTAGACAAATCCAAGAAATTATATATTAATAATTCATCATTAGTAAATATTGGGTGCCTATTATGCCAGACATTCTAGGTGCTGGATATTTAACACTGAAAAAATTGTATTAATAAAAAGTCCTTTTTAAGGAGCTTATATTCAAGTTAGGGTAAAGAATACATGATGATGTGTCAAGATGAAAAATAAAGCAGACTAAATTAGAGAACAACACCTAGGATGGTCAGAGAAATATTGCATGTTGAGATGACATTTGAGTAGAGATCTAAATAAAGTGAAGGGACAAGCATGGAGCTATCTGGGGGTGTGATGTTCCAGGCAGAGGGAATGATCAGAACAAAGGCTCAAGGGCAAGAGCACCAGTTCATGCATTCAAGAAATGGGAAGATGGCTACAATGGTTTTAGACCAAAATGTTAATAGCTCTATTAGAGTTATCTTAAATAAATAAATGCTTGTAATTGAAAAGAAAAGGGGAATGGAGGCTGCTATCCAAACAATAGGCACTGTTTCTTAGAAGCTCCTTCATGGAATGCCTCTGTCGCCTACAAGCTATAGCTTTCTTAAAGACAGGAATTTTGTTTTACTAATTCTTCTCAGTACTTGTCAGATACCAAACACTTCATATATATTTGACGGACTCAATCACATGAATAGCATATCCAATTGTTTCCTCTTGTCTTTTAACTTCTATAGTATAGCTGATACTAAATTCAAAGATCATGAACTCAATTTTTGAACTTGGATATTCAAGTCCAATATCTCAATATTAGTAGCTTAGGGTCACTGACATAGATAAATAGGATGATTTGGGCCCCACACAAAAAAATAATAGACTCCAAAATCTAGGGTCAAGATAAATGGGCCTTTCTCTGTGACACACAATATAAATGTGATAAATGTACTATGGAGACTATTCTGAAAGAAAATTATCTTTTGTCTAATTGCATATGTTACTGGAGATGGAGGTTAACCTGTAGATGTGATATGAGTTTAAGAAAACATTCTAATTAAGTCTCCAGAGAGAAAGTTACCTGTGAACTCCACTGATGAGGAGGAAAGTTTGAGTTAACTTTTGGAGCCAATGAAACTTACCTGGGATTCAGAGCATGTTCTCAGATTACTGAGAAAGTATATTGCTTATTAGAAACATTTTGGATATGTCAGATTCATGGGAGTTTGGTTAGCAATAATTCTCCAGAGCCTGATCACCTCTGAAAAAAGTGATGCACTCAAGTCTCTATATCACAAAGCTCTGGACACCTGTTGGAAGGACTCAATAATGAGGTTTTCAAACTATTCTTTATAATACATTAATAGAATTGGAGGTCGGGTAGAGAGAGCAGAGGAGTTAGGAATAGTGAAGGAGCTAGAAAAAGACAGAGGGTTAGACAGTATGATGAAAGGTCAATACCTGAACTGGCAAAAATGGCCAAGGGGCTTTTCAAAACATATGGAAATAAAATATTCTATTTTACATTATATATTTAGTTTGTTATAACTCCTCTCATTAATAGCCCTGAGTCTTTAATAAAAGGCCACAACACAGAGTCATTTCACATGAGTGTCATTTGGGGAGCCAATACCATATACAATTAAAGTAAGACATAAAATGCAGAGTGATAATTCAGCAGAAGTTAGAATTCAGCAGAATCACAGTCAGAGTTGACTGGGAGAAATATAAGCCACCAGGAATTTACAGAAATCTTTGCAAGAGTATTAGACTTTCCACAAGATGAGCAAAGGATATTTGAGATGATCTTACCTAGATTTCCTGGAGAAGGAAATGGCAACCCACTCCAGTACTCTTGCATGGAGAATCCCATGGAGGGAGGAGCCTGGTAGGCTATAGTCCATGGGGTCGCAAAGAGTTGGACACGACTGAGCGACTTCACTTTCACTTTACCTAGATTTAATTGCCAGAGTGATCCCAGCTGGCATCTGAGTTACAAAAATCCAAGAGCAGATTTAAGTGCAACAAATATTTACTGACTGAAAGTCCCTCTGCTGGAGCCTTCAAGCCAAAAAGATGACCCTATGCTGAGGGAACATAAAATGCTGTGGGTGTACATACTATTTTATTATTATTATTCCAGTGTGGTGTGATGGGACTTGGCACACGTAGCACTACAAGACTGCTAGAAGCCATAAGAAGAAACGTGTCTTGCTTGAAATCTGAGAGCCAGAATCAAGGGCAGCTGATATTAGTCTAAAAACCAAACTTTTTTTTAATATAAACTATCCAAGTATTAACATCTCAGTCACTTAGCACCTTAACCCTACTAGTTATCACTCACATTCAAATAAAAGTTACAACAACCTGTTCTTTATACTTACCTAACGCTTGAGCTTCTCTACATAGAAGAGTATGATTGTATACTATTTTTAAAGGAACTATAGTAAAGTTAGGTATATGGGATACTAAAGAAATTCAGCTTTGTGGTTTATCACATAATCCAAAGAAAATGAAATTAGGTATTGGAACATTTAGCAGATGGGGTTGGATATTTATATGTAAAATTCAAAATGCAAGTTCATCTCTTTTATTGTTCCAAGTCTTTTGAAGTACCAGAAAAAAATTTTAAAAAGAATAAATCCCTGAGAGCACTGGAAAACAAGAGAGGGGACTATAAAATGCTAGAAACAGAACTTTTTAGAAAATTAAGAGTTTATGGCATGGCATTTTTACAGAGAAACAGGAGAAGAAAAATATCAACAGCTTAAAATAATCAGGAAAGAAAATTTTGAAGGTTTAAGAGAAATTCCCAAGGTAGTGAGAGCACACAAAGTGCAGATGGCTACCCTAGGAAAATCAGAGACAATTAATAATGGCAAATAAGGATATGTTTAAAAAGTAAAAATATATGCATAATTTTATACCAATTAATTTAAAATTTTAGATTAAATCAATTGTTTTATATGGACATTTAAGTCACTCAGGAATAGGTAGGTTATCTGGACATTGTAATAACTATAGCAGAAGTGGTCAAAGTATGAACTGTCAAAGCTCACATTGAGCCACCAGGGTCAGACACCTTTATTGTGAAACACAGGAAAAGATGAGAAGCTACCGAACTCACTTTATGAGGCTAGCACATCCTAAAGGCAAAATCCAACAGCAGAACACATAAAGAACATAAGGGAAGTGGGTGGAAGTAAAGAAAATAATAGTTGAACCTCATTTAGAAACACAGATGACAAAATTTTAAACATATAATGAATAATATGATTAAATAAGTTTATCATAGAATGTTTAGTATGGTTCAACATTAACAAAATTAATTTGAAGATTAAAAGAAAGCAATCACATGAACATCTCAATTGTTACCACATTTAAAAGACATAGTGTGCATGCTCAGTTATGTCCGACTCTTTTGCAACCTTTTGGAGTATAGCTGCCAGGCTCCTCTGTCAATGAGATTCTTCGGGCAAGAATACTGCAGTGGGTTGTTATTCCCTCATCCAGGGGATCTTATCAACACAGGGACTGAACTCACATTTCCTGCACTGCAGGCAGATTGTTTACAGCTAAGCCATAAGGGAAGACCTCATTTAATGAAACCCAGTACTAATTCCTGATTTTAAAGAAAGAAAGAAAGACAGAAAGAAAGAAAGCAAAGAACCAACAAAATGTGAGTGAAAAATAAATGTACTTCCTAAAAACAATTATTAAAATATTCCCAATACAAACAGCATAATGATGTTTCTCATGCTCAATATATTTAACATTGTAAAGGAGATCATGGCTAAGGCAATTGAAAAGAAAAAAAGGAAGCAAAAATAGATAAACACTGGAAAGTAGGACACAAAACTGTGATTATTTGCAGATGTTATTTTTGTTGTTGTTGTTTCTTTTTTTTTTTAATGTTTATTTTTACTTTATTTTAGAAAATCCATGAAAATCAGCTGAAAAGCTGAATGGAAACTGAAACGATATAAAAGTTAAAAATAAAAGAAGTCAATACCTTTCCTTCATGCCAAAAATAACCAAGTTGATAATATCATGAAAGCAGATCTTATATTCAATACCAACAAACATAAATATAACTATTAAAATAATCTTATGTATAAGTATTCAATTTAAAAAGTAAATGTGACCCTGTATGCAAGACAGCAAAAGAGACACAGATGTGTAGACCGGACTTTTGGACTCAGAGGGAGAGGGAGAGGGTGGGATGATTTGGGAGAATGGCATTGAAACATGTATACTATTATGTAAGAATAGAATTGCCAGTCTAGGTCCGATGCAGGATACAGCATGCTTGGGGCTGGTGCACGGGGATGACCCAGAGAGATGTTATGGGGAGGGAGGTGGGAGGGGGGTTCATGTTTGGGAATGCATGTACACCCGTGGTGGATTCATGTCAATGTATGGCAAAACCAATACAGTATTATAAAGTAAAATAAAGTAAAAATAAAAATTAAAAAAAAAAAAAAGTAAATGTGTCTCAGTGCACCAGCCCCAAGCATCCAGTATCATGCATCGAACCTGGACTGGTGATTCATTTTATATATGATATTATATATGTTTCAATGTCATTCTCCCAAATCATCCCACCCTCGCCCTCTCTCACAGAGTCCAAAAGACTGTTCTATACATCTGTGTCTCTTTTGCTGTCTCGCATACAGGGTTATCATTACCATCTTTCTAAATTCCATATGTATGTGTTAGTATACTGTATTGGTGGTTTTCTTTCTGGCTTACTTCACTCTGTATAATCGGCTCCAGTTTCATCCACCTGATTAGAACTGATTCAAATGTATTCTTTTTAATGTCTCAATAATATTTCATTGTGTATATGTACCACAGCTTTCTTATCCATTCATCTGCTGATGGACATCTAGGTTGCTTCCATGTCCTGGCTATTATAAACAGAGGGATGGTACATGGAGGGAGGAAGGAGGAGGGGTTCAGGATGGGGAACACGTGTGTACCTGTGGCGGATTCATGTTGATGTATGGCAAAACCAATACAATATTGAAAAGTAATTCACCTCCAATTAAAATTAGTAAATTTTAAAAAAATTAAAAAAAAGTAAATATGCAAGAGGTTTAAGAAGAAAGCAATATAACTTTTCTAACAAGTGAAAAATAACTCTAAAGAAATGGAGGTACATGGCACATTCCTGAATGGGAAGATTTAGCAGTAATCCAAAGTTATTCTATAAATTATTCTATAAATTAAATCCTATTACAACCATATACCAATGTGAATCTTTTTATCTTCACAGATTTATTCTAAAATTTACGTAGGGGAGAAAATTAACAACAACAAAAAATACACACAATTAAAAAAAAAAGAAAGAGGGTACTTTATCCTTTGTAGTGAGGTAAATGATAGATTCCCAAAAGATATGTACACAGCCTAATGCCCAGAACTGTGAATATTACCTTACTTGGAAAGAAGGGGTGTGAGGGAACTTTGCAGATATAATTAAATTAGGATTGTGAGATGAGATTATTCTGAATTAACTGGGTAGGCCCTAAATCCAAAGACAAGTGTCCTTATAAAAGTGAAGTGAGAAATTTCAGAGATAAAAGAGGAAAAGGCAATGGGAAGATGGAAATAGAGATTGGAGTGATGCAGATGGAAAATTCAAGGAACAAAAAATCCCATAAAGCCACTGGCGGTTTGTGATTCTGTCAACACCTTGATTTTGGACTTCTGCCTCCCAGAACTGAGAGAATAAATTTCTATTTAGGAGCCAACCAGTGTGTGGGAATACGTTACAGAAGCCTGAAGAAACTAATAAAAACCTTCCAAAGATCAAAATATATAAAAGTATTAGTAATTAAGTAGTATGGTACTGGCACAAAATAGACAAAAATAGTTCAATAGAAAATAAATCCATTTTTATAAAGAAATTCAGTGTGTGATAAAAGTGGTTATTCACATAAGCATGGAAATTATGGTAAATTTGATAAGTTGTTTGGGAACATTTGCACAACTATGTTTTTTAAATCAACCCTGAAATTAAACCAAGCACAAAAATAATTTCCTGATGGGGTTAAAGGCTTAAACATAAAAATTAAAAAATATATATATTAGAAGAGGACTTCCCTGGTGGTCCAGTAATTAATAATCTGCCTGCCAATGCAGGGGACATGGGTTTGATCCCTTGTCCAGGAATATTTTACATGCCCTGGGGCAACTAAGCCCATGCACCACAACTACTGAGTCCACACGTTAGAACTACTGTAGCTTGTAGGCTCTAGAGCCCATGCTCTGCAACAAGAGAAGCCACAACAATGAGAAACTTGTGCACCACAACTACAATGTAACCTCTGCTTGCCACAACTAGAGAAAGCCCACTTACAGCAACGAAGACCAAACACAGCCAAAAATGAACTTTTAAAAAGTACTTTATAAAAATCAGTATTAAGATTGAATGAACATATATTTATAATCTTAATATAAAAAAGGACTTCTTATGCAGAAGCTGTAAAGGAGAAGAATGAGAGATTTTTTCACACCTAATGTGCTATATCCAGAAAATACATGGAAGAGCAAAGAATAAGGAGGATTCAAGACAGTCTAGAAGAGTAATTGGAAGGCTGTAACTTACAAGATAGCAACACTTATTTTAAAAAATACAGTTTGGCACTACCTAGTAAGTTAGATATATGTATACCTTATAATGCAGCATTTCTTCTCTGAGATATACATTAAAAACTATTTTACATATACATCAAGACACATGTAGAGAAGTGTCTATAGCTTTGCTCATATAATAAATAAATGAGATAACCTAAATGTTCATCAACAGTGAAAGTTATAAATTGTGGAATGTGCAAAAAATTGAATAGTGAAAATAAACTGCCTCTACATGTGTTAATCTTGATGCATTGCAAATAGATAATATTAGACCAACAAAATCAAGTCACATAGGAATAAACAGACATGACAGTTAATTTTATGTGTCAACTTGGCTGGGCCAAAGGGTGCCTAGATACATGGCAGTAGTTTAAAAGAAGTGAGGTCGATCTGTTTATTTCTATTAATATGGGGGAAAAAAAACCCAAAACATTAAATGAAAGACTAAGTTGCAGAACACCACACACAAAATTCTCCCATTTGTGGAGGAGATATACATACAGATATTTGTATGCGTTCATATGTGTGTGTGCATGTGTGTGTGACAGAGAGAGAGACAAAAACAGATAGAGGGTAGGTAGGTGGGTGATTGCATAGACAGATGTTTGATTTGCTCATATATGTTTATGTACATATAGAGAGGATCATTTGGAAGGACACACATGAAACCTAACAATGGCTACCTATTAGGAGAAAGAGGTATTTAGGAAAGAGGGTCAGGTAAAGAAAGCAGTAAGGAAAGACTTTCATACATTACTCTATAGATTTCTGAACATTTTACACTGAGGATAATTTAGTATAGTACTTGTCTAACAGATTTTGAAATTAAAATAATAAAGAGGATATGCCTTTTTTAGAATCTGAAATGGAATCAAAGTGCACAAATGCCATGGGGCTTTAGAAGTGTGAAATGGCTGTCAAAGAAATCATGGTATATGTGATTTAAAATTCAGTCCAAATGATCAATCATGCCTTCTCCTGTAAGCAATAAAAGCAACAAGATTACATTTTAAAAAGTGGGCTCTACTTTCCTGTCATGATTCTCTAATTTGACAGTCATCTCCTTTGAAGACAACACCATCATTAATGACCAGACAAATATTCTTGTCAATGAAACCAATTAATCTTATCTCACACAACATGACTGCCCTTAACAGATTCATCCTGAAATCTGGAACAAAGATTCAGTGCTTTTTTGTCTCCAGCCAACCAATCCTTCAACATGAAATCATCCTTTCATTAATTTCTTGTCTTAGCATCCAATGCAGTTTAATAACAGGTAACAGGAGTACGTCAAGGCTGTATATTGTCACCTAGCTTATTTAACTTATACGTAGAGTACATCATGAGAAATGCTGGACTGGAAGAAGCACAAGCTGGAATCAAGATTGCTGGGAGAAATATCAATAACCACAGATATGCAGATGACACCACCCTTATGGCAGAAAGTGAAGAGGAATTAAAAAGACTCTTGATGAAAGTGAAAGAGCAGAGTGGAAAAGTTGGCTTAAAGCTCAAAACTAAGATCATGGCATCTGGTCCCATCACTTCATGGGAAATAGATGGGGAAACAGTGAAAAGTGTCAGATTTTACATTTTGGGGCTCCAAAATCACTGCAGATGGTTATCTCAGCCATGACATTAAAAGATGATTACTCCTTGGAAGGAAAGTTATGACCAACCTAGATAGCATATTGAAAAGCAGAGATATTACTTTGCCAACAAAAGTCCATCTAGTCAAGGCTATGGTTTTTTGAGTGGTTATGAATGGATGTGAGAGTTGGACTGTGAAGAAAGCTGGTGCCGAAGAATTGATGCTTTTGAACTGTGGTGTTGGAGAAGACTCTTGAGAGTCCCTTGGACTGCAAGGAGATCCAACCAGTCCATCCTAAAGGAGATCAGTCCTGGGTGTTTATTGGAAGGACTGATGCTGAAGCTGAAACTCCAGTACTTTGGCCACCTCATGTGAAGAGTTGACTCATTGGAAAAGACCGTGATGCTGGGAGGGATTGGGGGCAGGTGGAGAAGGGGACGACAGAGGATGAGATGGCTGGATGGCATCATCGACTTGATGGGCATGAGTTTGAATGAACTCCGGGAGTTGGTGATGGACAGGGAGGCCTGGGGTGCTGTGATTCATGGGATCACAAAGAGTTGGACACGACTGAGCGACTGAACTGAACTGAACTGAACTGAAGTCACATAAGATTAGTTTTATCACTCCAAATTTTTATGGGGACAATAAGTTCATAGCAAACCTTACTTAAGCAAATCTCAAAAGTAAGTAAGTTTCTCTTCCTTTTTAATTATCTGTTCCTACTCTCCGATAGGAACTGAGTGAGTTCATATTAGAGATTCAAAGATAAGTAAGGTGTGGTCCTGAAATCATCTGCTTTGTGAGTATAAGGCTTTTTAAAATATATCTTCCCTATTTAAAGTGTAAAATATGATCATTGTCTAAATTTTGGAAATGGTTAAAAAGTTATAAAGAAAAAATAAAATTACTCAATATCATAATTACTGCACTATCCAGACATAATCTCCTGTAATATTCTGAAGTATTTTGGATGGTTTTCTTTATACAGCTCAGATACTATTGATAGAATTCTGTATACAGCTTTTGTTGTTGTTATTTAGCATTATACTATAAGCAATTCTCATGTTATTATAATACTTAACAACCATAACCTAATAACTACATAGTGTTCCGCTATAAATATGGAAAGCAATAGGGAAAGGCTTTCTGAGGAGGTAAAATTTCTCCTGAATCCTAATGGAATGTATTCATGGGTTGGGATGGGTGGTAGGATGCAAGGGAAAAACATCTGAAAAGTAGCCCAGAACTACTGGAGGCAAGAGAAACATAGCACTTTGTCCAAAATCCAAAATAATTCAGAACTACTGGAATATAGAGTTCAAGTGGGACTGAGGAAACAATACCAGAAAGATGGACAAGGGCCAGATCATGAAGGGGAAAGGTAATCTGTATTATGTAACTGTATGCTAAGCACTAGGAACAATTTTGCATTATGTCGTGAAGGACTTTATGCAAAAAGTTTGAAATTTACCACTGAGGCTACAAGAGGTGGGTGGAACAATCAATGAACATTCTTAAGGTGAGAAGTTGCATGAATAATGATACTTTAGAAAAATAGTCCAAAATTATGTCTATAAACATGTATTAAACTATGATACAACAGTAAAAGAAATAAGCAAGACAGTACTGCACCAAGTTGGAGGCTTTTTCCCAAGACCTGGGTGGCATGTTAGCAGAATTACTTTTTTGTAGAAAAATAGAAAAACGGTTCAAAAGAGAGTGATATTTTGAGAGCCTTTGGGCAAAGGGCCATTTGTGAGCTGCTTGGCACCAAAGAGGAAGAAGGGAAGAGAGAGCAGTGGAAGACACTGGGAAGGAAGAGATCTAAAAAGGAATTTCAGAAGTTGCACTGTTGATTGGACTCACAGTCTTGTGACACTCCTTGAAGAAAACCTACAAATATGTCATTTTAGAGATGGACTAAAGTTTATTTGAATGTAACCCTGTACTAGAAGTTCAAGGCAAAGGCAAGGTGGCCAGCTTTGTACTGATTTTTTTTTAATTGGAAGATAAGTGCTTTACATTATGTTGATTTCTGTTATACAACAATGTGAATAAACTATAAGTATACATATATCCCCTCTCTCTAGAACCTCCATCCCACCCATCCCCCATCCCACCACTCTAGGTCGTCACAGAGCACTGAGCTGAGTTACCTGTGTATACAGCAGCTTCCCATTAGCTATCTACTTTGTATATGGTAATGTATATAGGTCAGTGATACTCTCTGATTAAAGCAATATGTGAACAGTATGATTTAAAACTATGTAAAAACAAAGAGTAACAAATAGTTTAAAAAATAAAACACCAAAAAGTAACAGTGGTTATCTCAGACAGATGGGAGTATTTTTTTTTCTTTTCTATATGTCTGCATTTTCTAGATTTTTACAATGAACAAATATCTCTGTTACCCTCATGAATATATAAATCTTTGAAGAAGGTCTAGACTTGGAGTCCTTAGTATTTAAATTTCAGACTAAGTTAGGTACATGGATAAACTTTCCCTGAAAATGTTAGTTGCTGAGTCATGTTCGAGTCTTTGATACCTCATGGACTGCAGCCTGCCAGGCTCCTCTATCCTTGGAATTGTCTAGGCAAGAATACTGGAGTAGGTAGCCATTCCCTCCTCCGGGGGATCTTCCTGACCCAGGGATCAAACCTGAGTCTCCTACATCACAGGCAGGTTCTTTACTCTGAGATACCAGGGAAGCCCTGTGCTAGTGGTAAAAAGAAACCTGTCTGCGAATGCAGTAGGCATAAGAGACATGGGTTTGATTCTTAGGTTGGGAAGATCCCCTTGAAGAGGGCATGGCAACCCACTCCAGTATTCCTGCCTGGAGAATCCCATGGACAGGGGAGCCTGGCAGGCTACAGCCCACAGAGTAGCAAAGAGTCTGACACAACTGAAGTGACTTAACATGCAGCACACATGATATTAGATGCAAAGTGGCCTAATAACAATCTTGAGAAATATTAATATTTAGGATCAAAGGTGGAGACAAAGAAAACCACAAAAAATTCTGATAACAAGCAGCCAGAAAGGTAGAATAAGAAGGAGTAATTCCTTAAGAAATAGAAGAAAACAACAGAATGGGAAAGACTAGAGATCTCTTCAAGAAAATTAGAGATACCAAGGGAACATTTCATGCAAAGATGGGCTCGATAAAGGTCTGAACCTAACAGAAGCAGAAGATATTAAGAAGAGGTGGCAAGAATACCATGGAAGAACTGTACAAAAAAGATCTTCACGACCCAGATAATCATGATGTGATCACTAATCTAGAGCCAGACATCTTGGAATGTGAAGACAAGTGGGCCTTAGAAAGCATCACTATGAACAAAGCTAGTGGGGGTGATGGAATTCCAGTTGAGCTGTTTCAAATCCTGAAAGATGATGCTGTGAAAGTGCTGCACTCAATATGCCAGCAAGTTTGGAAAACTCAGCAGTGGCCACAGGACTGGACAAGGTCAGTTTTCATTCCAATTCCAAAGAAAGGCAATGCCAAAGAATGCTCAAACTACCGCACAATTGCACTCATCTCACATGCTAGTAATGTAATGCTCAAAATTCTCCAGACAGGCTTCAGCAATACGTGAACCGTGAACTCCCTGATGTGCAAGCTGGTTTTAGAAAAGGCAGAGGAACTAGAGATCAAATTGCCAACATCCACTGGATCATGGAAATAGCAAGAGAGTTCCAGAAAGACATCCATTTCTGCTTTATTGACTATGCCAAAGCCTTTGACTGTGTGGATCACAATAAACTGTGGAAAATTCTGAAAGAGATGGGAATACCAGACCACCTAACCTGTCTCTTGAGAAATCTGTATGCAGGTCAGGAAGCAACAGTTAGAACTGGACATGGAACAACAGACTGGCTCCAAATAGGAAAAGGAGTACGTCAAGGCTGTATATTGTCACCCTGCTTATTTAACTTATATGCAGAGTACATCATAAGAAACGGTGGACTGGAAGAAACACAAGTTTGAATCAAGATTGCTAGGAGAAATATCAATAACCTCAGATATGCAGTTGACACCACCCTTATGGCAGAAAGTGAAGAGGAGCTAAAAAGCCTCTTGATGAAAGTGAAAGAGGAGAGTGAAAAAGTCGGCTTAAAGCTCAACATTCAGAAAACGAAGATCATGGAATCTGGTCCCATCACTTCATGGGAAATAGATGGGGAAACAGTAGAGGCAGTGTCAGACTTTATTTTTTGGGGCTCCAAAATCACTGCAGATGGTGACTGCAGCCATGAAATTAAAAGACGCTTGCTCCTTGGAAGAAAAGTTATGACCCACCTAGATAGTATATTCAAAAGCAGAGACATTACTTTGCTGACTAAGGTCCGTCTAGTCAAGTCTATGGTTTTTCTGTGGTCATGTATGGATGTGACAGTTGGACTGTGAAGCAGGCTGAGCGCCGAAGAATTGATGTGTTTGAACTGTGGTGTTGGAGAAGACTCTTGAGGGTCCCTTGGACTGCAAGGAGATCCAACCAGTCCATTCTGAAGGAGATCAACCCTGGGATTTCTTTGGAAGGAATAGCTCCAGTACTTTGGCCATCTCATGGGAAGAGTTGACTCATTGGAAAAGACTCTGATGCTGGGAGGGATTGGGGGCAGGAGGAGAAGGGGACGACAGAGGATGAGATGGCTTGATGGCATCACGGACTCGATGGACGTGAGTCTGACTGAACTCCAGGAGATGGTGATGGACAGGGAGGCCTGGCGTGCTGTGATTCATGGGGTCGCAAATAGTCGGACACGACTGAGCGACTGAACTAACTGAACTGAACTAATTCCTTTTATGTAAACAAAGGAAGATACTTCAATGAGAAAGGAAGGCTTAAGCGTCTCCATTTCCATAGATTAGAAGTCAACTAAAATAAGTACAGGAAATTGCCTAGGAATTTTGTGCTTCTAGGATTTTTGGCAAAATTTCCAAGACTAGCTTTAGGAGATTAATGTTGGAAGAGGCCAGACTGTAATCGGTTGAAAAGTTAATAAGAAGCAAGGTCAAAATAGTAGAAGGTTCCTTTTTCAGGAAATGCAGCTGTATTTTCACTAGAAAGAAGCTGTCAGTTAACAGCTACCTCCATGGAAAACTATTGAAGATGAAAAATTAAAATTTTACATAACCTCCTGCTCCTTCTGTCTCTGTAACTCAGCTTGCTCCTTGCTAAGTCTGGATCATGTAGGTCATGAAGTCTTAGAAAGTGGGGACTCACAATACTAGGAACTGGAGCTTATCTCACTCACCATTGTCCTGCTCTTTGCAAACCTGCTTAATCATGCCTGCATGTATAAAATCTCTGTAACCCCTTTGTTTGGGGCTCAGAGCTTGGAGTGTTAACTCCTCTGGGCCCACAGGCATAATAAACCTGAGTTCTCCAACTCTCCAAGTGTTGGGCTTAGTTTCTCCAGCACTGGTTTCTGCAACATTTCTGGAGGCCCCAGCGAGATTCCAACCATGCTGGCTCCTTGAGCCGCCTGACTGGTGGCTCTGTTGGGTTGGAGCAGAAGGGTCTGAGATGAACAAGGAGGCACACCATCTGACGGTAATCCGGGTTCTCTTTCAGACCAGTGTTCTGATTCTCCAAATAGCCGAGCCCCGACCAGACCCATTGGAGGGACAGACCAACTCACCAGGAATGGCCACAGGATCAGGTAAGGTTCCAGGGCCAGTCCCCAGTCAGATCCTACCTCAATGGGTAGAAGAGGAGACTGATCACCTCCTTGGAGCTCCCAGGAAGGGAGCATCAGATAGGGAGAACTGGGGACTCAGGAGAAGGGAAGCATTGTGACTGATAACCTCCCAGAAAGGGAGCAACAGTTAAGGAAACCTGGGGACTCGGGAGCCGAGAAGCATTGTAATAGCCTCTGAATAACTGTGAGTGTGTGATTGTTGACTGAATGGAGTGAGAGAAATTTTTCTTTTTGGAAACTGCAAGACCAATAATTTTTGCTTACAGGAATGTCGCTCAGTCGTGTCCGACTCTTTGCGGCCCCATGGACTGTAGCCTACCAGGCTCCTCTGTCCATGGGATTTTCCAGGCAATAGTACTGGAGTGGATTGCCATTTCCTTCTCCAGCAGATCTTCCTGACCCAGGGATCAAACCCAGGTCTCCCGCATTGTAGACAGATGCTTTACCGTCTGAGCCACCAGGGAAGTCCAACAACTAGCTTGTTAAAAGCTCTTCCTAGGAAAAAGCTTGAAGTTAACCCTTTCCATGTCCTTGAAATACACAGCCAACTTTGCCTGAGACCTTAGCCTTGAGAAATTAGAACTTCAAACAAAGAAAAAAAAATAAAAGAGGGGTCAAGAGATACTTTAAATCTCAAACAGAAAATTGTAAGATCTCTCTCAGTCTGTCTGTCTGAATTTATATATGTCTCAGTGTAAGTCTTTTGTTTTTTTTTCTAATAATATTGTTGAAGTTGTAAACGAGTTGTAATTTAATTGGCCTAAATAAAAGTAAGCACTTACAAATCAAACAATTCTAAATACAAGAAAAATTAACCTAAAATTAATTAAAAATTAATTAAAAATTAACCTATGTTAAATTTCAGATTAACATAAAATGGGAAATATTCAATATTATATATATAGTATTAATGTTTGTTTGCTAATCTAATGAGGAAGTAGGATGTATATTTTTAATAAAAAAGATATAAGAAATAAAATTACATTTTATGAAGGGGAAAGAAAGTAGGTCTGATTTACAGGTAGCTGTTACAAAAAGTGATTAGGTTTGTGGAAAGTGACTGGAAAAAAAAAAACTTTTGTGCATGGTTAGGACTGATGAAGTTTAAAATATTTTTTTTAATTTAAATTTATTTATTTTAATTGGAGGCTAATTGGGAGGAATTGGGGGCAGTAGGAAAAGGGGACGACCGAGGATGAGATGGCTGGATGGCATCACGGACTTGATGGACATAAGTCTGAGTGAACTCCGGGACATGGTGATGAACAGGGAAGTCTGGCGTGCTGCGATTCATGGGGTCGCAAAGAGTCGGACACGACTGAGCGACTGAACTGAACTGAACTGAATTACTTTACAATATTGTATTGGTTTTGCCATACATCAACATGAATCCACCGTGGGTTGTACACGTGTTCTCCATCCTGAACCCCCCTCCCACCTCCCTACCCATACCATCCCTTTGGGTCATCCCAGTGCACCAGCCCGAATTATCGTGTATCCTGCATTGAACCTGGACTGGCGATTTGTTTCTTATATGTAATTAAGCTTACCTAAATGAGTTTAAAGTAAGCTGGTGCAAAGCTTAAATTCAGCCTTTCTCTCTGTTAAGAGAGTTCAGATGTTGAACTGCTTTTAATAATAGATTTGTTTCTTTACCTCTTAATTGATCTGTTCTATATTTACTTTGAAATCTTTTTTTAACTTTGGCTAAGTAAATAACTATTATTTCACAGTAACTTATATAATCCTACCTGACTGAGTGTTATAAACCCTTTTGATATTTATTGACAAAACTTCCTAAATGACTTCTAGCTAACTTTGGGATGCTTCAGAGGGCTCCTGAGACATCCCAAAGAGGTATTAAGCTACCTGGGTTCATTAGACATGTTAAATTACATAGGAAGTACTCTTAAAGGGGTGATAAATCTTTTCAGATTATACTGTATGGTTGATGTTACTAAATAGATATCTTAAAATTGTGTGAAATTCATATAGATCTGATATGCCCTGATAAAATATGGTCAATTGCAATTCTAGTTATCTTATTAAAGTGTTACATATCACAACAATGACCAGGTTTCTTTGTGAATTACAATAGAATCAGATTTTAAACATGCTTTCTATGGTTTTACTCTCATGCTTTTAGAAGACTACTGCTAATTCTTCAAGATTTATGAGAAAAGACTTCCTAAGATTAAATAGATAAACAAATTTTGTTTTTAACAATAAACTGGCACCAGATTAGAATTTGGTCTTCTCTCTGTTTAGAGAACAAAGTTTTCTTAGAATGCAGATTTTGATAACAGATTATGGATTTCGTTGCCTTTAAGCAATTTATATTTGTTTTTAAAATATTTTTGTTACTTTGGTAAAGTAAATAAGCATTATTTAAGATTATGGTACATGTAGACAAAGCTCATAATGCTTCTACCAAAAATAACCCCTCACAGTAAGACTTCTGCTATCCTGATGTCCTTAAAACATGGCGATAGTCTGCTCCTAAATCAGGAAATTAAAAATGGATAAAAAACAGATGAAAATCAAAGCCAGGGCTATGGGAAGTCTAGGACAGCTGCTTGGCTTTTCCCAGCTCCCGAACAGACCTCATTTTATTTGATGGGTTAAAGCCTTCCCTGGCTACATTGTTAATGCCCTCACAATGAGTTCTCAAAAAAAATATATATGTTTCACTCAATATTAACTTCCAGTTTTGTAATTAAGGTCTGTGCTTACTTAGAATCACTTCTGAGATAGCTCCTTGTTATATTGCTAAAAAGTCTAATTAAGTTATTAAAAAGGATGCCCTAAGAATGTTTCTAAAGCTTATCTTGGTAACCAATCTTTGGATAAAGGTCAGATGCTCCATGAAGTACAACCAGGAGATTAACATTTGTCTATAATCATTTAACTTAGTCAGATGACCTGGGGTATACCGGGCTATACCCAGTGAAAGCTCTTGACTTAAATTCTTGCTTGTGACCTTACTAATAACTGCTAACTATATTATTTTCTATGTAGCTTTTTTCAAAAGATTATTTATGTTACCAAATGTGTGACTGAGCCTTTGATAAAATGCTGATATGTGGTTCCATATGAGATCAATAATTCGAATAATGTAACTCTAGATTTGGGAAGAAGCAACAAGAGGAAATATTTTCCTGGACCAAAGGTTAGTAAGTCAGGTATGGTCCAGAGACTTTTGCTACTTACAAGGCCTGGTCTAGTGACAATACATTGAGTGGCCTGTCAATGGAATCTTTGTTAGACCTGGGAACGAGCCTTCCTAGCCCTATGGGACACAATGACCATGAAATGCCCCTAAAACATGGCCAAATATGTGGCTATGCAGGAGCCCTGATGACTGGAAGTTGGCCTTTGCCAGCTGCCTCTACAAAGAGTAAATCATGACTACTACAAGATGCTAAACTTCAACGTCCCCTTGAAAGCAGTTCAGGGTGGAGACAAAAAATAAGCACTCTCTGCTCTGGGAGAAACCTGGAAAAACAGGCCTTCAGACAGTCAGATGTTTTCAGGTAAAGATTTTTATGAGTCCAAATTCTTGCATCTTCTCATACCTAGAGAAACACTAATGTCAGGAACCAATGTCTGGACCTGGTTCTCCTGGCTAGCCCCTCAGCAGCTTTCCTACTTCTGTTAACCTTTGGGCCATATATCTTTAACTTTCTTCTTAAGTTTGTTTCTCCAAGTAGTAGTATGACAAGGATATCCCTCGGCCAACACCCAGACAATGCTGAAACAAGCTGCCTTATCATTCTCTGGACATTCACCTCCCTCTGTAAATACACTCCGAGGTCCTTAGGCTAGTCTCTCTTTGTGATTGTATATGGGAGAACACCCCCAGTGACAGGAAGACTCAAGGGAAACCCCCAACAACTAGCTGACCTGGAGATGTCCTGACAACTCCAGGCCCTGGGAAAAGTCTTCCACCATATCGCCTGAGAAAATCTTAGAAAGGACACCCATTCCTTTGGGCAATTGTGTTCATCCCTATCAGCCAGGAGATGAGGTATGGGTTAAAGATTGGAAATAAGAACCACTTCAGCCAGCTTGGACAGGACCTCACATGGTTGTCCTGGCAACTCCTACTGCTGTTAAAGTTACAGGCGTCATCCCTTGGATGCACTACACCAGAGTCAAAAAGGTAGTGCCTTCCTGTGGTGAGGACACCTGGAAAGCAGTTCAGGACCCTAAAAATCCCCTTAAAGTTTGGTTCCAAAAACAACAGCTTTCACCTATGAAAGACGCTAAGC
Organism: Budorcas taxicolor; assembly: GCF_023091745.1. Taxonomy (NCBI): domain Eukaryota; kingdom Metazoa; phylum Chordata; class Mammalia; order Artiodactyla; family Bovidae; genus Budorcas; species Budorcas taxicolor. The sequence continues at coordinate 2,121,554 of NC_068935.1, forward strand.
CCTGCTCCAGTCACTCCAGAAGCTGACTAGTCAACGCATGGCAGAATCTTGAGGATCTGGCTTTCAAATTATCAGTGGATTTTCATTGTTAACCACGGCCTCTATCCCTAATCAGTATTATTGCTGTGCTCTTCATTACAGGGCCAACTAGAGTCCCTGGCTGAGATGGTTTTACAGAGTAGGAGAGGGCTAGACCTACTGATAGCTGAAAAGAGAGGACTCTGCCTCCTCTTGAATGAAGAATGCTGCTTTTATGTAAACCAATCAGGAATAGTCAGGGATATGGCCCAACAGCTAAGGAAATGAATCATGAAAAGGAGAGAGGAACCAGCAAATTCCTGGGGTAATTGGAACAATATCTGGAACTGGGCATCATGGCTTCTCCCTTTACCCCATCCTCTCTTCATGCTTTTTGTGGCGCTCTTGCTTGGCCCTTGTATTCTCAATGCTATTACCCAGTTCAAAACCTCTCGAATTGAATCCATAAAGTTACAAATGGTAATAGCTCAATATAGCCCTCTAAATGATGGGGAGCTCTGAATGTCCTACCAAAACATGAGATGATGCTTTCTACAATGAGTGACAGAAGCATCAAGAGAGGAGAATGAAGAGGAAAAGTTATATTTTTACATAACCTCCTGCTCCTTCTGCCTCTGTAACTCAGCTTGCTCCTTGCAAAGTCTGGATCACGTAAGTCATGTAGTCTCAGAAAATGGGGACTCACAATACTAAGAACTGGAGCTTATCTCACTCACCCTTGTCCTACTCTTTGCAAACCTGCTTAATCATGCCTGCATGTATAAAAACTCTGTAACACCTTTGTTTGGGGCTCAGAGCTTGGAGTGTTAACTCCTCTGGGCCCACAGGCATAATAAACCTGAGTTCTCCAAATCTCTGCGTATGGTGCTTGGTTTCTTGACTACTGGTTTCTCCAACACTACCAGTATAAATCTCCTTCCTTCTACTTTAAAAATATGATTAATTTTTGAAAGTGAAAGTTGCTCAGTCATGTCCAACTCTTTGTAACCCCATGCAGTATACAGTCCATGGAATTCTCCTGGCTAACCCAGGGATAGAACCCAGGTCGCCAGCATTGCAGGCAAATTTTTTAACAGCTGAGCCACTAGGGAAGGCCAAGAATACTGGAGTGGGTAACCTATCCTTTCTCCAGCAGATCTTCCCGACCCAGGAATCAAACTGGGGTCTCCTGCATTGCAGGCAGATTCTTTGCCAGCTGAGCTACCAGGGGAACAATTACTTTTTAGAATGAAATACATTTTTCTTAGCATGGAGATTATTAAAAGAATTACAATGATGAATCAAATAAAATATGAAAGGGTCTCACTCAGGGCTGGTATATAGCAGAACTTAACCAATGTTAGTTTTCGGAAAGAACTGCATCAAAAAATAATAGCAACAGTGGTCATGTTAGAAAAATAATAGGAAGGAGTTATTCTTTTCTGTAGCATCTGATTTTTCTAAACCATAATTTGTTAATTTTATATTTTGATGTTTCCACTAATAAGAAAGTTGACTTGAAAAATCACCAGAGTGAAATCTCAGTTTCCAGTGTGAAATCATTATCTTTGAAATTAAATTACAATATAACTCACCAAACATTGGATGCTGATAACCCAATTTCAAGGTATAGACACTACTACAACAGACTTCTGCATTAGAATATATATATGCATATATATTTATATACATGCCTGATACATAAAGAGTGATTGATAAATGAACATGTGAAAAAATATGTAGTGTGACATTTAAGGAATGACATAATTCACAAATTTGCATAAAAGTATTCCCCATGATTCTGTTCCAATCCTGCCACTCAAAATATCATTCAGTCTCTTTCAGCCTCTAATACCTCACTTGTGAAATGGGAAAAATATTAATATCTTTCATACATCTCAGGATGGTTTTAAGAATAAACTAACCATTTGAGAATCATTTACTCCATGCTTGGACTGAACTGAACCCTGGCCAGTGAACTGAAGTGCAGGAGTGCACAATTAAATCAAGACCCATCAGAAAGTTCTGGAAAGGAACTCATTCCCAATGCCTCCTGGGTCCATAGGTGGCAGGAGGGAAACATATAGAAAGCACACTCTTCACTCCCTTACTAATTTTGCCCAGAAGATGTGCAGCCACTTCCCTAACTCGTGAGGTAAAGATAACTGAGCATGCTTGGAGGTTTTCTGTGGAGGTACACGGTGGTACACATTATGAACACCCTAAAATGTCACTCTGTGCTATTACTCAGTAAGTTTATCTTCCTCAAGAGTAAAATATTAAGATGTCCATTGTGACTTCATATATAAGCCACGGCTTGTCTTTCAGCATTTGTTGTTAATAGCCACTTTGTTCTCCACCTCAATCACTTGTTTCTGAATTCAGGGGCAGAGGACAGGAGGACATTTCTTCCCCTCTAAAATTCCCGAAGGATTTATTCTCACTCGTTTCACACAAAGCCAGTCATTTGCGGAAATGTAGCAGAGTTACAGGAACTTCCTTCATTTTTTCACCTATCAGAAAACGCACTCAAACCTGGAAGCCAGGCTTAACTACATAAGAGAGTTAGTTAGGTTTTTTTTTTTTTTTTTTAACCTTCACTTCGAGCTCATCTCCTGTGTGCATTAAATTCTGGTCACAAAATGTCCTACCTCAGTTTGATAGTAACTTCATTTTTTCTCATTACCATCTCATGGAAGACTAGTAGGGTCTCCAAGACATTGTGGGTCAAGTCTGGGTGTTAAATCTTAAATCACTCAGTTTAACCCTCTTTTATTGGACATTGCTATGTATGTCTACTATTGATAGATCTGTTTATTCTAGATTTACCCACAGTTCCCTGTATCCTCTCTCCACTACTTACACGTTTCACAGGTATATATATATATATATATATATATATATATATATTTACTTTATAGTCAGATATATACTTAACAGAATAATAGAATACTAGGTGATTTATGTACATTAATTAGATCCTTGATTTTATTATCATTATTTTATAAATAAGGAAGTGGAGGTTCAAGGAGATCAACTTATTTCCCCAGTCATACAGTTTGAAAGTGATAGATCAAGAATTAAAATCAGGTCTTGCTGACTCTTGAATTCATATATTTAACTACTGCTTATGGTTTGAAGTTATGTAATGGCTTTGGATAATTTTATTTTGTTTTTAAGTTCTATAGTAAAAGCATTTTTTTCTATGTTTTAACTGAAATTATCAAACAAAGAAAAGTTTAATTTTCTAGTGAATATCAACACAGCCACCACCTAGGTTCTGCAATTAACACTTTACTATCATTGCTTTAGGCTATATCTGTCCATCAACGTATCCTTCTATCCATGCATCATCCCATCTTATCTTTATGTATTTCAAAGTTGCAGCTATCTGTATACTTTCCCCAAATACTCCAGCATGTAGTTAATTAACTGAAGTTTGTTAATAGATTTTCTGTTGATTTAAAATTTACATAAAATGAAATGTACAAACCATAACTGTACTATTCCATAATTCCCTCTGCCAAAAACTACACAAAAGAGGAAAAAAAAAAAACTTTGAGGGGTAAGAAAGCTGGGACAGTGTTTTTCAAACACAGGAGGAGCTGTCATAGGAAGAAAAGTGTATCAGGCTGATGTGCTGATTCAGTGCTCAGTGTCTGCCATCCTACAACTTAATTGTGAGAGCATACCTTCTCTAAATCTCAATTTTCTCATTCGTCAAATTAAGATAGAATTATTCTCCTTCCAGGAATATTGTTAGCATCAAATGAGATAATGCATGTAATGTGCTTCACCCATTGTTGCTATTTTTTCCCCCCTGTAAGAAAATGAGTTCAGCACTTTACTTTTTTTATTTTTCTCCCCACACTGTCTCATGTGCTTCCCAGTCTTTTAAAATAATTCTCTGAAGTTTTGGGATCCAGATCATGGCTATGACACTATTATGTTATGTATATGATAAGCATTTTGTTTCCTGAATGAATGTCTGACTTTAATTCAATTTTTTTTTGATGCAATGATTTTTATTTGCATTTAAAGTTACAAGCATACATATAGATTCTTATGACTATTGTAGGGAATTTAGTAGAGGAGATCAACTTGCCTTATCTAAATTCAAACAGAAGAATAACATGAGAAGGATGGGGCAATAAAGTGGTATGGGATTCTCCTAAGAGTATACATACATTTACCCATAACAGCAAAATTATGCAGTCATCAAAATTGTTGCATTCTTTATTTAAACATAATATTGCAGTAATCATTTATTCATTTAATATAAATTTATTAAGTAGTTACTGTATGCCTGCCCTAAGTGTTGAAGATACAAATCTTCACATTAGTGTGGGAATAACAGGTAAAAAGATTATGTAATATTTTTACTTCCCTGGTGGCTCAGACGGTAAAGCATCTGTCTACAATGCGGGAGACCCGGGTTCGATCCCTGGGTCAGGAAGATCCGCTGGAGAAGGAAATGGCAATCCACTCCAGTACTATTGCCTGGAAAATCCCATGGACAGAGGAGCCTGATAGGCTACAGTCCATGGGGCCACAAAGAGTTGGACACGACTGAGCGATGTTCCTGTAATATTTTTACTGATCAATCTTGAAATTTCTCTAAATTAAATAACTTCATTCCTCCATGATTTTTTTTTTATCTTGTGCCTTTACTTTTTATTTATTTGTTGTTATTTTACTTTATAATACTGTATTGGCCCTGCCACACATCAACACGAATCCGGTACGGGTGTACATGAGTTCCTAATCCTGAACCCCCCTCCCACCTCCCTCCGCATACCATCTCTCTGGGTCATCCCAGTGCACCAGCCCCAAGCATCCTGTATTCTGCAGTGAACCTGGACTGGCGATTCGTTTCTTACATGATATTATACATGTTTCAATTCTATTCTCCCAAATCATCCCACACTCTCCCTCTCTCACAGAGTCCAAAAGTCTGTTCTATACATCTGTGCCTCTTTTGCAGTCTCGCATACAGGGTTATCGTTAACATCTTTTTAAATTCCATATATATGTGTTAGTATAATGCAAAGAAATAGAGGAAAACAACAGAATGGGAAAGAGATCTCTTCAAGAAAATTAGACACCAAGGGAATAATTTATGCAAAGATGGGCTTGATAAAGGACAGATGGTAGGGACCTAACAAACGCAGAAAATATTAAGAAGAGGTGGCAAGAATGCAAAAAAGAACAGTACAAAAAAGATCTTCACAATCCAGATAATCACGGTGGTGTGATCACTCATCTAGAGCCATACATTCTGGAATGTGAAGTCAAGTGGGCCTTAGAAAGCATCACTACGAACAAAGCTAGTGGAGGTGATGGCATTCCAGTTGAGCTATTTCAAATCCTGAAAGATGATGCTGTGAAACTGCTGTACTCAATATGCCAGCACATTTGGAAATCTCAGCAGGACTGGAAAATCACAGGACTGGAAAAGATCAGTTTTCATTCCAATCCCAAAGAAAGGCAATGCCAAAGACTGTTCAAACTACCACACAATTGCATTTATCTCACACGCTAGTAAAGTAATATCAGTAACCTCAGATATGCAGATGACACCACCCTTATGGCAGAAAGTGAAGAGGAACTAAAAAGCCTCTTGATGAAAGTGAAAGTGGAGAGTGAAAAAGTCGGCTTAAAGCTCAGCATTCAGAAAACGAAGATTATGGCATCTGGCTCCATCACTTCATGGGAAATAGATGGGGAAACAGTAGAAACAGTGTCAGACTTTATTTTTGGAGGCTCCAAAATCACTGCAGATGGTGATTGCAGCCATGAAATTAAAAGACGCTTACTCCTTGGAAGAAAAGTTATGACCAACCTAGACAGCATATTAGAAAGCAGAGATATTACTTTGCCAACAAAGGTCCGTCTAGTCAAGGCTATGGTTTTTCATGGTCATGTATGGATATGAGAGTTGGACTGTGAAGAAAGCTGAGTGCTGAAGAATTGATGCTTTTGAACTGTGGTGTTGGAGGAGACTCTTGAGCGTCCCTTGGACTGCAAGGAGATCCAACCAGTCCATTCTGAAGGAGATCAGCCCTGGGATTTCTTTGAAGGAATGATGCTGAAGCTGAAACTCCAGTACTTTGGCCACCTCATGTGAAGAGTTGACTCACTGGAAAAGACTCTGATGCTGGGAGGGATTGGGGGCAGGAGGAGAAGGGGACGACAGAGGATGAGATGGCTGGATGGTATCACTGACTCAATGGAAGTGAGTCTGAGTGAACCCCAGGAGTTGGTGATGGACAGGGAGTCCTGGCGTGCTGTGATTCATGGGGTCACAAAGAGTTGTACGTGACTGAATGACTGAACTGAACTGATTTGAACTGATACTGTATTGGTGTTTTTCTTTCTGGCTTACTTCACTGTGTATAATCAGCTCCAGTTTCATCCACCTCATTAGAACTGATTCAAATGAATTATTTTTAATGGCTGAATAATACTCCATTGTGTATATGTACCACTGCCTTCTTATCCATTCATCTGCTGATGGACATCTAGGTTGCTTCCATGTCCTGGCTATTATAAACAGTGCTGTGATGAACATTGGGGTACACGTGTCTCTTTCAATTCTGGTTTCCTCAGTGTGTATGCCCAGCAGTGGGATTGCTGGGTCATAAGGCCATTCTATTTCCAGTTTTTTAAGGAATCTCCACCCTGTTCTCCATAGTGGCTGTACTAGTTAATTATTGTCATTACATTCATTAAATTAGCCATGTTTATCTTAAAAGATACAGGAGAAGGACTTATTTAATGTTATGTTAGTGAACTAGCTTGATCTGTGATTGGTTATAAACTCCAAATTCAGGAGAACATGTATAAAGTAATCAAGGAACTGCTCTGTGATTAACCTCTGAGCTTTCTTAATTAGTTTATCTAAAGTTCACTTTCATTTGTCACCACCACCTATATCCCAGGCTCTTTTGTACGATCTAGGGAAATTACAATGAGTAATGAAAGACACCACCTCAGCCCTTATGGATCTTAAGAGGAATAATAGGGAATAAATACTTATAAATGAGGGGAAGCAATAAAAGTTGTACTGAGGGTGCTCTGGAAAGCATATATTTGGTGACCTAATGTTCAAGTCTCTTATAGTCATATTTTTGTTTAGAATAGCACCCCAAAGAGAACAAAGGGCTTTAATTATTTATAAAATACATTTATCATTTCTTTCCATCTTCATTCCATCATCCCTCTTCCCTTAGTCATGCCTTTCCTCAAAATAATCTGTTAGAGAAGTGTTGATATTTTGAATGGTTGGTAGAAAGCAATCTGAAAGCATGTCAGTGACAAAGGATAGGACTTATCATCTAAAGATCCATTTATTAACAGCAGTTTATTCTTCTTTTTCTCCCTTCCCTCACTTCTAACAGCCAAAACTCAAGACTATATGTTAGAATGGGAAATAGTAAAATATGATTATATCTCAGTCCACCTCAATATTTAACTGTTCTTTGTCAATGTAAATTGACTTCAACAACTGATACTTTTTTTTAACCAGTTAAGTCATCAGTCAGCACATTAACATACTTAACATTAGTATTTCTAATAACAACATTACTATCTTTGAAATAAACTGCCAACAAGGTACTCAGTAATAACTGACCTCACTACAACAGTATTCTTTTATATATGAATATTGAGTTAGTGATATTTGGTTTAGATTTAGAATGTGCAGCTGAGCTAACATGCCTTATCGACATGTCTCTAAGCATATGCCATTAAGAAACATGTATATTTAAAGAAGGGAGGAAACAACATTTTATATACAGCTATAAAAAAATAAAATAATTACTGGCCTGTTTTTTGTTTTTAGTACTCAGAGAAGCATGCGCCACTCCTCCCTCCACTCCATCACTATCCCTTCGCCTTTTTATACAAGTACATCTTTCTTTAATGACTTAATAAATAAAGCCTCTTTCTAGGCTTTCTAAAAACACACCAGAAAGATATACAGTATTCCTATTCCTCTCTTATTGATTTTATTATAGATATTCACAATATAGTCATATTACCCCATTAACAAGCACATATTTTGTTTCAAGCATGTTAATGGGGGATAATTTCTAGCAGCCTAGTCATTCTATTACCATTCTTCTTAAAGACTGGAAGAGTTTCAAACTTGAAAATTTTATCATCAACCATGTGGGCCTCGATCAAAGAAAAGGCAAATCGAACACTGCATAAGATCAAGTAATTTAAGCAGTAATTTAAAGCAGTGTAAAAAATGATCAGGGCCTTTAACTTATTTTCAATAGTACCTCTAGCTTGTTTTAATCCTTCAAAGTCTTTACTAAAATAAGACATGGTCTGTTTTGTGGTCTTCAATCTTTTGAGGTGAGGTTACTTTATATTTCCTGGAATAGCTACTCTTTCTTGAATACCACCTTTAATAAGCCTTTCATGTGTGTTCATTACCTTATATCCTACAATATCCCTACAAAATAGGTATTTTTTTAATGTACAATTTAAAGATGAGGATCCAGAGAAATAAGATAACTCGCCCCCAGTCTTGTAGACAGTAGATGGTGGAGATGGGAATTTGAACTTCAATTTCATCTGATTCTGGGGCCAGAGCCTCTGGTTACTATATTGTACTGAAAAAAAAAAAATTAGATTCCCAGGTACCTCTGAAGTTTGGCCAAATACATACAAAGCTGGCGGGAAGAAAACCTCAATGTCTGGAGGAGGAGAGAGAAAGATGCCTGAGGTTCCCTGAGTTCTGCTTTTTATCAGCACTGTTGAAGAGTTAACAAATCCCAGAGAGGGATGATAACAAATCCTGCAGAGGAATGGCTGTGGGGTGGGTAATATCCTTGACACAGAAAAATCAAGCTTCAACAGAGATTCTTGTGTCCAGGTTTGGCACAAAATTAGGTGTTTTCCCCCATACCTGACAGTTACTTAGGCTAGGATAATGGACATCTCAGTGGTATCTGTATGGACAAGTATCTGAAGACCAGAATCTCAGCTAAAATACTGGGACAACTTAAGACCCTAAATGTGTGACAAACTCTACAGAATACAGAACCTTAAACATAAGAGTTTACATGTCCACTATCCCTATGGAATGGAGACTAAGTAGAGATCATGTTATTACAGAAAATGATGTCATGTCTCTGGCACACTGAGTCCATCCATGCCTCTATACTTATTTCTACCTGCAGTGTTACAATATTTCCCATTTAACTAACACAGTATGTGAAGTACTAAGTGCTGAATTGCTAAGTATTTAGTACAGAACTTGACATATAGGAAGTGCTCCATGACTATTAAAACAAGCACATACTAGATAATAATAAATACCTTTTGAGTAGAACTAAATCTATGCGTCCTACTAGTTATTTATTATACCTCTCCAATTCAGTTATTTCTATATAATATTAAAATCTCATATACATTTTTAAAAACAAACTTTAAAGCAATGAACCTTTAAATCTGATTTTAAAAATAGCTTTTTTTTCCCTAAATTTAAATTGATGAAACATCTAGTCTAAATACATTACTTCCTATTATAAATATGTTCATTAATATCTTACTCTCAGTGGAATTTGGATATAAGTGTGTATGTGTATATATATGCACACAATTTAAACATGGAAAATTCAACTTGGTCAACCTAAAATGCATGTATGGAGATATATATAAGGAAAATGTAAAGAAATCAAACAGTTCAATGTCATATAGTATTTATCAGATTTGTGTTCTAGTAATATAAAAAGAATTACAAGCAATGATGTATGTGTGTGCTGTGTCCAGATTATTTCAGTCCCATTTATGGTATTAGAGAAGTGAAGTGAAGTGATGTGAAAGTCGCTCAGTTGTGTCCAACTCTTTGCAGCTCCATGGACTATACAGTCCATGGAATTCTCCAGGCCAGAATACTGGAGTGGGTAGCCTTTCCCTTCTCCAGGGGATCTTCCCAACTCAGGTATCGAACCCAGGTCTCCCACATTGTACGCAGATTATTTACCAGCTGAGCCACAGAGAAGCCCAAGAATACTGGAGTGGGTAGCCTATCCCTTCTCCAGCGGATCTTTCTGAACCAGGAATTGAACCGGGGTCTCCTGCATTGCAGGCAGATTCTTTACCAACTGAGCTATGACAGAATTGAAGTGCTTCACAAATGTTTTCCATGTAAATTGTGAAAGCAGCTCACTCCTTCCTTGGAAATGCACTTACACTCTGTGCTAAAAAGTGGAATATATCTATAAACTATATTTTATATGCTATATTTTAATACAGAATTTGATGATTTTATATGAATACATTAAAGTAACAAACAATAGAGAAAAAGTAATAACAACAATGTATGAAAGTGTATCAACAAGCATTAAACCTCCCCCTTTTCCTCACTCCAGTAATTACTGCTAATAGTTTCTTGTGTATTCTTCAGACATTTTTGTTTTACTATTTAACTTTTCATGCATACAGGATTTGTTTCCTGCCTTCCTAATTAGAGGCTGAGCTCATTAAGTACAGGGACTGCAGCATATATTTCTTCCATATTCTACATACTGTCTAACTCTGTGCTGGATACCTTATAAGCATGCAATAAAAATAACTGCAGCTGTGATGGTTCCATTGACTCTCTTAAGAAGGGGGAGAAATTCAAATCATGCATATTATATGAAATCAGGGCAACATTCTAAGGCCAAGTAGTAAAAAATTTTGTTCAATAATCCCTGGGTCATAGTATTAAATTCTGATGGCTCATTTTTTTAAATTTGGAAAGAGGCACTCATTCGTTGAGTAAATTCATGCAGAATCAAACCTGGCTCTATACTGTGGGATATACAGAAGCACAACCATCTCATGAAGCAAGCATTATTAAATTCATTTTATAGACAAAGAAACTGAGATATAGAAAGGTTAAGTATTTATTCAAGATTTATGCAATTAGGAGATGCCCAAGTTGGAATTCAAATTCAGGCAGTCAGGTTCTAAAGTATATGTCCCTTGAAGGAAAGGAATATACTAGAGAGTTGGTATAAAGTAAATATTAGAACATGCTTAGCAATCCATTCATTGGGAAGGGGTTGTGAAAGAGAAGTAGGCAAAATGATTGTGAGGTTTCAAGCCTGCATTTCTCAGGAAATAATTTGAGACACCTGCCAGATGAGCATTCCAAAATACCTATCAACATTGTATATCCTTTCTTGCAAATAAGAAATCAAGCTTCCTTAGTGATGATTTAATTTTAAAGTTATAAAATATAATTATCACTCACAAAATAACATCACTTTATTTTCCCTGTATCACTCTACTACCCACACAAGTATACTAGGATTTTTCACATAATAATAATATAGGTAACTAGAATATTCTTGGCTAAATTTCAGCTTCTTAGCAGACTTACGTGAAGCAGATTAATAAATGATGCTTCCCTGGCTCAGAGGTTAAAATCTTACTAAGTTCACATAATCATGGCAGGATCAATTATCTGTCAGTCAAGTATTCTTTCCTGAAGTTTCTGGTCATTCAATTCCATGTTTACTGCTAGTGTAGATTTAAAGAAGAAAAAAAAAAAAAAAAGGGCAGAAAACTGCAGCAGGAGTATGGAGAACAATTTTCCTGTACCAATATACTTTCTGGATCACAGTTCAGTTCATTTCAGTTCAGTTGCTTAGTCGTGTCTGACTCTTTGCGACCCCATGAACCACAGCACACCAGGCCTCCCTGTCCATCACCAACTCCCGGAGTCCGCCCAAACCCATGTCCATTGAGTCGGTGATGCCATCCAACCATCTCATCCTCTGTCATCCCCTTCTCTTGCCCTTAATCTTTCCCAGCATCAGGGTGGATCACAGTAGGTGATCTCTATTTTCTCCTGATATTTAGAAGCTACATCTTGTTAAACATTATCCATAGGTCATCGAAAAATTGCATATGCAGATCCAAGGGTCAATAAGATTGAAAGAAATTTCACAACAGAAAAATTATATGAATACTGTGACTTCCAGAGACACTGACAAATACGGAATACTATGCCAGAATGCCTATGTATGTTCTCATAAATGTACTTAGTGACTTCTACCATGTGAAAGAAGCCAGAATTCACTCAATTGGATATTAATTACTTCCTGGAAAACCCTTCTTCCACACTAATATCTCCATGAATGTTTCCCTTTAAATATCAAAGCTTTCCCTCTACGAAAACCTTGTCACATGCAGAGAACTGGTTAACTGGCGGGTGGGTGGCAAAGAGATATTTGATAGGACTTTTTTTACCGACATGCATCTAATCTGGAAATCTCCAACTTGAACACACACGTTTAAGCAAATTTGTACTTCAGAGACTTTGAAAAAGATCCTAAGTCCCAGCCTCTAGGAAAAAATTCATCTCCTGCCAGTATATTCCATAAGATGGAACGCTTCTGTGAAATATACTCATCATGAAAGTATTAAAGGATTTAGAGAAGATATGTTGTTGCTAATATTATTAAGCTACATCTGCACAGTCATGCACACTGGATAGTAAAATAGGTAAATATATTCAGCTATATTTATTTGCCATGGTCCAGTCTAACCCTTATGATTATACAGTGGAAGTGAGAAATAGATTTAAGGGCCTAGATATGATAGATAGAGTACCTGATGAACTATGGAATGAGGTTCGTGACATTGTACAGGAGACAGGGATCAAGACCATCCTCATGGAAAAGAAATGCAAAAAAGCAAAATGGCTGTCTGGGGAGGCCTTAAAAATAGCTGTGAAAAGAAGAGAAGCAAAAAGAAAGGAGAAAAGGAAAGATACATGCATCCTTATGTTCATAGCAGCACTATTCACAGCAATAAATACATGGAAACAACCTAAATGTCCTTTAGCAGAGGAATGGGTAAAGAAGATGTGGTACATACATGCAGTGGAATACTACTCAGCCATAAAAAATGAAATAACACCATTTGCAGCAACATGGATACAATAGAGATTATCATACTAAATCAAGTAAGGCAGAAAGAAAAACACATAAATACTATATAATATCACTGACATGTGCAATTTAAAAAAGACACAAAGGGACCTATCTAAGAAATGGAAACAGACTCACACACATAGACAACAGACTGGCAATTACCAAGATGGAGGAGACTAGGAGACAGAGTGGGAGATTGGTGTTAGCAGATGTAAGCTGTTATATATGGAATAGATAAACACTAAGGTCCTAGCATATAGCACAGAGAATTATATAATGTAATGTATGGTAGACCATAATGGAAAAGAATACTTTAAAAAATTATATCTATCTATCTATCTACATATATATATATATATATATATATATATATGACTGAATCACTTTGCTGTACAGAAGACATTAACACAACACTGCAAATCAAAAATACTTTAATAAAAATAAAAACTTAAAAAGGAAGTAGATCTACTCCTTCCTTTTGTTCACTTTTAAAAAGTCAATTGATAATCAATAATTATATATCATCTTTTAGATCTGGCTCAACATCATTAATCATCAAGAATATTCAAACCAAAATCATTTTGAGAAACCACTTCACACTCTCTAGAACCACTGGAATCAACAATAGAGATAATGACAATTATTGGAAAAGATACAGAGAAATGGATCCTTCATATTTAACTGGTAGGAATGTAAAATGATGCAACCACCTTTGAAAACAGCCTGTCATTTTCTCAAAACGTTAAACAGAGTTATCACATGACCCAGAAGTTCTGCTTTTAGATATATACTCAAAAGAAATTAAAACACATGTCCACGTAAATGTTCATAGTAGCATTATTCATAATAGTCAAAAGTGGAAGCACCCAAATGCCATCACATTATACAAGAAAATGTGATATATCCATACAATGGAATATATTTAGCCATTAAGAGGAGTGAAGTATTAACTCGTGATACAAAATGGATGATCTTTGAAAACATTGTGGTAATTGAAAAGTGCCAGTCATAAAAGGCCACATTATATATGTTTCTATTTATAGGAAATTTCCAAAACAGGAAAATCTATAGAGACAGGTAGTAGATTAGTGGTTGCCTAGGGCTGGAGAAAAGGAGAACTGGGAGAAATAAGGAGTGACCACTAGTAGGTATAGGATTTTTTCATGTGATGAAAAAAATGTTGATCATGGTGATCGTTTCACAATTCTGTAAATATACTAAAAACCATTAGATTGTATTATACATTGTAAAAGTAAATAGTAATATCCATGAACTCTCTCTCAAAAAAGCTATTATTTTCAAAAGGATAGAACAACAAAATAATAACTTTTGAGGGTTGGAGGAAAGAGAGGATTTCTTGATTTTTCCTTTGTGATCATGAAGAGGGAGGAAAGGGAAATTAGAGAGGGGAAAAAATGTGTGCTACTTTTACTCTAGTATTAGTTAAAATAAAAGTTATAGAGTTGTTTCAGGTATTTAGCAATTATAAAAAACATATTAACAAGAGAAGTGGAAGTCTTAGAAGAATATAGAAGAAGGTATGTTCAGTATCAATATATACTCTATTTTGATTTCTATACTGGGGATGTTTGAATTTCTCAGGCATTTTCTGCTACTAAGGGTTCTGCTGTTAGTGCATTTTGTATCTTTATGAAGACAGTGTCTCTGTTGGGATGTCTTCTCATCTGAGATATTTAGAACCAGATAAATTGGCAAATCTATCATACTTAATTTAGAAGTAAAAACAATCCCCTTGTCTGAGAATTTCAATTCATCTTTACATATTATAGTACATTAACTATCAAAAAATGGTATAGAAAAGGAGTAAGTAAGTCAAAATTTACTTAATCATTTGTCTAGGAAGCAAAAAGCAACAGAACATGTGAAAAGAGAAGAGAAGGAGGAGTGAAGATAGACAAAGTTAGAGAGAAAGTAGAACACTAGAAAAAGTGAGAGACAAACTGAAATAAAGAGAACAAAAAAGAAGCAACTGAAAAGATGATTTAGGCCTTGCAACTGAAAATCCTTTGTTGGTTCACAAAATAATAACTTCAGAGAGTTTAAGGAAGGAGAGTACTTGGATAATAGAAAAAGCAAAAGATAATAGAAAAAGAAAGAGAATTCCAGATATACATCTACTTCTGCTTCACTGACTACACTAAAGTCTTTGACTGTGTGGATCTCAACAAATGGGGGGAAACACTTAAAGAGATGGGAATACCAGACCACCTTGTTTGCCTCCTGAGAAATCTGTATACTGGTCAAGAAGCAACAGTTAGAACCAGGAGTATGACAAGGCTGTATATTGTCACCTTGCTGATTTAACTCATATACATCATGCAAAATGCTGGACTAGATGAAGCACAACCTGGAATCAAGATTGCCGGGAGAAATATCAATAACCTCAGATATGCAAACACCACCACCCTTATGGCAGAAAGAGAAGAGGAACTACAGAGCCTCTCAATAAAAGTGAAAGAGGAGAGTGAAAAAGCTGGCTTAAAACTCAACATTAATAGAAACTAAGACCATGGCATTAGTTCCAATCACTTCATGGCAAATAGATGGGGATACAATGGAAACAGTGACAGATTTTATTTTCTTGGGCTCCAAAATCTCTGCCAATGGTGACTGCAGGCATGTAATTAAAAGACACTTGCTTCTTGGAAGAAAAGCTATGATCAACCTAGACAGCATATTAAAAAGCAGACATTATTTTGCCGAAACAGGTCCATCTAGTCAAAGCTATGGTTTGTCCAGTTGTCACGTATGAATGTCAGAGTTGGACCATAAAGAAAGCTTAGTGCTGAAGAGTTGATGTGTCTGAACTGTGGTGTTGGACAAAACTCTTGAGAGTCCCTTGGACTGCAAGGAGATCAAACCAGTCAGTCCTAAAGGAAATCAGTCCTGAATATTTATTGGAAGGACTGATGTTGAAGCTGAAGATCCAATACTTTGGCCACCTGATGCAAAGAACTGACTCACTGAAAAACACCCTGATGCTGGGAAAGATTGAAGGCAGGAGGAGAAGGGGATGACATAGGATGAGATGGTAGTATGTCGTCACCGACTCAATGAACATGAGTTTGAGCAAGCTCTGTGTGTTGGTGATGGACAGGGAACCCTGGCCTGCTGCAGTCCATAGGGTCTCAAAGAGTCAGGCATAACCAAATAACTGAACTAAACGTATATATAAAGACCAGACTTAGAAATATACTATTAAAATTATTCTATCTGGAACATTGTTGTGGCAATGATGGAGTTTCTGCTGAAGGAAATGAGGTTTTTAACTTTCCCATTGGCAAAACAACAGTCCTTTGACAAGGAGAGAGGAAGAAATTCATTTTTCTCTAATCTCCAAGACCAATTAGAACCTTAATCACCTATAATGAAGAAACGGGTCAAGAAACCCCAATGTGGGAAATAAGCTGGTGCTTGCAAGATATATGGCATCAGGGAGGACTGCAATTCAGGGACCCCTGTTCAAATGCACAGACAATGGACCTCTGATGGCTAGTTTTAAAATTTCCTGTTTCTAAAATAATAATAATAATAATCCAGTAGTGCAGACATAGAAAACAAACATATGGTATGGGGGCACAGGCATAGGAAAGGTAGGTATGATGAATTGGGAGATTGAGATTGACATATAGACACTACTATGTATAAACTAGATAACTAACAAGAACCTACTGTATAGCACAGGGAACTCAATACTCTGTGGTAACATAAATGGGAAGTAAATCCAAAAAAGAGGGGATGTATGTATACATATGGTTGATTCACTTTGCTGTACAGCAAGAAATTAGCACACTGTAAAGCAACTATACTCCAATACAAACTAATTTTTGAAAAAACTTCCCTTTTCTGTCTGATAATTTTCTTCTGCCATTCCCAAACCATCAATAAATTATTGTTAAGCATTTAAGAGTCAGATATGAACTGTGTTTAGGGGTTTACTTTCTAGAGTGATGTGTTCATTCTTAGTGTAATGTGGGTTGGGTAGGAGGCAGTCGCATGAAGAATAAGTTGTAAGGCAGCACAATATGACCAGTGGAAAAGTCCGAAGCACATTCCTTAAGAAAGAACTTTTAAATAACCATCAGGCACACTTTTGGAATATATGACCAAGCATTCGCTAGTATTTCTAGAAAATACTTAGGAAAACTGGGCAGAGACTAGGTTACTTGATTAGGTTAGTTAGGTGACATGGGGGAAGGAAGGCTGAGGCTAGGTTATTTGGATATTTAAAAGGAAAAGCAGCCACTGAAGGTTAGAGAGGTTGGAAAAACTTGGATTCATAGTAATAGTTAATTATCCCAAAAATGGAAAGGGAAAGCATTACGATTTTGTAAACCTCTCGTTACCTGGCTGTTGCATGATCTTAGATGGTATTTAGATGCAGTAAGCCCAATATTTTTCATCTATAAAATGAGGAAGTAGATCATCTTTAACATTCTGTTAGTGTCAGCATAATTGGAGTAAGTGTTTGGTCTTAAGGTGATCACTGGGAAGGAAACTACACTTGTGCATATACTTTAAAAAGTTAGTTTCCAATATTACATAGCTCAAATATGTGCCTTATGGCACTTTCACAATTCCTCATTTATTTACTAACTCTACACATCCACATAATTGTTTATAATTCTAAAATGTTCCTATTTCTCCTGCTCTCTTTTCTGATCACAACAGTAAGTTCTGATCATTATATAAAATTTAGAATACCAAAAATCATGAATATAAATTACCTAAAACTCCATTACACATAGATAACTAGCATCAACATTTTTGGGCACTACATACAATTTACATATATATATGCATACATTTCCATATTTTGAGATGTTTTTCATTAAACAGTTTATCTTAGCTACCTTTCAATGTTAGCATAGATTATTATTTTAAATGCCTTTACATTATTCAACTCTATGAATAAACAATAGCTTATAAATCGAATCCCCTCTTTTTGGACATTTAAATTGTTTCAGAAATCTCAGTATTGTGAGTTCAGTTCAGTTCAGTCGCTCAGTCGTGTCTGACTCTTTGCGACCCCATGAATCGCAGCACCCCAGGCCTCCCTGTCCATCACCAATTCCCGGAGTTCACTCAGACTCACGTCCATTGAGTCGGTGATGCCATCCAGCCATCTCATCCTCTGTCATCCCCTTCTCTTCTTGCTCCCAATCCCTCCCAGCATCAGACTCTTTTCCAATGAGTCAATTCTTTGCATGAGGTGGCCAAAGTATTGGAGTTTCAGCTTTAGCATCATTCCTTCCAAAGAACACCCAGGGCTGATCTCCTTCAGAATGGACTGGTTGGATCTCCTTGCAGTCCAAGGGATTCTCAAGAGTCTTCTCCAACACCACAGTTCAAAAGCATCAATTCTTCAGCGCTCAGCTTTCTTCACAATCCAACTCTCACATCCATACATGACCACTGGAAAAACCATAGCATTAACTAGACGGACCTTTGTTTGCAAAGCAATGTCTCTGATTTTGAATATGCTATCTAGGTTGGTCGTAACTTTCCTTCCAAGGAGTAAGCGTCTTTTAATTTCATGGCTGCAGTCACCATCTGTAAGCTTCACAAAAATGAATATTCTTATAACTGTTTTTGCTCACTATTATTTCCTTGAGATAAATTTCTTGAAGATTTGCCACGTGAAACAATATGCACATTTTAAAGGTTTTTATTAAGTATTGCCAAATCATACTCCTGAAAATCTGTACCATTATACCTTCCTACTTGCAGCTTGTGGTCAGGTATTTTCTTCACCTTTTGGAATGATGATGGAAAATTTTAAATTTTACTTTGCCAACAAAGCAGGTAAATAGCAGTATATTATTTTAATGTTCATCTTTTTTATTAGTAGTATAGCGGACCATTTTTCATATATATTATCCAAAAGACTAACCTATAAAAATATTCTTCTGAATTACTTATTCATTTCCTTTCCAAATAATTTTCTCCTAAGATTGTCATTCCTCTTATACATTACCTTGTAAATGGTGTTAGTGTGGTTTTAAATAGGAATTATCAAGACAGACTCTAAAACTGGATGAGAAATGTCAGCCTGTGTTCTCTCTCCTATTTTCCTTTAGGTACAAGGTACCGTTAGGAAAGTTATCACAAATCAGGTTGCTAGATAAAGAAGAAAAGCTAAATAAAAGCTCTTAAACATCAACAAATTCTGGTATTTTTTAAAAAATCATTTAATACATTTTTGGTAGATGAAAATTTGTTAATCTGCCCTGAGTAACAAAACTTTGACTCAACTGCACTTTACAATACACAAATACTTTTTGTGTACTAAAAAAGATGATAACATTAGGACAGAGATTTAAGCCATATTTAATATGAAATAAATGTTTCTGCAATAAATATTCTTTTTCACATATAAACAGTACAGTAATTGAGGTAAGCAATTTGTGAGCTCTTGCTTCCTTGTGAAATCACTAATAATTATACTAATGGGATTATTTAATAACATGAGCTAAACAAACTTAAACACAACATTTCAAAAGATCTAACTTATTTCCAAAACAGTTGTTCAGAAAATCAACTGGGTATTTCCCTAAACTAGAGAAATTTTCTGATACTTTCCCATGTCCTGCTTAGAGACTGATCATTTACTAAAGTTGCAATTGCAAAAAGTCGATCCATTTCCATAAAGCCTCATCATCTATACAGATTTTTTGAAAATACCTATGCTCTTTTGCTAGCCCTTCAGCATAATTAAATGCAGCTGTAGTCTTCATGTAAAAGAATTTCTAACAATTACTTGGCAACCTGCTGACAGTAATTATGCTGTGAAAATTCAACTTTTCCAATATTCGAAAGTATATTACGCTGGTTGAAATGTTTTCCTAGCACCCTGAACCTAGTAAAAAATAATGAAAAAATGTTTAAGCTATATATTTGTTTTGGTGCATTTTTAAATTTGTTTTTCAATCCAGAGACTGATGAATTCTATTAAAACTTGAATTACACCTAAATAAGTAATGCATCATATTCCCATATTTTTACTGGATTAAAAGGGATGTTTTCCCTTAAAGCAAGACAGGCTGGTGCGAGTTAATACCAATTTCAACAGCTTTAAAGCTGATATTTTATGTGAAGCTGTAAATAGTCGTGACAGTTTAAAGAAATCATTAGAAGAAAAATTTTTACTTTCCTCACATTTCATTTCTTACACAGTGCATTGCAAATGTTTTAAGTGATGCCATCTGCTATGCTACTTCTTGTGTTCTCTTAAACTTCTGCAAGAAGTTCTTATAAATGAATTTCCTGACCAAAAGAACATTTTTAGAAACCATGGCCAAATAAATAAATAAATAAATAAAAATCACTGATCTGACTTCTGTGTTCCCAGTTAATATCCTGGTCAAACCTAAGAGGAGGTTATGGGGAAAACAGTTCACACTGGTGATGGTTTGTAAACCACTATCTTGCATACAAATGCATGTCTGGGTTCTGGGAATGGTCCAGATGTATTTAACATTACCAAAGAAAAGCATTTGTCATAGACTTTTAGTTAGAAAACAAACTGGGTAGAGTCCTGACTCCTTGGAGGAATGGATAAAAATTCAAATTCACCTTCAAGGACTGTAGACATAGGGAGTAAGGAAGTATGCAGGCAGGTTGGTGTTTACCAGGAATTAGTTCAGAGCTAGTGATTTAGGGAGTAAAAATTCAAGAAAGAACAGTAGTGGTTATATGAAATCCCTGAAAGAAAGAGGATTTTCTTCCTTGAAGACAGACAAACCTAAATAAGTTAATATCAACTCTAACATCTTTAGTATCATGATATATTACCTGGAGTTATCAAGTAAAACTCAATTATCCTAAATATAGCAATAAATTCTTATTTGAATGGTCACTGCCTATCAAACACTCTAAAAGCACTTGATAAAAAATATATCATGTAAACATTACAATAATTCTATGAGTAGTCAGATAACAAGCTTCCCAGGTGACTCAGTAATAAAGCCTGCCAAAGCACAAGGAACAGGAGATGTGAGTTGGATCCCTGGGTCAGGAGGATACCCTGGAGAAGGAAACGGCAATTCACTTCAGTATTTTTGCCTGAGGAATTCCACGGACAGAGGAGTCTGGCAGGCTATAGTCTATGGGGCGCAAAGAGTCAGACACGACTGAGTGACTGAGCACACACACACACACACACATACACATACATTCAGATAAATAGGCCCATTTTAGAGATAGGAAAAACAAGGATTAGAGAGGCTTCGTAACTTGCAAAAGGTCACACAGCAATAAGTGACAAAAGTGGGAGTCAATACCAAGACTAATAGACTTCAAATATGAGCTTTCATCCTCTATATTGCCCAATTCCTGTAAATGTCCCTTGGGTTCTGCTCAAGGATGCTTAGGAGTAAACCACATTTTCAGCTTTTTTTTCCCCTTCTTACACCTACTGATTGTTAGACTCTTGCAGTTCAGTTCACTTCAGTCGCACAGTCGTGTTTGCAACACCATGAATTGCATCACGCCAGGCCTCCCTGTCCATCACCAACTCCCGGAGTTCACTCAAATTCACGTCCATTGAGTCAGTGATGCCATCCAGCCATCTCATCCTCTGTTGTCCCCTTCTCCTACTGCCCCCAATCCCTCCCAGCATCAGAGTCTTTTCCAATGAGTCAACTCTTTGTATGAGGTGGCCAAAGTATTGGAGTTTCAGCTTTAGCATCATTCCTTCCAAAGAACACCCAGGACTGATCTTTAGAATGGTCTGGTTGGATCTCCTTGCAGTCCAAGGGATTCTCAAGAGTCTTCTCCAACACCACAGTTCAAAAGCATCAATTCTTCGGCATTCAGTTTTCTTCACAGTTCAACTCTCACATCCACACATGACTACTGGAAAAATCATAGCCTTGACTAGATGGACGTTTGTTGGCAAAGTAATGTCTCTGCTTTTGAATATGCTATCTAGGTTGATCATAATTTTCCTTCCAAGGAGTAAGCGTCTTTTAATTTCATGGCTGCAGTCACCATCTGCAGCGATTTTGGAGCCCAGAAAAATGAAGTCTGACACTGTTTCCCCATCTATTTGCCATGAAGTGATAGGACCAGATGCCATGATCTTCGTTTTCTGAATGTTGAGCTTTAAGCCAACTTTTTCACTCTCCTCTTTCACTTTCATCAACAGGCTTTTTAGTTCCTCTTCACTTTCTGCTGTAAGGGTGGTGCCATCTGCATATCTGAGGTTATTGATATTTATCCCGGCAATCTTGATTCCACCTTGTACTTCTTCCAGCCCAGTGTTTCTCATGATGTACTCTGCATATAAGTTAAATAAGCAGGGTGACAATATACAGCCTTGACGTACTCCTTTTCCTATTTGGAACCAGTCTGTTGTTCCATGTCCAGTTCTAACTGTTGCTTTCTGACTTACATACAGGTTTCTCAAGAGTCAGGTCAGGTAATCATGGAATGATTAAAAATACAAGCACTTGAAAAGGTAAAATAAATCTTTAGTAGTAATGGATCACTATATATTTAATTGAAATAGAAACTTACTAAGTCTTTCTCATCATACTTCTGTGTATGATAAATACGATCTAGGGGCTTATCATTACCCAGTGGTCTCACTAAGTCACAAAATTTGATAAGATTTCTCATACATGGGTGACAAATGGATTCAGGGGACACTACTGCTGGGGAAGTGGAAAGGCATCCCCTTTTCTTCCAGGTTGTACTTATTTCTTCTCTGCTGCTTCCCTTGGGCCTTATCTACTCCTAAGTATGGACAAAGAAGGTGCTTCTCTAGGTGGTATAGCATGGTAGACAGGTGGAATAATAGAGCAGTTTAGAACATGGACTAGAACCAGATTCCCAAATTTAAAGCCTGACTTTGTCACTTACTGATTGTATGAGCTTAGACAAGTTACTTAATCTCTCTATACGTCAGTCTCCCCGTTTGTTAAATAAAAACAATAATTTACCAAATTAATAACATTGTAAGAAAAATTCAGTTCAGTACAGTTGCTCAGTCATGTCTGACTCTTTGTGACTCCATGGACTGCAGCACGCCAGGCTTCCCTGTCCATTGCAAACTCCCAGGGCTTGATCAAACTTATGTCCATCGATTTGGTGATGTCATCCAACCATCTCATCCTCTGTCATCCCTTCTCCCACCTTCAATCTTTCCCAGCATCAGGGTCTTTTCCAGTGAGTCAGTTCTTTGCATCAGGTGGCCAAAGTACTGAAGCTTCAGCTTCAGCATCAGTCCTTTCAATGAATATTCAGGACTGATTTCATTTAGGTCTGACTGGTTTGATCTCCTTGCAGTCCAAGGGACTCTCAAGAGTCTTCTCCAACACCACAGTTCAAAAGCATCAATTCTTTGGTGTTCAGCCCTCAGCTTTCTTTAGAGTTCAACTCTCACATCCCTACATGACTACTGGAAAAACCATAGCTTTGAGTAGATGGAATTTGTTGGCAAAGTAATGTCTCTGCTTTTTAATATGCTGTCTAGGTTGGCCATAGCTTTTCTTCCAAGGAGCAAGAGTCCTTTAATTTCATGGCTGAAGTCACTGTCTGCCATGATTTTGGAGCCCCCCAAAATAAGGTCTCTCACTATTTCCATTGTTTCCCCATTTATTTGCCACAACATGATGGGACCAGATGCCATGATCTTAGTTTTCTGAATGTTGAGCTTTAAGCTAAGTTTTTCACTTTCATTTTTCATTTTTATCAAGAGGCTCTTTAGTTCTTTGTTTTCTGCCATAAGGGTGGTGTCATCTGCATATCTGAGGTTATTGGTATTTCTCCTGGCAATCTTGATTCCAGCTTGTGCTTCCTCCATCCCGGCGTTTCTCATGATGTACTCTGCATATAAGTTAAATAAGCAGGGTGACAACATACAGCTTTGATGTACTCCTTTTCCGATTTGGAACCAGTCTGTTGTTCCATGTCCAGTTCTAACTACTGCTTCTTGACCTGCATACAGATTTCTCAGGAGGCAGGTAAGGTGGTCTGGTATTCCCATCTCTTTAAGGATTTTCCACAGTGCTGTGATCCACACAGTCAAAGGCTTTGGCGTAGTCAATAAAGCAGAAGTAGATGTTTTTCTGGAACTCTCCTGCTTTTTTGATGATCCAATGGATATGTAATAAAGATTACACAAATAATAACATGTATACTACTAGTGTACAGTAAGCACTGCATAAACATTTTCTGTAAGGAGATAAAACCAATCAATCCTAAAGGAGATCAACCCTGAATATTCACTAAAAGGACTGATGCTGAAGCTACAATACTTTGGCCACTCGATGTGAAGAGCTGACTCAGAAAAGATCATGATGCTGAGAAAGATTGAAGGCAGGAGAAGGGGATGACAGAGGATGAAATGGTTGGATGGCATCACCGTCTCAATGGACATGAGTTTGAGCAAGTGTCAGGAGATGGTGAAGGACAGAAAAGACTGGCATGCTGCAGTTAATGGGGTCACAGAGTCAGATGTGACTGAGCTACTGAACAACAAGAATTAAACTTTCAGATTTTTGGAAGAAGGACCTTTCAATTATTCCTTTTGTTCCTATGGGAGGTTCTTGCCACTGGCAGTCCTGTTTCCTTTCCACTTGTTTTTATTCTCCTATGGTGGTTGTGGTGGTTTAGTTGCTAAGTTGTGTCTGACTCTTTGTGACCCCATGGACTGTAGCCTGCCAGGCTCCTTGTCCATGGGGTTCCCCAGGCAAGAATACTGGAGTGGGTTGCTATTTCCTTCTCCAGGGGATCTTCCCCACCCAGGGAACAAACTTGCGTCTCCTGCATTGCAGGCATATTCTTTACAGACTGAGCCACCAGAGAAACCCTTATTCTCCTAAAAAGAGTCATAAATCAGTGATTAACATGCTGGAATACTATTCGGCAATAAAAAGAATAGCTTATTGATACAGGTACAAATTCTATGGATTGTAAGGTTATTTAGCTTAGTGAAAATATGTCATCCTCAAAAGGTTACATGCTATATAAGTCTATTCATGTAACAATCTGTATAATTTTTTCATTTCAAAATTGAGAACAAAGTAATAGTTTTCAGAATTTAGGGGCAAGAGAAATAGTTTTGAATTTTGATTTTAGTAGTAGTTCCATGAATCTATACATGTGATAAAATGACAAGGAACTACACACAAATACACACTCACACTCATACACACACAGAGAGAGGAATGCATGTAAAATCTATCAAAATCTGAATGACATCTGTAGACAATCCAATGTTAATTTCCTGGCTTGGGTATTTAGTCATGTAAGATGTTATCATTAGTTGCAGCTGAGTGAAGGGTATACAGGAATTTTCTGTACTATTTTTGCAACTTTCTGTGAGTCATTAATTATCTCAAAATAAACTTTTTAAGTGCTGATTAAGGATGCTTTTCCTAGTAGATAAAGCTGGGCTAATTTCCTTATTTGTCCAAGGCCAAATTCATCAGACTGGTATTTCAGAACACTATAAGTTAGGAGAATTGTTAATAGCTGTGCTGCAGAAAAGCTTTCTGAGGTCAATACATTTAGGGAACATGACATACCCCATCCCCTCTTGGAGATTCCCTCTACATTGCTCTATTGTTTTCAATCCTTCCTGTGGACCAGAATTATCCAAAAAAAATTAAAGGCAGAAATGATCTTTAAATCAAAGAAATCATCACAGTCCTTAGCCACACACTGGAAATAATATCTTCCACTTACAATGAAATTTAAACAAAAATATTGTATGACTCTGAGCTAACGCTTGCTTTTCCCTTAAGTGTTCAAGCTGTGAATATCTCATTTAGGCCTGTGACAGACATTGAAAGCAGCAAGAAATGACCTATTAGGAAAATAGCTTCATAATATAGAACAAAAAGGGAGCTGGAGTTAAGGAGAAATTATACCAACACATCATCTTCATTTTCAGAAGGCAGCTAGAGACTGCTTCAATATGAGGAGGCAGATAAGCAACAGATAACGAAAGATGCCAGTCAGTCTGTTGAGCAGAAATTAACAAGAAGATTGCCACAGAATACCTCTAAAGCAGGCATTTCACTGAGTCATGCTGACCTACTCAATCCAAAGCTGGCACTAGTGAGGGCTGAGAAAGTAGAGAATACCCTAACCTGAAGATAGAAATGGCCTCCAGCAGAAAATAAATACAGCAATTCAAAAAGAGAATGAGACAAACCTGAATTGAAGTTTCTGTGATGCACAGGCTCATTCCTCCTACCACTTCACACATCAGCAAACGCTTGCTCCCATTCAAAGCTGGAAATAAAAGGGACAACGTCTAAGCACAGATGATTTGAAAACAAGAAGCAGAACAGCATAAGCAAAAAGTAGATGAAGGAAGAAGAAACTGAAGAACAGGCTTTGAATATTCTTTAAAAGCCTCTTTTAACAAGTAAACTCTACAGTTCTACTGAAGGATATTAAACACAGCTTGTCCTTGGATAAGAAGACAATAATATGCTACTCCTGATTCTCTGTAAATGAAATCATAAAATAATAATCAAAATATCAGTAGGCCTTAGGGAGGGAGCCTGAAAAAAACTGATTCTACAGTTCATCTCAGAAAATAAATAGATGAAAATATCCCTCCAAAATCTTAAAAACAAGTTTTATAAGGACCTTTCTTACCAAATAATAAAATGTATATGAGAAATTTGTTTTAGAAGATTTATACTGGCACAAGAATAACACTACTAAACAGAACAGTCCAGTTCAGTTCCGTTCAGTCGCTCAGTCGTGTCCTACTCTTTGCGACCCCATGAATCGCAGCACGCCAGGCCTCCCTGTCCATCAGCAACTTCCGGAGTTCACTCAGATTCACGTTCATCGAGTCAGTGATGCCATCCAGCCATCTCATCCTCTGTCGTCCCCTTCTCCTCCTGCCCCCAATCCCTCCCAGCATCAGAGTCTTTTCCAACGAGTCAACTCTTCACATGAGGTGGCCAAAGTAATGGAGTTTCAGCTTTAGCATCATTCCTTCCAAAGAAATCCCAGAAATTGGTACAAACGCATAAGGAAATGGATTACATAATAAAGGCAGGAATTAATTACATTGGATATTCAATATTCAATAATGGTGTCAAAACAACTGATTCGTTGTGTAGAAAGATAAAAAGTCATATAGCTACCTAAATTCTTGCTTGGGCTTGTGCTTACTCATTCAGTTGTGTCCAATTCTTTGCAACTGCAACATTTTCCCTTAATTCAAAGACAGTTCTTAAAATTACCAATCAATTAGAAAAATTTGCTCTTAAAACTATACCCTTGTAACAGAGTTTGGGATTTCACTTTGTCCGCTCCTGGCATGTCACTGTTTGTTATCAGAGCAAAAAACAAACAAACAAACAAACAAAAAAAAACAAGATTCTTCAAGTCAGACTCAGTGCACTACAATTATCTACAAAAGCACAGGGATAGAGAGGGAGGAAAAATGGCTAAGAGTAGATTTAAGAATCAAGAAAAAAGAAAGAAAGAAAACTCCCCAAATAATGATAGTCTGAGTTTTTATAGTTTTGGGGAAGAGATATGGAACATGGTGGTTAAAAGTATTAGATCTGGAGCCAAAACCTATGGTACGTCCATAAAATGGACTATTCTTCATCAACAAATAGAAATGAGCCATGAAAAGACATCAATGAATGATAGATGCATACTGATAAATCAAAAAAGCTAATCTGAAAGGGTTACATACACTATAATTCCATTAATATGACACTCTGGGAAAGGCAAAACTAAAAAGATAGTTAAAAGCACAGCGGTTGCCATGGGCTGGAGGGTGTAGTTAAATAGGCAAAGAATCTAGATTTTCTTTACATTTGTTAAAACCAATAGAACTTAATGACACAAAGAATAATATATACAAATCTTTATATATGTAAATAAAGTAAAACATTTAAGAAGTTGTTGGATCCCAAGATGAAATGATAACTGTAACAAGAATCTAACTGTATTACAACTATATGAAATAATTTCAATGAAGGTGGTGGTTGAAAAATATTCTAATGTAGGTGACCTTGGAAATTTAGACAAAAAATAATAATAATAAAGCAAAAAGGAACCACAGTCCTCTTTTGGGTAAAGTATTTCTTATGGAGAACTGGTTAACAATTTTGAAACCACTCACTTCAAATATATAGTGGGAAGAACAATTATGTAAAAGGATAGCAGATAGTCAAATCCATGTTTCTTACTGTTGGAGTGGTATGTTAGAAACAAGAGGGGAAGGCTAGATTAACATATGTTAATCCATGTGCTAACAGATTAGAGTTGGAGACATCAGTATGAATTCATGAGTACCTAAATATAGAAATGAGTAGTTAAATATAGAAATATAAGTATAGGCATAGGTTAATACATATACATATATTACCTTGTGCTCTCAGTTGAAATGGATTAGAAGCAAGAAAACCTATGGAACAAGCATACCCAGCTTCCAATGTTGTCTCCAATAAATGGAACCATGATCTTTGCAGAAATGGTTGGTTTTTAGGACCAGGGCAGAAATAAAAAAAGCAAACCTGGAGCATCTTATAGTCCCAGAAAATAAGAAAATGATAAAAAAAAAAGATGGATCTATCAAAGCGACACAGGATCCAACTGAAAGAGCTCCCAATGGTCAAAGTGGAATTATGTTGTATTCAACAACATACCCAAGGCTTAAATTTTATATGAAAAGATGAGACAAAATAAAATTATTGTGGAAAAGTAAGACATAGCTGGTGCATCAAATACATACAATGAAATTCTATATGCTTGTAAAAGGGCATTAGGTAAAAATGAAGACAATATGAATAAAATATTAATATATATTTAGTTAATAATTATGTATCATGTTCTTTATTAATTGTGAAAAACATACCATACTACCATAAGATCTGAACAGCAAATGAAACTAAATGTGGGATATTTGTAAACTCTGTGCTATCTTAACAATTTGTATATAAAGATAAATTTTCCTGAAAAAAAAAAAAAAAAAGATTCTCCTAAACTAAATGCCCATAAGAAACTGATGAAATACATTATGATATATTATGTTAAGCAGAATGAAGTTTACATGCTCTGATTGAGAAAGGGTTCCAAAATATATCAAATGAAAAGTATAGCAGTACATTAATAAAAATGATAAAAATATTTTCATGTGAAATGTGGTTATCTTTGAAGATAGGATTGTTTAAAATATTTTTTATACTTTTCAGTATATTTTCCATATTTTCTGTAATGAATGTATTTTATAATCAAGATATAATATAATAATAAAGTGATAACTTACAGTGAAGTATACTGCAAAAATATACTTAATACCCATAGTTTACATAACTTATGTCTAAAAGATGAGAAAACCACTTGCCAACACTTTTACTAGCAACACAGAAGGAAATAATATCTCCATTATGTTTATTTTTTCTTTGGAAATACCTCTGTTATGCAAAATTTAAAAATATAAATAATTTAGAAGTGGTATTAATGTGTTATTAAAATTCATAACTATGCTTACTTTAAGTCAGTGATAATAATGTACTATATGTAAAGTACTATAGCATAATAAATAATTTATAATTTATAGAACAATAATAAGATACATCTGGTCGAAGTTGATTTAAACTCTTTGTAACTCTGAGGAGCAGACATCACACATGTAAACTGGCTCTGTAAAGTACTTTTTTTTCCTCAAGTAAATATTAGCTTCAGTGGAGTTCTGATAATTTTCCCAGTTACACTCTAAAAGGGCATCATAAGGACTAAACTATACAGAGGCTTTACAGAATGTGTTGTGTTCTACATCTCTTGTAAAGAAGTGTATTTCTAAACGCTGTGTGTTACAATACTTAAATTTTTCATTTTTAAATTTGAAAGACACTTACAAAAAAAACACAAAACATAAAATTTGAATGCATGTGTGTTGGAGTTATTATACTGCAGGTTGTCCTAATCCTCGCGAACACCTAATCAAGTGAGGATTTATCCTTTTTTCCAAAGCGGCCAATTCCTTTTTAAACTCAGCTTCTATCTCATCAGTTAACCCCTGAAACTCTTTGAGGTCTAGGACACCTATACCGTTAGACCCAGTCAGAATGGGAGCATTTGCATCATTTGACTATCTGTGCAGTCTCTTTCTTAACTCCTTTCTTCCCTGACCTCTTCAGGAGCCCCTGCTGCTGTTTAGGAAAGCCCTTCCATTATCTACGTTTGCCATGTTAAAGGGAAAGAACAAACTTTTAGAGTGACGACCTGGACCCTCAAGGCCAAATTCAGGTTGCTAAAAACTCTCAAAGGAGAAGGCGGGGACAGCTGCAGCAGCGGAGGAGGTGAAGACCTTTAGGTCAGGCTGGGGGAAGAAAGGAAACGGCTGGCCTCATCCTTAATCACTGCCAAAGGAAACAGCACACTAGTAAGAAAGCACTGAGGAAGACCCCATAAAACCCTTCTCACGCCCCTGCCCCCTGCCAGTGAACTGCATTCCCAGCCGGCTTTTTTTTTTTTTTTTCCTGGCATCATTCATTGGCTGAGAGTGTGATGGACAAACCTGCAGCCCAACGAACCTGCAAGCTCAATGGGCTTTCCTGGCTCTTTTTACCTTTGACTTAGCCTAGGTAGTTGAAGCACCCACCTCCCACATTTTGCATTCCCAGAATCCTAGCTATACGGATTAAAAAATCTAGGACACCTGCCTGCTTCCCACCCAAACCCCCACCAGACTTAACCTGAAAAGACCAGTAAGTTGTCTTTCCAATTAGCTTCTTATGCCCACCCAACTTGATTTGAGAAAAGAACTTTTGGTAAAACCTAATTAAAGAGATGAACTGGAAGAAAATACACCAATCTCCGTACACCAATCTTCCTGTAGTGTGCTTCTGAATGATTATCTGTATTTCTCCTTTTATTCTGCAAATATTTCATAATGACATGTGTTCCTTTAATACTGGAAAATACAGAGCAGGAAGGGGCTAAATACTTCAGTAAATGTGCTAAGCTGCAATAAGGATGTTGCATTCCATGTAGAAATTTTAAGGGCTCTACTGTGATGTCTGGCAAGCACAGTATATGATCCCATTTGAGAATCTCTGCAGCAGTGACCCAGGTGTTGTGTGTGTGTGTGTGTGTGTGTGTGTGTGTGTGTGTGTTCAGTCATGTACAACTCTTTGCGAGACCCCATGGACTACCAGGTTCCTCTGTCCATGGAATTTTCCAGGCAAGAATACTGGAGTGGGTTGCTATTTCCTCCTCCAGAGGATCTTCCTGTACCAGGGATCAAACTCACATCTCTTGAGTCTCTTACATTGACAGGCAGATTCTTTATCACTGCACCACCTGGGTAGCCCATAGTGAGCCAGGTACATGCTTTTTACTACAGTCTTCTATTTGGCACTGGCTTATAATTAAATCTGCTGTCACACCATTTTCTCGATGGATGTAAAAGTCTCAGAACTAAAATACAGGCACTCTCAGAATAGCACAGGTATTGCTAAAAGCAATCATTTGCTTCCTGATTTTGTATAAATCATAACCTAAATATCCAAACACGCATGACTGGTTAAACATATATTTCATGGGTTGGGACATTTTTACATTTATAGACACGAAGGGGCTTCACAGTGGCTCAGGTGTAAAGAATCTTCCTGCAATGCAGGAGACACCAGTTCAATCCCTGGGTTGGGAAGATCGCTTGGAGGGCATGGCAACCCACTCCAGTGTTCTTGCCTGGAAAATCCCATGGACAGAGGAGCCTGGCAGGCTATGCTCCGTGGGGTCGCAAAGAGTCGGACACAACTGAAGCGGCTGAGCACACAACAAACACATAGACATGAGGGGCCACTGTTAAGCAGGGATAAATGCAAGATACTAAACTATATATGGTGGGATCTGGGAAGACTATTGGGTAATTTCATGGCAAGAGACCCTGAAATTCGCAAATCCTGTCTTCCTCCTGCTGCAACTCTTTCCTGTAAGGTCTTGAAGAAAATATATGCAGTTGGGGAAATGGCAGATGTGAAATAAAGCATTATTTGCTGTGCTTGTGACTTTGTGCCTAGTACAAAGCACTCTGGTAAACTGAGTTTAAGGGGTCTCCTCCTTAAAATAAATTCAAACCAAAATCTTAGGATCATGCATAATATTACTTACAAGGAAAAATAAACCACACAAGGGAGGGAGACCTCCTCCCAAGTCACAGTGGAAGATGGGCCTGGGTCATTTCAGATCCTACTCTGGGAAGTGAAAACTTTTATTGAGGTCCTTTCTGGGTGAGGCACTCTTGCCTATCTCCCCCCTTCCCCATCCCCACTTCTTCCCATTCTTCCCACTCCCTACCCTCCTCCCTTCCCTTCTCTCCTCTCATTTCCCATCCCTCTCTCTTCCACTCTGTTCTCCTTCCACCCCCCTCCTCACCCTCCCTCCCCCTCCCCACTTTCTCTACTTCAACCCTCTTCCCCTTCTCTTCCTCTCCCCTGTCCCATTTTTCTACAATCACTTGAATGTATATCCTCCAAAAAAGACCTAAGATCTAGCAAATGCATCAGAACATTAATTATAATCATATATTTTTAAATATCCCTTTTCCTAAGGATTCCCTACTTTTTCTATAATAAGCAACACATTTTTATAATGAGGCAAATATTGTAGATTTTTATAGCATGATACACTTTATTTGACATTTCTTTATTTTAGGTTGCAATAGAACATGAAAAATAAATACCAAATGATATAAAGTGATCATTTCCAGTGAAAGGCAAAGTAGAACATATTACAAAGAAAATGTGGTTAGTACCTTTAGTTCACAGTTACACAGGATAAGATGGGCAGAATTTTAAAAAAAAATGCTATGTTATATTAACACCTCAGTAGTAAACAGTAACTTCATTATACTTAAATTTATAAATCACTATGTCACATTAACATGCTCAGTCATATCATACATGGTTTGATGGACATTATTAAATGTATGCTA
Organism: Budorcas taxicolor; assembly: GCF_023091745.1. Taxonomy (NCBI): domain Eukaryota; kingdom Metazoa; phylum Chordata; class Mammalia; order Artiodactyla; family Bovidae; genus Budorcas; species Budorcas taxicolor. The sequence goes on from NC_068935.1 coordinate 2,154,470, forward strand.
ATCTTTTTTCAAGCAGTCAAATTTCACAATGCACTGTTCAAGATAGTATAATATTGTATTTCTGTAGCAAATGAAAGCACAGCTAGTACAAAGCAGATTTAAAGCCTTAGTCTTCCAGTCTGGAAAAAAAAAAAAAAAAAAAAACACTTGCATTGATATTTCAGGAACTTTGTTTTATTTCAAGGAAATATTGTCTTGGTTAACAATTCTTACAGTTTTCACAGCTATATTGTAATAGGAACACAACAAAAAATTTCACAAAAATTAAAACTTTGTAGCACCAAACAACATGCTTTAGACAACTGACAGCAAGTTACACGTTTTGAAGAATATTACACAACAACAGGCTAGATAGAATCAACTGATACTTAAGACAATTTAAGACAATATTTTAGGCTATGAAGAAAGTACAAAAACTCAAGACTATGAGGAATACTAGTGTTGAGATTACAGGGCAGGTTTTTTCAAGGCTATATAAACCTGTTTCATTTCTGCTTGAAATTTGAGATTCCTGAAAATTCTTTCATGCAGCCTCTTTTATATTTTCGTTATTTCCTATTTCCATAATCTTTATGGAATCATAGGTACCATTGACTTCTCTTGTATAGTAATAGATTGATTTCAGGATGACGTTATCATGCAAAGTTTGACCAATTTCAAAATCTTCATCAAGGATAGCATCTTCTCGTGGTTCAAGCTTTCCGATAGTAGGAATCTCAGGAGGGCTAAAGATATTGAAGAATGATGCATCAGAAACCACTCTTGGCTGGGTTTCAACTTGTCCAGTAGCTGCTGTGCGACTCTGGGTGGTTGTCATTGTGACATCCTTTCCTCTTCTCCAATCTTACAGCCTTTGCAATCTTGGATTTTCCAGTCTCAAGAGAAGAAGGGATCATTGCGATCTGGCTTTGACTTTATTATATATCTCTTGGTCAGCACCTCATTCTTGGGTAGAAAGCAAAATTCAAATGTGTAACTTACAGGCCTGCTGGGTTTTTAAAACTTCAGGCTAACATCAGACAGGAAGTTCAGAATGGGCTCATCATACTTCTGAATCATGGGCCCCAGCTTGTCAACATTCTTGAACACAGTCAGCCAATAGTCAGGAATGCTTTTAGGATCTTCTCTTTTAGGCTTTCCTTTTCGAGCTCTTTTAAGAGCTCTATCTTTAGGCGTGACCTCAGGAACTCTTTTTGGAGCCTCTTTTCCTGGAGTCCTTGCCTTAGCCTCTGCTGCTTTAGCCTGCGCTTCATCTTCTGCCTTTGCCTGGAGGGCTTACTTTGGATCTTCTTTTACTTCAGGCCTGGCCTCCAGAGCATCTTTGGACTGTGCTTTTTCTTCAGTCTTTGCTTTGGAATTTTCTTTTAGTGTTACATTTTCTTCAGCCTTGACCTCAGGTTTTGCTTCCAGGTCATCCTCTTCTTCCTCACTCTCTAAAGCAGGCATCTCACTAGAGTCTTCCTGCATCTCTTCATCGCTGCTGAACACCTCATCCTCCGAATTCCATTCACATTCTTCTTCCGTGGGCTCATATTCTGCATTGATGATTTGGAATCGCCGGTTGTACAGAAGCCTATTGAGTTCGGCATATTTTCGTTCGAGATCGTGAATTGCCTTTAAGAACAGGGCGTTTACCTTGTCACATTCGTCTTGAATATTTCTGAGAGCCTGCACACGATTTCTAACTGCCCGAGGCAGCTGATCCACGAAACTTCTACCTGACGGAGCCCGCCTCACACTTCTGGAGGGCCCAGGTACACTTATACTTCTATAGAATGGGCTGCGGACACTGCTGCTACTGCAACTACTGCTGCTGCTATAGCTGCTGCTGTCAGATTCGTCCCCAGAATCGCTAGACGAGATAGCTACCATCTCTCCATCCACCCCCTGGGCGGCAGGTTCCGAGACCCTGTTAGGATCCGCTTCTGCCATTCTGCAAGTCTGCAAACCTCATAGGGTGGTCACTACCGCGTGCCCAGAGATGGGTAGAAAATGACTCACGGATGCTTGGGTGGTGGCGGCGGAAGCCGGGGCTGAGGAAGTGGCAGCGGTGAAGGCAGCAGGAGCGCTGGGCGGGGCGCGGCTGGGCCGAGGTGATTGCACCGGAGGTGGCAGCGGCAGCGGAGGCCTGGGCGACAGTGGTGGAGGCAAGGCCTCTCTGACCTGCAGCTGCGGCGGACTGAGGTGTGACGCAGCTGAATGTCGCATTGCGAGAGCCCGAGATCTCTTCACTGCTTACATCTTGAGCCCCCTCCCCTCGCAGTCAGACCTCCAGTTCCTTTAGTTCCCAGTGTGCCTTTAGCTCGCACCTCATTTGCTAGACAAACTCGATTGACCTTGATTGACAATGCCTCAGCCCAATAAGTGCGCAAGCACACCGCCGCCTCTAGGCTCCGCCTTCCTTTCCAGTCGCTCCGTGGTTGCTGAGGCACACACCACTGAAGACTTTTTTTCCCCTTAAAATTCTGTCTTTATAGTTTTATAATTTCAAAAAAAAAAAAAAAGCTTAGATATGAGGTAAAAATACTAGTCATGGTTCCTAACAAGGGAAGAGGAGTACGCTCCCATCCACTCATCCTTAATTCCCGTTTGGTTTGTCAGGGGCCTCGTGACAAAAAGCTGTTCTTAAAAAATTGGAAGAAAGTGCTCCAAATGGCATCATTGGATAGTATGATTATGGATTTTTTAAAAAATTCTCTTTCTTTTATCTGAATGTCTTATGAGCATGTATTTTTACACTGGGTAAAAAGGGGAGTCGTTTATTGGCGAAGGGGGGAGGGGCTAGAAAGCAGGCATATTGAATTCCACGTAGCAGCTTTAATAAGTGCTGTTTGTGATGTTTTGCAAGCCTGGTTTATATCCATCTACAAGGTTTGCGCACCCATGTTGCCGTGAGTCAGTTACACCATTTTTTTTTTACTGTATTTCTCTTTTTAATCTGACATGTAATAGACCCCGTCCTTGCTGGTGATTTGCCACGTAGTCTTTCTCCATGCTTTTAACAACCTTGTAGATAAAAAGGATAAACGGGCATTCAAATGTTAGGTAGTAGTATTTAAAAGCAGATGGTTTATTCTATACTTTCGTGCAGCAGCTTTTAATTTCACGAATAGCAGGATGGGAGGGGGAATCTGTGTTGATGAAACTGCCTCCTCTGTCAGGGTGTACTTTACAATGTCATCTGCCACCAGTTTCCTTCTAACATTGTACAATTCTAGCCATACTGAAGTATGATTTACAGGTTCAGTAATAGATGAATATACTTTTGCAAAATGAAGTTTAAAAACAGGTATCTGTTATTTTTATTTACAGGATTCTTTTCTGCAACAGAACGACTCCCTTGGTACAACCAAAAAGACCAGTGTTTACTTTTCATTGAAAGGTAAGGAACATATTTAGCCCATTTTTATGAATGACAAGAATTACTTATCTACATTTGAATAAAAATTCACAAGATGTAGCCTTTTATTTGGAAGATATCTTGTTACTTCCATGGAAGCAGAAAAATCCACAGAGGTGATTTGGAATACTAATGTAGAAAATAACCTAATTAATCACATTCACTTTTCTGAACTTGCTCATAGACTACAAGTAACAAATTAAAATATAAAATATGATGAATTATTCATTTCAAATGAGGAAAAGTATTAAAGTTAGATTAACTCTTATCTTTCCTTTTTATTACAGAATTTGTGCTTATTTAGTTGTATTTTTTTAAGTTAGGAAACACTTTTATTTCAATTTTATAAATGAATTTACTTTTATTATTTATTCCTGATTGTCAAAGTATGTAAGCATTGTAAGGAAAAATACAGCATAGAAAATTTCAATGATAATACAAACACAATCAAATGATAACCACTGTTAGAATTTTGATGCATTTTCTTCCAGAATTTTCTTTGTAAATATATACATATGCCTGTTTACATATGCTGTTTTATCTATGTGACATCATATTGTGTTTTGTAATCTGCTTATTTATCAATTAATTGTGGCTATATTTTCACAGTAAATGGTTGAACATCTCATTTTTAAATAGATGCATATTCCATGAAAATATTTCCCGTAGTTTAACCAGATTCCTGTTGTACGGCAGCTACTTATACTACCTCTCTACGAGTACACATATTCTTCCTGTTACAAAATAGTTATCTCAGATACCTACTCTATGCACTTGTAAAAATTAGCCATATGATGAATTCCTAGAAATGAGAGTCCTGAAATAAACTGCCTGATCATTTTACTCTTTGATACATAGTGCAAAACTTCTCTCCAGAAAAAATTATCACAATTTGCAATTACACCAACAATGCATCAGTTCATTTATTTAGTCATTCAACTATTATATTTTTGTACCTGCCATGTGCCAGGCACATGTGGTAGAGGAAGATGATATAAGTCTCACTAAAACTTACTGGGTGCATATCCTTTCATTTTTATAATTTTAATTAAAATATATACTATGGAAACAATGATTTAAATCAATGAAGCTATGCTGTAAATATTGTTCTATAAATTATTATTTTCCCTTAAAATGGTGGACACATTTTGTTAATGAAGGAAGTTATATTTTATAGTACTTTAATGGTTTAATATACATGTTAAGTTTTGTACCAACAAGAATTAGTATTTTGGTTCTTTTTTAATTTTTTAAATTTTTTTATTTTATTTTACAATACTGTATTGGTTTTGCCATACATCAACATGAATCCACCACAGGTGTACATGTGTTCCCAATCCTGAATCCCCCCTCCCACCTCCCTCCCCATACCATCTCTCTGGGTCATCCCAGCGCACCAACCCCAAGCATCCTGTATCCTGCATCGAACCTAGACTGGCAATTCATTTCTTATATGATATTATACATGTTTCAATGCCATTCTCCCAAATCATCCCACTCTCTCCCTCTCACACAGATCCAAAAGACTGTTCTATACATCTTTGTCTTTTGCTGTCTTGCATACAGGGTTATTGTTACCATCTTTCTAAATTCCATATGTATGCGTTAGTATACTGTATTGGTGTTTTTCTTTCTGGCTTACTTCACTCTGTATAATAGGCTCCAGTTTCATCCACCTCGTTAAAACTGATTCAAATGTGTTCTTTTTAATGGCTGAGTAATACTCCATTGTTTATAATAGCCAGGACATGCAAGCAACCTAGATGTCCATCAGCTGATGAATGGATAAGAAAGCTGTGGTACATATACCCAATGGAGAATTAGTATTTTGAAGTAAGCAATGAGTTTGGGATTCAGACTTTTTAATGTATTTTTATTAGCTAGTTAATTTTCTGAGTATCACTTATTTGATAATCTTTCTATCTCACACATATTTGAAGTGTCACCTTTATTGTATTAACTAAATCATTTGGTTCTGTTTCTGAATTCTGTTTTCTGATCCATTCTCCATAAAGTTACTTAAAGTGTTAGGTGCTCAGTCATGTCTGACTCTTTGCAACCACATGGACTGTAGCATGCCAGGGTCTTCTGTCCATGGAATTCTCCAGGCAAGAATATAGGAGTGTGTAGCCATGACCTTCTCCAGAGGATCTTCCCCACCCAGGGATCAAACCTAGGTCTCCTGCACTGTGGGCAGATTCTTTACTATCTGAGCCACTAGGGAAGCCTGATCCAATCTCCATAATTTATCTACAAATAACTAAGGAGGCAGTTTTTAAAATAACTTTATATTTTCTAGAAATAATATGGATTGAAGGAAGTCAGTATGTTGAATTCAAAAAAAAAATTTAAAATAACTCAAAACATGCTGATAGTCACCATTCACATTTTAATAAACATCTCCAAGTTAATTTCTTATTATTATGCATTTGTATTTCTTAGATTAGTGGTAAAATTGAATGTCTTTTCATATGTTTATTGTCCACTTGGGAATTGCTTATTCATATCCTTTGTTTTTCTGCTGAATTGAGAAAAAAACTAATCAGTGGTTGAAATCCTAAGGGTGAAATAATTTTGACCTTAAGACAACTGTGACTCATTTAGAAAATACCTCTCTTCTAATTTATGATATTGGATAAATATGGCTGAACCACAGCTTTCATTCTAAAATTACCTACTTAAAGCATTGTTTACATGCTTTTCAAGCATTAGTTTCTTAATCACTCGTGCTGATACAGAAAAATTTGGAATGGAACAGGGAGAGTAAAAAGAGAAAAAAGTACTTGTGAAAAAAACCTCATACAAAGATAATATATTAATAAGCTATGCTGTTTTTGATTGGAAGTATACCCTCCCCCACCAAGCCATAGATTTTAGGTGCCTATTTCTAACAATGGTCTATTTTTGATGTGCATGCACTACATTAGGTATCTCAAGAAACACACTTATTTCTGTAGCTTTTTTTGGTCTATAAGTTAATTTTATAATGGCAGGTCCCTAAAAGAAAATAAATATTGTATTCATATAATGAATTTAATTTATGTATAATACCATTGTTTTTCTATTTTAAGTATTAGTGCAAACTAGTACAGCCACTATGAAGAACAGTGTGGAGATTCCTTAAAAAATTGCAAATAGAACTACCTTATGACCCAGCAATCCCACTGCTGGGCATACACACTGAGGAAACCAGAATTGAAAGAGACACATGTACCCCAATGTTCATCGCAGCACTGTTTATAATAGCCAGGACATGGAAACAACCTAGATGTCCATCAGCAGATGAATGGATAAGAAAGCTGTGGTACATATACACAATGGAGTATTACTCAGCTGTTAAAAAGAATTCATTTGAATCAGTTCTGATGAGATGGATGAAACTGGAGCCGATTATACAGAGTGAAGTAAGCCAGAAAGAAAAACACCAATACAGTATACTAACACATATATATGGAATTTAGAAAGATGGCAATGACGACCCTGTATGCAAGACAGGAAAAAAGACACAGCTGTGTATAATGGACTTTTGGACTCAGAGGTAGAGGGAGAGAGTGGGATGATTTGGGAGAATGGCATTCTATCATGTATACTATCATGTAAGAATTGAATTGCCAGTCTATGTCTGACGCAGGATACAGCATGCTTGGGGCTGGTGCATGGGGATGACCCACAGAGATGTTATGGGAAGGGAGGTGGGAGGGGGGTTCATGTTTGGGAACACATGTAAGAATTAAAGATTTTAAAATTAAAAAAATAAAAAGCTAAAAAAAAAAGTATTAGTGCCAGTATATAATATGCTATTTTTCTTCATATAAGGCTATCTGTAAATTTAATTGAGTTCAGTTCATTTGCTCAGCTGTGTCTGACTCTTTGTGATACCATGAATCATAGCACACCAGGCCTCCCTGTCCATCACCAACTCCAGGAGTTCACTCAAAAATCATATCCATCGAGTTGGTGAAGCCATGCAGCCATCTCATCCTCTGTAATCCCCTTCTCCTCCTGTCCCCAATCCCTCCCAGCATCAGGGTCTTTTCCAGTGAGTCAACTCTTCACATGAGGTGGCCAAAGTACTGGAGCTTCAGCTTCAGCATCAGTCCTTCCAAAGAAAACCCAGGACTGATCTCCTTTAGGATGGACTGGTTGGATCTCCTTACAGTCCAAGGGACTCTCAAGAGTCTTCATCAACACTGCAGTTCAAAAGCATCAGTTCTTCAGTGCGCAGCTTTCTTCACAGTCCAACTCTCACATCCATACAAGACCACTGGAAAAAACCATAGTCTTGACTAGATGGACCTTTGTTGCCAAAGTAATATCTCTGCTTTTCAGTATGCTATCTAGGTTGGTCATAACTTTCCTTCGAAGGAGCAGTCTTTTAATTAAAGAGTCTTTTAATTTCATGGCTGCAGTCACCATCTGCAGTGATTTTGGAGCCCCCCAAAATAAAGTCTGACACTGTTTCCACTGTTTCCCCATCTATTTCCCATGAAGTGATGGGACCAGATGCCATGATCTTAGTTTTCTGAATGTTGAGCTTTAAGCCAACTTTTTCACTCTCCACTTTCAGTTTCATCAAGAGGTTTTTTAGTTCTTCTTCACTTTCTGCCATAAGGGTGGTGTCATCTGCATATCTGAGGTTATTGATATTTCTCCCAGCAATCTTGATTCCAGCTTATGCTTCTTCCAGCCCAGTGTTTCTCATGATGTACTCTGCATATAAGTTAAATAAGCTGGGTGACAATATACAGCCTTGATGTATTCCTTTTTCTATTTGGAACCAGTCTGTTGTTCCATGTCCAGTTCAAACTGTTGCTTCCTGACCTGCATATAGGTTTCTCAAGAGGCAGGTCAAGTGGTCTGGTATTTCCATCTCTTGAAGAATTTTCCAGTTTACTGTGATCCACACAGTCAAAGTCTTTGGCATAGTTAATAAAACAGAAATAGATGTTACTTGTATAGTAATATGATCTCTGTTCCACTGTTATATGATATTCTTTTGCTGGGTTAAATGTTCATCGTTCTACATGAGATGGTTAACACAGAAACTATTTCAGGTTGAACATGACTCTTGGACTTCTGTTTATACCTTCCCTATTATGATAATATACACAGTCCTACCCACCACCCCTGCCACACAAACACGATACACAATACACAATGAAAACTGCTCTAGCATTATCTTTTGTTGTAGATGTTTAAGAAGCCAAGCATTGCAAATTCATTTATTTTTGGACTTTTTTTTTTTTTTTAGTTCTTTTAGACAGATTTTTTCTGAGTAAAAAAAAATAGTTATTTTTAAAACAATTTTACTGAAGTATAGTTGACCCTGCAACAACAGTTTTGAGCTGCATGGACCCATGCATATTTTTCAATAAATGTCACAGTACTACACAAGCCACAATTAGTTGAATCTCAGGATGCAAAGATGTGGATACTATGGCACACCATAAAGCTATACACAAGATTTTTGACTGCACAGAGGATCAGCACCTCTATACCCAGAGTTGTTCAATGGACTGTGAAAGAAATACAATAATACATAAAGTGTGCAGTTTGCTAATTTTTTAAAATTTATTGATTTTAATTGGAGGCCAATTACTTTACTATATTGTAGTGGTTTCGTCATACATTGACATGAAGCAACCATGGGTGTACATGTATTCCCCATCATGTAGCCGCCTCCCATATCCTTCCTCATCCTATTCCTCTGGGTCATCCCAGTGCACCAGCCCTGAGCACCATGTCTCCTGCATCGAACCTGGACTGGCAATCTGTTTCATATATGATAATATACATGTTTCAGTGCTATTCTCTCAAGTCATCACACCCTCAACTTCTCCCACAGAGTCCAAAACACTGTTCTATACATCTGTGTCTCTTTTGCTGTCTCACATGTACGGTTATCATTGCCATTTTTCTAAATTCCATATATATATATACATTAGTATACTGTATTGGTATTTTTCTTTCTGGCTTACTTCACTCTGTATAATAGGCTCCAGTTTCATCCACCTCATTAGAACTGATTCAAATGTATTCTTTTTAATGGCTGAGTAATATTCCATTGTGCATATGTACCACAGCTTTTATATCCATTCATCTGCTGCTGGAAATCTAGGTTGCTTCTGTGTCCTGGCTATTATAAACACTGCTGCAATGAACATTGGGGTACACATGTCTCTTTCAATTCTGGTTTCCTCGGTGTGTATACCCAGAAGTGCGATTGCTGGGTCATATGGCAGTTCTATTTCCAGTTTTTTAAAGAATCTCCACACTGTTCTCCATAGTGGCTGTACTAGTGTGCATTGCCACCAACAGTGCAAGAGTGTTCCATTTTCTCCACACCCCCTCCAGCATTTATTGTTTGTCAACTTTTGGATAACAGCCATTCTGACTGGGGTGAAATGGTACCTCATTGTGGTTTTGATTGGGATTTCTCTGATAATGAGTGATGTTGAGCATCTTTTCATGTGTTTCTTAGCCATCTGTATGTCTTCTTTGGAGGAATGTCTGTTTATTTCTTTGGCCCATTTTTTGATTGGGTCATTTATTTTTCTGGAATTGAGCTGCAGGAGTTGCTTGTATATTTTTGAGATTAATTATTTGAGTTGCTTCATTTGCTATCACTTTCTCCCATTTTGAAGGCTGTCTTTTCACCTTGCTTATAGTTTCCCTCGTTTTGAAAAAGTGTATAAGTTTAATTAGGTCCCACTTGCTTATTTTTGCTTTTTTTCCCCATTACTCTGGAAGGTGGGTCATAGAGGATCCTGCTCTGATTTATGTCGGAGAGTGTTTTGCCTAGTTTTCCTCTAGGAGTTTTATAGATTCTGATCTTACATTTATATCTTTAATCCATTTTGAGTTTATTTTTTGTGTATGGTGTTAGACAGTGTTCTAGTTTCATTCTTTCACAAGTGGTTGACCAGTTTTCCCAGCACCACTTGTTAAGACATTGTCTTTTTCCCATTTTGAACATGACATATTTCTCCATCTATTTGTGTCCTCTTTGGTTTCTTTCATCAATGTTTTATAGTTTTGTATATATAGGTTTTTTATTTCTTTAGGTAGATATATTCCTAAGTATTTTATTGTTTTCGTTCCAATGGTGAATGGAATTGTTTCCTTAATTTCTCTTTCTTATTTCTCATTGTTAGTGTAAAGGAATGCAAGGGATTTCTGTGTGTTAATTTTATATCCTGAAACTTTATTATATTCATTGATTAGCTCCAGTAATTTTCTGGTGAAGTCTTTAGGGTTTTCTATGTAGGAGATCATGTCATCTGCAAACAGTGAGAGTTATACTTCTTCTTTTCCAAACTGTATTCCTTTTATTTCTTTTTCTGTTCTGATTGCTGTGGTCAAAACTTCCAAAACTATGTTGAATAGTAGTGGTGAGAGTGAGAACCCTTTTCTTGTTCCTGACTTTAGGGGAAATGCTTTCAATTAGTTTGCTGTGGATTTGTCATATATAGCTTTTATTACGTTGAGGTATGTTCCTTCTATGCCTGCTTCCTGGAGGGTTTTTATCATAAATGAATGTTGAATTTTGTCAAAGGCTTTCTCTGCATCTATTGAGATAACCATATGTTGTTTTTTTTTTTTTTTTAGTGTTGATGTCAACTTCTTTATTTTTTTAAAAAAATTTTTATTTTTACTTTATTTTACTTTACAATACTGTATTGGTTTTGCCATACATCAACATGAATCCACCACGGGTGTACATGCGTTCCCAAACATGAACTGCCTTCCCACCTCCCTCCCCATAAATCTCTCTGGGTCATCACCGTGCACCAGCCCCAAGCATGCTGTATCCTGCATTGGACATAGACTGGCAATTCGATTCTTACATGCTAGTATATATGTTTCAATGCCATTCTCCCAAATCATCCCACCCTCTCCCTCTCCCTCTGAGTCCAAAAGTCCGTTATACACATCTGTGTCTTTTTAGCTGTCTTGCATACAGGGTCGTCATTGCCATCTTTCTAAATTCCATATATATGTGTTAGTATACTGTATTGGTGTTTTTCTTTCTGGCTTACTTCACTCTGTATAATTGGCTCCAGTTTCATCCATCTCATCAGAACTGATTCAAATGTATTCTTTTTAATGGCTGAGTAATACTCCATTGTGTATATGTACCACTGCTTTCTTATCCATTCATCTGCTGATGGACATCTAGGTTGTAAAATATACAAGCAACTTATGCAGCTCAATTCCAGAAAAATAAACGACCCAATCAAAAAATGGGCCAAAGAACTGAATAGACATTTCTCCAAAGACATATGGATGGCTAACAAACACATGAAAAGATGCTCAACATCACTCATTATTAGAGAAATGCAAATCAAAACCACAATGAGGTACCACTTCACACCAGTCAGAATGTCTGTGATCCAAAAATCTGCAAGCAATAAATGCTGGAGAGGGTGTGGAGAAAAGGGAAACCTCCTACACTGTTGGTGGAAATGCATCCTAGTACAGCCACTATGGAGAACATTGTGGAGATTCCTTAAAAATTTGCAAATAGAACTGCCTTAAGACCCAGCAATCCCACTGCTGGGCATACACACCGAAGAAACCAGAATTGAAAGAGACACATGTACCCCAATGTTCATCGCAGCAGTGTTTATAATAACCATATGGTTTTTATTTTTCAATTTGTTAATGTGGTATATTACATTGATTGATTGTGGATATTGAAGAATCCTTGCATCTCTGGGATAAAGCCCCTTGGTCATGATGTATCATATTTTTAATATATTGTTGGATTCTGTTTGCTAGAATTTTGTTAAGGTTTTTTGCATCTATGTTCATCAGTGATATTGACCTGTAGTTTTCTTTTTTGTGGCATTTTTGTCTGGTTTTGGTATTAGGGTCCTGGTGGCCTCATAGAGTGCATTTGGAAGTTTATCTTCCTCTGCAATTTTCTGGAAGAGTTTGAGTAAGATAGGAGTTAGATCTTCTCTAAATTTTTGGTAGAATTCAGCTATGAAGCCGTTTGGTCCTGGGCTTTTGTTTGCTGGAAGATTTCTGATTACAGTTTGGATTTCCGTGCTTGTAAATGGTCTGTTAAGATTTTCTATTTCCTCCTGATTTAGTTTTGGAAAGTTATACTTTTCTAAGAATTTGTCCATTTCGTCCAAGTTGTCCATTTTAGTGGCATATTGTTGCTGATAGTAGTATCCTATGATCCTTTGAATTTCTGTATTGTCTGTTGTGACTTCTCCATTTTCATTTCTAATTTTGTTGATTTGATTCTTCTCCCTTTGTTTCTTGATTACTATGGCTAATGGTTTGTCAATTTTATTTATCTTCTCAAAGAACCAGCTTTTAGCTTTTTGATTTTTACTATGGTCTCTTTTGTTTCTTTTACATTTATTTCTGCCCTAATTTTTAACATCTCTTTCCTTCTACTAACCCTAGGGTTCTTCGTTTCTTCCTTTTCTAGTTGCTTTGGTGTAGAGTTAGGTTATTTATTTGACTTTTTTCTTGTTTCTAGAGGTAAGCATGTATTGCAATGAACCTTCTCCTTAGCACTACTTTTACAGTGTCCTATAGGTTTTGGGCTGTTGTGTTTTCATTTTCATACATTTCTATACATATTTTGATTTCTTTTTTTATTTCTTCTGTGATTTGTTGATTATTCGGAAGCATGTTGTTCAGCCTCCATATGTTGGAATTTTTAATAGTTTTTCTCCTGTAATTGACATCTAATTTTATACTGCATTGTGGTCAGAAAAGATGCTTGGAATGATTTCATTTTTTTGAATTTACCAAGGCTAGATTTATGGCATAGGATGTGATCTATCCTGGAGAAGACTCCATGTGTGCTTGATAACAAGTTGAAATTCATTGTTTTGGGGTGAAATATTATATAGATATCAATTAGGTCTAACTGGTTTATTGTATCATTTAAAGTTTGTGTTTCTTTGTTAATTTTCTGTTTAGTTGATCTATCCATAGGTATGAGTGTGGTATTAAAGTCTCCCACTATTATTGTGTTATTGTTAATTTCCGCTTTCATACTTGTTAGCATTTGCCTTACATATTGTGGGGCTCCTATGTTGGATGCATATATATTTATAACTGTTATATCTTCTTCTTGGACTGATCCTTTGATCATTATGTAGTGTCCTTTTTTGTCTCTTTTCATTGCCTTTATTTTAAAGTCTATTTTATCTGATACGAGTATTGCTATTCCTGCTTTCTTTTGGTCTCTATTTGTGAGGAATATCTCTTTCCAGCCCTTCACTTTCAGTCTGTATGTGTCCCTTGTTTTGAGGTGGGTCCCTTGTAGGCAACATATATAGGGGTGTTGTTTTTCTATCTATTCAGCCAGTCTGTGTCTTTTGGTTGGGACATTCAACCCATTTACATTTAAGGTAATTATTGATAAGTGAGATCCCGTTGCTATTAACTTTGTTGTTTTGGGTTTGAGTTTATACACCCTTTCTGTGTTTCCTGTCTAGAGAAGATCCTTTAGCATTTGTTGGTTTGGTGGTGCTGAATTGTCTCAGCTTTTGCTTGTTTGTAAAGCTTTAGATTTCTACTTCATATTTGAATGAGATCCTTGCTAGGTATAGTAATCTCGGTTGTAGGTTTTTCTCTTTCATCACTTTAAATATGTCCTGCCATTTCCTCCTGGCCTGAAGAGTTTCTATTGAAAGATCAGCTGTTATCCTTATGGGAATTCCCTTGTGTGTTATTTGTTGTTTTTCCCTTCCTGCTTTTAATATTTGTTCTTTGTGTTTGATCTTTGTTAATTTGATTAATATGTATCTTGGGGTGTTTCACCTTGGGTTTATCTTGTTTGGGACTCTCTGGGTTTCTTGGACTTGGGTGACTATTTCCTTTCCCATTTTAGGGAAGTTTTCAACTATTATCTCCTCGAGGATTTTCTGATGGCCTTTTTTTTTTTTTGGTCTTCTTTTTCTGGGTCTCCTATGATTCGAATGTTGGACCATTTAAAATTGCCCCAGAGGTCTCTGAGATTGTCCTCATTTCTTTTAATTATTTTTTCTTTTTTCCTCTCTGCTTCATTTATTTCCACCATTCTATCTTCCACCTCACTTGGCCTATCTTCTGCCTCCATTATTCTACTGTTGATTCCCTCCAGAGTGTTTTTTGTCTCATTTATTGCATTATTCATTATATATTGACTATTTTTTGTTTTTTTCTAGGTCCTTTTTAAATATTTCTTGCATCTTCTCAATCCTTGTCTCCAGGCTATTTATCTGTAACTCCATTTTGTTTTCAAGATTTTGGATCATTTTTACTATCATTATTCAGAATTCTTTTTCAGGTAGACTCCCTATCTTCTCCTCTTTTGTTTGGTTTGGTAAGCATTTATCCTTTTCCTTTACCTGCTGAGTATTTCTCTGCCTTTTCATCTTGTTTAGATTGCTGTGTTTGGGGTTGCCATTCTGTATTCTGCCAGTTTGTGGTTTTTCTTCATTGTGGAGGTTCCTCACTGTGGGTGGGGTTGGATGAGTGGCTTGTTAAGGTTTCCTGGTTAGGGAAGTTTGTGTCAGTGTTCTGGTGGGTGGATCTGGATTTCTTCTCTCCGGTGTGCAATGCAGTGTCCAGTAGTGAGTTTTGAGATATCTATGAGTTTGTTGTGACTTTTGGCAGCCTATATATTGAAGCTCAGGGCTATGTTCTGTGTTGCTGGAGAATTGTCATGGTATGTCTTGCTCTGGAATTTGTTGGCCTTTGGGTGGTGCTTGGTTTCAGTGTAGTTATGGAGGCTTTTCGATGAGCTCATATTGATTAATGTACCCTGGAGTCAGGAGTTCTATGGTGTTCTCAGGTTTTGGACTTAAGCCTCCTGCCTCTGGTTTTCAGTCTTATTCTTACAGTAGCCTCAAGACTTCTCCATCTATACAGCACTGATATAAAACATCTAGGTTAATGATGAAAAGCTTCTCCACAGTGAGGGACACCTGGAGAGGTTAACAGAATTACATGGAGAAGAGAAGAGGAAAGAGGGAGATAGAGGTGCTGAGGAGGAGAAGAGGGGGAATCAAAAGGCGAGAGAGCAAGCTAGCCAGTAATCAATTCCCTATGTGCTCTCCACAGTCTGGACCCCTCAGAGAGGTTCACAGAGTTCTGCCAAGAAACAAAGAGGGAGGAAGGAGACAGAGGTGACCAGGAGGAGAAAAGGGGGAATCAAAAGTAGAGAGACAGATCCTGCCAGTAGTCAGTTCCCTAAGTGTTCTCCATAGCCTGGAACACACAAGGAGATTCACAGAGTTGGGTAGAAAAGAGATGGGGGAGGGAGAATATAGAGGTGACCTGGTGGAGAAAAAGGAGAGTAAAAAGGGGGAGAGGGCAATCAAGCCAGTAATCACACTCCCAAGTAAAAGTGGGTACTGAAGATTGGGTTCTTAAATGTACAAAATTGATAATAAATACCAAAAAGCAAAGAGTAAAAATCTAGAGCAGGGGTTGGATTCTCAAAAAATACAATATTAAAAAAAAAAACAAAGTCAAAAAAATTATTAAAGATATATATGAAGTTTTCTTTAAAAATAAGGTCTAAAAAAATAAATAAAATAAAATTAAAATAAGGTCTATTTTTTTCAAGCTAATAGTACATTATAAAATGAAAATTAAAGGAGTAATAGAGGACTTAAAATAAAAAAAACTTAAAAAAATCATAATAATAAAAATATATGTAGGAATTTCTCTTGAGCTGTTGCGGACAGTGTGGGGTCAGTTCAATTTCAGATAGTTCCTTGATCTGGCTTATACTTCTTAAGATCTGTAGGCCCCTTCCAGTGTAGTCAGTGCTAACTATAGGGTTTTAATCTATTGTACCTGTCACTTCCAAGGAGGGTCCCTCTGTTTTAGCTTCTGTTTGCTGGTCTCTTCAGTGTCTAATTTCCACCCTGTCACAAGGGGGCGCAGGTGATCACTTATTTAGGCTCACTTGTTCAGTCATGCTGTGGGGAGGGAGGAACACTGCAAAGAAATCTCACTGGCAAGTGTGGGGAGAGCTCACAGTGTCTCGCCCGCATTGGGTTTGCCCCACTCACAGCGTGTGTGCTTTCCCAGTCTACACGTTTCAGGCTCTAGATTGCTCTGCCAAGGAAATGTCTGAGGCAGGCCCTGGGTTGCCTGTACTCCCCAGGTCTAAGCTGCTCAGGTTCAGGTTTGGGGGTACTTCACAAAGGCGCAGACTCAGTTGGGCCTGTGTTTGTGCCCTTCCCAGGTTCGAACAGCTCAGACGACCAGGTACTTGGTGAGTGCAGTCTCCCCAGGTGGGGAGTGCATCTTATCACCTTCCTGGTGATAAGCCTCTTGGTTTTCTGGGTGGCTGTGGGCGCGCCCATCCCAGGTGTGCCATGTGTCTCTTTTGGGGAGCTGATCTCTGGCTGCGACCCTCCCGGCGGATGTCAACTGTCTGGAATCCCAGCAAGTCTTGGTTAGCAACTGGAAGCCTGCTTGCAGTTTGGTAGAGGATGTCTCTCTGGGGCCAAGATTGCCCCTTTCCAGCTCTGGCTGCACCCCGCCTGCCTCCCTGTGTCTGGTGGGGGTTGGGCCTGTCCGCAGACACCTAGCTTTCCTCTGGTATTCGCTCAGTCCTTTGTTCTGTGAGAGGGCCTGGCAGTGCCTTAGGTTAGGGCTTTTTGTGGGATAGTTCTTTCTTTTTTTTCCCTCTCTCTGTCTCTGGCTATCTTACAGTTTGGGTTGCTATCTCATGTTAGTTCCCTCAGATTGACCT
Source organism: Budorcas taxicolor (assembly GCF_023091745.1). NCBI lineage: Eukaryota > Metazoa > Chordata > Mammalia > Artiodactyla > Bovidae > Budorcas > Budorcas taxicolor. Next base: position 2,171,596 of record NC_068935.1, read on the forward strand.
CAGGGCATTCAGGCTGGGTCCTTATCCTAAGCAATATATCTGGTGCCTCCCTGTTCAGTCCCAGCTTGCTGGTGGTGGATGCGAGTTCTAAGAGTTGCCATTAAGGACGTAATCTGTGGGTTTTATTTATTTTTTTGTTCCCCATTATGTTGCCCTCTGAGATTCTAAAACTCCCGACAAACCCACCGGTGAAAGGGTTTCCTGGTGTTTGGAAACTTCTCCTCTTTTAAGACTCCCTTCCTGGGACAGATCTCCATCCCTATCTCTTTTGTCTCTCTTTTTATCTTTTATATTTTGTCCTACCTCCTGTAGAAGACAATGGGCTGCCTTTCTGGGTGCCTGATGTCCTCTGCCAGCATTCAGAAGTTGTTTTCTGGAATTTGCTTAGCATTCAAATGTTCTTTTGATAAATTTGTGGGGGAGAAAGTGGTCTCCCCGTCCTATTCCTCTGCCATCTCTGCCATCTTAGGACCACCTGCAGTTTGCTAATTTTTGATAAATCTGTGTAGCTGTGAAGTCATCACCACAGTCAAAATAATGAATGTTTTCATCACTCTCAAAAGTCGTTTTCCTATTTTGTTACTGAGTAGTTTCCCATTGCTTGGATATATTACAGTTTGTTGATGGGCAGTTGTGTTTTGAGCTTTAGACTATTATGAATAAAGTTGTTATGTTCATTTATATATAAGTCTTTGTATGAACATATAGTTTCATTTTGTTTAGAAAAATGTCAGACATGGTATGACTGCATCACGTAGTATATGTTTAATTTTTTTTTTAAAAATTAGCTGTTTTCCAAAGTGGTTGTACAATTTTGCATTGCTGGTAGGAGTCCCAACATTTGGTATGGTCAGACTTTTTAATTTAACCATTCAAATAGGTATGTAAGAGCATCTCATTGTGATTTTAATTTGCAGTTCCCCTTTCTAGGTACTGATTTACCATCTACTTACCTTCTTTGTTGAAGTGTCTATTCATATTTTGCCAATTTTTCTATTAGGTTGTGTTACTCTTGAGTTTTAGAAATTATTTTTCTACTCTGGATACAAGTCCTTTATCAGGGATAAGCTATGCAAATATTTTCTCCCCATACATGATTTTTTTTTTCATACTCTTAACAGAGTCTTTCAGTTTTTTAGAGAGCAAAAATTTGTAATTTTGATGGTCTAATTTGTCATCTTTTTTTGTTCCTTTTATGGTTTATGCTTTTTTGCCTAGGCCAAGGTCACAAGGATATTCTTTTTTTTTTTTTTTTTTAAGTTTTGTACTTTTAGATACTATATTTCAATCTGATCTATTTTTGTTCATGGTACAAGATGTGGATTTAAATTATTTTTATTTATTTACTTACATTTTTGCAAATGGATAACCAATTGTTGCAGCATAATTTGTTGGGAAAGCTCTACTGAATTACTTTTGCACCTTCATCAAAAATTTATTTTCCATGTATGTGTGGGTGTATGTTAGACTCTTTTCTGTTCCCTTGTTTATTGATTTTAATCATCTAATTGGTAAATATTTGTTAGGTATATTTGAGAGGAGAATAGACTTAAATTATAGGATAAAAGAATTTCATTGCAGTGGAGACAGTTACAGAAGCTGGATCTTCATCTTTGGCCTTTCATTTCTGCTCTCAAATATCTGTGAAAAAGAGGCAAATAACAGCAGTAATAATCTAGAAAACCAATCAGCACAAGAAACATCAAATGCTCTTCTGTTTTCTGGAGTTGCCAGTGTATAGCTGTCTGTAGTCCAGCCATAGGAATGGTAGCTATTCAGGAGCTACCATTATTCAGGAGCACAAGTAATGCCACTATATTTCTTTCTTTTGATAGAGAGACCTGTTTGGTGAAATTAAATAGATACTGTTTTCAAGCTGTTAATAAACTTTGGTTTAAAAAGGAATAGTAATAAGATTGGTTATTATTTCACACTATTGTTTTTCAAGTCAAAATTATATCATTTCATACTCATTCCTAAGGTAGAGATACACATAAATGAATAGAATATGGCATATAGCTATAACTTTTTATTTTTAAGAAACTTGATTTAATAAACATATCAAACTTTGTGCCAGTAAACATGTATGATCTTTTCTGACACAAATGGAATATGCCCCCATAACATTTGATTTTTAAAAGGAACTATTTGTAAATTACGTTTCTGGCATTATAGCCTTACCCGGATGGAATTTGTCAGGGTTATCGTTACCATCTTTCTAAATTCCATATATATGTGTTAGTATACTGTATTGGTGTTTTTCTTTCTGGCTTGCTTCACTCTGTATAATAGGCTCCAGTTTCATCCACCTCATTAGAATCTGATAATACTTAGCCTGGAATGAAATCTTGGACTCTGCAAAAAAAAATAAAATATAAAAATATAAAAAACCCTATATAATTCTGAGCTTGAGCATTAGTGGACTTTACCTTGAATAGCACTGTTTTACAGAAAAAAAAATTGCTATATTTAAATAAGCCTGTGGTTCTTAAAGCGATTTTTGACTGCTGGGCAAAATTCATGATTTCTGTTAGGTTTCTGTTATAATGACATCATAGTCAGTTTCAGACCTCTAGTCAGAACTGTGTGTTCAAATCACAGCAAGGATTGAGGAAGTGGATAGCAGGTTTGTAAGGATAACAGACAGGGTCAGGACTAAGGGAAGACAAAATGGCTGCCATCTTCACTGTACTGTGTGCCCCAAGGTGAGGAAAAGAAAGTAGAATCCTTTGAAGTCTTCCCTGTTCAGGAGCAGAAGCAAATAGGTAAGTGTTGATGCAAAGATTCAGCCTAGGCAATATAAGCCCCTTCCAAATTCTTATAATCTCCACATCTCCAAGTGAGACAATCTAAGTAAAATCAATGTGCTTCCTATGAAAATGCAACTTTTAAGTCCATAACTTTTTTGTGATGAGAAGAGCTGACTCATTGGAAAAGACCTTGATGTTGGGAAAGATTGAGGGCAGGAAGAGAAGGGGATGATAGAGGATGAGATTATTGAATGGCATCACTGCCTCAGTGGACATGAGTTTGAGCAAACTCCAGGAGATGGTGGGAAACCTGACGTGCTGCAGTTCAGGAGGTTGCAAAGAGTTAGACACAACTTTGTGACTGAACAACAACTTTCACTCAGAGCCAGACTGCTGCCCCTAAATACCTCTTATATACAAATTTTCCAGCTTACTCTGGAAATGAGGATGTATTTACTTGAGTATGTGCAATTGGAGGAGGATTCAGGAGATGCAAGTGAGGGGAAAGTAAGAGTAAGAAATTGGTTGGTAGAAAGTGGTATAGGTTAGGATGACAAACAAGAAGTAGCAGAACTAGAGTTTGAATCCACCAGACTCCAAAGTCTATATACCTCTTTAGTAAATTTTTCTAACATTAATGTATTTAAGAATTACCTGAGGGTCATGTTAAAAAGATATGTTCATGACCCGAGAAGTTATGATTTAGTAGGTCATATATGGAGTCCAGAAACCTATATTATAATCAAGTATCACAGATATTAATAATTCTGATGCAGATGGTCAGTGGACATGAATATTTTCTTAGAGGAATAGTTCTGAAACCATTTGGTTTAAGGATCCCTTTACACTATTAGAAATTACTGAGAACCCCAAGGAGCATTTGTTTATGTGGTAAAGAATACCTGATAAAATAATAGCTATTGATATGTATGGTATTAAAAACTAAACAGAAAATTTAAAATATTAATCCATTTGAAAATGCCAATAATGAAACCATTAAATTTTAACTAGATAACATTTTGTGAAAAATAATTATATCTTCAAAATTAAAAACATCTAATGAACAGAGATGTATTAGTTTACCATTTTTCAAATCTCTTTTATGCTGACTTAATAATTCTCATATATATTTCTACATTCAATTTTTGTGATGCAATTTTTTGGGTGAAGTATATGAAAAGAAAAAGAAACACTCAAGCCTCGCACAAAAAACATATTTGCAGATAATGTGTAAAGATCCTGGAGACTCCCATGGATACAGGCATCACACTTTGACTTAGCATCTTAAATTAATAGCTATTATTGCTATCAGAAATGGTTATGTTCTTCAGTCTGTATTAGTCATCAAAGTTTAGGGACCCTAAAGAAGGTAGAAAAATTAATTTGTTCCTTAGACTGTGTGGAGTTGTTAAATGATTTCATAAAATTTATCCCAATATTGTTCTTTTATTAATTTGCTTTATACATTTGAAAGCACTATAGAAATATAAAATAGGAGTCCAGGTGTTTGGGCAGAATTTTGTTTAAAGAAATTAGGATTCAGAACAAAGATTTCTTTCAGGGTAGAGGAATATCAATAGGAAATGAGGAAGAAATACATTAGGTGAACATAGGAATACATAGGTAGGAAAAGTATAAAAGCAGCAAATAATCTGGAGTTGTTTATAGTGGATATTTACAATTGAATAAATAACTATAATGGTGAGAATGTGCTAATCATAACCTTTTAAGGAGAGTTATTACTTTGCCTGAATAAAAGAACCCTTTCTTCTGGTCAGCACACCTCTTCAAAATTGGTTACTTTTTGTTGTTGTTGTTACTTTAAGTTTTAGTTCTGTAACCTAAAACTTGCTGCCAAATTATGCAAAGACTTTAACAAATATTATCTCATTTCTTATCTTTGGTCAAAGTGGAAACACCTGAAAAGGAGATTGGGAAAAGGCAGCTGGGAAAGTGAGAGAAAAATTGAATGTTTGTAATCTTGGCAGCCATTTGAGGTAAGTGTTTCAAGGAGGAGGGAGGGAGTAATCCAATGTGTCAATTGATGCTGATTGATGAAGTTAAGATAGAAAATGAAAATTGATCATTAGATTTACTGACATGAAGGTGATTGATGACCTGGACAATAAAAGTTCCCATGGAGTGGTTGAGGTGGAAAAGCCCCAAGGTGGTTTTCATTGGTTTAAGTGATACAATAGCATGTTTCTATGCTAATGTGTTTTTCAAGAGCTTCAGTAGTGGACACAGTACATACAAATCTTTTCCTTATAGAACCTATAATCCAGTAATTCAAGCTGATGAAAGGCAAGTTTTCTTCCGTTTCAGCATGCTGTACACCTACAACATGCCCAGGTAGCTCAGTGGTACCACTGCCTGCCAATGCAGGAGCTGCAGGAGACTTGGGTTTGATCCCTGGGTTGGGAAGATCCCCTGGAGGAGGCAATGGCAACCCACTCCAGTATTCCTGCCTGGAAAATTTCATGGACAGAGGAGCCTCGTGGGCTACAGTCCATGGGGTTGCAAAGAGTCAGACATGACTGAGCAGTCTCATGCAGATACACATCTTAGATGTTTCTCTAATTTTTAGGATATTAAATTTATTTTCAAGATGAGAAATTTCATGCTAAAACAGTTTGGAATAGATCAGCCAAATAGATTACAAAATTTTGATAGGCCTGCTTATCAGAAGAGTTAAAGGATTACATTTGGGGTTAGAATTGACTCATTCAATAGAGAAAAATAGTTATCTAGAGTTACTGACTCTGAAGTAAATCAAGAAAATGTACTGAGATCTTCAGGTTCCTGATTCAGACAATGATACAGGCAGATTATTTCAGTGTCTGTCAAAGGGTGAAAAAGATTCAGGGGAATCTAGGTATAAGACAGCTGACTTCCTAGTGTGAAATTTCCTATATTCCTGTCTACTGCATGATAACTGCTTCTGGCAATGATATGACAAATAGGTAAAAATAGCTGATATGACATGTTAAATATCAGGTTAGCAAATTCTTTGACTCAGAATATCTGCGAAAGTAGTGGACAGAGAGCATGGTAATCTGAGCAGTACTACAGTCTTTACTCTTTAGGAATCTACAATCCAGTGAGGGAAAAGGAAATTACAAGTGACATTCTACATATACATGGCAGGAAGATAAACAGCCATGAAAAGGGACAGAGACAGGTAATAAGTAATCTGGACTGTGCACTTCTCTGGTGGCTCAGCTGGTAATGAATCCGCCTGCAATGCAGGAGACCAGGGTTCGATCCCTGGGTTGGGAAGATCCCCTGGAGAAGGGAACAGCTACCCACTCCAGTATTCTGGCCTGGAGAATTCCATGGACTGTATAGTTCATGGGGTCTCAAAGAGTGACATGACTGAGTGACTTTCACACACAATCTGGTCTATAAAGGGAAGAAACTCCTAGTAATTTATAGATTATCTAGGCTGTTTTGAATAGTTTCCATTTGCTTTTTGCTGATTATAATTAACACTGTTCCTTGAGCATCCCCATACTTGCAGATGTGAAGAGAGATGGGAAAACTTGAATCAGTACATTTTAGCAACTCTGTTAACCAGGTTGGGTAAAGGAAGAAATGAAAATAGTGAGTGAAATGGTGTTTTTGAGTTTTCTATACATTTCTATTTTCCAAAGTTATCTTCATTATCATTAAAGTTAGTTGTATCCACCACATGGTTATGCAGAAAAACATATTGACTAGTTTAAGCTATACTCCCACACCCAAGAAAGATTTATGCTTCATGTATCTGAAAATTCTAGATTAATATGGCAATTAATAGAACATCTGCTACAGGTTGTCCCAGTTTGTAGAAACTGATATTATCAACCAATTTAAATTTTTTAACATTAGACACTTTCCTGTTCTTTCAAGGGAGCATTTGTCCTATGACCTTCTGAACTTAAGGGATAGATGTACAGCTGCAAATCATCATCATATTTTCAATAGAGTCCTCAGCTAGAATTTGCAGCCATTTTTCATGCTATTAATATAACATTCTTTAACAATGCAGGCTTTAAATCAGGCTGTCAGGGGTCCAATATTGGTTCTACTACTATCAGACATTGGAAAAATTATTTAACCTTCCTGAGACTGACTTTGCTCATCTGTCAAATGGGAAAATAATAGCATCTACTTCATGAAGTAGTGAGAATTCAATGCGATGATCCATGTAGACCACTTGAAACAGTATGCATTCATGGTGAATACTGAATAATAGAAATCATTATTACATGACTGGTGGAAATAGTCATAGGAATATCAAGTCTTTACATTTATATAGACTTTAATACTTTTCAGACTATGGCCAAAAAATATTTCATTTGAACCTGGGAGCAGGTGACAGGATTGAAAACTGAGACACAGAGAAGTTATGTAATTTGTCTGAGAACACTCAGTAAGTTAAGAGGGAAGCTGGTCCTTCACCTCTATAATGATACTGAATTCTAATGATGATTGCTTCATCAGTGAAGTTAAACAGCTTGCCTAGTGTATTTTCCTAAAATACTTTATCTGCCTTCATCAAGCCAACTCTTCCTCAGTGTTTTTCTTGGAATTGAGAACTAATTTTTCTTCCCCTTGAGATGAATACTGAGTTATCTCTTTCACATGGTTTTCCAAATCAGGCAAGTCCAGCATACTAAACTATTATTAATACAAGTTTTCACACTTTCCGATGCTTTTCAGTATACCTCATTATTGTTTCAAATAAGCATCTATAAGTTAGTTATTATAGCAAGTCTGTATGATCTGGCCTTTGAATTTTTAGGAAACTTGCATATGTGGTCATTTGTGAGATGAGAGGTGACTCATGTAAATGTACCTAGCTGTGCTACTTTTAGTTTATAGCCAATATATTCATATGTACTGCTGCTAAGTCACTTCAGTCGTGTCCGACTCTGTGCGACCCCATAGACGGCAGCCCACCAAGCTCCCCCGTCCCTGGGATTCTCCAGGCAAGAACACTGGAGTGGGTTGCCATTTCCTTCTCCAATGCATGAAAGTGAAAATTGAAAGTGAAGTCGCTCAGCCGTGTCCGACTCTTAGCAACCACGTGGGCTGCAGCCTACCAGGCTCCTCTGTCCATGGGATTTTCCAGGCAAGAGTACTGGAGTGGGGTGCCATTGCCTTCTCTGATTCATATGTACACATTACATCAAATTATCTATTCTGTTTTTAGAAATATACTTTAAAAAATTCATGTAACAGTGGCAGAGTACAGAAGGTAGTAATTGAAGCTTTTTTTTTTTAATTGAAGCATTAATAGATGAAAAAAACAACTAAAGCTATTTAAAGCTGTGCATAAATAAATGTGTTTTGAACTGTGTTCCCTGGTGAAATAATAGCTTCCCAGGTTTGCTTCCTATGCTTAGGACTTATCTTTCATATGTTGTTGGAAGAGCTGACAAGTGTATCCTGGCACAACTAGATACAGGGAAAAGTTGACAGATTTTAAACTACAACTGAGTTTGGATTCACAGTGCATTGCATCAATAAGCATCTCATGATTCTCTTATATAAAATATATCACTTTTAACACAAAATGTAGATAAGGAATTAATGTATTATAAGGAATAAATGAAAGGTACAAGTTTATCTCACTTTGAACTTCTAATATCTGAGTTGTATTCCATTTGCATGACTGATCAGATGTGAATGAAATTGATTTTATATGTTCAGTGCTGAAAAACACAGACAAGCTTTTTGACTTGAAGTATCTTGTCAAGGGTTTACATAAAACTTATTTATTAAATAGAAATTGGGACAATGGGGAGAAAAGATGTGGCAAAACTTACTTGGAGAGTCTATTTTCATAGAAGTAATATCACACATTTGAAAAGAAACTAGTATTCAGTTAGCACTGGTTCATGTAAGGTGATCCCTTGAGTAGAGGAACTGGAATTTTCAGTGGTCCTAGGATGTTTTGGTTATGTTATGCATAATCATGAGTTACCACATCAAAAGACACACAACAGGGCAAAATCTGTTGTTAAAGAAGACTCAAGAAAGTAATTAGTGAGCATCCAAAACTTATCAAGTGCACTGACAAAATAAGTACCTTTTTGGCAAATGCTTAGTTGAATTTGGTGTGTGTGTGTGTGTGTGTGTATGTATGTGTGTGTGTGTGTGTGTGTGTCTATATATATATATATATATATATATATATATATATATATATATAAAATGGTTTTCTACAGAATGCCTCTTATTTTGTTCATGGCTTCTTGACTAGGGCAAAATGTTAAAGGGGCAAAGTTGTTCTTCTGAGAGCCTTTGCCCTTTTCTTTAACTATATGCAGAATTTTCAAACATTTTCAGAAATGTAGGCAGGAGAGTGCCATTCCTACTAGTTGAGAAATAACCATGATATGGACTCTATTGATGATAAGTCAGTCATGTCACCTAGATTCCATGTTATAGTAAACACAGTGTTTTGTGTTCCATCTCCAAACAATTTATATTTGTCATCCAAGTGCCAGATACTTAGTTCAAGCTTAGTATGTTATTGAATAAATTAAATTCATTTCCTATTTCCTATCTCTGTCTGCTGAAAGAGTCCAGAAGCAGCAATATTACAATGGGGGCTCCTGCAGAGGATATTCAAGATGATCCTAGAGTGTCTTGTAGAATCAGAAAGTAAGGAAGTATTTAGGAGACAAAATGATAAGGGTGTGTCAAAAGGATACAGAAGCCAACTAAAAGAGCCCCTAAAGGCCAACACTGAAATAATTTCAACAACAAAATAAGTAAAGTAGTATCAAAATATTGCCCAAAGTATAAACCTAATTAATACTCATGATTTATACTGATACAGTGATCAAATCTCCCATACAAAAGAATTTAAAATATTTTATGTAGCTATTTCCCATTAAGGAGGTAGAGCATAAATCTCCATTACTTAAGTGTGGATTGGACATACTGACATCCTTTCAAAGAGTACAGTATGGAAACAGAGTATGATCTTGCAGTGGAAAAAGCTGGCAAACATTTACTACCTCAGTCTTGTGATCAACATTAACATCAATGATAAGTCACCTTCACATGTACCCTCAATGTAATGCAGGGAGAATAGTTCTTGACTTGTGTTCTTTCTTCCAAGAACTTGCAGTCTAATTCTAAACATGAAAAAAAAAAAAATCAGACAAAGCCAAATTGAAGAGTGTCCTGAAAAATCAACATCTGATCAATACTCCTCACAACAAAGAAAATTCTGAGTAACTGCCAGTCTAGAAGAGCCTGGGAGACATGATTAATAAATGTTATATGGTATACTGGATGGATTCCTGGAACAGAAAAAGGATATTAACTTAAAAACTAAGGAAATTTGAATAAAGAATAGACTTTAGTTAATATGAACGTGTCAGTATTAGTTCATTAGTTGTGGCAAATGTACATAGTAATGTGGACATTATCAATAAGAAAACTAGATGCAAAAGATTCTTGCAACTTTATTATAAATCTAAAGATATTCTAATTCTAAAACAGAAAGTTTGTTTTAAAAAACATTTTACTTCATCATCATAAAAGCTTAATAATAACAATGATTTGTTTTTCTGAATATAAAATCCAAAATATATTACTATATTAAGAGAAATAAGAGAGTGAAGTACTCATTTCTTTAAAATAAACAATTATCTAAAATTTATACTTAGCCTTTCTTTTCCATTTTATATTTTGTATCTGCAAAATTTTATTGCTGCTCTACACTTTCTGGTATTAGAGATTAATCTCTTGCCATTTGACAATTCTGTAGACAGAAAACGAGGTAGTATTTCAGATTCTACACCTTTTCGCTGGAATGATAAATGTGCCATGACACAGCTATGCTAGAGGGAATTCACCTGAAGTGAAGGCTTTTAACATAGCACAGTGTTGTATCATGTTGATTCCAGTCAAAATAAGGGATAATTTCTCCCTCAGAACAGTCATGTTACCAACTAGAATAGAATGTGTTGTTGCTTGAGTTTTATTTGGAAGAAAGATATCATTTTATATATACTTGCTAAAACTAGTATTTTCAGGAAATTTTCAAGTATCATTAAGGTCCCCATAAACCCTCTATTTTTTCTTATTTGGCCTGTGAATTCCATAAAACTGTGACGATCCTCTATATTATCAGTCGGTGTGAAATAGCAGAACATAATGATAATTAAAGGTATTGGTAGTATATATGTATGTATATACGTGCATATGTCATGCAATCAGTTCAGTTATCAGATGTGACCGACTCTTTGCGAACCAATGGACTGCAGCACACCAGGCCTCCCTGTCCATCACCAGCACCCGGAGTTTGCTCAAATGCAAGTCCATTGAGTCAGTGATACAATCAAACCATCTCATCCTCTGTCATCCCATTCTCCTGCTGTCCTCAATCTTTCCCAGCATCAAGGTCTTTTCAAATGAGTCAGTTCTTTGCATCAGGTGGACAAAGTATTGGAGTTTCAGCTTCAGCATCAGTCCTTCCAATGAGTATTCAGGATGGATTGCCTTTAGGATGGACTGGTTGGATCTCCAGGCAGTCCAAGGGACGCACAAGAGTCTTCTCCAACACTGCAGTTCAAAAGCATCAATACTTCAGTGCTCAGCTTTCTTTATAGTCCAACTCTTACATCCGTACATGACTACTGGAAAAAATAAAGCGTTGACTAGAGGGACTTTTGTTGGCAAAGTAGTGTCTCTGGTTTTTAATATGCTATCTAGGTTGGCCATAACTTTTCTTCCAAGGAATAAGTGTCTTTTAATTTCATGGCTGCAGTCATCTGCAGTGATTTTGGAGCCCCCAAAAATAAAGTCTGACACTGTTTCCGCTATTTCCCTATTTCCCATGAAGTGATGGGACCAGATGCCATGATCTTCGTTTTCTGAATGTTGAGCTTTAAGCCATATTTTTACTCTCCTCTTTCACTTTCATTAAGAGGCTTTTTAATTCCTCTTCACTTTCTCCAGAAGGGCAGTGTCATCTGCATATCTGAGGTTATTGATATTTCTCCCAGCAATCTTGATTCCAGCTTGTGCTTCTTCCAGCTCAGCGTTTCTCATGATGTACTCTGCATATAAGTTAAATAAGCAGAATGACAAAATACAGCCTTGACATACTCCTTTTCCTATTTGGAACCAGTCTGTTGTTCCATGTCCAGTTCGAACTGTTGCTTCCTGACTTGCATACAGATTTCTCAAGAGGCAGGTTAGGTGGTCTGGTATTCCCATCTCTTTCAGAATTTTCCATAGTTTATTGTGATCTACAGAGTCAAAGGCTTTGGCAAGCAGAAATAGATGTTATTCTGGAACTCTCTTCCTTTTTTTGATGATCCAGTGGATGTTGGCAATTTGATTTCTGGTTCCTCTGCCTTTTCTAAAACCAGCTTGAACATCTGCAAGTTCATGGTTCACGTACTGCTGAAGCCTGGCTTGGATAATTTTGAGCATTACTTTACTAGCTTGTGAGATGAGTGCAATTGTGCAGTAGTTGAGCATTCTTTGGCATTGCCTTTCTTTGGGATTGCAATGAAAACTGAACTTTTCCAGTCCTGTGGCCACTGCTGAGATTTCCAAATTTGCTGGCATATTGAGTGCAGCACTTTCACAGCACCATCTTTCAGGATTTGAAACAGCTCAACTGAAATTCCATCACCTCCACTAGCTTTGTTCATAGTGATGCTTTCTAAGTCCCACTTGATTTCACATTCTAGGATGTCTGGCTCAAGGTGAGTGATCACACCATCATGATTATCTTGATCATGAAGATCTTTTTTATACAGTTCTTCTGTGTATTCTTGCCAACTATTCTTAATATCTTCTATTTCTGTTTGGTCCAGACCATTTCTGTCCTTAATCGAGCCCATCTTTGCATGAAATGTTCCCTTGGTATCTCTACTTTTCTTGAGGAGATCTCTAGTCTTTTCCATTCTGTTCTTTTCCTCTATTTCTTTGTATTGATACCTGAGGAAGATGTTCTTATCTCTTCTTGCTATTCTTTGGAACTCTGCATTCAGATGCTTGTATCTTTCCTTTTCTCCTTTGCTTTTTGCTTCTCTTCATTTCACAGCTATTTTTAAGGCCTCCTCAGACAGCCACTTGGCTTTTTAAATTTCTTTTCCATGGGGATGGTCTTGATCCCTGTCTCCTGTACAATGTCACGGACCTCCATCCATAGTTCATCAGGCACTCTATTGATCAGATCTAGGCCCTTAAATCTATTTCTCACTTCCACTGTATAATCATAAGGGATTTGATTTAGGTCATACCTGAATGGTCTGTTGCTTTTCCCTACTTTCTTCAATTTGAGTCTGAATTTGGCAATAAGGAGTTCATGAACTGAGCCACAGTCAGCTCCTGGTCTTGTTTTTGTTGACTGTATAGAGCTTCTCCATCTTTTGCTGCAGAGATTATAATCAGTCTGATATCAGTGTTGACCATCTGGTGATGTCCATGTGTAAAGTCTTCTCTTGTGTTATTGGAAGAGGGTGTTTGCTATGACCAGTGCATTTTCTTGGCAAAACACTATTAGTCTTTGCCCTGCCTCATTCCATATTCCAAGGCCAAAATTGCCTGTTACTCCATGTGTTTCTTGACTTCCTACTTTTGCATTCAAGTCCCCTATAATGAAAAGGACATCTTTATTGGGTGTTAGTTATAAAAGGTCTTGTAGGTCTTCATAGAACTGTTCAACTTCAGCTTCTTCAGCATTACTGGTTCAGACATAGACTTGGATTACTGTGGTATTGGATGGTTTGCCTTGGAAATGAACAGAGATCATTCTGTCCTTTTTGAGACTGCATCCAAGTACTGCATTTCAGACTCTTTTGTTGACCATGATGGCTACTCCATTTCTTCTGAGGGATTCCTGCCCACAGCAGTAGATATAATGGTCATCTGAGTTAAATTCACCTATTGCAGTCCATTTTAGTTCACTGATTCCTAGAATGTCGATATTCACTCTTGCCATCTCCTGTGTGACCGCTTCCAATTTGCCTTGATTCATGGGCCTAACATTCCAGGTTCCTATGAAGTATTGCCCTTTACAGCATTGGACTTTTCTTCTATCACCAGTCACATCCACACCTGGGTGTTGTTTTTGCTTTGGCTCCATCCCTTCATTCTTTCTGGAGTTATTTCTCCATTGACCTCCAGTAGCATATTGGGCACCTAATGACCTGGGGAGTTCCTCTTTCAGTATCGTATCATTTTGCCTTTTCATACTGTTAATGGGGTTCTCAAGGCAATAATACTGAAGTGGTTTGCCATTCATTTCTCCAGTGGACCACATTCTGTCAGACCTCTCCACCATGACCCGCCCATCTTGGGTGGCCCCACAGGGCATGACTTAGTTTCATTGAGCTAGACAAGGCTGTGGTCCTAGTGTTATCAGATTGACTAGTTTTCTGCGATTATGGTTTCAGCGTGTCTGCCCTCTGATGCCGTCTTGCAACACCTACCATCTTACTTGGGTTTCTCTTACCTTGGACATTGGGTATCTCTTCATGGCTGCTCCAGCAAAGTGCAGCTGCTGCTCCTTACCTTGGACAAGGGGTATCTCCTCACTGCCGCCCCTCCTGACCTTGATTGTGGAATAGCTCCTCTAGGCCCTACTGCACCCATGCAGCCACCACTCCTTGATTGTGGGATTACTCCTCCCAGCCGCCGCCCCTGGCCTCGGGCATGGGGTAGCTCCTTCCGGGTACCACCCCTGACCTCGGACGTGGGGTAAAGTCTCAGAGCTATTGCCACCTATTTACAAAGATTTTTCAGATGAAGTTCCTATGTCTGTGAGAGAGAGTACGTTGCCTACAGTTTGACATATCATTAAAAATTGAATGAAATGATTTGTAAAATAGAGAGGCTCTTTAAAGTAACTAGCCTTGGTGATAGTGACAATTGAAATTAAGACTGTGAAACATCAAATATGCTTTTAATTAATTTGAATTCATATTGACTTTCACCTGAGCATGTTCAATGAAAAATGGTGTTGATAAACTCCCTTTTAACATGGAGAATTGGATATGATGACTGGTTTACAACAGCGTAGTAATGTGAATATATGCATTGAATTTGACTTTTCCTTTTCACCTTGGGGCCTTAGCATCTGATATTCCTTGTGACTGGAACATACAGTCAACTTTGGCTCTTTTATTATTCTTTTACTCTTTAATCACCTTCATCTGCTGCTGCTGCTGCTAAGTCACTTCAGTTGTGTCCGACTCTGTATGTCCCCATAGAGGGCAGCCCACCTGGCTCCTCTGTCCCTGGGATTCTCCAGGCAAGAACATTGGAGTGGGTTGCCATTTCCTTCTCCAATGCATGAAAGTGAAAGGTGAAAGTGAAGTCGCTCAGTTGTGTCTGACTCTTAGCTACCCCATGGACTGTAGCCTACCAGGCTCCTCCATCAATGGGATTTTCCAGGCAAGGGTACTGGAGTGGGGTGCCATTGCCTTCTCCACGCCTTCATCTGGCTAGCTCTAATTTATCCGTCAAGTCTCAGATTACATGTTAATTGTATGTTAGTATCTCAGATTTGACCTTCTATTCTAAATTAGTTCACCTATTATCCATAGTGACCTATGCTTTTCCTTTATCATTCTAATCATGATTATGATTAATACTCACTTGTTTGATATTTGTGTAATGACTTTTACCTTTACTAGATCATAGTCTCCATGGAATATAACATAGTATCTGGTGCATAATAGATGATCAAAAGGGAGTTGCTATAAAAATGAATGAACAGATAATTGTTATAACACTTAGATCACCAGCAAGGCCGTTACAATTTGTATCTAATATTTATATAAATTCAGCATACTTCATACGAATGAATAGAGATAAAGAAAATACAGTTTAGCTTCTAAAATAGAAACAGAAAGTAAGCCACAGTACTTTTAAGACAGAGTACTTGAGTAGGAGACTTTGTTGCTGTATTATTATTATTATTATTTTCTCCCACAACACTTGTCTGGTATTACTCCAAATTGCAATTATTTTTCTCAAAACTCCTATGCTATCTCAACCTGTCAATCTTAGTAGATGATCTTGGCATGTATGATTGAGTGAAAATGAAGGCTCTTATTTGAGAAATGCTTCAAATTTTCCCCTTTCATCTTCCCTGTCACTAACAAAAGAAAAAAAAAAAAACTATACCCTTACTCGTTATTCTTTTCCTCTGCTCTTTCAAGAAGGGAGTTCCTCCAACTATCCCTTTGATTCCTCTCTGTTTCTTCTATGGCTTTGCCACAAAGAATTATTGCCTCTCTTTCCTGTCTTCTTTAAAGTCTTTCTATTTAAACATTGTCAGCCTCTGAATATGTTCAGGTTTCTTCTATGATAAAAACAAACAAGAGTAAAAAAATATTTTTTGAAAATTCTTCATCTCTCTTTGGGCTTCACTGGTGGCTCAGCTGGTAAAGAATCTGCCTGCAATGAAGGAAATACAGGTTCAATCTCTGAATCAGGAAGATCCCCTGGAGAAGGGAATGGCTACCCACTCAAGTATTCTTGCCTAGAGAATTTCATGGACAGAGAAGCCTGGCAGGCTACACTCCATGGGGTTGCAAAGAGTCAGAAATGACAGAGCAACTAACACATACCCTAAGTCTCTAATTTCTCACCTCCAATTTACTCTTTAACCCTCTGTCATCTGGTCTCTGCCCTAACTAATTGAAATTGTGTTAGCAAAAGTTGCCAATAATTTCTTCACAGTCAAATATAATGGACATTTTCAGATTTTATCTTATTTGACCTATTTGACTTAGTATAGTTGTCCATAATATCATTTTTTTCTGGATTTTTTAAAAGTTAAACTTAATACCTGCTCATTGTAAAAAAAAATATAAATAGCATAGGAAAACTTACAAAAGGAAATAATGCTTTCTCATATGCAGAGATAACCAGTAGTTACATTGGTGAACTTTCTGTATGTGTGTACTATAATTCATACAACCTGTTTGTTATTGATGAACATTTAGGTTTTTTCCTCAAATTTCTAAACGAAATTCCTCAAGTGAAATTTATGAATCTTTAAGGATGATTGCCCTCACCTTGAAACTTTGCTCTCCCCACTCTCTTTCTGTGACCTTACTTTATATTCTGATACTGCTGTAGCTCTTTCCACTCTGGCTAATTTTCTGATGTCTTCTTTGTAAGTTTTACTTTCTCTGCCAGCCCCTTGTGTATTTTTCATTCGGACCCAGTGCTCAAACCTTTTTTCATATGAAATCTTCCCTCAAGGTAATTTAATTTTCTCTCATGACTTTAGCCATCACACAGTGACTGCCAATCCTGTATCTCTAACTCAGGTCACATTCCAGAGTTTTATCACCCATACATCCAATTTCCTACATGTAGGTTCATTCACATGTTTCAAGCTTTATACATCTAACATTGAACCTAGAACGTTACTCAAAGTCTATGTCATTTCCTATAGTATCCAGTCATTGGCCTTTTATCTTGTCTCACCAGCCAGAAAAGGCAGAGGAACCAAAGATCAATTTAGCAACATCTGTTGGATCATAGAAAAAGCAAGGGGATTCCATGAAAAAACATCTACTTCTGCTTCATTGACTGTGCTACAGCCTTTAACTGTGTGGATCACAACAAACTGTGGAAATTTTTTTTAAAGAGATTGGAATACTAGACCACCATACCTGCCTCCTGAGAAACCTGTATGCAGGTCAAGAAGCAACAACTAGAACCAGACATGGAACAACAGGCTGGTTCCAAATTGGGAAAAGATTATTTCAAGGCTGTGTATTGTCACTTGCTTATTTAACTATTATGCAGTGTACATAATGAGAAATGCCAGGCTGAATAAATCACAAGCTGGACTCATGATTGCCAGGAGAAATATCAACCACCTCAAATATGCAGATGATACCACTCTAATGGCAGAAAGCTAAGAGGAACTGAAGAGCCTCTTGATGAGGGTGAAAGCGGAGAATGAAAAAGCTGGCTTAAAACTCAACATTCAGAAAACTAAGATCATGGCATCCAGTCTCATCACTTCATGGCAAATAGATGTGGAAAAATTGGAAATAATGATAGATTTTATTTTCTTGGACTCCAAAATCACTGTGGATAGTGACTGCAGCCATGAAATTAAAGACTTTTTGCTCCTTGGAAGGAAAGCTATGACAAACCTAAACAGCATGTTAAAAAGCAGAGACATCACTTTGATGACAAAAGCCCATATAGTCAAAGCTATGTTTCTTCCTGTAGTAATGTTACGGATGTGGGAGTTGGACCATAAAGAAGGCTGACCACTGAGGAATTGATGCTTTCACAATGCTGAGAGTCCCTTGGATTAGAAAGAGATCATACCAGTCAATTCTAAAGGAAATCAACCCTGAATATTCATGGGAAGGACTGATGCTGAAGCTGAAGCTCCAATACTTTGGCCACCTGATGTGAAGAGCCAACTCATTGGAAAAGACTCTGGTTCTGGGAATGATTGAGAGCAGGAGGAGAAGGGAGTGACAGAGGATGATGATTAAATGGCATCACCAACTCAATGGATGTAAGTTTGAGCAAACACCGGGAGATATTGAAGGATAGGGAAGCTTGCCATCCTGCAGTCCATCGGGTGGCATAGGGTCGGACACTGAGTGACTGAACTACAACAACAAGCCAGAACCTTGCCCTAGACTCTTTTCTCTTCCTCATGCTTTGTATCTAATTGCTCATTAATTCCAGGAGAATTTCCTTAGTATGGATGATATTTCCCCCTTTTTCACCCATAATACCACTGTTTTTATTTCAGACTCTTTTCTTATCTGTATGAATACCTGAATTAACCTCATTATCTTCAGGTTTACCTACCTCCAGCTCATCTTTCATACTGTAAGAAATTGTCTCTTAAATACTCACATGTGATCATTCATATCACTCTCCTGCTTAAAATAGTCACTATCTCCCCATTAGCTTCATTATAAGTCGCATAGAATAAATTAAAACTTCAGCATCTCATTCAAATCTTTTTGAACTGGTCTTTGCCTGTCTTTCTAGATGATATTAGGACTAAGTTTCAAGGAACTGTAATTAGAATGGATTATGTGGAAAATTCTGAGAGATGGGAATACCAGACCACCTGACCTGCCTCTTGAGAAATCTTTATGCAGGTCAGGAAGCAACAGTTAGAACTGGACATGGAACAACAGCCTGGTTCCAAATAGGAAAAGGAGTACGTCAAGGCTGTATATTGTCACCCTGCTTATTTAACTTATATGCAGAGTACATCATGAGAAATGCTGGACTGGAAGAAACACAAGCTGGAATCAAGATTGCCAGGAGAAATATCAATAACCTCAGATATGCAGACGACACCACCCTTATGGCAGAAAGTGAAGAGGAACTAAAAAGCCGCTTGATGAAAGTGAAAGAGGAGAGTGAGAAAGTTGGCTTAAAGCTCAACATTCAGAAAACAAAGATCATGGCATCTGGTCCCATCACTTCATGTGAAATAGATGGGGAGACAGTGGAAACAGTGTCAGACTTTATTTGGGGGGGCTCCAAAATCACTGCAGATGGTGACTGCAGCCATGAAATTAAAAGATGCTTACTTTTGGGAAGAAAAGTTATGACCAACCTTTTAGCATATGCAAAAGCAGAGACATTACTTTGCCGACTAAGGTCCATCTAGTCAAGGCTATGGTTTTTCCTGTGGTCATGTATGGATGTAAGAGTTGGACTGTGAAGAAGGCTGAGTGCCGAAGAATTGATTGGCTTGAACTGTGGTGTTGGAGAAGACTCTTGAGAGTCCCTTGGACTGCAAGGAGATCCAACCAGTCCATTCTGAAGGAGATCAACCCTGGAATTTCTTTGGAAGGAATGATGCTAAAGCTGAAACTGCAGTACTTTGGACACCTCATGCAAAGAGTTGACTCATTGGAAAAGACTCTCATGCTGGGAGGGATTGGGGGCAGGAGGAGAAGGGGACGACAGAGGATGAGATGGCATCACTGACTCAATGGACATGAGTCTGAGTGAACTCAGGGAGTTGGTGGTGGACAGGGAGGCCTGGCATGCTGCGATTCATGGGGTCACAAAGAATTGGACACGACTGAGTGACTGAACTGAACTGATGCTATTCCAAGTGTGCAGTAGTGGAAACAACCACCAATTGAATGTGAACTAAAATCCTTAAAGGCATTTGATAATCAAATATGGGAAACAATGATATCTGACAGACCTTTGGGTTCCAGTAAGAAGGAAAATGACAAAAGTACCCAAGAGAACTGAAGAGGAGGGACAGTAAGTTAGCACAACAAATAAAATCCAGAAACTATTACCAAGAGTCACTGTGAAAATCTGTGGCATTGAGCTTATGGTGGGTAGGTATATTAGGTCGACTTAAAGGGTCAAATTCAGGATGGAGAGTGACAGAAAAATCTGTGATATATCTGATCAGCTTTCTCTTCAGACTTTGTGTTGGCTTCCTAACAACTATAGGACAAAATCTAAGATGTTAAAATGACCTAAGAAGGCCTCTATGATCAGGCTATTTACTTCCTATGCAGCCTCACCTCCTGCTACTGCCCTCTTTCACTTTAGGCTCCATCAACACAAAATACGGTGATCTTTCAAGTCTCTTTTTTTTTTCACTTTTTTTTTTTCAGGTAAATCCAAATTTTATATTTTAAATTTTTTTTCCAAGTTTACACTTTATTTATTTATTTTTAATTTAAATTTATTTTTTTTAATTGGGGGCTAATATCTTTACAATATTGTATTGGTTTTGCCATACATCAACATGAATCTGCCACAGGTGTACATGTGTTCCCTATCCTGAACCCCCCTCCCACCTCCCTCCCCGTACCATCCCTCTGGGTCATCCTAGTGCACCAGCCCCAAGCATCCTGTATCATGCACCGAACCTGGTCTGGTGATTCGTTTCCTATATAATATTATACATGTTTCAATGCCATTCTCCCAAATCATCCCACCCTTTCCCTCTCCCACAGAGTCCAAAAGACTCTTCTATACATCTGTGTATCTTTTGCTGTCTCGCATATAGGGTTATCTTTACCATCTTTCTAAATTCCATATATATGCGTTAGTATACTGTATTAGTTTTCTTCTTTCTGGCTTACTTCACTCTGTATAATAGGCTCCACTTTCATCCACCTCATTAGAACTGACTCAAATGTATTCTTTTTAATGGCTGAGTAATACTCCATTGTGTGTATGTACCACAGCTTTCTTATCCATTTGTCTGCTGATGGACATCTAGGTTGCTTCCATGTCCTGACTATTATAAACAGTGCTGTGATGAACATTGGGGTACATGTGTCTCTTTCAGTTCTGGTTTCCATGGTGTGTATGCCCAGCAGTGGGATTGCTGGGTCATAAGGCAGTTCTATTAACAGTTTTTTAAGGAATCTCCACACTGTTCTCCATAGTGGCTGTACTAGTTTGCATTCCCACCAACAGTGTAAGAGGGTTCCCTTTTATCCACACCCTCTCCAGCATGTACTGCTTGTAGACTTTTGGATCACAGCCATTCTGACTGGTGTGAAATTGTACCTCATTGTGGTTTTGATTTGCATTTCTCTGATAATGAGTGATGCTGAACATCTTTTCATGTGTTAGCCATCTGTATGTCTTCTTTGGAGAAATGTCTATTTAGGTCTTTGGCCCATTTTTTGATTGGGTCGTTTATTTTTTTGGAATTGAGCTGCAGGGGTTGGTTGTATATTTTTGAGATTATTTATCCATTGCTTCATTTTCTATTATTTTGTCCCATTTTGAAGGCTATCTTTTCACCTTGCTTAGAGTTTCCTTTGTTGTGCAGAAGCCATGTATTGTTTCTTCTGCCTAGAATGTCCTTCAGTTCCTCATTGCTTCAGTGAACTCCTGTTTATTGTTTAAAACCTTCTACTGACATCACCAACTTCAGGAGCCTTCTCTGAACGCACCTCTCTCACAGAGTTACCCATCCATCAATCCACTCATTTGTTTGTTTATTATTGAGAAATATTTATTGAGTACTTAGTGTGGACCAGATGCCATGTAAGGTACTGGGAACATCATGGCTAGAAGACAGGCCAAATGTGACCGTTACCCTTCTTGGCCTTATATTTAGAAGTGAATACACATATGCATATGCACGTGAACACACATGCATCACACACACACACAAATACACATTCAAATAGATAAAGAAAATAATCATCAGTTTTTTAAGTGCTATGAATAAAAGAGGCAAGAAACTGTTATACAGAATAATGAGTGTAAGGGATAGATACAGAAGCAACATAGTATAAGGTTGACCCATGTGAAATTGCTAGTATTTGAGTATTTTTGTTCCACATAATTGGTGATTTTATATAGTTCAACCTAATAGTTGCCTTTCTGAGGAACTGACTTTAAACTTAGATCTGAAGATGAGGTAAAACTGACTAAGGTGGCTAAGCTTGAAGCTTAGCATGTTTCAGAAACCAAGAGAAAACTGAAAAAGATAGAATTGAGAAAACTGTTGAAATGTAAGAGCTATAAGCAGGACAGATTGTATTGGATCTTTATAGGAATTTGGATTGATTTTCATTGAAGTATAAAGCCACTAGATTATTTTAAAATCCTTCTGATTTCAGTGTGGTACTGAAAGGGAAGAGAATAAGGGCAAAAAATAGGGCTGTCAAGAAGTTGATATCAAGAGGCAATATAATGTTATGCTAAGTGTACAGGGTTTGCCCTCATGCTGCCTTGATTTAAATCCTGGTTTTACCATTTGCCATTTATTATGTCACTTTATGCAAGTTACTCAAACTCTCTAAGCTTCAGTTTTTTCATTTATATCATAGGATAATAACGGGATCATCTTCATAGGACGTTGATCTATGACTAACCTCTAGATTAGTCTAGAGACTGAATAAGATTATCCACTGCACAACACTGAGCAGTCCCTGGCATCTAATAGAGATTAATAACCCAAATGACAGGTGACAGTACCTGCACTATTTTGATGACAGCATATTTGAAGAGAAGTGAACAAATATGAGACCTCTTGTTGTGGGGGTTTAAGCAGCAAAATTTATTAATGAATTGGATATGTGAATTGAGGGAGAAGGATTTTTCAGGCATGACTCCTAGGTTTCTGTCAAAGAAAGGAATGGATTGTGTTGCACTCTACTAAAATGAGGAAGGTCTGCCTGGTACATTATTTGGCTACAGAAATTTCTCTTTCATTATACCATATAAGGCAGAATGAGAGAAAAAAAAAAGGTAAGTACCATATAATATAAAAATAAATAGTTATTTAAAATTTAGATAATAGAACCCTACATGAGATATGAAAAACAATTTATTTTATATTTATACCACAATGTCTAAAACATGTAAAACTTTTGTGTATATATTATTTTTTCTGAAACTCTAAGATTTTGTAAATCTTTTTACCATACTATGTGATAAACAGTGAACAATTAAACTTATGTGCTTACTTTGTCTTATATTAAAGGCATTTTTTAATCATTCCATCTGCTTCTCTCACAGAATGGAACCTTCTTGGTATACCAGCAGATGAAGAATTTAAGGAGGGTGTCTATCTTTATTCTCTTTAGCAACTGAGAGTCTGCTCTGGGAACCATCAGGCATCATGGGTAAGCGGGACAATCGGGTGGCCTATATGAATCCTATAGCAATGGCCAGATGGAGGGGCCCATCTCAATCTGCAGGCCCAACAATACAAGATTATCTGAATCGACCAAGGCCTACCTGGGAAGAAGTGAAGAAACAATTAGAAAATAAAAAGAAAGGCTCCAAGGCATTAGCTGAATTTGAAGAAAAAATGAATGAGAACTGGAAGAAGGAACTAGAAAAAAGCAGAGAGAAATTATTAAGTGGAAATGAGAGCTTATCCAAAAAAAGAGACAGAAAGAAAAAGAAAAAGAAGAAATCTTGTCGGTCTTCATCTTCTTCTTCATCAAGCACTGATTCTTCAAGCAGTTCTCCAGATTCCGAAGATGAGGAAAAGAAACAAGGAAAAAAGAGAAAGAAAAAGAAGAACGATTCATACAAATCATCAGAAAGCTCTCCATGTGATTCTGAATCAGAGAGCAAGGAATCTGTAAAAAAGAAAAAGAAGTCAAAGGATGAAACAGAGAAAGAAAAGTGTATTAGAAGTCTCAGCAAAAAAAGAAAGAAGACTTGTTCTGAGTATAAACCTTTATCATTGGAGTCCTCATCAGAATCAGATTATGAAGAAGAGATGCAAGCAAAAAAGAAGAGAAGACGTGAAGAGCAAGAAAAAACAACAGAAAAAGCAAAGAAGAAGAAGAAGAAGAAACAGCACAAAAAACATAGTAAGAAGAAGAAAAAGAAATCAGGTTCAAGTCACAAATCAGGATAGTATGAAGAAAAAAAAAAAAAAAAAAGGAAGATTTACCTGTTGAAAAAAGCAAGGAAGGTCTATAGGAAAATTCAACTGTGAGTGTTAGAGCATATTTACCAAAATGCATGAGTTCTCCTGTGTTAGTAAAATTATTCCTGGACTTTGTTGCCAGTCAAATGCCACTGTGCCAGAAAGGGCCTTAATTGTTGCCTGCAGCTTAAATGTAGGGTTTTGTTTTGTTTACATGTTTTTCCCTACACTGGCTAATTTCTCTTGAGAGCTAAAATCGTGTTGTCATACTAGTGGTTAAAATGTTTAGAATTAAATTAAATGTTTTAGATGATAAATAATTCTGACCAAACAATGTATCTAATGTCAAAAGTATCTAATTTGGATACATCTTTAAAATGTATTCAGAAATATCCAGGCAACAATA
Organism: Budorcas taxicolor; assembly: GCF_023091745.1. Classification (NCBI taxonomy): domain Eukaryota; kingdom Metazoa; phylum Chordata; class Mammalia; order Artiodactyla; family Bovidae; genus Budorcas; species Budorcas taxicolor. Next base: position 2,196,116 of record NC_068935.1, read on the forward strand.
CCTTTTTGAAGCATAGACTTAACATTAATGTCTCAAAATATTTATGTTTGAAGAGTAAAATTTAGTTTATTTTTCTTTTTTCCATAATAAACTTTTGTTTACATGGGGAAAGGGCTTGTGAGGGGAAAATAGTTTGCTATCACTTTGGCGAGCTGAATAGTGTGCCTTTGATACTTATACATCCTATTTTTGCTAGTGCAGCAGCCATTCTCTTCTTACTTAGTAATGTATGCTGCTTCACATGAACAAGAAAGACAGCAACTTACCGTATATGTAAAACCCCAGTTTTATAAAACTTACCTCCACTTCAACAGTACTGAATAATATTTAGTGTTAGAGTGTTACATGATTTGAATTAACTTTGATACCCTTTGGAGGAGAATCATTTTAAATAGACCTGGTATTTTTTTTTATTAATAAATCTTTATCCTGAAATGTTCTGCATGTTTTATGCTATTAAGTTTTGATTATCCAGGGATGTTCTATATAATCAATAATCCTTTTTTAATATGATTTATGCCTACGGTACAAGTTTCAAGTTTTTAATTTACTAATTTTACTATATTAATTTTATTACTGTGTTTGATTGCATACTTTCCAAAATATTTAGCATGTAAAAAGAAGGTTATAAAAAATATTTAATGCCTTCATATTGAAGATGGTTTACTGTAAGCAAGTTGAGTGCCAGACCTCTAGTATGCTATATGTCTTGTTATATAAAACTACTGCCAAAATCTTAGTATGCTGTTTAAACATTTGCTGTCTTAAGCATTAATTTGAATTAAAATAGGAGTTAAATTAGGAAATTATAGTTTGTTTCATATTTTACTAAGATTTGGACTTTGTTGCCAATTCATGTTTACTGCTAAGCTGAAATAAGTTGAAATTTATTTTTGCTTTACATATTTTATATAAGAGCAATATGAATTATAATTTGATGCCTAAAAACACCCATTACAGAGGATGTGCTAATTGTAATGTCATATGTACAAAGTATTTTGGCATGAGGAGAGAATAGATAGCTATTTTTTTAAGTAGGTGATTTTATGTCAGCTCCCTTGTATCACAAGTAAAATTATTATAAAGATAGAAAACATCTGGTAGATAAATATCATAGACTCCCCAAATTTTTGCAGTGTATACATCAGAATCTCTCAGTAACATAATTGGAAACTTATAATGCCTTGTTATGTCACGCTGAAGCTTCATAACTGTAGCTATTTCCTAAAACATAGCTATATCTATATGCCAATAAAAACTATTATATTTAAGGGATATTTTTATCCATATAGAGTTTTCAAAAAATTATTTTTTATTGAAATATTAAAAAGCATGTATTATTTGTAGAATGTGGCAAAGACATTAACAACTATCAAATATCTATGGGCTCGCATTGACTTCCCAGCCCCTTGTAGTTAGGCAATGTCATTTATTACTTCTAGCAGAGGGATTACAGAGAGATTGTTAACAAAAGTGATGTTTCGTTTCAGTACCGGTACAGTAAAAAGTCTTGTGTGACCCTCCAGCTCTCTTTACCTGTCATGTGGACCCGAAAGCAGTGTGCTCCAAATAGTGTACCTACAAGATGGATGCAACCTGTATCTCTAAGTCTCTGTAAGGGACCTGCCCTGAAGAGCTGATGGACTTGGTGTGAATGTTTTGAGTGTGAGAAATAAACTGTTATGTGTTAAGCCACTGAGATTTTTGGGTCTTCCTTTTCATTACTGCAGCAATCAACTATTGTATTCTGAATAGTAACATACAACTCTAGAATGTCTGTTTCATTATTTACATAAAATACCTCACTTATTTCTATCACATCTTCATGTAGTCAGCAGAATGATTAAAAAGTAATTATTTATGCCATAACAGAAGGAAATGTTATTTTATTTTCATTGGTTTTTATGTAATGACTGAAGAAGAGGGTGGCCTAGGATATTTCACACTTCTCAGCAATGATAACTGTCTAGGAAGTAAAACTACTTCATTATTCCTCTGATTATGGCCAAAACAATCTTCTAGTAAAGGTTTTTGGAAGGCAGTTTTAAAGCACTCATAGAAATCAATGAAGAATAGGGATGCTATTTTTTACATATAAGTATAGATGATGGTTAAAAAAAAGTGATAAGGAAATATATAGAAGACAATAGACTAAGTAGATTTAGGTGAACATTTAGTATGTTGCCTGCAGACTAAGAGCTAAATAAGTTATCCCTTATGTGAAAAGCACTACAACTGTTACTAGGATTGTGCGCTATGTGATTCATAAGAATAGCTTTAGACAAAATACTTAAGTAAATTTGTGGGATGAGAAGCAGTGGGAAAGTCAATAAGAAAGTAGACAAGAGATGGGGGGAAATCAATACAATCTAGATTAAGAATGTAATTGCAAGCAGAAAAAGAAAAAAATAAAAGATCTCAGACTGAAGATAAAGATTATATTGGCGATAAGGAGAATGAATAGAATTAGTGGTTCTGGTTTTGTATCTTGTGATACTTTCTTTGGCTATTACAAATTTGTTTTGAGAAAGTTTCACCTTTGACATTGTAGTTCTGTGATCATTTTCTGTTTGACCATATTTATTTTACCGAAAAAAGAAGTATTTAATTTGTGATGTAGGTTTGAAGCTACTTCATGACTCATGAAAATTGTAGTCAAACATTCAAGCATACCTGTGTACTTCAGAGCTGAACTAGTTTTCTTAGTCCTACTTGAGCTGCAAATAAGATGTGTTCTTTCTTCAAATGACTCTATCACTTTTGATTCTCATGACACATACATCAATCTACCTTTTTCTTGTTGTTGTTCAGTTACTAAGTCGTGACTGATTTTTTGCAAGTTCATGGACTACAGCATGCCAGGCTCCTCTGTCCTCCACGATCTCCTGGAATTGGTTAAAATGTATGTACATTGCGTCAATGATGCTATCTAGCCATCTCATCCTCTGCTGCCCCCTTCTCCTTTTACCTTCAATCATTCCCAATATCGGAGCCCTTTCCAATGAGTCAACATTTTGCATGACATGGCCAGAGTACTGGAGCTTCAGCTTCAGCCTCAGTCCTTCCAATAAACATTCAGGGTTGATTTCCTTTAGAGTTGGTTGGTTTGATCTCCTTGCAGTCCACGGGACTCTCAAGAATTTTCTCCAGCATCACAATTCAAAAATATCAATTCTTCAGCACTCAGCCTTCCTTATGGTCCAACTCTCACATCTGTATATGACTACTGGAAAAACCATACCTTTGATTATATATAATCTTTCCTGATAACTTAGTTGGCAAAAAATTCACCTGAAATGCAGGAGACCCTGGTTCGATTCCTGGGTTGGGAAGATCCACTGGAGAATAGATAGGCTACCCAGTCCTGTATTCTTGGGCTTCCCTGTGGCTCAGCTGGTAAAGAATCCACCTGCAATGTGGGAGACCTGGGTCTGATCCCTAGGTTGGCAAGATCCTCTGGAGAAGAGAAAAGCTTCCCACTCCAATATTCTAGCCTGGAGAATTCCATGGACTGTATAGTCTATGGGGTCACAAAGAGTCAGACACGACTAAGTGACTTTCACTTTCACTTTGATTATACAGACCTTTCTCACCGAAGTGATGTCTCTGCTTTTAAATATACTATCTAGGTTTGTCATAGCTTTCCCTCCCAACAGCAAGTCTTTAAATTTCATGGCTGCAGTCACTGTCTGCAGTGATTTTGGAGCCCAAGAAAATAAAATCTGTCATTCCTTCCAATTTGTCCCCTTCTATTTGCTGTGAAGTGATGGGACCAGATATCATGATCTTAGTCTTTTGAATGTTGGTTTCCAGCCAGCTTTTTCACTCTCCTATTTCACTCTCATCAAGAGTCTCTTCAGTTCCTCCTTGCTTTCTGCCATAAGGGTGGTATCCTCTGCATATCTGAAGTTATTGATATTTCTCCTGGCAGTCTTGATTCCAGCTTGTGCTTCATCCAGCCCAGCATTTCACATGATGTACTCTGCAAATAAGTTAAATAAGCAGGGTGACAATATACAGCCTTGTCTTACCCCCTTCCCAATTTTGAACCAGTCAGTTGTTCCATGTCTGGTTCTAACTTGCTTCTTTACCTGCATACAGGTTTCTCAGGAGACAGGTAAGGTGGTCTGGTATTCTCCTCTCTTTAAGAATTTTCTAGCTTGTTGTGATCCACACAGTCAAAGGTTTAGTATAGTCAATGAAGAAGAGGGAAGTATTTTTCTGGAATTCCCTTGATTTCTTCATTATGCAACAAATGTTGGTAATTTAATGTCTGGTTCCTCTGTCTCTTTTAAACCCAGCTTATACATCTGGAATTTCTGGCTTCACATACTGCTGAAGCCTAGGTAGAAGGATTTTGAGCATAACCTTACTAGAATGTTAAATCAGTGCAATTGTATGGTAGTTGGAACATTTTTTGGCACTACCCTTCTTTGGGATTGGAATGAAAACTGATCTTTTCCAGTCCTATGACCCCTGCTGAGTTTTCCAAATTTGCAGACATATAGAGTACAGCAGTTTAACATCATCTTTTATGATTTGAAATAGATCAGTTGGAATTCCATCACCTCCACTAGCTTTGTTTGTAGTAATGCTTCCTAAGGCCCACTTGACTTCACACTCCAAATCTCTGGCTCTAGGTGAGTGATCATACCATTGTGGTTATCCGGGTCATTAAGACCTTTTGTGTATAGTACTTCTGTGTATGCTTGCCAACTCTTAATCTCTTCTTCTTCTTTCATGAAATGTTCTTGTTATCTTCAATTTTCTTGAAGAAATCCCTAGTCTGTCCCATATCTTTTGTTTTCCTCTATTTCTTTGCATTGTTCATTTAAGTTGGCCTTCTTGTCTCTCCTTGCTATTCTTTGGAACTCTGGATTCAATTGGGTATATCTTTCCCTGTCTCCCTTGCCTTTTGCTTTTCTTCTTTCTTTCGCTAGTTGTAGAGCCTCCTCAGACAACCCCTTTGCCTTCTTGCATTTGTTTTTCTTTGGGATTTGTTGTTGTTGTTCACTGCCTCCTGTACAATGTTATGAACCTCTATCCATAGTTCTTTAGGCACTCTGTCTACGACATCTGATTCCTTGAATCTAGTCATCATCTCCACTCTATAATCATACAGGATTTTATTTAACTCATACCTGAATGACCTCATAGTTTTCTCTATGTTCTTCAATTTAAGCCTGAATTTTGTAATAAGGAGCTCATGATCTGAGCCACAATCAGCTCCTGGTCTTGTTTTTTAGTTTCTTCATCTTTGACTACAAAGAGCATAATCAATCTGATTTTGATATTGAGTGATGTCCATGTGTAGAGTCATTTCCTGTGTTGTAAGCTGGTGCTTGCTATGACCAGTGTGTTCTCTTGACAAAACCCTCTTAGCCTTTGCTCTGCTTCATTTTGTACTCCAAGGCCAAACTTGCCTGTTTTCCAGATATCTCTCGACTTCTTACTTTTGCATTCCAATCCTCTGTGATAAAAGGGAAATTTTTTTTTTGGTGTTAGTTCTATAAAATGTTGTATTATGTATTTTGCATATGCAGGCTCAGGTTGTTAAGAGCGTTGGCTCTTGGATAAGTACTAGTTTAAAATTCTCACCCTGCCATTTCTTGATATGTGACCCTAAGTAAGTTAGTTCACCTATTATGTGTGTTTCTTCAGATACAAAATCAGAAAAACAACAATATCTGTCTCTGTGACTGCTATGAGAATTAGATAAAATAACATTTAAACCATTTAATACAGTTTTTGGGACATAGCAAATACTTAATGAATGCTACTTCTTTCCTTCTCTTCCTAACATCATCATTACCATTATTTTATTATTATATCATCATTTTCATTTCTTCATTGTAGTCTCCTGAAAAGTAGAGGCTGTTTCATCTTTTATCTCTTGCAATGATGGCGCACAGTATTTTGCATATGATAGGTGCCTCATAACTTTCATTAAATTGAATTAGCTGGTAAAGCCCTTGGACAAATGAGAGTCTGAATAAATCCAGTGTACCATTGCTATTTATCTGCTCCCTGACTCAGTTTGTAAATGGCTTATTGAGATAATTCATGCGTCATGAAATCCATATTTAAAAATATGTAATTCAGTGTTGTATTTAGTATACTCACAGATATATACAAAGATAACCACAATCCATTAGGACGTTTTAATCACTTCAAAAAAGAAATCCTACCTCCTCATTACCCTCGAGCCTCCACATACTTTCTGTTTCTATAGATGTCATTTAAATGAAATTATACAATATGTGGTCTTTGGTGGGTGGCTTTTTTCACTTAGCATAATAGTTTCAAGGTTCATAAAATGAAAGAAAATCTAGTGCATCTTACCAAATTTCTACTAGAACAAAGGGAAACACCACTTTCCATACATAGATATACTGGGCATAATTAATCTGACTTGCACATCTTTATTTTTCTTTATTTTTTAATTATTTTCCATTATGGTTTATTATAAGATATTGAATATAGTTCTCTGTCCTATACAGTAGCACCTTGTTATTTATCCATTCTTTACATAAAAGTTTGCATCTGCTAATCCCAACCTCCCACTCCATCCGTCCCCCAACCCTCTATTCCTTGACAACCACCAGTCTGTTCTCTATGTCCATGATTCTGTTTCTGTTTCAGAGATGGGTTCATTTGTGTCATATTTTAGATTGTACATGTAAATAATACCATATGATATGTGCCTTTCTCTTTAAACTTACTTTACTTAGTATGAGAATCTCTAGGTCCATCCATGTTGCTGCAAATGGCAATATTTTATTTTTAATGGCTGAATAATATTCCTTTGTGTATTTGTACTATATCTTTATCCATTCATCTATTGATGGACATTTAGATTGTTTTCATGTATTGACTATTGTGAATAGTGCTAACTTGCACTTCTTTTCTTTTATATATAAATTTATTTATTTTAATTGGAGGCTAATTACTTTACAATATTGTATTTGTTTTGTGATACATTGACATGAATCCACCATGGATGTACATGTGTTTCCCATCCTGAACCCCCCTCCCACTTCCCTCCCCATCCCATCCCAATGGGTCATCCCAGTGCACCAGCCCCAAGCATCCTGTATCATGCATCAAACTTGGACTGGTGATTCATTTCGCATATGATAATATACATGTTTCAATGCCATTCTCCCAAATCATGCTACCCTCACCCTCTCTCACAGAGTCCAAAAGACTGTTCTATACATCTGTGTCTCTTTTGCTGTCTCGCATACAAGGTTATCATTACCATCTTTCTAAATTCCATATATATGTGTTAGTATACTGTATTGGTGTTTTTCTTTCTGGCTTGCTTCACTCTGTATAATAGGCTCCAGTTTCATCCACCTCATTAGAACTGATTCAAATGTATTCTTTTTAATGGCCAAGTAATACTCCATTGTGTATATGTACCACAGCTTTCTTATCCAATCGTCTGCTGATGGACGTCTCTAGGTTGCTTCCATGTCCTGGCTATTATAAACAGTGCTGTGATGAACATTGGGGTACACGTGTCTCTTTCAGTTCTGGTTTCTTTGGTGTGTATGCCCAGCAGTGGGATTGCTGGGTCATAAGGCAGTTCTATTTCCAGTTTTTTAAGGAATCTCCACACTGTTCTCCATAGTGGCTGTACTAGTTTGCATTCCCACCAACAGTGTAAGAGGGTTCCCTTTTCTCCACACCCTCTCCAGCATTTATTGCTTATAGACTTTTGGATAGCAGCCATTCTGACTGGTGTGAAATGGCACCTCATTGTGGTTTTGATTTGCATTTCTCTGATAATGAGTGATGTTGAGCATCTTTCCATGTGTTTGTTAGCCATCTGTATGTCTTCTTTGGAGAAATGTCTGTTTAGTTCTTTGGCCCATTTTTTGATTGGGTCATTTACTTTTCTGGAATTGAGCTGCAGGAGTTGCTTCTATATTTTTGAGATTAATTATTTGTCAGTTGCTTCATTTGCTATTATTTCCTCCCATTCTGAAGGCTGTCTTTTCACCTTGCTTATAGTTTCCTTTGTTGTAACTTGCACTTCTTTGAAATCCTGATTATACAGCAAGCTATTTGCCGAATTATATTTTCTGGATGTAGAAATGCTCAAATAGGTATTCATAATAAATTGGATCAATTCTTATGATGGAGGCTGATAATATTAACACACCGTGAGTATGATTTTGTGCTCAGAAACTTGCTAAGAGCAGAACTGTTTTAGGACATCTTGAATATGCTAATATTTCTTCCAATAAACTACTATGAATGGTATAATCAAGAACTCTTATAAATGATGTTTTTAGATATCTTTTCTCAGAAGTTGTTTACAAAAATTAAGAATATTTCTATGATAAATCATTTTATTGCTAGTTATTTTTAGTATCTTATTTCCCCTTTGGAGAAAATAAAACTTTTATTTTTCCTTGAATTTAAGCTGACATAAATTTATAGAATTACTTTGTATACTGAAAAATTCATCACCCATTTTGCTATCTTACTGAGAATTCAAAATTCTATAGCTCTTGGAAACTTATGAAATATAAATAGATTAGAAACGAAATTACTCATCGTTAAAATAACCATTTGTATCAATTAAAATAGTCATATTAAGTCATCAAATATTTATATGAACTTGATTTTTAAAATATTGATCAAATGTTTTTAGCTATAGTACTATCTAAGAATAACTGGTTAAAATATCATCTTGTAAAATCCAGGTTATTCTCTGCATGTGGAGAAAAACCTGGGTGGATTGAGAGTCTCTGCATTTGGTTTGTACATCCTACTCTGTGACAGGCCTGCAGACTATGAGGTTAGTATTCCCACCATTCAGATTATTCCCTGATATTTTTAGGTTCTGTGGAATTGCATCAAAGAGTTTTAGATAAGGATGCTGACAACTCAGGAAAGTATTCTTTCATTTACTACTTTACTTATGGAGTCTGATTATATGTAGTACTTTCAGGAAAAGGCCTGTTTCATGGGAATAATTTTAAAGGATATCTTCAAAAAATTTAGTTGATACTAAAAATTAAAGGTTTTGAAAAAATAAAGGTTATGAACCCTGTTCCCTTTCTCATTTCCTTTGACAGCATTGTATCAACCTTTTACAGAATTAAAATACGTAGTCTGTCGAAAGGACCCCCCACCCCACATTCTCCGAAGGGCTACTGTATCAATTAAGTCTTCCACCGAAGGAACTTTGTATTTTCTCCTCCCCAACTTCATGGCAGTATTATTTTTGTATATATTTAAAATAATTACTTATGTCTTTCGTTGTTTCCAGACTTGAAAATCCCTTTTCATATGAGTATTTCTAAATCTTTTTCTATTCAGTTACAGCTGTCTGTTGTAGCCATGAGACTACCTTCTTCTCATCCCAATTCAGAACCTAAGCCAATCATTTTACTGCCAATCATTTCACCTAGGCATAGTTATTATATAATTGAGATTAAATGCTATGAAACAGGAGCTTGGTAAAACTTATTAGTTTTGATTAATATGTTGCAGTTTTTACCATAAACTTTATTTGCCAACTTAAGTGCAAAAACTTAATGCCAAATTTGGAGACAGTACAGTGTAGAAATGCAGGCCTTGAAGACCGCCTGCCTCACAGCAGCCCTAGAGTTAAATGAGTTAATCCATGGAAAATATTTAGGCTTTAAGACACTCCAGCTTTTCAACCACTACTATCTTTTCCATTTCAAAAGTAACAGATACCGTTTGCATCCCAGTATAGCACCTTACTGCCTCCCAATTCTTATATTCTTAACACTCCCTTCCTTTACGTATGTGTGTATGTATCTACATCAATACATCACCAAAGTGCAAATAGTAAAATAAATTCCCTGCATTTTTAAGATCTCATTTTCTCCTGTCTTCTCTTCATGAAACAGATTTTCTTCTTTCACAGAGATAATTATAATCCTTTCTGTCTTCAGTGGCCCAGAGCAACTTAATTATTTTGTTATCAGTATATCTCAGTTTCAACCCATCCACCCAAAAATGTAATCTTTATTCTATTTGTTTACCTATTTTTTAAAATGTACATTATTCGGTTCTTATCCCAACATTCAGAGTATTAATTTTATAGATCAATCTTCTTCAGATATAATCCAGAGAAATATGTTTCCCTTTATTATAGCCTCTTTACTCAGGTAAAGATTTGTAAGTACAGAAAACTTAATAGAAAGTGAAGAACCATATTATAACCCCTTACACCTATCACAAATGAACAGGATGGAAAGCAATGAATAAAATACACGATGTAGTGTAACTCAAAGCAATCTCAATAATATGTCAGTGCATAAAACAAGATAGAAATATGAATACCAACTCATCAGGTGTGAAGCTATATGTGTATATATATATATATATATATATATATATATATATATATATATATGTCGTTAAGCAGTCATTTAATGTCTGCTAAACCATGATGGCTGTGTATTTTTAGACCTAACCAAGAATCCCATATGAATGATTTCTATAGGCCCAATAGTCCTATGTAATATTGAATAAATATTTAAGAATCAAATTCTAAAAGATAATTGCAATTAAGTAACAAGACAAAAATCAATTGCTATATATATATATATATATATATATATATATATATATATCTCCATATATGTGCATAAAAATTTTATAAACTGACTCTACATATCTGATAGCCTGATAGCTCAGTTGGTAAAGAATCCACCTCCAAAGTAGGAGACCCTGGTTTGATTCCTGGGTAGGGAAAATCTGCTGGAGAAGGGATAGGCTACCCACTTCAGTATTCATGGGCTTCCCTTGTGACTCAGCTGGTAAAGAATTTGCCTGCAACGCAGGAGACCTGGGTTCAATCCTAGGGTTGGGAAGATCCCCTGGAGAAGGGAACAATTACCCACTCCAGTATTCTGACCTGGAGAATTCCATGGATTGTACAGTCCATGGGGTCGCAAAAAGTCAGACATGACTGAGCGGCTGTCACTTCACATAGATATCTGGCTTGTACTCACCCAACCATAGATAGTAGACTCTACCAAGAGCACTGCCCAGGGGATTGTATCAATCACAGATCTAGTCATTTAACAGAATGCACACACAATTTAGGATAATTTAAAAGGGTTTATTTTATTATTATTATTGTTTTAGTTTTGGAGGTTCCAGATATGTCAATCAAAGAAGAAAAAGAAGTAAAAGCAATTCAGATTAGAAAAGAAAAAGTAAAACTAAAACTCATTGTTTGCAGATGACATGATGCTATACCTAGAACACCATAAAGAGGCCACCAGAAAATTACTAGAGCTAATCAATGAATATAGTAAGGTCACAAGATATAAAATTAATGCACAGAAATACCTTGCATTCCTAGATACTAACAATGAAAATCATAAAGCAAAATTAAAGAAACTATTCCATTCACCATTGCAACAAAAAGAATAGAATACCTAGGAATAAACCTACCTAAGGAGACAAAGAGCCTATATACAGAAAACTATAAGACACTGATGAAAGAAATCAAAGATGACACATACAGATGGAGAAATATGCCATGTTCTTGGATTGGAAGAATCAATATTGTGAAAATGACTGTACTATCTAAGGCAGTCCACATATTCAATGCAATCCCTATAAAACCACCAATGGTATCTTTCAGAGAACGAGAACAAAAAAATTCACAATTCATATGGAAACACAAAAAATCCTGAATAGACACAGCAATCTTGAGGAAAAAAAGAAAAATAACAGATCTGGAAGAATCAGGCTCCCTGACTTCAGACTATACTACAGGGCTACAGTACTCAAGACAGTATGATATTGGCACAAAAACAAAAATATAGTTCAATGGAACAGAATAGAAAGCCCAGAGATAAACCCATGCACCTATAGTTACCTAATCTATGACAAAGGAGGCAAGGATATACAATGGAGAAAAGACAGCCTCCTCAATAAGTGGTGCTGGGAAAACTGGACAGCTACATGTAAAAGAGTGAAATTAGAACTCTCCCTAATGCCACAGACAAAAATAAACTCAAAATGAATTAAAAACCTAAATTTAAGTCCAGACACTATAAAACTCTTAGAGGAAAACATATGCAGAACACTCTTTGACATAAATCACAGCAAGATCTTTTCTGACTCACCTCCTAGAGTAATGAGAATAAAAACAAAAATAGACAAATGGAACTTAATTAAACTTCAGAGCTTTTGCATAGCAAAGAAAACCATAAACAACAAAAAGACAATCCTCACAATTGGAGAAAATGTTTGGAAAGAAGCAACAAAGGATCAATCTCTATAATATGCAAACAGCTCATGCAACTCAATATCAAAACAATAGATGATCCAATCAAAAATTGGTGCAAAATCTACATAGACATTTCTCCAAAGAAGACATATACATAGCCAAGAGTCACATGCTCAAAATCACTAATTATTAGAGGAATGCAACTCAAAACTACAATGAGATATCACCTCACACCTGTCAGAATGGTCATTATCAAAAAATCTACAAACAATAAAACGTGGAGAGGCTGTGGAGAAAAGGAAACCTTCTTGCACTGCTGGTGGGAATGTAAGTTCATACAGCCACTATGGAGAATAGTATGGAGATTCCTTAAAAAAATAAAAATAAGACTACTATGTGACCCATCAATTCCACTACTGGGCATCCACCAAGAAAAAAAAAAAAAAACATAATTGAAAAAGACACACATGCACCCCAATGTTCATTGCAGCACAATTTACAATAGCCAGGGCATGGAAACAGCCTAAATGTCCATCAACAGAGAAATGGATAAAGAAGATGTGATATACATATACAATGGAATATTACTTGGCCATGAAAAGGAACAAAATTCGGTCATTTGCAGTGATGTGAATGGATTGTCTTATAGAGTGAAGCAAGTCAGAAAGAGAAAAATATTGTAAAATTACAAAGCAGGAATAGAGACACAGATGTAGAGAACAAGTGGAAAGAGGGGAATGCAATGGATTGGGAAATTAGAATTAACTATTGATAGTATGAATAAAATATATAACTAATGATAACGTACAGTACTGCACAGGTAACTCTACTCAACGTTCTGTGTTGACCTGAATGGGAAGGATTTTTTTTTTTTTAAAGAGGGTATTTGTATATGTTAGCTGTTTCACTTTGCTGCACAGTAGAAACTAACACAACATAGTAAAGCAACTATACTCAAATAAAATTTTTTTAAAAAACTTTTTAATAGAAGGGTTTATTTATAGAAGAATTATTTACAAAAGTGTTGGCAGAATGTAAGAGAACCTTATGAGATAATGTGGTAACCTAGGGATAGTCATAATGGGTTATTACAACTTCTAGACCTGAAGAGGTAACAGTTGTGTCTATAAGACCACCTTGGATTGAGCCTGGTCACAGTCAGCCTGATCTGACATTTCAGAGAGCAAATTCCCTGATCTCACTTTGTCTTTCTTTCTGATCTCCTTTTCTGGTTCCCCACTAGCTCTACCTGACTGGAAATCAGAAGTCATGGGATCTTGTCAATATAGTCCAACATAGGTCAGCCTCCTGGGGCACCAAGTCAGTTGAAAAGGGGTAGAGAGAAGAGCTGGAGGGTCAAATGAAAGCTAATCATCACTGGTGGTGGTTTAGTCGCTAAGTTGTATCCAACTCTTGTGATCCCGTGGAATGTAGCCTGCCAGGCTTCTCTGACCATGGCGTTCTCCAGGCAAGAATACTGGAGTGGGTTACCATTTCATTCTGCAGGGTAGCTTCCTAACCCAGGAATTAAACCCAGGTCTCCTGCATTGCAGGCAGATGATTTACCAACTGAGCTATGAGGGAGGCCCATAATTAGCACCATAAACCTCTTTTACACCTCAGCATCCATTCTTGTCCTTCATCTGAGTAAAAATTTCATGTCTCCACCCAAGGAGTTGCATGAAGTTACAGAAGCTACCGTATCACTGCAAGGTGGTATCATTTCGATCATACTGCCTGTAAAGTATTAGCCACTACTGTTCATTAAAATAGTGATGGAAAGTAGGGGAAAAGTTAAAAGGAACAAAAAGCATAGTTGGTAACCACAGCTGCCTTTCCTCTCCCATTCCCTGGTTGCCTTACCCTCTGTCAGCACCTGAATGGATGAGGTTCCTTACCTAGTTGGGTGTAACAAACCTTCATTCCTGAGGGATCTGAATCCTATGGCCCTGACTTTGTTGGGTTGTTGCAGTTTTCAGTTGATGTGGACAACTGAGTGACAAAGTAACAAGAGACACAAGAGGGGTTGCCTCTTGTTACTCCCTTTCCCAGTTGTCAAGGCCCCGGATTCTGAACATAATCCTCTTTGTCCCATTGTATAGCAACAACTAAAGTTCCTCCTAAAATTAGAATCAATTACTTAGTTCAATACAGTGACTCCCTTCTTTGCATGTTCCTTTAGTGGCCTGTGTACAGTGCAAGCTAAGTCACTTCAGTCGTGTCTGACTCTGCGACACTACGGACTGTAGCCCACCTGTCTTCTCTATCCATGGGATTCTCCAGGCAAGAATACTGGAGTCTGTTGTCATGGCCCTCTTCCAGGGGATCTTCCTGACCCAGAGATCAACCCCTCATCTCCTGAAGCTCCTGCACTGCAGGCGAATTCTTTACCACTGGGCCACTGGGGAAGCCCTGCTTTAGTAGCATAAAGAGCTAAAAAAGGGGGAATAAAAAAGCCTACAAAGTAATTCCAGCTTGCCATCCATCATTACCTTATTTCCTTGTGGAAATATTCCTCCCTTATACACTAGGATTTTCAAGCCCACCAAGCCCAAGATTGTGGGAATGGAAGCTAAAATTCTTCAAGTATATCACAAACTGTAGTTGTAGGAAGGCCACTCCTACCCACCACTTAGTTCCTGGTTATGGGAGAAATTTCACCATTTATTGGTCACTGATTTGAGACATACACTGGCATCCTTTAGGACAGCATCTTAAACTTGCCTTTTTTTTTTTTCTATTCATCACAAAAAATGAATCTTCAGCAGATGACATAAGATACATAATATGTGTGTGTGTGTAGGTGTGTGTTCAGTTACTTCAGTCATGCGCAATTCTTTGTGACCCTATAGACTGTAGCCCACCAGGCTTCTCTGTCCATATGATTCTCCAGGCAAGAATACTGGATTGGGTTACCATGCCCTCCTTCAGGGGATCTTCTTGGCCTGGGGATTGAACACTGGTCTCTTGCATCTCCTGCGTTGGCGGGCAGATTCTTTACCCACTGAGCCACCTGGGAAACCCAAGGCACAAAATAAAACCAGTCAATTCACTCTATGTGAGCCCATTGCTCTAAAATGTATACCCCAGCTAGAGACAATATTGCGTGGGATACCATGGCAATTGATACAGACATTCTATAAGTCCATGAATAATGGTGGTGGCACAATCTTTCCAGGCAGAGAAGGGAAATCTATATCTAGAATCTGTGTCTATCTCATGAAGGGCAAAGTGTTGCCTCCTCCATAAGAAGATTATCTACTATAATCAGTTGGACACCAGAGAGCCTGCTGGTCCGTTGGAAATGATAGCATATTTGGAGCTCAAAGTTTACCTCTGGTGTGAGCAGGTTAGTCACTCAAAAGTGGTGATCAGCTCTGGCAATGGAAAGAACATTTTTGAATCCATGTATAGCTTCTATCCTTGCCACCACGGACCTACTGAATAAGCATCAGGGTGATTGGGAAAGGAAGTTGACTAACGAAAAGAGCCATTCATCTTTTCCATTTGATTATTGAGAGCTTTTTTGATATAAATGACCTTTGGTTGGTATTTGCATGTGTGTGTGCATGCTAAGTAGCTTCAGTTATGTCCGACTCTTTTGCAATCTCATGGACTGTAGCCTGCCAGGCTCCTCTGTCCATGGGGATTCTCCAGGGAAGATACTGAAGTGGGTTGTCATGCTCTCTTTCAGGGGATCTTCCCCACCCAGGGATCAAACCTGCATCTCTTATGTCTCCTGTGTTGACAGGCAGGTTCTTTACCACTAGTGCCACCTGGGAAGCCTCAGTATTTGCATAGGCTACAAATATCTACACAGTCATTGCTCATATGAAGAGGTCTTTTCAAACAACTCCCCACCTACTGTAATTTCTTTGTTGCTAATTTCCCAATTCTGATATTTGTAAATGCCTAACCAACCTTTTAGTCTTTGCTCATGAATTGCTATAGATCCATACTTCAAGCCGTCTCTCCTCCCACTGATGTACAAAGTCATATATACCTCTGAATATTCTGTCTACTGGAAGGATTTCCCGTCACGAATGATTTTCACAGCCATTCCTTCTAGGTGGTATTGACGTGTCTTGTAGTTCCATCTGTAAATCAGGCCCAGTGCCTTTTCCTCCTCATTAACTACTCATAAGGAGCCCCTCAGAAAGTAATAGATGTGTTTGAGGGAGAGGTGATAAAGCAGCATAACCAGATGTCATGAGAACCTGAGATATCTGCTCATAAATTTTAATAAACTTTATTTGTAGAGCAGTTTTAGGTTCATAGCAAAATTGAGCAGAAAGAACAAACAGTTCACATACATCCCCTTTCTCCACAAACACATAGCTTCCCTCATTATCAAATCAACACCAGAAACATGTGCTTGATGAACCTGCATTGATCCATTATTATTACCCATAGTTTGCCCATTAGAGTATGTTCTTAGTGCTGTACAGTCTTTGGGTTTGGAAAAAAATGTATAATAGCACATATCCACTATTACAACAATATATAGAATAGTTTTACTTCCTTAAAAATCCTCCATGCTCTACCTATGTATTCCTTCTTCTCTCATACCCCAGCAACCACTGATCTCTTACTGTCTCCATAGTTTTGCCTTTTCCATAATGTCATATTGTTGGGTTCATACAATATGTAGGCTTTTCAGATTGATTTTTTCACCTAGTAATATGCACCTTAAGTTTCCTCCTTGCCTTTTTTATGGTTAGAAAATGACTTTCTTTATAATGCTGAATAATATTCCATTGTTTAGGCCACAGTTTATTCTTTCACCTACTGACAGACATCCTGGTTGCCTTCAAGTTTGGGCAAGTATCCTAAAGCTGCCATAAACCTCCATGTGTAAAGTTTTTATGTAGATATTGGTTTTCCATTCATTTGGGTAAATTCTAAAGAGCACATTTACTGGATCATCTGCTCATAGTCTTTATATTTCCTTCCAGATATGTTTAGCCCAAGTATATACTACTTCCAGTTTATAGTGAAATGCTGCTCTACACATCCAAATTCAATGTTGTGTGAATCAGACAACACCAGTTCATAATCAATAATAATCTCTTTTAGGGCTTATTCTTAAGTCTGGAACTGTTTTGTTTTTAAATGGAAAATAGAGGAGACTTCCCTGGTGGTCCAGTAGTTAAGAATTTGCCTGCCAATTCAGGGGACATGGATTCAATCTCTGATCCAGGAACTAAGATCCCACATTCAATGGGGCAACTTAGCCCATGCACAACCACTGAGCCTGTGACTCTAGAGCCCATGCTCTGCAACAAAAGAAGACACTGCAATCAGAAGCCCATACACCACAGCTAGAAACTAGTCCTCACTTGCTACAACTAGAGAAAGCCCTTGTGCAGCAATGATGACCCAGGACAGCCAAAAATAAATAAATAAACAAATATTTTTGAAATAGAAATAGAGTAAGATATTTCTCCTAAACCAAATTGTTCTGTGCTATTGTCTTCCCATTGGGGTTTGCCAGAGACTCCATATAACATATCTGTCTGCCACAGAAACTGCCTGTATTTTGGGGACCTCTGGTTCATTAAGCCTTAGTAGTAAAACATGTTGCCCTACAGCCTGAAACTGATGCAGAGTCCATTCTTTTCTAGAATCCACTTAAAATGAGATGTATAAGCTGTAAAATGAATCTGTCAGAGCAGCACAAATGTGTTTTCTGTTGCCTCCCAAACCCAAAGAGGACCACAAAGCATTATGCCTATTTGTGTGTGTTTGTTAAAAGGTGAGACAACTTATCTCTTATTATGGAAGGAAATATCTGAGTGTACTCAAGACCAGAACTTTGCATGGTTTATCTCCTACTCTCTGGTATGCATATGTCTTACTAAGAAGTCTGTAGCAGTGCTCCTGAAAATATGCTCCATGGATTCATGTCAGTTCCTACATTGTCATTTGTCTGCAACAAGATCAATATAGAAA
Organism: Budorcas taxicolor; assembly: GCF_023091745.1. Classification (NCBI taxonomy): domain Eukaryota; kingdom Metazoa; phylum Chordata; class Mammalia; order Artiodactyla; family Bovidae; genus Budorcas; species Budorcas taxicolor. Next base: position 2,214,306 of record NC_068935.1, read on the forward strand.
TGGATAGAAATGCCTAAAAACTTAAACAGCAAGTTGACATACTTGCAACATCTAATCATACAGATTTCTAATAAATTGTGCTTATTATATTTTACAAAAGTATCAGTCCTTGGTAAAATGAAAAAAATAAAACTTTTGAAATTGGAAATTAAAAAAAGAAATTACCCTTTACCAATGAAGTTTGATAAAAACTGATCTAGGTGCTTGCTACTTCCTATTCTGTAGGTCCAGTTAACATAATATCAATCTAATAGGCCAAGATGATCAAAGTTCCTCTGGACTATATTATGATTGAGAACAGGAGAGTTCCTTGCCCTGATGCAATACAGAAAAGAATATATCACTGTCCATGCCATGCAAATGTAAACTATTCCTGATATTCTATACTAATTATAAGGTAAAATAAAGCATTTTACAGGTCAGTAGCTGCATACTAGATTCCAGAGTCTGTGTTGGTTTGCTTCAGTAAATATACTACATTTAAAACCACAGCTGCAATTCACATCACTTCCTGATTATTTGTAATAATCTACTGTCATTTTCCATGATCCATCTGGCTTTTTCAACAGCCAAGCAAGTGTGATAAATGGGAGTGTTATAGGAATCATTTACCCTGCATCTCTAAAGTATTTGATAGTGGCACTAATCTCTTAAATTCTCTGAGGGCTTTTGGTTTGTGATCTTGGAAGAGGCCCCCACTTCACTTTTTCTGCAATAAGAGTCCTCCATGAAACTATTTTGTCTACCATAATAGCCCTCCCGCTTGATATATCATCACTTTACAACTTGATCATTTCTATGAAGTATTTCAACTTAACTCTGAGACAAGGAGATATTATGAAATTCTGCTAGCTATTAATACTTAATATATCTATTCTCACTATGTACACTGCAACCAGAGAAGTAACAGAAAAGGTCTACATTCCAAATGGATGTATTGTGGAATGGATGTGAGCCAAGATTACATCTCTCACCTGATTTCACTAAGTCCCTACTTTGACCGGTGGACTACAGTGGCATTTTTGTCTCTAGAAGTCATTAATCTAAATTCCAGGTAAGTAGCTATTAATCCCAAGAAGGTTACAGTATTATCCTTTCACCAATGCATAGTTACTTGGATTCAGGTCTTAACTGAAGTAGGATTGAGGAACGTTCATGGTGTAACATGAACTGCTACATTGCAGGGTCCCTCCTCGAAGGTTCACAATTTGCCCCTGAGTTGAAGGGATTTGACCCAATTATATTTTAGGATTTGGAGAAGAGGCCATGGATTCCCATGACAGTGACTCAAGCTAGGTTTCTAACTTGATTTGGAGTTTTTCATACTTTTATCATCAGCTAGCAACTCAGTAGGCTTCCAACATATTTACTTCTGTATTTACTCTGTGGTCAATTGATAATTGCCATAGTTTGCTTCAGGTCAAAACACTCTCTGATTATCATTACATTGTTTGGTTTATTGAGAAATTGCACACACTTTGTCTCTGGTAGTTAAATATTGCTACTAATATATAACCTCTACCACAACAGGATCCCATTGTTCCCAATGATATCAGGGAATTCAAATCCACCACAATATCCCTTATTGTTATCTCTGACTTACAGAGTTCAGCTGTGACAGAAAACAGTCCTGACTGCATATTGGATTTATCCCTTTATCTGTCTATACCTCTGGTTTTTCTGGCTCTGTACTTTGTAAAGCAATGTTGCCTATACCCTGAAATGCACATAATAGCCCTTTCTCAAGGCTCTGCCTCCAGGCCTTGATCTTTAGCTATAACATGTTTCATTCATATAGAGATAAAAAATTGCAGAACAGAGAATAACATTTGTCTTGTTTGAGGTTTACAGGAGCACGGTGACCAGACCTATGTGGACAGCTGCAAGAATAAAGGTTTATCACATCTCCTCTAGAGTCTGAGGGGGAACCAAAAGTTTGCAACAATCAGCTACATGCCCTCCCCTTCTAGTATAAATGAAGCCTGAATTCTAACTCGAGTAAGATGGTTCTTTTGGACACAAGTCCACTGTCTTCTCCACTTGCTGGCTTTCTGAATAAAGTCGCTATTCTTTGATCCTCTCAAGTTTGTCAAAAGATAACTGGACAAATAAGGAGCATTAAAAAAGTGTTAGAGCTGGGAGGGTGAAACTGGAGAATTTAAAAGTCTAAATTGAAATAAGAAACTGCAATAACAGGAAAAAGGAAAAATAAATTTTATTATAGGCATACAATGAAGTAGTATAAAGAACTGCGTGTTTTGTTTTGGTAAATAAAGCTTATTGAACGAAGTTCTTAAAAATTGCTTAAATAAATTTTAAAAATTTACTTGAGTAAATCTCTCAAAATAATAAAATCCAGTCAACAGAAATAATGAAGGGATGAAGCCAAGGCAAAAACAGTACCCAGCTGTGGATGTGACTGGTGATAGAAGCAAGGTCTGCTGCTGTAAAGAGCAATATTGCATAAGAACCTGGAATGTCAGGTCCACGAATCAAGATAAAATGGAAGTGGTCAAACAAGAGATGGCAAGAGTGAACGTCGACATTCTAGGAATCAGCACACTAAAATGGATGGGAATGGGTGAATTTAACTCAGATTACGATTATATCTACTACAGCGGGCAGGAATCCCTCAGAAGAAATGGAGTAGCCATCATGGTCAACAAAGAGTCCGAAATGCAGTACTTGGATGCAGTCTCAAAAACGGCAGAATAATCTCTGTTCGTGTCCAAGGCAAACCATACAAAATCACAGTTATCCAAGTTTATGCCTGGACCAGTAATGCTGAAGAAGCTGAAGTTGAACGGTTTTATGAAGACCTACAAGACCTTTTAGAACTAACACCCCAAAAAGATGTCCTTTTCATTATAGGGGACTGGAATGCAAAAATAGGAAGTCAAGAAACACCTGGAGTAACAGGCACATTTGGCCTTGGAATGCAGAATGAAGCAGGGCAAAGACTAATAGAGTTTTGCCAAGAAAATGCACTGGTCATAGCAAACACCCTCTTCCAACAACACAAGAGAAGACTCTACACATGGACATCATCAGATGGTCACCGAAATCAGATTGATTATATTCTCTGCAGCCAAAGATGGAGAAGCTCTATAGAGTCAACAAAAAGAAGACCAGGAGCTGACTGTGTCTCAGACCATGGACTTCTTATTACCAAATTCAGACTCAAATTGAAGAAACTAGGGAAAACCGCTAGACCATTCAGGTTTGACCTAAATCAAATCCCTTATGATTATACAGTGGAAGTGCAAAATAGATTTAAGGGGCTAGATCTGATAGATAGAGTGCCTGATGAACTATGGAATGAGGTTCGTGACATTGTACAGGAGACAGGGGTCAAGACCCTCTCCATGAGAAAAAAAAATTAAAAATAGCAAAATGGCTGCTGGGAGAAGCCTCACAAATAGCTGTGAAAAGAAGAGAAGCGAAAAGCAAAGGAGCAGAGGAAAGATATAAGCATCTGAATGCAGAGTTCCAGAGAATAGCAAGAAGAGATAAGAAAGCCTTCTTCAGTGATCAATGCAAAGAAATAGAGGAAAAGAACAGAATGGGAAGGACTAGAGACCTCTGCAAGAAAATTAGAGACACCAGGGGAATATTTCATGCAAAAATGGCCTCGATAAAGGACAGAAATCATATGGACCTAACAGAAACAGAAAATATTAAGAAGAGGTGGCAAGAATACATGGAAGAACTGTACAAAAAACATCTTCACGACCCAGATAATCACAATGGTGTGATTACTAATCTAGAGGCAAACCTCCTGGAGTGTGAAGTCAAGTGGGGCTTGGAAAGCATCGCTACGAACAAAGCTAGTGGAGGTGATGGAATTCCAGTTGAGCTGTTTCAAATTCTGAAAGATGATGCTGTGAAAGTGCTGCACTCAATATGCCAGCAAATTTGGAAAACTCAGCAGTGGCCACGGGACTGGAAAAGGTCAGTCTTCATTGCAATCCCAAAGAAAGGCAATGCCAAAGAATGCTCAAAGTACTGCACAATTGCACTCATCTCACATGCTAGTAAAGTAATGCTCAAAATTCTCCAAGCCAGGCTTCAGCAATACCCAAACCGTGAACTCCCTGATGTTCAAGCTGGTTTTAGAAAAGGCAGAGGAACCAGAAATCAAATTGCCAACATCCGCTGGATCATAAAAAAAGCAAGAGAGTTCCAGAAAAACATCGATTTCTGCTTTATTGACTATGCCAAAGCCTTTGACTGTGTGGATCACAATAAACTGTGGAAAATCTGAAAGAGATGGGAATACCAGACCACCTGACCTGCCTCTTGAGAAATATGTATGCAGATCAGGAAGCAACAGTTAGAACTGGACATGGAACAATAGACTGGTTCCAAATAGGAAAAGGAGTACGTCAAGGCTGTATACTGTCACCCTGCTTATTTAACTTATATGCAGAGTACATCATGAGAAACGCTGGACTGGAAAAAATACAGGCTAGAATCAAGATTGCTGGGAGAAATATCAATAACTTCAGATATGCAGATGACACCACCCTTATGGCAGAAAGTGAAGAGAAGCTAAAAAGCCTCTTGATGAAAGTGAAAGTGGAGAGCGAAATAGTTGGCTTAAAGCTCAACATTCAGAAAACGGTGATCATGGCATCCGGTCCCATCACTTAATGGGAAATAGATGGGGAAACAGTGGAGACAGTGTCAGACTTTATTTTTCTGGGTTCCAAAATCACTGCAGATGGTGATTGCAGCCATGAAATTGAAAGACGTTTGCTCCTTGGAAGAAAAGTTATGACCAACCTAGATTAGCATATTCAAAAGCAGAGACATTACTTTGCCGACAAAGGTCTGTCTAGTCAAGGCTATGGTTTTTCCTGTTGTCATAAATGGACGTGAGAGTTGGACTATGAAGAAGGCTGAGTGCCAAGGAATTGATGCTTTTTAACTGTGGTGTTGGAGAAGACTCTTGAAAGTTCCTTGGACTGCAAGGTGATCCAACCAGTCCATTCTGAAGGAGATCAGTCCTGGGATTTCTTTGGAAGGAATGATGCTAAAGCTGACACTCCAGTACTTTGGCCACCTCATGCGAAGTGTTGACTCACTGGAAAGACTCTGATGCTGGGAGGGATTGAGGGCTGGAGGAGAAGGGGACGATAGAGGATCAATTGGTTGGATGGCATCACTGACTCGATGGACGTGAGTCTGAGTGAACTCTGGGAGTTGGTGTTGGCCAGGGAGGCCTGGCGTGCTGCGATTCATGGGATCGCAGAGTCGGACACGACTGAGCCACTGAACTGAACTGAACTGTGGTCCTAGTGTTATTAGATTGTCTAGTTTTCTGCAAGTATGTTTTCAATGTGTCTGCCCTCTGATGTCCTCTTGCAACACCTACCATCTTATTTGGGTTTCTCTTAGCTTGGTCGTGGGGTATCTCTTCATTGCTGCTCCAGCAAAGTGCAGACTCTGCTCCTTACCTTTTATGGGGTGTATCTCCTCACCACCACCCTTCCTAACCTTCAATGTGGGATGGCTCCTCTAAGCCCTCCTGTGCCCACACAGCCACCATTCCTTGGACGTGGGGTTGCTCCTCCTGGCCGCCACATTTCATTTTTTTATAAGTGGTTGACCAGTTTTCCCAGCACGACTTGTTAAAGAGATGGTCTTTTTTCCATTGTATATTCTTCCTCCTTTATCAAAGAAAAGGTGTCCGTAGGTGCGTGGATTTATCTCAGTTCAGTTCAGTTCATTTCAGTCGCTCAGTTGTGTCCGACTACTTGTGGCCCCATGAATCGCAGCACGCCAGGCCTCCCTGTCCATCACCATCTCCCGGAGTTCACTCAGACTCACGTCCATCGAGTCCATGATGCCATCCAGCCATCTCATCCTCTGTCGTCCCCTTCTCCTCCTGCCCCCAATCCCTCCCAGCATCAGAGTCTTTCCCAATGAGTCAACACTTCGCATGAGGTGGCCAAAGGACTGGAGATTCAGCTTTAGCATCATTCCTTCCAAAGAAATCCCAGGGTTGATTTCCTTCAGAATGGACTGGTTGGATCTCCTTGCAGTCCAAGGGACTCTCAAGAGTCTTCTCCAACACCACAGTTCAAAAGCATCAATTCTTCGGCGCTCAGCCTTCTTCACAGTCCAACTCTCACATCCATACATGACCACAGGAAAAACCATAGCCTTAACTAGACGGACCTTAGTCAGCAAAGTAATGTCTCTGCTTTTGAATATACTATCTAGGTTGCTCATAACTTTTCTTCCAAGGAGTAAGCGTCTTTTAATTTCATGACTGCAGTAACCATCTGCAGTGATTTTGTAGCCCAAGAAAATAAAGTCTGACACTGTTTCCACTGTTTCCCCATCTATTTCCCATGAAGTGATGGGACCAGATTCCATGATCTTCACTTTCTGAATGTTGAAATTAAAGCCAACATTTTCGCTCTCCTCTTTCACTTTCATCAAGAGGCTTTTTAGCTCCTCTTCACTTTCTGCCATAAGGGTGGTGTCATCTGCATATCTGAGGTTATTGATATTTCTCCCAGCAATCTTGATTCTAGCTTGTGTTTCTTCCAGTCCAGCGTTTCTCATGATGTACTCTGCATATAAGTTAAATAAGCAGATGACAGTATACAGCCTTGACGTACTCCTTTTCCTATTTGGAACCAGTCTATTGTTCCATGTCCAGTTCTAACTGTTGCTTCCTGATCTGCATACAGATTTCACAAGAGGCAGGTCAGGTGGTCTGGTATTCCCATCTCTTTCAGAATTTTCGTCAGTTTATTGTGATCTAGAGAGTCAAGGCTTTGGCATAGTCAATAAAGCAGAAATAGATGTTTTTCTGGAACTCTCTTGCTTTGTCCATGATCCAAAAGATGTTGGCAATTTGATCTCTGGTTCCTCTGCCTTTTCTAAAACCAGCTTGAACATCAGGAAGTTCACGGTTCGTGTATTGCTAAAGCCTGGCTTGGAGAATTTTGAGCATTACTTTACTAGCATGTGAGATGAGTGCAATTGTGCAGTAGTTTGAGCATTCTTTGGCATTGCCTTTCTTTGGGATTGCAATGAAAACTGACCTTTTCTAGTCCTGTGGCCACTGCTGAGTTTTCCAAATTTGCTGGCATATTGAGTGCAACACTTTCACAGCATCATCTTTCAGGATTTGAAACAGCTCAACTCGAATTTCATCACCTCCACTAGCTTTGTTCCTAGTGATGCTTCCTAAGGCCCACTTGACTTCACACTCCAGGATGTCTGGCTCTAGATTAGTGATCCCATCATCATGATTGCCTGGGTCGTGAAGATCTTTTTTGTACAGTTCTTTTGTGTATTCTTGCCATCTTTTCTTAGTATCTTCTACTTCTGTTAGGTCCATACCATTTCTGTCGTTTATCGAGCCCATCTTTGCATGAAATATTCCCTTGGTATCTCTAATTTTCTTGAAGAGATCTCTAGTCTTTCCCATTCTGTTGTTTTCCTTGAGCCAAAGCAAAAACAATACTCAGTTGTGGATGTGACTGGTGATAGAAGCAAGATCCGATGCTGTAAAGAGCAATATTGCGTAAGAACCTGGAATGTCAGGTTCACGAATCAAGGCAAATTGGAAGTGGTCAAACAAGAAATGGCAAGGGTGAACATCGACATCCTAGAAATCAGCTTACTAAAATGGACTGAAATGGGTGAATTTAACTCAGATGACCATTATATCTACTACTGCGGTCAGGAATCCCTCAGAAGAAATGGGGTAGCCCTCATGGTCAAGAAAAGAGTCCAAAATGCAGTACTTGGATGCAATCTCTAAAACGACATAATGATCTCTGTTCGTCTCCAAGGCAAACCATTCAATATCACAGTTATCCAAGTCTATGCCCCAACCAGTAACGCTGGAGAAACTGAATTTGAACGGTTCTATGAAGACCTACAAGACCTTGTAGAACTAACACCCAAAAAAGATGTCCTTTTCATTATAGGGGACTGGAATGCAAAAGTAGGAAGTCAAGAAACACCTGGACTAACAGGCAAATTTGGCCTTGGAATGTGGAATGAAGCAGGGCAAGGACTAATAGAGTTTTGCCAAGAAAATGCACTGGTCATAGCAAACACCCTCTTCCAACAACACAAGAGGACTCTACAGATGGACATCACCAGATGGTCAACACCGAAATTGGATTGATTATATTCTTCCCATCAAAGATGGAGAAGCTCTATACAGTCAACAAAAACAAGACCAGGAGCTGACTGTGGCTCAGATCATGAACTCCTTGTTGCCAAATTCAAACTCAAATTGAAGAAACTAGGGAAAACCGCTAGACCATTCAGGTATGACCTAAATCAAATCCCTTTTGATTATACAGTGTAAGTGAGAAATAGATTTAAAGGCCTAGATCTGATAGATAGAGTGCCTGATGAACTATGGAATGAGGTTTGTGACATTGTACAGGAGACAGGGATCAAGACCATCCCCATGGAAAAGAAATGCAAAGAGGAAAAATGGCTGTCTGGGGAGGCCTTACAAATAGCTGTGAAAAGAAGAGTGGCGAAAACCAAAGGAGAAAAGGAAAGATATAAGCATCTGAATGCAGAGTTCCAAAGAATAGCAAGAAGAGATAAGGAAGCCTTCTTCAGCGATCAATGCAAAAAAATAGAACATTTATCTCTGTGCTTCCTATTTTTTTCCATTGATCTATATTTCTCTCTTTGTGCCAGTACTCTACAATCTTGATGACTGTGGTTTGTAGTAAAAAATGGGCCAAAGAACTAAATAAACATTTCTCCAAAGATGACATACAGATGGCTAACAATCACTTGAAAAGATGCTCAACATCACTCATTATCAGAGAAATGCAAATCAAAACCATAATGAGGTACCATTTCACGCCAGTCAGAATTGCTGCGATCCAAAAGTCTACAAGCAATAAATGCTGGAGAGGGTGTGGAGAAAAGGGAACCCTCTTACACTGTTGGTGGAAATGCATGCTAGTACAGCCACTATGGAGAACAGTGTGGAGATTCCTTAAAAAAAAAAGTGGATATAGAACTGCCTTATGACTCAGCAATCCCACTGCTGGGCATATATACCGAGGAAACTAGAATGAAAGAGACACATGTACCCCAATGTTCATCACAGCACTGTTTATAATAGCCAGGACATGGAAACAACCTAGATGTCCATCAACAGACAAATGGATAAGAAAGCAGTTGTACATATACACAGTGGAGTATTAATCAGCCATTAAAAAGAATATATTTGAATCAGTTCTAATGAGGTGCATGAAACTGGAGCCTATTATACAGAGTGAAGTAAGGCAGAAAGAAAAAATACCAATACAGTATACTAATGCATATATATGGAATTTTGAAAGATGGTAGCGATAACCCTGTATATGAGAGAACAAAAAGTCTTTTGGACTCTGTGGGAGAGAGAGAGGGTGGGATGATTTGGGAGAATGGCATTGAAGCATGTGTAATATATAAGAAACAAATTACCATTCCAGGTTTGATTCAGGATACAGGATGCTTGGGGCTGGTGCACTGGGATGACCCAGAGGGATGGTATGGGGAGGAAGGTGGAAGTGGGGGTCAGGATGGGGAACACTTGTACACCTGTGGCGGATTCATGTTGATGTATGGCAAAAGCAATACAGTATTGTAACGTAAAAATATATATATATATAATGTTCAGATTACATGTATCAGAATCACATGAGGCACCTGTTAAAAATAGACTTCTGATCCTCATGCTAGATCATCTGGGTCAAACTTTGTAAGTATAGATGTGAGAGTCTTCATTTTAGTCTTCATTTGTAATGAAGACTTCATTTAGTCTTCATTTTCTAATCCAAAACTTCTAAGAAGTAGTTTATGAAATGAAAAGGAAATTAGGGATGTTTGCTGTAGATGGCGTTTTTACATGAGTTAGTAAAATGAAACCTTAATAAAATTGAACTTGACTAGGTGGAATATCCATCCAGCATACATTTAAAGAGTTCTTACTTTGTGTCAGGCACTGCTAGGAACTAGGGATACAGCATTTATTATCACATGGACCTAATGGAGGAGAGAGATATGCAGGTTGATCATTATAATCAATTGTAATTAGTGAATTTATAGTGATAGACAAAGAAGAGAAACACCTAACTCAGACTGTGGAAATCAACAGGGTCTTTTTGGACATGGTGATACCTGAGCTGAATCTTGAAGAATAGGTCTAAGATGATTCAATAAAGGGAGAGATATTTGAGGTATGTGCATTCCAAATGAAAGGGATGGATGGAACATATTGGAGATTATCTGACTTGTAGAAGAGTGAACCTGAAGCCTTGTCAGTTACAATTTTCTTAACACTTTTGCTCTATAATCGCTCCTTCTTTGATGCTGCCAACTTTTGCCCAACCTTTTCCTAGACTTATTTTTTGAAAGTAATTTCTTGGGCATCCCCCATTTCCAGGGAGGGACGTGGCACTTCATTCAGTTTTCCATTCATTTTTTCTCTTGTCATCCTGAGTAAATATGTCTTCAGCAAATTCAAAATCATGAAGACTTATCTAACATCCTCAGTTCACAATGCTGATATCTTTTAGTTCATTAAAAATTCTCACCAGCATGCCTATAGGTCCCTCTCATGGCCACGCCCTAGAATTTGTAAACATCTTCAAGAATACAAGCTCTGAATTCTTGAATTCTGAAACTTTTCTCTCATCACATTCTCATATCTTTCCACTTCTTCCACTTTCTCATTTCCCACTCTTCAAACTTCTATATAGGTCTTTGAAAACTCCCAATTCACCCAGTCTGTCAGGCTCCTCCAGGTTTTACTACCTGACCATTCTAGGCTAGATATCTTTTCAACTTAATTTTAGGCATACAGTTATTGAATTTTCATTTTTATTCACCTTCGAACTTTATCTTGAAAGAGTCTTGATTTTGTCACTTCTCGTTCTTTACCTTGGAAACAAACAGATCATTCTGTTGTTTTTGAGACTGCATCCAAGTACTGAATTTCAGACTCTTTTGTTGACTAGAATGATCTCAAATGACAGAATGATCGCTGTTCATTACCAAGGCAAACCATTCAATATTATGGTATTCCAAGTCTATGCCACAACGAGTAATGCTGAAGAAGTTGAAGTTGACCAGTTCTACAAAGAACTACAAGACTTTCAAGAATTAACACCAAAAAAAAAAAGTCCTTTTCATCATAGGAGACTGGAATACAAAAGGAGGAAGTCAAGAAACACCTGAAGTAACAGGCAAATTTGGCCTTGGAGTACAGAATGAAGCACAGCAAAGGCTAATAGAGTTCAGCCAAGAGAATTCACTGGCCATAGCAAACACCTTCTTCCAACAACACAAGAGAAGACTCTACACATGGACATCATCAGATGGTCAACACCAAAATCAGATTGATTATATTCTTTGCAGCCAAAGATGGAGAAGCTCTATACAGTCAACAAAAACAAGACCAGGAGCTGACTGTGGTTCAGATCATGAATTCCTTATTGCCAAAACCAGACATAAATTGAAGAAAGTATGGAAAACCACTAGACTATTCAGGTATGACCTAAATCAAATCCCTTATGATTATACAGTGGATGTCAGAGATAGATTTAAGAGACTAGATCTGATAGAGTGCCTGATGAACTATGAACAGATTTGTGACACTGCACAGGAGACAGGGAGCAAGACCACACTCAAGAAAAAGAAATGAAAAAAAGCAATATGGCTATCTGAAGAGGCCTTACAAAGAGCTGTGAAGAGAAGAGAAGTCAAAAGCAAAGGAGAAAAGGAAAGATATACCCATCTGAATGCAGAGTTCCAAAGAATAGCAAGGGGAGATGAGAAAGCCTTCCACAGTGATCAGTGCAAAGAAATAGAGGAAAATAATAGAATGGGAAAGACAGGAGATATTTTCAAGAAAATTAGAGATGCCAAGGGAAAACTTCATGCAAAGATGGGATCAGTAAAGGATATAAATGGTATGGACATAACAGAAGCAGAAGATATTAAGAAGAGGTGGCAAGAATACACAGAAAAACTGTACAAAGAAGATCTTGATGACCCACATAATCACGATGAGGTGATCAGTCACCTAGAGCCAGACATTCTGGAATGTGAAGTCAAGTGGGCCTTAGAAAGCATCACTATGAACAAAGCTAGTGGAAGTGATGGAATTGCAGTTGAGCTATTTCAAATGCTAAAAGATGATGCTGTGAAAGTGCTGCACTCAATATGCCAGAAAATTTGGAAAACTCAGCAGTGGCCACAGGACTGGAAAAGGTCAGTTTTCATTCCAATCCCAAAGAAAGACAATGCCAAAGAATGTTCAAACCACTGCACAATTGCACTCATCTCACATGCTAGTAAAGTAATGCTCAAAATTCTCCAAACCAGGCTTCAGCAATATGTGAACCGTGAACTTCCAGATGTTCAAGCTGGTTTTAGAAAAGGCAGAGGGACCAGAGGTGAAATTGCCAACATCCACTGGATCATGGACAAAGCAAGAGAGTTCCAGAAAAACATTTATTTCTGCTTTATTGACTATGCCAAAGCCTTTGACTGGGTGGAACACAATAAACTGTGGAAAATTCCAAGAGAGGCGGGAATACCAGACCACCTGACCTGCCTCTTGAGAAATCTGTATGCTGGTCCGGAAGCAGCAGTTAGAACTGGACATGGAACAACAGACTGGTTCCAAATAGGGAAAGGAGTGTGTCAAAGCTGTATATTATCACCCTGCTTATTTAACTTATATGCAGAGTATATCATAAGAAATGCTGGGCTGGATGAAGCACAAGCTGGAATCAAGAATGCTGGGAGAAATATCAATAACCTCAGACATGCAGATGACACCACCCTTATGGCAGAAAGTGAAGAGGAACTAAAAAGCCTCTTGATGAAAGTGAAAGAAGAGAGTGAAAAAGTTGGCTTAAGACTCAATATTCAGAAAATGAAGATCATCGCATCCGGTCCCATCACTTTATGACAAGTAGATGGGAAAACAGTTGAAACAGTGGCAGACTATTTTCTTGAGCTCCAAAATCACTGCAGATGGTGACTGCAGTCATGAAATTAAAAGGCGCTTACTCCTTTGAAGAAAAATTATGATAAACCTAGAGTCTGAGTGAACTCCAGGAGTTGGTGATGGACAGGGAGGCCTGGTGTGCTGCTATTCATGGGGTCGCAAAGAGTCGGACACGACTGTGTGACTGAACTGAACTGAGACAGCATACTAAAAAGCAGAGGTGTTACTTTGACAACAAAGGTCCGTCTAGTTAAGGCTATGGTTTTTCCAGTAGTCATGTATAGATGTGAGAGTTGGACTAGAAACTCTATGAGCACTGAAGAATTGATGCTTTTGAATTGTGATGTTGGAGGAGACTATTGAGAGTTCCTTGGACTGCAAGGAGATCCAACCAGTCCATCCTAAAGGAAATCAGTCCTGAATGTTCATTGGAAGGACTGATGCTGAAGCTGAAACTCCAGTACTTTGGCCACCTGATGCGAAGAGCTGACTTGTTAGAAAAGACCTTGAAGCTGGGAAAGATTGCAGGCTGGAGCGAAGGGAATGACAGAGCATGAGATAGTTGGATGGCATCATCGATTTAATGGACATGAGTTTGAGTAAACTCAGGGAGTTGGTGATGGACAGGGAGGCCTGGCATGCTGCAATCCATGGCGTTGCAAAGAGTCGGACATGACTGAGCAACTGAACTGAACTGATTCTTTACCTTCTACTTGAGAATAACATCTGTTTATGAATATGACAGTCTTTACCCTGAAGGAGCTCAAAGTCTTGTTTTAATAGGCATATATGTAAAGAGATTGATTTTACATAGCAAGGTAAATTATTCCAACAGTTAACTAGAGGCTGATGTTCCCTAGCTTTAAAAGTTTAGCCATAATATTTTCTCCTAAGCCTTAAACTATATATCAAAAACTCTGTTGGATAACTTTATTGTCATATTCACAGGCACTTCTAACCTGAGATGCCTCAGGTGAACTTGTTTTATTCCTACACAATTTTTGGAGGTCTCAACCTTATGAATGTTTCTGAAAAGTCAGTAATTTCCTTTTCCTCACTACAAAAGAAGCCTCTAAAGTTAATTTACTTTTTAATATTTTTGCCAGTATTATTCCCTATAAAGTGAGAATTGTTATAATAGGAATAATTATACACACAAATATCACACAGAGTCATGGAAAGGTACAAAAAGGTTAACATATTGATAAAGATCTCGAAACAATGTCATATATTGTGAAGGATGTGCTGTGCATATTCTCTCAGTCTTGTCCAACTCTGTGACTCCACGGACTGTAGCCCACAAGGCCCCTCTGTCCATGGGGTTCTCCAGCCAAGAATAATGGAGTGGGTTGTTATGCCCTCCTTCATGTGAATCTTCCCAACCCTGGGATAGAACCCAGGTCTCCCACTTTGCAGGTGGATTGTTTATTGTTTGAGAAGCCCAAGAATGCTGGAGAGGGTAGCCTATCCCTTCTCCAGGGGATCTTCCCAACCTAGGAATTGAACTGGATCTCCTACATTGCAGGCAGATTCTTTACCAATTAAGCTACCAGGGAAGCCCACTAGTAAGGGATATATACATATTTTCTAAACATTAAGATAATAAGATATATTTAATATATCATGTGACCAACTAATCGTTTAGGAGTACATCATTTTGTTTCTATGCATTTGATCTCTTTTGATATTACTAATTTTAAATTTTGTTATCAAAAGTTAGCCTGTGTTATTTCTGCACATTTGACTTTATTTACATTTTCTTGGTAACAATATAAATTTTTACATACAAAGAGAAACATTTTGACAAAAAGGTATAATCTCAGTGGGTTACAGGCTTCAAAGCATGCTTGCTAATTCTCTTATTTATTTGATTTAATTTATTCCATGTTATTTATTTTTTTTATTTGTATTATCTGTTGTAGATTGATAAGTTGAACATATCATGCTACAATTTTGTCTCCCTCAATTTCTCCTTGTTTCTGGTATTTTCTAACTACTTAACATATTACTGAGTTTTATTTTTAACTCACTCTGAGGTGCTACATGATTTAATGGATGGACTTTGCTACCAGGTTAGATCAGAGTTTGTTTAATTATTTATTAATTTTCAAAGGATATCTAATTGCTATTGTGGTACCAAGATCTTTGTTTCCTTGCTGACTGACAGCTGGGGCAGGACTTTGCTCATAAATGACACCTATGCTACTTCTCACACTTCCCATGTTTTCCCCTTCTGCAGCAGGGAGTTGAGTCCCTCTCATTCTTTAAATCTGACATTCCCTTATGTCACATCTCTGACTTCAAATGAAAACGATAAACTGTTTCATTTAAGGGCTCATGTAATGACATTGGGTCTACTTAGATGATCTAGCTTCTCAGGTGGCTCAGCAGTAAAGAATCTGCCTGCAACGCAGGAGTCACAGGAGACTCAGGTTCAATCCTGGCTTGGGAAGATCCCCTGGAGGAGGGCATGGCAACCCACTCTAGTATTCTTGCCTGAAGAATCCTACAGATAGAGGAGCCTGGCAGCCCACATACAGTCCATAGGGTCGCAAAGACTGAAGTGACTTAGCACACAGGCACTTAGATAATCAAGGATAATCTCTATATTTTAATGTAGTGACATTAATTACTTCTGCAAATTCCTGTTTATCACATAATGTAACATATTAAGAAATTCCTGGTATTAGAATTGTGGAACATTTGGGGGATATTCTGTCTACCATAGTACATCTGGCCCACTGAGATCCATGTCCCTTCCAAATGAAAACTATATTCACTTCACCCAAAGGTCCTCAAAGTTCTCATCCTATTATAGCATCAATTCCAAATCCAAAGCTCACATACAAATCTCAGCAACTCAGTAATTCCAAGTCTCATCATCTAAACCAGGTGTGGATGAGGCTTTGACTATAATCCATTAAGTCCAACTCCTAGGGCATAGTTTCTTTACATCTGGGGACCTGTGAAACTGAAAAAACAAGTTTCTGCTCCCAACATACACTTGTGGCATCGGCATATGATAGAAGATTACAAATATTCCATTTCCAAAAGGGGATATTGGATTGTAAAAAAGAATCACCAGTCCAAATGAGTTTTGAAATCCAGCTGTTCAAGCTCACTTATTGTTCAATACCTGGAAGTAATTTTTTGTAGCTCTCAGCTTTGCCCTCTAAGTTCTTCTCTCTTGTCTCTTGGCTCTGCCCTCTGAGTCATCTTTCCTTTTTCATGAAAAGTAACACGTGTTTGCAGCTGGGTAGTTTTATTAACCTGCTTATCACCAGTAGCATTTTGAAGGTTCAGCAGCCTTCTTCCGTTCTGTACTCTCTCTGTCCTTTTCAATCTAAGTTAGCAGTGTTTCTGCTGATATAAAATTTTAAGAACTTTATGGGTCTCCTGTGGATGTCACAAAAATTCAGCTCATTAAACACAAGTTAGGCCTACACATCTTTCTGAGAATATCCCTTCTCCATTTTTGGCTTCTGCTGAGATGTCTAAAAGATAATATTCTTAAAATTCCTAGATGCTCCCTAATTTCTTCCAGGGAATCTGAATCATGCCCTCAGTTTTTTCGAAGAATATTTTGTCTGACTGAATATTTTGACATTTTGGCATCTGAGTATGCTAAGAATTTCCTGAATCATTAAGTCTTGATTCCTTTTTCTTTCACAGTACTTCCTTTAATTTGTCTCTTTTCTTGCATTCTACCATAAACATCAAGAGAAAACCATCTTCAACACTTTCCTTGAAAATCATATCTAATTGTCCAGACTTTCATTTACAAATTCTACTTTCAATATCACTGAAGGACAATTCCACTGAACTGTCAGCCAATGCATGACATGGGTCCCTTGTCCTCCAGTTTCTAAGAACATGTTTCTTTTTTTTTTTTCTGAGCCTTCACCAGTAGTATTCTCCAAGTCCAGATTTCATGGTGATGTGGACTTTCTCTAAATTGTTTAGGATTTCTTTGAAATTTCCTCTCTTCCTTCTGAGCCTTTACAAGCAGCATTCATATTTCTACTCACAGGGTGTTTCGGCAAGATAGACTTTTTTCCTATCATATTCTTCAAAATTCTTCAAACCACCACTCTCAAATGATTCCAAACCTGTTTGCCTATTTTTCTTGTATTTCTTTGTATAACTACCTCACTTCTGATACCTAGACATGAATTATTTTCCCACTGCTGCCTAAACAAATTACCACAAACCTTAAAACAGCACTCATTTATGATTCCACAGTTCTGTAGGTTAGAAATAAAGGCACAACATCATTCAGCTGGGTCCTTTGTACAAGTTCTCACAAAACCTAAGTCAAGGTGTCAGCAGAGCTGCATTGCTTACTGAAGAATCTGGGGGAGAATCTGCTTTAAATTCAGGTGTTGGCCGAGTACATTTCCTTGAATCTGGACCTCTCAAGTTCCCATTTCCTTGCTGACTGTCAGCTGGGGTCGGTCTTTTCTTCTAGAAGCTGCTTGCATTCTTTCTCATGCTATCCATGTGCCTCCTTCTAGCAGTGGCACATTGAGACCTCACTTACTTTAAATTTCTCTGACTTCCCTTTCTTCTGATTTCAACATCAGTCATGACCTTAATTGCATCTGCACTGTGCCTTTTCCCCTGTAACATACCAAAATTACAGGTTCCAGGCATTAGTGCCTGGGCATCTTTGGTGGCCAGTCTACCTACTTCTATTTTTTAAGTAAATTAATAGGAAGAAAAATACTCTTTTATATTTACCTCTGGTAGTTGCTTTTTACAGTTTCCCCAGAGGTCTTAGTTGAAATCAGTGGAAGAGAGAGACTATAGTTGACTTACTGAATCTTGACTGGCAGCAGAAGTTTTAATCTTTGATTTTTAATTAATTAATTAAAAAGCAAGTGTTTACTGAGTCACTTCTATGCACTCAGCACTGTGAGATACCAGACAAAACAAAAAAAGATAAGTTATTGTTCCTAATCTTAAAAAGTTGGTAGTCTTTGTAATGAAGAATAAAATATCATTAAATTCTGATATTGGGGAAGTCTAAGCTATATTTCTTCTTAAAAGAGCTGTTTTTCTTCAAGTTTTTGACTCTGTCTTCCTGTAGCTAGAATTCATTAATAGAATTTCATCAGAAAAAGAACAAGGCTTGAAATATCAGCATATTCATGAATAGCTGCTTTAATTTTCTGATTGACCTTAAAAAGCTGTACCAGTTGCAAAAGAAAAAAAAAAAATCAGCTATTTGAAAGCTGCTGCTATAGAAACAGCTTTACTTCAGCACTTCCAAAAGGTTATTTAGGTAAGTTTGAGGGTGAATTTTGGGGAGATAATGAGAGCTAAAAAAGAAACATGTACACATACAAAAGGGATTTTACACGTATATATTATGAGATGGAAAGAAAAGAGAGAAATTGAGTGAACATGTGAGGAATTCTTCCAAGGCTGAGGTAATGGCTTTAGTCGCAGAGTCAGTGCTGTTAAGGAGACAGCGTTAGTTACTTGATTGACAGTTCACAGAAGGAATTACCCATTCTATTCTCAGCATCATCAGAGGAAACTTCTACTGTTTGTCACGGACACTTCAGGAAGATTTCTCTGGTATAGAATTCTTAGGAAATGATCTCCTTGATATAGCAAAGTAGCACCAGTGCATTGATTAAGAGCCCAGTTTCTTAAGAGAGATGGTCTAGAATTGAATCCTGGTTCCATGCAGTCTGTGAATACTTTGGCAAAGTTACAAAGTGCCTCTGTATCCCGATTTGTAGGATGGGAACATTAATAATTGCCCCTGGCTCATTAGGTTTGTGACGATCAGATGAGGTTTTTTTTTAATATAAATTTATTTTAATTGGAGGCTTTCCACCACGATGTACACGTGTTCCCCATCCTGAACTTTCCACCTCCCTCCCCATACCATCCCTCTGGGTCATCCCAGTGCACCAGCCCCGAGCATCCTGTATCATGCATCAAACCCGGACTGGCAATTCGTTTCACATAAAAGAGACACAGATGAATTTTTAAATGCAAAAACTTAGACTAGTATCTGGAACAAAGTAAATACTTTGCTAGTTGCTAGTCAGCAACAATATTATTTGGCACTTTGGAGTCAATGTACAACTAGCAGGAGATAGCCTCCACCTCTATCATGACCTTTTGGAGTTTTGTGGGTAACTTAAAGGCAAAGACATTTGGCAAACAGAACATTAAAATATTTTCTTGAATTCACAGTGTCTTCAATGCCATAGCTATCAGGTCAAGTCCTAGTTCAAGTTTGACTGATAGTGAAGGAGACAAAAAGAAGAAAAAACATACATTTTTACCAGGGTTCACAAGAAAGTGAACTTTATAAAAGTAGTGATTTTCTTTTGTTTCACTCCCTCCCCCAACTTAGTGTTAATCATCTATATGACTTTGGGGTAAACAAACATTAAAGGCAACTTACTTATGTAAGTGAAGATAATTACTAAATTTCTCCCATCATCATAAAACATATCACCTCCTATTTTATTCAAAAGCTTTTTGTCATTTGATATTCCAGATAGGCATGACCAGACATCTAGGGATCCCAAGCCAGCTATTGAAAAGCCTATTGAGTTGGTCAAAATGTTTGTTAGTATTTTTCCATAAAATGTTGGAAAAGCCTGAATGAACATTTGGGCCAATCCAATAGATGTATCCATTTTCCTAATATGTAGCCATTTTTTAACAGGCAGAGGTCAATGGTATTTTAAATTAATTAAATGTGAATTAAAGGAAAAAAGAAAAGTCATTAAACAGATAACTGCCCATTCAAAGCAATCAGTCCTTAAATTCATTATTTCCTTCATTTTGCTAATGCAGTTTGTTTTTTCTTTCAAATTTTAGCATGGATCAGACTATTCTAGAAGGCATGCTAAAACAAAATGTTAGCCTTCAGTCACACCATTTTTGATTCAGTTGTTCTGAGATGGGGGCCCAATGATTTACATTAAGTTTTTTTTTTTTTTAAGTTGAAGTATAGTTGATTTTTTTTTTTTCCCTTGAAGAAGGAAATGGCAACCCACTCCAATATTCTTGCCTGGAAAATTCCATGGAAGGAAGAGCCTGGCGGGCTACAGTTCGTGGGGTTGCAAAGTGGCAGACATGACTGAGCAACCTACACTTTCATAGTTGGTTTACAATGTTTCAGATATACAGCAAAGTGATTCAGTTATATATGTACATATTCTTTTTCAGATTCCTCCCTGTTCTAGGGCATTACAAGATATTGAATATAGTTTCCTGTACTATACATTAGGTCCTTGTTCTTTATTTTATACATAGTAGTGTGCATACTTTAATCCTAAACTAATTTATTCCTCCCCCAAACATTTCCTTTTTGATAACGATAAGTTTGTTTTCACAGTCTGTGAGTACATTTCTGTTCTGTAAATATAGCAAGTCTCCTACTTACAAACCTTCAAGTTGCAGACTTTCAAAGATGCAAACATGGGTTCCACCAGCATCAGTCTCCATCAACATCAGGCATGAGTAAAATTGCAGCTTGCCATTTGTCTCCTATTGCTCTTCAACTCTATCATCTTCTACCGCCTCTCTGCCCCCTCCAATCAGTAACTCTTCTAGCCTGTTCAATCAAGGCTAGCCCCTGTATGCCAGCTGTTGTAATGTACTACTATAATTTTCATGGCACTGTACTGTAAGATTCAAACTTTATTTTTGTGACCATTTTAATGTGTTATTTGTGTGAAAGTATTTTAAGCCTATTACAGTACAGTACTATACAGTATAGCCAATTGTATTAGTTGGGTACCTAGATTCCCTTTCTTGGACTTATGAACAAGTGGATTTATGAATGTGTTCTTGGAATGGAACTCATTTGTATGTAGGGGACTTACTGTAAGTTCATTTGTATCATTTTTTATATGTCATAAATATGATATCATATGATATTGTCTTTCTTTATCTGACTTACTTCCCTGGTGGCTCAGACAGTAAAGCGTCTGTCTACAATGCGGGAGACCCGGATTCAATCCCTGGGTTGGGAAGATCTCCTGGAGAAGGAAATGGCAATCCACTCCAGTATTCTTGCCTGGAAAATCCCATGGACAGAGGAGCCTGGTAGGCTACAGTCCATGGGGTCGCAAAGAGTCGGACATGACTGAGCGACTTCACTCCCTTAGTATGATAATCTCCAGGTCTATCCAGTTGCTGCAAATGGCATTAATTCATTTTTCATGACTGACTATTATAATTCCATTGCTTATGTATGTACCACATCTTCTTTATCCATTTATCTATCAGTGAATATTTATGTTGCTTCCATGACTTAACTATTGTAAGCAGCTCCCCAGTGAACATTTGGGGTCCAAGTGCCTTTGTGAATTACATTTTCCTCTGGCTGTATGCCCAGGAGTAGGATTGCTGGATCATATGGTAGCTCTGTTTTTAGTTTTTTTAAAGCTTATTTCTTGATTTCTGAAATGAGGATGAAGAACTAAAAGGCATTCTCTAAAAGCATACCTTTTCTTTTGGGTAAGATATTACATGTGTTTACTTATCCTCTTACTGTATTGTGCTTTGCTTCTGCGTCTAACCTTTGGTATGTAGGGATACCTCAGATCTACACCTGGACAAGGTAAAAGTGGGACATTCTGAATGATTTTTTTTTTCTCCCATATCCCTTTACTCAAATATTGCTTTCATCTTGATGAACAATAGGAGACTTAGTGGATTATCCAATCTAAATTCTGCTCCCTGAATCTCCCCTCATGGCATAATTCTCCTCAAACCATTTCCTCGTATCATCAGTCTATAGGTTTTTCTTTAGCTTTTCTTCTTTCCTTGCTTTTGACACTGTTTACACACACACACACACACACACACACACAAACACACACACACATACACACCATAAGCCTTTTGCTCTGCTGGACTCGAGCTTTTACTTCATTTGTTTTACATACCCAGTTGCTAAGACAATTATTTTGCTCACTATGCCATATAAATACAAACCTCCCTATTTTAGTTATTTTTCAGTTTTCTGCTTAGTTTACCAACTAATTTCATATTTTTCTGATTGATAAATTAGAATGCAACCACCTGGAGTGTTGAGACCCCATAACAAGCAGAATTTCTTACCTCTGCATCAACTGTAATCATTTGAAAGAGGAAATCAGTTCTGCTCCTTTTGCAGCTATGTGAGCATGAAGAAAAATATGCTTTAAGAGCAGCAAGTTATGAAAGGTACTTGTTAAAATCAATTACCACCTGCAACTGACGTAGGTTTACAGTCATGATTTTTCTTTCTGGCCATTTATTATATCAGTTCTCTGAAAGAATGGAAGCAACACTATTTAAAATTTTTCAAAGAAAAAATATTCTAAAATTTCTCCTTAATTACTTGAATTTCAGAGTTTTATTTACTTGCCTGTCTTGTTTGTTTTGCCTTTGTAACAGCACATTTATCTCAATTCAGTGTCATGTTTCTGTGCAGTTTGACAATCATTTGGACAAGGAGGACACTACTCAGGAAGATTCTGATGAAATGAGAGGAGCGGTTGTCAAGGAGAGTTCACATAATTAGACAGTGGTATGGTGTGTGCCACATATGCAGGCATAAGGAGATATAGGAGGAGGAAAAACACATTTGCATTGATGCTTCCTTCAATTTCTTCATGTCAAGCTGCTAACTCTAAGTTGGGAAGACATACACACAGATAAAATCAATTTAGAAACAGAAAATGGATGGCAGATGCATCTTAAAATAGCACCTAAGGAACACATGAATATAGAACAAAGAAAGACTTTAGTTAAGGAAAGTATTCTGCAGCCTCTAATGGTGACCGATGCCAGGTTTACAGAATCATTGGCTCAAGCTCCTCTTTTTCTGAGACTGAGTTAAAGATATTACTGAAATATGTCATGGATCCTTAAAACATTGTGGCAGATAGTAGAGGGAGTGTGATAGGATATAGAGGCAGAAACACTCTTTGATACGAAGATAGCTGACATCTTACCCCAAAATGCTAAAAACATTACTTGATCAAAATTTCAGTATTAGCCATATCTTTGAAAGATGGTGAAGAGTTCTGTTAAAATGCTTGAGCTAGATAGGAGTAGAAATCATTAATTCATTAACAAAATACTTATTGAGTGCCCATTATGCACTAGATGTTGTGCTTTGTGTGGTTGGTGCAACAGTGAATAGAACTGGGTCTCTAAGTTCAAAGAATGTCTAGTCTGATAGGAGAAGTAGACAAGTAAATGTGCCATTACAATACAAGCTGAACGGTGTGGGTAGGGGTGATGGGCTAAGTATAGGTGGCTGAAAGATCACAGAGGACGGCCATCTTACTCAAAATGGAGGTTGGGTCAGGAATGGCTTCTGAGAGGAAGTAATGTCTTTAGCTGAGACAAACAGCACAGATAAGGTTGAAATACTGAATAAGAGGTCACTGCGTAAAGCAATTAGAGATAGAGGAGAGTTTTCTTCTTTTTCTGCTACTCTTTTTAATTAAAATATTTTTAATTGAAGTACAGTGGATTTGAATTGTTGTATTAGTTTCAGGTGTATAGCAAAGTGATTCAGTCATATATATTTATATATACAGGAAGGAATGTCGCTCAGTCGTGTCTGAGTCTTTGCGGCCCCATGGACTGTAGCCTACCAGGCTCCTCTGTCCATGGGATTTTCCAGGCAATAGTACTGGAGGGGATTGCCATTTCCTTCTCCAGCGGATCTTCCTGACCCAGGGATCGAACCTAGGTCTCCCGCATTGTAGACAGACACTTTACCCTCTGAGCCACCAGGGATAAAAGTATATATATATATATATATCCATATATGCATATGTATACATACATATACACATATACCTATGTTCTTTTCAGATTGTCTTCTGTTATAGGTTATTCCAATATATTTAGTATAGTTCCCTGTGCTGTACAGTAGACCCTTGTTGTTTATTTAATATATAGTAGTGTATATATGTTAGCCCCAATCTCCTAACTTATCCCTCCTCCCCAACCTATCCTCTTTGGTAACCACAAGTTTGTATACTATATCTGTGGGTCTATTTTTGTTTTGTAAGTAAACTCATTTGTATGATTTTTTTATTTATCATTTAAGTGATATCATATGATATTTGCCTTTCTCTGTTTGGCTTACTTATGATAATTTCTGGGTCCTTCCATGTTACTGCAAGTGGTATTATTTCATTCTTTTTTATGTTGAGTAATATTCTGTAATATGTATATACCACATCTTTATTTTCAATAGAAGATTTTAATAAATTAATATCTATTAGATGGGTAAAGGAAGTAATGGAGAAATATATGGAGAGCAACACATGAGGTAGTATGCATACACACACATGCAGACAAACAAAAGTCATTCAATATTGTGGCTCCTTGGCATGCCCTTTAAGATCAAGCACCATTTTGACCCTTCCCTTCCCTTCCCTTCCCTTCCTATCTCATTTTTCACAATCCTGCCAATCCTAAACCTTCTCAGTTTAGGCAATATTTTCATCTTAAAACAGAATTATTCGATTCTAATTTTGCTTTTCTGTTTTGTTATTGTAGCTTTGTCTTAATTCCTTGAGATTAAAATTTGTGATCTATTCCTTCTTCATATGCTTAAACTCGTCAGATATTAAAAGAAACAACAAGCCTCCTAAAATAGCAGATTGAAGGCTTTAATTGTACTCCTACAAAATATTTAAGATATAATATTGTAGTGTTCAAAAAAGAAATGCATTGAAAATCAATGCATCTTTAGGGTTTCAGAACCTTGTATCATAAGGAGAGAGCAATTTGGAAGGACATTTTAGCAGTGTGTTTTGTCTTCTGGCTATCTCTTGAACTGGAATGAGTATTTCTGATAATTTAAACATGACAATTGTAGTATAAATAGTTAATTAATTTTCTTTCTCAGCTACTACTATGAAAATAAGACAAAAATTCCAATGAGATAGAACTATGCACAACTAGAATGACTAAAATTAAAAAGACTGGAAATGACAAATTTTGGCAGGAATGTCTTCCAATTAGAGCCCTTCTTCCCTGCTACTGGGAATGAAAAATGGTACATTCACTGTGATAAACACTTTGGCAGTTTCTTAAATTGTTAACCATCCACCTATCATACAATCCAGCCATTGCAGTCCTAGGTAATTACACAAGAGAAAAAGAAACATATGTCTATTCCAAGACCTTATATGAATGTTCATAGCGGCATTATTCATAATAGCCACAAACTGGAAACAGCTCAGCTGTCCATCAATAGGTAATGGATTAAAAGAATTGAGTTATATACATACAATGTACTACTTGTCAGCAATAACATGCAATGATATTAATGAGTCTTAAAAGAATTATGCTATGACACAAGCTTGACAAATGACTGCATACTGTATGGCTCTATATATGAAATTCTAGAAAAAGCAAAATTATAGAAATGAACAACAACAAAAAATAGATGAGTAGCTTTCAGAACCTGGAAATTTACTACAAAGGAGCATAAGGAAACTTTCTGGGATAATGGACATAGTTTATAGCTTGATTATGATTTTGATTATATGACTGCATGCCTTTGTCAAAACTCATTGAAATCTGCATTTTTAAGGAGCAAATTACATTTTAAATAAATTATACCTCAACGATTAAAAAGTAGACAATAGCTTTGGATTCTGTATTTTCTTACTAAGATATTAAAAAATCAGATTGTAGTCTCTAATAATGCTATAGAATGCGGGGTGAAGTAAAACTGTGACAATTAATCTTATAATAAACAATTCTGCCTTTTGTTCTTCTTATCCCCTAGTAATAAGTCAGGTAGTCAAGTAGTTAAGGACTCACTTCCAGTTTCCAGTTAGGATGTTTGGTAAGCAGTAGTTTTGTTGTAGATTTCAGGAAAGAACCATTAAGAAAGAGATCAAGGAAATTGGTATGAGATGGAAGTACATTATATCAGTAATAGTGTGTGCACTTTTTTTTTTTTAACAAATATGGGTTTAACTGCTTATTAATTAATTTAGTGGATCATGGCAATTTGTTTTTATTTTTAAATAGAATAAAGGAGAATTGAAGATGTAACAGTACATCTCAAGTAATAAGTATTATTCTGAATTTTTGGCTTATGTGTTTGTGTGTTTATATATATATATATACATATATACACACTTATATATATTTATATAATTATATTTATATTTATATAATTATATTTATATTTATATAATATATAAATATTATATATATATATATATGATATGTAACCAAGCAGGACCCTATGAGGCCTTCCCAGAATAGACCCCCATCCATGCCCTCTGCCTGCCTTTTGTATGTAGAAAAACTTCAAAGAATAAATTCAATCAGAGAAATGAGAAAATGCAGAAAGAAAGGAAAACAGTCAAGTAAGAAAAAATAATAATACTTTAGCCATTAAAAAGTTAAGGACCTTTAGTTCTTCTCAAGGACTGCAGGTAATATTCTGAGCTATGTTCTTTGAGCAGCTTTGAAACTGAAACCCCTACCAGGTGGAACAAGTTAACTGTACGCTGATCACAAGCATGTTCACTCCAGACCAGTTGGAATCAGAAGGTTGATGATGCTGATTCCCCATTACCTCACCTCCAACCTATCAGAAGAATGTCCATGAGCTGGCCTCACCCGGATCCTTGAACACTATAAGACTTCTCATTATCCCCTCCATGGCAGGGCACACAGTCTTGACATTAGTCTGCTGTGGTTCCCTTTGCTTGGTTAAGCAATAAAGCTTTTTCTTTCTACTTCACCCAAAACTCTGTATTCAATATTTAAACTGGCATCAATGTTCAGTTCAGTTAAGTTCAGTTCAGTCGCTCAGTCGTGTCCTACTCTTTGCAACCCCATGAATCGCAGCATGCCAGGCCTCCCTGTCCATCACCAACTCCCGGAGTTCACTCAGACTCATGTCCATCGAGTCCGTGATGCCATCCAGCCATCTCATCCTCGGTCGTCCCCTTCTCCTACTGCCCCCAATCCCTCCCAGCATCAGAGTCTTGTCCAATGAGTCAACTCTTCGCATGAGGTGGCCAAAGTACTGGAGTTTCAGCTTCAGCATCATTCCCTCCAAAGAAAAGGTCAAAATTCATATTATTTATATATATATATATATATATATATATATATATATATATATATTCCATGTATGTATGCTATCTAAATTCTACATGCAGTGGTAATAAATACATATGTGTATGCATGTGTGTGTATTTAATAATTCAAGACATAAAATATATTTTATAATAGATTTCAATTTTAAAAAAAGCTTGAATGTCAGTGCCTTCTATAGCAATAGATTTTTGAGTGTTATGGCTTCTCACAAGCCTAATGGAATAAAAGGAAGAGAATCTGTGTCTCAGATTATTCTGAAATGGCCAGGTCTGCTTTCTTCATGGCCATAAACTATATGGTGTGCTTCTATGAGGCGCTAATGGGGCAAGGAAGATTTACGTCCACGAACTCATTTGTATTGTATTTGGGCTTAGATAACTAAGGACTAGTACAGACTTTGCAGTACTTCCTAAATGTCTGCTGGTCAAAACTCAGAGTTCATGATCTTATAAGGACTAACCTAAAGAAGTATGACCAGCTGCATGGTGTAATATGAAAGGCATCAGGTTAAACATTACTCCCCCTCAAAAGTCTTCATTTGGAGTGCAGCTATTTCTGAGGAGACTACTAAGAATATTTGATAAAGAGAATATTATTGGTAATTATTAGTATATTTGATGCTTTCTTTTTCTGGAATAGAAGGGCAGTAAGTGTAGCAGGAAGGCACTTGATATCTAAGACAAATAGAAAGTCTGGCAAATATTTTTAAAATGGTAAGATGGGCGATGGGCTTCCCAGGTGGCTCAGTGTGTAAAGAATCCACCTGTAATACAGTAAACAGGAGACGCAGGTTCGATCCCTAGATCAGGACGATCACCTGGAGGAGGGCATGGCAACCCACTCCTGTATTCTTGCTTGGAGCATCTCATGGATAGAGGAGCCTGGAGGGCAACAATCCATAGGGTTGCAAAGAGTTGGACATGACTTAAACTACTGAGCACACATGAGAAGGGCTCTATCAAAGTTCCCTATCACATAATTTATTTTTTTATACAGGTCCAGTTCTAGAGGGGTGTTCAATTTATTTTCCTGATGACCAAGTGATCTTTTCTGTGATTCATAGCTATACCAACAAGCTATCTTTAAGCAAACATATCTGTTTTTGATTACAGGGGGAATTGGGCATGAGTAGATTATCCATGTACCTCTATCCAACCTCCATCCCACTCATCCAAATGGAAATACTCTGAACCATCTATGACATCTGTATCTCTATCTCTATCGCTCTACCTATGAAAAGCAACACATTCCCATTACAGTTGGAAAATGAGTTTCCTAACAATTAAACACTGAGTTGGATCAAAATTTTCTAATGACATCCCAATGTGTTCTATAATCTCATTCTTTCACTCTATTATTTGAGATAAATGAAAATAAACACTACTGGCATGGAATAAGAATTGTTTGAGATTCTAGTCAAACAAACAACACTTTGGCTGTTTCTGGCTTATCTTATTATAACAAGGCCGACTCAATTTGTGAAAATTGTATATTATTGGATAGAGTTCGTGTTTATTTCCTGAGTTAAAAGTAAGCATTATGATGTGTTCCTCTCGATGTCCCTATCTCTAAATGACTTCAAGAAAGCCAATTTCACTGATTCCATGGTATTAAGCTAGCTAAGAGACGACAACCCATTTTCCTAAAGTATAAGCTCCTTTAAGGCAAGGAGTAGATCTCTGCCTTCTTTGAATTATCAATGCCAAATACAATGTCTGGCACTGTGAAAGGGAACAGGAAATATTTTTATTTACTTTTGTAATGAAAAAATTAATTCCAAGGATTTTCACAAAGCATATTACAAATGACAGCCTGAAAAAATATTGCACAGTAACTCAGAGTTCTGCTCTATAATGTACCCTTAAATTCGCAGGACGTTTGGTAACTTGAGTAGTCTCAAATGCTTAAATAAAGAATGTCTTTTTACATTGCTTAGAGTTTCCTTTGTTGTGCAGACGCTTTTAATTTTAATTAGATCCCATTTGTTTATTTTTGCTTTTATTTCCAGTATTCTGGGAGGTGGATCATAGACGATCCTGCTGTGATTTATGTCAGAGAGTGTTTTTTCTCCTCTAGGAGTTTTATAGTTTCTGGTCTTACATTTAGATTTTTAATCCATTTTGAGTTTATTTTTGTGTATGGTGTTAGAAAGTGATCTAGTTTCATTATTTTACAAGTGGTGGAGCAGTTTTCCCAGCACCACTTGTTAAAGAGATTATCTTTAATCCATTTTATATTCTTGCCTCCTTTGTCGATGATAAGGTGTCCATAGGTGTGTGGATTTATCTCTGGGCTTCCTATTCTGTTCCATTGATCTATATTTCTGTCTTTGTGCCAGTACCATACTGTTTTGATGACTGTGTCTTTGTAGTAGAGCCTGAAGTCAGGTAGGTTGATTCCTCCAGTTCCATTCTTCTTTCTCAAAATTGCTTTGGCTATTTGAGGTTTCTGTATTTCCATACAAATTGTGAAATTATTTGTTCTAGCTCTGTGAAAAATACCGCTGGTAGCTTGATAGGGATTACATTGAATCTGTAAATTGCTTTGGGTAGTATACTCGTTTTCACTATATTGATTCTTCCAATCCATGAACATGGTATATTTCTCCATCTATTAGTGTCCTCTTTGATTTCTTTCATCAGTGTTTTATAATTTTCTATATATACGTCTTCAGTTTCTTTAGGTAGGTATATTCCTAAGTATTTTATTCTTTTCATTGCAATGGTGAATGGAATTGTTTCCTTAATTTCTTTTTCTACTTTCTTATTATTAGTGTATAGGAATACAAGGGATTTCTGTGTGTTGATTTTATATCCTGCAACTTTACTATATTCATTGATTAGCTCCAGTAATTTTCTGGTGGAGTCTTTAGGGCAACTGACAAATAACTAATCTCAAAAATATACAAGCAACTCATGCAGCTCAATTCCAGAAAATAAATGACCCAATCAAAAAATGGGCCAAAGAACTAATCTGACATTTCTCCAAAGAAGACATACAGATGGCTAACAAACACATGGAAAGATGCTCAACATCACTCATTATCAGAGAAATGCAAATCAAAACCACAATGAGGTACCATTTCACACCAGTCAGAATGGCTGTGATCCAAAAGTCTACAAGCAATAAATGCTGGAGAGGGTGTGGAGAAAAGGGAACCTTCCTACACTGTTGGTGGGAATGCAAACTAGTACAGCCACTATGGGGAAAAGTGTGGAGATTCCTTTAAAAATTGCAAATAGAACTGCCTTATGACCCAGCAATCCCACTGCTGGGTATATATACCAAGGAAACCAGAATTGAAAGAGACACATGTACCCCAATGTTCATCGCAGCACTGTTTCTAATAGCCAGGACATGGAAGTAACCTAGAGATCCATCAGCAGATGAATGCATAAGAAAGCTGTGGTACATATACACAATGGAATATTACTTGGCCATTAAAAAGAATACATTTGAATCACTTCTAATGAGTAGATGAAACTGGAGCCTATTATACAAGTGAAGTAAGCCAGAAAGAAAAACAGCAATAGAGTATACTAACACATATATATGGAATTTAGAAAGATGGTAATGATAACCCTCTATGCAAGATAGCAAAAGAGACACAGATGTATAGAACGGACTTTTGGACTCTGTGGGAGAGGGAGAGGGAGGGATAATTTGGGAGAATGGCATTGAAACATGTATACTATCAGGTAAGAAACGAATCGCCAGTCTATGTTCGATACAGGATACAGGATGCTTCGGGCTGGTGCATGGGGATGATCCAGAGAGATGATATGGGGTGGGAGGGGGTTTCAGGATTGGGAACTCATGTACACCCGTGGCTGATTCTTGTCAATGTATGGCAAAACCAAAACAGTATTATAAAGCAAAATAAAGTAAAAATAATAATAAAAAAATGTCACAAAGAGCTATGTATTCATATACAGCAATCACAGAAGGAACTTAAGACCTAAAGCAAACTAACTTTCTAAAAACTTCTTAGATTCTACACCAACAGGACAGACTTTGAGCCAGTGAAAAGACTAGTAGAATTTTAAAACCTCTAAACTAGCTTAAGGGTGCAGTTTTAATTTTTACCTGCTGGCTTTGTGTTCACAGCAGCTTTTAAAAGACTGCTTGCTTCACTGAAGCTACATAGCATATCCCAGCTATTGAAAAGTCTCCCAACTTTTGCTAGTTTTTGTTTCCATAATATTAAGCATCACACTTTAGCTGTGCAAGAGATAGAGGTTTATTTTCACTTTATGCAAGGCTAAAATTCTAAGAAAATTCAATTTTGCTTAAGGACATGTTGTAAAGTAACAGTTCTTGATATTATATACCTCATATGATCCATTCAAATCATAGAGAATTATACCTTGATGTGTCACTGTTCCAACAGACAAACAATGTGGACAGCTAAAATTTTTAAAAAACGCACCAAGCCTGTGATGTCTCAAACAAAAGTTGAATTTTCTGTCAAATTAAGTTATTTCCTATACACCACTCTTCTTCAAAACTGGTCTTCTATCTCTTTTCATTTGATCTACATTGGCTACAACACCTAGAGAAAGATTGGGATGGCTTGTGAATTCCCTTCCAGGACAGTGGTCTCTCTATTTTTTTAATTAATTAATTAATTTTAATTGGAGGCTAATTACTTTACAATACTGCAGTGGTTTTAACCATACATTGACATGAATCAGCCATGGATGCACGTGTCCCCATCCTGAATGCCCTCTCACATGCTTCCCCATCCATCCCTCAGGGTTGTCCCAGTGCACCAGCTTGAGTGCCCTATTTCATGCATTGACCTTAGACTGGTGATCTATTTCACATTGGTAATTAATACATGTTTCAATGCTATTCTCTCAAATCATCCAACCCTTGCTTTCTCCCACAGCGTCCAAAAGTCTGTGCTTTATATCTGTGTCTCTTTTGCAGTCTCACATATAGGGTCATGGTTGCCATCTCTCTAAATTCCATATATATGCATTAATATACTGTATTGGTGTTTCTCTTTCTGAATTAGTTCACTCTGGATAATAGGCTCCAGTTTCATTGACATCATTAGAACTGATTCAAATGCATTCTTTTCAATAGCTTAGAAAATTCCATTGTATATATGTACCACAGCTTTCTTTTTTTCCTCATTTTATTTATTTATTTAATTTAAATTTATTTATTTTAATTGGAGGTTATTTACTTTACAACATTGTATTGGTTTTGCCATACATTAATGTGAATCTGCCATGGGTGTACACATGCTCTCCATCCTGAACCCGCCTCCTCCCTCCCTCCCCAATACCATCCCTCTGGGTCATCCCAGTGCACCAGCCCCAAGCATCATGTATTCTGCATCAAACCTAAACTGGAAATTCGTTTCTTATATGATATTATACATGTTTCAATGCCATTCTCCCAAATCATCCCACCCTCTCCCTCGCCCAAAGAGTCCAAAAGACTGTTTTATACATCTGTGTCTCTTTTGCTGTCTCACATACAGGGTTATCATTACCATTTTTCTAAATTCCTTATATATGTGTTAGTATACTGTATTGGTGTTTTTCTTTCTGGCTTACTTAATTCTGTACAATCGGCTCCAGTTTCATTCACCTCGTTAGAAGTGATTCAAATGTATTCTTTTTAATGGCTGAGTAATACTCCATTGCGTATATGTACCACAGCTTTCTTATCCATTCATCTGCTGATGGACATCTAGGTTGCTTCCATGTCCTGGCTATTATAAACAGTGTTGCGATGAACATTGGGGTACACATGTCTCTTTCAATTCTGGTTTCCTCAGTGTGTATGCCCAGCAGTGGGATTGCTTGGTCATAAGGCAGTTCTATTTCCATTTTTTTAAGGAATCTCCACACTTTTCTCCATAGTGGCTGTACTAGGTTGCATTCCCACCAACAGTGTAAGAGGGTTCCCTTTTCTCCACACCTTCTCCAGCATTTATTGCTTGTAGACTTTTGGATCACAGCCATTCTGACTGGAGTGAAATGGTACCTCATTGTGGTTTTGATTTGCATTTCTCTGATAATGAGTGATGTTGAGCATCTTTCCATGTGTTTGTTAGTCATCTGTATGTCTTCTTTGGAGAAATGTCTGATTAGTTCTTTGGCCCATTTTTTGATTGGGTCATTTATTTTTCTGGAATTGAGCTGCATGAGTTGCTTGTATATTTTTGAGATTAGTTGTTTGTCAGTTGTTTCATTTGCTATTATTTTTTCCCATTCCGAAGGCTGTCTTTTCACCTTGCTTATAGTTCCTTTGTTGTGCAGAAGCTTTTAATTTTAATTAGGTCCCATTTGTTTATTTTTGCTTTTATTTCTAATATTCTGGGAGGTGGGTCATAGAGGATCCTACTGTGATTTATGTCGGAGAATGTTTTGCCTATATTGTCCTCTAGGAGTTTTATAGTTTCTGGTCTTACCTTTAGATCTTTAATACATTTTGAGTTTATTTTTGTGTATGGTGTTAGAAAGTATTCTAGTTTCATTCTTTCACAAGTCGTTGACCAGTTTCCCCAGCACCACTTGTTAAAGAGATTGTCTTTTCTCCTTTGTATATCCTTGCCTCCTTTGTTAAAGATAAGGTGTCCATAGGTGCATGGATTTATCTCTGGGCTTTCTATTTTGTTCCATTGATCTATATTTCTGTCTTTGTGCCAGTACCATACTGTCTTGATGACTGTGGCTTTGCAGTAGAGCCTGAAGTCAGGCAGGTGGATTCCTCCAGTTCCATTCTTCTTTCTTAAGATTGCTTTGGCTGTTGGAGGTTTTTTGTATTTCCATACAAATTCTGAAATTATTTGTTCTAGCTCTGTGAAAAATACTGTTTGTAGCCTGATAGGGATTGCATTGAATCTATAGATTACTTTGCGTAGCATACTCATTTTCACTTTATTGATTCTTCCAATCCATGAACATGGTATATTTCTCCTCTTTGATTTCTTTCACCAGTGTTTTATAGTTTTCTATATATAGGTCTTTAGTTTCTTTAGATAGATATATTCCTAAATATTTTATTCTTTTCATTGCAATGGTGAATGGAATTGTTTCCTTATTTTCTCTTTCTATTTTCTCATTATTAGTGTATAGGAATGCAAGGGATTTCTGTGTGTTGATTTTATATCCTGCAACTTTACTATATTCATTGATTAGCTCTAGTAATTTTCTGGTGGAGTCTTTAGGGTTTTCTATGTAGAGGATCACGTCATCTGCAAACAGTGAGAGTTTTACTTCTTCTTTTCCAATTTGGATTCCTTTTATTTCGTTTTTGTTTTTTTGTGTTTTTTTTTTTTCTCTGATTGCTGTGGCCAAAGCTTTCAAAACTATGTTGAATAGTAGTGGTGAGAGTGTGCACCCTTGTCTTGTTCCTGACTTTACAGAAATGCTTTCAATTTTTCACCATTGAGGATAATGTTTGCTGTGGGTTTGTCATATATAGCTTTTATTATGTTGAGGTATATTCCTTCTATTCCTGCTTTCTGGAGAGTTTTTATCATAAATGGATGTTGAATTTTGTCAAAGGCTTTCTCTGCATCTATTAAGATAATCATATGGCTTTTATTTTTCAATTTGATAATGTGGTGTATTACATTGATTGATTTGTGGATATTGAAGAAACCTTGGATCCCTGGGATAAAGCCCACTTGGTAATGGTGTATGATCTTTTTAATGTGTTTTTGGATTATGATTGCTAGATTTTTTAAAAGGATTTTTGAATTTTGGTCATCGGTGATATTGGCCTGTAGTTTTCTTTTTCTGTGTACCACAGCTTTCTTATTCATTTTTCTGTTGATGGACATCTAGGTTGCTTCCATGTCCTAGCTATTGTAAACAATGCTGCGATGAACATTGGCATACACGTGTCTCTTTCAGTTATATCCTTAGTGTGTATGCCCAGCAGTGGGATTGCTGGGCCATATGGCAGTTCTATTTCCAGTTTTTTAAGGAATTTCTGTGCTGTTCTCCATAGTGGTTGTACTAGTTTGCATTCCCACCAACAGTGTAAGAGGGGTCCCTTTTCTCTGCACCCTCTCCAGCATTTATTGTTTGCATACTTTTTGATAGCAGCTATTCTGACTGGGGTGAGATGGTACTGCACTGTGGTTTCTATCTGCATTTCTCTGATAACGCATGGTGTTGATCATCTTTTCATGTGTTTGTTAGCCTTCTGTATGTCTTCTTTGGAGAAATATCTGTTTAGTTATTTGGCTTATTTTCTGATTAGGATATTTATTTTTCTGAAATTGAGCTGCATAAGATGCTTGCATATTTTTGAGATTAATTCTTTGTCAGTTGCTTCACTTGCTATTATTTTCTCTTATTCTGAAGGCTATCTTTTCATATTGCTTATAGTTCTCTTTGTTGTGCAAAAGCTTTTAAGTTTAATTAGGTCCCATTTGTTTATTTTTGCTTTTATTTCCATTACTCTGGGAGGAGGGTTATAGAGGATCCTGCTGTGATTTATGTCAGAGATTGTTTTGCCTATGTTTTCCTCTAGGAGTTTTATAGTTTCTGGTCTTACATTTAAATCTTTAATCCATTGTAAGTTTGTTTTTGTGTATGGTGTTGGAAAGTGTTCTCAGTTCAGTTCAGTTGCTCGGTCGTGTCCGACTCTCTGCGACCCCATGAATCGCAGCACGCCAGGCTTCCCTGTCCATCACCAAATCCTGGAGTTCACTCAAACTAACATCCATCAAGTCGGTGATGCCATTCAACCATCTCATCCTCTGTCGTCCCCTTCTTCTCCTGCCCCCAATCCCTCCAAGCATCAAAGTCTTTTTCAATAAGTCAACTCTTGGCATAAGGTGGCCAAAGTACGGGAGTTTCAGCTTTAGCATCAGTCCTTCCAAAGAAATTCCAGGGCTGATCTCCTTCAGAATGGACTTGTTGGATCTCCTTGCAGTCCAAGGGACTCTCAAGAGTCTTATCCAACACTGCAGCTCAAAAGCATCAATTCTTCAGCACTCAGCCTTCTTCACAGTCCAACTCTCACATACATACTTGACTACTATAAAAACCATAGCCTTGACTAGACAGACCTTAGTCAGCAAAGTAATGACTCTGCTTTAGAATATACTATCTAGGTTGGTCATAACTTTTCTTCCAAGAAGTAAGCGTCTTTTAATTTCATGGCTGCAATCACCATCTGCAGTGATTTTGGAGCCCAAAAAGATAAAGTCTGACACTGTTTCCACTGTTTCCCCATCTATTTCCCATGAAGTGATGTGACCGGATGCCATAATCTTCGTTTTCTGAATGTTTAGCTTTAAGCCAACTTTTTCACTCTCCACTTTCAATTTCATCAAGAGGCTTTTTAGCTCCTCTTCACTTTCTGCCATAAGGGTGGTGTCATCTGCATATCTGAGGTTATTGATATTTCTCCCTGCAATCTTGATTCCAGCTTGTGTTTCTTCCAGTCCAGCGTTTCTCATGATGTACTCTGCATAGAAGTTAAATAAGCAGGGTGACAATATACAGCCTTGACGTACTCCTTTTCCTATTTGGAACCAGTCTGTTGTTCCGTGTCCAGTTCTAACTGTTGCTTCCTGGCCTGCATACAGGTTTCACAAGAGGCAGGTCAGGTGGTCTGGTATTCCCATCTCTTTCAGAATTTTCTACAGTTTATTGTGATCCTCACAGTCAAAGGCTTTGGCATAGTCAGTAAAGAAGAAAGAGATGTTTTCTGGAACTCTCCAGACCCAATGGATGCTGGCATTTTGATATCTGGTTCCTCTGCCTTTTCTAAAACCAGCTTGAACATCATGAAATTCACAGTTCATGGATTGTTGAAGCCTGGATTGGAAAATTTTGAGCATCACTTTACTAGCGTGTGAGACGAGTGCAATTGTGTGGTAGTTTGAACATTCTTTAGCATTGCCTTTCTTTGGAATTAGAATGAAGACTGACCTTTTCCAGTCCTGTGGCCACTGCTGAGTTTTCCAAATTTGTTAGCATATTGAGTGTAGCACTTTCACAGCATCATCTTTCAGGATTTGAAATAGGTCTACTGGAATTCCATCACCTCCACTAGCTTTGTTCGTAGTGATGCTTTCTAAGGCCCAATTGACTTCACATTCCAGGATGTCTGGCTCTAGATGGGCGATCACACCATCGTGATTATATGGGTTGTGAAGATCTTTTTTGTACAGTTCTTCCATGTATTCTTTCCACCTCTTCTTAATATCTTCTGCTTCTGTTAGGTCCATACCATTTCTGTCCTTTATCGAGCCCATCTTTGCATGAAATATTCCCTTGGTATCTCTAATTTTCTTTAAGGGATCTCTAGTCTTCCCCTTTTGTTGTTTTCCTCTATTTCTTTGCATTGATCGCTGAAGAAGGCTTTCTTATCTCTTCTTGCTATTCTTTGGAACTCTGCATTCAGATGCTTATATCTTTCCTCTGCTCCTTTGCTTTTTGTTTCTCTTTTTTTCACAGCTATTTGTAAGGCTTCCCCAGACAGCCACTTTGCTTTTTTGCATTTCTTTTCCATGGGGATGGTCTTGATCCCTGTCTCCTGTACAATGTCACGAACCTCATTCCTTAGTTCATCAGGCACTCTATCTATCAGATCTAAGCCCTTAAATCTATTTCTCACTTCCACTGTATAATCATAAGGGATTTGATTTAGGTCATACCTGAATGGTCTAGCAGTTTTCTCTGCTTTCTTCAATTTCAGTCTGAATTTGGTAATAAGGAGTTCATGATCTGATCCACAGTCAGCTCCTGGTCTTGTTTTTGTTGACTGCATAGAGCTTCTCCATCTTTTGCTGCAGAGAATATAATCAGATTTTGGTGTGACCATCTGGTGATGTCCATGTGTAGAGTCTTCTCTTGTGTTGTTGGAAGAGGGTGTTTTCTATGACCAGTGCATTTTCTTGGCAAACTCTATTAGTCTTTGCCCTGCTTCCTTCCACATTCCAAGGCCAAATTTTCCTGTTATTCCAGGTGTTTCTTGACTTCCTACTTTTCCATTCCAGTCCCCTATAATGAAAAGGACATCTTTTTGGGGTGTTAGTTCTAAAAGGTCTTGTAGGTCTTCATAGAACCGTTCAACTTCAGCTTCTTCGGTATTACTGGTTGGGGCATAGACTTGGATTACTGTGATATTGAATGGTTTGCCTTGAAAACGAACAGAGATCATTCTGTCATTTTTGAGATTACATCCAAGTACTGCATTTCAGACTCTTTTGTTGACCATGATGACTACTCCATTTCTTCTGAGGGATTCCTGCCTGCCATAGTAGATATAATGGTCATCTGAGTTTAACTCACCCTTTCCAGTCCATTTTAGTTCGCTGATTCCTAGAATGTTGACGTTCACTCTTGCCATCTCCTGTGTGACCACTTCCAATTTGCCTTGATTCATAGACCTGACATTCCAGGTTCTTGTGCAATATTGCTCTTTACTGCATTGGAACTTGATTCTATCGCCAGTCACATCCACAGCTGGGTATTGTTTTTGCTTTGGCTCCATCCCTTCATTCTTTCTGGAGTTATTTTTCCACTGACCTCCTGTAGCATATTGGGCACCTACTGACCTGGGGAGTACCTCTTTCAGTATCCAACCATTTTGCCTTTTCATACTGTTCATGGTGTTCTCAAGGCAAAAATACTGAAGTGATTTGCCATTCCGTTCTCCAGTGGACCACACTCTGTCACCTCTCTCCAAGAAAGTGTTCTCGTTTCCCTCTTTTACAAGTGGTTGACCAGTTTTCCCAGCACCATTTGTTAAAGAGATTGTCTTTTCTCCATTGTATATTCTTGCCTCCTTTGTCAAAGATAAGGTGTCCATAGGTGTGTGGATTTATCTCTGGGCTTTCCATTTTGTTCCATTGACCTATATTTCTGTCTTTATGTCAA
Source organism: Budorcas taxicolor (assembly GCF_023091745.1). Lineage (NCBI taxonomy): Eukaryota > Metazoa > Chordata > Mammalia > Artiodactyla > Bovidae > Budorcas > Budorcas taxicolor. Next base: position 2,253,300 of record NC_068935.1, read on the forward strand.
TACCATACTGCCCTGATGACTGTATCTCTCTCTTATCCCATCTCTAGAAAGGGATCTGCTCCAGCAGCAGGAGAAGCTTCTCCATCTTGGAGATCTGCGTCAAGTTGGAGGACTCTTCCTTTGATAATAATCTCAAAGGCGGTGACCCTAAGATGGAGGTAGGCCATGATTTGACTTCTCTTTCCAACACTCGACAGTTACACTTCATAGTGTTCTCCCATCTAGTTCTCAGACAGCATCATCTACATCTTGGGGCTCTTCAAATTCAACAAATGCAAAGCCGGGAGGGTTTCAAGCAACCCAGACCCTTCAGAGTGGACCATAATTGTCAAAAGCTCGCTTCAATTCAGACTTGTTACCTTTATTTCCAGAATTACCTACATAAAATTTATAGTCCAATGGACAGGAATCATGATACATTTAGAGATCTTAGGTTAGAAATGTGGAGGTACAAATTCATATAACCTAGGCTAACTTTTCCCAGTTTGTTCCCTTCCGCCTGGCATTCCGGGATGCTCTTGCACACCCAACATCCATGAAATGGAGAACTAACTCCATCTTGCCCTTATTTATATGTTATACATACTGGAGTCACATGATCTGATGAGCTCACCCAATGAGAGGTGGAGGAGGTCGAGACATAATGGCTACAAACGCTACAATAACTGAGGTTGCTAGGAGCATTCTCTGGTCATACCTCCTTGCCTGTGGAGACGGGTGGTGTCAGGCTTCTGGTTAGGCCTTCTGTTAGGCCAGAGCTCCCTCAGGTTTAATCCCCACTTGATGACATCCAATTTCGGAAATCTTTTTAAATTAACTGCTTCAACTGTTTTATATGAGCTTACAGATGGAGGAAGGGATAAATGGGAATGATCATATATAAAAAATGAGTTAGAGCCAGGGAAGTAGTTTTTGATGAAAAACGTCAGGGAAAAGAGGGTTATTTTAATTCTTAAGTCACTCCCCCACAAGACATACGTATAAGAAAAACAAAAAGAGAGAGAGAAAAGAGGGCTATGCATGGTTAATTTACTTCATCAGTACAAGCTGAAGTGTAAGCACAGCACAAGTTGAAGTGCCCTGTTTTCCAAGAAGCTCTGTGACAAGATGTTGAAATGGAACATGCACTAATGGTAGAAAGCAAATGTCAGGGTCATTCAACTGTGCTGCCTTCTCAGCAGGTGGCAGACCAAGAGAGAGCACTTGGGTCCAGTGTTGCTAGCAGTGACAGAGGAGACCCAGTTTATTGCTATTTATTGTGTAGGCAGTAACAATGATGCTGGATGATTCACTCATGCTGTATGGACAGAGAGTGGGCTTAGGGAAAGGAGAGGTGGTGTGTTGTGTGTGTGTTTTCCATAAAGACAATACTGCCCCCGCACACTGAATTAATATAGATATGCTTTACTTTTCTCCAAACATAAAGGCAGTTGAGTTCCTCCTTTACCTTTCTTCCATAGACAGACAAATAGACAAACAAATACTGCAACAATCCCCACTCCAATACATATAAAATGAGTAACTATATCTGGACTTGTGCCTTTCAAGTTTTCTCACAAATTGATGGCTCAAAAAGATGAGTTCTCACTGTGAGGCTGCAGAGAGATGTGGTCTTGAATTCCTAATGAGAAAATGCTGCAGTCTTCTTTCAGGCAAAACTTGCCTTGTATGCAGAATGAGGATCAGCAGCCATTTCTTGTTCAAGTTCCCTACAGAAAGCAATTGAAAGTGAGGGAAGAGGAGCAATCAGTGTTAAGGGGTTTAGAAAGCAATTAACTCTTTCAGGTCCCAGAAACCTTAAAGCCTAATGTCTGATAATAATAGCTCTTTTGCTGTTGGCTTCTGGGCACAAAAGCCTTTCTGTGTCCCCCGTTTCTTATTTTCAAGAAATAGGCTTCATTCAGCCCATATGACCTTCCCTAAATCTCAAAGGGTGGGTTCAAACAGTTGCTAATCATGGAAGGGTGGGGATGGGTAACAAGAGAGGAGCAGTAAATAAACAATAGTGCAACCTTGGGGCAGGGTCCTGGTTCCCTCTGAAGGGATACACATAATAATATCTTTGAGTTATTTTGCAGATACTGAAACTGTGTGCTGCCCGCAAACACAGACCCCAGACCAGTTGGAACCAGGTTGATAATGCTATTAATTTCCATGCCACCAAGCAATCAGAAGAATATCCATGAGCTGATCATACCCTCCTCTCTGAACCAATAGTACAAAGCTCCTCACTAGTCCCTCCGGGTCAAGACACAGTTTTTAGGGCATTAGATCACTTTGGCCCCTTTTGCCTGGCAAAGCAATAAAGCTATTCTTTTCTATTTCACCTTAAACTGTCTCCAAGTTTCAATTTAGTAGTGGTATACAGGGGCCAAATTCAGCTACATTTTTGGTGTACTTACCAAGTGTCAGGCACTTTTGTAAGCGTTCATCATAGATAATTTCTTTTAATCATCATAACTGTTAGTGAGTTTTTTAATGGAGAACTAAATTTAGGGAATCTGATTCTAGAGCTCCAAGTCTAAAGCCCTATGAGGACTGCCAGATAGATAAACTAGGGGCTTAGACAGCTCTAGATTAAAATGTAGTTTCTGTCAAGCAGATGACCATATTTAGCTGCGTTTCCTCATCTGTAAAATAGGGAAAAACATTACCTGGATTACAGAATTGTCCAAGGCTTATACGAAATAAATCTCACACTTAAGCATTTTGCAGTGTCTAACCCAGAGTAATTCCTCTCTATATGGTAGCAATTATTACAAGCAACTGATGATCCATTATATATTTATTATATACATCCTTAATAACTTCTGCACAGAGAATGGTGATAAAGTTATATAGGTAGGCAATGGCCAAATCAGAAAGGATCTTGTCCATTTTATTCCCCAAAAGGGATATTATAAATATATCTGCATTTAAAAAATATAATTCTGCAGCACAGTAAATGGTGAGTAACCTTTGAGGCCAAGAAAATGAGTTAGGATACTACAATAATAGTCCAGGGGAGAAATAGGAACTTAAGAGAATAGTAGTATAACAGAGATAAGAAAATAGATATGAAATATTTTAACTAAATCATATTAAAATGACCTAAGGATTGCTTGGATATGGGGGGTGGGACTAACAAAGTGATAAGTGAGGTGGAATTAGCAGAGACGTCACCCAGATTTCTGACTTGGTAGTCTGATAGTGGGATAATTATTTTCACTGACTGAAATAGGAAACAAAGGATTAAAAGTAGGTGTGTAAAGGAATCACTTTACTTGGATAAAGGTGAGCTATATTTTAGATGTGTTGAAATGGAGTTACCTGTGGGATAATTGAAAATATATGGGTTGTTACTTTGGAAAAACTATGACTGGAGACATAGATTTGGGGTGTCAACACACAGGTTGAAATATTAAATGTGATTGGAATCAAACTAAAGACCATATTTTAAGACAGGTAGGCTGAGGGCAAAATTCTTGGACACACCAATATGTATCAGGTAGGTAGGGAGAGGAAGAAAAGTGACAAAAATTCAAGGAAGAGCAATCAGGAAGGCCAGAGAAAAAATAAAGGGCAACAATGTATAAATCACTGGAGTGTGTATGATGGTCAGATTGTCTCAGAGGATCAAATGTTACAGAGACCAAACAAGTTTAAGAATTGCATGGTGGTCGTGAGATCTAAGAGCATGGCCATGCTGCCCATCTCCTGGAGGCCTCTTTAGATCCAGTCTTCACCCTTCTTCAATATACTGTGTTCTATGCCTGGGCAGTTGATACGTATGAACTTCATCAACAGATTTTGAATTAGGCTCAAATGTTGAGGAGTTTTGTAGATATGTGTGAAAGAGAAAAGTGAGGTTTGGGTATTTATTCACCTTACTATAGTTACTAAACCCAACTTGGTCAGCTTGCCTGGGCATGCAGTAAAATCTTCTGACAGCAGGTTGTGGAGGAAGAAATTGCAGCATTTATTACAAGGTGCCAAGCAAGTTGTCTATCTCTTTTCTGCTGAAGTCCTGACTGATACTTGGAGATGATTGGAAGAGTTTCAGTGTAGAAGTGGGGACAAGAGTGTAACCAAGCAGGACCGTATGGGGCCTTCCATGTCAGGCCTTTCCCCCACATCCTCTGCTTTTGCTCCTTTCTGAAGTACATAGATAAAGGTATCTGATGCACATTTTCTCAGCTCTTTTACAGATATTAAAATTCCCACTAAATGGGAACTATTAACTAGTTGACGACTGAGTATATAACCTCCTGGAGCCTAAAAATTGATGATGTTACCCCCTGTGACACCACTCTGTTACTTCACCATCAACCAATCAGAGAATTGTGCAGGTGCTGATCGCATACCCTGTGACCTTCCTCCCTCACCTAGCTTTTAAAAATGCTTTGCTGAAACCCTTCAGGAAGTTCAGTCTTTTTGAGCATGAGCCATATCTCCTTGCATGGTCCTGCAATAAACCTTTCTCTACTCCAAACTCCAATGTTTCAGTTTGCTTGGCTTCACTGCATCAGGCACACTGACTCAGGCACACTCACGGTTGCTAACAAAAGCTATACTAGATGGAAATGTGGAACAAGTGGAAGGTGAGGGAATGGAAATAGTGAGTACAGAAAACCCTTTTAAGGTTAATAGTTAAAGTGAAAAGAGGGGCTAGTAGCTGGAACAGGCCACAGAGGGAGCAAGGGCTTAATATTTTAAATATGTGGGAGGTTTTAAAGTATTTATAGGCCAAAGTGAGCCAGCCAGAAAAGAGATGCTAGATTGAACATGTAGTACGGGGAAAAACTAGAGTTAGAGTAAGATTTCAGAGGAGACAATAAAGGATGTATTCTAGAGCACAGGAAGAAACATTCATCTTGGAAAGAAAGAGATTGAACTGATAGAAATAAGGTTATATATAGATAAAGATAAGTTTGCAGGTTGGGGACAGAAAATTGCAGTAGTTTTGCCTGAAGACATCTATTCTCTGAGATGAATAGGGAATTGTGAAGATTTCTATTCTCCTCTGAGATGAGTAGATAATTGTGAAGAATCAGTGATGTTGGAAACAGAAGAAAGATCTTCCTAGGGACACTTGAAAAAAAATTACCATGCTCTTCTGAGAACTCAACTGTGGTTGGAATCAATAAACTTGTGGTCATACTGATATTCAAAATTATGGGAAAATGGTCAATCTCAGTGACTTAAGGTGGGAATGAAGGAGTTAGTAAGTTGGCTTGATCCAGCTTTTGGAATTTTACAGGTCAATATCAGTGTGAGGGAGTGGAAGATACTAACAAGAGAAGAGTGGAAGAGATGGTTCATAGGGTGAGTTGAATAAGGAGGAAAATGAGATTAGAAGTAAGCAGATAACTTGTGGAAAATGGAAAAAGAATGAAGGAGCTATAAGAGTGTGAAGGAAAAATGTTGCCCACTGTATCAGCAAAGGATGACTCAACCATCAATCCATCAGTCACTTCTGCCTCAACCACTGAGCCCTGAGGGAACTCAGAATGGTGACAAATGGGTTGTTGGCTTATAGTTATACTTTCTTGTTTTCTGCATATTGTTTACAAACTGTTATTTATCAACTCAAGCATTTTTACTATTTTCTACCTGGATAAATATTTATATGATGCTATTAATATGAATTTTTTCTCAAATTCATAACTATTTATAAAAACTTAAACCCTCAGCCACTGCAGCCACCCCCAATGGTGCAATCCCAGAAGACTAAGAATGGAAAAGGACAGGACACTGGCTCCACATAACTAAGGTATACATCAAAAGAATGCTTTCTATAAGCCCAGATTCTTGCATCCTCCCATACATGAAAAATCAATAAATTCAATAACTTGAGATATTTGGTTTCCTTTGATTAATAGCAATATTTTGATGTTCTGACTTCCTAACTTTTGTAGCAAAATTCCTAACTGTTGTAGCAAAACTCCTATATATCTTGGCTCCTCACTTACTTCTTCATAGCAATCCCTCAGAGCAATCTGAGAAGCCGTATTCTGGGCTTCAGTTCAGTTCAGTCACTCAGTCGTGCCTGACTCTTTGCGACCCCATGAATCACAGCACGCCAGGCCTCCCTGTCCATCACCAACTCCCGGAGTTCACTCAGACTCACGTCCATTGTGTCAGTGATGCCATCCAGCCATCTCATCCTGGGTCGCCCCCTTCTCCTCCTGCCCCCAATCCCTCCCAGCATCAGAGTTTTTCCAATGAGTCAACTCTTCGCATGAGGTGGCCAAAGTACTGGAGTTTCAGCTTTAGCATCATTCCTTCCAAAGAAATCCCAGGGCTGATCTTCAGAATGGACTGGTTGGATCTCCTTGCAGTCCAAGGGACTCTCAAGAGTCTTCTCCAACACCACAGTTCAAAAGCATCAATTCTTCTGTGCTCAGCCTTCTTCACAGTCCAACTCTCACATCCATACATGACCACTGGAAAAACCATAGCCTTGACTAGACGGACCTTAGTCGGCAAAGTAAAGTCTCTGCTTTTCAATATGCTATCTAGGTTGGTCGTAATTTTTCTTCCGAGGAGTAAGCGTCTTTTAATTTCATGGCTGCAATCACCATCTGCAGTGATTTTGGAGCCCCCAAAAATAAAGTCTGACACTGTTTCCACTGTTTCCCCATCTATTTCCCATGAAGTCATGGGACCGGATGCCATGATCTTCGTTTTCTGAATGTTGAGCTTTAAGCCAACTTTTTCAGTCTCCACTTTCACTTTCATCAAGAGGCTTTTTAGTTCCTCTTCAGTTTCTCCCATAAGGGTAGTGTCATCTGCATATCTGAGGTTATTGATATTTCTCCTGGCAATCTTGATTCCAGCTTGTGTTTCTTCCAGTCCAGCGTTTCTCATGATGTACTCTGCATATAAGTTAAATAAGCAGGGTGACAACATATAGCTTTGACGTACTCCTTTTCCTATTTGAAACCAGTCTGTTGTTCCATGTCCAGTTCTAAATATTGCTTCCTGACCTGCATACAGATTTCTCAAAAGGCAGTCAGGTGGTCTGGTATTCCCATCTCTTTCAGAATTTTGCATAGTTTATCGTGAATCTTAACACCTCAGAAATTTCACCAAATAAAACAAAATTCTCAATTTTTAGGTTATGTATTTTTTTTCAGTCAATGAAAGCTTGTTAAGCTAACAAACAAACAAACAAACAAACCAAAAACAAGTATAGTGGAAATACGGAAAGAAGAGCACTGAAAGCAAGGTTGGCAGGCTGGTTTCCAATGAGGCAGCCTGAACAATGACATGGTTTAAGGTATTGCAACCAACTTGTAAATAAACTTGACTTACAAATCATACAAGAGAATATTATGTTAATCATATTTTTTCTTGTTTTCTTATATTGTTTAGAGACTCTTATTTACCAACTCATGTATTTTTTTTTTACTGTTTTATACTGGGATAAACATTTATATGATGCTATTAATATGAATTTTTTTTCTCAAATTCATAGTTATTTATAAAAACTTAACAAATATATTGTAGTAATGTTTTCTTGGGCTCCAAAATCACTTCAAATGGTGACTGCAGCCAAGAAATGAAAGGATGCCTGCTCCTTGGAATAAAAGCTATAACCAACCTAGACAGCATATTAAAAAGTAGAGAACAAACAAAGGTCCATATAGACAGAGCTATGGTTTATCTAGTAGTCATGTATGGATGTGAGAGTTGGACCATAAAGAAAGCTGAGCCCCAAAGAATTGATGGTTTTGAACTGTGGTGTTGGAGAAGACTCTGGAGAGTCCTTTGGAGAGCAAGGCGATCAAATCAGTCAATCTTAAAAGAAATCAGTCCTGGATATTCATTGGAAGGACTGATGCTGAAGCTGAAGCCCCAGTATTTTGGCCACCTGATGTGAAGAACTGACTCACTGGAAAGACCCTGATCCTGGAAAAGAAGGCAGGAGGACAAGGGGATGACAGAGGATGAGATGGTTGGATAGAATCACTGACTTTATGGTCATGAGTTTGAGCAAGCTTCAGGAGTTGGTGATGGACAGGGAAGCCTGACATGCTGCAGTCCATGGGGTTGCAAAGAGTCGGACACAACTGAGTAAGCTGAACTGAATAATGTTAAAAATATTAAATGTCACTTTTAATAGTCCCTAAATATAAAAGATTTTACTAACAGATGCTCTTTTCTAAATTTTAAAATTGAGCAATTATTTATTTTATATGTAATAGTAGACAAATTTCTTTTCCTGCTAGCATTTTGTACCCTGCCAGGATCAGTTGTATCTCTTGATTGTTTATGATTAATGCCTGATTAACTGGTAGCAGAAAGTAGTATGGTAGGTCCTTTGGAGATTTTCAAATAAGATAGATGTATAATAAATGTTATTTATGTAATTTTAGCTAGAGATTAAAGGTAGATCTTATTTTGGGAGAAGAACATTTATTCTCTTCCCGCCTTTGCTTTCATCCATGTGGAGGAAATTCCACTAGTGATTTTTATGAATGATGAGTTTGGGGAAAGGAACTGAGCTTGTGTCGCTCAGTGATGAATTCATTCTGATGCTGCCAGCAGCCTTGTAGGGGCGACATGGCACAGTGGTTAAGAGCGGGTCATGGAATTAAACTGCTAGACTTATACTGAATGGCACTTATACCACATACTAGACATTGTGATTTTGAGTTAAATTTTACTTTACTTCTCTGTCCTTAAATTTCTTAGTCTATAAAATGGACATTGTAATAGTACCTACCACATACAGTTATTTAGATGAAATGAGGTAATACATTTAAAATACTAAGATCTGTGCCTGGAACCTAGAAGCATTCAGTTAGCTGGTATTATCATTTCCACTTTGGAGATAAAAATCAGAGTTCAGAAAACACATGTGGCTTGCCAAAAGCCACTAGTTCGTAAACAGAACCAGAATTATAAACCAGGTCTTTTGGGTTCTCAAACTCTCCTTTTCTATATCTCAGTGTCCTCTTGCGAGGGCTTGGTTCATCCATCCTGTTTTAGTGCAATTTATTAGTCTCCTGGAAGAAAGGCATGAAACCAAAACATCCAATCCACTTGGAATCAAACCTACATCTGTGTGTTATCTATGATGCAAAATCCAGTGCAGTGAGTATATGGATAATTGTGTCACGTTTTCTTCATATGCTTTTATGATGGCCTGTATTTGCTTTCACAGCACTCAATAGACTCTTTAGTCCATTATCAAAGAGCAGTTGGCATGAGCAGCATCTGCATCACTTGGGAACCTGTTAGAAAAGCAGGATCCCAGGCCCCACCCCAGATTGAAACAGAGTCTGCAGTTTAATGACATCCAGTTAATTCATACTTTCATAACTGAGAAGTATTTCTATAGTTAGTAGATAATAGTAGAAATTAATTAAATGGGTATTTGACATGCTGTATTTTCTGTATATTTACAGTCATACTTTAATGTCTATTATGAAGGAAAGTTACATGGCTCAAAATAGCTTGGAGTTAAAACTCCCCTCCAGGTCCTCCCCACCATTCTGTGCAAAAGAAAGGACTCTCTCTCTCAAAGGTAAAAATGGACATTAAAGTTGATTATGCCCAGCTCCAAGCTGGTCCAGCCCCCCAGCTGGTCCAGCCTCTGGCCAATCTCCGAAATCCCTTGCCCCAGCTTTTTAAGAAATAACTACTCCGAACAACCTTGGAGAAGAACAGGCCCCCTTAAGACAGTAACTTTCTACATATATGCCTATATATACTTACTCATTTCTTAGTGCAGCAGCTCACTAATCTGACTTCTGCCCCTTCTCACCTCATTAAAGGTGACCTGTTCCTGTAAAGTGTGGGTCTTGTTCTTTTTCTGAACCTCACCTGCTTTAACTCCCTTACCTTACATTTTTGGTGCCGAAAACTGGGAGGTTGAGGTTCCTTCTCGTTCTCCATGGCCAGCTCTTCAGAGTGTGGAAACTTGCCAAGCTCACTTTCCCGCCCTCGAGAGGACGCCCTATGCCTTCGTGAGAAGTACAGGTCCTGTGTAAGGGCTTTATTGGTTTTCCATGTAACCTGAAAAATATTGGCCTCTCTCTCTTTCTCTCTCTTCCTTTTTTCTCTACACTTTCTTTTCCATGAGACCAACCAACTCTAGGACAGAAGCCTTTTGACATTTGACCACTCTACATGCAATATTCCACTCGAGCCAGCCTCTAGATTAGGGTAAGATCCAGATGGTGTTCTAGAGGCGCCTTAGAACCCAGTCCTTTCTGGATCCCAGAGACCCCAGGCCTAGGGCCACTCTGTAGGTGATGGTGGGAGACGCTCCACCTCAGCACAGAGGTCTTTTCTCATTACTCCTATTGTGACTACAGGTGATGACTCGAGTTCCCAATAAGAGCATCTGCTTGCCTTTCAATCATGGAGTCTGGCCAATCTGTCCCAAAAAATTCCCCTCTGGCCTGTGTTCTCAAAAATCTCAAACCACTCTTACTCACTGAACTCAAAGCTAACCGCTTAAAACAAGTCTATACAGATCTAGCCTCAATACCAATTAGACAACCAAAATCACTGGTCTGAGTTTGGGACTTTCGGTTTCAATATTTTATTAGATCTCAGTAACTTCCTCAACCAGAATGGCAAATGGTCAAAGGTCCCCTATATTCAAGACTCCTGAGACCTTAAAAGCTGTCCTTCTCTCTCCTCTGCTCTCTCTCCCTCTCCATTACAAAAGAATCCAAATCTAAAGCCCCTAAAAGGCCCCCTAAACATTTAGCCCCCAATTTTGACCAGACAGATGAGCTTTCTCCCTACCTCTCCCCCCCAAAAAAAAAGCTTCCAGAGACGAGACTGAGACCCCATCCTTTAGCTCTTCCTCCTCCAAAACAGAAAGTGATGACTCCATAACCCCAAAAGAGATTTCCACCCCACCTGCATCAGCCAGGACCCAAAGCAAACACATTTCCTCTCAGAGAGATAGCGAGACCGGAGGGCCCTACACGGGTTCATGTGCCTTTCTCAATTTCTGATATGAGCCAAATTGAAGAAAATTGAGATCCTTTTTAAAAAATCCTACTAGATACAGAAAAAAATTCCTCTTCCTTACACAAACATCATTTAACCTAGAATGATTTTTATTACATCCTAAATGCCACTTTAACTCCTGATGGAAAAAAAAAAAAAAAAACGAATATGACAGGCAGCCTGGACTCATGCTGATCAGCTCCATAATCAAAATAAGACTAATTCAGTGACTGATGATACAGTCCCTTTAACTGAGCCACAGTGGACATATCAAGCAGGCAATGCCTACATCTGGCACCTACATCATATGATCACCTGTTTAATAAATGAAATGCTAAAAAGCTCTCACATTCATGATAACTACAATAAGATTAGAAAAATGACTCAAAAAAAAAAAAGGATAAAAATCCTGCCCTTTTTCTTTCACAGCTTACTGAGGCAGTCCAAAAATATACTAGTCTAGATATTTCCACCCCTGCCAGACTTCTGTACCTACATGTCCAGTTCATAAGCCAGTCAGCCCCTGATATTTGCCAAAAACTATGCCAGTTAGAGAGGGCCCTGAGACCTCCCAAAGAGACCTTCTAGAAATAGCCTTCAAGAAATTCAATAATAGAGAGGAAGAGGCTAAGAGGGAAAAAGGCCATGAGAGAAAAGCTAAATATGCCTTTTTGGTGGCAGCAATTAAGATCAGCCCAGACCAAGTCATCCCAGACTGAAACTTAAGACCCCCCCCCCAACCCCCCCGGACCCTGCTTCTGATGCAACCTGTCAGGATACTGGACAAAGACATGTCCGAACTTGCAGCCCCCCACAAAAGCATGCCCAACCTGCGGTCAGTGGAGATACTGAAAAGTGGACTGTCCCCAGAGATGCCGTGACACCCCTGGGGAGGTCCCCACCTCCAAGACCTGGAAAGTGAAATGTCCACAGGGAAGCCCTGGTGCCCCTGGAGACATCCCCATTTCTCCCCAAAACCCCAGCCCCACCCTAGGAGAATTTTTCTAATAATTGGACCTAGGTTTCAGCCCCCCAGTCCGTGTCCCGGATACGAGCTCAGAACTTAGGGTAGATGTGTTAATGGCCGGAAAAAAGACCTACTTTATAGTAGACACTGGAGCCGCTTTCTCTCTCTTAACTTCCTACTCTGGCCCAACTCAAGACTCAGAACTCACAATCAAGGGGGTCTCCGGAGTTCCCTTAAGGGCAAAAATCAGCCCTCCGTTACTCTGTCAATTAAAAAATCCACCCTCATACACCCATTCCTCATAATGCCTAAGTGCCCAGTGACACTCCTAAAGAGAGATTTGTTATCCAAATTGGGGGGCTTTATTGCCATACTTCCCCTTGATACAGTTTCTATATTCTACATGTAGATGACACCTACACCTCACCCCTGACCTTCCCTTGGATCTACCTGCCTTATACCCCCAAGTCAGGGACACTGATCACCCATCCATAGTCAAACATCATCCCCCAGTCCACATTACCCTGAAAGACCCCGTGACTATAATCACCCAACAACAGTACTCTCTCACCCCAGGGGCCCACAAGGGACTTAAGCCTATCATAGACCATCTTCTTCAAGCCTCTATCTTAATTCCTACCCATTCACCACACAACACCCCTATTCTGGCAGTAAGAAAGAGACCAAACTCTTAGAGATTGGCCCAAGATCTGTGAAAAATCAATGAGGCTATTATGCTGACATTCCCGGTAGTCCCTAACCCTTACACCCTTCTGTCCTCCATGCCCCTGACTGTAACCCACTTCACGGTATTAAATCTCAAAGATGCCTTTTTTGACATCCCCTCCCACCCCCTCTCCCAACCCCTTTTGTCTTCACCTGACAAGACCCCAGATCTCATGTTTCCCAATAACTAACATGGACAGTGGTCCCCCAGGTGTTCAGAGAGAGCCCCCACTTTTTTGGACAGGCTTTACAAAAGGACCTACAAACACTCGACTTAGCTCCAAGTAATCTCCTACAATACGTAGATGACCTTCTCTTTTGTAGCCTAACCCACAAACTCTGCCTCCAACATACTGCCAAACTCCTTGGGGCCCTGGGATCCTGGGGTTCTCAGGTATGCTGATCCAAGGCCCAAATAGTACAGACAAACGTCACCTACCTGGGGGGGGGGGTCTCCATATCCCGCCAACAAAGAACTATTCCCCTAGATAAAATCCAGGCCTTAATTAACTGTACACTTTCAAAAACAAAAAGAGAACTCCTGTCTATCCTTGGCCTCCTAAACTTTTTCCATATCTGGATTCCTAACGTCTCCTTCATTGCAAAGCCACTCTGTGAGGCAACTAAAAGATGTCTGGATGAGCTTCTCTTTAACCATTCCTTGCTAGCCAATCCTATTCACCAGCTCACCCAGAGCCTTCTCTGAGTGTCAAATCTCCACCTGCCAGGTCATATCAAACCATTCTTTCTCTGTGCCCATTCCAACCAAGGACAGGCCCTGGGACTTCTATGTCAGTGGGTGGGCCAGAGAAACCTGGGCCTATCTGTCAAAACAGCTTGACATGGTGAACAAGGAGTGGCCTCCCTACATACAGGCCATGACTGCTATAGCGGCCCTCATACCCGAAGCAAATAAACTCTCTAGACATGCCTCTTTAACAGTCTGTTCTCCATACACCTTCCGAGACTTACTATCACATTGGGCTTTCCTCTCCTTTTCCCCTTCCAGGGTACAGATCCTACAGGCCTTTCTCCTCGACCCTCGGCTCTCATTCTCCCCCTTCTCTCCCCTTAAACCCACCAGCTTATTACCAAGGTCCTCTACAACAGACCCTCTCCTACATAGCTGCAACCTCCCTCTTTAATACCTGAAGCACAAAAACTAACCCCAAATGCTCCTCTAAATGTATGCTTACCTCATTCCTTCAAAGATTTACTCTCTCATTGGGCTTTCCTTTCTCTGACCCTTGCTCGACTACAAATCCTCCACACACACCTCCTCGACCCATCCTTTTCTTTTATGCCTTGTAAACCTCTTAATGCTGCTAGATTACTCCCTACACCAGATCCAGAAACAGAACACCTATTTCATGACTGTGTTCAGACCTTAGATATGACACTTAATCCTTTTAAACATATAACTTATCAGACCCTTACTAACCCCAAAGTCCCATTCTGGTTAATAGATGACAATGCCCCAAAACAAGCCCCATCGGGGCTGGATGTGCGATAGTTCAGAGACAGCCAATTAAAGTTATCCTCCCTCACCTCATCAAGTCAGCCACCCTCTCAACTCACACATCCTCACAACAGGCTGAACTGATAACTCTTATACAAGCTTTGACCCTAGCCAAAGACCAAAAGATAAACATTTACACTGAATCCAACTATAACATATTACATTCTAACACTATAATCTGGAAAGAGAAGAGATTGCTCACTCAAAAGAACACATCTATTCTCAATGCTTCTTTTATTTCTGAACTCCTCCATGTGGCTCAGCTCCCAAAAGAAGGTGATATAATACATTGCTGGAGACATCAGTGACATAGTCCTATCTCCTTTTATAAAAATATGACAAAAAACGAAACAAAATGACAAGCTACCTCTGTTAGTGCTGTCTTTCAGTTCAGTTCAGTTCAGTTGCACAGTAGTATCCGACTATTTGCGACCCCATGAATCGTAACACACAAGGCCTCCCTGGCCATCATTATCTCCCTGAGTTCACTCAAACTCACATCCATCGAGTCGGTGATGCCATCCAGCCATCTTATCCTCTGTCATCCCCTTTTCCTCCTGCCCCCAATCTCTCCCAGCATCAGAGTTTTTTCCAGTGAGTCACCTCTTCGCATGAGGTGGCCAAAGTACTGGAGTTTCAGCTTTAGCATCATTCCTTCCAAAGGAATCCCAGGGCTGGTCTCTTTCAGAATGGATTGGTTGGATGTCTTTGCAGTCCAAGGGACGCTCAAGAGTCTTCTCCAACACCACAGTTCAAAAGATCAATTCTTCAGTGCTCAGCTTTCTTCACAGTCCAACTCTCACATCCATACATGACCACTGGGGGGAAAAAAGAAAAAAAAAAAAAACATAGCCTTGACTAGATGGACCTTTGTTGGCAAAGTAAACTCTCTGCTTTTCAATATGCTGTCTAGGTTGGTCATAATTTTCCTTCCAAGGAGTAAGCGTCTTTTAATTTCATGGCTGCCATCACCATCTGCAGTGATTTTGGAGCCCCCAAAAATAAAGTGTGACACTGTTTCCCCATCCATTTCCCATGAAGTGATGGGACCAGATGACATGATCTTAGTTTTCTGAATGTTGAGCTTTAAGACAACTTTTTCACTCTCCTCTTTCACTTTCATCAAGAGGCTTTTTAGTTCCTCTTCACTTTCTGCCATAAGAGTGGTGTCATCTGCGTGTCTGAGGTTATTGATATTTCTCCCAACAATCTTGATTCCAGCTTGTGTTTCTTCTAGCCCGGCGTTTCTCATGATGTACTCTGCATAGAAGTTAAACAAGCAGGGTGACAACATACAGCCTTGTACTCCTTTTCCTATTTGGAACCAGTCTATTGTTCCATGCCCAGTTCTAACTGTTGCTTCCTGACCTGCATACAGGTTTCTCAAGAAGGCAGGTCAGGTGGTCTGGCATTCCCATCTCTTGAAGAACTTTCCACATTTTATTGTGATCCACACAGTCAAAGGCTTTGACATAGTCAATAAAGCAGAAATAGATGTTTTTCTGGAACTCTTTTGCTTTTTCGATGACCCAGCGGATGTTGGCAATTTGACCTCTGGTTCCTCTGCCTTTCTAAAACCAGCTTGAACATCTGGAAGTTGACAGTTCATGTATTGTTGCATCCTGGGTTGGAAAATTTTGAGCATTTCTTTACCAGCATGTGAGATGAGTGCAATTGTGCAGTACTTTGAGTATTCTTTGGCATTGCCTTTCCTTGGGATTAGAATAAAAAGTGATCTTTTCCAGTCCTGTGGCCAGCACTGAGTTTTCCAAATTTACTGACATATTGAGTGCAGAACTTTCACATCATCATCTTTCAGGATTTGAAATAGCTCAACTGGAATTTCATCACCTCCGCTAGTTTTGTTCCTAATGATGCTTCCTAAGGTCCACTTGACTTCACATTCCAGGATGTCTGGCTGTAGTGAGTGATCACACCATCGTGATTATATGGGTCATGAAGATTTTTTTGTACCGTTCTTCTGTGTATTCTGGCCACCTTTTCTTAATATTTTCTGCTTCTGTTAGATCCATACCATTTCTGTCCTTTATTGAACCCATTTTTGCATGAAATGTTCCCTTGGTATCTCTAATTTTCTTGAAGTGATCTCTAGTCTTTCCCATTCTATTGTTTTCCTCTATGTTTCTGCGTTGGTAACTAAGGAAGGCTTTCTTATCTCCCCTTCCTATTCTTTGGAACTCTGCATTCAGAAGCTTATATCATTCCTTTTCACCTTCGATTTTCACTTATTTTCCTCTCACAGTTATTTATAAGGCCTCCTCAGAAAAAAACATTTTGCCTTTTTGCATTTCTTTTTCTTAGGGATGTTCTTGATCCCTGTCTCCTGTACAATGTCGCAAAAATCTGTCTATAGTTCATCAGGCACTCTGTCTATCAGATCTAGTCCCTTAAATATATCTCTGACTTCCACTGTATAATCATAAGAGATTTGAGTTAGGTCATACCTCAATGATCTAGTGGTTTTCCTACTTCTTTCAATTTAAGTCTGAATTTGGCATAAGGAGTTCATGATCTGAGCCACAGTCAGCTCACAGTCTTGTTTTTGCTGACTCTATAGAGCTTCTCCGGGCTTCCCTGGTGGTGCAGAGGTTAAAGCGTCTGCCTGCAATGTGGGAGACCTGAATTCGATCCCTGGGTCGGGAAGATCCCCTGGAGAAGGAAATGGGAACCCACTCCAGTACTCTTGCCTGGAGAATCCCATGGATGGAGGAGCTTGGTGGGCTACAGTCCACGGGTCGCAAAGAGTCCGACACGACTGAGTGACTTCACTTTCATTATGGAGCTTCTCCATCTTTGGCTGCAAAGGATATAATCAATCTGATTTTGGTGTCGGCCATCTGGTGATGTCCATGTGTCGAGACTTCTCATGTGTTGTTGGAAGAGGGTGTTTGCTATGACCAGTGTGTTCTCTTGGCAGAACTCTATTAGCCTTTACCCTGCTTCATTCTGTACTCCAAGGCCAAATTTGCCTGTTACTCCAGGTGTTTCTTGACTTCCTACTTTTGCATTCCAGTCCCTTATAATGAAAAGGACATCTTTTTTGGGTGTTAGTTCTTAAAGATCTTGTAGATCTTCATAAAACTATTCAACTTCAGTTTCTTCAGCGTTTCTGGTTGGGGCCTAGATTTGGATAACTGTGATATTGAATGGTTTGCCTTGGAGAAGAACAGAGATCATTCTGTCGTTTTTGAGATTGCACCCAAGTAGTGAATTTCAGACTCTTTTGTTGACTATGATGGCTACTGGATATCATCTAAGGGATTCCTGTCTGTAGTAGTGGATATAATGCTCATCTGAGTTAAATTCACCCATTCCAGTCCATTTTAGTTAATTGGTTCCTAGAATGTCAATGTTCATTTCTGCCATCTCCTGTTTGACCACTTCCAATTTGCCTTTGTTCATGGACCTAACATTCCAGGTTCTTATGCAATATTGCTCTTTACAGCATCAGACCCCACTTCTATCTCCAGTCCCATCCACACCTGGGTATTTTGCTTTGGCTCCATTCGTTCATTCTTTCTGGAGTTATTTCTCCACTGATCTCTAGTAGCATATTGGGCACCTACTGACCTGGGGAGTTCATCTTTCAGTGTCCTACCTTTTTGCCTTTTCATACTGTTATGGGGTATAGCTTTAGTTTAAAGGATTGTAATGTTTATTGAAAAGACCAAGGTCTCAGAGTCCTACACTGACTTCCTAGTACTATCTATCTTACTGGGTTCTCTTACTCTCCTGCTCTCCCCACAGGCACCACTTCCCAACAAAGTTTCTTGCTTTGTCAGCATGTGTGTCTCTTTGGGCAACTCATTTCTGAATGTTAGGCAAGAGCCTATTCTCAAGCCCTGGAAAATGTCTTTCTTCCTACAATGAATGGCAACTCTGGTGAGACGGCTTCTTCACTATTATTGACATCCTGAAAACCTGGGGTACTCACGGACAAGCTTACCTGTCAACAGATTAGATCCAGCAGCTGGCAACTAGGACACTTTGTCCCTGGTTTCCTCCTAATGTAAATGACTGACCAAAGTTCCCTGACTGGTTAAAGAACAAGAAAACTTTATTGACCTTTCCCCCCCTTCCCTCTCTCTTTCTTCTTTTCAACTCCTTCTCTCCTACCTTTTATTCTTCTGTCCTGGTCCTGGATGTAGGGGTCTGGTTGAAGCAACATAGCCTCATCTGAGTTTAAATAATTCAAATTATGATCTTATATCTGGGATCTTCTTTCTGGTAGGGCTGAATTTCCATCCTGCCTTCCAGAAAGTGCAGGGAAAAGTCCTATAACCCCTGGGCATCTGCAGGTGGCAGGAAATGTCCATAAAGTCACCTGTTTTGTCCCCCTTTCTTCACCTCTTTCAAACTGGCATCCTTTCCTCTCTGAAATATTTCCATTTATACTAATTGTAAGTACTTGGCTGTGTCTTTATAGGAGTTATTCTTTTTTTTTTTTTTTTTTTTGAGAGAGAGAGAGAGACTTCAATCTTATATTTAAGAGAGTGTCTGATTATTATGACTGTGTCTGTGTGTGTTTTATACTTTATGTTCTGTGTTGCGATTTGTGATTGTATTTGTGACTTGTGAAATGAGAAATTCTGGTTCTGTTTCACTGCGGAACCCTTGTGAGCAAATTCTAACTGGCTGGAAAGAATCTAGCTATGAGCACATGGCTAAGAAAGAAACATCAGAACTCCTAACTTGGGGACCTGGCAAAGGGACTGGGAATCCCCAGGAAACTTGACTTTGAAGGTCAGTGGGATTTGATTACAGAACTTCCATAGACTGGATGAAGTAGAGACACTTGGAGGGCACACACACACACACACACATACATACACACACACAAACGTTCTGCACACCAGAACCCAAGGGAAAGGAACAGTGATTAAGAGATTAAGCCAGACCTGCCTGTCAGTGTTTGGGTGTCTTCTGAAGAGGCATGGGTCAATGGTGTCCTGCTGCAGGGTCAGGAACACTAAGTCCTAGGAGACACAAGTTTGGCATAAGTCTTCTTGGAGGAGGTCACCTTTAGTCATAGCAAAGAACCTGTAGCCACACCATAGAGACTTCAGACTACAGGACTGACTTGCTTCAGGCCAAACAGCTAGCAAGAAGGGAGTACAGCCCCATCCTTCAGCAGAAAATTGGATTAAAGATTTACATGAGCAGAGCAGACCCAGTTTTCCCAACAACCAGTCCCTCCCATCAGGAAACCTGCACAAGCCTCTTATACTCATCCATCAGAGGGAAGACAGAAGAAGCAAAACTTACAATTCAACGGCCTCCAGAATGAAAGCCACAATCACAGAAAACTAACCAAAATGATCACAAGGATCACAGCATTTTGCAACTCAGTGAAACTATGAGCCATGCTGTGTGGGGCCAACCATGTGGCCACACATGGGGCCACAAATGTGATGGGTCACAGCAGACAGTTCTGACAAAACATGGTCCACTGGAGAAGGGAATAGCAAACCACTTCAATATTCTTGCCTTGAGAACCCCATGAACAGTATGAACAGGCAAAAATATATGACACTGGAAGATGAATGCACCCCCAGGTCAGAAGGTGTCCAATATGCTACTGTGGAAGAGTGGAGAAATAGCTCCAGAAAGAATGAAGAGCTGAGCCAAAGCAGAAACAATGTCCAGTTGTAGATGTCTCTGGTGGTGAAAATAAAGTTCAATGCTGTACGAACAATATTGTATAGAAACCTGGCATATTGAGTTCCTGAATCAAGGTAAATTGGATGTGGTCAAACAGGAGATGGCAAGAGTGAACAACAACATTTTAGGAATCAGTGAACTAAAATGGATGGGAATGGGCAAATTTAATTCAGATAAGTGCTATACCCACTACTGTAGGCAAAAATGCCTTAGAAGAAATGCAGTAGCCCTCATAGTCAACAAGAATCTGAAATGCAGTACTTGGATGCAATCTCAAAAACAACAGAAAGATCTCGGTTTGTTCCCAAGGCAAACCATTCAACATCACAGTAATCAAAGTCTATGCCCCAATCACTAATGCTGAAGAAGCTGAGGTCAAATGGTTCTCTGAAGAACTACAAGACATTCTAGAACTAACACCAAAGAAAAGATGTCCTTTTCATCATAGGGGATTGGAATGCAAAAGTAGGAAGTCAAGAGATACCTGGAGTAACAAGAAAATTTGGCTTTGCATTACAAAATGAAGCAGGGCAAAGGCTAACAGAGTTTGTGGAGAAGATCCACTGGAGATAGCAAATGCTCTCTTCCAACAACACAAGAGATGACTCTCCACATGGACATAACCAGATGGCCCAATACCTAAATCAGATTGATTATATTCTCTGAAGGCAAAGATGGAGAAGCTCTATACAGTCAACAAAAACAAAACGTGGAGCTGTCTGTGGCTCAGATCATTAGCTCCTTATTGCTTAATTCAAACTTTAAATTGAAGAAAGTAGGAAAAAACACTAAGCCATTCAGGTATGACCTAAATCAGATCCCTTATGATTATACAGTGGAAGTGACAAATAGATTCAAGGGATGTTATCTGATAGACAGAGTACTTGAAGAACTATGGGCAGAAGTTCATAACAATGTACATGAGGTGGTGACCAAAACCTTCCCTAAGAAAAAGACATGCAAAAAGTAAAATGGTTGTCTGAGGAGGCCTTTAGCTGAGAAAAGAAAAGAAATGAAAGGCAATGGAGAAAGGGAAAGATATACCCATCTGAATACAGCATTCCAAAGAATAGCAAAGAGAGATGAGAAAGGCTTCTTAAATGAACAATGCAAAGAAATAAGGGAAAATAGTAGAATGGAAAAGATTAAAGATCTAAAGAAAAGTAGAGATACCAAGGGAAAATTTAATGCAAAGATGGGCACAATAAAGGACAGAAATGACAAGGACCTAAGAAAAGCAAAATATATTAAGAAGAGATGACAAGAATATACAGAAAAACTATACAACAAAGGGGTTGCAGAGAGTCAGGCATGACTTAGCAACTGAACAACAACAACAGTTTAGAACTTAATTCATCAAGTAGAACTAGAAATTGTAAGTGTCTTGTCTGTAAACATTAGTATTAAAAAAAAGGATTTAGTCATCTAGACTGGTGACCTTGATTTATTCCTCCTGTTGAAGCTCAATTTGAATCCAACAATTTGTAAATGATAGGTTTTACACTGTTTTGCCTGACTTGGGGCTGAAATCTTGATATGAGAACTATGTGTGTGAACTATTTGTGTGTTTGTATATATCTATGTGTGTTGTCAATTTATTGTATTACCAAAATTAATTCTTAAAAGGGCTCTAATTAGTTGACTTAAAACGAATGAAATGTTTATATAAATACTCAGGAATACAAAACTTACCAGAATAAATTTTGTGATCCAGGAAGTATTCAACATTAAGTTAATATCTTGTATTGAAGGTGGTTTAAGTTTGTTGTTTTGATTAATACAGACATTTCTTTAGAATCATCAACATTAAGCTTAATACCTTTATTATACCTAGGTTTAATAGAAGTTAAAGACATCAACTACCGAACAGAGAAACTAACAGAATTTAGGACTATTAGTGAATATGTTTACTGCCACCTTGAGATATTCTCTATAAGAAAACAAATGTTTTAGAAATTATCACTGGTATTTATGTTTACAATCCTCAGAATGCTAGTGTAAAATATAGTTCATAATTGCTTACTCCTTAGTTTTCACAAGAAGTTAAGCTTTTAAGAACTGAGGATTCTAATTTAAATATGTACTTAAAGACTCTAAAAACAATAAAGAAACATTTCGATATACAATAGGAAAGTAGGATGTGTGGTTTCAGTAAAGAAGGTATGAGGAATGGAGATGACCTTTATTGAGGGAAAAGAAAGAAAGTAGCTGGTTGTTTCTGGTTGGAGAAGAGAATGGGGGTAGACTAAAAAGGGTACAGAAAGGGATAAAAGGTTTGTGAATGGTCAGGATTGCCTAGATTTAGATTGAAGTTAATTGAGAAGTGGATTTTAAAGGTAAACTATTGTAAAACTTGAATTTGGCACTTATCTGTTGAGAAGACAAGTTTTCTTGAACTGTCGAGCAGCCTCTGGTAACAAATTTTTAAAGTTTCTTTACCTTTTAAGTGATCTGCACTATATCTGCCTTTGAAATCTTTTATTTTTACTTTGACTAAGTGAATATCTATTGTCTCACAATGACCTATGATTCTATCTGACCAACTTTTCTAAACCCTTTTGATATTTTTTGACAAAACTTTCTAAGTCAAATTCTAATAAAATCCTTTTATTCCCTAGCTAATTTTGGGATGCTTCAAAGGGCCCCTGAAACATCCTAAGGAGAGATATTAAACTAATCAGGGTTATTTGGTGTGTTAAATCATATGGGAAGTAGTCTCAAATGAGTAATAAATCTTAGATTATATTGTATGGTAGATACTATTAATAATATAGATATTCTATAAATTGTATGGGGTTCCTAAAAATCTGATATGTCTTGGTAAAATGTTACCAGTAATAATTCTAGTTATTATCTGAAAGTATTGCATGTCACAGCAGCCACCAAGTTGCTTTGTCAATTGCATTGTAAACAGATTTAAGCATGCCTTCTTAAGTGTTTTGTCACTATAGGCAGGTATGGTTTTGCTCTGATGCCTTTGCAAAATATTTCCTCTTCAAGAAGATTTATAGAAATGGCTTTTGGATAAATATAAGTTTCTGACTTTCAAACCATAATGCTGAATTGAGTAATTGTCAGGAAACATTTAACAGGAGGCTTCCTGTGTGCTTTTTGGATCTGTCCTGAATCCTATATTCCTTATTAATTCCTTATTAAGTAGAGTGGCAAACCACTCCCAGGGCTGAGGAATGCATGCATTACCTTCATTAGTTTTTCCATAGGGTGATAAGTAACTATTTATGACCCTCTTCCTTTTTATGAACCATACGGTAAAAGTGACTATTTACAGCCCTCTCTCTTTTATATGGATTGCCTTATGTTTCGTTGATAATTTGTAAGTCTGGACTTTGAACCTTATCTTTGCTCAAAATAGGTACCTTGTAAGACAGTATATATACCCACATTACGTTGAATAAAACACCTTTGCTCCATCAGAGTTTCAGTCCCCGTGTCTTTCTTTCTTTCTGTCTGTCTGTCTGTCTGTCTGACTGTCTGTCTCTCTCTCTCTCTCTGGCTAATTCTCTGGAGCATAGAAACCTGTCATGCTCACTCTCCTGCCCGGGCTTCTAAGACCCTCTCAAGAAGGTGCACTGTGACTTCACCCCCTCGAGAGGGCGCATGGTGCCTTGGTGAGTGACGCAAGTCCTGTGTCAAGGACTTTATTGGTTTTCTGCATAAACCAGTGAATATCAGTCTTTCTCTCTCTTTTACTTTCTTATCATCAACTCCAGACCACCAGGTTCCAGTCCATTAAAGGACCTCAACAAATGAGAAATTAAAGCATCTTAAGGAAAACCCTGATAGCTTCATAAAAAGTTAGCAAGAGGGTTAGTTACTGAGTACACTTGTATATACAGTTATAATTTTTATGGCTTTTGTCTATAACACTACTAGCTCTTAATCTGTGTTTTTCAGATATAAAGAAACCTTTACCCTCAAATTAATTATGACAGCAATTTGGTACATTATCTTTGTAAGCAGCAATGAAAAAGTTCTCTTTTCTCTCTATCTGATCCCTGCAGAGATTGGAATCTCTTAGATTCCCAGCAGTTTTAAAAGATAAATAAGGAAGACTATCTCCTAACAGGTGTAGGAATCTGAAGGGATTTTGTTGACCTCAAAAAGGGAGAAATTCAACTACATTTGTAAAAGGTGAAATCAGTGAAAAGCCCTTGATATAGATTTCCTTGCCTGGGCTGAGGGGGTACTTTTATCAATTAATTAGAAGTAATTTGCAGACAAATTAATTAAAATTTTTATTATTTATTTTTGACTGTGCTGGGTTTTCATTGTTGTGCTCAGGCTTTCTCTAGTTGGAGCAAGCTAGGCCTACACTTTACTGCAGTGTGCAGGCTGCTTATTGCAGCGACCTCTCTTGTTAAGGAACATGGGCGTAGTTGTAGTACATGGGTTTTCGTATTTGTACTGCATGGGCACAGTTGCCCTGTGGCATATGGAACCTTCTTGGACCAGGGATAGAACCCGTGTCTCCTGCATTGACAGGTGGACTCTCAAGCACTGGATGACCTGGGAGGTCCTAAAAAATTAATCTTGATTTGACTATATCTGGTAAAAATGAAGGTAGTTTTAGAGGAAAAAAAAAAAAAAGAAAACGGGTTTTAATGGGCATCAGAGTCTAATTCTCTTTATTTCAGGGTGTATTCACTAAAACTCACTTCTCAGATAATTCCTTGCTATTATGTTATATTGTTGTAAGGTTTAAATGAATTATTAAAAGGACATTTCAATTTTATTTCTGAAGCTTAACTCACTAATCAGTCTTTAGATGAAGATTAGATATTCCATGATCTGCAACCAGGGGTTCAGTTCAGTTCAGTTCATTTCAGTTGCTCAGTCGTGTCCGACTCTTTGTGACCCCATGAATGGAAGCACACCAGGCCTCCCTGTCCATCACCATCTCCCAGAGTTCACTCAAACTCACGTCCATCGAGTCGGTGATTCCATATGCCATCCAGCCATCTCATCCTTTGTTGCCCCCTTTTCCTCCTGTTCCCAATCCCTCCCAGCATCAGAGTCTTTTCGAATGACTCAAATTTTTGCATGAGGTGGCCAAAGTACTGGAGTTTCAGCTTTAGCATCATTTCTTCCAAAGAACACCCAGGACTGATTTCCTTTAGAATGGACTGGTTGGATTTCCTAGCAGTCCAAGGGACTCTCGAGAGTCTTCTCCAAAACCACAGTTCAAAAGCATCACTTCTTCAGTGCTCAGCTTTCTTCACAGTCCAACTCTCACATCCATACATGACCACAGGAAAAACCATAGCCTTGACTAGACGGACCTTTGTTGGCAAAGTAATGTCTCTGCTTTTCAGTATGCTATCTAGGTTGGTCATAACTTTTCTTCCAAGGAGTAAACGTCTTTTAATTTCATGGCTGCAATCACCATCTGCAGTGATTTTGGAGTCCCAAAGAATAAAGTCTGACACTGTTTCCACTGTTTCCATGAAGTGATGGGATGAGATGCCATGATCTTCATTTTCTGAATGTTGAGCTTTAAGCCAACTTTTTCACTCTTTTCTTTCACTTTCATCAAGAGATTTTTTTAGTTCATCTTCACTTTCTGCCATAAGAGTAGTGTCATCAGCATATCTGAGGTTATTGATATTTCTCCTGGCAATCTTGATTCCAGCTTGTGCTTCTTCCAGCCCAGCATTTCTCATGATGTACTCTGCATAAAAGTTAAATAAGTAGGGTGACAATATACAGCCTTGATGTACTCCTTTTCCTTTTTGGAACCAGTCTATTGTTCCATGTCCAGTTCTAACTGCTGCTTCCTGACCTGCATACAGGTTTCTCAAGAGGCAGGTTAGGTGGTCTGGTATTCCCAGCTCTCTCAGAATTTTCCACAGTTTATTGTGATCCACACAGTCAAGGGCTTTGGCATAGTCAATAAAGCAGAAATAGAAGTTTTTCTGGAACTCTCTTGCTTTTTCCATGATCTAGTGGATGTTGGCAATGTGATCTCTGGTTCCTCTGCCTTTTCTAAAATCAGCTTGAACATCTGGAAGTTCACGGTTCACATATTGCTGAAGCTTGGCTTGGAGAATTATAAGCATTACTTTACTAGTGTGTGAGATGAGTGCAATTGTGCAGTACTTTGAGCATTCTTTGGCATTGCCTTTCCTTTGGATTGGAATGAAAACTGACCTTTTCCAGTCCTGTGGCCACTGCTGAGTTTTCCAAATTTGCTGGCATATTGAGTGCAGCACTTTCACAGCATCATCTTTCAGGATTTGAAACAGCTCAACTGGAATTCCATCACCTCCACTAGCTTTGCTTGTAGTGATACTTTCTAAGGCCCACTTGACTTCACATTCCAGGATGTCTGGCTCTAGTGAGTGATCACACCATCATGATTATCTGGGTCATGAAGATCTTTTTTGTACAGTTCTTCTGTGTATTCTTGCCACCTCTTCTTAATATCTTCTTCTTCTGTTAGGTCCATACCATTTCTGTCCTTTATCGATCGCATCCTTGCACTAAATGTTCCCTGGTATCTCTAATTTTCTTAAAGAGATCTCTAGTCTTTCCCATTCTGTTGTTTTCCTCTATTTCTTTGCATTGATCACTGAGGAAGGCTTTCTTATCTCTTCTTGCTATTCTCTGGAACTCTGCATTCAGATGCTGATATCTTTCCTTTTCTCCTTTGCTTTTCACTTCTCTTCTTTTCAGAGCTATTTTTAAGGCTCTGATCATGAGCTCCTTATTGACAAATTCAGACTTAAATTGAAGAAAGTAGGGGAAAACACTAAACCATTCATGTATGACCTAAATTAAACCAGGGGTTTAACACCAGGCTATGTGTATTTAAATTTAAAGGCTCACTTATATTGGGAACAATTAAACCATTCTAGGGATAACCAGCCTAGTGACATTAGGGAATTGGACTGAGTACCTTATGGACAATGCCAATGTATAATTTCCCTTAAAGATAAGAATTGGTACAGAACAGATGAAGTCAGACAACTTGGGATATAATAGGCTCCACCTAGTGGAAATTCTTGATTTAAATTCTTATTTATGACTTTTTTACTAAATTGTTGTTTCTTGCAGTTGCAAATGTGTGATAGAGCCCCTGATAAAATGATAATATATCATTCCATATGAAATCAATGATTGTAATAGGGAGTATTTTCCTGAACCATAAGAGACTAGCAAGACAGGTGGTCCAGTGACTTTTGGTACTGTTAATAAGGCTTAGTCCAATAATGATGGCACTAGTATAAAAAGCACACCTGTCAATGCCAGAGACATAAGTGATACAGGCTCAGTCCCTGTGTTAGGAAGATCCCCTGGAGAAGGAAATGGCAAACCACTCCAGTATTCTTGCCTGGAGAATCCCATGGACAGAGGAGCCTGGAGGGCTATAGTCCATGGCGTCACAAAGAATTGGACATGACTGAAGCAACTTACCACAGCACACACAGTCCAATAATAATGCAATGAGTGACCCATAGTGAAAATTTTGGTAGACCTGGGAATGACCATCTCTAGCACTGTGGGACAAATTGTCATGACCCCCCAAACTGTGGTCGAATTTATAACTCTGAAGGGGCTTTGCCAACTGTAAATTGGCACTTGCAACCTGCCTCTGCAAAGATTAATTCAATGGCCACTGTAACCACTGATCTTCAACACCCTTTGAAAGGAGTTCAGGGTGGAGATCAAAACTGAAGCACTCTGTGTGCTAAGAAAAACTGGCAGAACAGGCCTTTAGAGAGTTATTTTCAGGAGAGTTTATGAGCCCAAATTCCTGTACCTTGTCATATATATTGATAGAAAGACATTCAAATCATTAACAGACATCCTCTTTGGCCATCGAGGAGGGAAATACATTTGAAAGTCAAAACAGAGCAACTGCTTCAGTCACTCAGTCATGTCAGACCCTTTGTGACCTCATGGAAGTCCATGCCAGGCTTCCCTGTCCATCACCAACTCCTGGAGATTACTCAAAGTCATACCCATCGGGTTGGTGATGCCATCCAACCATCTCATCCTCTGTTATCCCCTTTTTCACCCACCTTCAATCTTTCCCAGCAAGAGGGTCTTTTTCAATGAGTCAATTTTTGGCATCAGGTGGCCAAAGTATTGGTATACCTTTACCAATTACTTGAATGACTTCTTCAGACATTCAAGATAATCTTAGGTGACCATTGTGACTTTCAGACAAATTCATATATTTCTGAGAAACTGAATTTTCTGAGTGGTGTCAGACTAGTTGATGGCATCTGCTATTCTCAAAACAATGACTGTTGGCAGCTAGTATCTGTGACCTTATGGTTTCAAGGTGTCCTCTTGTAACTATTAATTTTTTAGAAAGTGAAATTGCTTTAGATCAGATATTAGTAGAAAAAGGAGACATGTATTGGTCAATAGTTCTTATTCTGTATATGTCAATACTATATTGGAAGTTAAAACCTACTTAGATAAAAGTAAACAACTGGCTACTTGGGTACAAGCCTCCCCGAGGGGTGAGGTCCAGACTGGGTTTCAGGCTTACCTTACACCAAAATGGCAGACAAAGGGATTGATATTTTAATCATATTAAACTCAGATCCAGACAGAAATAATTCAAATTCAGTGTCTATTACCCAAATTGAGGCAGGACTATGCCGCATTTTAACGGGAAGTGACTAGAGCCGTCATCACCCCATTTCTTGAATTAAAATTGAGCAGGACTCTGGCGATCCATGGGTACAAAATCTTTGTCCCATGTTTCTTGTTTGTAACATATACACTTTATTCAGCCTCTTTGACCTTTCCTAAGTTCCAAAGGACAGAATCAAACAATTGCTAGTCAGATCAGGGAGAGGATGCAAAAACAGGAACAGTCAAATGGTGATACAGCCTTCAGGTGGTACCCTGGTTCCTCCTCAAGGAGTATACATAATCTCTTTGAGTTTGTCTACAGAACTAGTACCCACACCCAGGTGGAGAATGGTAACTTCAGGCCAAGCGTAAGATTCCTGGAGCACCACTCTGTTACCTCACCACCAACCAATCAAAAGAAATTCACACATTCCAAATTTTGCCTTCCTTTTCTGGACTCAGTGATGATAATCCTGTTAGGCTTCCTGTTTTGTCCTGCTTCATCTCCAGTAGGATTCAATGTGTGCATGCACACTCAGTCGCTTCAATCGTGTCTGACTCTTTGTGACCTTGTGGACTATAGCCCACCACTCTCCTCTGTTCATGGGGTTCTTCAGGCAAGAATACTAGAATGGGTTGTCATGCCCTCCTTCAGGGGATCTTCCTGATCCAGGGATCAAATCTGAGTTTCTTATGTCTCCTGCATTCTTTATCCACTAAGCCAACTGGGAAGTCCCATAGGGTTTGATAGCTTCAGGCTAAATTGTAATTATGAAGGTGAATGCCAGTTTCAGGCATAGAATACCTCAGTTCAGATCAGGTAGAGACTTCTACTCTACTAGGCAGGACTATACCCACCCTCAGCAGGAAGCAGTTACAGAAGAAGGAAACCTCTGCCCCAATTTCCAAGAAGTATCTTGAGTATGAAATCTCTCAGAGAAGAGTTGTTAGAGAAAACACTGACTAAAACTGCCCACTCAGGCCAGGCAACATAATAACCACTTACATGAGTTATTTTACAATAGGAGGTCCTGGTAAGGAGTGAAAAACTAACAAGCTACCACCAACCAGAAGAATTCAGGCAAGGTCAAAAAGTGTGAGGAAGGTTAAATCTATCTGTCCTACCAACCTTCCAGAATCCTTCTTTCTGGAATCCCTCTTGGCTGAGTGATTTGTGCACCACAAGGAAGGATCCTGAGTCAAACTGATTGGACAGAGACAACCCAGAAACTAATCCCATTACCACAAACCTGAGACTGCAAGCCATGTAGCAGAGCATTCCTCCTGGTTTCCCTTGTTCTGCTACTCTCTGCTCTGGCACTCCTTCCCAATGAAGTCTCTTGCTTTATCAGCTCATGTGTCTCTTTGGGCAGTTCATTTCTGAATGTTATACAAGAGACCACCCTTGGGCCCTGGAAAGGATCCCCCCTTCATGCAACACAACCAGTATTTTTATGGCTCCAAATGAGGGAGTAAACACGGATTTTATTCTCCTCCTGTTAAATTTTCACAAGAATAAGAGGATCTATTTCTATGGATAATGGCAGGCTGATGAGTTATAAACAGATCACAAACCTTGCTTGGTTATTGTAAATGTTAATTAAAACTCAGAATATTTATAATATTGCACTGAGAACTCCAGGTTTTTCTTGACTTCCTACTTTTGCATTCCAGTCCCCTATAATGAAAGGGACATCTTCTTTGAGTGTTAGTTCTAAAAGTTCTTGTAGGTCTTCATAGAACCATTCAACTTCAGCTTCTTCACCATTACTGGTTGGGACATAGACTTGGATTACCATGATATTTAATGGTTTGCCTTGGAGACGAACAGAGATCATTCTGTCGATTTTGATATTGCATCCAAGTACTGCATTTTGGACACTAGTTGACCATCACGGCTACTCCATTTCTTCTGAGGGATTCCTGCCCACAGTAGTAGATATAATGGTCATCTGAGTTAAATTCACCCATTCCAGTCCATTTTAGTTTGCTGATTTCTAGAATGTCGACGTTCACCCTTGCCATCTCTTGTTTGAGCACTTCCAATTTGCCTTGATTCATGGACCTGACATTCCAGGTTCCTATGCAATATTGCTCTTTACAGCATCGGACCTTGCTTCTATCACCAGTCACATTCACAGCTGGGTATTGTTTTTGCTTTGGCTCCATCCCTTCATTCTTTCTGGAGTTGTTTCTCCACTGATCTCCAGTAGTGTGTTGGGCACCTACTGTCCTGGGGAGTTCCTCTTTCAGTATCCTATCATTTTGCCTTTTCATACTGTTCATGGGGTTTTCAAGGCAAGAATACTGAAGTGGTTTGCCATTCCCTTCTCCAGTGGACCACATTCTGTCAGACCTCTCCACCATGACCCGCCAGTCTTGCCATAGTAGTGAGGAGTAATTAGCCTAGACTAGTAGCGTAGTGTTTAGTCTAGGCTAATTACTCCTCACTACTATGGCAAGACCCAGCTAAACTCTACCCCATGCCTTTAAATCCTGAGGCTTTTGCAGTCTAGCTAGTAGGAATTGATGCTTTTGAACTGTGGTGTTAAAGAAGCCTCTTAAGAGTTCCTTGGACTACAAGTAAATTAAACCAGTCAATCCTAAGGAAATCAGTCCTAAACATTCATTGAAAGGACTGATGCTGAAGCTGATGCTCCAATACTTTGGCCACCTGATGCAAAGAACTGACTCACTGGAAAAGACTCTGATGCTGGGAGACTGAAGGCAAGAAGAGATGACAACAACAGAAGATGAGACGGTTAGATAGCATCACCAACTCAGTGGACATGAGTTTGAGTAAGCTCCAGGAGTTGGTGATGGACAGAGAAGCCTGGCATGCTGCAGTTCACAGGGTCACAAAGAGTCGGACACAACTGAGAAACTGAAATCAACTGAACAAGTAGAAACAGCAACAGTTTTCCATCATGTTTGAAAGTTGGACACTGTTTCTTCTAATCAGGTGGTACTTCCCTGGACTTTGGTAATTTCTTGGGCATGCATGATCAGTATAAATCTAGATACTCAAGAGAGGGGACCCCTACATATGTATGTAGTTCTTTCTTTGTGAAGCTCTCTCCTCTCCTGTATTTTATGCTCTAGAATTTAGACATTTTGTTGGAAATTATCCATCCTGGTGTCCCAGTCTCAGGAAGGTCACTGGGACCTTCCTGAGTTCTACTTCACTGCCCATGATCTGGAAAATCATTGAAGGCAGTAAGCTTGGACATTCGTAAGGATCACTTTGTTTTCTGTCTTTCAGTAATCACTACCGTTCCCTGATATCCAGGCTTT
The DNA here is from genome assembly GCF_023091745.1 of Budorcas taxicolor. Taxonomy (NCBI): domain Eukaryota; kingdom Metazoa; phylum Chordata; class Mammalia; order Artiodactyla; family Bovidae; genus Budorcas; species Budorcas taxicolor. Next base: position 2,285,054 of record NC_068935.1, read on the forward strand.
TGTTTATCTTTTTGTTATTTCAGTTCAGTTCAGTTCAGTTCAGTCGGTCAGTCGTGTTCGACTCTTTGCGACCCCATGAACTGCAGCATGCTAGGCCTCCCTGTCCATCATCAACTCCCAGAGTCTGCCCAAACCCATGTCCATTGAGTCGGTGATGCCATCCAACCATCTTATCCTCTGTTGTCCCTTTCTTCTCCTGTCCCCAATCTTTCCCAGCATCAGGGTCTTCTCAAATGAGTCAGCCCTTCACATCAGGTGGCCAAAGTATTGGAGTTTCAGCTTCAGCATCAGTCTTTCCAATGAACATCCAGGACTGATCTCCTTTAAGATGGACTGGTTGGATCTCCTTGCAGTCCAATGGACTCTCAAGAGTCTTCTCAAACACCACAGTTCAAAAGCATCAATTCTTCTGTTCTCAGCTTTCTTTACAGTCCAACTCTCACACCCATAGATGACCACTGAAAAAACTATAACCTTGACTAGATGGATCTTGGTAGACAAAGTAATGTCACTGCTTTTCAATATGCTTTCTAGGTTGGTCATAACTTTCCTTTGCAAGGAGTAAGCGTCTTTTAATTTCATGGCTGCAGTCACCATCTGCAGTGATTTTGGAGCCCAAAGTAATAAAGTCTGACACTGTTTCCACTGTTTCCCCATCTATTTCCCATGAAGCAATGGGACTGGAGGCCATGACCTTAGTTTTCTGAATGTTGAGCTTTAAGCCAACTTTTTGACTCTCCTTTTTCACTTTCATCAGGAGGCTCTTTAGTTCTTCTTCACTTTCTTCCATAAGGGTGGTGTCATCTGAATATCTGAATTTATTGGTATTTCTCCTGGCAATCTTGATTCCAGCTTGTGCTACCTCCAGCCCAGGGTTATTTCTGGCAGGAGGATAAATCCATTCCTTAATCTTTGTTAGAATATAAAGTATGTTTAATGAAAATTTTATAATTATGAAATCATGGATTGAAACATATTTGATGTGTATTCATTTAAGATGATAGTGTTAATGGTCAGCTTGTCTGATTTTGGTTAGTGAGAACCCCTTCAAAGATGCTTTTGAAAGACCCTAGGTGTCGTTCGTGTTTTCCTTGCTTTTTATCAATATGATGTTTCAGACTCATTCTGTATAATTTTTTGCATTAAATCACTAATTTCTCAAAGGACCTGTGAGTGCTATTTTGAGGAAGAGAAAGGAAGGAATGACCCAGGCCTGAGATACTGAGAATGCCCCAAGGAGAACATATTAAAGGCTAAAGATTGTTAAAGACTAATTGGAACATTCCCAGAGGATAATCAGTATTGCAGTAAGCAAACCTCAGACATATGATCCTTTTTTGGATTCCTCTCACTGTCTTCTCCCCACTGCCCTCACCACACTCACATTCACTCATTCACACGAAAATACAAAGTAAATCTTTCATATTGGTTGCTCTCGAACACTGGGAGCAATTGAAATTAACATCAAATATGGGCAAATCTGAGATTAAACTGCCATTTAATTTTCATCTGATAGAAGAGACTCAGAGTTACTTCTTCCATGTTCAGTTTTCTAATATAAGTGCTCTCGGAAAATTCCATAAAGGATACTAACCTCAAAGTAGATTAACATTCTGAGGCTCTAAGTTAATTTCTCAAAGTTTAATACTATGGAAAAAGAGAACATACAGGAGTGAAATCCATGGATGATTAATTCAAATTCTTATTTTGTTTATTTTTAAAATTTATTTATTTTAATTGGAAGCTAATTACTTTACAATATTGTATTGGTTCTGCCACACATCAACGTGAATCCACCATGGGCATACATGTGTTCGCCATCCTGAACCCCCTCTCCCACCTCCCTCCCCATGCCATCCCTCTGGGTCATCCCCATGCACCAGTCTTGAGCACCCTGTCTCATGCATCGAACTTGAACTGGTGATCTGTTTCAAGGATGATAATATACAGGTTTCAATGCTATTCGCTCAGATCATCTCACCCTCGCCTTCTCTCACAGAGTCCAAAAGACTGTTCTGTACATCTGTGTCTCTCTCTTTTGCTGTCTCACATACAGGGTTATCATTACCATCTTTCTAAGTTTCATATATATGTGTTGGAATACTGTATTGGTGTTTTTCTTTCTGTCTCACTTCACTCTGTATAATAGGCTCCAGTTTCATCCACCTCATTAGAACGGACTCAAATGTATTCTTTTTAATGGCTGAGTAATACTCCATTGTGTATATGTACCACAGCTTTCTTATCCATTCATCTGCTGATGGACATCTAGATTGCTTCCATGTCCTGGCTATTATAAACAGTGTTGTGATGAGCATTCGGCTACACATGTCTCTTTCAATTCTGGTTTCCTTGGTGTGTATGCCCAGCACTGGGATTGCTCTGTCATATGGCAGTTCTATTTCCAGTTTTTTAAGGAATCTCCACACTGTTCTCCATAGTGGCTGTACTAGTTTGCATTCCCAGCAAAAATGTAAGAGGGTTCCCTTTTCTCCACACCCTCTCTAGAATTTATTGTTTGTAGATTTTTGGATAGCAGCCAATTGGCTTTTCCTATTTGGAACCAGTCTGTTGTTCCATGTCCACTTCTAACTGTTGTTTCACCATTACACACTTTCAATCCTCTGCCCCAAAGGGATTATTTTAAAGCAAATCCCAAATATTGTATTATTTATTCTATAAATACTTCAATTTTTTTTCCAAAAAATGAAAACGCTTAGATATGTATTCAACTGCAACACTATTATCACGGGTTCAAAAAAACTAACAGTAATTCCTTATTTTATCAACTATCTTGGCAGTGTTCATATTTTCCCAGATTTTTCTTAGGTGTCTTAAAATACATACACATTGTTTGTTTGAGGGGTAGAGAGATGGCATACATATTGCATCTGCTTGATGTTCTCTTGACTTTCTTTGAAACCATGAATTCCTCTTCCTTGATATCCCCACCTCCTCTGTACAATTTATCTGGCAAAGAAACTAAGTTGTTTGCCCTGGGGAATTTCTCACAATCTTACTAATTTGACTTTTTTTTAATTGGACTATAATTATTTTGCAATGTTGTGTTAGTTTCTGCTGTACAACATAGTGAATCAGCCATATGTATACATATATTCCTTCCCTATTGAGCCTCCCTCCATCCCCTGGGTCATCACAGAGCAACAGGATGGACATATATATGTCAATACTACTGCCTCAATTTGTCCCACCCTCTCCTTTCCCACTGTGTCCATAAGCAGATTCTCTGTGTCTGTGTATCTATTCCTGTCCTGCAAATAGGTTCATCAGTACTATTTTTGACTTGGTGTTTTTTATTTTCATTGAGGTAGAAAATATCTCCATTTATTTATTGTCACTTGTTTCTCTCTCTCTCTTTTTACTGTACCAATGGCTTGTGGCATCTTAGTTCCTGACCAGGGATCAAACCCTAGGCCTTAGCAGTGAAAGCATGGAATCCTAACCACTGGGTCCCAAGAAATTCCCAAGGTTTCTCTTTTTGAACAGCCTGTATATTCCATTTAAACAGGGACATAAATGGAGATCCATCCTTTCCTCATAAATCTGTAGTGGCTTATTGTGGACAAGGTTAGAAAATCTTTGTCTTATATTTGTAAATATTCTCCTAGTTTGTTTTTAACCTTTTATGATATTGGTATTTTGACAAATATTTTAACAATTTAATAAAAGAAAGTTTTTAATGTACTCAATTAATTGTAATCTCTTCTTAATAAATATTTGCTAATAATTAACTGATCTTCATCTTAGTCTGTTTCCCCAGATTTATTCTTAGGCTTCTTTTTTTATGCATCTCACATTATCTTCAGTTACTCTACTGTAGTGCTGTCTCTACACTATTCATCTGCATGGTGGTGGTGGTGGTTTAGTCACTAATTCATGTCTGACTCTTGTGACTTCTGGATTGCTGGGCTTCTCTGGTGGCTCAGAAGGTAAAAAATCTGCCTGCAATGCAGGAGACCAGGGTTTGACCCTTGGGTTGGGAAGATCCCCTGGAAAAGGAAATGACACCACACTCCCTGGAAAATCCCATGGACAGAGGAGCCTGGTTGGTTACAGTCCATAGGGTCACAAAGAGTCAGACATGACTGAGAAACTGAGCACAGCACAATGACTACCTTGGCTCATTCATAAATATCATCCATATGTATTACTATAGCAAGTAAGCCAACAATGAAACAGTAGTTTTGGCTTATGGCAGAAAATATTTGAAATATTGATGAATAATAAGCAAATTATAGTCACCCGAGGAAGCTCCATAGTGTTGTACCAGCTTTTTATATTAGATGCCGAGCAAGACCTTTGCCCTTTGTAATATTCTTGCCAAAAGATCATGAAGTTTGGGGGAATTATAGCCTCATTAGACCCTGAAGACTTATCTTTTAGTAATAAGTAGGCCATCTAGAAGTTAGTTTATGTAGAAAAAATTTTCTTTTAAAACACAGACAAAAAATGGTCAATAAGATTCTTTTTGATAAAATAGTAACTGGGATGAAATTAGAGTCAGATTGTTTATGAAGGAATCATGTTTGGCTCATTTATTTAATGGAATGGCTTAAGAGGTATTTGAATTAATTGAACTCATACTGTAACTTTTCTTCTTTATTAAATTGTAATTATCTGTAATTCAATGAAGTAAACATTATCAAAAATACTTTTTTAGCAGAAAACAAAGATATACTTGTAACTATCAAGCAAAATTGAGGACAAAGTTTTGGTTTGATTTGGTTTGGTAAATATCTAGTTAAGATAATTAAAAAAAAGAAAAAGGTCCATGTGTAAATAGGACTAAAACTTGATAAAGCAGTAGTCTTAAGAAGCTTTTTAGACTTAGTTGAATTGAATCCCAACTACATAGTAATTTGGGTTGAGTGGCTGAAAATTTTGAATTTCTGTCAGTTGCTTGGCCTAATTGACTTTTCCTGTCTTCTTCAGATGCCCTGTTTCCTGTCTCTTGACTGTTTGGGGCCCATTGAAAGCCTCAAATGTTCAGATCAGAACAGCATGCCTCTGGCCTCTTTATCCAAGCAAAATTTACTTAATCCTCTGCTTCTGGTTTCCTCAGAGACTCCATTTGAATTTTTCAATGAATGGCAGGGGGTAGGAGTGGATTAATCAGATAAATTAGTCCCTGATAACAATGTTAATGAGCTGGTGGTTTGTCCCACTCAAAGATAATGAATGACTGGACCAAATTAAAATGTACTCAGATTCATGAAAACAATTTTTTCTAATAGTAGAAATTTAAGGCAAGTGATATTCTGGTAGTGGTAAGCATTGCTTCCTCAGTCATACTATGTAGACCCTGTTATGAATGGCTCTTTTCAGCTACTTAGTCTTTCATTGCTAGTCCTGTCTTTGAGCTTGTGAATCTAATACAATCTTAGCAGGGCAATTTACGGTCTACTGTACACATGGAAAGCAGTTCCTATTTGTTCTTGCTACTGCAGAATAATTATTTTATGTCTGTATGGATTTAGAGAAGGTATTAAAAAGATGGGAGGGTGGGATCTCAGCTGGATTTGAATATTAATATCCAACCAAACAATTAATTCATTTCCAGAAATACTTGATTATTCTGCAAAAATATCCTGGTTCTCCTTTTGAGGAAATATAAAACTTTTGTAAAAACCTTATTTTATATTTCCATGGTGCTTGACAACAAAAAGTGCTTTCATAAGCATTATTTAATTTGAAGTTCACAACAGGCTTGTGAGTTAGCTTGACAGAAACTCTCTCTCCCATGGAACAGATAAAAACACTAAAGTGATTTTTTCAAGTTCACCCAGCTATTTAGTGGCATATCCTATGCCCTCTGTCCATTCTATGTAATTCAATGTGTAAGTGCCAAGCTAGGAAAAATCTCACAGGTAAGGTGTTCCTCAAAGGAAGATGCTTGATTTCATTTCCTCTCTTGCTCCCAAAGGAAGACAGTTCTTGGTAAGAATCCTGATAGTTTTTGCTGTCATATCTATTGGATGAAAGCAAAGAAACATTCAACTTGTGACCTGGATTTTTTTTTTTTTTGATACTATATTTACTGATACTTGGGAACATAACAATTACTGCCTTTTCTTGAATCTTCTTATCCTGGTGTCAATTCTACACTAGTCTGAGACCTCTGCAGAGTTACCCGGAAGTGAAGAATTATTATATGAGTTAACTTGAAGTGAAGTCGCTCAGTCGTGTCCAACTCTTTGCGACCCCGTGGACTCCTCCGTCCGTGGGGTTTTCCAGGCAAGAATACTGGAGTAGGTTGCCATTTCCTTCTCCTAAGAATTATTATAATATAATAATAATTATTACTATTATTACACAAATATTTGCTAAAAATCTTTTAGGAAGAAAACAAAACAAGGTAATGCAGCAGAGAATGCTCGGGGTAGGGATAGGACCTGGGGGTATTTTAGATAGATTAGTTTTTAGACAGTCTCTCGGGATAGTTGATATTTGACCTGAGTTCTGAATCATGCAAAGCAGGGAGAGAGGACTCCAGATAGATGAAGCAGTAAGCACAAAGGCTCTGAGGCATAAATCAGCTTTATGTGTTCATGAAATAGATCACTGTGATTGGGGTGTAATGGGCAAGAGGGAGAATGAAAGCATATAAGGTTGGAAAAGGAGGCAGTGGGAAGATCACATAAGGTTGGGTTTCAAGTGCAATAATCCATCACATGATTTTAAAGAAGGGATAACTGGGGAAGAAATTATTTTATGGAAACTACTTGCCTTTAGCAACCTGTTATCTTTCAGTGAAAATGCTCTTCCAAATCCTTGTGGAGTTAGGTTGTAGAATGTGGTGCCACTAGAAACTTGACCTACTTTCTTCTAGGAACCTACTTCTTCACCACCATCCATATTGGTGAACCTAGTATAGTACTCCCTGTGAATGGGACGTTTATTTCCGTAGTCTTCTAGAATATCTAAGTTCACTCTGGTGAATGTTTTTTTTTTTTTTTTTTTTTTTTTTTTTACGATTATTTCCTGAAAGCACAGTGAATCCATAAACTTGGAGGAAGGGAGGTTATACCCAGGGACAAGTAGGTTAAAAGCTACATTATTCTTTGGCTCTAGAATTTTAATGACAGTGATACCATATAATTTTGGATAACACCAGAAATAAATCTTTATGAAGGAACTCTGTGAACACTTTTTTTTCTAGGGTATCGAACACAGCTGCCTGCATAACGTGATATGGTGATGTCAACTCCAAACCATCTAGCTCAAACAGTTTCCATTAAACCTGTACCTTAAGTTTAACTTTAAGTTCCAGTAGTTCAGAAGCTCTTTTGCCAAAAGGGTGAAAGTGTCTAAATATCACTTAAAAAGGACAAAAATAATTCTTTGACTATTTTGAGACGAAAAGGTAACCTTCTCTACCATAAAGGCAATGTTTCTCCTTTCACATTCTTTAAAGATTTGCTTTGTAGTACATGAGACCTTTTTTTCCCCCTAGAATTTAATGCCTAAGATGTACCAGGATTTCAAACACATACACACACAGACATACACACACACACACAAGCACATGCACCCACACATATACTTCTTTCCAATGTGCTTTCAACGTGCTTTCTTTTGATTCAGATCATTAGCAATTGCCATGGAAAAAGTCTCTGATAGCTGGAAGGAAATGCAGCAATTTAGAAGAAAAGTTTCCTTTTGGGTTTAACTCTACAGTTTGGTTTCATCTTATGTAACATTTTGGTCCACTATAGTATGTCTTTTTTTTTCCTTTTCATAAAGCGAAATAACAGTTTATTTCTTTTAGGCTGCTGCCATGTTATTTGCTGGTCAAAAAGGAAAAATAAAAAATGTTTTCTTTTTATCTTTCTTTTTTCTTAGCCTCTGAGTGAAAGGCTTACCAAGATTGGGAATTGATAGCAGTAGGAGATTAAGAAATGTCTTTAATTCATAAATAACCCTTGAGATACAGTTCGGCAGCCCTAGTGATGTACTAGAGTTATGCTTTTCTCACTTCTTAGATGGGTAAGGAAATTACTCACTGAGTTTCCAGTTTCTACTTCAGGGATATTTTAGTTCAGGGGGATAGGATATATTGACAAGGAGGTGAGAAGAGAAAGCATGCTTCTTATGGAATCAATAAGCTTAGCTTCAAAAGCAGGCTGGAGAAAAACATCTTTGTAACCAGACCAGAGCTGTCCATGAAATGAGGGAACGTGATCAAACATTTCCTGAGTGCTGCTGAATTCTGAGCATGATACTTGGCATTTTATATATACTATATCATTCTCAAAGTATTTTTGTGAATTAGATATTTCTATCTTTCACTAACTGAGGCTTAACTAATTTGCAATTTGATCATACTGCTCTGTGAGTTTCAGACCTTGGATTTTAACACCAGTCTACTCATGCTATTTTTCCACTGCATTATGCTTTCATTTTCAGGGATATTCAAGAATGCAGCAACCAGCATCTCTGTGTATTCCCTCATTTCTAAACACCAATGTCTACATTTGGTGCTGTATATCTCCCTGAGTGTATCATGTATGGCATATCTTTGAGAACCTTAATGATATACCTTTCCTGATGGGTTAACATGGGTAGGAAGTTTAGGTCACCCTTGTGCATGTTCCTATAAACCATCCTTGATCATACAACATCACACATCACAGTAATAATAGTAGCTAATATTAATTGAACCATTACCATGTGCCAGATACTATTAATTTTTGAGATATTGTTTAACAGTCATAATAACCACGGGAATGATACATATAATATGTCATTAGATTTTAAGAACTGGAGATACAAATAAGTAAAGTGACTTGTTCAAGTCACAGAGGTGTTAAGTAGCAGAGTCAGAGTATGAAGTTGGATAGGCTGAAACCATAAACTATGCCCTTATCCAGTGCACTATACTGCTGTTTATTTGCATGATGAAGCAGGGGGGAAGACATTAAATTATAATAGAATATACCTGGCCTCAATGATTTTCATATGTTGTCTGAGAAGCATACTAATGCTTTTCATTGGATTACCCAACAGTGCTTTCCAATTCCGTACTATTTGTTTCAAACTATGCAGAGTGTGTGTGCCTGCTCAGTCGCTCAGTCATGTCTGATTCTTTGTGGCCCTGTGGACTGTAGCCCAGCAGGCTCCTCTGTCCATGGGGTTTCCCAGGCAAAAATACTGGAACAGGTTGCCATTTCCTCCTCCAGGGAATCTTCCAGACCCAAGAATCAGTCCCTGCATCTCATGTTTCCTGCACAGGCAGATGGATTCTATACCACTAGCGCCACCTGGCAAGCCCATGCAGAGTAAAGTATTGTAATCAAATATTTCAAATCTCATATCACCAGCAAATATTAATATCTGCTGAACTCCTACTATATTATTGATATCAGCCAGAATTTAGATAGAGTTAAAAAGTAAATAAGAATCAACTCAATCACCATCCTAACAAACTTGCCTGGACTCTGCTTTTAGTGCTAGCATAATAAACTTATACCTGTTGATATTCTAGTGAGCATGGCTTTTTAAAATCCATACTGATGGGCATACTGAAAAGAAAAAGAATTATTCTAGCATTTTTGAGATAGCACACGATTTATTGAATTTAAAATAGTGTGGTTGGCAATGGGTGTGTGACCCATAGTTTCATTATATTTTCGAGTGAAGCCTATTGAACCTAGGTGACATATAAATGGAATATGAATGGTGTAACATTCCATTAAGAAGAAGAAAATAAAGTCAACCAAATCATGGCAAGTTGGGCTTAGGGAATTGTCTCATATGTCACCTAACCATCGCATTTATAGCTTAACCAGCAATCATTGATGGCACAGGTTCCATTCTTGACTAACATCCATAAAGATTCAAAAATTGCCATATAGTGCTGGAATATTTTTAAATTTCACACTTAACTCACTGATGCAGTAGACATAGAAAACAGCATCTGTTAGATAGTATAACATAATAGTCAGGTATAAAGACTCTGGAGCCAGGTTGTCCAGATTTTAATTATGGTGCTCTGGTTGTGTGATTTTGGTATGTTACTTAACCTCTCTGTGTATCAATTTCTTCATTTTTAAACTGTTGTTTACCTTATCATGTTGTTATAAAGATTATATCAATTCATCTAAGACATTTAAAATAATGCTTGGCGTGTAGTGGGCATTGTAGCTATTATCATGTTATTTTAATTTAGTAAAATATAGTCATTTAAGATTTGTGTAAGAAACAAAATGATTGAGCTACTGAACTTTGTAACAGTTCTTTTTTTTTGTTTTCATTTTGAGGGGCTTTGTGGATTTATGATCTTTGTTTCTTAATTCTTCATATAACACAGAGATGCTTAGAAATAACTAAATATTTCTGTATTACTTTGTTATTATCATCACTCTGACCTTAGAAAATACATTTATGTTGACGATTTTTGGTTCATATTTTCCTATTTGTCACAGAAAGTTGAATTTTTCAGCTATTTTATATTCCTTTCGAAGACCATGGAGTTAATTTCCCTTTTAAATTTTACTCTTCCTTTAAAAATAAAAGGGCCTGAATGCATAATATATTTTGGTTATGCTTAAATGGACACACTGCCTCAATGACTTCATGAATATTAACATTCATATTCAATTGAGTGGGTTTTTTTTTTCTCCTTAAATAGAGAAAGTATGACTCTGTTACCATTAACTGCAACTGGGGGTCATTTATGTTTATCTCCAACATGAAACCTTTTTGTACTGAGAGCAGAAGGGCTAGTGAATTTTGTATGAGGGAATAATACCAATAAAATCGGCAGAGAATGACCACAGGAAGAGTCAGAAAATTATACTTTGGTAAAAAGGGAACATGTTGCTGCTGAGAAACAGTGTGGTCAATTAAAATCATACCAGCCCTTGATTATTTCTCTAATACTTTTTGATTAACTTCTCTACAAAAATGAACTTTATTATGTTCAGCCCAGAGGAACAGATTACCACTGCTGTTAATGTCCTATTATGCATGTATGGTTTACTAGACCTGAGAGGCTGTAGTCCAGCCTGTGAGCTAGCTGTTTCTTGTCCTTCAAACTGAAAGGACTAGAAACAACTCACCTAACCATTAATATTTTGGCTTGGCTAAGTGAATGGACTTTAAAGTTTCTTCTCCACACACGTGGTCAAACTCTAATCAACATTCTGGAAACACTGTTATAATTAACACTCAAACTGATTTCCCTTTATTTTGAAGAGGCTGATTATAACTTGCAACTTTTCATCTTAGAGAATTGATGTGCTTGAATATCTTTTGAAATGTATCGATTTTGCTTAGATACATGACAACTTTGATTCACTACTAATCATTTGTCTTCTTGGTAATGGAGCAATGCCCACAAGTCATACATGTGCTTTGTTGCAATGTTTCATTATTGAGCAGAAGTAAATAAGAAATATATTCTGAGCAGTGATGTGCAGGATGAGCTTCAGCTAGCAAAAAGTATTTAGGGAGGCTAGGTTTCCATTGCTAGCCTTAGCAGTGCATATATTAAGTAGGTTAAAACCCAGGTGCCATTAGACTAGCAGAGATAGTTTGACGTTATAAAACATCTACTCTTCTGTCTATCATTGCTTTCATAGTCATAATGAAATTTGAAACTTACAGATATTTCTAGTTCATAGAAGGTTTCTACCTTTTTTTTTAAAAAAAAAAAAACTTATTGAGATATAATTCACACGCTGTACACTGTATCCTTTAAAAGTTTCAGGTCAGTTCAGTTGACAGTCGTGTCCAACTCTTTGTGACCCTGTGGACTGCAGCCAGGCCTCCGTGTCTATCACCAACTCCCGAAGTTTACCCAAACTCATGTCCATTGAGTTGGTGATGCCATCCCACAATCTCATCCTTTGCTGTCTCCTTCTCCTTCCACCTTCAATATTTCCCAGCATCAGGATATTTTCAAATGAGTCAGTTCTTCACATCAGGTGGCCAAAGTATTGGAGTTTCAGCGTCACCATCAGTCCTTCCAAGAACACTCAGGACTCATCTTCTTTAGGATGGACTGGTTGGATCTCCTTGCAGTCCAAGGGACTCTCAAGAGTCTTCTCCAACACCACAGTTCAAAAGCATCAATTCTTCGGCACTCATCTTTCCTTATAGTCCAACTTTCAAATCCATACATGAATACTGGGGAAAAAAATAGCCTTGACTAGATGGACATTTTTGGCAAAGTAATGTCTCTGCTTTTTAATATGCTGTCTAGGTTGGTCATAGCTTTCCTTCCAAGGAGTAAGCATCTTTTAACTTCATGGTTGCAGTCACCATCTGCAGTGATTTTGTAGACCCAAAGATAAAGTCTGCTAATGTTTCCACAGTTTCCCCATCTATTTGCCATGAAGTGATACATGGAAAAAGCAAGAGAGTTCCAGAAAAACATCTATCTCTGCTTTATTGACTATGCCAAAGCCTTTGACTGTGTGGATCACAATACACTGTGGAAAATTCTGAAAGAGATGGGAATACCAGACCACCTGACCTGCCTCTTGAGAAATCTGTATTCAAGTCAGGAAGCAACAGTTAGAACTGGACATGGAACCACAGACTGGTTCCAAATAGGAAAAGGAGTACATCAAGGCTATATATTGTCACCCTGCTTATTTAACTTATATGAAGAGTAGATTATGAGAAACGCTGGGCTGGAAGAAGCACAAGCTGGAATCAAGATTGCTGGGAGAAATATCAATAACCTCAGATATGCAGATGACACCACCCTTATGGCAGAAAGTGAAGAGGAGCTAAAAAGCCTCTTGATGAAAGTGAAAGAGGAGAGTGAAAAAGTTGGCTAAAGCTCAACATTCAGAAAACGAAGATCATGGCATCTGGTCCCATCACTTCATGGGAAATAGATGGGGAAACAGTGGAAACAGTGTCAGACTTTATTTTTCTGGGCTCCAAAATCACTGCAGATGGTGATTGTAGCCATGAAATTAAAAGACGCTTACTCCTTGGAAGGAAAGTTATGACCAACCTAGACAGCATATTGAAAAGCAGAGATATTAGTTTGTCAACAAAGGTCCATCTAGTCAAGGCTATGGTTTTTCCATACATAGTTATGTATGGATGTGAGATTTGGACTGCTGGGGTCCAGCCCTGGTGGATCCAGGGTTATTCGAAGGGGAGACGGAGTTGGTGTCTTAGAAATTTTTGTTTAATTGAAGATATGGAGGGAGATTAGAAAGAAATAGTGTAGTAGGAAAGTAAGTGGAGAAAAGATGCTGAATAACTTGGTTTACATGGAAAGCTAATAAAACCTCGAGACAGGAGGTTTGCACCAACTACGTAGGCCACTGGCGCCCATTTGAATAGCGGAGGGTGCCCCACCTTGGGCTTCTTCTCGCGTGGGTCTTAGAAGCCAGGGCGAGTAAGTATACATGGTGAGCCCCCACGCCTCAGATGGGAATTCAGCCAGAAAAGAAGTGAAGGAGAAAAGACCACACGGGGGAAACCAGTCTTTCCAGTGACTGGCCCATCCTTCATTGTACAGGAAAGCTTTTTATACTTTTGGTTGTACATAGAGATCAATGAATAATACAAAGTTATCCAGCATCAGCAGCCCTGACTGTTATCGAGACCAGGCTTTCTCTCTGCATACCTAGCTGTATACACAAGTCTTAGGTGATTTGCGTCATCTTCTGGCCAGGAGGCCTATTAACATTTTACAGCCCTTTTCTGATAAGGATCTGTCAACCAGAAAATTTATTTGCCCTTAAAAGTGTTGTTCTTTCCAAAGTCTGGTGCCACTCTCAGAAAGCACTAAATAAAGTTACATTCTTACATAGCAAGGACACAACAACTTATAACAAGGAAAGAGGAGTACAGTGATTTATAACAAAGAGAAAATTCATTAACTCAAAAGTCTAGTATTGCTAACATCAAAACTACTATTATTCTTATTTCTGAATCCCGTTTGCAATGGCTAATATCCTCCCAGGTGCCTAAAAGATAAAGAATATGGAGGCCTGGTGGTAAACATTAACGTGACAATGAAACCTTTCACCAAACTAATTCTTAGCTCTAAAAGGCTCTATATCTTTAAGATGTTTTAAGCTTCCTGCCTCTCACAGTTGGGGGGTTGTAAACAATCACAAGTTGTAAAAGTCTGGGGGAACCTGTCAGGCAAGATAGAGAGCCATCAGAGGGATTTGAGCTGAAACATTCCTTTCATATGCAGGAGACCAGTTGGAGCTCTAAGTTAAATTTTTCCAGAGAAAGGTGGTCAGGGATAGCCCCCTGTAATGTCAGAAGAGTATAGTATAGCAGACAGTAAACAGACATATTTTGGTTTCGGGGTAGATGCTCAGGCAGAGGACCCCTTGAGACCTGACTCACCTTGCCCATCAGGTCTCTCCGCATGATCTTGTCATGGGTGGGATCTCCCATGCTGGCTCCCGGCATTGGACTATAAAGAAAACTGAGTGCAGAAGAATTGATGCTTTTGAACTGTGGTGTTAGAGAAGACTCTTAAGAGTCCCTTGGACTGCAAGGAGATCCAACCAGTCCATCCTAAAGGAGATCAGTCCTGAGTGTTCATTGGTAGGACTGATGTTGAAGCTGAAACTCCAATACTTTGGCCACCTGATGCGAAGAGCTGACTCATTAGAAAAGACCCTGATGCTGGGAAAGATTGAGGGCAGGAGGAGAAGGGGACAACAGAGGACGAGATGGTTGGATGGCATCACTGATTCAATGGACATGGGTTTGGATGGACTCTGGCATTTGGTGATGGACAGGGAGGCCTGGTGTGCTGTGGTTTGTGGGTTCACAAAGAGTTGGACACAACTGAGCGACTGAACTGAACTGAACTGATGGGACTAAATGACATGATCTTAGTTTTCTGAATGTTGAGCTTGAAGCCAACTTTCTCACTCTCCTCTTTCACTTTCTTCAGTTCTTCACTTTCTGCCATAAGGGTTTTGTCATCTGCATATCTGACGTTATTGATATTTCTCCCGGCAATCTTGATTTCAGCTTGTGCCTCCTCCAGCCCAGCATTTCTCATGATGTTCTCTGCATACAAGTTAAATAAGCACAATGACAATATACAGCCTTGACGTTCTCCTTTTCCTATTTGGAACCAGTCTGTTGTTCCATGTCCAGTTCTAACTGTTTCTTCCTGACCTGCATACAGATTTCTCAGGACACAGGTCAGGTGGTCTGATATTCCCATCTCTTTAGAATTTTCCACAGTTTGTTGTGATCCACACTGTCAAATGGTTTGGCATAGTCAATAAAACAGAAATAGATGTTTTTATGGAACTCTCTCGCATTTTAGATGATCCAGCGGATGCTGGAAATTTGATCTCTGGTTTATCTGCTTTTTATAAATGCAGCTTGAACATCTGGAAGTTCACGGTTCACATATTATTGAAGCCTGGCTTGGAAAATTTTGAGCATTACTTTACTAGTGTGTGAGGTGAGTGCAATTGTGCAGTAATTTGAACATTCTTTGTAAACTTTTAAAGTTTACAGTTCAATATTTTTTAATTATATTCTCAGAGTTGTGCAACTATCACCACTATCTACTTTCAGAATATTTCCATGATCCTCAAAACAAAGTCTATACCTCCCAGTCCTCATTGTTTAGCAAATACTACTTTACTTTCTGTCTCTGTGGATTTGCCTATTCTGGACAATTTATATCAATGGAATCATGCACTATGTGGCCTTTTGTGATTGGCTTCTTTCACTTCACATAATGTTTTCAAAGTTCACTTATATTATCACCTGTATCAATACTTCACTCTTTTTTGTTATTGCTCAATACTCCATTATTTGGATAAGCCACAGTTTATGCATTGATTATTTGATGGACATTTGGGTTGTTTTTACTTTTTGGCTATTATGAATAATGCTGCTATTAATATCCATGTACACATTTTTTTTGTAAACCTATTTTTTTTCACATCCCTTGGGTGTATCACTAGGACTAGAATCACTGAGTTATATGATAACTCTGTTTAAACTTTACTGGAATTAAAATAGATAACTAATGAAAACCTACTGTATAGCACAGGGAACTCTATTCACTCTTCTGTGGTGACTTAAATGGAAAGGATCCAAAAAAGAGAGGATATATGCATACATACAAAAACTGATTCACTTTGCTGTACAGCATAAACTAATGCAACATTGTAAAGCAATTATACTCCAATAAAATTAATGGATAAATCTTACTGGAACTGATAGTTTTCCAATTGTTTTCATTTTTCTAACATGATCTTTAAAACAACTTGCTTAAGAATGTGTACTGATTAGTTACTATCTTCATTTTTCAAAACATGGTACCTGAAATTTGGAGCAATTAAGTTACTCTCTCAACTTAGGAGAGCTAGTAAGTAGGCAAGATGAGGCTGTAAGCCAAAGTTACTGACCATCCAGTGTAAACTTTAAGATGAATACCTACATTATATCTAGAATCTCTTATTTCCCTAACTAAATTTGTATTTGTTACCATCCAGGATAACAAGTACACATCTAAGGGTTCTAAAATTGTTTTTTCCATTAACAAGTTACTTGGAAATTCCTCCTCTACAAGTGCCCAAAATCTATACCTTTTGGACTTGATGAGGTTCTTAAAAGGAACAGTTCTGGGTTTAGATACTAGACCCACTATTTACTAGACACCTTGAGTATACTGGTTTTCTTGTCCCAGCTCTACATATAACTAGCTGTATGATTTTCCTGAATCTCAATTAAACTCTCTGAGGCTCAGAACCCAGTCTTTCAAAGGTTCCTATGAGGACTTAATGAAACAAAGCATGTAATATGTCTAATATAGTGCTCAACAATAAATTAGGAAAAAAAAAAAAAAACCAACTGTAGTTAATGCTCACACTTCTCTTTTCATCCTCTCTTCCAAATGTGGAGATTGTCTACCATGCCAACACACACTTAAAAAAAAAAAAAAAACAGTTTTACAAATGAAACAAATTTTGTAACTTGTGAATTTGACAATTAATAAGTCAGAATATTTTCAGTGAAGATTCAAAGTTATTCCCTATGAAAAGACAAACCAATTGGACTACTTATTTGCCAATTTAACATTTCTGTTTTGTAGCAAGTACTTTACCATCCCTCGGCTATATCCTAAGGTGTCCACAATTTGCAGCTTAGAAATAACTACTAAATTGAACCTCTTCAGCATATTGAAAGATTTGCATTTTTGTTTTAAAAAAGTTTATTTCCTTTGAACAACTAGCAACTAAGCTAGTTCTGAATAGTGATTTTATTTCAAGTGATTAAATTAGAATCTCCCTTGGGGACATAAGCTGAGGCACTATATCACGTGTTTTTCAACCATATTAGATCATTTAGCATATCTTCTACCACATGTTCTAAAACTTACTGTTGGGGATGTGTTGATAATGATTCTAGAACAAGTTAAAATCAAAACTCCATCTTATTTATTGCAATGATTTAATGGGTCTCTACCTAGAGACATAGTTAATTCTGTTTACAAAAAAAAAAAGAAAAACTAGAGAACAAATAAAACACAACATTATTATAGACCACATATAGTTTCTGGTCTTACTTTTAGATCTTTAATCCATTTTGAGTTTATTTTTGTGTATGCTATTAGAAAATATTCTAGTTTCATTCTTTCACAAGTGGTTGACCAGTTTTCCCAGCACCACTTGTTAAAGAGATTGTCTTTAATTCACTGTATATTCTTGCCTCCTTTGTTGAAGTTAAGGTGTCCAAAGTCTACAAACAATAAATGCTGGAGAGGGTGTGGAGAAAAGGGAACCCTCTTACACTGTTGGTGGGAATGCAAACTAGTACAGCCACTATGGAGAACAGTGTGGCGACTCCTTAAAAAACTGGAAATAGAACTGCCTTATGACCCAGCAATCCCACTGCTTGGCATACACACTGAGGGAACCAGAATCGAAAGAGACTCATGTACCCCAATCTTCATCACAGCACTGTTTATTATAGCCAGGACATGGAAGCAACCTAGGTGTCCATTAGCAGATCAATGGATAAGAAAGCTGTGGTACATATACACAATGGAGTATTACTCAGCCATTAAAAATAATACATTTGAATCAGTTCTAATGAGGTGGATGAAACTGGAGCCTATTTTACAGAGTGAAGTAAGCCAGAAAGAAAAACACCAATACAGTATACTAACGCATATATATGGAATTTAAAAAGATGGTAACGATAACCCTGTATGTGAGACAGCAAAAGAGACACAGATGTATAGAACAGAGTTTTGGACTCTGAGGGAGAGGGAGAGGGTGGGATGATTTGGGAGAATGGCATTGAAACATGTATACTATCATATAAGAAACGAATCGCCAGTCTGTTTGATGCAGGATACAGGATTCTTGGGGCTGGTGCACTGGGATGACACAGAGAGATGGGGGGTTCAGGATTGGGAACACATGTACACCCATGGCAGATTCATGTTGATGTATGGCAAAACCAATACAGTATTGTAAAGTAAAATAAAGTAAAAAAAAAAAAAGACTATATATAATTTGAATAAGAGCAAGTACCATTTATTGAAGGGGCTTCTCAGGTGGCTCAGTGGTAAAGAATCCACCTGCCAATGCAGGAGTTGCAGAAGCCATGGGTTCAATACCTGAGTCAGTAATATTCCCTTGGAGGAGGAAAGGACAACGAACTCCAATATTCTTGCCAGGATAATCGCACGGACAGAGGAGCTTGGCAGGTTATAGTCCATGGGGTCGCAAGA
Source organism: Budorcas taxicolor (assembly GCF_023091745.1). Lineage (NCBI taxonomy): Eukaryota > Metazoa > Chordata > Mammalia > Artiodactyla > Bovidae > Budorcas > Budorcas taxicolor. The sequence continues at coordinate 2,303,781 of NC_068935.1, forward strand.
GTCAGACACAACTTAGAGACTAAACCATCACCACTACCATTCCTACTGATATAGATATGTATCTATATTTGTAGCAGTGTGTGTGTGTGTGTTGAAATAAGTATTTTCTTGTTATACTTTCTATACAACATGGAAGTTCTGTTACATTACCACAAAGGCTTCACACTGGAATCATGAAATATCCAGAATTTGAGAACACATTTAGACATATTCCCTTTAAAAAACAATGAGGTTGTTTGGCAGTCTTTATTCTTTGGCCTAGCTGTTCATCTCTGAATACTGAAAGTAGAGACATTTAAATAGTCCTGCCTTCTATTAGAAATAAATTATTATACCAACTCAAAAACCAGCTTCTTATTCTCATATGGGTAACATGTTTTGTGAGGAAAATTTATCAAAATGTTTTATGAGAATTTTTCAGTTCTACCGGGTTTATCAGTTTGAAACTAAAATGTGTCATGGAGAGTGCCAGGGTCCAGCCCCCGTGGATACAGGGAATTCGAAGTGGCGATGGAGTCGGCGAAGAGTAATTAATTAGAAATTTAAAGAGAGATTAGAAAAGAATAATGTAGTGAAAAAATATAGGAGAAAAGAAGCTGATATACCTTGGTTTACACGGAAAGCTAATAAAGTCTCAAGACAGGAAACTTGCACTGTCTACGTTAGGCCACAGGCACCTGCTTGAATAGCAGAGGGTGCCACGCCTTGGGCTCCCTCTTGCATGGGTCTTAGAAGCCAGGGCAAATAAGTAGACATGGCGAGCCTCTGTGTTCCAAGGGATCAGCCTGAAAAAGAGAGGGAGGGAGAGGGAGAAAGAGAGAGAGAGAGAGTCGACACGGGGGAGGCCAAGCTTGTTTAAAACCCCCATAAGTTTATTTTCAAAAGGTGCTTATATACCCTAAGTTTTACATAATGGAAGATACAGAGTCATGCAGGGACAGCAGTCCTGACCCTTATCGATACCAGGCTTTCTTTCTGCATATCTTTCCGTATACAAAAGGTCTCAGGTCATTTACATTATCTTCTGGCCAAGAGGCCTGTTAACATTTTATGGCTCTCTTCCTTAATGAATGTTAAACTCATTTTCCCTGAAGTGTTTTTCTTTAATCTGCATCACCCTCAAAGCACTAAATAAAGTTACATCCCTGTAGAACAAAGGTGCAGTGGATTATAACAAAGAAGGTACTTAACTCAAAGATCTATGTTGCTACTTGTTTTTTCTGTATATACCAACTATATCAACAAATAAAAGATATGAAAAGTTGGCAGCAAGTATTGGCTCAACAATGGATCCTTAATCAGTCCTATTCTAATGATTTTGACTTCTCGGAAGCCCCTACATTCCTAGGATGTTTTAAACTTCCTGTGCCTCTTGTGGTCAGGAGGCTGTGAGCAATCACATGTGCAGTTGTAAAAGGTCCGGCAGACCTGTCAGGCAAGTTAGAAAGCTACAAGAGGAGTCTGAGCTGAGACACTCCTCTTATATGCAGGAGACTGTTAGCTGGAGCTCTAAGTTAACTTTTTCCAGAAAAAGGTGGTGGGGGATAGCCCCCTGTTAATGTCAGAGGAGTTGGTGAAAGGCATAATATAGTAAGACAGACAGATTTTGGTTCTGGGGGTAGATGCTCGAGAAAACCCAGGGGGACCCCTGAAGCCTGATCCCACCTTTGCGTTTTGTCAGGCCACCTTCCTCAGGACCTTTGCCACAGGCAGGATTCCCCATGCTGGCTCCCAGCAGGAGAGTATGCTGCTTTTCTCCTTGTTCTGATAGGTGTAAAATTGTATCAACATAGAACTGCCTGAGGCTTGGTGATATAGTACCTGCAAGTCACTGCATTTTAGTGTAAATAACATAATAATAATAATAATAACTATTATTATTATTATTATTTTGGTCTCCATAGGCCTGTGGCCTTGATCACATACACACTGTTGAAATGTGTGGAGAATCAAGCTCTACAGTTCTCATTAAAGCAAATGATACATTATAGTAATTTTCAACAAACGTAGCTTTCAAAATGCCCTTACTCTGTAAGAATTTGACCTCTTTTTAGTTCTTGTTTCAATGATTAAGAATGAAATTCATATCATTTATCCTAAAGTATCTTCAGCTCTACTAAAATTCAATAATTCTAATATGTGTGATATATCATCAGGAATGTCAAAATCTCATTTCAAAGTATTTATTATATTAGAGTCTAACATGAAAATGAACTAAGCTGAAATCATAATTTAGGCCAATTGTTCAATCTCTCTTAACACTCAGTTCAGCTCAGTTGCTCAGTCGTGACACATTCTTTGTGACCCCATTGACTGCAGAATGCCAGGCTTCCCTGTCCATCACCAGCTCCCAGATCTTGGTCAAACTCATGTCCATTGAGTCGGTGATGCCATCCAACCATCTCATCCTCTGTCATCCCCTTCTTCTCCTGCCTTCAATCTTTCCCATCATCAGGGTCTTTTCCAAGAAGTCATTTCTTCACAACAGGTGGCCAAATTATTGGAACTTCAGCTTCAGCATCAGTCCTTCCAATGTATATTCAGGACTGATTTTCTTTAGGATTGACTATTTGATCTCCTTGCAGTCCAAAGGATTCTCAAGAGTCTTCCCCAACACCACAGTTCAAAATCAACAATCCTTCAGAGCTCAACTTCCATACATGTCTACTGGATAAACCATAGCTTTGACTAGACAGACCTTTGTCAGGAAAGTAATGCATCTGCTTATTAACATGCTATCTAGGATGGTCATAGCTTTTCTTTCAAGGAAGTTCCTTTTAATTTCATGGCTGCAGTCACCATCTATAGTGATTCTGGAGCCCAAGAAAATAAATCTCTCACTGTTTACACTGTTCTACCATCTATTTGCCATGAAGTGATGGAACTGGATGCCATGATCTTAGTTTTCTGAACGTTGGCTTTTAAGCCAACTTTTTCATTTTCCTCTTTCGCTTTCATCAAGAGGCTCTTTAGTTCCTCTTCGCTTTCTGCATTAAGGGTGGAGTCATCTACATATCCGAGGTTACTGATATTTCTCCCAGCAATCTTGATTCCAGCTTGAGCTTCACCCAGCCTCGCATTTTGCATCATGTACTCTTCATATAAGTTAAATAAAGGTGACAACATAACAGCTTTGACATACTCCTTTCCCAATTTGGAACCAATCCATTGTTCCATGCCTGGTTCTAACTGTTGCTTCTTGACCTACTTACAGATTTCTCAGGTGTCAAGTAAGGTGATCTGGTACTCCCATCGCTTTCGGAATTTTCCAGTTTGTTTTGATCCACATAGTCAAAGGCTTTGGTGTAGTCAATGAAGCAGAAATAGATGTTTTTCTGAAACTCTCTTGCTTTTTTTTTTTTATCCAACGGATATTGGCTGTTTGATCTCTGGTTCCTCTGCCTTTTCTTAATCCAGCTTGAGCATCTGGAATTTCTCAGTTCACGTTCTATTGAAGCCTCACTTGGAGAATTTTGAGCATCACTTTGCTAGCTCTTAACACTATTAATTAGAAAAAAATATTTTTATACTACTTAAAGACATAAAACCCCCAATATTTAGAATTAAATCAGTGAATAAGAATCAATGCAAAATGAGGACCATTTTAATATTATCTGATCCTAACTGCACACATCTTCACTTTTGTTTACTTTCAGTCTGTTTTCCCTAATGTGCTTCCTCGCAGCTTTTACATAACAAACTTGTTACACTTCAGATTTTCTCATTAAATGTGTAACTTGAATCTCTGACTCAGGCAATAGTCCCAGAATTGGAGAATTTTTCAGATTAAATATTGGTTTGAGGACTATCAACTGTATCCTATATAATTTCCTTCCTGAAGACTCAAGCATTATTTTTTTTGAAAAATTATTAGTTAATTATTTGCATGTTGAATGGGAAACTAAACTTCCTTTCAAATATGCATTGGATTTTTATTTCTAAATTGTTTTCTTATTTCTAATAAAAACAATAACTTTTTATAATGCTAAAAGGACTTTTTCTTAATGCCAAAATGGCTATTTTTTTATCTCAAAGGAACAATATTCTCAAATATTTATCTTATGAATTTCTCTTTCTGTTTTGCTTCACTTCATGAAGAAATTAAATATAATTACCTCAGATGTCATATAAACTCATATGTCCTGCTCATATTTATATACAGAGTAATTATGTGCCTGTTCTTAAAGACAAACCATTTATTTCTTAAACAACTAATGTAGATATATTATAATATAGATCTTAACTATACAAATTATATAGTAATATGTGATACAGTTACATAGTCAAGAATTGAATTCCAAGATTAGATTTAAAATTGTTTATTACTTAAAATGAGTTGATTAGTGATCATAAATGTTCCTCTGAAAGAAAAAGTTGACCTTGATTAAATGTACAAATACCACTAAAATGCCAGTGAGTAGTGTGTTACAACCAGCAGCAAAACTAAGGAAATCTGGGTGGATTTAGGGAAGTCATTTTACTTTTATAGATTTTTTTTCCTTTATCTGAAAAATCAAAGAGAATAGTTAGATAAATAATTGTTTTCTTAAAATTTCTTTTTAAAACACTCCATGTACTTGCTGTGTCTTCTTTGCTGTGTATGGGCTTTCTCTAGTTGCAGTGAGTGTGGGGTACTCTCTAGTTACAGTTTATGGGCTTCTCATTGCAGTGGCTTCTGTTATTGCAGAGAATGGTTTCTAGGAATGTGAGCTTCAGTAGCTGTGGCACATGAGCTTCCTTACTCTGTGGCATGTGGGATTTTCCTGGACCAAGATTTGAACCCGTGTCCCCTGCATTGGCAGGTGGATTCTTAACCACTTGACCACTAGGGAAGCCCTAGGTGATTATTTTCTATGGTCCTTATAGTAATTGCATTTTAAGCAAAATAATATAAATATAATATAGATATCAGATAGCAAAGCAATTGACTATCTTCATTATGTGAATTATGATTTGAATAAGCTATCAATTTTAATTTTATAAAGTATTTAAGAGAAATTATGTATTTCTGAAGTTTAAACACAAGTGTCATAGTTTTAAAATATAGTGATTCTCATTTATTTTCAGTAATTTTAAATCTGTAAGATAAAATGATAAACAATAACAAAAACAATGGCCACCATACACCCATACACTTTACTCTTAAAGAAGATGCTATGCTCTCATAAGCCTAACTTTTTTTTTTTACTATTTCTCTTTTATACATGTCCCAAACTTTTTAATTTGAAAAACTCCAAACCTGCAGAAAAGCTGAAAGAATAGAATAATGAATTTCCATTTAATAGGTCTCACCTAGATTCACCACGTTTGCTTTTTCTTTTTTTGTCTTTAAATAAAGACAGATACACACACACAAATACATATTTTTGGAATGTTTTCAAAGTAAATTTTTAAAAATATAAATTTATTTATTTTAATTGGATGTTAATTACTTTACAATATTGTATTGGTTTTGCCATACATCAACATGAATCCACCACAGGTATACACGTGTTCCCCATCCTGAACCCCCCTACACCCTCCCTCCCCATACCATCCCTGTGGGTCGTGCCAGTGCACCAGCCCCAAGCATCCAGTATCATGCATCGAACCTGGACTGGTGATTCATTTCATATCAAAGTAAATTTTTGATATCATGAAACTTAACCCTTAGTACTTCAGAATCATATATTCCCAAAGAACATGAACTTCCTCTTACATAACCACAAAATTAGCACCACAGTCAAAAAATTTAAATGTGAAAAAATTTTACCTACTATATAAATTATATTCAAATATCCCTAGTTATTCTAAGGATAGTTTTTATAGTTATTGTTTTTAACTGATTCAATATCTCTCGGGGAGTGTTTAACAGGAGGATTCCTACGTGCTGTTTCTCACAAATCTTTTGTTTCTTTTCAAGCAGAACAGCACGCTGCTCCCAGGAACTGAGGTTATTGTGTGAGACAGGTTTGAATCTCCTTTAGTAAACATTCTCTTTATGACAAAACTGTTTAGTCTCGATCCCCTTTCTTGAGATATGGATTGTCTCCTGACCTTGTGACTGTTACTAACCCCTTGTTCCCTTGGTAACAGTTGCTGTATGTTTGGTTTTCTGATCTTTATCATAGTTGAAAGAAACTTCTTGTACCACAGCCTATACATACTCACAGAAAAATCATTAAAGCATCTTTGCTCCATCAGAGCTTGGGTCCCCGTGTCTTTTCTTTCTTTCTTTCTCTATCTCTCCTCGGCTGATTCTTTGGAGCAGAGATGCGTCTTGCTCACTCTTCTGCCCGGGCTTCTAAGACTCTGTTGAGAAGGTGCCCTGTGCCTTCAAGAAGGTGCTCAAGAGGCTTCCCAGTGCCTTTTGGGATATGCAAGTCCTGTGTCAAGGGTTTTATTGGTTTTCTGCATAAACCAGGGTGTATCAGCCATTCTCTTTCTTTCACTTTCTTATCATCATCTCCAGATCACCAGGTTCCAGTCCATTAAAGGACCCCAACAAATATCCAACTAAGACATTAACATTTTTAGAAGTTCAGACAAGTTACTGTGCAAAAAAATATACAAACTGGGTTTGCTTCATTGCTTCCTCATTATCAAATTCAGATTGAACACTTTTGGTAAGATTACTTCATAGGTGATATTGTATATTTCCATAACATAAGAAAGTAAATAATGACAAGGTGACCCCATTATTGGTAATGCTGAATTTGATTAATCATTCAGATAATGTGAACCTCAAAAGGTACCTTTCTCCCCTGTAAGGGGTACCTTTCCTTTGCAAATTAATACTGTATAATGAAATCAATAGTATTCCATTGTTTGTGTATATGTATGTATATATGTGTGTATATATATATATATATATATCACATCTTCTTGACCCATACATCCACTGATAGGCTATTGTAGATCATGCTGTGCTGTACATAAGTATGCATATACTCTTTTAAAATTAGTGTTTTCACTTATTGTGGATAAATATCCAGAAGTGGAATAGCTGAATTATATGGTAATCCTACCCTTAATTTTTTGAGGAATATCCAGAATATAAAAACAAATGAACAAGAAAGCAAAGGAACAAACCAAACAAGAGCAAATATGTAGATACAGAGAACAGAGTAGTTTTTACCAGAGGGGAAAGGGCTAGGGGGTGGAGAGTCAAGTGGGTCAAGATGATGAACTGTATGATAATAAAAGGAAACACGTTATGGTGGTGAGTACACTAGAGGGTATATAGAAGTAGAAATATAATGTTTTACGTATGAAACTTATGTAATGTTACAAATCAATGTTACCTTATTAAAAGAAAATTGATAATGAAAAATGAATACACAAATAAATTTATAAGTAAATTGTGGGATAATACATTGAGACTTTCTGAATATCTCGGACTCCAACACCTTTTCACTCAATGTCTTTAGCATGCATAATGGATCATTAGCATGATTATTGCCTGAATGAATCATTGAGGTATGGTAGCAAAGTGGTGATAATCTAATTATGTTGTTCCTTTAACATTTATTGTTGTTGTTTAGTCACTAAGTTATGTCTGACTCTTTGTGACCCTATGTACTGTAGCTTACCAGGCTCCTCTGTCCATGGGATTTCCCAGGCAAGTGTACTGGAGTGGGTAGCCATTTCCTCCTCCAGGGCATCTTCCTGACCCAGGGATTAACCCACTTCTACAGCATTGGCAAGTGGGATTCTTTACCACTAAGCCACCAGGAAAGCCCTTAATATTTATTAGCTAGCATTTTTTCTTTAAAGAAACTTTTCTTTTAAAAACTTCCTTATTTTAATTGGAGGTTAATTGCTTTACAATATTGTATTGGTTTTGTCATATATCAACATGAATCCGCCACAGGTATACACGTGTTCCCCATCCTGAAACCCCTCCCTCCTCCCTCCCCATACCATCCCTGTGGGTCGTGCCAGTGCACCAGCTGCAAGCATCCAGTATCATGCATCGAACCTGGACTAAAAAAAAAAAAGAAAGTGAAAAAAATAAAAATAAATAAAAAAGGAGTTACCACAGGTGAAAAAAAAATTCTTATTGAAGGAATTTACAAAAATATAAAAATATAATAATATAATGAACTCCCACTTATTCATAACCCAGCCTCAGCAGTTATTAACATTTTCCCAATAAACTGTGGAAAATTCTGAAAGAGATGAGAATACAAAACCACCTGACCTGCCTCTTGAGAAACCTGTTCGCAGGTCAGGAAGCAACAGTTAGAACTGGACATGGAAAAAACAGACTGGTTCCAAATAGGAAAAGGAGTACGTCAAGGCTGTATATTGTCACCCTGCTTATTTAACTTATATGCAGAGTGCATCATGAGAAATGCGGGGCTGGAAGACACAAGCTGGAATCAAGATTACTGGGAGAAATATCAATAACCTCAGATATGCAGATGACACCACCCTTATGGCAGAAAGTGAAGAGGAACTAAAAAGCCTCTTGATGAAAGTGAAAGAGGAGAGGGAAAAGTTGGCTTAAAGCTCAACATTCAGAAAACGAAGATCATGGTATCTGGTCCCATCACTTCATGGGAAATAGATGGAAAAACAGTGGAAACAGTCTCAGTCTTTACTTTTTTGGCCTCCAAAATCACTGGAGATGGTGACTGCAGCCATGAAATTAAAAGACGCTTACTCCTTGGAAGGAAAGTTATGACCAACCCAGATAGTATATTCAAAAGCAGAGACATTACTTTGCCAACAAAGGTCCGTCTAGTCAAGGCTATGATTTCTCCAGTGGTTATGTATGGATCTGAGAGTTGGACTCTGAAGAACGCTGAGTGCTGAAGAATTGATGCTTTTGAACTGTGGTGTTGGAGAAGACTCTTGAGAGTCCCTTGGACTGCAAGGAGATCCAACCAATCCATCTTAAAGGAGATCAGTCCTGGGTGTTCATTGGTAGGCTTGATGATGAAGCTGAAACTCCGATATTTTGGCCACCTCACGTGAAGAACTGACTCATTGGAAAAGACTCTGATGCTGGGAGGGAGTGGGGGCAGGAGGAGAAAGGGACGACAGAGAATGAGATGGTTGGATGACATCACCGACTCGATGGACATGAGTTTGAGTGAACTCTGGAAATTGGTGATGGACAGGGAGGCCTGGTATGCTATTATTCATGGGGTGGCAAAGAGTCAGACACGACTGAGCGACTGAACTGAAATGAAAAGTGAAAGTGAAGTCACTCAGTCGTGTCTGACTCTGCGACCCCATGGACTATTGCCTACCAGGCTCCTCTGTCCATGGGATTTTCCAGGCCATAGTACTGGAGTGGATTGCCATTTCCTTCTCCTGTGCATCTTCCCCACCCAGGTATCGAACCCAGGTCTCCTGCATTGTAAACAGATGCTTTACCATCAGAGCCACCAAGGAAGTCCATGAACTGAAGTGAACTGAATGTCATTTCATTTTTTTTTTTAATGTTGGCATGCTTGTGTTAATGGAGTATTTTAAAGCAAATTGCAGACATGATACCATTTCATGCCTACTTTGCAAGAAAAATAAATCAAAATTTAAGTAAACTCTATTTTCTCTTTTCCCACTAGATTAGAAGTAACCAATTTAGAATATATAGAGGAATGTTGGAGGCAAACAACATGAGAGCAGTGAGGTTTAACAGCTCCTAATGAAATAGTATAATGAAAAAGTAGATGTAGAATATCATTTTGTGCTATAGAAGAATAAAATATTGAATATTTATGATAACCCTGATTAGGCTAAAAAAAGTTGTATATAGCTTCATAACTTTTACATAAGAATGCAATAACATGAATAATTATTTTATAATGTAATATGGATAGATACCTACAGAAATACTTATTAAAAGATTTTTTTTTTACTAAAAGATTTTTAAATGAATATAGGGTTTTGTACTTGAATGGATTATCTTCAGTACCTAGAACATTTATCCGTAAGGCCAGATATGAATCTGACAGCATTATGAATTAAAAATTAATGAATATAGCACAGTTTTACATTAGGCCCTGACACCTAAGTAGAAATAACATTTTTAAACAGAGTTATAAAACATGTGATATGTGAATCACAGAAATTATTACTTAGTCATATATTCTTCCCAGATATCAAGCAGTCAGAGCAGACAAGATAGATTTGGGGATAACTGAATCTGTAGGTAGATCTGAATCAGTTTGTTTTGTGAATCCCAGAAGATGATTGTCAAAACACTTAAGGATTAAGACAAGACATACCAGGCCTAAACTGAATGGAAGAGCCTTAAAAGGCAGTTAAGTTCAGTCAGCATGTATATGATTTTCCTAACTTTACATAGAGGGCTTTAGGATTCACCTTTTAAAATAATATGTCTAATAACATATTGATTAAGATGAGTAAAACCCTCACCATCTTACACTTTGCAACAAGAAGTAAGTTCATCCACTGAGACATTTTTGGACTGATGTCTATTTCCAGAAATGAAGACATACTGACTTTTGAAGTGCTACACTTGGCTTCAAAAGTCTACTTTATAACAAAAACAGCAATGTTGGAACCTGGTTCCCTTTCAGAATAGAAACCACAGAAAAACACAAAAGTGGCCAAGGATTAGGTATGTGAAATATTAAACAAAAATCAAGAGAAGCTAGAGAAGCTATAGTTTTCTTCCTAATTAGAAAGGTTTATGAAGATTTTGGCCAGAGGCTTTTAATTTTTTATTTCTTTTTGCATATAAGTCACTTTAAGAAATTTCCATCCATTGGATGAATGGAACAGCACTGTTGTTGTTCAATCAGTAAGTCACTAAGTCGTGTCCGACTCTGCAACTCCCACGGACTGCAGCATGCCAGGCTTCCCTGTCCTTCACTCTCTCACGGAGTTTGCCCAGATTCATGTTCACTGAGTTGGTATTGCTATCTAACCATGTCGTCCTCTGTTGTCCCCTTCTCCTCCTGCCTTCAATCTTTCCCAACATCAGAGTCTTTTCTAATGAGTCACCTCTTCACATCAGAAAGTCCAAAGTATTGGAGCTTCAGCTTCAGCATCAGTCCTTCCAATGAATATTCAGGGTTGATTCCCTTTAGGATTGGTTTGATGGCCTTGCTGTCCAAGTGACTCTAATGAGTCTTCTCCAGCGCCAGAATTCAAAGGCATCAATTCTTTGTTGCTCAGCCTTCTTTACTGTCCAACTCTCATATCCATACATGACTATGGGAAAAACCATAGCATTGATCATACAGACCTTTGTCAGCAAAGTGATGTCTCTGCTTTTTCATATGCTGTCTAGGTTGGTCATAGTTTTTCTTCCAAGGAGCAAATATCTTTTAATATCATGGCTGCAGTCACTGTCCACAATGATTTTGAAGCCCAAGAAAATAAAATCTATCACTGTTTCCACTTTTTCCCCATCTATTTGCCAAGAAGTGATGGAACCAGTTGCCGTGATCTTAGTTTTTTTTTTTTTTTTTAATGTTGAGTTTAACCTAGCTTTTTCACTCTCCTCTTTCACTTTTCATCAAGAGGCTCTTTAGTTCCTCTTCACTTTCTGCCATTAAAGTGGTATCATCTGCATACCTGAGGTTGATATTTCTCCCTGCAGATTAGATTCAAGCTTGGGATTCATCCAGCCTGGCACTTTGCATGACGTATTCTGCATGCAAGTTAGATAAACAGGGTGATAACATCCAACCTTGTCATACTCCTTTCCAAATTTTCAACCAGTCAGTTGTTTCATGTAAGATTCTAAGTGTTGCTTCTGGACCTGCATGCAGGTTTCTCAAGAGACAGGTAAGGTGTTCTGGTATTCCCAACTCTTTAAGAATTTTCCACAGTTTGTTGTGATCCACAGAGTCAAAGGCTTTAGCATAGTCAATAAAGCAAAGTAGATGTTTTTCTGGAACTCTGTTGCTTTTTTGATGATCCAACTGATGTCGGCAATTTAATCTCTCGTTCCTCTGCCTTTTCGAAACCCAGCTTGTACATCTGGAAATTATCAGTTCACATACTGCTGAAGCCCAGCTTGAAGAATTTTAAGCATTACCTTGCTAGCATCGGCAGCATAATTAGAAGTAAAAAGTGATTTTAGTTAACCTATGTCATCAAAATCATTTGATTGTGAATTGGAATGATTGTGGGAAAATAGGAGGAGTCAATTAATAGGTTACTGTGCGTCTGGAAACCAATTTGTTCTTGAAAATGGAAGAGGTGTGACCGGTATTTGTAATAAGAGAGGGGAATTTCAGTATTTATAATTTTGAAACTGGAGTAGTATTCAATCACAAGGAGAGTAATTATACATTGGGTGACTGATTATAACGTAAGAGATCATGGAAGTTGAGGAGCCAACGTGTCACTTGTTGAAGTCTGTGACTGCCCAGGTAAGAGAAGGATAGAATGGTGTGAAGATAACGAGATATTGAGATGATTGAAGATCATGAAACAGCATCTTAGGGTCTAAGAGATGAATGTAATATGAAATAGGGAAGTGATTTAAAATTAAGCCTAAAACTCCAAAAGGGAAGATATTTTAAAATGGAAGTTACAGAACTATGGTGAGGAAATAGTGAAGAATGAGGATTATGGAGACCTGTAGTAGTCAGGAGCCGTAACCTCTGTTGAAGGAGGTTGTAGAACATGTAGGTTTGGGTCAATGTCTTTGCTGGTTAAGAAATGCAAAATTGAACTATTTCCCTGATGACATTGTATTACCTTTAATTTACACAGGCATGTTTTGCTTGTGTTCCATGTTGTCCTTTTAAAATTAATTTTTAATTTACTTAGATCTATATGCTATAGGGAAAAAAATATATAGCATGCAATTAAGAGAAATGGCCAAAAATCTCTGGACATATTGTAATATGTTGTACATTTCACCTAGTTTTAAAAATAGTTTTCCTAATGGTAAATGTAATCTACATAGCCAGTGTGGAAAACTTATTAAACATAAGAAAAGTATATAGAAATGGAAGATAAAAAATCGTATCTCACCCTTCAGAGATATAACATTCTTAAAAAATTCCTTTTGGTCTTTTTTATTTATTTTTAAAAAGAATATATTCTAAACATATAGGAAAATATAGAGAATAATATTACAACTATCCATATGCACAACCACCTTGCTATTACAAATGTTAACAATTTGACATGAACATCACATTTTGTTAAAAAGAAATGACATTTAACCAAAGAGATTAACAGCATATTCCAAACTATTTCCACCCCTTCTCTACCATGTAAGTGCCATCTTGAAGTTGATTTCCATCCTTTCTGTATTTTTATACATTTACTATATATTTATGTATTCATGTGCATGTGTGTCCTCAGTCATGTCTGCCCCCATGCTCATGGTAGCTCATGAGGCTCCTCTGTCCATGGAATTCTCCAGGCAAGAATAGTGCAGTAGGTTGCCATGACCTCCTCCAGGGATCTTCCCGACCCAGGGATTGAAACCCTGTCTCTTACATCTCCTGCATTGGCGATACCTGGGAAGAGCTTTACCTCTAGGGATACCTGGGAAGAGCGAATCACATCCATGTGTAAACCCTTCCAAGCCATGTAGAGACACACATAGAGGCTTTGAAGCTACTATAATGTTCTTGGGGCATTGAGCAAAAGCACAGAGAGGCAAGTTGTGCCAGTATGCAGTGAATGAGGGGAGATGAGGTTGGAGAGGTACAGGTCACTGGGTTGGAAACTAAAGATGATCTTCATTAGACCTTTCTGTTGTAATTGTTTTTCCTGATTGCATTTTTAATGGATGGGCTGAATCTGTTGAAACATTCCAGATTAAAATGACCATCAGCTGTCTCATGAATTATATGGTATTATTATCATCAGTTTTTCAGCCAAGAAAATAAAAAAGCAACTCACCTCATAAGAGAACGGGGCTGGTTCTCAGGTCTTTGTGCTATATGATCTCATTCTACTAAGCCATGAAAGACTAAGCTAGTAGTCCTTCAACATCAATGTGCATAATAGTTGTCTATGGTGTTTACCATGAAAATTACTGAGCCCTATCTGGAGACTGTGATTTAGTAGATCTGTGGGACCTTCCAGGAATCTGCATTTTGGCAAGAGCCACCATCCCACCTCATGCTATCATATCTACTCCTTTTATTCCAGGAACTACATATAGACAAAATCCAAATATGCCAGCATGCCAAGTTTGAGTCCAGAAGTTCTATATAGAAGATATAGAGTCAGTGGTAAGGCAAGACCCAAGCGAATAGTGACATGGCATAGAGGAATGAAACAGTGGCAGATTTTATCTTATTGGGTCCCAAAATTATTTAACACTGCCAGGGAGAAGAAAAGGAATGTTAGAAAGTATCCCAAGAATTCTGAAGGTAAGTTAGAATTAGAATCCATTAAGATTTGTGGTCAACCATTGAGAAGCTGCTACTCCAGTGCTTTTGCCCAACAAATCCCATGGATGGAGGAGCCTGGTGGGCTGCAGTCCATGGGGTCGCTAGGAGTCAGACACGATTGAGTGACTTCACTTTCACTTTCATACATTGGAGAAGGAAATGGCAACCCACTCCAGTCCCAGGGACGAGAGAGCCTGGTGGGCTGCCGTCTCTGGGGTCACACAGAGTCGGACATGACTGAAGCGACCTAGCAGCAACAGCATTATTGAGAGGGTGAGCTTCAGAGGGTAAAAATCCAGTCCTGATGCATAGAAATGCAGCCCTTGAAAGGTAGAGGCACAAAGGATTGAAAGTCAAGCTCACTAGGGATAGACAAAGTCAGCAGAGTGACCTAGAGCTGAGTAAAAGATCTTTGGAACTAGGAGCTCAAGTAGGACTGACTTGTTTTGAGAAGAGAAATAAACCTTCCTGATGGGATTAGAAGAGGCTGCGATGGGGAACTGGCAAGCTAAGCAAAATGATTCATTTGATTTCTCTTAATGTTTTAGCATGAGCTGAAATCACGATTTTGGCTTTTCAACTCATTAATTTTCCTGCTGGAAGGGGAAAACAAAGAAGGAAAATATTTTTTTCTTGATTGAAATTTGTAGTTTGCTTCATGTAAGCTATTATATTAATATGCTAGATCCTGTTTCAGCAATGGTCTTTGTTCCTTTTGTTTTTATTTGCTGGGCTTTGGGTGGATAAATGGATCGGACCGTGAACATTGCCATGACAACTTTTATTTTGATACAGCCTACACTGCACCATTTGGCATCCTAAAGATAAGGATTCTTTTTTTCACCCTTATGAATGTGAAGCAGTCTTTACCCCTCCTCCCCCTGTAACTCTTCTCTCTGAAATTTTGTTCTTTTTATTTCATTGTAACTCCCTGTTTCTTTCTGTTTATTTAAAAGTTTTCAGTATACATTTGAGGGTTCCTTTTTCACCACAAGCACACCAACACCTTATTTGTTGTCTTTTTGATAATAACCATTCTGACAGGTGTGAGGTGGTATTTCATTATGGTTTCAATTTGCATTTCCCTGATAATTAGTGACATTAAGGATCTTTTTATGTGTCTTTTGACCATGTGTATGTCTTCTTTGGAAGAATATCTATTCAGGTTTTCTGCCCATTTTTAATCAGATTGCTTGGTTTTTCGAAATTGAGTTTCATGAGTTCTTTGTATATTTTGAATTTTAACTCCTTACCAGCTATATCATTTATATATATATATATCTTCTTCCACTTAGTAAGTTGCCTTTTCATTTCATTAAGGGTTTCCT
Organism: Budorcas taxicolor; assembly: GCF_023091745.1. Taxonomy (NCBI): domain Eukaryota; kingdom Metazoa; phylum Chordata; class Mammalia; order Artiodactyla; family Bovidae; genus Budorcas; species Budorcas taxicolor. The sequence goes on from NC_068935.1 coordinate 2,319,439, forward strand.
TTGCTATGCAAAGATTTTTCAGTTTGATATAGTACGGTTGTTTATTTAGGCTTTCGTTTCCCTTGCTTGAGGCAACAGAGACAAAGAGATATTGCTAAGACCAATGTCAAAGTTTATTGCCTAAGATTCTTCTAGGTCTTTTATGATTTCAGGTCTTATATTTTAAGTCTTTAGCCTATTTTGAAATTATTTTCACATAATGTATAAGAAAATGGTCCACATTTATTCTTTTGTGTATATCTGTCCAGTTTTCTTGTTATTAAAGATATTGTCTTTTTCTCACTTTATATTCTTACCTATTTTGTCATAGATTAATTGATCATATAAGCAAAAGCTTAGTTCTGGGCTCTCTATTCTGTTCCATTGATCTATGTGTCTGTTTTTGTATCATTGCCATACTGTCTTGATTACTATATCTTTGTAATATTGATTGTAGTCAGAGAGAAGGATCTCTCCAGTCTTGTTTTTTCTCAAGATTGCTTCAGCTATTTAGGGTCTCTCGTGGTTCAATATGAATTTTAGGATTATTTGTTCTAATTCTGTGAGAAAAATGTCATTGATGTTTTGTTAGGGATTGCACTGAATTTCTGTATTTCTTTGGGCAGTATGGTTGTTTTAACAATATTAATTCTTTCAATCCATGAGCACAATATACCTCTCTGTTTATTTGTGTCTTATTCAGTTTCTTTCATCAATGTCTTCTAGTTTTTAAGAGTACAGGTTTTCTGCCTCCTTGGTTAAAATTATTCCTAGGTATTTTATTTTTTATTCAATTAAAACTGGCATTGTTTTTAATTTTTCTGATAGTTCATTATCAATGTGTAGAAATGCAGCAGACAACTGTATAAATTGAATTTATTAGTTCCAATAATTTTTTGCTGGTGTCTTTAAGGTTTTGTTTATACAGTATCATATTTGCAAATAATGATAGCTTTACTTCTTCTTTTCCAATTTGTATGCTTTTTGTTTCTTTCTCTAGTCTGATTGTTGTGGCTAGATCTTCATATACTATGTTGAATAAAAGTGGAAGGAGTTGGCATCTTTGTCTTGTTTCTGATTTTAGAGGAAAAGTTTTCAGCTTTTCTCCATTGAGTATGATCTTAGTCATGGGTTTTCATAAATGACCTTTATATTGTTGATATATGTTTCCTCCATACCCACTTTGTAGAGAGATTTTTTTTTTATCATAAATGGATGTGGAGTTTTGTTAAATTCTTTTTCTGCATCTAGTGAAACGGTCATATTTATCTTCAGTCTTGTTAACACGGTGCATCAGATTGATTGAATTGCAGATATTGAACCATTCTTGCATCCCCAGGATAAATCCCAGTTGATTATGGTGTATGATCCTTAAAACATGTTGTTGAATTTAGTTCACTAGTATTTTGCTGAGGGTTTTTATATCAATGTTCATCAGGAAAATTGGCCTGTAACTTTCTTATTTTGTCATGTCTTTGGTTTTGGGTAATGCTGGCCTCATAGAATAAATTTGGAGTAATACTTCCTCTTCAATTTTTGGAATAATTTGAGGATTACAGGTGTTAATTCTTTAAATGTTAGACTGAATTTATCTGTGAAACCATTTAGTCCTGTAATTATGTTTCTTGGGATTTTTTTGATTACTGATTCAATTTTATTGCTAATAATCAGTCTATTCATATTTTAAATTTCTTCCTGATTAAGTCTTGGGAAGCTGGCATGTTCCTTTAGATTGAATCAGGAAGAGAGCCCAAATAAATAAAATCAAAAATGAAAAAGGAGAACTTACACCAAAGCTACAGAAATACAAAGAATCATAAGAGATTACTATGAACAATTATATGCCAATAAAATTGACAATCCACTTCCTCTATTTGGGCTCTCTGTCTCTGTCTCTCTCTCTCTGTCTCTCTTAATGTATCTGGCTAAAGCTTTATCTGCTTTGTTATCTTTTCAAAGAAACAATTCTCAGTTTCATTAGTTTTTACTATTGTTTTTACTTCTAATAACTTTAGGTTTTGGGGAACTTAAATACCAAATTAGTCTCTTATTTGGGGTATGTGATGAAACAAACTCATGGAGAGTAGTATTTGCCCAGAATCTTATAGCTTGATAATATGATATGAATAAGACTTCTTAATTTTCATTCATATATTCTCTCTACTCTATTCTACCTTTAAAAATTGATGTACTTAAATTTTGGAGCAGTTTTAGGTTTATAGTTAAAGTTGATTATAAAATACAAACCTCACTCCCATTTCTCCTATTATTTACATCTTGTATTTTGAGCTGGACTGTGATGGAACTTTTTTATTTCTCTATGTTCATCTAATGCACAGAACTACTCTACATCATACCAATAGAAATGGCTTGCATGACCAAAGAAAAAGACTCCAAAAGCATGAACAACTCTGAAAGAAGATAAAAGAAGACACAGCTTAGAACACACATATTTTTAGCTGACTATTGTTTATAGAGTTTTTTCGTTTTATTCTTTAAATCAGATACTATTGAGCTAAAATAAGCTCACATTTATATATTCAGTGTTGACCAGAGAAAGACATTATATGGATAAATATTAAATTTCAAGAGCACACACACACACTGGCTAATTTAATTATTTAAGACCTGAGTCATGGGATTATTATTCATAATTTGGTTTAAACTTACTTTCTTATACTGAAGCACTTATAAAAATTTCCCACATAGTTTATCCCACATAATGAAAACGACTGCATTGAAAAGGTAGTTCAAAACATATTCTCATCACACTTCTTAAAAACAAAAACTGTAAAGCTATTAAGTATGTTAAGATAATACTTTACTATAAGAAGAGAAGAACAAAGAAGGTTAGCGTATGTGACAAACTTTGAAGAAATATGTATAAATAAGATAAACATACAGACATTTTAGAAATGACTGAGTGACTGAAATGAACTGAAGTTAAAATACCTCTGTAAGTCAAACTATTTATCTTTTTCTAGCTTCTCTTTCATGACTTTGATAATCATATTCTGTACATATCAATATTTTATAATATATTTCGGTACTCTATATTATAGTTTCCACTGTGTTATAACATCTTTTATTCTTGCCTGTCATAGGCAGCATTTTGAGGGAACACATTCAAGTTTTTTTTTTTTTTTTTATTTCAGTAATGTGTGCCTTGCTAGGTTTGGAAAAGTTTATAGGGTACCAATGCTATTTTGATTTTACCATCTGATATATTGCTAAGAAAAAATTGAGCATCCCAATGTCTGGTTCATAATAAGTGATCATAGATTTTTTTATCTTAACTTTTTTGGAATGCATGAATAAATGAGCAACTGAGTGCATGCATGAATAAATCACTCCAGGTAAGGTCATAAGAGAGACTGAAGTGCTATTTTCAGAAATGATTCTTCAGGAAACCATTTAAGCATATGAGATAGTCTTGAAGTGAGCAAAAGGTAATATTGATATTTCAAGATAACTATGAAGTATACCAGTACAAAGTTAATGTTTGCATGAGTCATACAGATATGAGAAAAAAATTTTCCATCACATCTGAGTGAAGCAGCTACTTGAAGTAATGCTGCTTATTTCTCTCACATCTCCTGAATATTTGCATCCTTTTATTTTTTTCCTTTAAATGACCTTAACCACTGGTTAAAATGCACAGACTTTAGAGACAGAAAGACCTTATTTCAAATCCCAGCTTTTGCTAGTTGTGTGATCTTGTTACAGAAACTTTATGAGTCTCTATTTCTTTATTTTTAAGTTAAAGATAAAATTAGCAATCTAAGATTGTTATAAGAAATAAAATGAGATATTGCATGCACACACAATAAACACTTAATACTTGTTTTTTGTTGTTTAGTCACTAAGTCATGTCTGACTCTTGTGTGACCCCATGGACTGTAGCCCCCCAGGCTCCACTTATTTGGATTTCCCAAATAAGAATATTGGAATAGATTGATATGTACAGGGGATCTCCCCAACCCAGGGACTAAACCCACGTCTTCTACATTGGCAGGCAGATTCTTAACCACTGAGCCACCAGGGAAGATATTTTTGTGGTATTTATTTATTTTTCTATAATTTTCATCATTTTTCCTCCTTACCCAAAGCATCACTCTGTCCAACATTCCATTGCATCTCTTCAAATTTGATTATTTCTTTTGGATTGCTACTTAGGCCTTGGCCTCTCTCTCATCTGATGATCAAGTCCTAAATCTTTAACATATCTTTCCCACCTGATTCCCTGGAAATTTTTTGAGAAATTATCTGTCTGAATATCTCTAATATTTAGCTTCTTGTTTGGGGTTACTTCTTGGTCTGATGTGGAAGCAGTATAGATTCACACATGAACATTGTTTACATAATTCTGATTTTAAAATACAATTGAAGAGGGCGGTCCTAAGATGGTGGAGAAATAGGATGGGGAGACCACTTTCTCCCCCACAAATTCATCAAAAGAACATTTCAATGCTAAATAAATTTCACAAAACAACTTCTGAATGCTGACAGAGGACATCAGGTACCCAGAAAATCAGCTCATTGTCTTCAAAAAGAAGTAGGAAAAAATATAAAAGACAAAAAAAAAAAAGAGAGAGAGAGACAAAAAAGGTAGGGAGGGAGCTCCGTCCCAAGAAGGGGGTCTTAAAAAGAGAGAAGTTTCCAAACACCAGGAAACACTCTCAACTGCTGAGTCTGTGGAGAGCCTTGGAAGCACACAGGGCAACATAACAGGGAGGAAAAATAAATAAATAATTAAAACCCACAGATAAGGAGCCCAACAGTAATTCCCCCAGAGGAGAAGCAGCACAGACACCTGCATCCACCACTAGCAAGCGGGCGCTGGTCAGGGAGGCATCGGCTGAATTGCTTTTTAATGTTTGGGCCCGAATGCCCTGAGGGTAACCAGAGTGAACTAACTTGGGTTAGCAAACCAGATTGTGGGATAGCTACCAGGCAAAAAGCTCTAACATAAGACACTGCCAGGACAGCACACAGAACAAAGGACAGAACAGAATTAGCCAGCTTCAGACCATCCCCCTCCAGTGACAGGCAGCCAGAGCCGGAAGGGCCGGAAGGGGGCAATAGCAGCCCCAGAGAGACATTAACTACCAAACTGCAAACAGGCTTTGTTGCTAACTAAGACTTCTTGGGGTTTTGGACAGTCATCATCTGCCTGAGAAGTGCACCAGTTGTACACCCAGAAAACTGAGCAGCAGGGATGGGAGAGGTGATAAGTTGCAGCGACCGCGCTCACCAAACACCTGAGCTACTCGGACCTGGGAAGGGCACAAAACGCAGGCCCAACCGAGTCTGTGCCTCTGAGGACTACTTGAGTGCCTGAACCTGAACGGCTTAGACCTGGGAGGTGCATGCAGCCCAGGGCTGGCCTCAGACGGTTCCCGGCGGAACAACCTAGAGCCTGAGCAGTGTGCGCTGTGAGCGGGGGGCAGGCCCAGAGTGGCTGAGACACTGCGAGCACATGCCAGTGTTATTTGTTTGCAGAGTCCCTCCATCCCCACAGTGCGACTGAACAAGTGAGCCTAAAAAGAGTGTCCACCACCGCCCTCCTTGTGTCAGGGCAGAAATCAGACACTGAAGAGTCCAGCAAACAGAAGAAGCTAAAACAGAGGGAACCGCCTTGGAAGTGACAGGTGCAATAGATTAAAACCCTGTCATTAGTACTGACTACATAGGAAGAGGCCTATAGATCTTGAGAAATATAAGCTGGACCAAGGAACTATCCGAAAATGAACTGACCCCACACTGCCCACAACAACACCAGAAAAAGTCCTAGATATATCTTTACTATTTTTACGATCATTCTTTTTTCTTCTTCTTCTTTTCTTTTTCTTCTTCTTCTTTTCTTTTTCTTCTTTGTTTTAACTTAAAAAAAATTTTAAGTCCTCTATCACTCCTTTAATTTTCATTTTTATAACCTACTATTACTTTTCAAAAAAGACCTTATTTTTAAAGCAAACTTCATATATATATATATATATATATATATATATATATATATATATATAATTCTTGTGACTTTTTGTTGTTGTTGTTCTTTGTCTTCTTTTCTTTAATATTGTATTTTTTGAAAATCTAACCTCTACTCTAGATTTTTAATCTTTGCTTTTTGGTATTTGTTATCATTTTTTTACCTTCAAAAACCCAATCTTCAGTATCCATTTTTACTTGAAAGAGCAAGATTACTGGCTTGACTGCTCTCTCCTTTGGATTCTCCTTTTTCTCCACCAGGTCGCCTCTGTCTCTTCCCCTCCCCTTCACTTCTCTACCCAACTCTGTTAATCTCTGTGTATTCCTGACGGTGGAAAACACTTAGGGAACTGATTACTGGCTGGATCTGTCTCTCTCCTTTTCATTCCCCCCTTTTATCCTCCTGGCCACCTCTGTCTCCTTCCTCGCTGTTTTCTTCTCTGTATAACTCCATGAACATCTATGAGTGGTCCAGACTGTGGAGTGTACATAAGGAAGTGATTACTGGCTAGCTTGTTCTCTCCTCTTTTGATACAACCTCATCTCATTCGGGTCACCTCTAACTCCCTACTCCCTCTTCTCTTCTCCATGTAACTCTGTGAACCTCTCTGGGTGTCCCTCAATGTGGAGAAACTTTTCATCTTTAACCTAGATGTTTTATCAATGGTGTGGTATAGATGAAGTCTTGAGACTTCTGTAAAAATAAGACTGAAAACCAGAAGCAGGAGGCTTAAGTCCAAATCCTGAGAACATCAGAGAATTCTTGACTCCAGGGAACATTAATCAATAGGAGCTCATCAAATGCTTCCATACCTACACTGAAACCAAGCACCATCCAAGGGCCAACAAGTTCCAGATCAAGACATACCACACAAATTCTCCAGCAACAGAGGAACACAGCCCTGAGCTTCAATATGCAGGCTGCCCAAAGTAACTCCAAATCCACTGACATCTCATAACTCATTGCTGCTAAGTCGCTTCAGTCGTGTCCGACTCTGTGCGACCCCAGAGATGGCAGCCCGTGGACTGTAGCATATCAGGCTTCTCCGTCCATGGGATTTTCCAGGCAAGAGTACTGGAGTGGGTTGCCATTTCCTTCTCCAAGGGATCTTCCCAACCCAGGGATTGAACCCAGGTCTCCTGCATTGTAGGAGGGCGCTTTACCCTCTGAGCCACCAGGGAAGCCCCAACTGGACACTAAATTGCACTCCAGAGAGAAGAAATCCAGCTCCACCCACCAGAACACTGACACAAGCTTCCCTAACCAAGAAACCTTTACAAGCCACTGATACAACCCCACCCACAGCGAGGAAACTCCACAATAAGAACTCCATAAACTTCCAGAATAAAGAAAGGCCACCCCAAACTCAGCAATATAAACAAGATGAAGAGACAGAGGAATACCCAGCAGGTAAAGGCACAGGATAAATGCCCACCAAACCAAACAAAAGAGGAAGAGATAGGGAATCTACCTGATAAAGAATTCCGAATAATGATAGTGAAACTGATCCAAAATCTTGAAATAAAAGTGGAATCACAGATAAATAGCCTGGAGACAAGGACTGAGAAGATGCAAGAAAGGTTTAACAAGGACCTAGAAGAAATAAAAAGAGTCAATATATAATGAATAATGCAATAAATGAGATCAAAAACACTCTGGAGGCAACAAATAGTAGAATAACAGAGGCAGAAGATAGGATTAGTGAAATAGAAGATAAAATGATAGAAATAAATGAATCAGAGAGGAAAAAAGAAATAAAAAGTAAAAGAAATGAAGACAATCTCAGAGACCTCCAGGACAATATGAAATGCTCCAACATTCAAATTATAGGAGTCCAAGAAGAAGAAGACAGAAAGAAAGACCATGAGAAAATACTTGAGGAGATAATAGTTGAAAACTTCCCTAAGATGGGAAAGGAAATAATCACCCAAGTCCAAGAAGCCCAAAGAGTCCCAAACAGGATAAACACAAGCCAAAACACACCAAGACACATATTAATCAAATTAACAAAGATCAAACACAAAGAACAAATATTAAAAGCAGCAAGGGAAAAACAACAAACAACACACAAAGGAATTCCCATAAGGATAACAGCTGATCTTTCAATAAAAACTTTTCAGGCCAGGAGGGAATGGCAAGACATACTTAAAGTGATGAAAGAAAATAACCTACAGCCCAGATTACTGTACCCAGCAAGAATCTCATTCAAATATGAAGGAGAAATCAAAAGCTTTACAGACAAGCAAAAGCTGAGAGAATTCAGCACCACCAAACCAGCTCTCCAACAACTGCTAAAGGATATTCTCTAGACAGGAAACACAGAAAGGGTGTATAAACTCGAACCCAAAACAATAAAGTAAATGTCAAAGGGATCATACATATCAATAATTACCTGAAACATAAATGAGTTGAATGCCCCAACCAAAAGACAAAGACTGGCTGAATGGATACAAAAACAAGACCCCTATATAGGTTATCTACAAGAGACCCAAAACAGGAGACACATACAGACTGAAAATGAAGGGCTGGAAAAAGATTTTCCATGCAAATAGAGACCAAAAGAAAGCAGGAGTAGCAATACTCATATTAGATAAAATAGACTTTTAAATAAAGGCTGTGAAAAGAGACAAAGAAGGACACTACATAATGATCAAAGGATCAATCCAAGAAGATAAAACAATTATAAATATATATGCATTCAACATAGGAGCACCACAATATGTAAGACACATGCTAACAAGTATGAAAGGGGAAATTAACAATAACACAATAATAGTGGAAGACTTTAATACCCCACTCCCACCTATGGATAGATCAAGTAAACAGAAAATTAACAAAGAAACACAAACTTTAAATGATACAATACACCAGTTAAACCTAATTGATATCTATAGGACATTTCACCCCAAAACAATGAATATCACCTTTTTCTCAAGTGCAGATGGAACCTTCTCCAGGATAGATCATGTCATGGGCCATAAATATAGCCTTGGTAAATTCAAAAAAATTGAAATCATTCCAAGCATCTTTTCTGACCATAATGCATTAAGATTAGATCTCAATTGCAGGAGAAAAACTATTAAAAATTCCAACATATGGAGGCTGAAGAATATGCTTCTGAATAACCAATAAATCACAGAAGAAATCAAAAAAGAAATCAAAATATGCATAGAAATGAATGAAAATGAAAACACAACACCCAAAAGCTGTGGGACAATGTAAAAGCAGTGCTAAGGGGAAAGTTCATAGCAATACAGGCATACCTCAAGAAACAAGAAAAAAAGTCAAATAAATAACCTTACTCTACACCTAAAGCAACTAGAAAAGGAAGAAATGGAGAACCCTAGGGAAAGAAGGAAAGAAATCTTATAAATGAGGGCAGAAATAAATGCAAAAGAAACAAAAGAGACCATAGCAAAAATCAACAAAGCCAAAAGCTGGTTCTTTAAAGGATAAATAAAATTGACAAAGCATTAGCCAGACACATGAAAAAACAAAGGGAGAAGAATTAAATCAATAAAATTAAAAATGAAAATGGAGAGATCACAACAGACAACACAGAAATACAAAGGATCATAGAGACTAATCTCAGCAATTATATGCCAATAAAATGGACAACATGGAAGAAATAGACAAATTTTTAGAAAAGTACAACTTTCCAAAACTGAACAAGGAAGAAATAGAAAATCTTAACAGACCCATCACAAGCACGGACATTGAACTGTAATTAGGAATATTCCTGCAAACAAAAGCCCAGGTCCAGACAGCTTCACAGCTGAATTCTGCCAAAAATTTTGAGAAGAGCTAACACCTATCCTACTCAAACTCTTCCAGAAAATTGCAGAGGACGGTAAACTTTTAAACTCATTCTTTGAGGCCACCATCACCCTAATACCAAAACCTGACAAAGATGCCACCAAAAAAGAAAACTACAGGCCAATATCACTCATGAACATAGATGCAAAAATCCTCAACAAAATTCTAGATCAGAATACAACACATTAAAAAGATCATACACTGTGACCAAGTGGGCTTTATCCCGTGGATGCAAGGATTCTTCAATACCACAAATCAATCAATGTAATTCACCACATTAACAAATTGAAAAATAAAAGCCATATGATTATCTCAATAGATGCAGAGAAAGGCTTTGACACAGTTTGACATCCATTTATGATAAAAACTCTCCAGAAAGCAGGAATCGAAGGAACATACCTCAATATAATAAAAGCTACATATGACAAACCCACAGCAAACATTATCCTCAATGGTGAAAAATTGAAAGCATTTCCCCTTAAGTCAAAAATACTGGAGTGAAGAACCATTTTCTCCTCCAGGGGATCTTCCTGACCCAGGGATCAAACCCACATCATTTACATCTCCTGCATTACCAAGCAGGTTCTTTACCATTAGCACTATCTGGGAAGGCCATAATATATTACATCATAAAACTTCTAGAAAAGAACATAGGCAAAATAGTTCTGATATAAATCATAGCAATATTTTTTTAGATCACTCTCCCAATGCAAAAAAAAAAAAAAGAGAGACCAAAATAAACAAATGGGACCTAATCAATCTTATAAGCTTTTGCATAGTGAAAGAAATTATAAGCAAAGCAAAAACACAACTTACAGACTGGGAGAAAATATTAGCAAATGATGCGACTGACAAGTGATTAATCTCCAAAATATACAAATAGTTCATACAGTTCAATATCAAACAAACAAACAAACAAACAACCCAATCAAAAAATGGGCATGCAAATTCCCTTCAGTAGTGTCTGACTCTTTGTGACCCTACGGATGGTAGCCCACTAGGCTGCTCTTTCCATAGAATTCTCCAGGCAAGAATATTGGAGTGGGTTGCCATGCCTTCCTCTGGGAGATCTTCCAAACCCAGGGATTAAAACAGCATCATCTCTTATGCCTTCTGCATTGGCAGGTGAGTTCTTTACCACTAGAGCCACCTAGATGGGCAGAAGACCTAAGCAGACATTGCTCTAAAGAAGAAATACAGATGCCCGACAGGCACATGAAAAGATATTAAACATTGCTAGAGAAGCTCAAGAGGGAGGGAATATATGTATAATATGGCTGATTCATGTGGTTATACACTAGAAACTAACACAATACTGTAAAGTAATTGTATTCCAATAAAGAGAAAACTGGATTACAAAAAAAAATGTAAATAAAAACTACAATAAGGACATTACCTCACACCATTCAGAATGGCTAGTACCAAAAAGTCTACAAATGAGAAATGCTGGAGAGGCTCTGGAGAAAAAAGAGCCCTCCTACATGGTGGTTGGAATGTAAATTTAGGAAAATTCCATAACAAACCTAAAAATAAAGTTACCATATTATCCTATAATCCCACTCCTGGGCATGTATTAGAAAAAGACAAAAACTCTAATTCAAAAAGGTATATTCACCACAATGTTCATATTAGCACTACTTACAAAAGCCAAGACATGGAAGCAACCGAAGTGTCCATCACCAGAGGAATAGATAAAGATGTGATTGATATATATATATATATATATAGTAATACTTGGCCATAAACAAGAATGAAAATTACCTTTTGCAGCAACATGGATAGACCTAGAGATTATCACACTAACTGAAGTAAATCGAAGACAATTATAATATTTTATGATGTCGCTTATATGAGGAATCTAAAAAAATGATACAATTGAAATTATTTACAAAACAGACGTAGGTTCATGGGCATAGAAAACAAATTTATGGTCACTAAAGGGGAAGGGGGTAAATTAGGAGTTTTGGATTAAGGGATGCACACTGTTATATATAACATAGATAAACACCATGGACTGGCTGAATAACACATTCAATATCTTGTAATAATCTATAATGGAAAAAAATTTGAGAAAGAATGTGCATGTGCATGTCTGTATAACTGAATCACTTTGCTGTACAACAGAAATTAACACAATGTTGTAAATCAACTAGATTCAATTAAAATAAATAAGATAAAAATACATTATTTCTTTAAGTGTATATTTAAAGATTGCTCTTTAAGTGTATATTGATATAGCCTTCACCACTTTTTGCAGCTTCTTTAAGTGTATATTGATATAGCTCTTTAAGTGTATATTGCTCTTTAAGTGTATATTGATTGCTCTTTAAGTGTATATTGATATAGCCTTCACCACTTTTTGCAGCTTCATAGTGCTGCAATGTGTGGTGTAGCATAGTTTCTTTAATCCCTACTTGGTTTAAACATACTTGAGTTATTTACAATCTTTTGCTATTACAAATAATGTTATAATAACTTTCATATGGAAATTCAATTACAAGAATTTCTTTAAAAACTCCAACTATAATAACTAATCAACCAATAAATGAAAACAACGTGTTTTTCAATTGCATTTGACCAAGTGGTAGTCCTGAATTTGAGCAAATATCTTATCAATTGTTTAATGCCAACTGAAATAATCATAGTCACTAGCTAACTTATCATCCTATACCTAGATTGAAAGATAAAGTTGGAGAACATTTTTAAAGCTGACCTATTAATAATATGAAATGAAAATATCTTTTAAAATATTTATATGAGAATAGATTTCTTAAAATACCTAAGTGCAAGGTTCTTTATCTAATGGTCCATATTTTCATACAAACCACATTGAATGTAAGAAATCTAAAACACACTAAAACAGATCATTTTAACAACATAAAACAACAACAACAGAAATTAGCTACTTGATAACCTAGAGATCTGAAAATATGTTCAGCTTACAGAAGTATAGGAGTTCCAAAAGGGAAATGGAGCAATAGGCAAGTTTTCAATGGTAGTGGAAAATCAATTTTGCAAGATTGAAACAGTGAGAGACCTTGTGCTGTGTGCTCAGTTGCTCAGTCGTCCCCAAGTCTTGCGACCCCATGGACTGTAGCCCATGTGGTGCCTCTGTCCATGGGATTCTCCAGGCAAAAATACTGGAGTGGGTTTCCATTTCCTTCTCCAGGGGATCGTCCTCACCCTGGGATCCTGGGTTGGCAGGTGGATTCTTTCCACTGAGCCACCTGGGAGTGAATGACCTTAGAAATGTCAATAATTAGCCCAAGTATCTATGGAATGTCTCCATACTCTGAATTTGGCTAGAGGTCTACTTCTGGCATGATGGCTTTTGCTTCAGTATTGGAAGTGTCCTTTTAACTATTGTAAGATTAGGGCATAGGCGATTAGGTCAAGGAGGGGCACAGGTCCTTAACCAGCTGCTTTTCTTCCGTTCCTACCCAATTAATGTGTCAGCTTTGGTCAGTTACCACTTAGTTTTCAGTGAGAATTTTTCCATATGTATCAATAGAAGTATATTTTTTTAATGTATTTATGAGAGGAAGTGATTTCTATGACTTTCTACTCCACCATCTTAGTCAATTTCCCCATTTTAAAAACACAGTTTAACATCTCTGAAATTGGCGTATATCTTTAAAGTCTTTGGCTTCCAACAAGTATGCTTGTCTATTTTCTTTCTTTCTTTCTTAGTGGTGCATAAAATATTGATGCATCTTTAAGTGGGCAGCATCTTAGACAGGGGCTAAAGATACCATTCAAAATCATGAAGATATAATATGGAAATTCAAACTGCTAACCACCATACTATATTGCCGACCATATTCTTGCTTGATTTCTAATTTTGACATCAGTTACTCTTCCTTTATGGTAGAAAATAGATTTAACTACAGTGGAACTTCAGTTGTACAGAAATGCAGAAATTCTTAACCTCTCTGCCTACCTTCTCAGGATTCCCAATTGAGTATCTCTGGTCTCAGTAATATAATTGGATCAATCTTTGACCTTTTGTTCATAGAGTTCAATGTAGGATCCAGGAGATCTCTTAGCTACATTGAGATTGATTATTAGAGCTAACGGAAGTAAATCCACAGAATAAATGATTTGCTATGTTGTCACTAAGATTGGCAGAAGTTGTTGATGATTTATGTAGTGGTTTATCATTTCAAGGACTGATATACACAAGTGGGTCAGTGAGTTGTTCTATGTTTTGTGGGTAGTGGTGAAGGTTAAAATTATACAGTTCATAAGTTATGTAGCACCTTAATTATTTCAACTAACATTTTGAAATTTATTTTAAAATAAGATTTTTTTGGTTCACTTTTAATCACTAGAACTGAAAAGTTAGGCTGATTACGGTAATCTTTTTTATTTCACATTCTATTAGAATAATGAAGATGAATACACAATTTCTCTTTCTATCTCAAAGTGCCAAGTTAATCATGAAACAAAAAAATATTTTAGGCTCAGTTCAGTTCAGTCAGTCGTGTCTGACTCTTTAAAATGTGCTATTTGATCAAGTGACTACTCTGCAGCAAGTTCTCAAAAAGTTATCTGAAACTAATAAAATCTCTTTAAATAATGATGCCTTGTTATTTCACAGATGTGTTATGAAATTTGGAAATTAATATTTGCCTGAAACAAAAGAAGTTAATAAGGAAAATTAGGAGAGAAAGTTATAGTTTTACTCTACTCATCCCCCAACCAGATAACTAGAGCTTTAATTTCTTGAGTAAATTTGTCATTCTAATGCTTCTGACTTTTCCTCTAGGAAGAAGATTAATTTAGCTACATCAAAGCCTCATTTATCTCTTGAATATGTCAACTTTGAGCTTTTTAATAGTAATCTATTTTCTTGACTAAAATGTATCTTCGCTTTTCTAAGACTCTGATCATGTCAGTTAATGGTATGCATTTATACAAGTAGCCTTTGACTAATAAGCAGAATAATTTCATTAGACTTATTTTGCAAAAAGTGGTTAATTAAAGCTTCTGTTAGGATTTAGGGCTTCCCTGGTGGCTCAGACGGTAAAGCGTCTGCCTGCAATGCAGGAGACCCGGGTTCAATCCCTGGGTCAGGAAGACCCCCTGGAGAAGGAAATGGTAACCCACTCCAGTGGGTTTACCCCACTTTCCAGTGCCTGGAAAATTCCATGGATGGAGGAGCCTGGTGGGCTACAGTCCATGGGGTCGCAAAGAGTCGGACACAACTAAGCAATTGCACCTAGTTCACCTAGTTAGTATTTATGGTATAATGGGAGGTTGGCATTGCCAAATGGAATACACTGATATTTTATATGTAAATATAAAGCATGAGTAGAAGAGATTATTCAAAAAATACTGATAAATAATATTTTAAATTCGCCTTGTAAAAAGTGATTTTTCATACAGTTAAGTAGATGGTGGATAATATTACAGCATCAATCATGCTCTGTATCCAAAACTGTTGGTGTGCTGGCAAATGATTGACAACTGCTTCCCTGGGGGTTGTGAACAAAATCCTGGTTGTGGTGTTTGCTGATTTCCCCCTTGTAAATTCTCTCAACATGGAGAGACAATTTCAAGATATCAATGTGATATCAATTGGCTTGCAGAATTCCTGAAAATTTAACAGTACAAGCCAATACAAGTTGACTCCAGCTCATCACTCATCCTAGTCCAGGTACAACTTGACCTTTGATTCAGCTGTTTGTTTGTTTGTTTTGCAACTGTTTATATTAATACTATGGCTTTCGAACAGCAATCTACAATACAGTTTTCTCTCTATTGTTTGGACTTTGATTTATAATCTGAAAACTTCTGTATATAGAATGACCAAATAATTTGAACTAAGTAGCTTCTCAGCTAATATTCTTTTCTGTAGGGAGCTGTCCCATGCATTGTAGGATATTTAGTAGCATCCCTTGCCTCTAGCACTCAAAGCCAGTAACATCCTTCAACTATGACAACTAAAATATCTTCAGACATTGACAAATTTCCCCTTGGAAGATACTGCTCCTTGCTTACTGTATTACATGTATGCATATTTGTGAATTATAAGGGATGTCTGAATTTAAGGAAGGCCTGAAGACTGTTTATATGACACAGAAGAGTAGCAAAGAAACTAAAGAATATAGTTAATCATTTGGATGTTTCCAAATATCCAGATGTGTGTCAAATAAGCAAAACATCTGTGAGTCAAATCGAATTTTTACAGTTTTCATTTGGAACTTTTTTCATTCTGTAAATACAAGCTTAATGTCTCATTGGTGTAATAAATGTTTATATGATGAATAATACTGGTTCAGGAATCTGTTGATCTGGTGTTTTGGACTGTCTGACCATCTGAGTTGGATCATAGCTCAGCTGCTATGACTCAGTGTTCAGTTTAAGATGATACACGAAGAAAAAAATGGCAGTATTGATTTATTAGTCATGTTTTGATTCTACAGGTCAACATCACTGCTCTCCTTCATTCTGTATCTTTCATTATTTGCCACAGATGGAACTTTAAAATATAAGATAGACTTCATTAATTTAACAATAGAAGTCTAAAAGTGCTGCAAATCTTAGACCTTATACTACTTCCTTCTTCTTCTTTTTTTTGTGTAGCAAATTTACCTTGCTTCTTGTCACCAGGTGACATAATTTGCTAAAGCAGAAACTTCCTTCACTAGACATTTTCATTTTGTGTAACTTCACTAAAGCTTATACTTAAGCTAGGGAAATGAAAATTACATATGCACTTTCATAGTGGCTTACTGGAGGGATTTCCCAAACCCTTTGTGTGTGTACCTACTGGGATACAATCTTCCAAATCTAGGAAATGTATAAATAAGTACATAATACCAACCTTAGCCACAATAGAAGGATTAACCTCTGCTTACCTTTCTTATTTCTGTAACAATGATGGGTATGGTAGTTGATACTATTTTAGGCAAAGGGAATGGAAATAAACTCACATTTATTTTTTTAACTCTTACCTCATATGAAAGAACATTCACTTTGCCAGAGGAAAGTTTGATTCAAAATTAAGCTTATTTTCCTCACAGGATTGTCAAATGTCTTGACTTTAGTTTGATCTATGACATTGAATTACATCAGCAATAGCTTCCAATTTAGAAAAAAAAGTGCCTTCCAACATATTCAATGATTAAGGATATTTACTTTCTTTTTTTTTTTTTTTTGAGCAGAAGAAAGAAGTATTTATTACCTGTAGCATGCATGGAGAATGTCGAGGATCGTTCCTATACCAGTATTTCCAGCACACTTAATTTTTTGATCATTGATGATCCTACTACAACCAAGTAAACCTAGATTTTGAGGGGGGAAAATCCCATATTAATATATTAAAATTAATAAATAATATAGTTTTATATAAAATCTTTCTTAATGTGAATGTTAAATTCCAATGGTATACTTTTCATTCTAAATTATTATTTATTCCACAAAAAGAGTTAATGATAGAAGATAAAATCACAATTTGAAACCCTAGTCCATACATTCTTTTTTTCTTTTGAAATTAAATTATTTGACATATCTTTTAGAATAAACTCAATCTATTATACAGTTATTTTTACTTTAGGATTTTTTATATTTTCCTATTAATTCCTTCACTGAACTTGGCAGGGCTCCAAATTATTTATAATATGTATTGTGGGCTCTTTTTCTTTATTTGTTTTTGGGGAATCCTATTTTATTCTTTTCCATGGGAGATTGAATTTTCTTCACTTCAGAAGACTATTACACATTTTATATTTAGCTTGATACTTCACAATGACTCACTGTATATACCATATAAAATGCATGGCCAGAAATTTAATGAGTAAAAGACAGAAATGTTGAGCTTAATTCTAAATGTTGATGTCGGGCAGACTTTTTGCAATCTTAGCAAGATTTTTATGGTTCACTTGGTTCTGCTGCTGCTGCTGCTGCTAAGTGGCTTCAGTCGTGTCCAACTGTGTGCCACCCCATAGACGGCAGCCCACCAGGCTCCCCCGTCCCTGGGATTCTCCAGGCAAGAACACTGGAGTGGGTTGCCATTTCCTTCTCCAATGCATGAAAGTGAAAAGTCAAAGTGAAGTCACTCAGTCATGTCCGACACTTAGCGACCCCATGGACTGCAGCCCACCAGGCTCCTCTGCCCATGGGATTTTCCAGGCAAGAGTACTGGAGTGGGGTGCCATTGCCTTCTCCATCACTTGGTTCTAGGGAAACAAATAAATTTATGATTTAATCTCTTTTGCATTTTAGATGCTTCTACAATAAACTTGGCAGACAAGAAATTGCTACCTATTGACAATGGGCATAATGCACATTTGAGCTGTAGTTAAAGAATAATACATACATAAAATAAAACCAGCAGCTAAACATTGTATCACTGAGTCCAATATAAATATGCTTTCAGAGAAAATTCTTTTTGGCATGGATATTTCTAGTGAATATGGTCAACCACAGCAACAAATAAACATACTGATTTTTCAGATGATTAATTAATCTGGTAATACTAGTAAGAAGAAAATGAATAAATCTCCCCCTAAATTGTTCTTAGGCTTCCCTGATGGCTCAGCTGGTAAAGAATCTGCTGGCAATGCGAGACCTGGGTTCAATCCCTGAGTTGGAAAGTTCCCCTGGAGACGGGAACGGCTACTTACTCCAGGTATTCTGGCCTGGAGAATTTCATGGACTGTATAGTCAGTCAGTCCATGGGGTTACAAAGAGTTGGACACAACTGAGCAACTTTCACTTTCACTTTCAAATTATTCTATGGATCTCAAAAAGGTGTAGCTAACATATCTTCAATCTATATTTTCAGTTAAATCCATTGTTATAGTTTTTAAAAGCAAAAAAAGCTAATTTACTGATCAAAATTAAATTTGACATTTTACCAATGACATATTTTCTAGGGAGTGGGAAATTCATTCAAAGCCCTAATAAACATTTTGCTATTATTTTAAATAGAAACTTCCACCAGTTTAACATGAAAGTTTAAATATGAATCATAAATTATGAATATTGCAAAAGTTTTTATCAATTATATATAATTACACCTTGAAAATGAGGTGTTTTTTCAATCATCCTTTAGAGAGAATAAGCAGGATGTCATTTTATAAATATTTTGTTTATATCTGTCCAAAAGAATGCACTTTGCAGAGACTAACCATCATTCACTGTGAGCAGTATGTTTTTCTACTCTTTGCCGGATACTATAGTATGCACTGGAAAACTTTTTCCTCTATCCATTCTTTAATGTTTTATATTTATTCATTATTTAATAAATATGTATTATTAAATATATATATAATATTGAATATTTTAATGTTAAGTCCCACAGACCATGAATATAAATGTGCTCTTTACTGTTTGCCACTTCATTATAAATTTAAATGATTTATTTGCATTTAAATGTTACTCAAGGGAATTATAGTCAAGTGTATATGAAGTGAATGCATAATATTATATTATTTTATTATGTGGTATTAATTTTTTAATTGTTACTCTTCTTGAAACAGTTCCTAAAGTGTGAAAGCAAATAATCAGTTTATGTTCCTAGTCTTGCACAAAAGTTCTCTCAAGCAAACAAGATTTCTATTTGTTTTGTCTTTACTTCTGATGTCATTCATGGTGCTTGTTTTTTACTTATCTGAAGAACTCTCATGAATGTATTTCTTTTAGCAGTACTTCAGGCTAACTCCTCTGATTCCTCTGATTTAACTCAAAGGAATCCCCTGACTATCCTTTGAAGAACTGTTCATTTGAGTTAAGGGAAAGTTCTTAGACTGGATTCAGAGACATTTTAATGAAAATCCAGGGTCAAACAGAGATTGCAAACTGGAAGTAATATCAGGACCAAAAAAAGTCAGACCAAAATAATTCTCTAATCAATGTTGGGTGCTCTGAAGATCAGAATCAAAAGGTTGCTTCCACTTGGGGTTATTACAAGTAGTACTGATATGAAAGGGTTTCCTAGGTGGTGCTAGTGGTAAAGAACCTGCCTGCCACTGCAGGAGACATGAGACAGAGGTTCAGTCTTTGTGTTGGGAAGATCCCCTGGAGTAGGGCATGGCGACCCAATCCAGTATTCTTGCCTGAAGAACCCCACGGACAGAGGAACCTGGTGGGCTATGGTCCATAGGGCCAAAAGAATCAGACACTATGAAAGTGACTTAGTATTGATATGAACATTCCCATGTGCAAGTATTTTTGATGGTATATATTGGAAGAGTGAAATTACTACATCATACAATATGTGTACATTCAGTTTTAGTAAACACTTTTTCAAGTGTTGTGCCAATTTACATTCCTGCCTGCAGCAAGGTATGAAAGTGCCAGTTGTTCTAACCCTTGGGAACAACTAGTTGCTTTTGTCTTTTCATTTTTTTCTTAATTGGAGTATAATTGCTTTAGAAAGTGTGCTGATTCCTGAAGTACAACAAAACGAATTAGCCATAAGTATACATATATCCCCTCCGTCTTGAACTCCCTCCCATATCTTCCCCAGCCCACCTTCTAGGTAGTCACAGAGGGCCAGGCTCAGATTCCTGACATACAGTAACTTCCTACACCTATCCATTTTATATATGATAGTGTATATACATCGATGCTACTGTCTCAATTTGTCCCACACTGTCCTTCCCCTAATGTGTCCACAAGTCCATTCTCTATATCTGCATCTCCATTCCTTCCCTTCAAATAGGTTCATCAATATCATTTTTCTAAATATCATATATATGCATTCACATACAATGTTTGTTTTTTTCTTTCTGCTATATAGACTTATTTCACTCTTAATAATAGACTCTAGGTTCATTCACCACGTTAGAACTGACTCAAATCCCTTCCTTTTTATGGCTGAAAAACATCCTGTTGTATATATGTATGTACCATGACTTTATCCATTCATCTGTTGATGGACATCAAGGATGCTTCCACGTTCTGCCTATTGTAAATAGTGCTACAGTGAACATTGTGGTATCTGTGTTGTCTTTTTCATTTTAATCATTCTCATGGGTTGATCAGTTCAGGCAATTCAGTCACTCAGTCATGTCTGACTCTTTGTGATCCCATGAATCGCAGCACACCAGGCCTCCCTGTCCATCACCAACGCCCGGAGTTCACTCAGACTCATGTCCATCAAGTCAGTGATGCCATCCAGCCATCTCATCCTGTCGTCCTCTTCTCCTGCCCCCAATCCCTTCCAGCATCAGACTCTTTTCCAATGAGTCAACTTTTCGCATGAAGTGGCCAAAGTACTGGAGTTTCAGCTTCAGCATCATTCCTTCCAAAGAAATCCCAGGGCTGATCTCCTTCACAATGGACTGGTTGGATCTCCTTGCAGTCCAAGGGACTCTCAAGAGTCTTCTCCAACACCACAGTTCAAAAGCATCAATTCTTCGGTGCTCAGCCTTCTTCACAGTCCAATTCTCACATCCATACATGACCACAGGAAAAACCATAGCCTTGACCAGACGGACCTTAGTCGAGAAAGTAATGTCTCTGCTTTTGAACATTCTATCTAGGTTGGTCATAACTTTTCTTCCAAGGAGTAAGCGTCTTTTAATTTCATGGTTGCAGTCACCATCTGCAGTGATTTTGGAACCCAGAAAAATAAAGTCTGACACTGTTTCCACTGTTTCCCCATCTATTTCCCATGAAGTGATGGGACTGGATGCCATGATTTTCGTTTTCTGAATGTTGAGCTTTAAGCCAACTTTTTCAGTCTCCTCTTTCACTTTCACGAAGAGGCTTTTTAGTTCCTCTTCACTTTCTGCCATAAGGGTGGTGTCATCTGCATATCTGACGTTATTGATATTTCTCCCACCAATCTTGATTTCAGCTTGTGATTCTTCCAGCCCAGTGTTTCTCATGATGTACTCTGCATAGAAGTTAAATAAGCAGGGTGACAATATACAGCCTTGACGTACTTCTTTTCCTATTTGAAACCAGTCTGTTGTTCCATGTCCACTTCTAACTGTTGCTTCCTGACCTGCATACAGATTTCTCAAGAGGCAGGTTAGGTGGTCTGGTATTCCCATCTCTTTCAGAATTTTCCACAGTTTATTGTGATCCACACAGTCAAAGGCTTTGGCATAGTCATTAAGCAGAAATAGATATTTTTCTGGAACTCTCTTGCTTTTTCCATGATCCAGTGGATATTGGCAATTTGATCTCTGGTTCCTCTGCCTTTTCTAAAACCAGCCTGAACATCAGGAAGTTCATGGTTCACGTATTGATGAAGCCTGGCTTGGAGAATTTTGAGCATTATTTTGCTAGCATGTGAGATGAGTGCAATTGTGTGGTAGTTTGAGCATTCTTTGATGGACAGGGAGGCCTGGCGTGCTGCGATTCATGGGGTCACAAAGAGTCGGACACGACTGAGCGACTGAACTGAGCTGAACTTGAGCATTCTTTGGCATTGCTTTCTTTGGAATTGGAATGAAAACTGACTTTTTCCAGTCCTGTGGCCACTGCTGAGTTTTCCAAATTTGCTGGCATATTGAGTGCCACACTTTCACAGCACCATCTTTCAGGATTTGAAACAGCTCAACTGGAATTCCATCACCTCCACTAGCTTTGTTCGTGGTGATGCTTTCTAAGGTCCACTTGACTTCACATTCCAGGATGTCTGGCTCTAGATTAGTGATCACACCATCATGATTATCTGGGTCATGAAGATATTCTTGTACAGTTCTTCTGTGTATTCTTGTGGTATTATATTGTGATTTTTATTTACATAACCAGAAGGGCTAATGAGATAGGGAGAATATAGATAATCTTTTGGAGAATATAGTTCAGACTTTTTTTCCCACTTGGATATTTTATTTGTGAGTATATGTTCAAGTATTTTCTCATTTTTCTTTTGACTATCTGCTTTTATGTATTTTTAGGAGTTTTAAAAATACTAGATATTAGTTATTTATGTTATCTATTTTTCAATGTAATTTTCATTTTAGAATAATTTTAAATTAATAGAAAAACTGGGAGAATAATACAGAGAGTTGACCCCATCCAAGTCTTAGAATGGTACACTTGTGAACATGTATTGATTCATTATTATTGACTAGACTCTGTGATTTATTCATATTTCATTGGTTTTCCTCTGGAGGTACTTTTTATATTCCAGTATCCCATCCAGAATATCACATTACATTTGCTTATCACATCTCCTTAGACTCCTTTTGGCTATCAGTTATTCAGACTTTTCTTGTTTTTAATGAACTTGACAGTTCTGAAGAGTACTGGTCAGATATTTGCAGAATGTCCCTCAAGTGAGATTTTTGACTGTTTTTTTATTTTCAAATATATGATGCCCATATATTTCTCCAGTAATATTTCTCACCATAGCATCTTCATGATATTATATTGCCGGGGGCCAGCGTGAGGAACTCCACCCATGGCTAAGGTCATGAGGAAGGAGGCTTGGCATACACAAAGGCGTGATCAAGCCTCAGGAAACCCCCTGTTCCCAAGCATCTACCCCAAAAACAGAGTCTGTTTTATGCTCTCACCTGCACCTCTGACTTTATGGGGGGCTCTCCCCCATAACCGTTTCTCTCAGAGAAGGAGTAAACGTGCAGCTCCAAGGCAATAAAAATTCCTGGGCGTGACATGAGTGTTTCAGCTTATGGACTGCTCTGAAGTTCATCTAGCCTGCCTGTATAGGTTCATCCAGCCACATGTGATTGTTTACAGCCTCCAAATCTGAGAGGCACGAGATGTTTTAGACTTACTAAAGGCAAATTCTTTTGGGGAGTTGGAAATTATTAGTATAGTGGGTTGGTTAGGAATTATATTGATGAAGGGTTTTTCATTTGTTGTGTCAATAATTGCTGCTAATTCCCTCCCCTGGGTGGGACAAGGATGTTTCAGGTCAAACCTCTCTGCTGACAGACTAGCTTGTGTGACAGGACTACCCATACTCCTGACACATGATTGTTTACTACCTCTTAACCATAAACAGCACAGAGAGTTTTGGAGTATTTTGAGAGTCTTAATTAGCATAGGGCTTTTTCTTCTTGTTGAGTCAATGATTGCCGCCAGGCCTCCATATCCTTAGGCACCTGGGAATATATTAATCAATGTATTTGGAATATAGAAAAGGAAATATAGTAGTTTTTAAGGTTATCAATACTAAACTTTTTGAGTTAATGAATTTTCTCTTTTATAATAGATCACTGTACTTTGTTATAAATCACTGTGTCCTTGCTATGGTAAAAATGTAACTTTATCACTATCTTACGACTAAATAGATCTTAAGGGGAGCATTGGTGAAAGGATTTTCATTTGTTGGGCTGATGTTTGCTGCTAAATCTCCATATTCCCTGCCCTTATAATGAATATAACTAGGATATAGGAGAAATAAGCATTAACCTTTAAGTATATAGGAGAAATAAGTATTAACCTTTAAGATTAATCATGTTAACCTTGGGTTAAATAAATTCCGTTCTTGATTGCAACTCACTACACCCTCATCCTATAAGAATGTAACTTTACTTGGAGGGTGGTGCCTGGTTTAAGAAAAAATACCCTTGGAAGAAATAAGTATTTTGGTTATCAGAAAGAAAGGATCATAAAATGTCCAGGTCTCACTCATGGCCAGAAGATGATGCAGTATCCCTAAGACCTTTTTTTTATACATTTATGTGAAGCACTTGATTTTGATAAAGGTCAGGACTGCTGACCCCCGCGTGACTCTGTATTCATCCCTATGTGTAACAAAAGGTATATAAGCAAACCCAAAAATAAAAAAATCGGATCAGTTTCCGGAAAGACTGATACTCCCATGTCGTTTCTTTCTTGCTCCTCGTTTTTCTGGCTGAATTCCCATCTGGAGTATGGATACTATTCCACGTAATCCAAGTTATTCAGCCTCTTTTCTCCACTAATCTTCCTACTACACTATCCATTTCTAATCTCTCTATATATCTGTAATTAAATATGCATTTCTCCAAGGATGCCGATGCCGTCCCCACCTTCGAATCACCCTGGATCTACTGGGGCTGGACCCCGGCATTATATTATATGAATATGCTATGTAGCATATTCATATTATTATAGCTATATCAATTTTCTTTTGAAATCTACTTGCATAGTACATCTTTCACCATCTTTTTTTCCCCACATTTATGCATGGGAGTTCATTGTCATATATTAGAATATTTGTATCTTTATATTAAATTATTTTCAATTTATAAAATGTTTCATGGGTAACACATATCTTAAAATATGCCTTTTGAAGTATTGAATTGGGTACATTAATAGAAAAATCAAATGTTGCATGAAACAGATACTCAAAAAATATTTGTTATTGATATGAAATTTAAATGCAACTCAACATCTTGTATTTTATCTGCAAATTCTAACCTTACTGGATTCTAATATATTAGATTGGTGATGATTTTCACCATCTTTTTAAACTATAAACATCGGTGCCCTTTTATTTAGTATAAGTGTACCTTGATTTCCACTTAAAGAACTTATGATTTTAATCCACTTTGACAATTTTAGTCTTTTAATTAAGACATCAGTTGCATTTAAAATGATTATTGATATATTTATCTTTTATCAACCATCTTGTTATTATTTTTATATTTAACCCAACTGTTTAATCTTCTTTTTCTTTTTACTCTTTCTTTTATATTATGTACTTATTATTTTATATTACATATATTTTCAAGGCATTCTTTTATTCCTTTACTTTGTTCAAATATGAAATATTTCATAAATTTTCATTTTATCCTTGAGTCCAGACCTTGCTAATCTTTGTATAATTTCAACTTTAGTATGTGTACTGCTGAATTGAAAATAGCATTTTCTTAAACACGAAGTTTCACTTTTGTGCAACTTTGTGATTTTAAAAAGTGCACATTATTTTGAAGAATAAATTACCTGAAGAAAAATCTAAAACAGCTCACTTTCATGTACAATATTTTTCCCACAAGTAGCTAAATCATAATATATTATACTATAGAGATTCAAAGAAAAATTATGTTTTTATGTTCACTATATTTGTAAACAATCTGGTGTCTGTCCATTTGATTTAAATATATAATAACTTAAAGAATACACATTATTTTTAAAAAATTAAGAACTGTAAAATTCTGGGATTTTTAAAAAATCATACTTGCTAGTTAACCAGTTAGCTTCCTACATTTCATGGATACTGGCAGAAAACAAAAAGACTACTGGATCAGATTCAAGAGACTTCATTTTTAACAGCACACAGTAGCCAGTATGATCTTGATGCTCACGTCAGTTCCTCTTGCCCTCATGTTCCATGGGAGCAATATGGAGTGGTCTTAAGTGAATTCTTCACATGTAGTGGGTTTATGTCACAGCTAAAGAACACTGAGTTCAGGGAACCAGAATCTTTTACAGTGGGTTGTAAACAAACCTGACTGAACTTTGCCCTAGAAGGAGATGATGTCTTTATTACACAGGAGAGTAAACAAACCTGCTCTTTGCTCTGGAAGGAGTAAGTATCTTTATCTTCCAAGCCATTTACTATATAAGTGTATTTGAAAAGATGGCCTAGAACAAAAACTGATAGTGCTCAGAAGACTTGTAGAATCATGAGAGACCTATGGGGAATTGTCTCCCACATAAATGTGTACAGAAACAGATGAATCTAAAAATGGAATACTCAGTGTTAAAAATCACTATTCTAATTCTATTCTATTCTATTATGTTGTTTCACAATATTGATTTTGAGTTGTAAATGACATAAAAAGTGAAAGATAGATTGTCTAACAGAAGGACTGATTTTGTTGAAAGACTCATGAATACTAAGAGACTGATTCTTGTTTTGTGCTGAAATTGTGTTGGTCATCTGTTTCTATTTCAGAAAACTCTCTGGACAGAATTTCTGTTCTTCCCTAGGTAGACTACAGCTTTAAATTATTCGAAAAAATGGCTAAAATCACTCACCTACTTACATACATCAATTACTTTTTCATTCATTCCATTAAAAGAAGGATTTTATTGTTGAAATTTCAAAAAATCAGTTATGAAATTTAGGATTACTAGCTTACCCTGGTGTCAAAAGAAATATTTGTCATTTCTTCTTTCCTTCCCTTCCTCTCTTCTCCCTTCCTTTCTTCCTTTGAAACAACTCATGTTTAATTAATGGCAGGAAAGATCCAGTAGAGAGAAAGAAAATGATGATGGAAGAAACATGACTCATTTTTTTGCACTGTAGTAAGAATTCAGAAAAAACCTCTTATTTTCCACTACAAATTTCCCTTCCTTCATTCAGGATTGAAGAGCCAAGCAGTGTAATTGGAATGAAGTGATTATTATAACACCCTAATAGGAGAAATGCATTTCTGGCTTGGTCAAAATGGCCAGCAGCAAACTTTCTTTTTCAACTGTCCTCATGTAAAAAGAGAAAGAAAAGTTTAAAAAAACACTGGGAAGGAAATAAACTAACATTTTGGAGCCCTCTGTTTATCTTGCCTTCACACACTGGCTTTTCAAGCTACATGGCATTTGCAGTGTACCTGTTCTGGCTATGTGCTGCCATCAGAACCTGTGTCCTCGAAGGGGCTATAATGACATGGCAAATGATTATGTGAATATGCATCTGCATGACTTCATTCCCACCCTCTCTTTTGCTAGTTTTAAGGATTACTGATGTGTAATTATACAGTGGAAGTGAGAAATAGATTTAAGGGCCTAGAACTGATAGGTAGAGTGCCTGAAAGTCAAGCTGGAATCAAGATTGCTGGGAGAAATATCAATACCTCAGATATGCAGATGACACCACCTTTATGGCAGAAAGTGAAGAGGAGCTAAAAAGCCTCTTGATGAAAGTGAAAGAGGAGAGTGAAAAAGTTGGCTTAAAGATCAGCATTCAGAAAACAAAGATCATGGCATCCGGTCCCATGACTTCATGGGAAATAGATGGGGAAACGGTGGAAAAAGTGTCAGACTTTATTTTGGGGGGCTCCAAAATCACTGCAGATGGTGATTGCAGCCATGAAATTAAAAGACACTTACTCCTTGGAAGAAAAGTTATGACCAAGCTAGATAGCATATTCGAAAGCAGAGACATTACTTTGCAGGCTAAGGTCCGTCTAGTCAAGGCTATGGTTTTTCCTGTGGTCATATATGGATGTGAGAGTTGGACTGTGAAGAAAGCTGAGCACCAAAGAATTGATGCCTTTGAACTGTGGTGTTGGAGAAGACTCTTGAGAGTCCCTTGGACTGCAAGGAGATCCAACCAGTCCATTGTGAAGGAGATCAGCCCTGGGATTTCTTTGGAAGGAATGATGCTAAAGCTGAAGCTCCAGTACTTTGGACACCTCATGTGAAGAGTTGACTCATTGGAAAAGACTCTGATGCTGGGAGGGATTGGGGGCAGGAGGAGAAGGGGACGACCCAGGATGAGATGGCTGGATGGCATCACGGACTCGATGGACGTGAGTCTGAGTGAACTCCGGGAGACGGTGATGGACAGGGAGGCCTGGCGTGCTGCGATTCATGGGGTCGCAAAGTGTCGGACACGACTGACCGACTGAACTGAACTGAACTGAATGTGTAATTATTGTAAGCAAATACATTGAGGGAGAAGGGACCCTCTGGAGCTGCAACAATACCAAATAATAATATCACCTAACCAAGCTGCCCTAACAGTGCCAGGGGACATGAGATGAAGCCAGAAGCCCGGGCGGTAAGACTACGAGTGTGCTAATTAGGAAACCAGGGCTTTGCTTCTGACTCATCTGTGGACTTGCTGACTCACTCTGCTGTGAGTAAGTCATTTTGTCTCCCTTGGTGTTATCATTGTTATAAAGGAAATAGTGATTCCTACCTCCCTGGATATACTGATGATTCATGCATATTCAAAAGC
This sequence comes from Budorcas taxicolor, assembly GCF_023091745.1. Taxonomy (NCBI): domain Eukaryota; kingdom Metazoa; phylum Chordata; class Mammalia; order Artiodactyla; family Bovidae; genus Budorcas; species Budorcas taxicolor. The sequence continues at coordinate 2,348,049 of NC_068935.1, forward strand.
TTGAAAAAAAGTGGGAGGGAAATGCCTTAATATTCAAAGTATCACAAACACAGTGTTGCTCTGTAATAATGGCAAGTTGTTTTCATCTTGTGGATAAAATCCTATTTTTCTCCAAAATAGCATCAAGCCATGAAAGTATAAAACTCTCATGTACTAATTTCAAAGGTTTCTTAGTGAGTGCGTGGGTACTGAAGTTTAATGAGGGGGGCATTGGCTGAGAAAGCTTTCCACCTTCTGGGTTTGTTAAAAAGATGTCAGTCAGTTACTTGGAAACTTATTTGAAATACAGGAAAGAACTTTGGGGTATCACATTTCTAATGAAGAGAGTTCGTCATTAATCAGCTCCAAATAGCACTACAAACCACAAACATCATTTTAATCAAATGGATTCAAAGGAAAACCTAGTGCCTTTCATAAGTCCAGATCATTACATTCACTTCTGAGTCCTGCTTCAGCTTTATGGAGTCTGTCACCAATTCACGTATACTTTCTCTATTCCTTTCTGAACAAAAAGGAAATATGCTATTTATTCAGGCTATTTTAGTTCATTCCTTCACTAATTAACTAAATAAGACTTTTGAATAGCTACTATAGTTTCAAACACAGGGCTGAGGGTGTATTAGTAAGACAGATATGTCCTTCTCCTCAGAGTTTACCGAGCTAGCAAAGAGAAGATATGAACCAGATTTATGAGTCTATTTTGCATTTGAAAGAAAGAAACATTTCTGACTCAGAAAGCAGATGGTGATAGTATCATTATTCCTAATTGCTCACTGGCTCTTCCTTTATAAGAAGAGTGTGTATCCTTGCTCCCTTCCATGTGACTTGCAATAACTTTTCTGTTGACATCAAGTTTGGCCATATGATTTGTTTTGGCTAAACAAATATGATCAGAGCAGACAGTATGCCAGTCCTAAGGAAAAGTTCCAAGAACCATCAGGTGTTTTTATAAGCTTTTTTGCCTTCACCCTACCATGAGAGTAGTAGATCCAGCTCAGGGGCTGCTCTTCGGTCTGTATTCAGGAAGCAGTCACAGGGAGCTGTGACTGCCAACCTGTAACTAACATGCAATAAAAATGAGAAATAAACTTTTGTCTTTATAAACCACTGAGATTTTTGGGTCATAATTTTTTTTAATTTATGTTTTAATAGAAGAAAAATTGATTTACAATGTTGGATCATTTTTTATCACAGCAAAGCTAAATAAAATAGAGCTTTTCATCCTTAAAGTTGACCATTTTTAAATGGTTTGGGCATTTAGATCTACATAGGAGGACAGTCTTCTCTTTATTTCTATCTCTAGTTGGATCAGAGATTAGACTACTTTCACTTAATGAAATGAGCACTGCCTCAACCCACATTTGGTTTCTTCCTAAGAAGTCGAAATATGGAAAAGTCTTTATTCCAATGAGACAATAGAATACATCATTCATTTTCTTTCTATTACAAAGATTTGTACTTTCCTGAAGTGAAATAATCTTCATATTGAAGAAGAAAATGTGTTGAACCATGAGGGGTAGTTTGATAATACAACCTCTTTATACAAAGAAAATTACTGTGAAATGAAATACATGCTAGTTTGCAAAAATAATGAGACATTTCAAGGTGAGTTCAGTACAGTTCAGTCGCTCAGTCGTGTCCTACTATTTACGACCCCATGAATCACAGCACGCCAGGCCTCCCTGTCCATCACAGTCTCCCGGAGTTCACTCAGACTCACGTCCATTGAGTCAGTGATACCATCCAGCCATCTCATCCTCGGTCATCCTCTTCTCCTGTCCCTAATTCCTCCCAGCATCAGAGTCTTTTCCAATGAGTCAACTCTTCGCATGAGGTGGCCCAAGTACTGGAGTTTCAGCTTCAGCATCATTCCTTCCAAAGAAATCCCAGGGCTGATCTCCTTCAGAATGGACTGGTTGGATCTCCTTGCAGTCCAAGGAACTCTCAAGAGTCTTCTCCAACACCACAGTCCAAAAGCATCATTTCTTCTGTGCTCAGCCTTCTTCACAGTCCAACTCTCACATCCATACATGACCGCAGGAAAAACCATAGCCTTGACTAGACGGACCTTAGTCGGGAAAGTAATGTCTCTGCTTTTGAATATACTACCTAGGTTGGTCATAACTTTTCTTCCAAGGAGTAAGCGTCTTTTAATATCATGGCTGCAATCACCATTTGCAGTGATTTTGGAGCCCCCAAAAATAAAGTCTGACACTGTTTCCACTGTTTCCCCATCTATTTCCCATGAAGTCATGGGACCGGATGCCATGATCTTTGTTTTCTGAATGTTGAGCTTTAAGCCAACATTTTCACTCTCCTCTTTCACTTTCATCAAGAGGCTTTTTAGCTCCTCTTCACTTTTTGCCATAAGGGTGGTGTCATCTGCATATCTGAGGTTATTGATATTTCTCCCAGCAATCTTGATTCCAGCTTGTGTTTCTTCCAGTCCAGCATTTCTCATGATGTACTCTGCATATAAGTTAAATAAGCAGGGTGACAATATACAACCTTGATGCACTCCTTTTCCTATTTGGAACCAGTCTGTTGTTCCATGTTCAGTTCTAACTGTTGCTTCCTGACCTGCATACAGGTTTTTCAAGAGGCAGGTCAGGTGGTCTGGTATTTCCATCTCTCTCAGAATTTTCCACAGTTTATTGTGATCCACACAGTTAAAGGCTTTGGCATAGTCAATAAAGCAGAAAGAGATGTTTTTCTGAAACTCTCTTGCTTTTTCCATGATCCAAAAGATGTTGGCAAGTTGATCTCTGGTTCCTGTCCCTTTTCTAAAACCTGCTTGAACATCAGGGAGTTCATGGTTCACATATTGTTCAATCCTGGCTTGGAGAATTTTGAGCATTACTTTACAAGAATGTGAGATGAGTTCAATTTTGTGGTAGTTTGAGCATTCTTTGGCATTGCCTTTCTTTGGAATTGGATGAAAACTCACATTTTCCAGTCCTGTGGCCACTGCTGTGCTTTCCAAATTTGCTGGCATATTGAGTGCAGCACTTTCACAGCATCATCTTTCAGAATTTGAAACAGCTCCACTGAAATTCCATCACCTCCACTAGCTTTGTTCATAGTGATGCTTTCTAAGGCCCACTTGACTTCACATTCCAGGATGTCTGGCTCTAGGTGAGTGATCACACCATCGTGATTATCCGGGTAGTGAAGATCTTTTTTGTACAGTTCTTCTGTGTATTCTTGCCACCTCTTCTTAATATCTTCTGCTTCTGTTAGGTCCATACCATTTCTGTCCTTTATCGAGCCCATTTTTGCGTGAAATGTTCCCTTGGTGTCTCTAATTTTCTTGAAGAGATCTCTAGTCTTTCCCATTCTGTTGTTTTCCTCTATTTCTTTGCATTGACCGCTGAAGAAAGCTTTCTTATCTCTTCTTGCTATTCTCTGGAACTCTGCATTCAGATGCTTATATCTTTCCTTTTCTCTTTGCTTTTTGCCTCTCTTCTTTTCATAGCTATTTGTAAGGCCTCCCCAGAGAGCTATTTTGCTTTTTTGCATTTCTTCTCCATGGGGATGTTCTTAATCCTTGTCTCCTGTACAATGCCATGAACCTCATTCCGTAGTTCATCAGGCACTCTATCTATCAGAATAGGCCTTTAAATCTATTTCTCACTTCCACTGTATAATCATATGGGATTTGATTTAGATCATACCTGAATGGTCTAGCGGTTTTCCCTACTTTCTTCAATTTAAGTCTGAATTTGGCAATAAGGAGTTCATGATCTGAGCCACAGTGAGCTCCTGGTCTTGTTTTTGCTGACTGTATACAGCTTCTCCATCTTTGGCTGCAAAGAATATAATCAATCCGATTTCGGTGTTGACCATCTGGTGATGTCCATGTGTAGAGTCTTCTCTTGTATTGTTGGAAGACGGTGTTTGCTATGACCAGTGCATTTTCTTGGCAAAACTCTATTAGTGTTTGCCCTGCTTCATTCTGCATTCCAAGGCCAAATTTGCCATTACTCACCTTGTTTCTTGTCTTCCTACTTTTGCACTCCAGTCCTCTATAATGAAAAGGACATCTTTTTTGGGTGTTAGTTCTAAAAGGTCTTGTAGGTCTTCATAGAACCTTTCAACTTCAGCTTCTGCAGCATTACTGGTTGGGGCATAGACTTGGATTATGGTTAGATTGAGTGGTTTGCCTTGGAAATGGACAGAGATCATTATGTCATTTTTGAGATTGCATCCAAGTACTGCATTTCGGACTCTTTTGTTGACCTTGATGGCTACTCCATTTCTTCTGAGGGATTCCTGCCCACAGTAGTAGATATAATGGTCATCTGAGTTAAATTCACCCATTCCAGTCCATTTTAGTTTGCTGATTCCTAGAATGTCGATGTTCACCCTGCCATCTCTTGTTTGACTACTTCCAATTTGCCTTGATTCATGGACCTGACATTCCATAGTCCTATGCAATATTGCTCTTACAGTATCGGAATTTTTTCTGTCACCAGTCACATCCACAGCTGGGTGTTGTTTTTGCTTTGGCTCCGTCCCTTCATTCTTTCTGGAGTTATTTCTCCACTGATCTCCAGTAGCATACTGGGCACCTACTGACCTGGAGAGTTCCTCATTCAGTATCCTATTATTTTGCCTTTTCATACTGTTCATGGGGTTCTCAAGACAAGAATACTGAAGTGGTTTGCCATTCCCTTCTCCAGTGGACCACATTCTGTCAGACCTCTCCACCATGACCCACCCCATCTTGGGTTGCCCTGGGGGCATGGCTTGGTTTCATTGAGTTAGACAAGGCTGTGGTCCTAGTTTGATTAGATTGACTTGTTTTTTGTGAGTATGGTTTCAGTGTGTCTGCCCTCTAATGCCCTATTGCAGCACCTTCGTTCTTACTTGGGTTTCTCTTGCCTTGGGCATGGGGTATCTCTTCACGGCTGCTCCAGCAAAGCACAGTCACTGCTCCTTACCTTGGATGAATGGTATCTCCTCATCACTGCCCTTCCTGACCTTCAACGTTGGATAGCTCCTCTAGGTCCTCCTGTGCCAGCGCAGCCACCGCTGCTTGGACGTGGGTTGATATTCCCGGCTGCCGCCCCTGGCCTTGGAGGTGGGGTGGCTCCTCCCGGCCGTTCCTGCGCCTTTGCAGCCTGGCCCTCTAGGCCACTGCCCCTGACCTCGGATGTGGGGTAGCTCCTCTCAGCCGTGCTGAGTGTGCTGGCCATCGCAGCCGTTTGTGCTGAGTGCGAGGTGAGGGAGGGTGTAATTTGCAATAAAAAGGCAAATATCAAGGCAGTAAAATTAAGAATAAACCTCATGTGTTTTATGATGAAATTTTTCTTCACAGTATTAGTTATGAAGCAAAATATTTTAGACTTAGAATTGAAAGCTACATTATAACTTTTTCTAGATTGATCTTTATTATATAATTTTAGGGACCAGTATTCAATGTTAGAACTGGAAGAAATTTAAGGCTAGTGAATTTGATCCTTTCTTTTCATAATGAAAAGAATTTGGTCTGAAGAAATACAGTTGCTTAACTTAAAGTTGCACAATGGCCCATGGCAAATCTAGGATTCCAGAACTGGTCTTGCTTACTCCAAGTCCATTATATAGTCTCATACTTGGGAGTGTATAAGAATAAGAGTATTATATATCAGGATTATATATAGTACTATTTAAGTATTTGCATACATTACAACATTATATGGGAATTTGATCCCACTGATTTCTCAAAATACCCCATTTTACCAATGAGTGAACAGATTGATAAAGTTACCTAAAAACCTCAAGTACTCAGTGAATGACTGTCAGCATTTGAATCTTGACATTCTGGATCTAGAATCAGTTTTCTAAGTCACTGTATTTTTTGCTTACACTACAGAGAAAAGAAAAAGACTGTAATTTTGAGATAAGGGAACGACTGGAAACAGAATCAGCAATCACAAAAAGTTATTTTTAAAATTCAGCACTTTTACAGGATCTGTGAAGTTCACCTGTAAAGTATTATGAAAAGTTTAGCAAGCCCTTTAGAGCCCCAGGACCCAGTTTAAAGGGCTCTGGCCTGGTTTACTCTCACTGGACATTGAGCAGACACTGGCAAATTATATGGAACTGGGAAGGGCAAATTCCACCAGAGCCCACCAGCCCCCTATTCCCAGGAGGAGCTGCACTATAAGCATATTCTGCATGCCACGATCCTGTAAATGCTTTCACTAAGCAAAATAAACCTTTTAGTAGGCATTTGTAAGAGCAGAATTACTAGGTCACAGTAACTCTGTGGAAACTGTGTATTCTTTCAGTACACTCTCTGCCCCTTAGGCTGCGTTACAAGTTGGAACACACCTGAAGTGGAGATACAGAAGGCTTAGTCTCAATTCACATTTTAACAAAGATTTCTACTTCCTGGGGCTCTTTCACACAAAGGACTCTATCTAAACACTCCTACCATGCCATGGCATGAAACTTGAATGGATATTTACTCATTTAACTCAGGCAGTTGGAAGTGTTTTATTTGACTTGGCCTAAGTATCATTAACACGACTGTGCAGAGTAAGTGAAGAAAAAAATGTAGGTTAATGGCAAAACCCTTCAGGTATGCCTTTTCCCAATTATCCAGGTAAGGCTGTATCAGAAACTGTCAGTGTGAATGGCACTATTTTCTCACCCATGTGTTTTTCACACTTGCTTGCTTTATTCTCTGGAGAGCTATATTCAAATTCCATGACAACTGCTGATCCTGCTTCACAACTACCCTTGTGCCTAAGCAATATACACACAGGTGGGTATGGCCTCAATAAATTGTAGGAAGTTGCTGAGCGGTTAAGACTATGAACATTAGAGTCTGAGGTACCTGAGTTTAATTCTTTGCCCTGTCCCTGATTAATTTTCTGAGCAAATGAATTAACCTGTCTGAACCTTTTTTTTCCTCTTCTGTACAATGGAAGAAGAAATAATCTGCACACATCACAAGAAACTGATTGTTAATTCAACAAATATTTGAAAGTCTACTTTTTATCACACAGACAAAAAAGAAAAGGAACAAGCATACATAAGAAAATTAAGACCAGAAACTATAAAACTCCTAGAGGAGAACATAGGCAAAACACTCTCCGACATAAATCACAGCAGGATCTTCTATGATCCACCTCCCAGAATACTGGAAATAAAAGCAAAAATAAACAAATGGGATCTAATTAAAATTAAAAGCTTCTGCACAACAAAGGAAACTATAAGTAAGGTGAAAAGACAGCCTTCTGAGTGGGAGAAAACAATAGCAAATGAAGCAACTGACAAACAACTAATCTCAAAAATATACAAGTAACTTATGCAGCTCAACTCCAGAAAAATAAAAGACCCAATCAAAAAATGGGCCAAAGAACTAAATAGGCATTTCTCCAAAGAAGACATATGGATGGCTAACAAACACATGAAAAGATGATCAACATCACTCATTATCAGAGAAATGCAAATCAAGACCACAATGAGGTACCATTTCACAGCAGTCAGAATGGCTGCTATCCAAAAGTCTACAAGCAATAAATGCTGGAGAGGGTGTGGAGAAAAGGGAACCCTCTTACACTGTTGGTGGGAATGCAAACTAATACAGCCACTATGGAGAACAGTGTGGAGATTTGTAGGGAACAAGGTATAAGAAGGTTGAGAAGTGCTTGCAAACGAGACTCTCAACCAGGGCTGAACATTCTTGAAAACGAGATGTTCTGCCCAGTGTAGGGAACTAGGTTTAAGGAAGGTTGAGAAGTGCTTGCAAACGAGACTCTCAACCTGAGCTGAACATTCTTGCAAACGAGATGTTCAGCTAAGAATCCTGTTTGTTCCTGTGGGAAAAGAACATTTCTTGCACACAAGGATGTTTCTCTGATTCCTCAAAAGGAACAGACCCAGGGACAAAACGGATTCTAAGTTGATAAGGAAGTTCCCCAAAACAAAGTCTTAGCTGCAGTAAATAAGTCAAGGTAAAGGTTATCTCGCCCTGCGCCTGCGCACTGTATAGTCTCTGAATCATAGTGCTTGGCAGCTTGCCCTGTAGGTTGTTGTGCAAGGGATGTAAAATAAAGCAGCTGTAAGAAGCGAGTTTTAAAAATATAAAGATTTAAACCACTCTGCAGTGTTGGTGTTTCATTCCGTCGCCGGCATCTGTCGCCCAACGTAGGGCTCGAGGGAACCGAAAGGGTAAGCACCCCGGGGCAAAAGGCTGAAAGGGGGACTTTTGGAAAATAGAAAAAAAAGAGAAAAGAATAAAAATCCGAAAGGGTAAACACCCCGGAGCAAAAGGCTGAAAGGGGGACTTTCGAGAAAAAGGAAAAAGAATAAAAATCGGAAAGGGTAAACACCCCAGAGCAAAAGGCTGAAAGGGGGACTTTCGAGAAAAAGAGAAAAGAATAAAAATCCAAAAGGGTAAACACCCCAGAGCAAAAGGCTGAAAGGGGGACTTTCGAGAAAAAGAGAAAATAATAAAAATCCGAAAGGGAGAGCACCCCGGAGCAAAACGCTGAAAGGGGGACTTTTGAAAAAATAAGAAAAATAAGAGAAAAAAAGACAGAAAAAAGAAAAAGAAAAAACTATGGGGAATTCCCTGTCTTTAAAGTCACAATATATGGAGCTAGTTAAGGGGCTCCTGCATTCTATAGGAATTAAAACGTCTACTCGCCGCTTGAGTGAGTTATTCTGTCTTATAGAGCAGCATTGTTATTGGTTTCAATATCAAACAGAAGTACAGCTGAATCTGAAGGAATGGAAAGTGGTGCAGAAAGAGTGAAGAAGGCAGCATCAAAAAAGAAATGTGATTCCTTTAAGGCTGTGGACTCTATGTAGCGCTATAACACAGGCTTTAAAATTAATGGCTGCTTACAGTGAGGCCGTCTCATGTTATCTTGATGAGAGGGCTTCATCTCGGCCTCCGCCCAAACCTCCGGATGATAGTACAGATTCATCCACTGAGTCAGATAGAGATGTGAGTTCTGGGGAAGATTCAGATTCTGTAGAGGCAATGACTACTGCCTTTTAAAAGGTTTTATTAAATAAAAAACAAACTTCCAAGGCTGTTAACCCTTCTGCACCACCTTACGCATCCCTATTTCCAGTAGCTGCCAACAAGGCTGAGGTAGGGAGAGAGAATCAATGGTTTTGGAAGTACTGGAAAAAGTATATTTTGAAAAATGCTTATTAATGACTCTCGTCCTTTAATGTCACTGATTATTGAAGGTAAACAGTTTGAAGGATTAGTGGATACAGGAGCAGATGTTTCGGTTATTTCTCTCCAGCAGTGGCCTAATGACTGGAAAAAAGAAAAAATTCCTCTTGTTTTAACAGGCTTAGGATCAATAGCAGATGTGTGGGAAAGCACTCAACCTTTGTCATGCCAATTGTCTAATGGAAAGAAAGTATTTATTTCTTTTTACATTGTTAATATACCTGTTAATATCTGGGGAAGAGATCTTTTATTTTCTTTAGGAACAATGCTTACCATCTCGTCGGAAAACTTGTAGCCACTGCTCAAATTCCTCGAGCTCTCCCATTGAAATGGTTAACTGATGTCCCTAAATGGGTTGAGCAGTGGCCGCTTCCAAAAGTGAAGCTCGAGGCTTTAAAACAATCAGTAAAAGAACAGCTTCAATCTGGCCATATTGAACCTTCTATGTCTCCTTGGAATTCTCCTGTTTTTGTCATTAAAAAAAAAAATCTGGTAAATGGAAAATGTTGACTGATTTAAGAGAAGTTAACAAATGTATAGAACCTATGGGCACTTTGCAATTAGGTCTCCCTTCTCCTGCTTTGATTCCACAGGATTGGTCTTCAATGGTTTTAGATTTAAAGGATTGTTTTTTTAATATTCCTTTGCAAATAAAAGATAAAAATAAATTTGCTTTTATTATTCCAGTGTATAATTATGGGCAGTGTCAGGTGACCTTACTATATGGATAAAAAACTTTACTTTAAATATTAATGATCCTAAGGGGCCATTTCAAGTTCATTTGCATATTAATAAATCTTACTCTGCTATAGCATGTGTAAAATTTCCTTATTCTTTACTGTATGGGCAATGGATTTGGAATGAAATCTTGGGAGTTATATCATGTTCTGATTGTAACTTGACTCAATGTATAAATCGTTCCTGGTGGGAAAATGTTGAAAACAAGATGGTCCATTCCAGTAATTATTCTTTGGTCATTGTGAAAGCACGGACTGAACTTTGGTTGCCTGTTAATCTTACTCAACCTTGCTCAGACTCTTTTGCTGTTACTCATCTTGTGAATGCTGTACAAACTCTTCTCCATCGATCTCGAAGAATGCTTGGCATTGTCATCGCATCAATTCTCGCCGTGGCTTCAGTAACAGCAACAGCAACTGTAGCAGGTCTTGCTTTGCATCAGGGCATACAGACTGCTGATATTGTCAGGGAATGGCATAAAGATGCTCATTTATTGTGGCAACAACAGCATGATTTGGACTCTCAACTGGCTACTGATATATTGAATTTACAACATACTGTTTCCTGGTTAGGAGATCAAGTGACTGTGTTAGCTACAAAGAGTGTGTTAAAATGTGATTGGAACTCATCTCACCTATGTGTAACCCCTGTTCCCATTAATATGAGTGAGGGTTGGGAAAAGGTAAAAAGGTCTTTAGTGGGACACCAAAATGTAACTGCTAAAATTATGGAATTGGAACAAACTATATTGTCAACTTTTAGTAAGACGCTGCCTGATATTCTTGGTTCTGATATACTGAAGACTCTTCAAGAAGGATTAGATAACCTTAATCCTTTAGGGCATGTATCTACATTGTTAACAACATCCTTTGTGAATACTTTGTTAATTGTTGCTTTATGTTTTATTGCTTTTATAGTCTACCAGCGCTGGCAAAAAGGGAAACAATTAAAAAAAGAAGCTTTGCGTATTCAAGCACTTATTCAGCATCTACAAGAAAAGAAAGGGGGAGATGTAGGGAACAAGGTATAAAGAAGGTTGAGAAGTGCTTGCAAACGAGACTCTCAACCAGGGCTGAACATTCTTGAAAACGAGATGTTCTGCCCAGTGTAGGGAACTAGGTTTAAGGAAGGTTGAGAAGTGCTTGCAAACGAGACTCTCAACCTGAGCTGAACATTCTTGCAAACGAGATGTTCAGCTAAGAATCCTGTTTGTTCCCGTGGGAAAAGAACATTTCTTGCACACAAGGATGTTTCTCTGATTCCTCAAAAGGAACAGACCCAGGGACAAAACGGATTCTAAGTTGATAAGGAAGTTCCCCAAAACAAAGTCTTAGCTGCAGTAAATAAGTCAAGGTAAAGGTTATCTCGCCCTGCGCCTGCGCACTGTATAGTCTCTGAATCATAGTGCTTGGCAGCTTGCCCTGTAGGTTGTTGTGCAAAGGATATAAAATAAAGGAGCTGTAAGAAGCAAGTGTTAAAATATAAAGATTTAAACCACTCTGCAGTGTTGGTGTTTCATTCCGTCGCCGGCAGAGATTCCTTAAAAAATTGCAAATAGAGCTGCCTTATGATCCAACAATCCCAGTGCTGGGCATACACACCGAGGAAACCAGAATTGAAAGAGACACATGTACCCCAATGTTCATCGCAGCACTGTTTATAATAGCCAGGACATGGAAACAACCTAGATGTCCATCAGCAGATGAATGGATAAGAAAGCTGTGGTACATATACACAATGGAGTATTACTCAGCCATTACAAAGAATACATTTGAATCACTTCTAATGAGATGGATGAAACTGGAGCTGATTATACAGAGTGAAGTAAGCCAGAAAGAAAAACACCAATACAGTATACTAACACATACATACGAATTTAAAAAGATGGTAAAGATGACCCTGTATGCGAGACAGCAAAAGAGACACAGATGTATAGAACGGACTTTTGAGCTCTTAGGGAGAGGGAGAGGGTAGGATGATTTGGGAGAATGGCATTGAAACATGTATACTATCAGGTAAGAAACGAAGTGCCGGTCTATGTTCGATACAGGATGCAGGATGCTTGGGGCTGGTGCATGGGGATGATCCAGAGAGATGATATGGGGTGGGAGGTGGGAGGGGGATTCAGGATTGTGAGCTTGTGTACACCCGTGGTGGATTCATGTCAATGTATGGCAAAACCAATATAGTATTGTAAAGTAAAATAAAGTAAAAATTAAAAAAAAATACTAAAAAAAAAGAAAAGAAAATGACACAGGGTGAAAAGATGACAATTATATGTAAAAATAAATTATAGAACAGGTAAAGGGAATGAGTAATGCTGGGGTAGAAATTGAGCAGATAGAATTTTTTTAAGCAGTATGATCAGAGAAGGCCTCAGATGAATAAAGACTTGGATAATGATCTCTGCTTGGAATGAAAAAGGAAGATACTGTTGGGTACTGGGAAGAGAAGTGATATGAGCAACATTGCATTTAAAGGGATAAGTCTGGCTGTGGTGTAGGAGATAGAATGTAAAGGTGCAAGAAGAGAAACAAAGAGAATCTTCAGAATGCAGACCAACAGGCTCCTCTGTCCATGGGATTTTCCAGGCAAGAGTACTGGAGTGGGGTGACATTGCCTTCTCTGCAGAATGGGACAAAATAATAGCAAATGAAGCAACTGACAAATAATTAATCTCAAAAATATACAAGCAACTCCTAAAGCTCAATTACAGAAAAATAAAAGACCCAATCAAAAAATGGGCCAAAGAACTAAACAGGCTTTTCTCCAAAGAAGACATACAGATGGCTAACAAACATATGAAAAGATGCTCAACATCACTCATTATCAGAGAAATGCAAATCAAAACCACAATGAGGTACCATTTCACACCAGTCAGAATGGTTGTGATCCAAAAGTCTACAAGCAATAAATACTGGAGAGGGTGTGGAGAAAAGGGAACCCTCTTACACTTTTGGTGGGAATGAAAACTAGTACAGTTACTATAGAGAACAGTGTAGAGATTCCTTAAAAAACTGGATTTCTGTGTGTTGATTGTATATCCTGCAACTTTACTATTTTCATTGATTAGCTCTAGTAATTTTCTGGTGGAGTCCTTAGGGTTTTCTATGTAGAGGATTATGTCATTTGCAAACAGTGAGAGATTTACTTTTTCTTTTCCAATTTGGATTTCTTTTATTTCGTTTTCTGTTATGATTACTGTGGCCAAAACTTCCAAAACTATGTTGAATGGTAGTGGTGAGAGTGGGCACCCTTGTCTTGTTCCTGACTGTAGGGGAGATGCTTTCAGTTTTTCACCATTGAGGATAACGTTTGCTGTGGGTTTGTTATATATCACTTTTATTCTGTTGAGGTATGTTCCTTCTATTCCTGCTTTCTGGAGAGTTTTTATCATAAATGGATGTTGAATTTTGTCGAAGGCTTTCTCTGCATCTATTGAGATAATCATATGGCTTTTATTTTCCAATGTGTTACTGTGGTGAATTACTTTGATTGATTTGCAGATAATGAAGAATCCTTGCATCCCTGGGATAAAGCCCACTTGGTCATGGTGTATGATCCTTTTAGTGTGTTGTTGGATTCTGATGGCTAGAATTTTGTTAAGGATTTTTGCATCTATGTTCATCAGTGATATTGGCCTGCAGTTTCTTTTTTGGGTGCATCTTTGTCAGGTTTTGGTATCAGGGTGATGGTAGCCTCATAGAATGAGTTTGGAAGTTTACCTTCCTCTGCAGTTTTCTGGAGAGTTTGAGTAAGATAAGTGTTAGCTCTTCTGTAAATTTTTGGTAGAATTCAGCTGTGAAGCTGTCTGGACCCGGGTTTTTGTTTGCTGGAAGATTTCTGATTACAATTTCAATTTCTGTGCTTGTGATGGGTCTGTTAAGATTTTCTATTTCTTCCTGGTTCAGTTTGGGAAAGTTGTAACTTGCTAAGAATTTGTCCATTTCTTCCATGTTGTCCAATTTATTTGCATATAATTGCTGATAGTAGTCTCTTATGATCCTTTGTATTTCTGAGTTGTCTGTTGTGATTTCTCCATTTTCATTTATAATTTTATTGATTTGATTTTTCTCCCCTTTTTTCTTGATGAGTCTGGCTAGTGGATTGTCAATTTTATTTATCCTCTCAAAAAAATCAGCTTTTGGCTTTGTTGATTTTTGCTATGGTCTCTTTTGTTTCTTTTCATTTATTTCTGCCTTATTTTTTTATGATTTCTTTCCTTCTACTAACCCTGGGGTTCTTCATTTCTTCCTTTTCTAGTTGCTTTAGGTGTAGAGTTAGGTTATTTATTTGACCTTTTTCTTGTTTCTTGAGTATGCCTGTATTGCTATGAACCTTCCCCTTAGCACTGCTTTTACAGTGTCACACAGGTCTTGGGTTGATGTGTTTTCATTTTCATTCTTTTCTAGGCATATTCTAATTTCTTTTTTGATTTCTTAATTTCTTTGTTGGTTATTCAGCAGCATGTTGTTTAGCCTCCATATGTTGAAATTTTTAATATTTTTTCTCCAGGTACTGAGATCTAATCTTACTGTACTGTGGTCAGAAAAGGTGCTTGAATGATAGTAAAGTTGCAGGATATAAAATGAACACAAAGAAATCCCTTGCATTCGTATACACTAGTAAATGAGAAAATAGAAAGAGAAATTAAGGGAACAATTCCTTTCACCATTGCAATGAAAATTTAAAAAAAAAATACTTAGGAATATATCTACCTAAAGAAACTAAAGACCTATATATAGAAAACCATAAAACACTGATGAAAGAAATCAAAGAGGACACTAAAAGATGGAGAAATATACCATGTTCATTGATTTGAAGAATCAATATAGTGAAAATGAGTATATTCCCCAAAGCAATCTATAGATTCAATGCAATCCCTATCAAGTTACCAATGGTATTTTTCACAGAGCAAGAACAAATAATTTTACAATTTGTATGGAAATACAAAAAATCTTGAATTGCCAAATAAATCTTGAGAAAGAAGAATGGAACTGGAGGAATCAACCTGCCTGACTTCAGGCTCTATTACAAAGCCGCAGTCACCAAGAGAGTATGGTACTGACACAAAGACAGAAACATACATCTCTGGAACAAAATAGAAAGCCCAGAGATAAATCCATGCACCCATGGACACCTTATCTTTGACAAAGGAGGCAAGAATATACAACGGAGAAAAGACAATCTCTTTAACAAGTGCTGCTGGGAAAAGTGGTCAACCACTTGTAAAAGGATGAAACTAGAACATTTTCTAACACCATACACAAAAATAAACTCAAAATGTATTAAAGATCAAAACATAAGACGAGAAACTATGAAACTCTTAGAGGAAAACATAGGCAAAACACCCTCCGTCATAAATCACAGCAAGATCCTCTATGACCCACCTCCCAGAATATGAAATAAAAGCAAAAATAAACAAATGGGATCTAATTAAAATTAAACTGAAAAGTCTTTGCACAACAAAGGAAAAAATAAGCAAAGTGAAAAGACAACCTTCAGAATGGAAGAAAATAATACTAAATAAAGCAACTGACAAACAATTAATCTCAAAAATATACAAGCAACACTTGCAGCTCAATTCCAGAAAAATAAACGGCCCAATCAAAACACCCGTGGTGGATTCATGTCAATGTATGGCAAAACCAATACAGTATTGCAAAGTAAAATAAAGTAAAAACAAAAATTAAAATAAATAAATAAATAAATAAATAAGTACTCTTACTCAAAAAAAAAATGGGCCAAAGACCTAAACAGGCATTTCTCCAAAGAAGACATACAGATGGCTAACAAACACATGAAAAGATGCTCAACGTCACTCATTATCAGAGAAATGCAAATCAAGACCACAGTGAGGTACCATTTCAGAGCAGTCAGAATGGCTGTGATCCAAAAGTCTGCAAGCAATATATGCTGGAGAGGGTGTGGAGATAAGGGAACCCTCTTATAGTGTTGGTGGGAATGCAAACTAGTACAGCCACTATGGAGAACAGTGTGGAGATTCCTTAAAAAAAACTGAAAATAGAACTGTCATATGACCCAGTAATCCCACTACTGGTCGTACCCACCAAGGAACCCAGAATTGAAAGAGACACGTGTACCCCAATGCTCATCGCAGCACTGTTTATGATAGCCAGGACATGGAAGCAGCCTAGATGTCCATCAGCAGACGAATGGATAAGAAAGGTGTGGTACATATACACAATGGAGTATTACTCAGCCATTAAAAAGAATACATTTGAATCAGTTCTAATGAGATGGATGAAACTGGAGCCGACTATGCAGAGTGAAGTAAGCCAGAAAGAAAAACACCAATACAGTATACTAACGCATATATATGGAATTTAGAAAGATGGTAAAGATGACCCTGTATGCGAGACAGCAAAGAGACACAGATGTATACAACAGTCTTATGGCCTTTTGGGAGAGAGCGAGGGTGGGATGATTTGGGAGAATGGCATTGAAATACATAAATTATCATATGTGAAATGAATCACCAGTCCAGGTTCGATGCATGATACAGGATGTTCGGGGCTGGTGCACTGGGATAACCCAGAGAGATGGAATGGTGAGGGAGGTGGGAGGGAGTTCAGGATGTGGAACACATGTACACCCATGGCAGATTCATGTCAATGTATGTCAAAACCAATACAGTATTTTAAAGTAAAAAAAAAAAAAAGACTACATATAATTTGAATAAGAGTATGGCCAAACCAATACAGTATTGTAACATAAAAATATAAATAAATAAATAAATAATTTTTTAAAAAAAAAGAAGAAGAGAAACAGAGATATCAGTGACAAAGCTAGGTGTGAGATGATGATGGCCCAGAACATCAGAACAGGGTGGTAGTAGTGGATACAATGAGATACTGTCAGATTCTAGATAATTTTATAAATGATAAGACATATCATGTAAGAGGAAGAGATAATTAAAGAAAGGCTCTTAGTGTTTCAGCTTGAGCAACTAGAAGGATAGAATTGCTGTCTAACAAGATAAAGAAAGCTGTGGATGGAGCAGGTGTATGTGTGGGGAGAAATATCAACAGTTCACTTTTGGGAGAATTGAGTTTAAGATGTCTTTTAGACATTTAAGTGGAGAAGTTGAGTAGGCAGGAGTCTGGAGTTCAGGAAAGAAGACTGGGTTGAAGTTATAAATTTGGGATTTTGTGAGAATTAAATGAGGCAATGTATATACAACACTGAAAGTAGCATGTAACACATAATAAGAACTAGTTTTATATACTATAGTAAAAGTATCTAATCATAGTATCAAGAAATATAATTCTCATTATCTGTCTAGCACAGTGCCTGGGTCTTAGTATGCTTCATATATGTGTATGACATAGTCAAAGATGAACGCTTCAGACTACTGTATATGTGTGTGATTTTTGAGAGTGCAACACAGAGAGTGACCATAATATGATTCCTTTTCATTTTAAATGAACATTTTCTAAGTTGTTTTTTTTAATTTAAATTTATTCATTTTAATTGGAGGTTAATTTCTTTTATAATATTGTATTGGTTTTGCTATACATCAACATGAATCCGCCACAGGTATACACGTGTTCCTCATCCTGAACCCCCCTCCCTCCTCCCTTCCCGTACCATCCCTCTGGGCCGTCTCAGTGCACCAGCCCCAAGCATCCAGTATCATGCATCGAATCTGGACTGGCAATCCATTTCATATATGATATTGTACATGTTTCAATGTCATTCTCCCAAATCATCCCACCCTCTCCCTCTCCCACAGAGTCCAAAAGACTAGAATTGAGAGACACGTGTATGCGAGACAGTCTTTTGTATTGGTTTTGCCATACATCAACATGAATCTGCCACGGGTATGCACATGTTCCCCATCTTGAACACCCCTCTCACCTCCCTCCCCGTATCATTCCTCTGGGTCATCCCAGTGCACCAGCACCAAGCATCCTGTATCCAACATCAAACCTGGACTGGCGATTCATTTCTTATATGATATTACACATGTTTCAATGCCATTCTCAAATCATCCCACCCTCTCCCTCTCCTACAGAGTCCAAAAGACTGTTCTATACATCTGTGTCTCTTTTGCTGTCTTTCACAAATATTTGTTGAGAAATTTATCTAGGCTACTTAGGCCCCAAACACAAACCTCTGCTTCAGGTTTATTGCCTTCTCTCTCCTATTTAAAAGATTCAAAGAAGATTTCATTACAAAAAGACAATACATTCACTCAAAAATTCAAAAACCGAAGCCATATAAAAGAGTGTGTACATTGAAAAGCCTTGCTTCCATCCCTGTTCCTATGCATTCCCTCTACTGCATTGTCAGGAGTTGGAAAACTTTCTGTAAAGGCCCAAGTAATAAATATTTTAGGCTTGCAAGCCATGTGGACATTGTTGCAATTATTCAATTCTGCCATTGCAGTGCAAAAGCAACCATAGACAATATAGACAAATGGCATGGCTGTGTTCCAACAAAACTTTATTTGTAAAAATAGGCAACAGGTCTGCTGGCTATAATTTTCTATTCTTGCTATAGGCAATCATTTTTTTTAGTTTATTCTTTTTTTATGAAAATGCAAGCAAGTGTAAATATATATTTTCATACTCGTTTCTTATATTAAGTTAATCTAAGACATACTACTTTTCATATCTTGAAACAGCATTTTATTACATATCTTGAAAATTTTTCTGTATCAATATATAGAGAACTCCCTCCTTTTATCTGTTTGCATTTTAAATACATCATTTCATACGTGTGACAGTATATGTAAAGGATAAATTTATAGACTTGGGATTGCTGGATCAAGAGGTAAATACATATGCAATTTTGGAAGATATTGTTGGATTCACTGTTAACCATTTTCACTTTCAGCACAATATATGAAAGTGCCTGTTTTAAATTATGAAATGCTTCATGAATTGGTATGTCATTCTTGTTCAGAGGCCATGTTGATCTTCTCTGAATTATTCCAATTATAGCATATATGCTGCTGAAGTGAACACCACAAAGTCATTTTAATTTAGTAATGGTTGAATGATTCTGGGTGGTGTGCAGCCAAATACAGGACAAATTATAAGACTCCTCTTTCCATTTAGCCTGGAGATGAGAGAGAGAAAAGGTTTCTTCTGGACAGCAGCAGGCTTTTTTTTTTTTTTTTTTTTTTCAGAGTGCTGATTGGAAGGGAGCCTTAAGTTCTAGCTATATATGAATCTGTGCACTAGCTAATGAGGACATAAATGGCCAGAGTGGTGGAAAGAGTTAATGAACACCCCATCCTTTGAGAAATTGTGCATAAAGATAGAGCTCTCTGCTGACTGTAACCAATACAGACTGCAGTAGGATTCAGCCAAAAAAAGAAGGAATGATGTGGAGCTGGTTAACAGCAGAGGCAATCTGGTTAAGATCAAGTAAAACATAATTTAAAAATAATAAAAGAACCAATATTTATTAAGCAGAGTTTATAGGCCAAGCACGTTGTCAAGCTGCATATTAATTGTCACAATAATCCTATGAAATAAGTATTTTTAAAATATTTTTTACAGATTTTTTTTTTTTTTTTTTTTTTTTTTTACTTTTTACGGATTTTTAAACCAAGGCAACTTGCTTAATGTCTTATGCCTTATAAATGTTGAATTTAGATCTGGTGTCTGCAGCATAGGATCTTTTCTACTGGACCTAATTGACTTGCTGTCTGCCTGGGGGAATAATTTCAGAATTCGTTGAGAAAAGAATGATAGAAATTTGACAGAGTCTAGTGGCAATTATATATATATATATATATATATATATATATATATATACACACATATATATTTGATTTTATGAAGAATTCAACCCATATTAAGAAAGAGGTTTTTAAAATGATGATTGCAGTTAACATTCTGGTGCCCAAAGTAGTCAGAGTAGGCCTTTAGCACACCTTGCATTCTTGTCAATTGCAGGTGCCACTGGCTATGCTTCCCCTTTAAACTTTGGAACAGATACTTGAGAGTCATTTCAAAGACAAAATTTTCCAGACTTCAGAAAGTCTTCTGACCTGGCTTAGAGACTGACATCTTGGAATCTTACATAGAAAACTTCAAGTTTTGTCCTTTGTTTGCTATAATGGTTTACCCTCATTTGGCTGCTGAGCTGTTTTAGAAAGCTGCCAGGCAAGCCTGAATCTCTGGCCACTGACATTCATCAGCTGTTTTAGCTGCTTGCCAGGAAAAGTTACTTGAGCTGTGGTAAACCCAAGTGAAGTGGTTTCAACTGTAGCTATATCCACTCTATATTTTCAAAGCCTAATTAAAGATTGCATTTTTTTTAATCCTACAAGGTCAGTTTATAAACTGTGGTAAATAATTCTCTAAGAATAATGTTTCTTCTTTGCACAGACAAAATAATATTCTCTAGATGTAACTGTAGAAAAGGAAGCTGTCTTTTGCCCTGCCATTCAGTCTCTACTTCAAATGACTGTGTGATTCACTTTCACCAGGATTGAAGGCGAGAAGAAGGGTTGGTCAGATGCTGAATAACTGGGCCCCTTCATGGAGACTTTAGAGCAAAGTATTCCCTCTGCTTTTTTTCCCACTGCAACTTGCAAAAGGCTGCCTATTTTGCAATTCTGGTGTCTAGATTCCATCTCATGATTAGAGATTATGCTAAATAATAAAAAAAAATTTTTAAGGGCTAGAAAGCTCTTAGTTGAACATTTGTTATGTGTCTGCCTGTATTAAATACATTTTACATGTATTATCTCATGTAAATATCCTAGGCTTCTCTGGTGGCTCAGCAGTAAAGAGACAGCCTGCAATGCAGGAGATGCAGGCATGATTCCTAGTTCAGGAAGATCCCTTGTAGAAAGAAATGGCAACCCACGCCAATATTGTTGCCTGGGAAATCCCTTAGACAGAGGAGGCTGGCAGGCTATAGTCCATGGTTTCACAAAAAGTTAGACATGACTGAGTAGCTAAACAACAATAATCCTATGAGGCAGGTCCCATTCTTATCCTTACTTTAAAGTGAGGAAAATAACTCAAAAATTTGTTCATGGATGTGAACTTGTCAGACTCCAAAATTTGTAGCAATATTGGATAGCTTTACTGACATCTCTATAAATATTTAAACTTGTACAATAAGTTTGATGAATACCTTTTTCATTCACGTTGCCAAAAGCAGCAATTTACGGTTCATTTGTAGTATCTGCAATGCAGTCAGCAGAGGAGCAAGACATTTGCCTCAATGAGTAAAAAAAAAAAAGTATTTTGTAATTATTTTTTTAATTTTTATTTTTACTTTATTTTACTTTACAATAATGTATTGGTTTTGCCATACATTGACATGAATCCACCACAGGTGTACATGAGTTCCCAAACATGAACCCCCCTCCCATCTCCCACCCCATATCATCTCTCTGGATCATCCCCATGCACCAGCCCCAAGCATCCTGTATCCTGCATTGAACATAGACCGGCGATTCATTTCTTACATGATAGTATACATGTTTCAATGCCATTCTCCCAAATCATCCCACCCTCTCCCTCTACCTCAGAGTCCAAAAGTCCGCTCTACACATCTGTGTCTCTTTTGGTGTCTCGCATATAGGGTCATCATTACCATCTTTCTAAATTTCATATATATGTGTTAGTATACTGTATTGGTGTTCTTCTTTCTGGCTTACTTCACTCTGGATAATCGGCTCCAGTTTCATCCATCTCATCAGAACTGATTCAAATGTATTCTTTGTAATGGCTGAGTAATACTCCATTGTGTATATGTACCACAGCTTTCTTATCCATTCATCTGCTAATGGACATCTAGGTTGTTTCCACGTCCTGGCTATTATAAACAGTGCTGCGATGAACATTGGGGTACATGTGTCTCTTTCAATTCCGGTTTTCTCAGTGTGTATGCCCAGCAATGGGATTGCTGGGTCATAAAGCAGTTCTATTTGTAGCTTTTTAAGGAATCTCCACACTGTTCTCCATAGTGGAATTTTGACATGGAGGAATTGTCTTGTTTTGCTTTCAAATAGGAAGTTGAACATGTGGAACTGTCTTTTCAGTTGGTACAAAATGGATAAATATTGGCAATTTCTTATATTTCAATATACTTGAGGGGGAATGCCCTGAAAATAGTCAGAGGTCAATATAGAAAGAGAGACAAAGTGAAGAGTCTGAGCAGGTGATCAATGTCACAGTCCAGAAAAAGCTGTACTGGAGCAGAATTCACATGGATTGAATATTCAAGCAGTTTGGTGGTTATAACTCTGTTGATTATAGGATGTAGATGATATTCCCCACCCTTTTGTAAATACTTTTTTAACTGTCATGTGTGCTCTGCTCTCTAGACTCTGAGATCATAAGGGGTTTAATTGATTATAGCACATATTAAGCATGTCTTGAAACAAATTTAATTACTCCATGTAGTTGAATCCTTGACATGTGTCTACTCAGAGGAAGTTAAGCCCTGCATAGAAATAAATATGGATCTAAATCCTTCTGCTAACCTCTCCCAGCCTCTTATTTATTTCCATCAAGGTCAGTTTTCATTCAAGCCCCAAAGAAGGACAATGCCAAAGAATGTTCAAACTACCACACAATTGCACACATTTCACATACTAGCAAGGCAATGCTTACAATAGTATGTGAACTGAGAATCCACATGCACAAGCTGGACTTAAATAAGGCAGAGGAATCAGAGATCAAATTACCAACATTTGTTGGATTGTAGAAAAAGCAAGATAATTCCAAAAAGTATCTAATTCTGCTTCACTGACTATGCTAAAGGCCTTGTGTGGATCATATCAAACTGTGGAAAATTCTTAAACAAATGTGAATACCAGACTACCTTACTTGCCTCCTGAGAAATCTGTATGCAGGTCAAGAAGCAACAGTTAGAATTAGGCATGGAACAATGGACTGGTTCCAAATTGGGAAAGGAGTACATCAGGCTGTATATTGTCACCCTACTTATTTAACTTATATGCAAAGTACATCATGCAAAATGCTAGGTTGGATGAAGCACAAGCTGGAATCAAGATTACTGGGAGAAATATTGATAACCTCAGATATGTAGAGGATACCACCCTTATGGCAGAAAGAGAAGAGAAACTAAACAGCCTCTTGATGAAAATGAAAGAAGAGAGTGAAAAAGTTGGCTTAAAACTCAACATTCAGAAAATTAAGATCATGGCATCCAGGCCCATCACTTTATGGCAAATAGTTAGAGACACAATGGAAACTGTGGCAGCCTTTATTTTCCTGGGCTCCAAAATCACTGCAGACGGTGACTGCATCCATGAAATTAAAAGACACTTACTTCTTGAAAGAAAAGCTATGACAAACCTAGACAGCATTTTAAAAAGCAGAGACATTACTTTTCCAACAAAGATCTGTCTAGTCAAAGCTGTGGTTTTTCCAGTAGTTCTGTATGGATGTGAGTTGGACCATAAAGAAGGCTGAGCACTGAAGAATTGATGCTTTTGAACTGTGGTGTTGGAGAAGACTCTTTATAGAGTCCCTGGGACTGCAAGATCAAACCAGTCAATCCTAAAGGAAATCAGTCCTGAATATTCACTGAAAGGACTTATGCTGAAGCTGAAACTACAATACTTTGGCCACTGAAGTGAAGAGCTAACTCATAAGAAAAACCCTGATGCTGGGAAAGATTGAAGGCAGGAGAAGAAGGGGATGACAGAGGATGAGATGGTTGGATGGCATCACTGACTCAATCGGCATGAGTTTGAGCAAGCTCTGGGAGATGGTGAAGAACGAGGAAGCCTGATATGCTGCAGTCTATGGGGTCATAAACAGTTGGATACAGCTGAGGGACTGAACAGCAATCGCATTGCAGGAATGTGCTATAATCTATGCAGCTAACCCAAATGGATAGATATTAGGTTGTTTTAGGTTATATGATATTATAAACAGTGATAGAATGAACATTTTGTGTGTGTGTGTATATATATATATATATATTTTTTTTTAATTTGTCAGATTATTTCCTAAAGATAGCATCTTGAAATGGGATATTTTTGGAATAAAAATATGCATTTTAAGGCTTCTGATTTATATGATCAAAATGCATTTGCATGTTTTCCTGTTTTTATACTTACACCATGTTTGTATGAGTGGACCCATTTTACCCATACAGTCATCAGCACTAGGGATTATTAATTCTTTTAAATCCTTGTTAGTCTGCTTTAGGAAAAACAGCATTTTGTAATTTTTTTGGTATAATTTTGTCACTACTAAAGTTATAACATTTTACTCATGTGTTTTTAATCATTCATACATCTTTTTTGAAGTGCTTATTAATGTCCTTTGTCCACTCTTCTGTAATGGAGCTTAGATATTTCCTGTTAATTTTTGAGGGTTTTTATATATTCAAGTCATTAATCATTTATCATCTATGTTGCAAGTATTTTCCCTATTTAACCTTTTAAAAAAGTTGTGATGTTCTAAGTTATAAATGTGTTTTTCATTTTAGTTTTAAAAGTATTTATTCATTTATTATTATTATTATTATTATTATTTTGCTGTGCCAGGTCTTAGATGTGGCACATAGGATCTTTGATTTTTGCTGTGGCATGTGTGAATTTTTAGTTGCAGCATGTGAACTCTTAATTATGGCATGTGGGATCTAATTCCTTGACCAGTGATCAAAACCAGGTCCCTTGCATTAGAGCATAGAGCTTTAGCCACTGGACCAACAGAGAAGCCCCTACTGATAAGTGTTTTAGTGAAATAATATTTATTTGTTCTTTCATTTCTGGTTTCTAGTTTTGTGCAATGTTTGGAGTTCTATATTTACTCCAAGATTGCACATGTATTCATTCATGTTTCTATCCAGAGCTTGCATTTAAATTGTTTATTCATCAATAATTTATTCTAGTGTAAGGGGTTAAGTATTGATCTAATTCTTTGTCTCTGGTCAGCTAGCTGTTCCAGCATGTTTTCCTTTAACATTTATAATAACACATTGATCATATGAATGTATACAAATGTTAAAATATGGGCTTTGGAGTCTGAACTGGATTTAAACCTCAGCTCCATCAATAAAATACATGTTGGGCTACTTTGAGTGAATCATGTAAGTGCCCCAATCTTCAATTCTCATGTGACCAATCATTCCCATTTGTGGGTGGCTGAAAAATATCCAGGAATTCTGTATTTTAAGTGCCAGAATTGGAAAAGTCATGAGGAAACAAAGATGGCTGGTCATGCTAGGTTTTTCTTTTGTAAAAATAATATCATTATCTAACTGAAATAATTATGAGGATTAAAAGAGATAAAAAGAAAAGACAATCCACTTACTTGGAAAAAATACTTGCAAAGTATATGACCAATAAAAAATTAATGAAAACTGACCTTTTCCAGTCCTGTGGCCACTGCTGAGTTTTCCAAATTTGCTGGCATATTGAGTGCAGCACTTTCACAGCATCATCTTTCAGGATTTGAAACAGCTCAACTGGAATTCCATCACCTCCACTAGCTTTGTTCATAGTGATGCTTTCTAAGGCCCACTTGACTTCACAGTCCAAGATGTCTGGCTCTAGATGAGTGATCACATCATCATGATTATCTGGGTCATGAAGATCTTTTTTGTACAGTTCTTCCATGTATTCTTGCCACCTCTTCTTAATATCTTCTGCTTCTGTTATGTCCAGACCATTTCTGTCCTTTATCGAGCCCATCTTTGCATGAAATGTTCCCTTGGTATATCTAATTTTCTTGAAGAGATCTCTAGTCTTTCCCATTCTGTCGTTTTCCTCTATTTCTTTGCATTGATGGCTGAAGAAGGCTTTCTTATCTCTTCTTGCTATTCTTTGGAACTCTGCATTCAGATGCTTATATCTTTCCTCTGCTCCTTTGCTTTTCGCCTCTCTTCTTTTCACAGCTATTTGTAAGGCCTCCCCAGACAGCCATTTTGCTTTTTTGCATTTCTTTTCCATGGGGGTGGTCTTGATCCCTGTCTCCTGTACAATGTCACGAACCTCATTCCATAGTTCATCAGGCACTCTATCTATCAGATCTAAGCCCTTAAATCTATTTCTCACTTCCACTGTATAATCATAAGGGATTTGATTTAGGTCATACCTGAATGGTCTAGCAGTTTTCCCTACTTCCTTCAATTTAATTCTGAATTTGGCAATAAGGATTTCATGATCTGAGCCACAGTCAGCCCCCGGTCTTGTTTTTGTTGACTGTATAGAGCTTCTCCATCTTTGGCTGCAAAGAATATAATCAATCTGATTTCGGTGTTGACCATCTGGTGATGTCCATCTGTAGAGCCTTCTCATGTGTTGTTGGAAGAGGGTGTTTGCTATGACCAGTGCATTTTTTTTGCAAAACTCTATTAGTCCTTGCCCTGCTTCATTGTCCATTCCAAGGTCAATTTTGCCTGTTACTCCAGGTGTTTCTTGACTTCCTACTTTTGCATTCCAGTCCCCTATAATGAAAAGGACATCTTTTTTGGGTGTTAGTTCTAAAAGGTCTTGTAGGTTTTCATAAAAATATTCAACTTCAGTTTCTTCAGCATTACTGGTTGGGGCATAGAATTGGATTACCGTGATATCGAATGGTTTGCCTTGGAAACGAACAGAGATCATTCTGTCGTTTTTGAGATTGCAGCCAAAGGTCAGTTTTCATTCCAATCCCAAAGAAAGGCAATGTCAAAGAATGCTCAAACTACCACACAATTGCACTCATCTCACATGCTAGTAAAGTAATGATCAAAATTCTCCAAGCCAGGCTTCAGCAATACGTGAACCGTGAACTCCCTGATGATTAAGCTGGTTTTAGAAAAGGCAGAGGAACCAGAGATCAAATTGCCAACATCCACTGGATCATGGAAAAAGCAAGAGAGTTCCAGAAAAACATCTCTTTCTGCTTTATTGACTATGCCAAAGCCTTTGACTGTGTGGATCACAATAAACTGTGGACAATTCTGAAAGAGATGGGAATACCAGACCACTTAACCTGCCTCTTGAGAAATCTGTATGCAGGTCAGGAAGCAATAGTTAGAACTGGACATGGAACAACAGACTGGTTCCAAATAGGAAAAGGAGTACATCAAGGCTGTATATTGTCACCCTGCTTATTTAACTTCTATGCAGAGTACATCATGAGAAATGCTAGACTGGAAGAAACACAAGCTGGAATCAAGACTGTCGGGAGAAATATCAATAACCTCAGATATGCAGATGACACCACCCTTATGGCAGAAAGTGAAGAGGAGCAAAAAGCCTCTTAATGAAAGTGAAAGAGGAGAGTGAAAATGTTGCCTTAAAGCTCAACATTCAGAAAACGAAGATCATGGCATCTGGTCCCATCACTTCATGGGAAATTGTTGGGGAAACAGTAAAAACAGTGTCAGACTTTATTTTTGGGGGTTCCAATATCACTGCAGATGGTGACTGCAGCTATGAAATTAAAAGATGCTTACTCCTTGGAAGAAAAATTATCACCTACCTAGATAGTATATTCAAAAGCAGAGACATTACTTTGCCGAATAAGGCCTGTCTGGTCAAGCCTATCATTTTTCCTGTGGTCATGTATGGATGTGAGAGTTGGACTGTGAAGAAGGCTGAGCGCCGAAGAATTGATGGTTTTGAACTGTGGTGTTGGAGAAGACTTTTGAGAGTTGCAAGGAGATCCAACCAGTCCATTCTGAAGGAGATCAGCCCTGGGATTTCTTTGGAAGGAATGATGCTAAAGCTGAAGCTCCAATACTTTGTCCACCTCATGCGAAGAGTTGACTCATTGGAAAAGACTCTGATTCTGGGAGGGATTGGGGGCAGGAGGAGAAGGGGACGACCGAGGATGAGATGGCTGGATGGCATCATGGACTCGATGGACGTGAGTCTGAGTAAACTCCGGGGGATGGTGATGGACAGGGAGGCCTGGTGTGCTGCGATTCATGGGGTCGCAAAGTGTCGGAAACGACTGAGCGACTGAACTGAACTGAACCGAAGGATTTAATATCCATCATATATAAAGCATTCATACAACTCAACGTTAAAAAAAAAAAAAGCAATTAGATTGAAAATGGAAGAAGACCTCAATGGACAGACATTTCCCCAAAGAAGATATACAGATAGCGAACAGACACAACAAGAAAAAGTGCTGAAAATAACTGGTCCTCGGAGAAATGAAAATAAAACTGGGAAGAGACAGCATCTCACATCTGTCAAAATGGCTTCACTTAAAGGTCTACAAATAACAAATGTTGGTGAGAATGTGGAGAAAAGGGAATAATAATACATTGTTTTTGGGATATTGAAATGGTGAAGCCACTATGAAAAACAACATGGAGGTCCCTCAAAAAACTAAATATAGAATAACCATATAATCCAGCAATTCCACTACTGGATAGGTATCCAAAAAAATTAATACATGAATTTGACAAGATACATGTACCCCAGTGTTCCAGCATCATTACTTACAATAGCCAAGATATGTTAGCAACATAAGTGCCCATCAAAAACAGATAAATGTGTAAAGATCTATAAGTATATATATGAGAGTGGAATATGAGTCAGCCATAAAATCAATTATATTCTACCATTTACAGCAATATGGATGGAT
Source organism: Budorcas taxicolor (assembly GCF_023091745.1). Classification (NCBI taxonomy): domain Eukaryota; kingdom Metazoa; phylum Chordata; class Mammalia; order Artiodactyla; family Bovidae; genus Budorcas; species Budorcas taxicolor. The sequence goes on from NC_068935.1 coordinate 2,376,537, forward strand.
CAAGAGAGTATTAAGCTTAGTGAAATAAATCAGACAAAGAAAGGCAAATACTGTATGTAATCACTTATATGTGGAATATATATATGTGTGTGTATATATATATATATATATATAGGCTAAGTAATGTAAAAAGCAGAGACATTACTTTGCCAACAAACGTCTGTCTTAACCAAAGCTCTGGTTTCTCCAATAGTCATGTATGAATGAATGTGAGAGTTGGACCATAAAGAAGGCTGAGCACTAAAGAATTTATGCTTTTGAGCTGTGGTGTTGGGGACGACTCTTGAGAGACTCTTGGACTGCAAGGAAATCAAATCAGTCAATCCTAAAGGAAATCAATCCTGGATATTCATTGGAAGGATACACACACACACACATATATATACTAGTATATAGTCATGTACTATAGTTGATATTTCATCATTGTGTCTTTTTTAAAAAAATAATTTTAAAATCATAATACTATAGTCAAGATTAATTAATGTTGGTCCTTCTTTTTTTGCCTTAGAGATAATCAAGAATTTTCAAAGTGTGTGAAATCTTCACAATTTTTTTTTCATATCACATTTTACTGCAATTGTTTCTTTTCTTGACTTGTTATTACTGTATATTTTTTAACTTTTAATTTTATGTTGGGGTACAGCTGATTAACAATGTTGTGGTAGTTTCTGGTGCACAGTGAAGAGACTCAGCCATATACATGTATCCATTCGCTCTCAAACTTGCTTTCCATCCAGGCTGGCCTATACACTGAGAGTTTACTGTATTTTGAATTTCGTTTGGTGGGAAAACAAAACAAAACAAAACAAAACTCTGTGTGTGTGTGTGTGTGTGTGTGTGTGTGTGTGTGTGTGTGTATTTTTAGGAAGAGGGGAAAATCATGCAGGTAATTATTCAAACCTTGTGATACACAATAAAATGGACAGTGGAGTGAGATTCTTCTTCATTTTTTAAATAATTATTACTAAATGATCAATTTATTTTTCTTATTATACTGTATCTGATTGTAGAATTTGTATGTATTTATGTATGTGTACATTTTAATGAAAATGAAGTCATTTTATTTTTATACCTGTAATGCAACTTTTAGATTGTTACTTCTTCAGTGGAAATGCTATTTTTTTTCCAAATAAATTGACAGTCATAAGACAGATATCTTAATGATTGCATGAAAAATCTGTTATATTCTGGTCAGAAACATGCTTATAGTTTTTTTTTTTTAAGACAAATTCTAATTTTGGAAACTAGTTTACTTCTTGTTTCTGTATTCTAGATTTCATAATATTTCTTTTAAATTCATTATGAGAATGAATTGAGGAAGCCTAGTGTCCTGAAAAAGAATGAAATTTTTATATTTGTTTAGGTAGGAAAATGGGTAATAAAAGTTAAGACTTAAAACAGCAACATGATTAGAAAAAGCAACATCCGAAAGAAAGAAAACTTTTGTTACAGGAAACAGTCATGTAAATGGTATTTTGTGTTGATTCATATAATGGTTTGGGTTTCTTCAATACACGGTAATAATCCTGATTTTAATACTTCATCTTTCATTTGAGCTTTTATTGACTATATTTGCATTTCTTAGAAATTATTTTGACAGTATTGCACCTATATAATCTGGACTTGTCAATTGGAACTAAACCAACTCCAAATAAATTATATAATAACTGGACAATTAAAACGCTTCCTTCAAAACTTTTGTGAATGGAGTGGCCAAGATGGCAGAATAGGAAGACCATGAGTTCATGTCTTCCATAGGCACACCAAAGTTACAACAATGTACAGAGCAAATATCAATGAAAATAGAAGAATAGCAGGAAAAATCTACAGCTAAAGATACAAAGAAAGAACCACAAGTAGATGGGTAGAAGAGGAAGTGACACAATACATGGACACAATCCCATACCACTGGGAAGGATAATTATAATTGCAGAGGTTCTCCCAAAGGAGTCAAGGATCCAAGCTACACATCAGTATTCCAAGCCCAAAGGTCTTGCACCAGGAGGATGAGCCCTCATTATGTTTGGCTTTAAAAGTTAGTGGGACTTAATTTCAGGAGGGCCAGAGGGCTGTGGGAAATAGAGACTCCACTCTTAAAGAGAGCACACAAAATCTCATGTGCTCTGAGACCAAAGGCAGAAGCAGTCATTTGAAAGGAGGCTGGGTCAGACTCACCTGCTGATCTGGAAGATTCTCCCAGAGAGTCAGGCACCAACTGGGACTCACCGTGGTGACATAGATGCTGGCAGCAGATATTTTTTAAAGCTTACACCTCCATGAGGACACTGGTGTTGGCAAATGCCATTTTGGAATCCCCCTTTACTTTATTAGTGCTGGGACCTGGCCCACTAGTTGTCAGCACCAGTCCTGGGATGCTCCATGCCAAGCAGCTCCCTGGGCAGGGACACAGCCCCATCCACTAGCATTCTAGCTGTCTTAGGGTCCCCTGAGCCCCCAGCAACCCCAAGACAACCCCACCCCACCCCCATCCATCTGTGGTGCAACACCAACTCCAAAAAAGAGAAATAAATACTTTATGATTTTACTTATATGTGGAATCTAAAAACACAAACAAATGAACAAGCCTAACTAAACACAGAGTTATAGATACAAAGAACAAACATTGTTGCTACAGGGAGGGTAGTGGTTGGAGGATAAAAATAGATGAGGGAGTTAAGAGGTACAAAGTCAATTACAAAATAAATGAGTCATGGACATGAAGTGCACAAGTGTGAGGAATATAGTCAATAGTTTTGTGATATCCTTGCATGGTAACAAATGGCAACATCATAATGATCATATTGAAATGTACAGAATTATCAAACCAATATGTTGTGTATCAGGAAGTAACTAAGTGTTATAGGTCAGTTATATGCCCAAAACATACAAACAAACTCGTATAAAAAGAGATCAGATTTGTGGTTACTAGAGGTGGGGAATGAGAGGGAGGGAGATTTGTATGAAGGTAGTCAAAAGGTACAAACTTCCAGTTATAAGATAAATAAGTACTAAGGATGTAATAAACAACATGATAAAATATTCATTGTATGAAAGTTGTTAACAGAGTAAATTCTAAGAGCTCACATCACAAGGAAATTTTTTTCTATTTTTTTAATGTTATATCTACATGAAATGATGGATGTTCAATAAACTTATGATAATCATTTCTTGATGTATGTATGTAAGTCAAATTATTACACGGTACATTAAAATTATACAGTGATGCTTATCATTTGTATCTCAATAAAACTGGAAGGATAAAAGCAAAGAAAAACAGATAAACTTCTTCCTTCAAAAACCCTGCACCCAAATTACTAGATGGGCATTGTGGACTGTGAATCTGACTTACTCAGTACCCTTACTAATCTTTGCCAACTGCCAATACCTGGCTTTGCAATTTCTAAGTTTCTATTTTAGTGACCTTCACCAATATTATATTATAGCAACATGACTGCAAACTGAACATTGCTGTTCCTACTTTTTTTTCAATTAAAAAAGTACTTTTCTCATATAAACTAGATTGAGGAATAACTCATATACAATAAAGCATATCCATTTAAAATGTATAAACTGATGAATTTTGATACCTGTATATAGCCATAAAACCAGTATTACAATCAGGATGGAGAACACTTCTAATATTTTCCCCAAAATTCTTTCTACCTCCTTGACATTCATCCTTCCTTCAGCTCATATTTGTTTCTTTTTTCTTCAAATTTTTGCCCCCAACTCTCTGGTCACAACACAGTGTCTTTACAATTCCTTGCTTCCAGTATGCATCTTACAGGTCTCTTGATTGTTGCTTTCCTCCTAGCTCTACTTCTTTCACTAAATGTTTAAAATGGCTAAATACTTCAACTATATTCTTTCCAGCTCTCTTAATCTTCTGTTCACCTTGTCCTAGTAATCAGCATCTCTGCAACATTCAATTTTTCCCCTCTGTGATTCAGGGCTATAGAGTTCTCCTGGAGGAAAAGCATGTATCCTTTTAGATTAGATCCACTACAAATTTATGATCCTCAACTTCAGCTGTCAAGACAGCTAATAAGTTTTCTACACATTCCTAGTTGGTTCCCTTTTCTGTGCACCACAATAGCTGCTCTAAACCTTACCAATTTTATTAATATCCCTTCCCTTTCTACCCTTCATTTTAACAAAGGGTTTAGTAGCCTAACTCAGTGATATTCTTCAAAATCCCTTAGCTTTCAAATATGTCTGTACTTTCGCATCTATCTGTCTCATTTAATTTTGTCTCAGAGGAAGATGGGCTTCTGTTCTCTTCTAAAGATAACCTATCCTTGGTGCTCTTGAACTCATACCTTCCATTTCCACCAGAACTTTATTTAATCTATTATCCTCTTTTTCTTATATAGCTAACCTCTCTACCCTTTTCTCCTTCTTTCTTTTCTCTCTCTTTTTTTTTACCTCTTCCCTCCCTCCCGTTCCTCTTCTTTTTCCTTCCCCCACCTCTTCATTTTCTCCTAATTAGTTTCTGTATATGGTTATCTGTTATGACAATTACAACCAAGAGCCAAAAATAAAAATCTCCCTAGCTGTTAGCCAGTTTCTCTTCTTCAACACACAGATTCCTTAAAAAAGATATCTGTGCTCACTGCTCTACTTTTTACCCTTATTTACCCTTCTTCCTATTCTATTGTGGTTCCTGCCAGTATAACTCCGTCAAAATGTTCTTGAATAGTGGCATTTAGTTAGCATTTATAAACTGTCAGGTATGTAAGAGATAGAGCCATGAATAAGACAAAGTCCCTGCTTTCATCAAGCTTACATTCTGGAGAAAGGAGACAGACAATAAACAAACAAGTAAATGCACAATGATTTATTTGTGAGACACAGCCCAGTGCCACAATGGGAAAAAAAAAATAGTGTAAGATGACATAAAGAATGACTGAGAGAGGGTTACTTAGCCTGACTGATCAGAGAAGGCCCCTTTGAGAAACTGTCATTTGAGTTGAACCCTGAATGATGGAAGAAATTTATCATGTAAAAATCTGGGAGAAAAATATTCTGAAATTGGAAACAGCCAGGGGACAGAGCAGTTTAACTATGTCATAAAAAGCTAGGTCAAGAGTGGGAGAAATTGATGTTTGAAAGCTAGGTACCGGTCAGATCATGTAGTTCCTGTGTATCTGGTGAATACTCTAACTCATCCAACTGTGATGAGAAATTATTGAAGAGTTGAGAGCAGGGAAATTGCATGATCTGACTTGCCTTTGTGAAAAAGATTACTCTGGCTGCTGATAGATAATTGACCATACTGGGGCAGGAACCGAAACAAAGAAACCAATTAGTAGGCTGTTGCAGTATTATGAGTGAGTCATGGTGGTGTACCAATTACCTGTTCACTTTTGTGCCCTTGCTCATGCATTTCTTTCTGTGTGGTGAACTCTGATTCATAATTCAGCTCAATCATTACCTTTATGGAAAGTATCCTCCAATCTCCAGTCACTGTTCACTAGATATAAATAACTGCTTCTTCATCTGGGTTCATATAGAGATTAGATTCCATGTACAAACCCTGGAATTAGGTTGCTTGAAATGGGATCCTGCTTTTACCTCTATTGTGAGTCGATTTGTATGACGTTAAAATTCATATTTAGAACTGGACACGGAACAACCGACTGGTTCCAAATAGGAAAAGGAGTACGTCAAGGCTGTATATTGTCACCCTGCTTATTTAACTTCTATGCAGAGTACATCATGAGAAACGCTGGGCTGGAAGAAGCCCAAGCTGGAATCAAGATTGCCAGGAGAAATATCAGTAACCTCAGATATGCAGATGACATCACCCTTATGGCAGAAAGTGAAAAGGAACTAAAAAGCCTCTTGATGAAAGTGAAAGAGGAGAATTAAAAGATTGGCTTAAAGCTCAACATTCAGAAAAAGATCATGGCATCTGGTCCCATCACTTCATGGCAAATAGATAAGGAAACAGTGGAAACAGTGTCAGACTTTATTTCTTGGGGCTTCAAAATCACTGCAGATAGTGATTGGAGCCATGAAATTAAAAGAGCTTACTCCTTGGAAGGAAAGTTATGACCAACCTAGATAGCATATTAAAAAGCAAAGACATTACTTTGTCAACAAAGGCCAGTCTAGTTAAGGCTATGGTTTATCCAGTGGTCATGTATGGATGTGAAAGTTGGACTGTGAAGAAGGCTGAGCACCAAAGAATTGATGCTTTTGAACTGTGATGTTAGAGAAGACGCTTGAGAGTCCCTTGGACTGCAAGGAGATCCAACCAGTTCATCCTAAAGGAAATCAGTCCTGGGTGTTCATTGGAAGGAATGATGCTGAAGCTGAAACTCCAATACTTTGGCCACCTCATGGGAAGAGTTGACTCATTGGGAAAGACCCTGATGCTGGGAGGGATTGGGGGCAGGAGGAGAAGGGGACAACAGAGGATGAGATGGCTGGATGGCATTGCCAACTCGATGAACATTAATTTAGGCAAACTCCGGGAGTTGGTGATGGACAGGGAGGCCTGGTGCGCTGTGATTCATGTGGTTGCAAGGAGTCGTATATGACTCAGTGACTGAACTGAACTGAACTGAAAATTCATATGTTGAGATCCAATCCCCCAGTGCCTCATATCATGATGTTATTTGGGAATAATGTCATTGTAGAAATAATTACTTAAGATGAAGTCATACTGCAGTGAGTTGGGCCCCTAATCCAATATGACAGCTGACTAAGAAAAAGGGTAAATTTGGACAATGACATGCTCAAACAAGAACATCATATAAAGATAAAAGTGACATGGGGATTGGATCTCAACATATGAATTTTCAGTTCAGTTCAGTTCAGTTCAGTCACTCAGTCATATACAACTCCTTGTGACCACATAAATCACAGTGCGCCAGGCCTCCTTGTCCATCACCAACTCCCGGAGTTTACCCAAACTCATGTTCATCGAGTCGGCAATGCTAAATAATGCCAGCAAACCAACAAAAGCTAGAAGAGCAGCATGGAATGCATTTCTTTCTCAAGGCCATGAGAAGGAATCAGCCCCACCAACATCTTGATCTCATCTTCTAGCCACCAGAACTTCAAGACAATAAATTTCTGTTGTCTGAGTGACCACTTTGTAGTACTTTGTTACTGCAATCCTAGTGAACTATCAGATTTTGGTGCAGCAGTGGAACACTTCTGTAACAAATATCTAAAAATGTGGAAGTGACTTTGAACATTCCAGCTGGGTAAGGAAAGGTAGAGGATAGGAGAGTTTTGAGGCTCTTGATAGAAGAAGACTAGATTACCTTGAGGAGATTGATGATAGAAATATGGATGTTAAAGGAGATTCTGATGAAGATTCAGAATGAAAAGTGATTTGTAGAGAAAGCTTTTATTGTCAAAGAATACATATATCATCATGACAAGAATGCTGTAAGAAAAATTAACATTAAAGATACTTCTGCTGAAATCTTTGGTAAAAAAAATAAGAAAACGTTATTGGAAACTGGAGTAAAGTCAACCCTTATTATAAAGCTGCAGAGAACTTGGCTAAATTATGTTTTGTTGAATGAAAAGTAGAACTTATAAGGGATGAACTTCGATACTTAGCTGATGAGACGTCTAAGCAAAGTGTGGAAGATGTTGCTTTGTTTCTTCTTGCCACGCATAATGTGAAAAAACATTAAAAAACAAGGACCTAGTGCATAACAGTATAATACAGGGAACTGTATTCAATATTTTGTAATAACCCATATAGGAAAAAAATCTGAAAAAAGATATTTGTATTTGTATAACTGAATCTCTTTGTTGTACACCTGAAACTAGCACAGCACTGTTAATCAAATATATTACAATATAAAATAAAGTTAAAAAAAGGAACCATAACTTGAAGGTTTGAGAAATTCTCAACCTGTCCATATTACTGAAAATGTAAAAAAAGTACACTGTGGAAAGAACATTAAGGTTGTGACTGGACAACCATTTGCTAAAGAGATTAGGTGTGTGCCTTTTGTATCCAATCACCATCTCAGGAGAAATGTTGCCACCTTGGACTGAAGGAGACAGAGGGGAGGAAAAGAAGGAAGGTTGCTAGACTCCTGAGATTATATATGAAGGAAATAGATCTATAAAGATATTTGGGTGAAAACTGTGTTATCCTTCAGCAAAGTGACCCCAAAAGTGTTTCAGTGGCTAGCCTGGTTCCATGAGGCAAGGCTGCCACTTAGGGCTGAGGATACAATGTCTGCATACAGCCCTGAGAAGACATGGCTAGAACTCTAGTTGGTGCAGAGGACAGAGCTTCAAGTCAAAGATGATTATTCTTAAACAGTAAAAGTTAAAGAAATTTATCTACTAGCTTTTGGACTTGCTAGGGGCTTGTGACCCCCTTTTCCTTCTATTTCTCCCTTTTGGAATGGGAAGATCTATCCTGCACCTTTCCTACCACTGTATTTTTGAAACACAAAATTTGTTATCTGGTTTTCCAGGTTCACAGATAGAGAGGGATTTTGCCCCAGGATGCATCTTACCATGAGTCTCACCTATACCTGATGTAGATGATATGTGAATGAGTTTTTCAATGTCCGCTTGATACTGGGTAGGATGGATTAAGACTTTTGAAGATGTAGAAAGATGATGAATGCATTTTGCATATGAGAAGGATATGCATGTTTGAGGGCTAGAGGATGGATTATTATGAGTTAAATTGTGTCCCCTAAATTCCTGTGTTGAAGTCCTAAACCCTAGTGCCTGAGAATTTGACTTTAATTTGTAATACAGTTATTGCAGATGGAATTAGTTAAGGTGAGGTCATACTGAAGTTGGAGGGTGCTGTAGAAGGAGGTCATCGAGAAGAAGTGACTGCTTGTTGACCCAGGAGTTGGACCTGGGTGATTGGAGGCTCCTCACTTCTTAATCTGTCCTTGGAATGTGTGTTCTGCTCCTCATCCTTATGCTAGGAGATATTTCAAGAATGCATCCTTGAGATAACAATGTATTGTTGACATCATTTGGACTAAGTAAATGACAACCCCATCAAGGTCTATCTATAAACTTGTAAGATTCTGTCTGATAAGGGCAGATATCTACTTGTCTTGTGGTCACCCAAGACAAACCTCATATTTAAGTTCCTTTGCTTATTAAAATTGCCATCTACCAGTCTGTGGTGGTCTAATTCTTTCTTCAGTCTCTCCTTGTCCTCCAGGTATGTGGCTCAGTTTCATATTTAACACGAGAACTCCTAAGGCTGCAAACCAACAATCTCTAATCCAGCATGACTGGTATATCTATAAAAAGGGAGAAATTTGGGGTGGTCCTAAGAAAGCGGAGGAATAGGATGGGGAGACAACTTTCTCCCTCACAAATTCATCAAAAGAACATTTAAACGCTGAGTAAATTCCACAAAACAACTGAATGCTGGCAGAGGACATCAGGCACCCAGAAAAGCAACCCATTGTCTTTGAAATGAGATGTTTTACCATCGGTGCTGTGTAGATGAAGAAGACTTGAGGCTACTGTAAAAATAAGACTTAAAACCAGAAGCAGAAGGCTTAAGTCTAATCCTGAGAACACCAGAGAACTCCTGAGTCCAGGGAACATTAATTGACAGGAGCTCATCAAACGCCTCCATACCTACACTGAAACCAAGCACCACCCAGGGGCCAACAAAGTGGTCTCCCTGTGCTGTTCCTCTGCCGGGCCTGCCCCAAAACAGAGCCCAAATGTCGTTCTAACTGGTGATTCTGGACACATTTCTCAGGGGGCAGGTAAAGTTGTCTGGTATTCCCATCTGTTTAAGAACTTTCCACAGTTTGCTTTGATCCACATAGTCAAAGACTTTAGTGTAGTCAGTGAACCAGAAGTAGATGTTTTCCTGGAATTCTCTTGCTTTTTCTATGATCCAGTGAATGTCGGCAATTTGATCACTGGCTCTTCCACCTTTTCTAAATCCAGCTTGATCATCTGGAAATTCTTCGTTCACATCATGTTGAAGCCTAGCTTGAAATTTTTGAGCATTACTTTGATAGCATAAGAGATGAGGGCATTTGTGCTGTAGTTTGAACGCTATTTAGCATTTCCCTTCTTTCAGATTTGCCAGGAGCCAGCGTGAGGAATTCCACCCGTGACAAGGTCATGCGACAAGAGCTCTGATGGCAAGGCTAATCAGACCTCACGTTTTCCCCCTGGAATTTCCTGAGCATCCACCCCCCCCCCCAAAAAAAAATAAGAATCTGCCTGCTTTTCCACTCTTCTGATATTCTCTGGAAAAAAGTCAACTCAGGGCTTTAGTCTTCTGCATTTGAAAGGGATGTTTCAGTTAAACCCCCTCTGATTGCTCTCTAGCTTGCCTAACAGGTTCCCCAGATTGCTTACAGCTTGTGAATTGCTTATAGCTCCCCAACCGTGAGAGGCACAAAGCTTGAAAGCATCTTAAATATACACAGCCTTTTCTAAAGAGTTAAAAATTATATTGGTAGAGGGTTTTCACTGTTGATTCAATGACTGCTGCCAGGCCTCCATATTCTTTATCTTTCAGGCACCTGGAAGGATGTTACTCAATGTAAGCAGGATGTAGAAAAAGATACATAGTAGTTTTGATGTTAGCAACACTAGACTTTTGAGTTAACTGTGTCTCTTTTGCTGTAAATCACTGTACTCCCTCTACTTGTTATAAGTTGCTGTATCTTTGCTGTGTAAGAATGTAACTTTATTTAGTGCTTTCTGAGAGTGGCACAAGACCTTGGGAAGATCAACACAAATAAGTCTTCTGGTTGACAAACCCTTATCAGAAAAAAGGCTGTAAAATGTTAATTGGCCCTTTTGGCTGGAAGATGATGTAAATTACCTAAGACTTGTGTATACAATTAGGTATGCAGAGAGAAAAGCCTGGTTTTGATAAGAGTCTGGACTGCTAACGCTGCATAACTTTGTGGTTACCCATTGATCTCCATGTTTTATCAAAAGTATAAAAGGCCTTCTGAACAATAGAGGATGGAGCTAGTTGCTGGACTGGCTTCCCCCGTGTCTCTCTCTCTTTCCTCTCCTCTTCACTCTAATTTCAGGCTGAATTTCCACCTGGGGCATGGAGGCTTGCCAAGTCTATTTACTTGCCCTGGCTGTTAAGACTTGCACAAAAGGGAGCCTAAGGCGAGGCACCCTTAGATATTCAAGCGAGCACCAGTGGCCCAACGTAGATGGTGCAAATTCCTTGTCTGAAATTTTATTGGTCTTCCACGTAATCCAAGCTATTCAACCCTCTTCGTCCACTTAATTTTCCTACTACGCTATTATTTATTAATCTAATCTTATATCAATCAATAAATAAGTTTTTCTCACGCCAACGCCATCCACCCTTCGAATTCCCTGGATCCACCGGGGCTGGACCCCAGCACAGATTGGAATGAAAACTGACCTTTTTTAACCCTATGACCATTGCTGAGTTTTCCAAGTTTGCTGGCATATTGAGTGCAGCACTTTAATAGCGTCATCTTTTAGGATTTGAAATAGCTCAGCTGGAATTTCATCATCTCCACTACCTTTCTTTATAGTGATGCTTCGTAAGGCCCACTTGACCTCACACTCCAGGATGTCTGGCTCTGTGTGAGTGATTACATCATTCTGGTTATCTGGGTCATTAAGGTCTTTTTTGTATAGTTTTTCTGCATATTCTTGCCACCTCTTCTTAATATCTTATGCTTCTTCTGTTCAGTCCATACCATTTCTGTCTTTTATTGTGCCCATTTTTGCATGAATAGTCCCGTTGGTATCTTTTTTTTCTTGAAGCGATCTCAAGACTTTTCCATTCTCCTGTTTTTCTCTATTTTTTTGTATTAGTCACCAAAGGAGGCATTCTTATCTTTCCTTGATATTTTTTGGAACTTTGCATTCAGGTGGATATATCTTTCCTTTTCTCCTAGGTGGCAGTGGTCAACATTAAACTTACGATATATGTAAAGAGAGTGTTTACTGTCAAAAGCAACTCCAAGAGAGTCTCCCATTATGCCTTTCCATCCTCCTTTTATATCCCTTAATTTGTACTGATTTGTTTCTTATTGTACAAGTAATACAGAATTGATTTGGCTGATACATTGTGTATTTACCATTTTTAAGTTTTTATTTTATTGATTCCTCTTCTTTCTATAGTATTTGAATAGCTTGTCTTTATTACATAAAGCAAAAAACAGCTCATATATCCCTGACTGGTTTCATTCCGTGCTTCCTTCCTTCCTCCCTCTTTCTTTCTCTCCCTCCCTCCCTTCTTTCCTTCCTCCCTTTATCCTTCCTTCCTTTCTCTCCTTGGTTTTAAAATTCATGACTCACATTTTTCTATTTAATATTCTATAAGATGTTTGACATCCTTGATTGCAACTGCAAAATTCAGTCTCTATGGAATAACTAGGCAGCTGCAATCAATTTTAGAACACTAAAAGTACAACTGGGAATGCTTTCTATCCATTTTTTTGGAGGACCACACTTCAAATAATTTTGTTCCCTGCAGGGGACAGTATATTGTCAAATGTGAAGTGAGTAGGGGGTGTTTACTATTTTAAACATGTTTCCATCATGGTTCTGCCCCTGCTGTTTTTCTGACAGCCTGGGTGGTTGGTTCAGTATTTTCCTGTGCTGAAAATAAGCCTTGCATGGTGAGAAGTATATGCAGCTTTGGTAGCCTACTGAGGAGTGGGGATGAATTTAGATGTAGCCCCATATTCCTTACAGTAAAATAAATAATGTGCAGACTGGACCAAAGTTATAAACCGCTTATAGCCTGTCATTGGAGACATCAATTTCTCAGAAAATTTGTCTTCAGTTCAGTCGCTCAGTCATGTCTGATTCTTTGCAACCCCATGGATTGCAGCATGACAGGTCTCAGTGTTCATCACCAACTCCCAGAGCTTACTCAAACTCATGTCCATAGAGTCAGTGATGCCATTCAACCGTCTCATCCACTGCCGCCCCCTTCTTCTCCCACCTTCAATCTTTCCCAGCATCAGGGTCTTTTCCAATGAGTCAGTTCTTTGTATCAAGTGGCCAAAGTATTAAAGTTTAAGCTTCAGCATCAGTCCTTCCAATGAATATTCAGGACTGATTTACTTTAGGATTGACTAGTTGGATCTTCTTGTGGTCCAAGGGAGTCTCAAGAGTCCTCTCTAACATCACAGTTCAAAAGCATCAATTTATTGGCGCTCAGCTTTCTTTATAAGCCAACTCTCACATCCATACATGACTACTGGAAAAACTACAACTTTGACTAGATGGATCTTTGCTGGCAAAGTAGCATCTCTGCTTTTTAATATTCTGTCTAGGTAGGTGATAGCTTTTCTTCTAAGGAGCAAGTGTCTTTGGTTTTCATTTTGCTAAAATCTATCCAATTACAGGATTTATTGTTTCAAATTAAATCTCATTTGTAATAACATTTTAAGCCCTAGTTTTCTTAAATCAGAACACATGATATATTGTTATGTCATTTGACAATGAATGGAAGTGTTTACAGTAACTCCTTTTGGTGATAATGATAATGAGAGCCATAAACTGAATGCCCTTCTATATGCTTTGAAGAGAGCTTAGCTTCTATACATAAATATGTTTTCATTCATATTTTACCTAAGACTTTACTAGCCTTATGAGTTATGCAGATTGTATCAAGCAGACTGTTCTGCAGGAAGCATATAGAGGTGATGATTGATATCTAATCCCTTTCAAAATCACTAATGAGATCTTCTGGGCAGAGTTTATGGATCTGCTTATCTTGCCAGATGTGTACATGGGTGTCTGAAATCACTCATTGACTACTGGAATGATTTCTCCTTCTTGAGCTCTTCTTTCCTGCTCCCCTGCCCTTGTAACAGACAGAATAAACATGATCCCTCTCTGTCTCTCTCTCTCTTTTGCTCTATCATTATACCTGTATACATACTAATTGAAAGTTACCCCATTTGCTAGTTGCAATGATTTATGTGACCCCTTGACTAGTTGAGATTCCCTGGTGGCTCAGATGGTAAAGAGTTTGCCTGCAATGTGGGAGACCTGGGTTTGATCCCTAAGTCGGGAACATCCCCTGGAGGAGGAAATGGCAACCTACTCCAGTATTTTTGCCTGGGAAATCCCATGGACGGTGAAGACTTGTAGGCTATAGTCCATAGGGTCACAAAGTGTCAGACATGAATGAACAACTTCACTTTCTTGACTAGTTATTAAATAGATCTCATTTTGGTTTCAGAGATTTAACATTTTCTGTTTAAATCACAATATTGCAAAGCAATTATCCTACAATTAAAAATAAAACATAAAAATTTAAAAATACATTAAATTTCCTCTGTCCATTTTTCACATCTTGATATTACTTTTGCTTTTTTAAAACCAACCTGTTATTATATTCTAGAGATCTTATTTTATGTATCTATTCATATCTTAAGTCATTTTCCTGTTCAACATTAATTTAATTGTATATCTAGTTTCTCAAAGACATTACATTTTTTAAACAACTATTTAGTAAAGCATTTTTGTGTTTGGAGCAAAATTGAGAGGGACATAAAAGACATATATGAGATATCCGCATATACTTCTGCTTTCACACATGCATGGAAGTGAAAGTCGTTCAGTCTGTGTCTGACTCTTTGCAACCCCATGGTCTATACACCCATGGAATTCTCTAGGCCAGAGTACTGGAATGGGTAGTCTTTCCTTTCTACTGGGGATCTCCCAAGCCCTGAGATTGAATCCATGTCTTCCACATTGCAGACAGATTCTTTACCAGCTGAGCCACAAAGGAAGCCCAAGAATACCAGAGTGGGTAGCCTATCCCTTCTCCAGGGGATCTTCCCTTCCCAGGAATTGAACTGGGATCTCCTGCATTGCAGGCAGATTCTTTACCAGTTGAGCTACCAGGGAAGCCCTATCAGGAAGCCCATTATCAACATCGGTCATCAGAATGGCACTTTTTTTTCACCAATAATGAACCTATACTGACACTTTATAATCATCCAAAGTTCATAGACTGTCTTAAGGTTTACTCTAAGCATATTACCTAATGAAAGAAGACAATCTTAAAAGGCTATGTCCTATATGATTCCAAAAATATGACATTCTGGAAAAGGTAAAAGTATGAGGACAATAAAAAAATCAGTGGTTGTCAGGGGTGAGGAGTGAGGAGAGATAAAGTGGCAGAGCCCAGAGGATTTTTAGGACAGTGAAAATACTGTTTCATATCATAATGATGGATATATGTAATTTTACATTTGTTCAAACCTATATTATCATTTTTATTATATTCTAGCTATATTATAGACATTCTTCTTAGTTAATGTGAAAAAAAGTGCATCATATATTTACAGTCAACAAATTGGAGGATGTAAGGGTTTGTATATAGGTTTGATATTGGACTTATCAACATTAAGATTCTCAGATTTAGTTTCATCATTGTCTGGCCTTTGAAAAGTTCTATAATCTTTTTTTACTTAGTTTTCTCAATACAAAACAAATAGAAAAACTCACACCTGCTGTCCAGGGCAAAAATGAAGTATTTAGTATTCTGTCTCTGGAGGAAGGCCGGGAGTGGAGGTGTAGGGGAAGCACACATACACACACATAGACACATACAACACACAGACAGAGTCTCTATTATAGCCTGTCTTATGGTAGTATTACTATATTTTGAAAACTATATGTTATGGATTGACTTAAATTTTAAAATTTTGATAGACGAAGAAAACTATTTCTGTAGAAAAATAGTAGCAGTACACACGGAAGAACTGTACAAAAAAGATCTTCCAACCCAGATAATCATGATGATGTAATCACTAATCTAGAGACAGACATCTTGGAATGTGAAGTCAAGTGGGCCTTAGAAAGCATCACTACGATCAAAGCTAGTGGAGGTGATGGAATTCCAGTGGAGCTATTTAAAATCCTGAAAGATGATGTTATGAAAGCGCTGCACTCAATATGCCAGCAAATTTGGAAAACTCAGCAGTGGCCACAGGACTGGAAAAGGTCCGTTTTCATTCTAATCCCAAAGAATGGCAATGCGAAAGAATGCTCAAAAACCGCACAATTGCACTCATCTCACATGCTAGTAAAGTAATGCTCAAAATTCTCCAAGCCAGGCTTCAGCAATACGTGAACTGTGAACTCCTTGATGTTCAAGCTGGTTTTAGAAAAGGCAGAGGAACCAGAGATCAAATGGCCAACATCCGCTGGATCATGGACAAAGCAAGAGAGTTCCAGCAAAACATCTACCTTTGCTTTATTGACTACGCCAAAGCCTTTGACTGTGTGGATCACAATAAACTGTGGAAAATTCTGAAAGAGATGGGAATACCAGACCACCTAACCTGCCTCTTGAGAAATCTGTATGCACATCAGGAAGCAGCAGTTAGAACTGGACATGGAATAACAGACTGGTTCCAAATAGGAAAAGGAATACGTGAAGGCTGTATATTGTCACCCTGCTTATTTAACTTATATGCAGAGTACATCATGAGAAATGCTGGACTGGAAGAAACACAAGCTGGAATCAAGACTGCCAGGAGAAATATCAATAACCTCAGATATGCAGATGACACCATTCTTATGGCAGAAAGTGAAGAGGAGCTAAAACGCCTGTTGATGAAAGTGAAAGAGGAGAGTGAAAAAGTTGGCTTAAAGCTCAACATTCAGAAAACGAAAATCATGGCATCCAGTCCCATCACTTCATGGGAAATAGATGGGGAAACAGTGGAAATAGTGTCAGACTTTTTTTTTTTTTTTGGGCGGGGGGGGGGGGGCTCCAAAATCACTGCAGATGGTGACTGAAGCCATGAAATTAATAGATGCTTACTCTTTGGAAGAAAAGTTATGACCAACCTAGACAGTATATTCAAAAGCAGAGACATTATTTCACGACTAAGGTCCGTCTACTCAAGGCTATTGTTTTTCCTGTGGTCATGTGTGGATGTGAGAGTTGGACTGTGAAGAAGCCTGAGCGCCGAAGAATTGATGTTTTTGAGCTGTGGTGTTGGAGAAGACTCTTGAGAGTCCCTTGGACTGCAAGGAGATGCAACCAGTCCTTTCTGAAGGAGATCAGCCCTGGGATTTCTTTGGAAGGAATGATGCTAAAGCTGAAGCTCCAGTACTTTGTCCACATCATGTGAAGAGTTGACTCATTGGAAAAGACTCTGATGCTGGGAGGGATTGGGGGCAGGAGGAGAAGGGGACAACAGAGGATAAGATGGCTGGATGGCATCACGGACTCGATGGACATGAGTCTGAGTGAACTCCGGGAGATGGTGATGGACAGTAGGGCCTGGCATGCTGCGATTCATGGGGTCGCAAAGAGTCGGACACGACTGAGCGACTGAACTGAACTGAAACTCATTTGAGGCGTGTGTCTTTGTGTGCGTCGGAGGAGTGACAAAAATGTCAGTGGGCATGCAGTACTCCGAGATCTAGGTCATATTTTCCAGATTTCTCTATCTCACCATTACTAAGTGAAATAGAGCACAACCATTGTAATTTTGTTACTTACCAGAGTACATAACCTTAGGCAAGTTTTTTAACCTCTAGAGTCTCAGTTTTGACCTCTGTAAAATAAGAATAAAATATTTAAACTATTCAAATTATCTATCTAGCAGTGCTTGCCTTCTTGTATGTGCACAAATAAACAGCCATTAAGATTACTAGGATTTTAGTGAGATATTCAGGGATCAAAAGATGTCAAGTAAAAGAGACTTCTTATTTCTCCAAATTTTTCTCAGTATTTCAAGATTTAATAAGTAATAGGAAAAGTGGTCATCATCAAGTAAGAGGCACATGAAAAATCAAATTTTGTAGGTGTTTCTAATATTTGTAGGCAACTTGTTTTTACCCTGCCTTCCACTTTAAGTGTACTTTCACAGTCTAAGTAGAAGAACATCAAGCTTAGCTATGCTAAGAAGACTTGTTGTTAAGAACTTCTCTACTCTTCCTGAACATCTCATATGTCTGAACATTCTGCAATACAGATTAAATTTTCATTATGTTTTTGACAGTAAAATTAAATTTTGACAGCTCTCAATGAGTAGATCCCAGAACTAAATGCCAGGACTAAATCATGGGTGTGAGAAAAATAAGGCAAATTCATGGCCAACAAAGCAAGCATAGCAATAGAAACGATCCAGAAACCTGCCAAGAGCAAAAAAACAATGTAAATGGTAATTTAGTGACTAATATTCTTGCTAACAAATTCAACTAATAATACTGTTCTCACAGGAGAAAATTGATGCATATTTTGCTCCTCAAATTAAAACGGAACAACAGCAAACTTTTTTTGCTGTTCCAGATTTTCTTGATCATTCTTATCTACAAATAAGTCAAATAATGAAACAAATCAAGAAAAAACTGTAAAAATGCAAAAATAAAAAACATAGATAATCTGTATCTAAAATGAATCTGATCTACTCTCAAATTTGCAAATTGAGGATTTCTGTACAGAAACGTCAGAAACCAAGATTATAATGTGAAGAAAGTACCTAATACTAATATTTTTGTAACATTTATTCCATTCCACATTCTGTTCACAATACTTTATGCTTATTAATTCGTTTAATCTTCATTTAACAACCCTAGAAGTAGGTATTATTATTGATTCCATTTTACAGATGAGTATACTGAGGCAAGGAGAGGTTAAATAACTTCTCCAGAGTCACGCAATGAAGAGACAGATCAGTGATTCAGTCCCTGGTGAGCTAACTTCAAGGCTTGCTCTCTTAACATTTGTAAAATAATGACTCCAGTCAACTGAAAAAGCATAGATTTCATAGTTTGAGATTCACTAAGCTGTAAAAATGTACTGAAGAGTTGGGAATGGGAAATCACATTTTCAAAAAGTTCAGATGTCTGCTAACTGTTGTAAAGAAGTATCTCTTAAAAGAAAGAAATATGAAATAGACACATTGAGAATATGGCTTATAATGCTCCTTGGAACAATGAAAAGTTTGTGGGATAAAAGTCTTTAACTATCACTTTCCACAAAATGAATTATTTTAACAAACAAGATTTTTAGGCCTCACAGATATAAATGTTAATCTTGCTACATAACAGCAAGTAATAGATACCTCATCATTACAAGTTATTTAACATGATAGTTGATGTTTAAATAGGATTAAACATGTTGCTACTTTGGGCTAAGAGCAGACACCCAAATTTTACTTCTTTATAAGATTACCCTAATTGACTAGAACATAGCATCATAGTTGATAAAGTCTAAAAGCAAATCCCCACGTTAGATTCCTTGTCTGTCTTCCTTAAAAACTAGAAAAAAGAATGGAAAGGCTCTTAAGTCCCAAGGTGCCTCAGGTTAGGGAAAAAACATTGTTTTTTTCTCTATTTTTATGAGTCTAAAGTATGGTTTCTTTAAATTAGGTCAATACGGAATGAATACTTTCTTGTGTATACAGCTTCCCATCTTATGGGAGCTTTTGAAAGTTATTATTTGAAATAGAACCAGCAATCTTCCAGGCTACCTCTGTGAAAATGGTTAAATGGATCAATACTTCCCCCATTATCTTTCATTTTCTTCTCAATTCACTGCTACTCATCCTCCTCTTTTAAGGCTTTAAGTGGCGCATGTTGACCAGATCTGAGGACCTGCATAAATACCAGATATGGTTGAGAGATTATGTCATATGTGAAAGGAAAAAAAGGATAAGAAATTCAACAAGAATTGTGACATTGGGCCTTGAAACTTTACTAAGAATGGGGGTGAGATTAGGTTCAAATTGAAAATGGAAGGATAAGGGCAATTCTTATTTTTATTTTGTTATTAGTTTATAAAATAGATTTTTGCCATTTAGCATTGGAAAGCCATTATAAATCAAATCTAGCTTCTCAACTGAAATAATGAAATGTGTCTTGACTTAAGATTTGCCTGGTGATGAATTTTATATTATATATATATAAATCGTTGCCAAATAAGATCTTTCTTTTGTATGAATATTTCACTCTCAAACATCAATAGAAATATCCCCCCAGAGGAAAAGTACTGACCTAAGCCACCTGAAGGACACTATGTCTCTATCTACATAATGCAACATATTCTAAAGAATAAAGAGAAAGGTATTAATTATCTAGCTATTTTGCTGACATAAGATTGAATACATAAATAATGTTATGTTCAATATATTGAATCTATCAAAGAAGTGAAAAGAGAATTCACAAATACAAAGCAAATAATAAATTAAACAAAACAGAAAACCTTTGCCTCAAGAGAAATTAAATAAAGTGGAAATTAGATTCACTTTGGGGTAGGAGTACATACCTCTTCAACGCCAAAACATATAAAATTTATCCAAGTAAATTTATATAGTGAGGCAGTACAGTATAATGTAATGAGTTTATACTGGTGAAGCTGCTTGATAAAGCTTAACTAAGGTGATGATGATGGTTATGATAATAATGACAATAGCATTGTTTGTGTGAAAATTAAAACAAAATAATAATTTATAAATATGTAGAAAAATATATATTCACAGGAAAGATGCACATAAACTTTGAGAGTAATGTTTACCTCTGGGAAGCAGAAAGGGATAGCTGTATCACCTTTTTATTGTTATTGAGAGAGATGAAACAGATTTGTCAAAATGTTAATGTCTATTCTGAATACAGCTTACGAGGGTAATCATTTCATTACTCTTTGTAGTTTTCTATCTGAATATTTCTATCTGCAGTTCTATCTGAATATTTCCAAATATCTAAACTTCTATTGAATAGAAACTAATACATGTGTGCTATAGAAATTAATGCAGAAATGTATGAATAAGTAAACAGTCCCTTATCATTTCATCATTCAAAGTTATGATTGTTTATACTTTAGAGTATATACTTCCAGGTCCCCAGAATAGTTTCAAGTATATATAATATTATTTTATTTTAGACAAAAATGTGATTGTACTATTTGTGGTCTGCTTCTATCACTTAGTATATTATGAACATATCTTTTCAAAGCCAGGAAATAGTTCCTTTGACATCATTTTTGATAAATATATAGTATTTCATCTTACAGATGCACTATATTTAACTAATCTCCCATCAGTAGTCTTAGTTTATTTTTGTATTACAAGAAACACTGTGTGAACATTGAAACTGTAACTTTCAACATTCCTTAAATCTCCCTTTAGGTCTAATTACTGTGATTGCCATATCAAAGGGCATGGATATTTTTAAGGCTTGTTAAACATATCGCTGATTCCAAAAAGGTTTGCATTGTTGCCAGAAATAGATATTTTCACACCTTTCAGGTTTTGCAAAGTAGGTGGATAGATAGTCTTGTTTTAATTTGCATATCTTTAGTACCAGTTCTTGCAGAGAAGGAAATGGCACCCCACTCCAGTACTTTTGCCTGGAAAATCCCATGGACGGAGGAGCCTGGCAGGCTGCAGTCCATGGGGTAGCTAAGAGTCGGACATGACTGAGCGACTTCACTTTCACTTTTCACTTTCATGCATTGGAGAAGGAAATGGCAACCCACTCCAGTGTTCTTGCCTGGAGAGTCCCAGGGACAGAAGAACCTAGTGGGCTGCCGTCTATGGGGTCACACAGAGTCAGATACGACTGAAGTGACTTAGCAGCAGCAGCAGCAGTACCAGTTCTTGAGCTTGAACAGAATGCAGAGATGAATAGACATAGTTTCTGTTTCTGAGGAGCTTGCTCAGATAACTTGGACATATGTTAGTAAATGTTAAAGTAAATATATGCTTTCTATAGAATATAACTTATACTTCCTATCTTATGCTGCTGCTCTATTCACTTCTGGATGAAAAAGGGTCACAAGTATACTCTAAGACAGACCTATCCCAAACTGACAGTGAAATGTTAACTGAAAATCCATTTGCTTCCAAGAGATGGGCAAATGCAGAACTTGACCCCATTAACACTTCAACGTGACTTTGTTTTACTGTTGTTGTTGTTGTTGTTGTTGTTGTTTCAGTCTTCTGGTTGTAGTTTTGCTGATGCATCATGATTAAGCCCTGGTGAAGGGTGGTTTTGGTGGGGGAGAGGGTTGCAAGGAGCTGTGAATAGCAGCTGAATGGGAAACACCAGATTGTGAGCATAAAGCTTGTGATCAGACATTAACCATCCTGGGCCTTACCTAAGGATCAGGCAATGAACAGTAGTTGCAGCAGCTATAGAACATTCCAGACTTTGAAAAGTCAGTTACTAGAACAGTATTTAATATCAACTGCTCTGTATTAAGTTATCTATTGGCATTTTCTCTGCATTTGTTGCCCCATTTCATTGACACAACAGTGTGATGTAGTAATTAGTCCCATTATTACACAAGAAAAAACAGATGTTAAGTATTTTACCTATGATGCATGCATGCTGCTGCTGCTGCTAAGTTGCTTCAGTCGTGTCTGACTCTGTGCAACCCCATAGACGGCAGCGCACCAGGCTCCCCCATCCCTGGGACTCTCCAGGCAAGAACACTGGAGTGGGTTGCCATTTTCTTCTCCAATGCATGAAAGTGAAAATGAAAGTGAAGCCACTCAGTCATGTCCAACTCCTAGCGACCCCATGGACTGCAGCCCACCAGGCCCCTCCATCCATGGGATTTTCCAGGCAAGAGTACTGGAGTGGGTTGCCATTGCCTTCTACGACCTATGATGCATAATAATCAATTTATAAATCTGGATTTTAGAAACATTTGTCTGACACAAAAACCTCTTTCTACCATTTGTTATATACTAGTAGTACAATAAATAACCTAGATAAATCAGCCTGTCATCTTTGCTCAAACTATAGCAATAGAATCTTGGGTGTGCCTCTCCTTTATTTAGCTGTTGAATCTGGTTCTTGAATTTTATTTTTAATGGCTTTGAAGGCAAATCTTTAATTATTCACAAAGACTTTTGACTCACTCTGAGTTCCAAAACGTTTTATTTCTGTGATGTCCATGAAGTTAAAATTGAAATGAGATCTGTGTTAATTAGAACAAATATCCCTTATTAATTTGATCATTGTTCACATAAGGATTTGCATCTCTGCTCCTTCTTACGTTAAGGTGATGTCTGTGGCATTGAGCTGGAATGACAGTTTGCAACATGAATTCTGCTAAAGATTTCTTAGCAATAATTTATTAGAGATAATAATAAAATGTTGTTGCCCCCTTTAAAAATTATTTAAGTTTACAGATGAGAATAAACCTTTTATTATAAAAGGTAGACTGATACAGGCAGCTTAATCTCAAGTATTGGGCTGAATAAAATAAATAGTCAGAAAGATGATTCAAGCTTTTCCCTCATTATAAGATCCCCTGAAATGACTGCAGATAAAACAAGGAAAGGGTACTCACACGAATGTGAAATCCTCAAATTCCGTAATACTGTTTTCTGCTATCCTGAGGCTGGGTTTCACATTGCTCTCATCTATGACAGCCTTACTGAGAAAATTTTTTAAGTATTCCAATACTGACTGAAACATTCTTCAGGCATCATGTGTTTGTGTGTGTGTGTGTGTGTGTGTGTGTGTGTGTGTGTGTGTGTGTGTGTGTTTAAAGCACCCCAGATGGCACTAATGCAGAGTCAGAGAAGAGAACTACTGCAATAGTGCAATACAGCGTTATATAAGTTTTGGACTTCAGTGGATGCTGCCTTACTGTGAGCTGTAAGACCTTGCAGACACACTTGCACTGTGGAAAAATCTGAGTCACCCCCAGGCTGTTACCTGAAAAAACCTGACCCTTTGGGGTTTGAAAGGGAAGGAAGCTGCAGTGAGGCCTAGAGCTATTGCCTTCTTGTGGTAGCTTTTAAAGTAACAACAGAAAAGGGTGCAGCTAGTCGAAAATATCTTTTGGAGAATGTTTAGTTTTAAAAGACTGGCTTCTAAGTCCTAATAAGACTTTCTATTTGGTATTATTAAGATTAAGATTATTAAGATTAAGGTATACTTAAGAGTTATTGTAATTTTATCAATGTTGTAACACAAATTCAGGCCAATGGTTTAAAGTATAATGCTTCTCTCCTGGTCAAAACAATTGATGGTTCTTTCCTTCTCCTTCTTCCTCAAGAATGAAACCAATCACAGTTTTGTTGAAATCAATCTGAAACAATTAGTTTGTCTTTGTTGTGCATGACATGACATCGTATTTTTGTGGATTGAACTTGATATTATACTTTTCTCCTTGGCATTTGTGCCTATCCTTCCCCCACTTCCAACCCATTTTGGCTTGTTTTGCTTTCTTTTTACTTTGGCTCTGGAATGTATTTATTTCTATGGGAGCCTCTTTGCAGACAAATTTCAAAGTCAATTGAGCCAAGATCAGTTCAGTTCAGTCACTCAGTCGTGTCCGACCCTTTGCGACCCCATGAATCGCAGCATGCCAGGCCTCCCTGTCCATCACCAATTCCCGGAGTTCACTCAAACTCACGTCCATCGAGTCCGTGATGCCATCCAGTCATCTCATCCTCAGTCGTCCCCTTCTCCTCCTGCCCCCAATCTCTCCCAGCATCAGAGTCTTTTCCAATAAGTCAACTCTTCGCATGAGGTGGTCAAAGTACTGGAGTTTCAGCTTTAGCATCATTCCTTCCAAAGAAATCCCAGGGTTGATCTCCTTCAGAATGGACTGGTTGGATCTCCTTGCAGTCCAAGGGACTCTCAAGAGTCTTCTCCAACACCACAGTTCAAAAGCATCAATTACTCAGCGCTCAGCTTTCTTCACAGTCCAACTCTCACACCCATACATGACCACAGGAAAAACAATAGCCTTGACTAGGCGGACCTTAGTCAGCAAAGTAATGTCTCTGGTTTTGAATATACTGTCTAGGTTGGTCATAACTTTTCTTCCAAGGAGTAAGTGTCTTTTAATTTCATGGCTGCAGTCACCATATGCAGTGATTTTGGAGCCACAAAAAATAAAGCCTGACACTGTTTCCACTGTTTCCCCATCTATTTCCCATGAAGTGATGGGACTGGATGCCGTGATCTTCATTTTCTGAATGTTGAGCCAAGTTAGTTGTTATTAAAATAGTAACCATTTCCTGTTTCAGTTACTTTTGTCACATGTTCATGGCCAATATCTTAACTTCCAAAGAAAAACAGATACATACAAGTGCAGGTTTCTGGTCCACTGCATTTAATGCAAATTCTAGCTAATGAGGCAATTAGAAAGATTCTTATTTAATGGTGTTGGCATTACTGCTCTGAATATAATTTGAGCACATAATTGAAGCGGAAATTTTAGTTTCTTTGAAATTAGTTTTGTAGTGAGTGAGCATCTGGCAAATTCCTCTTGTTATTCAGGCTCTTATAGACATTGAAGAAGATGAAATATGCATAGGAGTCCAAAAATCATATCATAATCTCTTGCTTTGTTAGTAAATATTTCCTGCCTTGACTTTCCACTACTTCAACTGAAATTTTATATATTTCATCTTCATTTCTTTTAGCTTTAAAATTTATGATATTGATAGGCACTGTCAATCAGCTGCTGTCTTGTATATTAAAGAAGGGTCTGCTTTTTTTTTAAATTTTTATTTTTACTTGATTTTACTTTACAATACTGTATTGGTTTTGGCATACATTGGCATGAATCCACCACAGATGTACATGAGTTCACAATCCTGAACCCCCCTCCCACCTCCCACCCCATATCATCTCTCTGGATTATCCCCATGCACCAGCCCCAAGCATCCTGTATCCTGTATCGAACATAGACTGGTGATTCGTTTCTTACAAGATAGTATACATGTTTCAGTGTCATTCTCCTGATTAAAAATAGGTGTAAACAGAAAATCCAACACATGAAAGGGTGGCTACAAAAAAGCTCCAGGGTGATACGAACTGTTGACAGGAATTCCCCAGACAACTGTTATATAGCTGGCCTAGGGAACAACCCTGGAGAAGGGAATGGAAATCTACTCCACTAGTCTTGCCTAGAGAATTCCATGGACAGAGGAGCCTGTTGGGCTACAGTCCATGGGGTCACAAAGAGTCGGATACGACTTTGGCTGCGTGTACTGAACTGTAACTTCCTCCAATTTTAAAGGAAAACTGAAGAAAGAAATGGCAACCCACTCCAGTGTTCTTTCCTGGAGAATCCCAGGGATGGGGGAGCCTGGTGGGCTGCCGTCTATGGGGTCGCACAGAGTCAGACATGACTGAAGCAACTTAGTAGTAGTAGTAGTAGTAGTAGTAGTAGTAGTAGGGAACAATCAGAATTCCCAGATATAGAAAGGCTCTGAGAGAGAAGTCTTCAAGAGAGTAATAATAATAAAATATGTTTGAACATATTGGAGAACATTTATATAATCAAGGAAGAGTGCTGGGTGAGATTAAGGAACATATGATATATAGAAATTAAGACAATCATTAGCTCAAACAAAACTCTAAGCTCTCTGGTCAGGGAAAGAAACATAACCAAAGAATAGACTATGAGGTTGAATTGAGACTAGCTTTTAGCATAGTCAAATAGTTTAAACATTGAACTGATTTATGATATGACAGTGATAGAATGTAACTAAGATTGGGGACTGAGAAATACTCTTATGTGTAGAGAATATTGGTCAAGGTTTGGGAAAGAAAGTTGAATCTTTTTTAACTGCAAGAGAAAGTCATTAGATAATGCTGGCATCAAGTAAAGTCCAAACAGGAAATAAAAACATCACTTATTTGAATGGAGAGAATTTGAAACAATTTTTAAACTAAGTATTTAACTAGTCATTTTAACTAGGCAACTGAAAGAGTCAAAGAGAATTCTGAGGTATCATGCAAGTAGCAAATAAGGGAAAGAGCTATCACCCCTAAGACTGGCACAAATGGAAAGAGGTTGAATGATTATACATTCAAAGCTTAGAGGGGGATCCTCCCCTAGCTGAAACTCAGACCTCTGAGGAAGAGGTACTTCACTGCCAGTGCCGGTGTCTCTGAGCTCAAAGGTGTAGCCTTTGTGGGAGCCCTGAAAGTGGTCAATCAAATCTCCCTTCAAGAAAGAACTTGCTGGTAGAGGACATTTGGCTGCCAGGTTTGAGCTTAGGATACCTTCAGTAGAAAGTTACCTCAGACTGAGTACAGCCCTGAGAAAGTCTCAACCAGCCCCACTGGGGTGCTCTAATACAAAGACTACTCATGGAAGGGTCCTACACAGGTCAGGGGGTTGCCTAGAAAGCCCATATCCTACAGCACTAAATGCTAATGCCTTTCCAGTTATTGAGTAGGCAAGTGAATATATGAATATGGCATTCATTAAAGAAGTGTTAACTGGAGATATAAATTGGAGAGCTGTCAGCACACTGATGTGCCTTCCCAGGTGATTCAGTGGCTCAGGAGACACCAGTCCGATTCCTGGGTTGGGAAGATCCCCTGGAGGAGGGCATGGCAACCCACTCCAGTGTTCTTGCCTGGAGAATCCCATGGACAAAGGAGCCTGGAGGGCTACAGTCCATACTTTCACAAAGAGACACAACCAAAGCGACTGAGCATGCACAGCACAATGATAATGTTTTGCATCATGAAAGTAGAGTTCGATATATAGAGTATTGAGCTCTGAGATGGAGTAACCATTGAAACCGGAGAGAAGTCATGACAAATGTGGTGTCTGAAAGCCAAGGGAAGAATGGAGTGGCTCACTCTGTCAAACGCTGTTAAGACGTGAAATAAACAAAGAACAAAAAAGTGATCTTTGAGTCGGTTGAGAGGACTTGGAAGAAAATATAGACCACTCTTTGGAGAAGTCTTGCTGTAAAGATAATTTGGAGTTACCCAGAGAACAACATGAGGCTCAGAGTGTTTTCAAAATTTTATATTTTTTAATTTAAAAAGAGATCCTAGAATATGAGAACAAGTTAGTTGATGGGAATGATCTAGGAGAAGGGAGAAATATGTGATACAGGAGAGAAGTTGCAGGATCAGAGGCCTTGAGTAAGGACCAGGGGCTCAGGATTCAGTGCACAAATGGAGTGGTTGGTCTTCTTTGGGATATTTGTCTTTCACTGAAACAGGAAAGAAGTCACAGTGTATGAGCACAGATGCAGGCAGATGAGGACATTGTTTTGGAAGCTTGTGGATGTTTTCTTCTCATTGTTGTTTCCTTAGTGAAATAGGAAATAAAAAGGAGGTGTTAGAGATTTGAGTAGAGAGGAGAAAGGGATAATGAACTGTCTGGGGAAACCTAGAGGATTGCAGAGATCTTCAAGCTCACCTATTCTGTGCTCAAATATTTCATTGCCTTTGCAGAATCATTTACAGAGGTGAATCTTGGAAAGTCAAATGCCTTATCCAAGGTTAAACATCTAGTAGTAGCTGAACTTGAACTCAGATTCAGGTCCCTTGACAATTTTTGCAGTGTTCTTTCTAGTTAAACTTGTCTGTGTATTTCACTTGTGTATTCATGATAGTATTTTCTTTCCAGATGCTAATACTCCTGCTTAGGATATACCTTTTGATTTGGTGGAGGCTCTCTCCTAATACACTGCTCTGAAGCATAGTCAGTTTTGCAAAAGAACAAAAATATTTCTCCAAGGAGTGGTTCTATAATTGGAAACCCTACAATAACCTCCACTTATATGCATTACAAACACAAAGTAAGCAACAGACATCAGAATTGGAATGCCTCCTGAAACAGATGAGTGAACTGAGATATTTTAGGGATGGTGAGTTTGACAGTTATTGAGCAGTACTGAATCATGTATAAGGGACAATAGGATGTAAGACAAAACATTTCAAATATATAAGAGGAGATGAACATTCACTGTCTCAGACTTACTCTGTGTTTAGGAAGGACATGTTCTAAAAATGCCAGGTAATGCATGCAATATAGTCTGCACTAGACATTCAAGGATAGAGAAGAATAGAGGAAGTGAAGACATTTAGGGATGACAGATTTGAAATTACATCCTACCCCATCTTTATTTAATAGATGAGAAATACAAGGCCCCAAAAATGTACGAATGTTCACAAAGGTCACAAAAGCTAACTGGGGGAAGAACTGTGGCTGGAAACCAGAGTTCAGTACTTTTATTTCATTTTAATACACTGTTAATTCCAGTACAGTGCATGCCTTTTAGGCTCAAAAATGAAGTACATGTTTAGTGTGTATGGAGGTTGTGACTATCAGGGTTGTTTCCTAAATGTAGGTCAGTGACAACATGCTTTGAATCTCTGTTCTGCTCCATGTTAGTTATGCCACTATGAGTAGATTCCTTCTCTTTGAGCATCAGTTTCCTGATCCATAAATTGGGTTTGCTCATACTAATTTGTACACTTGTTAGAAAAATCAAATGAGATTATGCAAAAGCTTTTAGCCCATATTTTGGCAAATATTCCAGTGCTTTAGCAAATATTATCTCCTCTTCCCCTTTCCTTATCCTATTTGCTATTGAAGGATAGGAGAGATAGGCAAGTGTTTCAACATGTGCAGTGAAGCAGGCTCTCTATTCCTTTTGCAAGGATATGTCTGTAGGAGGATATTTTCCCCAAAGATAGGTTTCCTAAAGAGTAGGGAAGGTTGAGCCTCTACTTTTTTGAACATTTCTTTAGGTAAGCATCCTGACATGAAGAGAAATTATCTGAGGTAGCTGGTATTTTGAAAGTGCCACAAAGAATACGAGTGGCCTCTTTATACCTACAAGGAAGTGAATCCCAAGCCTGACTGACCATGAAAATCATGTAAAAAACTTAAAAGATATGATTACTGGCATCTAATTCCAGACATATAGAAATTATATCTCTGAGGGTGGGGCCAAGGAATCTGTATGTGTTATCAAACTCCTTAGATTAACACATGATCTAAGGGGACTTTCTTGTTCAAACTGACAAATAGTTGTGAGCCAGATTTGTTAATTATCTTTAGTACTACAAACCAGTGTGTGTGTGTGTGTGTGTGTAGCAATTGAACAAGAGGGAGATTGAGGTAGCAAGAGATTGAGCTGGAGATAAAGAAAAAGAGATAAAGGTAGAGCTTGAGATAACTAGAGACACAGAAAGTGTCCCTAGTCTATTTCTAGAAGAAATAGAATTAGATGGGTACTTACAGATATAACAAGGACTTCCTCAATAAGAAAATGAATTTGGCTCATTCATAATATGAAAACCAGCCAGTTCTTAGGAGACAAATCTTGTGGCTGCCAAACTAACTTTCTATTGTGCATACAAAATGCAGGTTTGTGTATTGGTGGTTAAGTCACTAGGGACCTTCCTTATCCTCACTGCAATATCCTGGCCATGCCAAGTGGCTCAGAGAGAAGATACAACTGGTAGCTGGCAGAAAGAATCCTTTGGGGAATTCACTGGAAGTTACATTTCTTTCCATTTTTGGAATTAGATTTTGGAAGTACAGTACATGATTTTCAGTAATTCTGGACAAAGTGGTCTTATGCAGTAAATAAGCATACACATGTGCTTATTGACAGCTAACTGTGGTTAGGTATGGTCTGTTGAATTCAACTTGTTTCAGAAGTTGTAGGGTTTTCAGAAACTTGCTGTGCTGTGCTGTGCTTGCCCACTCAGTCATGTTCGACTGTTTGCAACCCCATGGACTATTAACCCTCCAGGCTCCTCTGCCCATGGGATTCTCTAGACAAGAATACTGCAGTGGGTTGCCATGCCCTCCTCCAGGGGATCTTCCCAACGCAGGGACTGAACCCAGGTCGCCTGAATTGTAGGGGGATGCTTTACTGTCTGAGCTACAAGGGACGCCCATGAATACTGGAGTGGGTAGCCTTTCCCTTCTCCAGGGGAACTTTCTGACCCAGGAATGGAACCAGGGTCTCCTGCATTGCAGGCGGTTTCTTTACCAACTGAGCTACTAAGGCAGCCCTTTCTGAAGATTATAGAGAGTAAGTTACAAATCCTTCTGACTTCTTTCTCATGTTCAGACCAAAGGATTTCATCAAATGACATGCTTTTTTATTTTTTCCCTATTTTCACACAGTGGAAATAATGTGTTCCTTAAAAAAAAAATGTAATGTATTCTTTTCAAGGCAAGCTGGGATTGATTAATATGCTCCCTGAAAATTGCTTTAAAATGAATGACATTTTCATCATATTATGTTACCTTGAATATATTTGTTATGTCACTAATTCTTAGAGTATAATGCATCTTAAAAAAATCTATTTGTTTTTGGAATTCTTGTTACAGTGTTCAGACACATACATTAACCACTTGTTTGCAATTAAAGTGATAGTTAATAGGAAATGAGCAGTTTAGATTTAGAAGGAAAGTTTGTTTGATTATCTGCTGTCTTTCCCTGTAAAGACATACAATATAAATGTCTTTGCATTTGTACTGAGGACATATCTGAAAAGTCAAGGCATATGTTTGTGATGCTGATCCCTTAATGCCTTCCCTCTCCCACAATTTTAGTCTATCATGTTAGTGAATCCATGGCTTCATTTTCATCTCTTGCCTGTCTGGACCTTGTGTTTGATCACTTTACAAACAAGTTCTGAAACATAATTCTCTTGTCCCTTTGTCCTATTGCCCACCTCTGCAAGAGTCCAAGATGCTGACTGAATAAATTCAACTACTTATTCACCAATCCTACAGCAAGACTTCTAGGTGTTTGGAGGGTGAGAAATCACCTATTCGGATCATTGGGTGATTATTGTATTAAAAAGCACCTGCAAACTCAATGATTTATGACAACAGTCTTTTATTTAATTCATGATTCCGTGTTGGCAATTTAGCTCAGGTTCATATGAGAGCTTCTTCTGACCTTGACTGTGCTTCCTCAAGCATCTGAGGTCAGTTTCATGTCAGCAAATGCCCCTGCTTCTAGGTGTTGGCTGGTTCTCACCTGGGGTAATGGAGGGCAACCAGACCTCATGCCTCTCATCATCTATCAGATACAGTGGTCTTGTTCACACAGTGACAGAAGAGTTCCAGGAGGGAGAGTTGAAGTCTGCCAGGTCTCTTGAAATCTAAACTCAGAACTGATCCAATGTCATTTATACCACATCCTATTTGTTAAAATAAATCACAAGGCCAGACAAGATTCAAAAAGTGGAGAAATATATTCCACTTTTTGATAGGAAGGGCTGCAATGTCACATTGCAAGGGAAGTGGGTATAAATAGGAGTGGAAGTTTGGGGCCACTTTTGCAGTTAGCCACATAACTGAAACTTGGAAGCACTATGAATAGGTGGTTTCTCATCTAGTTTTCCCCTACTGCTTAATAATGTTTTTGGTAATTCCTAGGAAGCTTCTGATCACACTTCCCATGAAAGCTGGTTCAGAGTTCTATCATTCTCCTTTAGCCTCTATGTCTGTCACCCACAATATAAGGCAGCAATGCCCCTCAGTCACAGAGAAAATAAAGCTGGAACACTATCAGTCATACCCTCTTGTCTCAGAATAAAAAGAATGTAACATTTTGTCTGAAATTAAGTCAGCTTGTGCTCTCTATCCCAAATCTTTCTGCATCCTCCAACAATAATCTCCTTGTGCTGTGCTCAGTCATGTCTGACTCTTTGTGACTCTATAGACTGTAGCACATCTGGCTCCTCTGTCCATGGAGATTATCCAGGCAAGAATACTGGAGTGGGTTGCCATGCCCTCCTCCAGGGGATCCTCCCGACCAAGGGATCGAACCTGCATCTTTTTAAATCTCCTGTATTGGCAGGCAGGTTCTTGACCACTGGCACCACCTGGGAAGCCAAATAATCTTCTTATTCTTCTGTATTCAGTTGGATCCATTGGTTCTGTCACCCCAATTTATCAGTGTGCTTAAATCTCCTTCATCTTAAACTCTCCCATGAGACTACATTTCTTTTTTTTAAGTACTGCCGTTCCCTTCCCAGCACCAGGGCAAAACATCTTCAAAACGCAAAGCTTTCCTGGTGGCTCAGTGGTAAAGAACCCACCTGCTAATGCACAAGAGGAGCATTTGATCTCTAAGCCCAGTGACTTCCGCACAGCCTAGACTTATGCCTGTTCACTCCCTCAAGGCTGGGAACCCAGGGGACCCTCCAGGAAGACTTAGAATTGATCAGTGTGGCCCAGGGGATGGTAGAGACAGGGAAATTACATTGGATGTGGAACCCCTGGGCTGTGGAGATTAGGGCAAGAGGTTCATGCCGGCAGGCTCATGGGACAAGTCTGTGTGTGCTTGTCTATGTGCCTGACACCATCTGCTCTCAATTCTCCTTGACAAGCAGCAGTCGGGCTGCCCCAGGTCTGGAGCTGAGCCCACTTGGGCTATTTAGATGTCTGCATGGCAGGTTCCAGAAAAGATGGGGCAGCAATGCAAAGCTGAGAGCCAGCTTAGTGGAGGCAACAGTTGAAGGGTGGTGGTCCTGAGATCTGGCCGAGGGGTTCAGCTGTTCCTTTGCAAACATCTGTTCTCAGAGGCCCCACCCCAAGAGTGTTGAAGTTTGGGCACTTTCGCATATTGCTCCCAGGTGGGCCTAGTGGTAAAGAACCTGCCTGCCAATCAGGAGACATAAGAAATGCAGATTCAATCCCTGGATCAGGAAGATACCCTGGAGGAGGGCATGGCAACCCACTCCAGTATTCTTGCCTGAATAATCTCCATGGACAGAGGAGCCAGATGTGCTATAGTCCATAGGGTCAAAAAGAGTTGGACACGACTGAAGCAACTTAGCACAGCACATGCACATTGCTTGGAAATGCATGGCATTTGCACTCTGGGTCTCTCTGGGGCATGCTTGCTTGTCCATCTCTGTCACCTTCTCCTGTTATGTGACCACCTCATTTCTTTTTCCTCACTGCCCACCTCCCACACCTCCACTCAGCCATTCAGAAAGCTCCCTGACCAATATGACTTCTAGGGGCACTTTACAACTGGCCTCCACTCGTGATATACTCTGGTCTGATCCCTGAGAACTGGGGGCTCTGGGAGGAGAAAGTTCTAGGACATCCTTTTGCATTTCCTCTGCTCTGGCACTAGCTAAGTTTTTCCACCATGATGAGAGATGTGGGCGGCTGGATTATGTGTGTCTGTGTGTGTGTGTGTTGGATTATCTAGCATCCTGTACCAAATGACCCTTCCCAGTCCTCTGCTGCTTCACCCTTAAGAAGTCCAACTGGAGAGGCGAAGAGAGCAGCTATTTGTAGGAGTTCTGCATTCTCAGCCCCAGCTGGTGCTAAGCCCCAGAGTGGCTTCCCCATTTGATGTCTCTACATACTCAGTGCCCCTGCCTTCTATCCTTCACCCTCATTCCTTACCTGGACCAGCTGCTTTTGCTGACCACACTGAAGTCAAAGGTCGCTGGGAACACATTAGGTGCAGAGTGATAGAGACAGTCTCTGTCTTATGTTCCTTACCTTATAAAGGAATGTCTTATATTCCCCAACCCCTGGCTCCTGTTCACCTGACCTGGAATCAGAAGGAACTGTCTCTCCCAGTAGGATGCTAGCAGGATAGCTGGGCATTAGGCAGGATGCTCAGGGTTGGCCCACAGTCCTGCTGTACTTCCTGGGCACTGCCCAGACTTGGTTTCTTCTGGTCCTTATATAGATTTCTCCTTCTCAGAGAGGGGACCTCAGATTTCAAATTCCCTACCTGGGCTCAGACTCAATGTCCAACAAGCAATATGGGCATTTTCTCTACTTTGGGTGGCCCCTACACTGGTCCATGATCTGGGGGCCAAGCCTACTTCCATATCGGGAAAATGAATGTCATGTTTCCTGATGAGACTCTGGCCAAGGGAAACCACTGAGCCTCCCCGAAGGCCTTCCTGAATACTTTCCCAGTGCTCCCACCTGCTTGGGACCAGAGACTCCAGCCCCTGCTATGGACTGTTCCTAAATGTTTATGTTCTGGTGTATCTGTGACTGTGGCTCTCAGCACATCATTTGTGCATCCTGGAGGCATTTATACATGTTTGCACAAGCCCCAGCTGCTCTGCAATTGCTGTGGGCAGCTCTTGTCAGTGGTTGCCTCCCTGTCCAGGCACGTCACCCAGTGGACCTGTCCCAGGTCTGGGCTTGGGCATCCTGAGGGTCTTGCTTCTCTTAAAACCATTCAGACTGCACAGGTGCGGGAACTCCAGTCTTTGTCATGGACCATTGTGCAGGGGGAGGAAATGGGGAAGGAGAAGAGAACCAAAGTCAACTCCCCGAGGCTGAAATGCTCACCAGAATTACAGCCTGCTCTCTCTTGCCTCTGTTATTTCCAGAATTAACTAACATGGCCACCCAGAGCCTAGGGCAGGGCCCAGCAGCATCTTCAGAGGTTAATATTTCCATTTGTTCACAAGCATTAGCTTGAGATTAAGGACTGGGCCTGGGGGGCCTAGGAAGAAACCCCAGCTTTCCCTGCATCTTTGGAGTTCCTCTGCTTGAGGAACAAGGCTCTTTGGGGCCTCCCTGAGTCCCTTGTCACCTGCTCTTGCCTTCTCTCTTTTCCCATGTTTTTACTTTGCTCCCACCTTCCTTAGTCTTCACTGTAGCCAGTCCAACCCCTCCCTGCCAACTTCCTCCAGCTATACTGGCCTGAATTGTTTAGAAACTAGCTCTAACTTGCAGACATTTCAATGGAAAAAAGAAACAAACTACTGCTTTCCCTGATGACCTAATCCTTACTCAATGAAGTTTTGAGAGGAGGTCACCCTCATTCATCTTTTGCAAGGGAAGAAAAAAACACTGATATGTATATTTATATTGTAATTACCAGTCTCAATTGTGACTCATCCTATAGAATTCACACAACAGATTGTGTGCACATCTGATCACAGCTACATGCAGGTGCCTACAGTGATTTGTTTCAGTCTCTGCCTTGCTATCAGCAAATTCTTACATACACTGCTAAGTCACTTCAGTCGTGTCCGACTCTGTGCGACCCCATAGATGGCAGTCCACCAGGCTCCCCCGTCCCTGGAATTCTCCAGGCAAGAACTCTGGAGTGGGTTGCCATTTCCTTCTCCAATGCATGACAATTAAAAGTGAAAGTGAAAATGAAGTCGAGCCTGACTCTTCAAGACCCCATGGACTGCAGCCTACTAGGCTCCTCCGTCCATGGGATTTTCCAGGTAAGAGTACTGGAGTGGGGTGCCATCGCCTTCTCTGTTAAACTCCATTAAACTCCGTTTCTAAGTTTAGTCATGAATTAGTACAATATAAAATTTACTAGTTTATGAAAAAGAGAGTTGAAATAAATAAAATTTTAAAGCCTTTTCCCCCTTTTCCCTCAGTCTCAGGAGTTAGAAATGGTCTAGATAAGTGTTCCTGAGAGCCCTGGTCTCAAGGCACAGGGAAAGAAAATAAAGTTCTAACAAAATGGCGGCAAGTCTAAACCAAATGGTGGCCAGATAAAGCAAAATGGCCATCAAAAATCACAACAGAGAACACAGAGTTAAAACACACACATGTAAACCTGGCAGTCTTCATCAGACACTCCCTTAAATGCAAGAATAAAAGGGAGGAAAGGAAGCCAGGTTGAAAGAAGAAGGGCGAGGAGGCGGGAAAGGGGGGCAAAAGGGGTGGACTTACAGACGTCTCCTGCCACCTACAGATACCTAGGCATTATGGGACTTTACCCTGGGCCTCCAGAGAAGAGAGGGCTGGAACTCAGCCCTACCAGAAATCAGACCAGAACCAGAATTCGAGTTCTCTCCCAAGAGGAGGTGATCAGTCTCCAATCCTCCGCTCAGGCTGAGGGCCCTTCAACCAGATTTCTGCATCCAGGACCGGGGGACCAGAAAAATGGGGAAGGATAGGAAGGGTTAAGGAGAGGAAAGAGAGAGGGAAGGGGAGAGAGGTCAATAAAGTCTCTTGTTCCTTACCAGTCGGGGCACTCTGGCCAGTTGTCTACATCAGGAGGAGACCAGGGACAAAAGGGTCCCAGTTGTGGTCGCTGGCCCCTGAGTACCCTGAGTGGTCAGGATGTCAGTCTCAGCGAAGAAGAGTCCCTGCCAGACTCGCAATTTGTTGCAGGAAGGCGGACCCCTTCCAGGGCCTGAAACTGGGCTCTTGTCTAACACTCGGAAATGAATTGTCCAAGGGGAAACATGAACTGACAAAGCAAGAGATTTTATTGGGAAAGGGCACCCGGGTGGAGAGCAGTAGGGTAATGAAACCCCAAATGGATCAGTCCACAGGGTAAAGATGCACTAGGAAGGGTTGACTTTGTCTTCTTTAAAGGACATGTGGATTTGCATGCTGAATTCCACCCAACTCTTCCTGGACACAGGTCTTTCTTTTCTTTTCTTTTCTTTTTTTTTTTAAGGCTACAAAAATGATTAGTTTTTTATTTTTATTTTTTATTGATTAATTTATTTTAATTGAGGATAATTACTTTGTGATGGTTTTTGCCATACATCGACATGAATCAGCCATGGGTGCACATGTGTCCCTCCATCCTGAACCTTCATCCCACCTCCCTCTCCATCACACAGGTCTTTTGTAAAATGGGTGTCCCCTTGCAGGGAAACCCCCTTAGCCTTATGTGAGGACATCCCCACATGTCACCATGCCCAGAGCAAAGCTGGAATTCAGTCTTCACAGAAATAACTACAAAGTACAAATTTTGCACATTATGTGAAAACATTAATTAGCCTGCTTGTTGCAAACTATGTTCAATGCCATAAAATTACAATAAGTGGATAGATTTGAATTGTTAAAGTTGTTTTACATGGATTTGACCTATGCATAGAGAATAAAAATTTTAATCATTTCAATAATTTGATTTGTAATCAATTTTCTCCCAGTTTGTTGTTTTAGAATACAAAATAAATAAACTTCCTTTTGATATATCTACAATTGTTCTCAAATGGAGTTTTTGCACACCAAATTTAACAAATATTCTATGATACAGCTATTTTGTCTCAATTATTTATTTTACTCTCTCCTTCCTGCACTAAAATTCTGAAATGTACCAGAAATTTACTTCTATCAGTTTAAAACTGAGAGATAGTGAATATCATGATGTTTGTGCTAAAGAACACATTTTTAGATAATTTTGTGATCTAGGATTTTGGAATGTTCAGATAGGGTAAGGCAAACTTAAACTTAGTTGTCATCCATAAAACAGAGCTTATAATATCATGTATTTCACTAGATCTTTGTGAATATTAAGTGTGATAGTGTGTTTAGTCAATGATCTGTCATGATGCCTTGCAAACAGTAAGCAATCATTAAATGTTAACCAAATAGACAAAAACAAAAAACAAAACTGGTAAACAACAAAAAATCAATCAATAACCTTCCTCATTTTTTCTTTTCTTTTTTTTTTTGAAAAATCAGAGTGATGGAGGAATATGCATACCTTATTACATTACAGTAGTTGTTAGTAAAGTCTAGAGGAGAATAGTATATGTGAAAACATGAGAAAGAAAGGCTTATGAGACTGATATGTGTCTATATTTTTGCTTTCTTCAACTTGGTATGTTTTAGGAGATAGTGCTTTTTAAAGTATGGTTTTTAAACTGTCTTCCTTGTATAAATTACTTCCTTGTATTAAAATCAGTTGAGGGCTGCCTATTAAGGTGGAAATTTCTGGGGCTGAGCCTAAAATTGAGTCAAAATTCTTAGGGATTGGGACCATGAGTCTTATTTTAATAAGAATTCCACTTAGCTTACATGCAC